>NC_090941.1:687543259-688793259 GCF_040938575.1 Ambystoma mexicanum | reverse complement strand
CTAGTTGGTCTCCCACAGGGTTACACCCTCCTTTTTATCACTTGATAATTGCTTATAGTTCTTCCATATCAGCGGGGTGCCCTGTAGTCACTCCATGCTTTCATGTTCAATGCTTTTTTTTTTTTTGGTCACCATAATAGCACAGGTGTTTCTGGTTTTTAGTTTTTTTTTTTTTTAACAAGTGATCATACTGTTTCCCGGCAGGACCAACTAAGTGGAACTACACTGATTAAGTGAGAGGGTTTTCTTCGCTTATGTTTTTAGAAGAATGTCTGTTTCATTTTTCTTATCCCAATTCAAAGTCGTTTGCCGTAGGAAAACTGGGAGATGTCTGCATCTGTTAAAATGGAAAATTAGTTATCCATAGGTGACTGAAAGGTCTAAGTAAAAGGTTAGTTGAGATTGCTTTGTAACGTCCTATCCCAAATGCCCTTAGTGTGCAGACACCACAGTCTATTTTTGGTTGGTCAGGATGGACAGCATGGTGGAAATTGTGATAAAGGACCGTAGAGCAGATGCTGAGAGCGATGAGTCCCGTAAGGTGCATATGCTAGGATTCAGCCTGGGAGAGCACAACCTGCGCGGCAGAAAATTGCAAGCGATTTTATTAGTCCATTGGCTCTGGTAGCCTATGGAAACGTGTTTGGTGTGTATAGGTGGACTTCATGTCCAAGTGGTTCAGGGTTGGGTCTATGCATAAGGCAAATGCTGCAAGTGTAATCAAATGTATGGGAGACACTTGCATGTTGGAAAATTACCTTTAGTGTAATGTTTTAGACAATGGCGTTCAAGTCGCGAGAATTGGAGACAACTTGGCCAACAAATTGGTAGGGAATTGTTGAACATCACTATATGCAACCCTAAGTGTAATGGGGTTAGTTGAACACATACGTTGCATTATCAATCACAATATTCAGTTGGCACTGGGTATTGGATTATTAGATTGGAGCGGGAGCCTGCATAAAATGCCCTTTCCCCGTTTAAAATGAGTGCAAGGAGCCCTCGACCGGACGAGCAGCCCCATGGATAGGTGGGAGAAAGAGGGTGAAATAGATGTTAATACTGTTTCAGAAAAGATTAAGGATTCTCTGGTGGGTTTTGATTCAAAGAATTGTCTAAAATTATTTATGTGGAAGGTGGAGAAGTGCTGAGAATCTTCAAACATGTAGTGTGGTGAGGGGGCTGTTGGTGTATTACATCCCATGAGGATGATTTTGGTGGTTGATAGGCATCCTGTATAATGTAGGTTGGTAGAATATGCAATAAAAGTTGGATATCAAATCATTGTGTTTTCAAACAAGAATGAAAGGAGCAAGAGAGTAAGCGCATGTCTGCAAAGGAAGACTCACTGCTCTATGGTGACCGGCTGTGTAGTGCCAAGTGGTGTAGAAAATCGTGAGGATGAGGCAGAAGAATACCTGCCTAGTTAGGTGTTTGTGTGTTGTATCATATATTCTATATTCGTACCCGGCAAGGGCCAATGAGCTTGTAACAAACCAGCTCATTGGCCCTTACCGAGTCGTTACCAGCCCGACAACGCCTTTGTCGGGCCGGTCGGAGCCGCGTCCTGGCCACAATGGAAAGGGAGAAGGGACTACGTATAGTCCCTTTTCCCTGTTCCACGGGGGCCAATTTTTTTCTTTTCTTTTTTAGTTGCACAACGCTGCAGGCTTCATGTAATAACATTTTTTTTTATTAGTACCCCAGTCTAATGGGCTGGAATAATAATAGAAATAAGCCCCTTGCTGCGGGGGCATTACCGCATCAGGTAATACCCCAGGTCCATCGTTAATGTCCTTGTGGTAATGTCTCCCCAGCTGTGGGGTTATTGCTTAAATATATCTTTGCGTTATAATCTCATTCTGATTAGAATTTAATGAATTTCGCTATACCTGGCTATTTTTTTTGTGAAAGAAAAGGCATGTGTATTAGCTAATATCACGTGGATTCTAGGTTGTTATGCATGGTTGCAGAGCTTGCTTTATATATGCATGGCTGCAGAGCTTGCTTTATAAGCTGTCCAATTGTGCGTACTCCTATGGAGTGGTTAATGACATTCCCTTCTAGCTTCTGTATTCCATTTTTTCTTCTATGCAAGTGATGACAGTGAAGAGATGCCGGCCACACGGGCAGCTGCTCTGGTGTGGGTTGTCTTGTTATGCTGTTAGTAATTAACCCCATGAATATGTTTCAGTTGTTGTCGTAATTTTAATGGCCCAGTAATTTCACCTTTTGTTACCGCAATAATCAGCTGACTCGCTCTGTCCATCCAGCACGTCCCCCTTTCTTTTAGATAATGCAACCTGGTATTTTCTCATCTGCCACATCATTGGGGTATTGTGGCAACAACCTTAATTTATTCCATTTACTAAAACATTTGCATGGCTTCCCAGATCCCCATAGTATGTTGGCACAATGTGATGGAGGGAATGCACAAAAACGGATCAATCCCAATGGGTTATTTTTGAATGCCACAAGTCCGCCTATACCCACTGTTTAGTGTAACAACCCAACGCAACTAGCCCTGTTTCTCACTTTTCTAATTCCCCGCCTCCTCATGGCCTACTTCATAATTGTATGTGCATTGGTACCAAGATGTAGCTACCCGTTCTAGCCGATCGACACAACTCATGTTTTCTGCTGGTGGAGTAGAGGAGCAATTGGCATAGCAAGGACCGAAGTGTACCAGTATATTGTGTGTGATTCAGTTAAACCAGTGACGGGAAGGGAGCATGTCATTTCATCAATTCTAGATGACACAATATACAGTTGTGGATTTATTTGTACATATTTACAAATGTAGACCTAGGACGACATCAGGATATGCTTGTACCCTTCGTTTTGGTGAAATGTAGAAGCTAAGGACAGAACACAAGTTTGACGGTCAGCAACCTTTCCTCTACACCATAATTCTTCCCTCCAGCACTACTTCACCAGAATATTCAGCACCACCACTTAATCCACCCTGGGCCAAGTGATCACTACCCTTGTCAATCAAGATTATTAAACTCCAATAAGCATGCTTGACTGCTCAGATAGCATGGGTGTAGCAACACCTTTCAATTTCAATGTTAGTTTGTTTTTCTTCAAGGATGGTTGTGGTTGAACACTTTCTTGGCCGGCATTTCACTGTAATATTGTTGTGCTAAAGTTTGATCACCGAACCTTTGTTTAGATCACCTCTGACGTCATACTTCAGCCTAAGTTGTGCCCACCTCCAAATGGAGTTTGAACTCCATTTCCAAATGGTAAGTCATTGCGCTTCTACTGGGAAACTCCTAATTGCTTACTAAAACATAGATCAAATCTTCACCCAGCGGTGTTTAAAATCTTGATTTTTCAATATGTTTTGGCAGTGTTCTACGTGCTGTATGCTCTAATAGGTAACTAGACAGTCTGGTTGGCTTAAAGAGACTGACGTGTCTGCCTCTGCATGATCTGAATGGGGCTGGAGGCAGCCGATTCATAGAGGACCTTTGAGGTTATTAAGTTCAAAGGAGATCCCCGAGTTGCAGGCAGCTCGCCACACTAGCAGTGGGAAGGCAAACTGCCGAATTCAAATGATGATCTGGAAGCCTTTTACCTGCAGTTTCCATGGAAACCCAGCAACATCACAATACGTTGATATAATCTAGAAACATTCTCCACTTCCCCTAGCAGACAGATGGAAACAGGGAAGCTGGGAACGACTGAACCACGACCATGCACATCTCCTATAATTTAAATCTATTTGAAGTCCACTCACAACCGAACCACTAAGGAATTCCACACAGGCAGTTTCTGCTGCAGCAGAAAGTGTCAACGGGTAGGATGCCAGGATAGCGGGAGTCCAGTCCTTCCTTATTCTTAGCTGTTTGTATAACCTTCTGTACTGATGGTGCATGAGTGGATGCCCATTGCTATGCAGCAATAGTGGACTAGCTGTAATAATCTGAAGTGCTTAGGTCCAAGGATGATACGAGGCAAGTAGTACAGGTAAGTGTCCTTTTATTCGAGAGCAGGATCATTCAGGTAGTTAGAAGTATATGGAGGACAAAGAAACTGCCCATCCTACACCATGGGGAAGGCAGCTGACAACTGACACATACAGAATACTGAATGAAGAACTTTCCAGAAGAGCGTGCAACAGCAACTCATCCATGGTTCCAATCTCCTACACACAGGCAGGCAACACAGGACATAACACTAGCCCACCAACTGCTAGTTGACTAAATCTGCCTAGACCAGGCCATATTAAGCATTCTGGTTTATTCTAGGTCTATGAACTACTATCATTAACGCACATGAACACACTTCCCCTTTTTTGCCAGGGCCTCGTTCCTCACACTTGAATTTGGATTACTACCTTTGAGCGTCAATGCCTTTAAAATGTGTGCCAGGGAAACATAAGAGGAGTTGAGAGGGAGGTGATGCATTTCATTATGATTCACCTGGCATCTGGTTTTCTAACCTACTCCCTCTCCCTTGCCCTGGCTCTAAGGGCTGCTTTCCTTTTAAATATGTTCATGGCAGTTCACTGAGATAAGGTATTCGATGGCAAAATTAAATAAACTCAATTCATACAGTTCAGAAATAAAATAGCAGAGGGCTAAGTTCGAGGTGCACTAGAGGGCCATCTGCTGTCCCACAGACGCACACCTTGGTCGGAAGTAAGCACATGCTCCAAATATCTGATAGAATTTTCCGAAAGTGATGTTGAGAGAAGTCATATTAAAGCACAATGGACATAACACTCGTGTTCTGGTTTATGTACCCATCTCTGTCGTTAAGTAAAACCCCAGGATTAGAAACTAAAGGAAAGTTACGCCTGTCGTTAAGATAACTGAAAGCTTTACCTTTTCCTACGGATTCGGATTAAATAGGACATTTTCGGAGTGCAGTTTTCACTGGCAAGCATATCTCGTGCAGATGAGCAGTGATCTGCCCAGGATTTTAAGTGGGCCTGACGTTTTTCACTTTTGAAGCAATAAAAGGTCGTTTTGGAGATCAAGTGCTACATTTTCTTGGCCAGCACTTTATTTCTAATAAAACTGAGATCAGTGTGGCAGGTCGTGACCTAAAAGGGGCAGGGTGCACCCTACGCAGGCGTTCAACACAGGTCCCTGCTGGAGAGCTGCTACTAGTGGGAATATAAAGAATACACGGCTCGTTGGAGGCGGGAGGTTAATGGAAGAAAATTAAGGTCCTGCTGCCCAATCAGAAGAAGCGCTTATGCAAGGCTTGGATGCACTGTGCTAAGTATTACAAGGGTCCAAAAGGCCCAACCCCGAAATCATGCCTGGCAGTGAGGAGCGCAAAGTAGAATGTTAGCAAGAGCCAGCGCAAAAGAGCTGGTGATTTGGCTTCACTTGCCAAGACGAGCACAAAGACCACAGTTTTGTGTAGTGCATCAAGTTTGAGAACAGGCAGTGAGAACCTGAGAGAGTCTTTACTCTTGGAAGTGTAGACTGCAGTGCTTTGGTCTGACTGGGTTTGGTAGGGGAGATTTCTCTTCGGTGGCACAGGCTTCCATGATTGATTTCCTTAAAGGGCAAGGAGGAGGTTGGCATCTAGGGAGATACTCCTACTAATGTGCCCATTTTTCTACTGAAGGTACTCTTGGAAAAGAGAACTGCTCTTAACCCCCAGCTCCTAATATCTGTAGTGCAAATGACAGAAACGTTTGTTCTCTAAAAGTGAACTGTCATCTACTAAAGCAGAAGGAACACACTACTCGGTTACACAATGCCCGATTTGGAAAAACATAAACACTTGTGCAATATTTCTTTCAATATTGACCAAAGTTAGCAAATTCTTCCTCCTCAGTCCAGGCTTTAAATCCGTTCGGACCAAAATAATCAGTAGTCACTTATACTTTTCCTGTGGACTGCTAATTAATACGTCATATAATTAGGGAGTCCTGGAGCTCAGCCTGGCTTTGTGTGTCCTAATTCCAAGACAAAATGTGTAGGCATCCACCTTGCGTCAATACGTTTTGCTTAACCATCGTTTCAGAGGTTCTATTTTAAATAACAGACCAGGCGATAATGAAAATAAACACTGTTTAATCTTGGTTTAACTCTGCTTTGTGTGTTTGTGGTTTTCAACAACCCCAACACCATCTCATACCGTAACAACTGTGATGTAAAGCACCGTGAGTTGAATCCTTGAAACCGTGGACATGTCGAGCACTGTCTGTTGTTTTGTTTTTTGATAGGAAGTCTCCGGATCCGTTCTCCGGGTCTTTCTATACTGGCATAGATAATGTGGGCGGCATTGAGCGGCTTCCAGTTTTCACCCCAAAATGTGGGGTGCTCCCACAGTGGAGGCTAGCCCTGCCCGTTTGCCTAATGTGTTGAACAGTGGAATTCCATCATATTGGCAACATGTTGGTGATGTTCGTTTATGTATAGTGCTTTGCAAAGTCCTGTTGTAGATAAAATACATTTGTATTTCTGGCAAACAAATGGATTAAAGTTTCTTTATGTGGCTGCAAAGAATTGTTTGTGTGGGTGTACATACAATTAAAAGGCATTGAGGCAGTGATGGACATTTTTTGTGGCGAGTTATAGGATGAAATGGGAAACACTTAAAGGAGAGAGTCCACAAAAAGAGTGTTAGTAGGGAGGAGGAGTAGGGAGTCTGAAGAAGAGCTGTGTGTCATCTGCTTAACTCTGGAAGTTGGAAGAGAAAAAGGAGATGAGGCGTGCAAGCACAGCAAGGTAGTGAACCCATAGACCTCAGGCCCTTTAAGACGAGGTATAAATACTTGGAGATGGATGGGGATGCAGAACTTACTCGTGCATCAATAATCAAACTGACTCAGGAAGTTGGCAAAATATAGTGCTGTTTTATTTGCAATTATCTAAAACCGTGAGTTAGAATGGATATCCCAAAGCATGTTCTCGGTGAATTTAATAAAAACAACTCTTATATTCAAAATTCGTCATCAGTAAAGTCACACTATGTGGCAAACTGCAAAAACCTACTTGGGGATGTGATGGGCTTACAGGGAACATCCAGGTATACGTTCCATACTGTTAAGGATTTCAATCAGGCGACACGCACCTTGGTCTCGGCCTAGTATGTAGCGCACAACTGAGATGCTTTTCTCCTTATCTTATGTAGATTCAATTTGAGATGGTACAGAACTCGTATCACACCCCCTTTTCAAATACCCCGGGTCACTATAAACCAGGCTGGCTGGTAAAATGCAGTATTTATTTATTTTAAAATTCGAAAGAAATCATGCAATTTTTAATATGGGGCTGCAATCACCAATGGGGTGATAATTACATTGAGGATGTAAGCAATACGCTTGGTTTAACCTTCTAGTGGAACATATGCAAAACACCAGGGAATAGGAGCACTGTTTGATTTAGGAAAGATAGCACCCAATTTAGGGTTTGCCCCTGCAATGTTTCCTCAACCCACAAATAATCCATTCTGAATGGATAGAAAGACACAGCAGGTAATCAGGAATAAGATGCAGAAAACAGAATCCAAATACGATCTTCCCTCACCAAATAAGAGTGGAAAACGGATTTCAAACCCCTTGCAATGTTATGAAATGACACTCGGAAATGGACAAATAAATAATGAATGTGTGTTAAAAACCTTGAAGCAAATACAATTCCTCACTAAAGCAACAATGCAAAGACACTAACAATCACAAGCAATGGATTACCAACAGCATACAATAGAAAAAGGAGTGGAAAGTTTAAAACGGATTGCAGCAAAATGACACGTGTAAAAGTTGCATGTCCTTTCAATTTCCGTCTAACTTTACCCAAACGGTTTCTTTAAAATATTGGTGAAATATTGCAAATCGTGATGCGGATTTTAGTCTGAGGAACAGAGGCACATCACAAGGATATTACAGAAGTGAAAGAATGGGGGTAGTTGGTGAATTGAGAGAGATTTGGAAGGTAGAGTGAGGTTTGTTTTTAGGAAAATGTAACAGTGAAAAAGAGAATCGGTTTTAAAAGTGAAAGGCAAATTTTACTTAAACTAGATTTAATGGCTTAGAAAAGAGGAACGCCACCCGTGCATATAAAAGTTACGTTGCAGTTGGAACTTCACGCAGTGTACCCCTTTTCTTTAGGGAACATTAAATTATTTAAACACTATCTCTAATGACTTATGATCTATGCAAGACAGAAATGAAGAGAAAAGTGGCACTCCCGCTTGGAGATCAAGGGCAAGAACACAGAGAATTCTGACAGTTTTAACAAGTTACCAGAATAAGGATAGGATGGCTTAGGGAGTGGGATAAGGACAAATGCAAGACAAAATAGACTATGGATTTCTATGGGGCAGGGATTATACTTACAGTCCACTTTTAGTTTGGGATTTTTGGACCGTCAACAGGTTCTGATCACTACACGGCAGCGCGCCTGGCCAAGGACAGCTGGGCAAAAGACAGCTTGGCAGGGTCTGGTCACCGGATGGTAATTCTGGTCACTGGATGGCACAGGCACAGCTGGATGCAGTTAGTGGGCAGCAATTAGTGGGCAGCAAGCCAGGCTGGTTCAGGATGCTTCCCAAAATAATACCACAGCTTTCCCTTTTGGTTATTTGGGATTTTAGCTGGATTTCAGCATTGAGGCCTTGCTGGGATACGATCAGCAATGCTCAGGCCTTGTAGTTGGGATCTGGACTCAGCAGGATAAATGGAACAGGAACGCCGGCGCAGGAAAATCAGGAAGAGTATCTGTGTCTAGAGTCTTGTCAGGGACTCTTATTTATAATGCATAGTGACATCATCAAAGTACATGGCTGGGCAGGCTTAGCTAAGCACACCTCTAACTGACGGGATTGGTCAGGGGTGCTAGTCTCCGTTTCGCTCTCAAACGGTTGGATTTCAAAGCGGGAGGGCAGATTTATGATGTGAGTTTACAATGTTCAAAAACCCCACACAGTTATTTTAGCCAAAATCTGATTTTGCCACAAACGGTACATTTATACAGTTGAAATCTCTTAGCAAGTTACATACACAGGTTACATATTTTGTGTAGAGCATAGCACTCCAAATCTGCAATCCGTGAGACATTGTTTCGCCCTTCTAATACTTTTTGGTAATTTTGAGTATAAACGATTCGGCCTAAAATTCAATAACTGTATGCATATGTGTGGATTAACATAAGGGATGTAAGTATACAAATTTGCATTGGCATCATGGATACTTTCCTTGTAATCCCTGATTCTTTGCCATTTCTATTCCCAAGGGGTCAGTGAATTCTACCATGTCTTAAATGAAAGCCCATAAAAAACTTTTAAACAGATAAATGTTTACATTTTTACAAAGTCTTGCTGCAGAGATAAAAGTTGTTACATTGTTTTCATAAATAGTATTTGGAAGCAAATGGCAGTCCTTTATCTGTCACTGGACCATTTTTTGTCTTTCTTCACCTGCCACCAACTGTCATTTCCTCCAGAGCAAGGTGGGGGTTTCCCATCTGGATTGAAGGTTTATTGCCCCCTTCCCCACTTCACACTTCCTTGTCCTGGAAATTCCATTGTCAGATTGTCAGTGTGTTCAGCCTAGACGAGATTCTGTACAACCTAATATTATCACTGGGGTGTTAGTATCTGTTGAGAGAGGCTCTCCTGTTGGTAGCATCCCCCCCCCAAGCAGAAACCTATTTTTCTTTTGGAACTTGCAAAATCCAGCCAATATAGTTTAACAGTTTTACTTTCTTATATTTGGTCCTGAATTAAAGAAGCCAGTTGAAGAAAATAACCCATGTGTGTATTTTCACCAGCAACAAACCCCTTCACATTGCTAGATAATGGCAGGCTTTGATTCAACAGTTTACTTTTTAAAATGGGCATTTTTCTCCTTGAGTTTGCAAAGCCCATTTTACACGTGTGGGGAAAAGTTAGCATTTCTTTTTAAATTCGGTTTTGCATCTCCCTCTGGATTCCCACACTGTCTTGCAGCTATAGTTATTTTCTTGTATGCAGGAGTTTTGTTTGAAGCACAGATGCATTGAAATTGACATGGCTCAGATAGCTGGAGTTTCTTTGAACTACTAAGCTTTGATATTTTGTGAAGAAAATGAACGCGTTTTCCTGTGCGGGTAAAAGTGGCGTTCCTTGTTGTTTTTTCTCAGTTGGTTTGACCGGGCCTGTCATTCAGAAATCATGCCTGGTTTTGCTGAAGCACAGTGAGATATACTGGGCATGGCTGGACCTTATTAATCACGGTGGTTTAAGGAAGAACATATGGAAATAACGTCAGAGACGCATTTTTTAAAGGTGAAAAAGTTTCCTTTTGAATGGGGATTTTGGGCTTGCAGCAAGGCAACGCTGCTTTTTCACTTTATTCCATTTATATATGTCAGAACACACTGGCACACTCCCTCCGTGTGTCCCCTTGTTCCAACCTGCCGAATGTATGCTTGGCAAGACAGTGCATCCATCTTTTTGTTGCTGCAAAATGCAGTTTTAAGGACATGGTGCTCACAGGAGCCAGCACAACCATTTTGCTGTTTCTGCACAAATGCAGCTTGGTTTTGGCGAAATTCTGTTCAGTGGGTCAATGTAGCCCACAATACTAACCGGGGTTGTGATTGGGACTCTAACATCAGGTGTACAACTAAGCCCTCCTCTAGAGCAAGTCATCTTCATCGTCACAAAATATACGATGATCCACTGGTTACTCAAACGATAGGGCTCTCTGTTACATGGCCCTCTACAATTGGTTGGCATGCTTGCACTCCTCTGGAATATTACACATGCTAGCAGCACGCAGGCCGAAACACAAGGTGCCTGTGGGCTGGTCTTGACCATAGCTTCCCACCTAATTAGCCTGACATCTATTATCACTTTGCGGTCTGCCATTCAATTAAGGCTTTGAATTTGGCCTTGCAGAAGCTCTCTGTGCCTGAGAATAAAAGGGAATTTGGCATGGTTTTATCGTTTGGTTTCGGTGTAGCTCGACCCAAAGTATATTTCAATCTGACACGTGACTGTAGACCACGTTTTCGAGCTCTTTGCTGCATATAACACTATTAAATGAAATCTACACCTTCAGTGTTTTTTTTCATCCACCTCAAACAGAAGTTTGCTTCGTTCTCACGTTCATGTAGCTACTTGACAGACAACCAGGCTCGCAGTGGCCTCGACTCTTGGTGCTGGGCCAGCCAATACTTTCTTGAATTCTCCTTCACCATCAGCTATTTTCCAACTGCACCACACTGAAGCCCTTTCTATTCATGGGGTTCATGTCTTGATAAAGTGCACTGTGGAACATCCAAGTTCTATATATTCCTATGTATATACATTGGCGCATCGCTGAAATCTATTCACTATGTAGCCAGCCTCAAGATCACTTTGTCTACTTGCGTTACTGCATCTGTACAATTGTAAAATAACTTTGCATTTTCTTCAGCGTTTCTTTGCATGAACATCTTCATTTCGAGCCTGAAATGTTTCTCATCTTTGACACCTCCTCTTCAGATCTTATAGAATGTCTATGTTCTTTCATCTTGAGCATCTTTTCAGGGTGCGTCAATTCTGTTTTGCATGATGTCACCAGTCTTCTTTCTCGCTCATTTTCACACTTCTTCTGGCGCTGTTCAGAAGACCATCATATCTTTGTGAATGCATATAGGGTTTTCTCAGAGGATACCTTGTTTCCAGGATTCTCTGTGGTACAGGCATCCTCACTGGTACTGCATGTATCGCAATTTTTGGTTCCCAACATATAGGCAACATGGGGGTGGAGCTTTTGGTAGGGGCTTTTGGCTCTTCCTCTACATTAGATGTTAAAGAGCCAGATGTTAAAGTATTCTCTGTCCGTGCTTCCTCCATTCTGCGCGTGCAACTTTCACTACACACTAAAGTTCCCCTTATCAGAGAGGGCATTGGCACTTCCTCCCCACCATCCCTATTGTGTTCTGTCTTTCTGCATCACACGCTTATTTGATGAATTCTCTCCTCTATCTCCCTCTCACCTTTTCAATGGAGGCTTTACTCAGGCTTCCTCTTGGATGTCCTCTAAAAGTTATCAAGCACTAGAACTCTTATTTCCCATTCTATGCCCATCCTCTTTACCTGCCTCCATCAAAAGTAAGTGTTATTATCCCTTTGTTTAGAAAACCTTTCTTTGACCTAGCAGGCCCTTTTAACTTTCAACCTGTCTTTCCTATTCCCATCCCTTCAACACTACCGAAACTATAGGCAAACTCTCAGCTTCAGATCTGTGTGGAACAGCACTCTCTCCTTTGCCTGTCCCAAGCAGTGGCTTTCAGGCTGGATCGAGCAATGACTGCAAGACAGTGGACACATTGACATTTAAACGTACGCCAACATCAGCAACTTGTCCCTCTTATTCTACCGACCCTCAACTCACTATCAGAATCCACTGATCCCCTCACCCTTGTCAATGAATATAACAAAATAATGACCTCAGCTCTAGACTCTGTCGCCCCACTCAAATTTAGAAAGAGCAAACCTAAAAGGCATTTGAACACTTGGTTCTCACCGTACCTGAAATCACAAATAAGTTAACAGATATGGAGACAATCACCTTCAGATGACAACAAGACCAACCTTAGTAAGTTAACCTCCCTTTACAAGAAAGAAAGTCTACTAGCTAAGCAAGACTCCTACAACCAGAGAATCTCTCAAGCAAACTCAAGTATAAAAGAACTGTTCGCAATCCTTAAAGAATTGGAAACTCCCATCCCAGACACTGCGTGAAGGATAACATTTGGTGCACCAGCATCCAAAATGCCCTCTCCAATAAAGTAGCTGCCCTCCAAGTCAAGATTGCCAACAAAAAAGAAATCCTTCACCCCTCTACACCTGTAGCCAGCATATCCCCGCCCACACCAAAACCTTCACAAAAACCCTCACACCGCTTTAGCTTCTATAAAGTAACCATTCTAGAGGTCGAAAAAGTCATACTCACCCTCGAACTGCCATTGTGATCCATGCCCAGCCCAAATCATAAAGGACACAGCCAGAGACCTATCCATTAATCTCGATGCTTATTAACTCCTCCTTCTCCACTGGCAGCATCCCTAGCAACCTCAAAGAGTCTTGGGTTCTCCCAATACTCAAAAAGCAATCGCTGGACCCATCCATACCCACTAATTGCAGACCCATAACAGTCGCCTTCCTGCTCATAATTCTAGACAAGTTAGCATACCTCCAAATACAACAATACTTAGAGAAGAATCACCTCCTAGGAGTCCACCAGTCCAGTTTCAGACCCCAACACGGGACTGAGACAGTGCTAATCGACCTTAAGGCACAAATTGACAAACTTGGAGGCAATTGTAAAGCCTCACTACTACTACTCCTCGACCGATCAGTGGCGTTTGATTTAGTAGACCACAAAATCCTCTGTAACCACCTGGACTCGGCCGTTCAGTTCTCGCAAGAAGCGATAGGTTGGATTCAATCTTTCCTAAACAGGACTATGCGCGTCTTCTCAACCTCAACGTCCGCTGACCCATCCCCATTACCTGAGGAGTGCCGCAGGGATCATGTGTCTCCCCCACCCTGTACAACATATTCACAAAGCCCCTTTTTGATTTCGATGGTCTTGGTATCACCTACACTAACTATGCCGATGATGCCCAGATCCTCATACCGCTGATGGGAGATTATGGCAAGGATTTGTCCTTGGTGAACAGACTGTATCTCATCATCCAGGCACGGATGGCCTCTCATGGTCTATGCCTGAATGATGACAAGACATAGCTTATAATCCTCAGCACCTACTCCAACATCAACAAACTTGGCCACAGCTACACCAACTTTATCATAGATGGTAACACCATCAAAGTAGACAAAGAAGTCAAGACGTTATGCTTCTACCTAGACACCACCCTTACCTGCAACAGACATGCCCTCCTCTACTGCCTACACATGCAAACTAATCGGAGGAGCCAAGCCCTTCCTCTCCACCAACAGCTGCACCACCATGACAAGAGCCTTAATTTTGTCAAAACTGGATTACTGTAATGCCCTATATCTAGGGGGTAACAAATATATCGCCAACAAAATCCAGATTCTACAAAATAATGCTCTCAGAGCAGCATTGAGTATACCTAAAAAAGCTCATATCTCTGACATAAGGAGATCGAACAACTGGCTCACCACAAAGGACAAAATCTCACAGAAAGTAGCCTCACTCACACACAAATGCCTCAATAACGCTGCCCCACAATACCTCATAGACAGATTCAAGAGACAGTCCTCCAACCGCCCTACTAGAAGTGCCAACTCCAACCTCCTGCCAGTGCCTAGATTCAAACACGCCAAAACTGGAGAAGGTAGCTTCCTGGTAAAAGCCGCCCAACACAGGAACTCCCTTCCTCCCGCCTTAAGGGCAGATCAATCATACCCACACTTTAGGACCACCGTCATCCATTGGATCAAGGAAAACGACTGCTAACTTATTGACTGCCCCATACTGACGCCACTATTCCTTGTCTGTTCCCTTCTGTTTTGTATTCTGTTTGTACATAATCTGTATATATATGTATGTAACTGCACAGCAATGAAACGGAAGCTGAACATTTTCTTGTTGCTTTTGCACCCTGATACCCTCTGGTCTGGCGCACATTATAAATAATAAAACAAACCAACAAAACAAGCAGAGTCGATTCTACAGCTCTTGACATGCCAGCATTCCATATTCACAAACAACGTTACTGGACACTACATCTGCAGTAAAGAACATGCCTTGCCTACATCCTTTCACTCCTTGCATTTTCCAGGCCCTTGCTCTGCCTCCTTTCTAATCTTCTTTTCAGCCACTTATCTTGGAGCCCGGCAGGTCTCCTTTCTTTCCTTTTTCTGTCTCTGTCCCCTTTTTACTTAAAATTCGTCTGGTATTTTTTTCAAATTCTACCTTATGACCACACATGCAAAGCAAGTACCAATGATCTCAAATATATAATATAGGAACAGTGGAAATGATTAAGCACATTTTGAAATAAATTAATCATTTATAATGCACTTATTAATGGAGACCAGTCTCTAAGCTCAGGACTTGAATTTGAACCTGTTTTGCTCTGTGTTTTGCCTTTAAGACAAACGTGTTGCCCATGAGCTATCCTGAGTCCCGACCCTTTTTAATTTGCTAGGTTAAAAGTGTACACATTTTAAAAAAAAACACGACACAAGCTTTGTAATAAAAATGAGGTGCTTAAACTCACCGTAGGTGGTATAGCCCATTGGCAGCTCCCTCAAGACGACGCAGAGGGACACAGGTTCAAATCCTGGGTCCGTGCTTAGAAACCTCTTTGTATAAAGCGCATTATAAAAAAAACTATAATTACATAGAGGCCAATGTAAGAGCAGTTGCAGACCCAAAAACAAGGTACACCATATAAGGATCTAAAATGTGTAAACAGATATTCGAACTTAACCGTGATATGCCAAATACACTGGTAGGTCTCTTTCTCCATATTCCATTAGCTATTTGGCAATAATGACCATGAAATTGCAAACACCTCTGTCCCCTCATTCATCCAACCTGTTTGGACCCATTTGGGAAGCGGGAAGAAGAAAGTAAGAGGACATTGTATTTTTGGTAGTGATCTTTTATGGTTGTGTAGATGGGTGAAACTCCATTCACTGAAAAGGGACAAATTGACTTTGAGGAAGGTTGATATATCGATATTTATGCCACAGAACAAGGATTTATAAGAATACCAACCTGTACATATGTCCACTGGTTAGGGTTTCAGGGAATTACTTAAACTTAGTTAAACAATAAGTGTGGGTGGAAAAGGAGCGTGGACTATAAAGGGTGACATCGGGGGGGGAATATTGGGCTTGATTCACTTGGTGATGTAGCATATGGGGGTGCAAAGATATTCCTTGAAGAGGAGGGCCTTCATTTCTTCTGTGTTTTGTTTGAGGCCAGCCCTTCTCCTTACCAGTGTTTTTGCACAGTATTAAACCTTTACCCAATCTGTAAGCCTCATGCATACCTCAGTGACAAAAGGTAAGTTATAGTTTTCAAATCAAATACTGTATTTACAAGCCGACATTGTTTAAAATATTGAGCATGGACCTCTGGTGTTCATAAATGATGACGTGCCAATATGGAACGATTTCATCATAATCGCTGAACTCCACTTTCGTCCCTTGATCAATTCCGTTAAGGTGAATAATTATAGCTTACATCCAGTTCTGGACCCATTATTGAAAAACTTAAGGTGCTAGCATGCCTACACTTACTTCAACTATTCAGCCAAAATAATTTCAGGATGGGAATTTTTCCAGAGTGACCCAGTTTTTACTACCATTAAAAAATAATTTAAAAAGCCCTGAATCTATAGACATTCTGTAACCCCCTGGACCATTGCTAGCCTTTCAAATCCAGGCAAGTGCTTTGAGGTTTGCTGCCGACACATTTCTAAATAGTTTGCTCACTTTGAATTCTTCTCCAACATTGCTTATGTGGTTTCCTCCCAGGAAAACCGCTCCCTGTCATGTGTTCACATGATTCAAACATGAAGGGAGCTGGGAGCTATTTAGCTCCTGCTTGTGGCCTAGAAGTGCCTGGTTAGCTTGACATCAACAGCCACCAGGAGCTATTGTTTTATAAATGTTTTAAATAAATCATCATGGGCATAAGCTGCCACAGTCTTGGGCTGTAGATGGAGACTGTATTTCTCTCTTGTAGTTCTGCTGATCTAATCTATGTAGGCCCTGTCTTCCGGTGACTCACTCATGGCCAGAGATGGTCATTTCTGTCTGTTGGGTAGGAGGGATCATGCATGTGGCCAGCTTTGGCTATGATGCAGCAGACTCTGAAGGTGGCATGCTTGCAGGAGTAGCCAGTGACGTTTGAATGTCACTGTTGTGATCATGTGTTTAGAGAACTTCGAGGCGGGCAGAGTGCTGCTTGTAGGTGCAAGGGTGGTGGTGGCCAGACCAGTGAGCATGGTGTTTTCTTTGTCCAGGTGAGCAGGGACTAGGGGGTTGTATAGTGGAGCTGAATCAGATAGGAATTACTTTGAAGGAGTTGGATCAAAAAATGGTAAGTGACAGCTTGCTTGTGTTCTGTCAAGGTTTGCTGTTGTGTGGGTTTTGTGAGCCTACATTCATTATTCGCGTGAGGTGAATTTTGACATAAAATGAAGAGCGGTGACCTGCCTGTAGAGCGGCGACTTGGGGATTTTTCTAAACATGAGATGCTCCTCTCCTTTGCATGGCAATTGGTGGAGACTTGGCACTCCACAGTCCACAGCGGTGGTTTCCACAGAGCAACTGGCACGTGTCTATAGCGCACAGTAGGTCATTGAAGTCTAAGCACTGTAGTTAAAATATATGGTCTTATTTGGAATTATGTTTTGCAGCTGCAAGGAAACCTTGTCTCCTTGATGTTCATTGTGTGCTCTTGGAAATCACAGTAACGGGGTCAATTGCGAAGTTTTCTAAAATCTTGAGTGAGCACATTCATGTTCAGGACTCAACCTATATCCCCTTTCACTTTCTTTGTTTAGCGCTTATAAAGAACTCGGAGCCTGCAGAAATGGACTGCCGAGAATCCCCAGGGAGAGAGAAGCTGCTGACGCGCGTAATCCTCCTCCTGACGTGTTTGGTAAGTGAATGCGATCTTAGTAATGACAACTAACTTGGATGTCTCCCTCCAGTGCTCGCCTTCATGCGCATCTAACGGTGGGCGGGCGGGTTTGGGGGGCCCTTGTCACGAGCAGATAGCTTGCGGCATTGCATGGAGGGCATGTTTCTTCAGCGTGCAATAGCATTATCCTTCTCTTCAAGAAACCTTTCCGTTGCTTGCAAGGTAGCTATCGATGTGATGGTGCATGGTTTTAAAAGTCGGACTTGAAACAATGTGCAAATCTTAAGATGTATCAAGTAAACACATTAAAAAGCAAACACGCCACATAGATTGATAACAAAGACTCACCATCCAATGTTCTCATGAGGATGTTCCATCTCTGATCTAATCTCAAAGCAGGTAACTGTCTGGCAAGAGTAATAGAAACAAGCATTGGCAATGCCAACAGTTTGGGCTTTTGTGTAGGCATGTCAAAGGCACTTGCTAGTCACAGCTGTAGTGGAATTAACTTCCAATTGATGGCAGCAGCTGCAAAACAGTGCAAGTACCACTGCATCTAATAGCAGTGCCTGAAAAATGCCTAATACTTATCCACAAGCCAAAATGCCACTGCTTGTTTTTAACCGGTCTCCAGTGAAGGACATTTACAGTGCATAAAATTTGACGGGCTGAAGGTAGACCTGGTTAAGACGTGTTTTTTACACAAATAGCGGGTTTACATCTCTGATTAAGTCATTAGCTCTCAGAAGACTGCTTTGAAAAAACACTGGCAGGCACTTTGACTGCAAAGTCTGATGGCAAGGCTTAAAGGGATAGTTCACTCTAAAATGGTATTGGCTCTAAAGATGGGCATGATAAAAAATATATATAAAGAATATTTTTTAAGAAAGTTGATATGGAAACTTTTGAGCAAATGAGGCTCAAAAAGTCAAACATTTCAAGCACTAGGAGGCATTCATTTTGGGAAATGGATTAGCCTCCTGTGCTTGTGTTAATCTCTGCCCTTGCGGCACTAATGAAGCAAAAGCCACCTGCTGTTAGCTTTTATTACAGCAGCTTTTGCTTGATTAGTGCCTTAGAGCAGAGAAGGCAGGCAGGAAGGCTGTTGCCGGTAAGTGCTTTTAATTTTAATTATTTTTTAAAACCACAGCAAGCATAAATACAGCTTTGCCCTTTGTATTTATAATTGCTGTGGTTTTGTTTCTAAGTTTCCCGGGCTCCTCCGAGCCGGGGGAGCCTGGGAAACTTAGAAACAAAACCACAGCAATTATAAATACACCTGTGAATTATTTAATACTGCGGCAGCTTTCGCTTTGAGTCTCCTGGGCTCCCCCAGGTCGGGGGAACCCTAGAGACTCAAGACGACACGGAGCACCACAGGTTCGATCCCCGGGTCCGTGCTTAGAAACCTCTGGGTATTAAGCATGTTATAAATGACCTATCATATCATATATCATAAATACAACATTGTTGTATTAATGATTTCCATGGTTTTCTAACCACAGCAATCATAAATACAACAACGTTGTATTTATAATTTCTGCATCTTTGCTTGTAGGCAAGTCCAAGCAATTATGAATATTTTGCTGGCTGCGGGTGAAGTTTTCATAATTGCTGCCACTGTCTTTTTAGTGGCAGTAATTATGAAAACTCCGCCCATAGCTGGTGAAGTATTTATAATTGCTCTGCCTTTCATTTTATGTTTTCTGTGCTTCCCTGTGTTTGGTGAGCCCCGAAAATGTATAATGAAAGTGAAGGCACCCTCCTCCATGTTCAGCTCTGCTCTGACTGCAGTAAGCTAAAGCTCCCAGTAGGGGGCTTTTGCTGCTTGATTAGTGCCACCAGGACAGAGCTTAACATGAACAGAGGAGGCTGCTTGAAAATGATGCTCCCATGTAAACACTTTGAGCCTCGTTTGCTCAAAAGTTTACATGGGAACTTTCTTTTTAAAATATTTGTTTCATTTATGTTTTTCATTATTGCCCATCTTTTAAGATGAACATTTTTGAGCGCACTATTCCTTTAATTAAAGCGAGCTCACATAGTTTCAATGAGGCAGTGTTTTGGGCGGGGAGGGGCAGGAACTGGGTGGGAATGGCCATAAGGATTAGCATGGCATTGGACAGTCAGTAGATGGGTAAATAACTATACATCTACATAAATCGCCCCATCTGTACTTTAATGCAATAGTTTTGGCTTGTAGGTGATGCTTTTGGAATCTGGCATGCATGATTTAAAGTTCTGCTGTGTAAGAAGCAGGACACATGATTTAGCCCTAGACATTTTGTAAAGGAGACGGGACAAAAAATGGGTGCATATTTAGTTGAATAGATTGTGTGCACAGGGCAAATAGGCTGCCTTTTAATCAAGATAACCCCATTAACTTGTGACATGGTGCATCTTGTCTGGTATAATGAGCAGACCAGGAGAACGTTTTTCAAAAGCAAATACCTAAATAATCCTAATTCTTGTGTGTGCTTTCATGGGTTCTATGTCCTTCCACTGCCATTTTTTTCACAGTTTTATGCTGCCTTTTTTTTTTCCCTGCAAAAACTCATCGATTTTATTTTTTTGGGGGACTGGGGGTCCCACCAAAGCCTCCCTTCCCAGCTATTTACAACCTATTCCCCACCCCTTATATCGCTTTACCCCGGCCCCATATTTTTCAATGATTTTTTTGCGGCAGAAAATCGGCAAAATAAACCAGGGTATTAATGAACGTTGTACCCTTTCATGTGTTGCTCTCCTGAGATTACATTTGATTTTGAGTAAATCGAAAGGCACCCTGACCCATAGACTATGCACGATAACAGCCCCAATGGAGGAAGAGCTTTTCACCTACGTAGGGCGCCACTGCTGCTCAAGCATGGGGAGCCTTTTATTTTCAGCCATGGGGTACCATGGCTGGTGCCGTGCCAGCACAAAGGAGCTTTTTAAAGGCTCCTCCATGGTAGATGCTATGGGGTCCTATGTACATTTTATTGGTTTGGTTTGGCGCCGCGTGCTACTGCCCAGGTCGTCCATGCCTATGGACCTTGTACAGGACCTTGAGCAGAAGGACAGAGTGAGAGGATGCTTGGGTTGGGGTTACAGAAAAACAGGGTACTGGGCCATTACATCTGTAGCGCTGCATCAAAACCTCCTGCCGATAGCCTAACCGCATGCTAGAAAGCGTGCAAATATACTGCCCTTTGATATCTGTGCTTGGAGTATTCTATATTGATCTACTAGGCCACCTCCTCTGATCGTCTCCCTCCGTCTGCTAATATGTGATGGATGTAAGGTTATGTCAAAATCTTAACCACTAGCAATTCTCTGTGCACTCTGCCACACCCTCATTTTTGGCCAGCCCGTGTCATTGCACCTCACTGATACCCGAAGAGGCCGAAACATGTTTGGGGTTGCTTGTAGCCTCATGCATGAGAGATGCAACCTATCCGTACGTGCTGGGCTTCCCATTTTGGGGTTGGGGCGAGAGCTGATTTGCATATGGTCTTTTCCCCTTCTGTTATGTTGCAGCAGTCTGAAAACACGATGGTCTCAAGGGTTGTCCAGAGAAATTGCCAGTGGTACCATCCAGCCATAGCTACATAAACTAGCTGCTCAGCATCCACTACCATGAAAAACGCAACCTACTCGCACTTGCTGCTCTATTATGCAATACATCCTAGGTGTTCTGTGAAGATTGCAGCTGTAGGCCTTACTACTAGCAGCGCCTGTCCAGAAGCGGGCGTGCACCCTATGAACTTCCACCTCCCTCCACTTTATAACCCCTTTTAAGCTGATACACCCCACTGCCATGGTGGTTGGCAAAAAGGGTAATGATCAAGGGCAGAGTAGAAAAACTCCTGGGATCATAGGGACACCCTGGTCGCACCAGGGGAGCAATCCAGGGTTTGTCTGCGGTCCATCCCATTGATGGCTTCGGTGCTCCAGGGAGCTGTAGCTATTCCGCCCCATGCCCTAGCCTAGTCCCAAGATTTCTGTGCCCAAACGTGTTAATTTCAAGCCTCTATGCATTTTTCATCGGGTCTTTTATAAGACTGGACCGGAGTATTTGCAGACCAAATTTGGGGCCCGATTCATGAATATCTGCCCGGTTCAAAGTGAATTTTCAATGCTAAAAAAAAGTGACTGTGCACTGCCGACACAAACCCTGATTAATGGAACCGTGCAAAGTGTATTTTCGCAGTGCAAAGTCGGCGCATAGTCATTTTTGCAGTACAAAATACACTGTGCACGGTTCCATGAATCAGGGTTTGTGTTGGTAGTGCAAAGTCACTTTTCAGCAGTGCAAATACACTTAACTGGGCAAATATTCCATGAATCGGGCCCTTTGTCTCTATTTTCTGTCCCGTTCTCTTTGCGGCTGCTTTGCGCATCTCGATTCCCCGTTTCATGCGTTTGCGTTCTCGTATTGGCGGGCGTCCCTTCTCCGCAGCTGCAGCGCTGCTTTGAAACTCTGTGTCATTACATCATTTGTCTTTTCGTCGTGCCTTGAAAACGTCCCTGTTCTAGTTGTCTTTCTTTCTGCTTCTTTTCCTTTCTTGTCCTCCAAGCGCATTGATGTCCTTGTCGGTGTAGGCTGCGCTTTAGAAATGTACTTAACATAACGGCCGCCCAATTCCTTGCTCCGTCTGCTGTACTTCGGCTCCACGTCATGCCGCCGATACAGACAACTTAATAACCATTGCTGGCCAAGCCCAACCTGCATGTGTGCGTGTGTATGGGGTCTGAGGCAGCGAGAGTTCCGGCTCTCTTGCCGCCTTCCATCCCCTGTCAAGCACAGAGTAGGGCAGCTCAGCAGCCCCGAGGGTTAGGGAAGTTTGAGGAAGGGCTGTTGTTGACGTAGATTGGTTTCCTTTTTTCTCCAACACTGCACCGATTGAGTGGAATATGTCTTCTCCTACTTCTCCTTTTCTTTCTCCCATTTCCCTCATCCCTTCTTTTTTCCTTCCTCCTTCCTCACGTTTTCTTTTTTCCCCTTCTTCCCTATGCGCCCCCCCCCCCCCCTCCTGCTTTCCTTCTCCCTTTTTTCCATCGTTCTGGCCGAGAGGTATGATTGACTATATCCTCCAGTTGTTATTCAAAGGCTTTTATTCTTTGTAGGGTTGAGACTTCATAAGCGAGATCGGATACGATCTGTGTTAAACCCTTCATAGTCTGGTTTACGGTAGCCTGCTTTACATTGCCTGTTATGTGTTACTCTGTCCGTGCTGTGGTGCTACATCAAATGGTCGTCCTTATTTACCAGGAGAGGAGTATGGTCCCTTTCAGAGTGGGCAAAGCGATCAGCGCCTAGCTTGAACCGCTGAATAATCTATCATACTAGAGGCGCTCCCATTTATTTTAAAACTATTGATGCCTCTGGCCTTGCATCTACCATACACTGTCCTTGGGCGATGCTCTAGAAAACACCACAGAGTTGGGCATTTCGTTTCTGCTCTATGGGCAGAATGGGGCGGGTTCTTAAATGCCAAGCCTTTCCAATCATCAACCCCACAGTCCATTTTAAGGGCATGTCTCCACCAATAATTATATTGCAGTAGTTGCCAACACCTTTTGCCGTGCTTGGCGAAGATATTCAGAAAAATGGCTTTTAATTTGATCAAGTGTATAGATTGGTGCTTTTTGATTGGAATTTTCTATGGAAACCTGTCCAGAGTTCCACTTTTGCACGTCTGCATGCATTATTGTAGTCCTGCAGTCATGTGTCTATGCACGTGTACATACATTTACTCAAATACGTAAACAGGCATATGACCACACAATGGCCTGATTTAATTAACCCCTTTTCTCCTCGGAACAGTACATCATACCTTTTTCATGCAGTTGTTTTCCATACATCTTGGTTGTATCTGAGAGTTGCCTGTGTAACTTGCGTGCAACACTTTCACCAACATTGTGTGTACCCCAGTTACAGATCCAGCTCAGTTCGTGGGTCTCCAGCATTTTGGGGACCTATCCCCGGGACCACTACATGAGGCATCAGCAGACTTGTGCATCCTACCTCCATCACTAGCACGAGCATAAGGTACTGGATATATACGATATGATATAATTCATTTATAACGCACCTGTACACAAGTGTGTGCATAATTGCAGCTGGTTTGTTGAGTGCCAGGTGCTGCTTCAGCTGCCCAAATGCTAGGTGAAAGATGTTAAGGTTTGATTAAAAAGTGCACTTGCATCTTTCACCTAGTGCAGAGCACAAGGTGCCCCTGCGACGAATGACCATCGGATGCATTTCATGTGCACTGTGGGCTAGGCCTAGGGTGACCAGATGTTGCGGATTTCCTGGGACCGTCCGGGTAAATAACCCTGCGTCCCGGGAGTTTTTTCATTTTAGAAACCCGTCCGGGGTTTGCATGGTTGGGTGGCTACTGTCCCTGTTTTTGCCGGGACTCGATTTTGAAATCCCAAAATCCGGTCCGGTGCAACTCTTCCTGCGTGAATGGGGGCGTGAAATGGTTTTCACGCCCCATTTCCTCCCTCTTCCCCCTCCCCGGGGCGCTCCTCCAATGAGAGGAGTGTGCCTGCGAGCACACACCCTGCCCGCACCCCACAACAGCCCAGTGACATAGAAGTAGGACTGACATTGTACTAGTATTTGCTTTAGTCCTACGTCTATTTCCATGGTCTATCCCGGTTTTTATTTTTTTGATCTGGTCACCCTACCCCGGTCAGCCCCGGAGCCTATGGCGGAACAAACCATGAGATACACAACAAGGCCATGCAAATAATGGGAAAGAAGGGGAGGATAAAAATAACAAAAGCAGGCTACAATCCTAATAATTTTTCATGGCACCGAAGGTCCTATTACGAGAAAAATTCTCTGTGTACTATAGCACAATTATGTTGGTTAAGCACTTAATTCACTGAGTCGTAGAATGAATGATTACATACTATGTTGTTAGCACTGATGGGGACTTTTAGTGCTGTAGGCATCAGTGTGCATCAACATACAGTAGACTAACCTCGGGGGTGACGAGGTGGGAAGAAGGACCAGTCAGCTGAAATCAGCCAGGCTGGGATTTTGGAGCTGTGGAGAAAGAAAGCAGGGAATAACTAGATGGGAACAAACGATGGCATGCCTAGCGGGAAATGGCAATGGGGTCGGGCTGCTGGAGCACTGTGCTGAGATGGTGTAGACAGATTGCCAGAGCAGGGTTAAGATGGGGTGAAGAACATGCGCCTTTGCAGATCTTTATTGCACAACGTGTCCAGTATTGCAAAAGCACAATGAGCGACTTCCTAAAAATATATTGTGATCCTCGATCTGAAAACCATGTCTAAGTGAAGACTATGAGACCGATTCATGGTATTTTTTGCACGGTTCAAAATGACTTTACACTGCTGAAAAGTGACATTACACTGCCGACACAAACCCTGATTAATGGCCTGTGCAAAGTGTATTTTTGCAGTGCATAGTCTCCAGAAAGGGCTCCCAAGTAGGGGCCCTGCCAGGCCCACCTCCGAGCAGCCCCAGCCACTCCAACACCTCAGGCAGCCTGTGTAGACGAAGCGAAGCGCTGCACGGTTACACAGGCTGCCTGCAGGTGTCGGCACTTCAGATTTTAAAAAAAAGAAAATGCATTACCTTTTCTTTTTTTCTACAGTGAAGTAGTGATACCTACAGACAGCCCATGTAACCATGGCTTTGGCTACACGGGCTGCCTGATGTCTGTATTTAGAAACAATAGGCGAGCCTGGGCCTCCAGCCCTCCTCCTGTCTCTGAGGACAGCCCTTTCACTCAAGGAACTGCATGATTAAACGGTTCAATCACACAGCTCCTTAAATGAAAGGGTTGCCTAATGTGTGTGAGAGCTGGGGGCACTGGTGTCACACCTTTGGTGCGCCTTACCCCTCCTTTTGTTTAAAAGGAGGGGCTTGGTGCACCAAAGGTAATAATGCCAGTCCACCCCAAGCCCCTTGTTTTAACCAGCCCCTTTACCCCTCTTTGGGTGAGGAGGGGCTCTCGTTAGGGGGCATGGCCTAAGTACATCCATACTAAGGCCAGGCCCCCTAGTGAGACCCCCCCTCAATTTAGCACCCCACTTAGGGCACTGTGTGTGTGTGTGTGTGTGTATGTAATATATATAATCTATCCTGTAGGTTACACGTTTCAAATCTAGGCAGGGCAGACTCTGCCTTTCATCCATGCCGAGGTAGATTTGGGTAACATGACACCTACCATACAGGTTAAGAATCTGGAACGTTGTGGCAGCAACCGCTATCGCAAGTTATTTTATTTTAATTTTTTAATGAATGTTGGTGCACTGATTGGCAGCAGCTAAGTACACCTATAAGAAGGAACCGGTAATGTGTATGGTAGTTCGCACTCACTAGATAATTCCTCTGTGACATGCAAATGGCAGTCAGTTACTGAAGAAGAATTATCCTGAATAGTGCCTTTGACTTTTGGTCCATGTCCGATTCATTCCATGCTTGTTGATGCTTGCCAAAAGCCACAACAGCGGGGATCCACTAGAGACTGAAAATATTTAGGGGGGGGGGGGCTATTTCAGCCAGAGGGCATGCAATGAATACGTAACAGGTGTAAGTTAGGGGTTTCACTCGAGCTGCCAACTCCCAACTCTTCTCACTTGAAATGATTCAGCAACGCAGGAAATGGGTGGTCACAAGACGGAGGCGCTCTGGCAAGACAGATCTCCCCTGTCCCCTGTCCTCAGACGCTAGGGGCTTGCCCACGACATTTGCTCTGAAGCCGTGTTTTCGCGCAGTCTTGGAAAGCAGTCTGCTCGTTGAAATGCGTGTTGCTTGTACTTGTGATAACTCGGCTTCAGACTGTCCTGAAGCCGAGTTATCACATGCACGAGCAACCCACGTTTCAACAAAAAGACATTCTAAGTAGACCGGGCACGGCAAAGCCTCACATGCTTGTTGCAGCTGTGCGAACTGGTATGCATGCCCTGCCATGTGCAGACATTGTTTTCTTAGGGGGATTACTCTGACCAATCAAAACTGCAGAGCCCAACTTCCATTCCATTATTTGCTCAAAAGGGTGTTTTACTGAATCGCTATAAGACATGTTTCAAATTTAAATTTGTGGACATTCTTATTTGTCCATGATTAGCTTTGCTTTTATGCAAATCACCAAGATTGGCTTCTATGGACAGACACTGTATTGCATGACCTGGCCTGAGGCCCCGCCTCTCAAAGGACGAGAGCGTTCCCCCAGTAAATGTTTTCCATTTCCGACACTGATTGCATGCATGCATCTATGCATGTTTGCCAAGCATTTAGAAGCCCTGTAACCTGAGAAATGAGCATACTTGTTTCACTGGCAATATCCCCTGATGCCCAGACAACTGTAGAGTCACAATGAACGGCCTCTCCATCATGAAATGAGAGATTTTATTTATATTGCGCTCGTACACAAGTGTTCCAGCGATCATCGAGTGTTCTACGAACGTGCCATGTCGTGAACATTGAATCGCAAAAAATAATTGCTCATGGAAGGGTTTTGGTTGTTTGTATCAAAGTGTGGCAGGAGCAAATTATGACAGATGACATATTCTAATTGGAAAAAAGCCCTAACCGTTATTGGTTTGAAATGATTAGTCACAAGTGACAGCAACACACTCAACTGCAATTGATTTTATCTATCTATATATATATATATATATTGCATTTATATAGCGCTACGAACCCTCGGGTATCTCTGAGCGCTGCTTATTATAACCCACGGTGTGTGGTACTCATTTATCGACCTCGGAAGGATGAAAAGTTGAGGTTGGCCCTGCCGGGATTCGAACCTGCGACCGCCTAATGTATGGGCATCAATTAGTGAAAACATTAGCTATGGTTTATTGGGTTCTCCTTTTAATTGAGTTGGACTTTGTGCCAGTGGAGGTGATTTCAGAATGCTTTCAACATATCCTAGACGTCCAAAAAGAAGTTGAAAGTAAGCATATTTTCGGCCCGATTTCATAATGGTAGCCGAGCTTCCCAGGCCCGCACCATAAAGGGTAACTTGCTTACACTGTCTGTCACAACATTTTCATTGCATTTGGAAATACCTTTTTAAATTGAGCACTTATGGACATTTTAGCAAGCACCTGCAAATGTGTATTTTCTTTCAATTGCTTTGTTCATAGTGTTTGGTCCTGGGGGAATGTTTCGTGAGCCTTCGTCGGCATACATTTCACCCTTTACCCAGCTATGCTGAACGGCGGAAGTTAAAAGGAGACTCTCTCGCTTCACCCGCGATGCCGGGCACTCTAAATAATGCTGTGGGGAGGGTAGCAGCGGGGCTTAGGTGCCCACTGGGAATGTGCGAGGAGAAGGGATTTAGAGCAGCTGTCCTTCATTATTTCTGCAATGACCTGACATATAATTTCACCCCTGACTTGGGAGTCACTTGGGCTGGAATGCGGCTCTAGTCCTGAGTGACAGAGATCCAGTGACAGTCAAAGAGGTCAGAGAGCGGACTAGGGCCCGCGGCTCAGTAGAAACGAATGCCTACGTAATGAAGTGCATAGCTGAGGGCAAACAGAAGATTAGCGGTATTAACAGACGCCGCCTCCCCACCTCTGCCAGTGCTCTAATGCAGAAATGAAACCAGAAACGCACAGGTTCTACATTGCTTCCAGTGTAAATAACGGCATGCGTGGTTCCAAGCAGAAGGAAACGGAGGACGGTTTTTTTCGGCTTTAGGGTGTGATAATTATTAATGTCAGACATGTCAATGGGGCGGGGTGCTCCTGAGAGGGCACTTGTGGCAGGTGAATACTTCTAGTGGCGAGGCATGAACATCTGCCATTAATAATTGCGAGCAACCGAGTGTAGCAATGGATTCCTAGGTAATGTCTGATGGTTGGACGGCTTCTCCCAGAGACAATGTTCAAAATAATGTGCGTTTTATAGCACCTTTTTTGAGAAAACTGGAGTAAAATGTCATAACCTGTACAAATGGTTCTCCGGGGTAACACATGAGAACATCCATCTAGTAAATAGCATGCCACCAACAGCATATAGGAGCATTTTACAACATTTTCATGATGGCTGTGTGCACATATGCCAGCGTTGCCATTTTAAGACCCTTTGATGCAGCCCCAGCCATGATCTGGGCCAAAATTGCCTCAGTAAATCACTCCTTGAAGCTGCGGCCATAATATTTGCCAGCAATCCCAATGTAAAGCATGCTCACGACATGCGACCATAATCTCTGCAGGTAATGGTCACTGTAAATCACTTTCACCCCCACACCCCCCCGTCACCGAACGGATTCCCACCATGCATCACTCCTGTCCATACACACAGGTAGTCACTCACTAACATACATATCCAGGCACACAGTCCAAATCATGCACACATTCCGAATTTTGCACACCCAACAATACGTTCATTTGAACACGTGTGCTAACACTTTTTGTTGTTGTTATAGCTGACCTTGGTAAACCTAGTGCTGCTTCAGTGTTCTTGTCTTGGTCTGGATAGGACAATAACCGTGGGGCAATCGGTTCACGGGCAGTCTCTTGGTTGCCTAGCAACCAGTGGCACGGCACCAAAGAAGTACAGCATGAGCTGCATGTGCACTTTTTTAAAGGCAGTTTTATTTGTTATTGTAAAGGCAGTGTGCTCAGCTAGGGCCCCCTGGAGACGCTATTCCCGTGGGTCTGCAGTTGCCCTGAATAGGATACTTGATGACTTGCCTTGAATCTTTCCTCCTATCCCCATTTTGGGTTGGCAGGACTTATGAGCAGTACATGACAGCAGGCATCTGGGTGAAAGGTGGTAGCGAGTGCCCATCCTTTGGCTTCTTTCAGAGGATCCAGGTCAAAAGTCACCCACTGCTGCAGCATGTTTCGTTTGGCAGGTACTATGACCTATCGGCCTAAGATTCCCAATCAAATAGCCCTAGGACAGTCCTCAGTAATGTTGAGTCACTTTTTCTTAGTGCCTCTTTGGTATGTGACGCAATTGTTCGGAGATTTCAGATGATCTTAATTACTGAAACCTTGCAGACTTCGAGATTCAACACTCCTTTGACTAACTTAATTTCAGATGGGTTCTCCGGGCCCCATCTACCATTATACAAGGGTTTGATCTTTCACAGCATGTCGGTATGCTGTAGTGTCAAAGACTAAAGCTGTGTACTTCACCCTAGTGTAGGCCAGCCACATGAAAGGGGGATTTTAGCCCACCTTTGTCTGAGTTGGTCCCTCCTTTGCTTGTGGTGTTTTATCATTTTATTTTGTTGGCACTTGTAGATGAAGGGATGTTCCTCCACACACCAAGCTGACACATTTTGGTCTTCATTGTGTCCCTGGGATTCACCATTTTGTCAATGGCCCAACCAACCTAGTCATCCGCTCAACCGCATCTTCGCTCTTGTGATATCTGTGACAGCAGTTAGTTTCTCTTCCTCCCTATAGACTGTCATAAGGTGACCGAGATGATATGCACCCCAGGCCCCTTAAACTGTGCAGTAGACATGAGGTTGCTTGGGTCTAGCCCGTTTACCTCTGTTACCTCCAAACAATGACTTCAACACCTAACTGGAGAAGTGTAATTCTGCTCTCCTTGAAAGAGTCATCAACACTGCAAATGCGTTTTCAAAAAGGAGATTGTGATTTGTGGCATTCACGTGAATTCTTGTCTTTCATCCGGATTTAAAAAAAGAAAGTGCACCATTGTACCACGATCCAGAAGGCAACTGTTCTGAGGATCTGTCAATCGTCTAAATGCAGCATCGTCAGGGCTTAAAGATCTTATGTCGCTCACAGGACCGACCCCTCAAAAAACTTCCTGTGGAACTCTTCAGTTTGGCACACAGCCTGATTCATCCAGGAAAGTTGCAGTACATTTCATTGTCTTTTTTTAGCATAAGATGGAGCCTGTCCAAGCTGACATTAACCCAGTTTTTAATTCCTAGTTGTATCCTCAAGCCCAAGATGCCTGTTTTTATCACAAACCTCAGACATGTGACAGTATACACCATGTCATAGCAAGCTGAAAGTATTGACTGCTTATATGAATTCAACTACATGAAACGTGAATCACTGTCCATCGGGTCTTCTTAAAGAGACCATCAGAACTTTACCCTGATTGGCTGGGCTAACCAGTAATTCCCTTTTGGCAGGGCTAGTCCAGGCTTCTTTAAAAGAAAAAGAAAAAACAATCAGCCTTGTAGTGCATTTTATTTACCATCTATTGCTCTATTTCCAATCTTTTTCTGATGGGAAGATCCTGGAGAAGGTAGTATTCTCCCAGTGCAAATAATATCAGCAAGAGAAAGGATCGCCAAGGACCGGGTCTGTTTCAGTCCACATTATGCTGGACCATTCTGCACCCTTTAACACCACTTATCATTCTAGATTTTTGGGCCATCTTTGGGGAGCAAAGCTAGATTTTAAGGGATCCCTTTTTCAGAGACTCTCCTCCTTACTGCAGAGTCGGACTTAGCAGATGATCATGTCTTCCCATGTCTCACCAGCTGAGCCTGTGCTTTATGTGGTCCAAATAGGTTTGATCCTCTCCCTATAGTTCTTCAGTGTATATCGCACCACTTGGTGATATTATCTGGAGACATGTCCTCCATGTAAACCACAACATCCTGATCATCCGTCTCTGGGATACGCTGGGCATCACAGATCAGGCCCTGGTATGGCTTGCATCCTTTCTCTCTGATCATCCTTTCCAGGTGGAACTAGGGTCCTTTCTCTGCGCTATCAGTCTCTACTTGTGGTGTCCCCCAGGGATCCAATCTATCCCCCCAGGTTTTTCAATGTCTACATGCCCCTTTCGCCCACATAATCTCTGCCTTCACCTCCAACTTTCAGTGTTATGCAGATGACGCACAGCTCTCTTTCAGGCTACCTTCGGCCTCTTCCTCCTCCTCGCTCATTCCTGACACCATAAGTCAATCCCAATGTGCTGCTAACGATCTCTGCCTTAATGCCAGCAAGATAGAGATCGTCCTCATTGGGACCCCTGATCCTACCCGCCCACTCTAACTCTGGCCGGCCTCCCTTGGTCCTGCGCCCCCACCCACCAGTGAGGCAAAAAACCTGGGGGTCATCTTTGACTCTACTCTCTCCTTCTCTTCTCACATCTCGGAGATGTACAAAAAGTCTTACTACCAGCTGCACGTCCTCAGAGGTATTCTACCTTTTCTCACTTTCCCCCAGAGGCTCACTGTCTCCTGAGCCCCGGATCTCTTCAGACTGGACTACTGCAAAAGTCTCTCTCTCTCAATCTTCTTACTTTTACTTTCCGACCTCTGCAACTTATCCACAACAGAACCGCAAGACTTATCCTTGGCCTCAAGCACAGGTACTGCATCTCTCCGGTGCTGAAATCACTCCACTAGCTCCCACTGGCTGCAGGGATCAAGTTCAAGTCCTTCTGCATAGTCCACAAGGCTTTTTGGGGTCACGGCCCTTACTATCTACAACACTCTTCCCAAATACTCTCCTTCTAGAGCCCTCCACTCGACCTCCCCCAACTCTCTGCGGGTGGGCTGTTTCTCAAAACAGAGATTTGGGGGTAGATCCTTATCCTCTCCAGGTGCCCCCTCTATCAGCCTCAGTCTGGCACTTATTTGCCAGGTTCTTATTTATCTATATACTTTCATTATATTTCTTCTAAAAGTACATTTGGATGCCCTTCGGCCCATTGGCTCAAATCGAAGTAAAAATGATTTAATCTACATGAGTTAGCCAGGGCCAGGTAGAAAGCTCAGTTGTGCTCAGGCACTTGTGTTATTCCTTGTGCTCTAAGACGTTTTCTGCATTTGTTTTATTTGCTCTCTAGATAAATATTTGTGCTCTCTTGGTAACTTTTTCTCTGTTGCTGTTTTTTCATGGAAGAGTGTCTATAAAATCAGCACTCATTTTACTTATGTTTTTTACAATAGAGCTTGTGAATATTGTTTTTCCTTTGTTTATATTGCAAGGTCTGTATACATTCATGTTAGGATATTCCACATTTAATGATAAAGAATATCTTTTCTATCCTCCTGCTTTTTCCTGTTTTTTCTCTTATTGTTTCATCAAATTGTGTTGTCTCTATTTTATATACATTCATACTACATACATTTACCATGTACTTGATAATTTGTGTGATTAAATCACTTTAATGCCTACCTCTTCTTCTCTTCCTCCTTCTCTCGCCCTCTCCCCTGCTGACCTCCTTTCTCCTTGCTCATTTCCCTCCTTCCTTCTCTTCTTCATCCTGCTCAGTTAGCCGGCGGCTCGCCTGGTGCACTTCCAGACCGTTACAGGTCACAGGCTCCCCCGCCAGTCCTTCACTTGCCTCTGGGCATCCACACTCTGCCTGGCACTACTGCAATATGCTCCATGAGAGGGGTACCCACTCTGCACTTAACCCAGGCCCCTGTTGGACTGGGTGCACTTGTCCCCTTTCCCCTCCCTCGCACTTACTGTTTTGCGCACTTGCAGTTTCCTTGACCTGAATGTTCTAGGCCTTGCAAATGTTGCGGTTTATTACGTGGTCACACTCAACTCAGGGAGTTCCTTTCCCCCAGTGAATGTGGCGTGCAATAAAGTCCTATTAGTTTGTTAAGGTTCACTTTGGTAAGGCCTCCAACCCGTCTCGCACCCAGTCCTAGCACATATATACCCAGTGCCACAATGGACTAGGAACCAGGCCGGTGTGTAGTAAGAATGTAGATTTATTAACGCATTTAAACCAAATTTGACAAATAGACTAACATCAGCCACAAGGGGACCACTACGGTGGTGATAGTGCGCAGTACAAATATCCTTTAACATTAACCAATACTGTGTCAACTGTCAAGGGTTTTGACCCATGTTCAATCAATAGACTGGGTAGATGTGGGGATGAGCTGTCGCCGCCCATTCTTCTATCCCAGAACAAACTAAATCAATAGACTGGGTGGATGTGGGGATGAGCTGTCGCCGCCCACATTCACGCCAGAATCCAGGAGAACTGCACAGTTTGCGCACACCAAAATGGTCACCTAATCTGCCACCCACCAGTGCAAAGAAAGGTGGTTCTGTTCAAAACTGTTTTTTTATGTCAAAAAGTTGCTAAAATCATGGGCACAAGACCACTCTAAAGATACAACCTTCTTGTGGGGGCTTCCACATCACCACTCTACTGTAAGGATGGCATCAAAACAATGTTAAGCAATGGTCCTATACTATCAAGCAAAAGACCACTCTATTGAAATGCAGTAATTCAAGACAGATCCCAAAAATGGGTGCAGTACCAGCTTTGTCCACAAACCGGCGCTAGCGGTCTAAACTCTGACAGGGAAACTGTATTTAGGAGTTGCAAGAGGGGCAGGGACTTCAAAGCCTGTTGGTTAATTAAACATCTTAGCCATCTGCTGTTCCCAGAGGCCAAGAGGCTGGGAAAACTTAACACCCCAGAGGCCCACCCCAGGAGGCAGGATATCACATGGCCCTTCTGAGTGAGAGGGAGGGGGTTTCCTGGAGGAGAGAGACAATAGCCCCTTGCGGTTGAATGGGGTATGTTAATTTTGAGTGTGTACTGTAAACAGAGAGCTGCCTGTGAGCAGAAACATGTGATCCCTGACACACCCAGCTTCAAGGGGCGGGCCAGACTTGAGTGTGGATTCCTATTGCAGCAAATATATATTTTATAGAAACATTGATAACTTATTGTAACCAAATGACAGGAATGTACAACTTTGAGATTCTTAGTATGAAAAATGCCTTCACGATTTGAGTCCAAACTCCAATTTCTACGGTGTTCTAGGACCAAACCCCGCTATTTATTGATATTACAGACACCGGGCTTATGCTAGAAACCTAGTAAATAGCTGGAATGTGTGTAGAAGGAGGGTGTACATTGGTGTACTTTTTGATACAGATTTAACATTGGTAAACCAATTAAAAACGAAATTAAGCTGTCATTTTTTTTAATGCAAGCCCCCAGGAAGATCAGAGTCGGACAAGCATGGACCATAAGGAATCTGTAAATGTACATGTAATTTCAACAAATTGTGTATTTGGGTCAAATAGATTTGTGTGCAATTTGACAAGGGGAGGTTCCTCTGACCATAAAACCTACAGCATCACTCTGACACTCCATTTCTTCCCCCCAATCAAGGGAGAGAGGAAAGCTTGGCCAATGATAAGTGAGAGGGGCAGGCTTAGCTAGGCCCAGGCACACACCCATTTTCAAAACACATAAAAGGAACATTGAAACCCAGGTAGACACATTCACTTTCCACTTTCTTGCGGGACGCTTTGCCGGGAGACTTCAGACTTCACATCCAGAGATCCAGACTTCAAATCCATCAATCTCCAGAGACCATAAATTAACTCCAGAATTTGTAGCAGAGAGGCCTGAATCCACAAGCTGAATCCTCTTCAACAGGCCTCAAAACCAACCAAACTATTCAACAGCCGGGCGAGCTGTTTGAATTCTTTGCCAAGAACTTTTGCAAGAACCTGTAGCAGTATCCAGAAAGCAGTGCTGTATCCGGATCCAAAGAGAACCAGAGACCAGACGCAGTGAGCAGAACCGCCAGAAGTCCCGTTCAACCTGTTGACCAGATCCGTGACGAGGCCCATTCCTGCCCAAAATATAGTGTGAGTACCCAGCTAGCACTGTGCCAAAACCAATCTCTTAGTGTAAAATAATCTAATTAAAACTATTTTAACCTATTTAGAACTACCTCATAGGAATCGTGTGTCATTCTGTCCTTTTTAAAGCTGAAAACTGTCATCTGCCATTTTGAACTTTTAAATTTCAATTCCGAAAAACTACCTTCACAAAATCGTCCTTATCTCTGGAACCGTCTGTCCTAGGAACGAAATTGAACTGTCATTTTAAAGCTTAGAATCTAAGCTTTCCTACTCCTTATAGTGCCTCCGTAATTACGCTCGACGCACACGACTAATTTGCCACGATTTGACATTTGCAATCATTCCAGCCACGTGTGAAAATATTTGCCTTTGCTTCCATCCTTGAAATTCGTTTTTAACCTGCTAATTACTCATAGAGCATTGCTAAAGTGAGCCTGAACTAATACCAACTAGCTAACACACACCCCGAACCTCTACAGGGAATTAAAATCAATTTTAGCATCATTCACTTCATTGCCACCACATTCAAAGCATTTTGGGCCTGTGTTTTAAAATCATACCTGTTTTTCTCTAAGCTTGCTCGTGGGGAACCGAATTTCGCATTGTATTTGATTGCATTCCTGAGAACTGTGTGCTCTTCTTTCCATCTCCTTATATTGCATAAAGGGGGGAGTGAATTGTCAAGGAAAAGTGATTACATTGTCTTTTGTTGAGCCATATCAAGTTATTTTCTGTACTGCATTTCATTCATCATTGCGTTTCCTTGAACCATATAAAGCATTCTTTCCCACCTTATTCTTCTGTTCCTATTTATTTATAGAAGTGTGATTATATATATATATATATATATATAGGGGGAACTAATTGATTTACTTTTATTAAATATGCTGTGGATCTAAACAAACAGGATATTTTGCTATGGGGAAATATTATACCAATACTTGAAAAAAATGCAGGGCCTACACAATCTATGGCTTTGGGGTAGTTTTACTTACAGGAGAGGCCTTGTAATGAGCATCTTGGAACAGCAGGGCACCTCGGGGACAGCAAGGGTGTCAGTCAAGTATAGTCACCTCTGGCTCCTCCAAGAGGTCCCAGTCAGCTTCTATGTCTCCTGGTCCCTGTATTCAATGCAAGATTTGGGGTCTCTCTGCTTGGGTGTTTCTCACAAGAGTTCAGCAGCAGGTTACCTCCCAGAATAAGTGGAAAAAGCCCAGTTCTAATGCAAACTTATAGGGCAAATGACATCACAACTTGTCATGATTCCTGCGAAAGCGATTGGTTGGTTTTCTCTACCAATCTCCCACCTGTGTGCTAATAGGACAAGGGGTGTGGGGTGTGAGTTAGGAAAGCTGTGGGAGGAGAACGCTGTGTCATCCCAAACTGACATGTGGGCTTTGCATGTTCAAAACTCTGAAAATCTATCAACATGGCAAGTACCCTAATTGTTCAAATCTTTACATGTATGGATATATTTTTAAGAATCACATTTTAAGGCAAACCAGATGATGCTAATCTGAAGTCTGCACGCCCTTCCTATGCAGAAATATGTTTTTTCTTCATTTACTCAGGAGCCGTAGCAGTGAAAAGTATGCCACTTCATAGTTCCCTTGTTAATTTTATCCTTCACCCTCACACCAACTTTCAAAAATCCCAGAATCAAGGGAAGGCCCAAATCAAATTTTCATTAGTAACTTTAGTTATGTTTATCAGACACAAATCATTTTAGAATGGTTCAAAGGGGGTTACTGTCACCTTTAATACAAGTCTGGAATGACTGTTGTGGCATATACGCTGCCCCCTTTATGCAATAATATGTATTTTTCTATTAACTAAACCAGTTTATCTTTATTCGCTTTCAGTATCATTTTCCCTTTAGCATGTGATAAGCCAGAGGCTGGCTCATGTTTATCTTTGCCTCTGCCTTCATGGCCTGTAATGTCCTGGCTGCAACTCTAATGGACATTTTATGGGAATTGTGACCTCAAGGTCACGTCTGCTGAAAGAACAGGCATGGCCTTATCTGTTTCCACTGTGGTTTAAATCTAGGCAGTGTATTTCTTTCTATATTTTTAGGCAATGGCCCTGATTGATGGTTGACAACCAGACCTCCCTTTCCAGGATCAGCAGAGGAAAGGTCTTGGAAGTTAAGTTTCATATTTAGGAGAAATGACCGGCTGCATGTAAAATTCTTCAAGCAATGGCTTTTACACTCGCACACAATACATTTTACATGACATTTTATAAGGCACCTGGGCCTTATATCCATATGTAATGTACTTCTTTAATCTCACAGTTGCAAAATATGGATTGTTTACATGTATAGAGCAGTTATATGAGAAAACCATGTTCAAACTGTGAGAAGTCTAGTGAGCCCTTCTCTTAGCATATGGTCATTTGGCTGAGGAAAAAAAGTTCTTTTATTTCTTATAATTGCAATGCGCTCGGTTTCACTTGAGATGGCTGCTGCATAATCTGGTATTACATTGAAGATAATGTACACCCTGATATCTGTTTCTTTAAGTAAAAGTGCAGCTCTCCATGGATTTAGTAAAACAGCATTGTCAGCCACTTGGCTTTCTTTTCCTTGCTGAAATGTATTGCGCATATCTATGCATTTTTGAAATTTACGCCCCCACTTTCTTTCCTTTGATATTTATTCCTGTTTTTGGTTCAATGGGCCTCATGTCTGACATCACCATTTCTGTGCTGGCCTTATACTTCAATGGGACTTCCAAATAATTCCGGGCTCTTTATTTCTGGCATCCAGGGGCTATATTTCACCCCACACAAGTCTGCCTGTCTAGTCCACCCTGTCTCCCCTCCCCAGCTTGGCTGTGCTTGCAATACTCATGCAAAGGCACATTGATGACCAACTACCAAGCAACGGGAAATGTTGGCCAGGCCAGTACTGTACTTATTGGCCTGTATGCTCCTCTCCCTGCCCCCCACCCCTTCTCCCTCACTCGTCGAGCACTTCACTAGTATATATGCCTCTGGCCTAGCATGCTAGCTATTGTTGTAAATCATTCTGAATCTTCAAGGCCTAAAAATGACGACTGTACTCCCTTGTTCCCTTCCCGCCTTGAAGCGCTTTGAAACACTTCACTTGTGTATAAGCACTCTACAAATAAACCATTACAATTGTTGCTGGTATGGAGATCAGTCTCTTTCCCAAAGCCTTCAGATGGTGGGTTTGGAAGTCCTGACAAGCTGCCTGACTGAAGTAGCTACACACATGGAGACCAACTGGGTAAAGTTGAATCCGGACGTGATGAAAACGATTTTAGGTTTAGGAAGGTAACTCAAATTGCGTATGGAAGGTTCAAATTGCTTTGAAACACAATTCACTTGATGTATAAGTGCCTTACAAATGCAGAATAAATAAATACATTAATTAATGGTCCCCATCTCATGCATATCTTTGTTACCAGGGTATGAAACCTGAATCCTGGTGGTTCAAAGCTGCATCATGCTCGCATGATTTCTGCAGGGGGTAAAGACTCTCTTTTCTCAACTTGGGGCTGTCCGTTTTGCAGATTAATTGCCGCCATTAGACCTGGAAACCTTGGTTCACACATGCATCAATAACTGATGCCTCATGAAGCCAATGAATGTTGCATCCTGCTTCGTTGCACACTTTGAAGAATCCTCACTCAATCTCTTATTGTTCCTGCTTCGACCTCCCCATGAAGAACCCCCTACCTGTTTTCAGCAACATTCTAAAACCAAAATTATTGAGCTGCCTTAACACCGGGTGACTCTAAGTGGGCGTCCCCTCTTTGGCTACATGTGTGCCATTTGAGATTGGTTGGAGGCCTGTTGGAGACTGCTGGGAGATATCATCTGGGATTCTGGCCTCTGTCCCGATGGCCTGACGAATGATTGACAACCTCCTATCTTTGTCAAGTTGGTGTTGCCCAGCTAAGCAAAAGGCCAGTGGGCCCCACTGGGAGCAGTATCAGACTGAGAGGTTTGAGATGGCTGTCAGCCTGCCAACGAAAATTACAACGAACATATGCAGTGCAGATTTCTCAGAGGCTAAGTTAATGCTGCCGCACAGAACCCTTAGAACTTCAATTATGCTAACGAGTGGAGTCTCCAGTCAATACGCTCCCCTCATCTACCGTTCCTGCATATGATAGAGATAGACAGAAAGCGATCCATTTGCAGAAGCCAGTGGGAGGGTTTGAGGGGGCCATGCAACTTTCCATATCATCTTAAACTGTCACATTCTTTCCACTGTATGCTACATACATTGACTAGGTACTCACACACTGCAGTGGAACTCCAGCTAGTCCTCTCCCCTACATGTACTTACAACATCTTAACTCTAGCAAACCCCATCCCATCTCTCAGGTCAGTCCTTCTTATTAGCGAATCGAACACAATGCCTACAGCGTAGGCAACCTTTCCCAAGAGCCCTCACCACAACTCGAACTTGAAACTTATCAGCATACAAAACTCTGTTTCTTCCACTCTGTGCTCATTGGCAATTCAGGTTCACGTCTTGCCTCTCCGTCTCCTCGCAGAAACTCCACCCCCTTACGGAATCTAACGTAAAGAGGCCCCAAAAGAGCCGAAGTTGTGCTATGCAAGTCCACTTTACATTACATATTACTTTTCTTGGAATACGATCAAGCATAGTATGAAAAGCTTCCTGCATTCCTAACACAGAAGCTGCTGCTGGAATAATGCGACATGTCTTGCGCTCTAGGTATATTCCTCCCAACCCATGTAGTGTCCGCTGGCTTCCTGTAGTGTCAAGGTGGCCAATGGATCCTTTCAAGCTTTACTGAGAAGTACACCAGTGTATCTGCGCCAGAGGGTGATAACACACACAACCAAAGGTTTTCATTTGGGGTTCACTTGTCTGCACAAAGGGTCGTTCATCAAATTCTGGGGGCTGCTACTTCTCAAGTGCGTTTCTGGTGGTTTTCGATGCTCCTCCCCCTTCTCTAAGAAGTACACCTGTGTTGTCTCCGATCCTTTGCTGTATGTTTGTCTGTTTTTATCGTGCTTTTATTTTTTATTTTTTTACTTTAACCACTATTTTGATAATTTAGGTCTCTTTTCCTCAACAATTTAATTTGATATTGCATTTCTCAGTGGAACGCATCTAAGAGAATGTTTTTCGAAACTCTAAGTTGGCTGCTCTGTTTTCAGCCTGCCCAACACAAGTGTAGGCCCTGATTTGCTGGCCCTGGTGTGCGCACATTTAATTTACTACGGGCCAGAAATGGCCCTCACTGGAACCACCTCACCATCCCAGTTCAGCTGGCGACGTGAGGCGCTGCGCGACCTGTAATTAAAGATCTAAAGACAGAAGATGGGCCTCAAACCTGGTTTCCTGATAACAAATAGGGCACAGTACATCAGAGGGGAGTTTTTAGCTCTTGCAGGCGCTTACATTATGAATTTAGCAGAATATAGAACACATTCTTCAATTGTCAGCTCATCCCCCTTGAGTTTTCCAATCGCTATTTTACCCTGGATTACTGATGGTATTGGGTACCCCATCCAAACAGACCCCAGACGATAATGGCCTTAGACAGGTTAATACTTGTGCCATACCCAGGTCCCCCCTCAATACCATACCTTTTCTCCCTTTCCCCCACATCTCTTTTCATTTTTGTCTTTTTTATAATAATGATGGTAGCTGCAGTGTGCCTTAAATTTGTTTTTATCTCTGTGAAAGTCTACATACAGAGAGTCAAAGTACAGTACCTTGGATCATACAATCACTGCGCATTCGAAAATACTGAATGCGAAAATGTCAAAGAATTTGCTGTGAATTTCACAGCAATTATATGTGAAGGGTAGGGTTGGGTATTCAATTATGTGAGGGCAGGCCTATGGGGCTCTCCCCCGCATATAATTGTACAAAAAGAAACAAGAATTTGACATATTTGAATTCGGTATTTCGAATTTGCAGTGATCACACAGTTCCCAGTACCTTTAGGTTGCTGTCCTCTTATGCAGTCTGTCAACCCCCTCCTCTGCCACGGGTGGCTGCCACAGTCTACATGAACTGGCCATAAAAGCATGGCAGGGCTGACATTTCCTCCGTGGGTTCTTTTAAAAAAAAAATATCTTTACCGCTTGCAACGTCTGGCCCAGGAATGGGTGGCTACCCCACGCGATGCCATCAACTGGGCCCTACGCGCCCTACTGGCCCATCCGGGCCTCGCAGGACACGCTGTTTGCCTGGGGTCGCTTGGCTGATGCACCCCAGGTTTGGGGCTCTTCATCCCTCGGGGCTGCGTCCCTCATGCAGGCTGGGGCTTGAATCTTCGCTAGCCCACCTGGTCTGGCCCGCAGGTGGGACATGTGGGCCGCAGGCTTGGCCTCAGTTCTGGGGCCAAACTCTATGCACACTGGCTCTCCTGGGGCTCTCCGGTACGCAACCCAGCGCTTGTATGATGCCGGGCTGCAGCAAGCATATACTGCCAGGCCAGCCTTCTCATCAGAGCCGTGATTGACCTGTTGAGACTGCAGCTTCTCCTACCCCCCAGGGAACGCTGTCTCTCTTGACTCTTATATCTCCTCTTTCTCTTTCTTTATAACCTTATCGGTCTTCTCCTTCATCATTCCAACTGACGCCCTCCAACCGTCCTCTCCTGACTTGGAACCTTCACTTAGGTAAGCCCATTCTTGTTAGCAGTGTAGTCCCGCCATTGTCCTTAGTCCCAGTGTTCTATGTTCCCCTCCCCCATGGCGGGGAAACCTAGTACAGTAAAACGCATACACTTCAATGAAAACTGCTTAAACCCCTCATTGTGTCAGTGTGTTTCCTTTTTCCTTTTCTATACTTTAACATTACCAACCTACAACCCCCTATCTGAAAGCGCCCCATTTCGGCTGGGGGTGGTTACATGAGTTTGTATCTTCAGTAGGGCCGACACACCTATTCCTCGTACTAACGTCGATACATTGGGCAATGGTAACATCTGTTATGTGCAGCACAGTGAAAGGAGAAGAAAGGTATTGAGTGATATATATATCATTTAGTATGTAGCAGTGTATTAAAATAAATATTGATACGTTTTTCTGAGTATATCATTTTGCATTTATTTCCAGTTTAACATTATTTTTGTTGTTTCTAGTCATATAGAGTGAATTGTGAGACTGGCGATTGCAGGGAACAAGAGTTTTTGGACCATTCTGGGAAATGTATCCCCTGCAAACAGTGTGGACCTGGCGAGGAGCTGTCCAAGGTATAGTCAAATCCCTTATATTTATTGTCCATTCATCTGTTGTTAAGCTATGTTAAACGTTAATGCACTGTTTGTTTACTTCAACTGTGTTCTGGTCAGATCATGGCGTTGTCTATCTTATAAAGGTCACAATAAGGTGCTCATTTGTAGGGAAACCTGTAGTCTATACAATGTATGTTAACTTAGTTATGGCATGTTAATGAGGGGACAATGATGGTTGAGTAAACGTGCATTTCCCTCACACGTTTTGATAACCGGCTTTAAGTATTTTGTATAGTATCCTGAGGAATCCCCATTGCCCGAGTTACCCTCAGATCCTAGCATGCACCAAATGAGACTTCCCTTCCCACCCAATCATGGTAAGTCCCCAAAGCATTGGCATGAGCAGGTGTAGTCTCAACCAGCTGGAGGGGTAGGTTATAGCTGTGGGGGATAATTGTGCATTGTTGTTGGGTTGAGGAAAGGGACCACCGCACAAGGCTGAAATACTGCATGTTCCATACGTTCCAATTGCAGCATGAGTAGTGTTGACCTTGCATTCTGCCTGAAACTGCAAGTAGTGATAATTGCTTCCCACCCTGTTGAATCTTATTTGTCAAGCACCAGACTTTCTGTCTGTGTCATGAGTGGACTGCAGTTCAAGTACTTCCTTATTGCAACATTCTATATTGAAATTGATATTTGATTGCCAGCTAAGTGAAGGGTTGGGTGGAGTATTGTTTCAAATCTGCCTTGGTGTGCTACCCATGGTCCATTTAAAAAAGAATGCTGGCTTCCACAATACTAGGCCTTGCCATGCCCACGCTGCATTTGGCAGCATAGCAGAGTTATGAACTGAAAGTCAGCTGGCACATGCTCTGAGCCCATGTGTTGGGAGAGAGAGAGGAAGGAAGGAATATGTGACCATTGCATGCCCACCACTACTCTGCCTTGGGAGAGTTGGACCTTGTTTTGCCTGAGAGTGGCTGGTAGGTGGCTCCAATGGAATTTATCGTCCTCCATCCAACTCAGGCCAGATTTACCAGAGTTCTATCATAGCGCCTCAGACTAACTGGATTAACAGGGTTCATGAAAACTTTGTTTCCATGAAACCTCTTGCAAATGCAATAGACAGTGAGTGGTGTTATTCACGCTTTTGGCTGGTTGAAAATCAGTACTATTGATATAGTTGATCAAATCTGTCCCATAAATGCATTTTTGGGTTGTATTTTATGAACGCGTTCATGTGATTTGATACAGAGCAGTAAGGCTGAATGCATTTGCTCAATGAAACTAGTAATGCAAAATGATAACACACATTACACAATAATAGCTGTTCTTCCCATGGGAAGTGCTCTCTACTGGCCCACGCCTTTAGAAGCTGGCCTATAATTGTGTACTCTTAGGACAGAGCTCTCCAAAGGGAAAATAATTCAAAAGGGATTTGGTGCTAGTAGTGAGGGGGGTATGCAGGTGAACTGTAAGGGGCATGAGTGAGGTCCCTGAGAGTGGTGCAGATGACTATGTTGGACTGTGATCATGACTGAGTTAACTTACTTGTGGCATGTGAATGAGGGGACAATGCTGGTTGAGTAAACGTGTATTTCCCCTCACACTTTTTTGACCGGCTTTGAGTATTTTGTATAGTATCCTGAGGAGTCTCCATTGCCCGAGTTGCCCCCAGATCCGAGTTACCACAGTGAGTGGGCAGTACTCCCACTCATTACATTACCCAGCTCCTTTAGGTTATCCACAAATGTCCCCACTGGTACGAAAAGAACAAGAGCCCCACAGTGAGATGCACAGGTTATGTATGCTCTATGGGATGAACAAGACAGCTTCACTGAGAGGAGTCCGCTTCCCCTCCAGTGACGCTCCCCTGCTTCCCCCAGTGTAAGGAGCATGCTACAAATCAGCTACTTGCACACACTCCACTCAGTGAGATGGTGGTGCTCCCCTGAGTGATATGATCCCCCCCTATTTGAGATGCACACAGATGTTCCCTAGTGGAATGCACCATTATCCCCATTGTAGTAAACCCAGGTTTACCTTTAGAAAGCACACATTCTCCTTTGTGAGATGCCCCTTAGTTAGTCATTTTCTTAACTACATACTCCATTGGTGTTGCAGTTTCGTGGTTAAGGGTTGCACGAGGGATTGCTCTGGCATGCCTTATGAAAATACTTTGATTACTTTTATTTGTTTTAAGTATTCTAGAAAAGTGTCACTGGTGGACGATATTCATTAGTGTGGATAAAATTAGCAGGTCGTCTTTTATGAAGAAGTAATTTAGTTACATTCAGAATGTTTGTGATGGGTTTGCATTTCTACATATACCTCTCGGCAATCATTTGCATTAAGAATAATATACAACACGAATATGTTACAATGAAGTTGATGTCCACCAATTATGTGGCTGGCATTTTCAGTTTTTTAAAAATATTCGCTACCTTAAATTGTCTGTCCACCCAATTCAGTACAAGGAGGTGATGTATGGGTGCTTTTTTCTCTTCAGCTGAATATGGAGCCTAAGGCTGCTTCTGTCCTTGCTCCTTCTGGCCTCCTGATCTCCCCGTGCTTTTATTATGCTGGCTTGTTTCTTCACTGGGCATAATATTTATTTTGGTGCAGTTTGTAGAGGATGTGGGAGGCTTTCTCCTGAAGCTCGTTATATCGGAGCTCTGATTTCAGGGAGTGGAAGTGTATTTCTTAGCAACCCTCTTATTTGGCCTACTTTCGAAGTTTTAGCCTGCTAGCAAAATACAAAAAGTTACACAGTACTACAGAAGTATCTTCCAAATTGAACAAGAACACAGACTCAAAAAGCTTGTTAAAATATAGCACCGATAAGCTGACAAACATAGACGCAACTCTACAGTGTAGGAATGGAGGAGATGTAAACCGGGTCTTGAATGGCTAAAAAATGACACTAGAGAAGTATGGAATGGAGTCCTGCAGACAAAGAGTGCTTTTTGTTACCCGGGAATTCTGACAGAAATGCACAGTGGGATTCTTCCACCAGCTGTTGATTGAACTTGTTAGGACTTCAATGTTAAGTTTGTCCACATTGATTGTCAGTTTTTAGTTCAGGAGTTTGTCACAGCTGTTCTGTGCCTGTTTTCCTCTCTGGAAACTAGTCTTGCATATTAGTGGTATTTTTAAATGAGTTATGTTTCCGGGGTGTTTCTGGGGTTTTATCAGATGTTGAGTGTGTGACCGAGATGTGGAAGGAAGCTGTAGTCTAGGGTAGACAACTCTACTAATGTTTGCCGTCTTGCCTCCCCATTCACAGCCAGTGCAGCACCTGCTAGCAGTGGAACTGTTTCCACTGACCTGCATACTAGAAAAATAGGACTGTTTTAGATTGAAGGCTATTATTTTTCTCAGATGAACCGAAAAAGTTCATGGCCGGCATAATTCATAATTGTAATAGACACACATTTTAGGGAAGTCAAACCATCAAAGGGGTGTACGCTGCCTAGTCATCACTTAGACTTACCAAATGAGGACATGATTTACTATACTAAATTGACTGAACAAATCTGAAATTCAGTGGATGTTTGAAGTCAGGACCAGTTTAAATCGGCGTGCTCCTGTTGATGACCCCATAATGCCATGTCCTCTGTAATGTCTTTTTGTATGTGGTTCTGAATCCCTACATCCTCTGAATTTCAAGGGGTTTGTTGCGTTAAATCTGGTCAAGGAAAATAAGTCAACACTTTGTGCCAAACTGTTTTATTTGGTCCAAATCTGCCAAGCGATTTTTGTGATACGGCTGTTCAAATGCTGCACTTTTTCTCTATGGGAAAATGAAGGGGCTGAACACTAAAAGTGATTTTTGTTTTCTTATTAACATTTTCATTTTTATAACGTATTGTTCTCAAGATTTGCAGTTTGGAGGTGGAGGACTTGATCAACGTTTTGTTTTGAAAATGTCACCCAAATCCATCCAGCAAGTCAAGTTACTAGCAATAGAATTTTGGGGAAAAATGACTGCTTTTGCATCTCTGAAAATCATGTCAGCCTCTCTGCTGCAGTGCACCATGGGAAATACATTTATAATTTTGGAAAAAGTGGTTACCCTCTCCACCTTCAAATATTTTAAAAAACTACTAGACCCAGTAACCCCAGACCCCTCCTGGAAATCAAGTAAACGCTTCATGCCCAAGTTATTTCATAACTGGTTCAATTCAGTCCACCACTTTTGGCTGTGCGCTTAAGCAAAAACATGGGGACTAGGCAGAACCTGCGTTCTTTAAACTTTCTTAATTACTTTTTGATTTTTTAATGGACCTTTCCCGAAAGGCCTGTGAGTACAATTGTGTTGGCAACATTTCAGCCAAATCCATCTTTTGAATCAAAGGTTATTAGCAATTTATTTTTCAGGTTTCCTATGAAATTCATTACTCGATTTAACTATAGTGCGGCAACCGCTGCACTATAATTTAGACCCAATTACTGAGACAAAATGTTGAACGATTTCCATGAGTCGCACACGTACATACTCCATCCGCAAACATAAGTAGAGGTATATCATAATTTTATTCAGATTTTTTTTTTGTCCCCCTGTCTTTCCCTTGTTTATTTTCTGTTCTCATGGCTTCTTCGTATAAGTAAAGAATGTCATTGGGAAAGACGCATCATTACCATTTCATAACCAATGGTGAGATTAGCAAATAAGTGATTTCCATTCAAGTAAAAACAAAGTAAAATCTGCTGTTTTTAAGACACCCTTTATTTCGCATAAGAATGCAAACATGAGCAGGAAACATTTTTTCTTTATCCGATCTTTGTGCACTATCAACTGATCTCCCCTCTAAGGTAAGTCAGTGCCACCTTAGGTCTGTGTTTTGACCTATAGGACACATTTGGCTCATCTTCTTAAAAGGGCGGCATTCATTAGAACACATACCCTTTAAAGCCGAAGTGTCTGCCATTTGAGGTCTTCACCTTTGAGCACTTGTGAACACACAATCGAGAAAAAAACACTATCTCATTGCAACTTATTCACTTTACTATTTTTCACGTAGAAATGAAAATTAATCAGAGGAGATGGTTAAAATATATTTGTACTATAACTGCAAAGGTGTTTTAATTCCCTCTTCAGGCTTCCAATTAAGCCTTTCACAGATTACTCTAAGAGTGCAGAGGTAGGAGACTAACAGGCAGAGGTAGGAGACTGACAGGTGGGTGGCATGTTTTTGGTTATAGGCTTTTATTTAAAACTAAAGTAAAAGGAAAACCCTAACTATCCTTATTTATATAAGAGTTGTTTCACTGCTTCAAATAAACTAAGGTTTCTGTCAGGAGGTCTTGTAAAAAGTAAATGGTCTAATCTCGTGTCAGACACCTATATATTTCACTTACATTTTAAGTCAACTAAAGAAAAAGGATGATCTTCCTGGATCAGAAGAATGTCTCTCTCTCTCTGGGTGATTCCCCCACCTTCAGTTATAAGGAAAATGAAATGTTCTTCGTCAAGGGAAAGGCATCAAAACAAAGTCTAAAAAGGCTCATTGGACTGACTATCCACCAGGGGGCAAAGAAAATAAAGTTTCTTATCTTTACAATGTTCACAACTTGCTGGAAGATTGTCCTTCACAAGATATTTTCTCTGATTTCTTACTATGTTAAGAGAAAGACTTCTTTCTCTTGGCTGTCACAAAATGTTCATGAAAAACACCAGGGGGTATGACTCCCTTCACCTGGTTTGACTGCTTATAGTGTCAAGATATTGACTTCCTTCTCTTGGCTTTTTGCAGAGTGTTCACAACACACAAAGGGTTATGGTTCCCTTCACCTGGTTTAACTCTTGGGCTCACAGTCCACCTGACGCCCTTCCTGTCAGGCACTATGACTACTAAGATTGTTGTGATACTTCAATGGGTGCGGGTTCCCAGACTCGCATGCACAATCCACCTGGTACACTCTCCTGCTAGGTACTATTATTATGAGGATCAACAAAGATGCTCTATGGATGCGTGTCCCAGACTTTCAAATACAGTTAATCTGTTATACTCCCCTGCTGGGTACTGTGACTATGATGATTACCTTGGAGGCCTTGATTACCTTTATGGGTGTGGGTCCAATACTCACACTTTCTTCTTTCCACGTTTAGTCCACCTGGTTTATCAGCCTGCCCGGCACTAGGGACGCCCTAGGCGTGCTTCCTGATGTAGCGGTCATGTGACTAAAATTGAGGGGCAGGAGGTGATCTGATTTAAGGTCCATTTCTCTGAATATGTGACCATAGTAGTATTATCTGCTCATCTCCTCGGTCTGAACTTATCCTGGGGTATCAGCAAATGTCAATGCTTTCATTTAATCTCAGTAATGGCTACCGTTGTCAATTCCCCAAAGGGGTGTTCATATCAGCCCAGATGCTGGGTGCCATAACACCCCCTCCGCCATATGTGTGACTTATGATCCATCTCTTACTCTTCTTCCCACCTTGTAGATTTAAAAGCAAACATTCAGATTATATATTTATGTGGAAATGTAGCATACTCTGTTTACTTCTCTAGTAAACAATTTAAATATACTTATGCAGATATGGTCCAAGTTGCATGTGGAGTGCGGTAGTTGTGTCTTGGTTTTCGGGAATCTTTGAAGCATCTTTGATTAGGGTTTAAATAACCTTTTTAAGTTAACCGATTTTTCCAAAAGACATGGTTGGTGTGGATTGAATGTGAAAAACATTGGGACTGTCCCATGCTAATGTGTTCCCAACTGATATCTGATATCTGACAGTATATAACCCATAGGCAGTTAATCACCGCCCTGCAGCAAGGAGGTTCAACTCTCTAATTTCAGTCTGCTAATGCCATGTTCATCCCGGTTTCAGCAAAGCACGAGCTCTCGGTCCAGACGGGGTCACCTCTTTTCTGAGCACCTCGGATGATGGCATGTACATGTCAGAATTGCCCGCTGCCCCCTTTCGATCACCTTTGCAGTTCGGTGCAGCACAGCATGTCCACCAACACCAAATGTTATGACATGGACCACAGTTTTTCGATAATCTGAGCCATTGTGGATACACTACGCGGCTTCTCAGCGACAGACAATTAACATGCATTCCAAATTGGCTATGGAGCTTGTGTGCCATTGTCCGCTTGATCTAAATCACTGCAGACAGAGTGGTGGTTGGGATCTGACGTGCTTTATTTTTTTGTTATGGCTGTGCCAAGTTTTCAGCACAGGCTGGAGTTCCCAGTATGGCTTATGTTCTTTATTTGATATCTTTTTTTTTTAGAATTTATAAAAATGTATCCTGCATGATTAGGTGCAATGCCTATTTAAAAAATGCCCATTGCACCAGCTGCTCTTGACATCCTATCTACCCTGCTTAAGCATACTGCATTACAGTGCGGAATGTACATTACTTGTCACTTACTGACATTCATATGCAACTAATCCAGTACAGATCCCATGTTTTAATACTTGGCGATAAGTGCATACTTGCCGGGCTTGAAAACAATTCTACTGGAAAAGCAGAAATCCTTTTCTGCTTCGCTTGGGAGTGTTAGGATATCTTTGTTTACTGCCCCGCCAGAGGCTCGAGGCCGTGCTGCCAGCAGTGAAAATCTTTTAGACACGTTTCTGATTACGTTTTCTTCCACTGCATGTGAGTGGGTGCTCGCCCTAAAGTTTTTTTCATTGCTCAATAATTCTAAAATATGGGCATTGTATACTCTCTATCGCTCGCAAAGAGTGACCCGCATGGTTTGCTGCAAAGGCCTTAAGTGCTCCCAGTTGCTAATGGACCTTGAGGCTGGCCTTGTTATGCTGTGGGAGCCAATTCAACCTATTCTCTAAAATGACACCCACATAGTGAACTAAGAGACCTCATCCACCTTAATTCCATTCCGAGTCCACAAGTAATTTTTTCTTTCGATATTTTGTCAGAAGAAGGACATGATCTTGGTCTTACTGGTTTAAATTATTAATGTATCTTCACAATAACTCGTCAATAATAACTGTTCCTGCAGTCCACTAGGGGTGCAGTCCAGCAAAACCAGGTCATTAGCGAAAGCTCATTGAATCAGTATATTCCCTAGTTTGGGTGGGACTGATCTTTCTGTTTTAAGGGCAGTCGGGAGGTCCGCTAATTAAAAAGGGGCATCCATGTTTAGGCCGACAAAAGTTGGAATCCAATTAGTCCCTGCCCCTCTGTTATCTACCCTTACCTTTACTTTTGTTTTGGAATATAGGGACATTATGTGTAGTGGGCTCATGGGTATGTGCAACTGGATTACATAAGTTCTCTCTGTACAGTGTCGAAAGTCGAGCTAAAGTCGACAAATGCTGCATAAATGGGTCGTTTACGGCATCTCCACGCAGACTGGCCTGTAGTCACTATAGTTAGAATGTTATCTATAGTGCTAGAAAATTTGCAAAAGCCAGTCTGTTTCAGAGGGACGAAGAAGTTTTAGAGATCCAGAAATTGACATCACCCTCGAGTACTCACACAAATATTTTTGCGCGTGCATCCAGCATTGCCAGAATACAATAGTTTATAGGCTCATCCTGCCTACCCTTTTTATAAACTGGTACAATGATGCTCTTCGTCCAGGTCTTTGGCAGATGTCCAGTAGTGCCAATGGCCTTAAATAGGCTATGCAATACTTTGGCCCACCAGTCAAAATTATTTTTCAGTAGTAAGTTGCACAGGCCATCCACACCCAGGGCCCACAACTATTTAGTGCTCCTAATATATAATATGCTCCTAATGATGGCTCCTATTTCTTGTATCTGGAGTGTGAATGACCATTTATGGTTGTATACTAGATCTCTCTCCATATTAGTGGGGACTTTACCAATGGTGCTAGTGATATGGGAAGTCCAGGCTTGAATTGATGCTTCATTTATGAGTCACCCTAGGTTTTATGTCATTCACAATCTGCCAGAAGGAATTACAATTTTGAGCATTGGACAAATAGTCTAGAGCTCTCCAGCTTTCTCTCCTGATTTTCCAATTGTGTTGCTGTAGCCACTGCCTATACAAGGATTTCCTGGTTCTCACCAGCTCTACCAACACACCGGTGGCTAAATGGCTGTGTTGAAACACCCGTAAGTCACTTCTCAGTGATTTTATTGTTTTTATAGTTTAGCCAATTGTATCTCCCTGTCAAATTTGTGGATGTGTAATAATCTGTCACTGGTATGATGTGTGTGAGGGCGGTACCGGTTCCCACCAAAGAATTTGGCAATAAAGTTATCAATAACAGATTCGCAACTAGAAATTACTTCATCTAGGGGATATTGGAAAACAGATTCTTTTTATTTATTGGGTTTTTATAATGCGCCTATACACAGGGTGTTTCAAGGCTTAACAAAACAGTGGGGGCAGGGATGACAAAACAAAAAACAGTCCTACTAGGACTTGTGACATTTGGATTGTGCAAGTGCAGTACACAGAAGTGCAGGGGAGAGTGGATGTGGGGGGGGTGCTGGAGGGTTAAGCGAGTGCCAGGGGAGGTCAGCTGGGCAGAGCCCCGCGAGATGAGAGTGCAGGGGCAGAAGGTCCACATGCTAAGTCCAAGGAACGGGCTGGAAGGGCTCAGGGGTGCAGGCCCAGCCAGGCTAGTCACCAGTTTGCCTTTTCTACTTTGGATGGATGTCAACTAATTACATGCATCCCTCTATTGACGTTAATGCCAGTGTGCAAGTCTCCAATAACCGTAGGTAAGGTAAGGTCCTTAAAGGTGAGCAGAGGATAGTGATCACTCTCTTCTTTGAGAACCATCTTCATAACTACTATTTCCAATAGAGAGTAGTGTACAAATGCATACTCTACAGTGGAAGCACTAGTGAAGGAGAATTTAGCATGCTGCTGAGTCGTATTGGCTAGGGCTAAGCCCATTCAGCATTACAAGACCATGTTTGATAGAGCACACGTGCCCAACTAGGGCCTTTTTTAATTACTTTTAGTGTTTGGGAAGTCGACAGAGTGAGAGCTCCAGCCATTGTCTTCATCTAAATCATTGACCAGAGGGATCTTGGCATTAAAGTCTCCCAGTACTATTATGGAAAGGCTGGTGCTATAGGCTTCAAGAATGTTCCTTGTAGCATCAAGAATACAAGCATGCTTGTGTCTATCTGGAGGGTTGTATATGTTGACCATCATTCTTGTGTTATTTCCCCCTTCAATTGGGTTCCAGATCATTGTGCAAACCAACACATAAGCCGAACCAGTTTCCAATTTGGTGGCTCTCACTGAATTAGTGATACTTAATATTAGCCCATCCTTCGGTCTACTGACTGGACCTTTGCTTGCAAGGGCCGGAATATTCTCTCTTCCATCAAGGGTGGTAGGTTCTTCCGACATCCATATTTTCTGTAGGGCCACTACATGAAATTTGTCAATATTTTCAAATATCTCATCTTCCCAGATGTAATGCGAGTGGAGCCTCGTATTCCAGGACAGGATGGATAGATGATTGCTAGGTTTGATTCGGCAGTCTTGGTTGCAGGATCAATGGTATCCACTACCAACTTTCGTTGTCTAATGTCAAGTCACTTTGTGTGTCTACTATTTTCACTCTGGTACTATGTTCATGTATTCTGTTCACTCTTATATTCTGTAAATCATCATTAGCAGATTGTTGAACGTTACCCATCCTACTCATTCCCCCCCCTCCATTTATCCTATAGATTACAGATGCTATTATGTTCAGGTGTGATTAGTGTGAGGAGAAGGCCTGTCTGTGGGACACAGGTACCTTTTTAGGGGCTCAACACCAACTTATTTGTTTCAGTTCACACTCATCCAAAGAACATGCACTTTTGATTGATTCAATTCGCAATGGGTGTGGGTGTGGGTGGGTGTGGGTGTGTGTGTGTGTGTGTGTGTGTGGGGGTGTGTGTGTGTGTGTGTGTGTGTGTGTGTGTGTGTGTGTCCCCAATCTTTAAAAAGGTAACTACATCTGCACCCCTGCTTGCTTGTGCTCTGTATTTCAATCCCACCACTGCTTTGTCCCCAGTACTTTTTATCATTAAATAGAGCTAGCGTATCATTCACCAACTCTTGCAGTCAAAGTATAGTTAGAATTCCTTTCCCGCCCCCTCATCTTGTTCCCCAGTCAAGTGTCTTCCCATCACCTTATACCCTTTATGACCCCAATGTTCTGCTGCTTCACTCACACATCCCTCCTCTCATATCTTCCTTAACCATTTAAAATGCAATGATTCACGTTTCCCATCTGTTCTATAAAGATAGCATTGTGCAATGTCTGTATGTTACTTTGGCTGTAATAAGCATTAATATTGCTTATGTCATGAGGCTACGAGCATATAGCCCACATGCCCCTTGTATGCTATTTGTGGGCTTTATGATGTTTTCACTTATTGAAGGATACCACTGTTCAAAATCCAATTGTGGATGTCGGAACATTCTTGTTCTTAACTCTTCTAAAACAGAGGTTCTCTTCTTTCCTGCTACATCCATCTCCCCCTCTATTGCCCCTTACCACCAATTATTTTCCTTCTGCTATGCTTTCTGTTTATTCTTCTCCGCACACAATCTAGGCATCTTCTTTCCTTCTCCCCCATATCTCCTCTTTCTCCCTCTTGTAGGTTTCATTTAATATTCATAAAGCTCAACCTTTTCTTACCTTCCATGCTCCTAAACTTCTAATTCAGTCTCTCGTCTTTTCTCAACTTTTCTATTGTTAGAATCTCCTTTTCGGACTTCCACTCTTGTCTGTCATTTGAAGCCTCTGAAGTATATCTCCAGCTCCTCTATTCGTCTTCTTTTCTCACCTCCTCCAGTGACTCATCTCTTCTGCCCGTTCTTCTCTTCACTGGCTGTCTTTCCATTCTTGCCTCAAATGTAATTCTCTTTGTTTCATATTTAAGCCTCTTCATAATCTTACTCCTCCCTATTTCTCCTCCCTTCTTTCTTGCTATTCCCCACTCGATCTCTCCACTCATTCTCAATTTCTCCTATCAGTACCCCGCCAGCCTTTTGCTCAATTACGTTTCTGTTCTTTATTTCTGTTGGTTCCTCTTCACTGGAACACACTTCCCTTCTCTCTCTGCTCTCTCGCCTCCTATTTTCTCTATCGCTCTGGGCTCATAATTGTTTTTTTGATTGTTTTATAATTATTATATTACCGCCTTTTATTTAATTGTTAAGCACTTTGGCATAAAGTGCTCTATAAATCAAAGTAAGATACAAAAGCACTGAAATCACTGATGCACTTGATTGTTCTTGCCAAGCAATATGTGAATGCATTTGTGTTTTTAGAACCAATACAATAAATACTTTTCTTAATTAAGCAGTGACAGTGAGTCTAGCTTTGTAAATGTACAGGGTAAGAATATTGTCTATTCAGTGGACTAAATAGGTTTGCCCTCTACATTTGTGAAGCAGCTAAATTGAAATCATGGTCCCTCTTAATATTGCTTCAAGAGCTGTGGCAATGGGTTCTCTAGCCACACCCAAGTAGGGGAAAGGTAGGACTTGAAATGCATATTTTTAATTTGCACATTATTGGGCTGCTCTGGAGAAAAATGAGGCGACAATTTGTTTGCATGTTAAGGTCTCCCGCACCTTAAGTTGCAATGTGACAGTCTACACAAAACCCATTTATTCACAGATGATGACACATAAAATAGATGCAACCATCCCAAGTGTTGCCCTAAATCCCTCTAAGAGAATACTGTCTGTCACCTGTTGTGGACCTAAGTATGGTCTCCTATTTCTGGTCAGACGCCACAAGTTCACTGGAGGTAGACGGGTGAAATAAACTTAAAATCCTCAGATATGTCTCTGGTGGGACTTACACATTTATCAGGCTTTGTCATTAGTTTATATGCATTACGTACAATTGGGCTGTATGCTAGTAAAGTGGTTTATTGCCATGATATGGTTGTCCTGATTGATCCATTGTATGCATTCTGGTTTCTAAGGAATTGGATGAACCTCTATAGTCCATGGGATAGTAGTGCTGGATAAAATAGATAAATGAGGGTGGATCGTAGGAGTGGGGTGGAATGCCAATATCATGTTTCCCCCCAGACACTTACTTTACCCTGAGCTAGGTCCATTCTTATGTCTTCATACACAAACATGCTGACATCTCACCGCACTTGAACACATTCAGATACATAGATCTTAGCCAATTTCAAAGCCATGTCTGGGCATTCACAAGGTGTGTTTGTAGCCCAACTCTTCTCCTATCTAGAGTCAATAATTCTATAAGAGACATCCAGTCACTCTTCCAATTACTATGAGATTGGTACTCCCCTCCAATGATTTGAGTCATCCATGTCCAGTGTATACTTTGGCAAACACAGAACCAAAAGGTACAGATACAAGGGTCATGTAACCGTGGATTGTCTAGTGTTGTGTGACTTGTCCATTGCAGGAGGTGCAAAATGGGAAGGGTGTGTGGTTCATATTTGCCAGGAACTACATGAAGTCACCCCTCACAGATGTGCCATCTCAAACTACAGAACAGTAGCACCAGTGAGTCCTCACTTCCCACAGGACAGGAACACAGGACTGTAGGACCTGTGTTGTTGAAATATGTAAGACAATGTGACACCTCCAACTAGCACTTGTCCAAAGACATTGAAAGCCCTGTGGCCAATTAACAAGTTCAAATGATGGCGTGATCTAGCAGTTTCAATGGCTGTGTAACCTTTCCCATGAATACAAATAGATAATTGATTTCAGTTTTGTGCAGTGGTTTATCCCATGCTCCTGAAAAAGAAAGAACGCCATAAATAGGTTGTTACATTGTAAATGCCTGAATGCCTCAAATGCCCGGATGCCAACACATGTTTCGACCTTGTCTGGGTCTTTCAAGGCTGGGCTTATTTCACTCAACACTCTATTAGGGGTATTACCTTGCAAGGGTATAATTGTTTTGATTGACTGTTCCAATTCCTCATCAGATATGTATTCAGATATTTTTTGTCTCCTTTTTAAGGAGACAATACACCTCATTGGCATCACACCTGCATTGTACATGTATTTATGGGGTTCTTTCTTTTTCGGGAACATGGAATAAACAACTTCACAAAACTGAAATCAATTATTGTTTTTTACAATGTCAAGGAGAATGCACCAGTTTAAAATGGACCATCATTCCTAAAGCTGTGAAGAGGCCCAAATATGTTATAAATATAATCCTGTTAACCAGGAAACATGGATTATGTTAACATCCTTTTAAAATGATAACATGTCAGTGGTAGGATGTCATGTATTCTGAATGGCACGCACATGCATTTCCTAATAATCATCAAATGAAGGAAGAAATCATTAATTCTGAGTCTTTTAATATGTTTTATTTCTCCAACAACTGTCATATTATTATACAAATGCTTCAATAATATAATGGACTTAAGGAATTGCTACGGTATAATATACAGTAAAACAGTAATTCCGTTGTATTGGTTGGAATAACATTGATGTGTTTGATTCTGCCTGAAATTGTGTTGATTTAAAGTTGACCAAGGTTTCACCTCTGAGCAACATAGCACTCCCACCTTTGGGAGTCTTCCTGAGGAGAGTTTTACAGAAATACTCTAACATGCCAAGAAAATAGAATATACATGCTATGTAGAGATTAATATGTGCTGGTGAAAGTCTGTTCAGGTTTATGGCCAGCTTCAAATCGTTTCATTGCATTAATCGCCATAAAACCCAATATATTCATTGGTCTAATGTGAGCCGAACAAAAGAGCACTGTCAACTGACTCCCATTAATTATTAATCGAGGCATCACAAGGGCTGTTTATTCAACCTATGTGCTGATCACGAGATTCCAAGTTGAATCATAGAGCACGTCTAAGTATGTACATTTCCCTTGGCGTAAGCAGTACCTGTTATTTACCACTGACACTATATGTGAAAGCAAATAATATCATAATTCATAATGTGTTTTGAATCTCAAACTCCTTCCTTTAACACAAAATTTGCATTGGCAATGATTAACAATTAATAAAAATGAGAACAATTTCTGAAGCAATATGCCACATAGTGATATTGCTTATCCAACCATGTGTCTGAAGGCACAGATTCCACTAATCTTGGTTTTGTTGAGTTTGCATGTTGCAACCATGATGTATATATGCGAACAATGATTTCGCATTTAAAGTGTTAAGGAGTTGTTTTGGCCCTCACATGTTTTGATCATAAGTATAGAAATTATAATGACCTAATGAAGATTGTGCGTTTGTATTTAATGGGAATGTCTGCTGGTTGGGTACGCCAATTGAAGGATCGGGCCACTCAAATAGTGTGACATAAATATGACATAAACTGGGAATTCTTGACTCTTTAAAAAAGTATGAGCACAGAGGAGAGCATTCTGACACTGAAGAAAGAGCACCACCCATTCCTATTTGATGGATTAAAGAGAGAAATCAACTTAAGGGCTGCAGAATGGAACCTGATGATGATGAGACACCCCTGGGAACACTTCAGGGTTTCCAGCGGCTTCATGCCTGCAAGGACTAATCAAAAGTGAGTATGAGGTTTCCCCAAAAGATGTGATTTATGCTCTTACTATTTTCCTGTTAATGCCCAAAAAGGGGTGGTTTGGGAAAGTATTATAAAAATACATTTGAACCAGTTGATAGTTATGTCTATTTAGGTTTTTCCATAAAATCTTCCCCTTCCAAAATCTTCTACGAAGACCTTATCTTTACCAGAATTTGTAAGAAGTGGTCGGCAATAAAAAGATGTATTGCTACTCGAAGGGATACTGACTATTGGTCTAGTGTCTGGACTATATTGCCTAGAATTACTGCCAGAGAGATATGTGGATTGGTTTGAACAGGTAGAAGGAAAGATCTTGCGCTCTATACTAGCGCTCCCTCAATTGGTACATGTAGGGGCTGCTAGAAGCGAGTTGGGCTTTACTCGATAAGATCTTGTTGGTTAATCCAACTGTGCAGACTGTACTGCCAGTTAACAGCTTGTTCTCTTAAATATCAGACCCTAATGGGACTACTCAAAATGCGCCTCAAGCCTTTGTGCCTTAAGAGAAACCGCTGCCTCACATTTTGAGAAAATCCTTTATAATTTGGATCAAATGCTCTCTTTACCTAACGCTGAGCTGATTTAAAAAGGTAATTCTATTGGGACAATGTTAAGACTGTAACTAAATTTCAGAATAAGCAACGTTATAGCGAGAGTATAGCCAACAGAACTTTTCATTTGTTATCCCTCGCTCCAACCTTACTAAGTTGTGCAATGGGAAACTAAGAAGGTTTATAATTTATTTATGCCTTAATATCTCCTTTGGAGTTAAAGGGAATTTGGTTGAAACGTCCTGTGGAGGAAAGGCAGTGTAGGCTGTGTAAAGGTACAGCAGAAACTCCCTGTCATGTTTTCACTGGTTGTCCTGTATTGCAACCAGTTTACTTGAAAGGTTTTCGAGATGTTTTCGATAATTTGGCTTTTATTACGACAGACCAATTATGTAGCTCGCTTTATTCTGCCAGTTCTTTGGTCACCTCTGCCGCTGCCTATTACATTTGGCAGACATATTTATCCCTAATTGAGAAATCCTAATCATGGCTGTTGGGTCTTTTTAAAGGTGTCATTTGATATCACTTGTTACATATATGTTTTAATGTGCGTTGTTGCCTTCTATGAAATTCAGTGTTGTAACTTGAAGATAATAATTTTTTTCTTTTTATAAAATTTGTAATTGTATTTTTATGTATGTGACTAAGGTTATTATTAGCCAAGTGCATTATAATAACAAAATAAAATAAACATACATTGATTTAAATGGGGGGAAAAAAACGGAGCAATCTCACTGCATGTAAAATCAAGTGCGATATACGTTCAATCCAAGTTAAAATACGTTTCTGAGTTGTGTGCACAATGATGGATAGCTAGTACTTCTGTGCTTTCGGCACTCCACTCTTTAAAAATAATCATCTCATTAAATGATACCTAAAATGTTTTTATAGAAATAGTTCACATTGGGCTGTGATATGATGACAGCCATAGACGAGCCTAATAAATATGTTTGATAATGTGTGTTCTGTGAAGGCCATATCTATTAGTAAATAATGGGAGATGAAAGCAATTTTAAAGGTGTCATTTCGAGTGCCATAAAAATAGTACACATGTAAATCCCACGCAAGCCCGTATTCTGAAATTGCACAGAGATTCGGAAGGGAGAGGTATTTGTATTCGTTCAATACAGTCAGAAAACCATTTTCTCAGATTGGACGGGTGAGTCAAAATAGTCTGAGGGCCTCATTACGGCTTTGGCGGTAGCCATGCCGCTATTGGCGGCATGACTGCCACCAAAACCGGGTCCGGTTCCCAGAATGGGGAATTACTGGGCCATTCCGAGTTCGGAGGGCCCGGTAATTCCTCCCTCTGGGAACCCGGACCCGGACCTTCACCATTCCCATCTGAGCCCCCCATAGGGCTCAATGGGAATGGGAGAGGGAGCTAACAATGGGCCGATTACGATTGGCCCGTTGTTAGCACCCTGGTTTTACCAGGCGTCCTTACCGGGTCCCGCGAAGGGACCTCGTAATTTTGCGTAATGGGATTAACGGGTCCGCCTCTATTAGCGGAGCTCGTTAACCCATTACGCAAAAGTCGAAATGATGCCCTGAGCCTTCTAAATTGAAAAACATTATTTACATTTCCCTCACTCAAAACCTGTACAATTCTAAAAAGTCATTATAAGCATGCTGTAAACTGCACAAACATATTAGCAGCCCACAGCACGATTTCTACAAGCAAGAGACCGGAAACAGTTCTTTGATTCTAGCATGTATATATGTCACTGGGGAAATCAAAGTTTGCATCATTGGCAAATGTAACTGCATTGGTAATTTGGAAATGTTTTACAGTAAAGCAGTATTTTACAGTAAAGTAATTTGTTGAATTATTGTCCGATTAAAGCAGAAGTGATTTTAGCAGACCTATGTTAATAAAGAACTTACTATGGATGTATTATTGATCATGTAAATTGGTCTGTCAGAAAAAGTGGGATAAATGCATGCGTACCAGTTGTCTATTCTGGGGAAGTCATTGCGATATTACCCAATTACAAAGATGGAGACCACCTTTGTTTTGATAGCGTCTTTAATTTCTTCATTTAAATAAATTGAGTAACCCACCGATTTCTTCCCCAGAATTGTGGGATGTGACTGTATGTGGTGCGGGGGGTGGGGGGGAATTGGGGTAGCCACTTAATGCACTACCCACATTTTAACATATTAATCAAAATATATTTTACAGAGATAACAGTAGATATTGCACCATTCAAACATTGGTAACTTACCTTGTATCAGTCACAATGGTGCAATTTGCTATTCTTAAGCTTTCTTGGGCATTGCAATAAATGTAGGAAATTCCTTAGGGCTGGATGACAGGAAAGTGGAGACAACAATTTATGGTGTGTGATGAATGTGAAACAGCACATCCTACATTCAAAATGTGTGCTTTTAAATCTTACATCTTAAAATTGTTCTGCAATAGCATTCATATTTTTTCCATACTTACTGGGTTCCACTTTTAAATATGTTGCGCTTTAATCTGTGGACACGTTGCATACAACAGTGCAGAAAATATAATTCCTAGCAATGCTGGAATTGGGATTTTGTTTTCCAATGCATACCTTTGTGTCTGTTCTGATGCCAAATGTAGTTCTATGTAGATAAGCTGGTGATGCAAGGACTGAATTCCATGGCTATTCCTCTTGCATCCAATGGAGTTTAAAGAGAGAGTCTCCATTTTCCCATTTTATATGAAAGAGATCTGCAACACTTGTTTTTTTTGTTTTTGTTTTTCACATTATGTTGTGGCCACCATCTGATGAAGTTGCAAAGATCAATTTGTTTTCTGCTGGTCCCAAATCCAAATCCAATTAAGATATAAGTATTTTTATTAGGTAATGCCCAGCTGTAGAACCCTATTGAAACCCACATGTTGCAGATCCCTCCGATGTCCGTAAAATGTAGTACCCAATAGTAGACTTTTATGCAAAACCTACTTGTCACAGGTTCCAGTGTTGGTCAGAAAGTGTATTAGTTTGCGTGGTTGTAGTGACATTTGTGTGTGTTTTAACCATTAGATGTTCCGTGCATTTACAGTTACATATCTGAAGGGTTTAGTACATGTTTTGAAGTTAACAGCTTTGTTGAAGCAGAGATACTCACAGTTTTAATCAGTTTCCTGCTGATTGCACACATGGCTCTGCGAGGGGGCTTTCTCCACTGTGCTCTTTAAATGATTTTTTGTCAGTTATAACTAGTTATCTTTTGCATATACTGGCTTTGTCGAACAACCTACTTGTAATCAAATGTGTTTGCATGTTTTCTTGGCAGCTTTATATGACTGTAACAAAATAGCTCTACCAAAATATTTCCGCCTGCAGGAGCACATTTTACTTTCACACTATCTGCTGTGGGCTCATTCTTGCAACTTTCATTCTCTATTGCATTGATCTAGCCAACACAAATCGAGGTGGGTAACTCTTGTAATAGCTCCCACATCTTTTCCTCAGTTTTCTGACTGTCTGTGGTTCTTCCATTCCATTAAACCTAAGTGAGGTTTTTGTTACATCTCTGCATAGAATTTTCAGTTAGTCCAATAAAAGCTATTAAAATCTACAACTTGTGTGATTTTAAATCTGGCCTCACATGGTGTCAATATTTCCTTTTGCATGGTGAGGCATAGGAAAGAGTCTCCAAAGGTTTTAAATAATCAGACACTCTACATCAGAGGTGTCCCCACCCCACAAAAGCCATGTAAAATAGCAGCATACTATTGCAAGAGTATCTGAAATGAGTCTGGCAAAGACAGTTGGAGTCTGTGCTGATCAAAGACTCGACTTGTAGATGTACCCTTGGGTGCTGTTCACTGCAGGACTCTACAATCTGTGAGTTTGCAGTGAAGGAGCAGCCTAGGAGTTAAAGGGTATGCAGTGAAGTCTGAGGATACTCAACCAACAGGCTAGATGAAAATGGATGCTGAGTGGCTGCCAGCAACCCCAGAAGCCACAGAACTATGAGGAGAACCTCAAACACCCAGAGATTGATAAAGCAGATAGGGCATGACTACTATTACTCATAGTACCTGAGGAATACTGGTGCAGACATCTATACTTGGCTTCCCACCCCACTGAAGCCTCTCTTCTGATAAGTTTTTGGGAGGTGTCTCTGGGTGCGTCAATCTGGCTGCACCTTAGAGGGTGCATGACCATTGGCCTACAGTGAAGGCAACGGACACTCTCAGTATGGATAGATGAAGGGGTGTGGGAAGAGCCATGTCCAGGGGGAGATGAAAGGCAGCAGGGTGCTTTATTGAGCAGAGATTCACTCTGGTCAGTACGATAGGGCATTAAGGCTTTTGCTTCCTGGGTTAACCCTCTCCCCTTGACATGAATGTCACCATCACCCCCCTCTAACATTATAAAAACATAAGGCCTACTAAAATGAACAACGGGGCCATCCTCCTACAATCACTTCTGCTGCACAATTGCTTCAAGAACATACCCTGGATGTGTGAACTCAGATCACGTAAACAGTAGCTTGCCAGTACAAATTACTGAAAAGGTCCATGCTACTAGCCTGATTAAGCAGGTGGGCGTCTCTGAAGAAAGCTCATTATTAATTGGACCAAGCATTAGAATACAACTTTTGAGGCTAAAGTAAGTAACTGTACCCAATCCAAGATGGCATAACAGCGTCATCACGTCGCTATAAATATGCGGCCATTTTGAGTGCTACACGGTTAGCATGCCACAAGGACTTTTGTACTATGGGAAACCTACGAGAAAATACCCATAATTTCTAAGGTAAGCTGCACATTTAGCGTAAAGCCAATTTGACCAGTCTACATTAGATGCAAAAGTAATTTAAACGGTGATATGAGACCTACATTAGGAAACTAAAAGCAGTGTAATCTATATTTATCCTTATCAATACGTTTGCCAAAGACAAAAGGAATGGTAAATTATGAAAGCCTCTGAATTTACTTGGCATACTAAACGGATCTTGGATGCTAAAGACTAACAACTCTGTGTACCTCACCTCCACAAACTACGAATAAGTTGTATCTAGAGCCTAAACAAATGCATGATATATTTTTGTCAGTGAACAAAATACCAACATTAATTTAAACGATTACAATTTATTTTAGGCACAAAGTAGGAATGACAAAAACCCTCGTGATGAACCACCAGTATTAGGTGGAGAAACACGTGTCGAGAGATTTTCTTTCTTTCATTTGGTGAATTGCCCACATGTGATAAGGGCTTCTGTGTGTTTTGATTGGATTAAAACTAAGTTTGGCACAAATTATCAGATTTCTTTCTTCGTTTTCCATTCTCTGAAGAGAGTTGCACATTCAGAATACAGGGATGATTGAGTGTGATCTAAACAAGTTCCAACACCAATAGACCTAGTGAAAAGACTTGCACCTACACTGGTGGATGGAAGTCTTTCTACTATGGGCCTCATCACGACTTTGGTGGTAACCCTTAAATCCGGCGGTCGCGCTATTACTGCCGGATTTAAGGGTCCGCCAAATCAAGACTTCTGCGGATTTAGCCCCAGCTCTTGGGGGGAAATCCGCCGAAAACTTGCGCTATTACCGCCGGCGGGAAATCCGCCGGCGGTAAGTGTGCGAATTTTCCCCATTGAGCCCAATGGGGAATGGGGCATTCCCGAATGGGCTCAATGGGGAATGGGGAATTGCATTACCGCCGAACTCGTGATCTGGCGCTATTACGTCGGGGAGTTCGATGGTAATACCGCCGGCGTTACCCCCAAAGTCGTGATCATGCCCTATATCTGTTAGCGCTCGCCTGTCTACAAACAATAGCTTCCATTTCAATAGAAGGGGTACTCTTACTACAGCCAAAGACTCTGGAACTAAACTGCTTACAAAAGTATTCACTCATTAGATATACTGAAAACAATCCTTGTTTCTCACTATTACAAAAAACAATTAATTGCACTAATTTGGCTACATGAGGAAGACATTTTATAAACTGCTATCAACCAAAGATTATTAATTGTTGTGTCCATAGTTAACAATACTTCATTGCAAAACGTATATATTTAATGGCTTTGTTTCTACAAATAGAACAGAACCTCCCAAATATACATGGATAGTTAATTTGCAAACAATCAACATAATGCAATAAAAATGCCACAAACATAATTAACTTGCTCATGTAGATATTTAGCTTTGGATGTTTATTGATATACTTACCTAGCGTAATGTTAGTCAAAACATACTCCTACTCTAATTTCCACCTTTTCAGACCTTCTTCACATATCTGATTTGAAAATGAATGAGTCCAGATATATTATGATTCATGTAGGGTAACAGACTGTTTGGAATCATGGTAATGTTCTTCTTTTTAATTTATCAACATATTCTCAATAAATGAGTGTTAGTGTGGAAATTCCTTAGTAATTCCAATAGCCCTGTGTAAGGCAATCCTCACATTAAATGCCTACAATCGCTTGAACAAGACTTAAAGACATTAATAATTTCGTGTGATTGCCTGGGTCTATACATATCTTGCTTGTACCTGGGGCTCCAAGAAACACATTCTCGTCAGCTAAGCTCTCCTTTTCTGTTCTCATCGCAGACTTCCTATTCCCTAAAATTGACCATTATATAATGCTGTTCCTTTTCAACTAGATAGGCAAAAGGCCTCGTTCAAAATATTAAATAATATACATTATGTTGCAAGTACCTTAAATCTGTCAATAAAGCCTTCCTCCTTAATAAATGTTAGAATAATCTGTTCTACTATGATCTAACAATCAAATGCGCCATCATTGTTTTTTTTTTCAACAATAGTTCCCTTTATCTTTTGTGCATGTACATTATTAGTTCCATCATCTACCTAAATTGGCTATTACCTTTCAAATCTCTGCCCGAAAATGTTTTGACTAACATTAGCAAAGTTGCTATAGTAATATAGCTATAAGGATGTTTGTGGTAGTTTTATGTTAATATGTTGGATGTTGATTGATTGTAAATTAAGTAGTTATATTTATATATGTTTTATTGTCCTGTTTTTCTGTATGTGAAAAACGGTTTAAATCTAACTTTTGTAAAACGCAATATACTGTGAAAATATAATAACAATTATAAGACTTTGGTTTATGAATTAATTTGAAATGTATCATGTCTTTGATTGCCAAATTAGTGCCATTCATTGTTTTTGTAAACGAATCCGCTCAATATTGTGAAACTAGGAATTTGTTTTCATTGTATCCAACCAGGACAAACTTTTGTAAGTAAAACAAACAATAGCTTTGACATATTCTTGTGTCTGTAGAAGTAATTAATAGGTATGAGATTCCTCTACAACTATGTTGACTTGACAGCGCCCTTTCAGATTGTTTTTCCCCCACCCTCTAAAAATGCAATCTCAAGTAACTAAGCTTCCTTAAATTGGCCAACATATCTGGCAACTACTTTTAAAGGTAAAAATAAAATCACAAAGCCAAACCATCCCTATTTGTAATGCCAATCGTGCCAACATGCTATCGGAGCCATTGAAAAGGATCAAGGATGAAAACCCTACAATGAAAAAAGGGAAAACACCTAATTCCCACCCGCATTTGGGGAAGGGCGCTCAGCTAATCAGGTGGGTGGAGCAGCGGCCGAGAAAGGCACCCAGCCAATCGGGTAGCTGGAACAACGGGCAAGAATACACATTCCCCATGCCCTGTTCCAGCCACCCAAGGCCCTTCCTTTTTTTAATTTATTTTTAATTTTATTTTTTTCCTCGGCAGCACGAATCTCCCGAGGAAAATAATGAAAGCCATTCAAACCCTGGATGAACCTCGGGTGTGAATGGCTTTCATGCCTGCTCTGGAGGGCAGACATGGCTCGGGCTGGCATGAAAGCCATAATCTACTAAGCAGTATGGAAACAAAACAAGCCCTTTAAGGCAACATTCAGCAAATCCCTCATTGCCATTTCCTTCGCTCCTTCAAAATGGCCCCTGGCGTAAATGTGATTTCTCCAGGATGTACTGGTTATGCATGATAGAGCAGTTGACTGACACTACAGCCCCTCTCTGATAGGTATATTCATGAGCTTGGGCGATGGGCAAAGCTTCCTCTAGACATACGCAGTGCTGGAAATGGGCTGATTCCTCCGGATTCCTGATCTGGGGAAACAAGAACCCATCCGTGACTGGTCACCTTCTGTGTCTCGAACTTGCATCTAACCAATAGGGTTGGCTTTAGGACACAGCGGCAGGCGAGCCGCTGCCTTTCACTGTGGTCATCCTTCCCTGATTGATCCCTTCAGCAGGAAGCTGCTGAGTAATTGGCGAGCATGGACCTTCACTGATGAAAGGGTTGCCTGCAAGTGTGTGGCAACACAATTTAAAAACCAACGAATCAGTGGATACGCAAAATTGATGATTCCCAATTCACCAACTTTTGGAAAATCTCCTTAAATGTGGTAATTTCATTTTTAGGTATGGGTGGTCATAGCTTTGTGAATGAATAGCAGAAAGGCATTTCACCTTTGCAGAACTGAACACAATCCCAATAATGTAACGCTAACCTTGAAATGTTTTTTGTAATCTGATCAGTGGATCAGTGTTTGAGGGACAGTGGCGGGAGAGGGCTTGCGGGGTGGGGGCATCGGGGGGGTTAGATAATACACCTGTTAAAGTCTTTATATTTTTCCCCGTATCTTTGGGGGAGGGGTAGTTTGTATTTTAGGATGGGGAGAGCTAAATCCACTTTGCTCAGCCTATCCCTTGCCTCCCATAACTCCTCTTCCTAGCCCATCAGCAGAGCCCAGCCCCTACCACTCGGGTAACACACCCAACTCCATAAGAAGTGGAATCCCATTATAAATGATTTCCAGTTCCAGCACTACTCGTACCTAAAAAGAGGAGAAAAGAAAATGTGGTCTGCTCATTACAGAAAAATGTGTTTTCTGGAAGCTGTTTCTTAAAGGAAGCAAAGGCCATACAAGGCAAGAGTCCCCATGAAAGAATAGCAAACAGGAGGGAGTTCAAAATCACAGGGAGGAGCTGTTCTGCGATCGCTGATCAATAAATAGCATGTGTCAAAGTTCCTCCACTTATCAATTTATGACTAAGACAGCATTTATTTGAATTCTGAAGGCGAGTCTTCACTGAACACAAAAAGATAACGCATTTCTAATGTCTCTTCCTGCTGCTGTGAAAGCACATAGTGTACGTCAATGAGACTGTTAATCCTATTGTTGTGTTCTCGCTAAAATGAATTGCAGTGTCTGAGAAATCCGCCCACTGTTAATCTTTAAATATGCCTGTATGTATAGAATGTACATGTCTGCTACAGTATAAGATTACCCCTTCCTCTCTATACTCAGCAGCTTAGCTTATGTTTCCTATGTATGTATTTTTTAAAACACTGGCTCTGTGCAGTTTATTCAACAGAATACAATCTTCAAAGTTCTGTGGTAGCTGGAATAAAATGCGTTTAAGAGGCTTTAATCTCCTGGACACGTGTAGGAAAAGGGATCTTGGTTTCGGCCATATGTCAAAGGTCTGTATGTGGTTAGTAGGGCTCTTCTAGTCTCTGCAAAATTGATGGCAGGGTAACACCATCAGCAGCACAGTGTGTCCAGTCCTGCCCATTGACTACCAAAGATAGGAGCCGTAATGGTCACCATGTGCAAATATAGCCAGTTGAATATGCCATTTTTACCCACCAGCTACTGTAGTTTTACTTCTCAACTCACTAGAATGCCCACCCCATTAAAACAACAACGATAATAACACCAACCCCAGCCACTCTCAAATGGACAAACACTGAACCCAAAGAACACGACCACACGAAAGACCATAAGATATCATGGGAAATAGCCACAAAAGGAGGCCTACAGAGACTGATCACATACTCAGACCCAGAAGAAAGCCCTAAATGACTCACCCACTCCCCCCGAAAGTACCATACCCAAACCGGCAGACGCATTCAGATAGAAGTTTGAGAGGAGTCCGCTAAACCAGCCCCAGCACCCAAGGAGGAGAATAGACTCCCAACCCACATTAATCAATCCATCAGCATTAGAACACCTACAGAGCTGGCTAGAATAGAACGGCGAGGAGCAATCATAACACTTACAAAGCGCGTTAGAACAGCACAGGGAGCGCGCCACACAAACCAAAACCCTGCCAGGCAGCACTTTGTCCACCCCGATGAAATTAGGAGGATCGGCGAGTGCCACACTCGGACAGATTTCTGAACTTCTTTTAACCTTCAAACAACCGACTAAAAAAAAACTCAGCATTTCTGCAGACTTATCTCACTCAAAAATCTCACGCAACCATCTCTCGCACAAAAACCCGCACGCACATCACAACACAGCAACAACACATAAGCAACACCAACAGCACACGAGGACTGACATCGATCCAATACTCGCAACGTAGCTCAGCACCCGGTGTATACCGAGTTAAAGCTGCCAACAGAACACCACTCCTCTCACTATCCTACTCCCGCTTCACCTACTAACCCATCCCACCTTCTCATTTGCAGATCCGCCAGAGCGCCTGGGGACCAATTCCGTTGGTGCGCGGTACAAATACCTTTAACATTTAACGATAAGGACAAAGCAAAGCTTGCAAGGGGAAAAAGTGAAGGAATTTATAGAACTTAGTACCTTGTGAAGAAACGGTAATTTCTTCGTACATGGAATTCATATTGGTGAAGCCTTGGCAAAGCCAATAGTGGGAATGTGTGTGACGTTCATATGGTTTTGTAGTAGTGGGAAGTAAATAAGGAGTAGTGTTAGTAGATCATTCATGATTCTGTTCTTGTATAAACGAAAATGACTTCAGGCGTAACAAGACATTATTGTGCTTATCAAGGTGTTCTAACCTTCTCTGAGGGGTTGTCAGGTTAGGGCATTTTTGTCCCTTTTACCTCTTTGTTAACAAGACACCAAATCAGTTTGCTACCTGCCTGCACAATGCATGCAAGTCGTCTAAGAAGTAACAAGTACATATCCTCAAAAACTGGCAGTCACATTATAAACAACATTTTTACAAATAGCTTGACATGGAAGGCCAGGAGGTTTGAAACCACTTTTTGGCACATATCCCATTTGGCCCCTGATCACCACAGCAACCTCATCCCCAACCCCCACCACCCGACTCCATAATGTACCGTCATTTAGTGTTAATATCTTGCACAGCATGCTGTTTTCCTTCCTCATGTCCAACTGGATCACACTCGGCTTCCTCTCCTGGAAAGCACCCATTAATGGGGATGCTATGACATCGCAAATGTCCTGTTGTAATATGCTTCTTGGTCAAGTACAATAAATCAAAGGCATAGTCAGGATTGTCTAACAACTAGTGCCTGAAGCTAATGTAGTTGGGCCCACTGCAGTGACATTAACTTTAGCAAATGCCCACACAGCGCTGCTCAGTGGGCATTTACAGATTTTGGGTGGGTCTTGCCCCCTCAGGCCTATCCTGTCTACGCCTCTGCAGTAAATACAAGTTACCTCTTATGCCGGGCTTGAACCTATATCACCATAGAGGCATTGCCATAAACTACTGTGCGGTTACCAGGGCTTTAAGTGGGCCGGGGCTAGACTGGGCCGAGCCCCGACAGGCTCAGAAATCTCATTCTGAGGCGGGGCTCACTAATCTCCCCTGGCAGCCCTAGCTGCTACATAAGAAGGCTTTTTTTTTCCTAAAGCCTGAAGCTCTCCCTCATGTGCGAGAACTGCAGGCTTCAGAAAAAAAAACCTTTTTATCCATAATGGTGGCGTCGCACCTTCAAGGCACCCTTTCAAGCAAAAGATGCCCATGGGCGAGCGCCATCATTATGGAGAGAAAGGTGAGGCCGCTGGAAGCAGAGGCCTTTTTTCCAAAATCCGGAAGCTCTGGCGAATTGGCAGGATTTTCAGGGTTTTGAAAAAAAAGGCCTCTGCTTCCAGTGGCCTCACCTTTTCAGCGTCAACGGTGATGCTGCCCCAAGGGGCAACACCACCATTAAGGCTGAAAAGGCGAGGCGCTGTCCCCTGCCAGGCAGACTTTAGAAAATAAATGCACAGATCACCACCCAGAGAGGATGTGCCTGTAGCCCACTCAGCCAGTGCTCGTCAGGAGGCGTGGCCTAACGAGTGACATGCGACCCCCGCTGTTAGGCACTGCCCCCTTGATGAGCCCTACCTCATTTTTCAGGGCCGCTGAACAAACATACTGGCCCATATCGTCAGTGGTTCATCTTATAAAAACTGTGCTTGAAACAACATGTCGTCTGCCGCATTGCTTGGCATCGGGCACCCTGTTACCCAGATTGCTCTAACAAGTGGACATTCTATATACGTTGTCATTGACAAAATGATAGCAAGCGGGCAACCACACGTTTCCCTTCTGTCATTAGCTGTTCTGAAGCTGACCTGGACAGTTCCACAGTTGGTGGGATTTGGCTCTTGCTTGTTTTTTTGTATAGCACCCACTCATTCTAGCTGTGACACCCTGAGCTGCAGCTGCCTCTTGCTGTGCCGTGTGGAGCCCCGGTGATTTGTCATGCTTCTCTTGCAGGCGTTCCTGATGTTTTAAGATCAGTTTGACAGTCATTCTGCTTCGAGCTTATCAAGCAAATGATGAGAATGCCTGCGCTCTGACTTTATTGGTCTAAAGTAAATGCAGACATCTGCACGCACTTCTCCTGGGTTTTTATTGGATTGTGATTGTTTTATGGGGGCACTCGTGTATATCATTTCATAAGAGTATATTTGGTGTACCGATAAAGGGAATTGCTGTGCATTCTTTGTGTCTATCAATGTCATTCGTTGCAAATCGACTGCAGCTGTGCAGTCCAGATGTGATTTAGCTCTTGGTTTAGGTGGCTGTAAAGTGAGTGCCAATAAACAAGGAACGCAAATCCTAATACGAGCTGGTATTTGGCATGTAACTGAATCCTGCATGCTTAACCAAGCACGTGAAAACGAGCCTTCCTGCTGTCTCTCATAAAAAGGGCTAATAAGACCGAAATCTCAGAGGATTTCTGCTGAAGAATGCACTGAATCTCAGTGAAATGGAGAACACGCCCAGATCCTTCTTATGCTGTATCCAATGCTTACGCCAACTATGGGTTCTTCTTAAAAGAAAACCTGTACATTTATTTATTTATAACACGCTCAAATGGACCCGGAGGCATGATGGCGCATACAGACAAAAAACAACATACACATATACAACATAAAATGAGAAGGCCAAACGGTAAAATTGATGAGTCAATAGCTGGGGGAGATCAATCAGTTCAATACAATATTTAAGTTAGAAGTCAGTGATAGAAGATTCAACTTGATAATTTTATGCAAAAACAAGGGTAGGCTACTGGAACCACATCCCACTACAAAGCAGTCCATGTTCTCTGAACTGCACCAGTTCTCGATCTGTATTCTCCTAAGGACCTACAGGTGCTGAGGTCTAACGCAGTTGGGTATCACTTTTCGATTAAGCCAAGCTAAGATTTTGTTCTGAAGGGCCTCCCTGGATTCAGACTGAGCCGGTTTCTTAACATTTATGATGACAACATTTCTGGGATCCGAAGCAAAACTCCTAAGTTTATAGTCAGTAATTTTCATCATTGCAGAGTTCTTAATCTGTAAATCCTAGATTCGGCTGGGTCTGATAAATCATGAGCTTGAATGATAATGTCAGAAAAAAGAAAAACCTTAAGAATAAGTTGCCTAAAGACCCTGGCACTCAATTTTCATTGAGTTCAATTGGGCTAATTTCAGATTAACAATAAATCCATGAATCTAGATCACACACTGGATCACACATTAGACTATGCACATACAATCAATGATATAAGAACAATTTACACCATTGTTATACACACAATTCAGAATATATGTTTTGTCGTCTTTCTCCATATCCCTACTCGGACAAAAAGAGAAAAACACACTGTTCGCTTGTTAAATGAAAAGCATCCTCTAAAGTCAAAATGAGTAATCAAGTACATAACATACAAAACACAAATGATCTATTTGGTAGTGTCAAGGGTTTTGACCCATGTTGAATTATTAGACGGGGTAGATGTGGGCATGAGCTGTCACCGCCCATCATTCTATCCCAGAACAAAACTAAATCAGTAGACTGGGTGGAGGTGGGGATGAGCCCATCATTCCATCCCAGAACCAGGAAAACCGCGCGGTTGTGCGCACACCAAAATGGTTGTCTAATCTGCCACCCACCAGTGCCAGCATGATGGACCGGAAGCGCCAGGGGTAAAAGGTGGTGTCAAAGGAAAAATAACAGTGTTAGACCAAAAGCGCCTTGAAATCACCTTTGTTTTCCTGAATGCAAGCTCAAAGTGCCTATTTCGAACATTGCAGGATATTCAAAAATCTTACAGCAGACATCTGGCAGAATGAAGTGTTGTGTGCATACAAAATCTGGGAAGATGAAGAGCCCAAAACAATGTTTATAACAAAACTTGCTGAGCTGTGGATGTCAGCAGCTTAATTGAAATTGGATTTAAAACCACTAAAATCGAAATGTTTAAATTAAATGAGTGACCTACTTTTGAGTGTAACATAGTTGCAACTGTTAAATGTCATGGTTTTGAACTTATAATCAGCATTCTAGCTGCATGTGTAAAAATTGTAAGTTTGATTTAAACTGGGAACTAAAGTGACATTTAGCTGAATTCTGCCTGACAACTACCCCCGACAGGAGAAACCTGCTCAGCCACTCTTCCCAGGCCTAGCTGCATCCTGCTGCCCCTGCCAAAAGGAGATGACACCTCTCTGATTGGGTTAGGGGAGGAGCACCTGGGGACTGCAGGAAGTTGAACAAAGCCCTGTCCTGGACTCAGGCAAATTTTATATTGGGGGGGGGGGGTCATAAATGGCTTCCTCTTGGGAGAAACTGGGAGGGGCAGTGCCTCTGCTAGCAAACTGAGCTTGGGGGAAGTGGATAAACCAGTTATTCCACCATGTGATGTGGGAAGCCCCACCCCTTTTTGACCAGGGCATAATTTTAAAAAGATAGATAACTCATAGTGCGGACTGGTCAAAATTATATAAGTAATATCATTATTCTTGTGATTTTTCTGTGCACGTTTTAAGAGGTGTTAGGACCCTGTGGTGTATTCTGGGGGGTTGCTAGCAGAAAATAGGGTCTTACTCCAAATGTCTGCATGTTAAAAATCTGACACTTCATCAATTAATGTCCATACTCCTTGCGCACATTTGTGTAATCTTTGGTAAATGTCCGATATTGGTAAACCGACCAAAAAGCGCAAAATGTTGTCATTTCTGAATCCCAGCTCGCAGGAACATCGGGCTTGAACAGAGACCTGTCTTAATTCATCTATAATATGTACATGTAATGTCAACCACTTGTGTATCTGGGAAATATGTATTTGAATCAAATATAGATTTGTGGGCAAATTGACCTGGGGAGGATCCTCTGACCCATAAACAGACCTCATCATGATGACAATCCATTTCCTTCCCCCAATCATGGGAGAGGGGAGAATTGGTCCAATGACAAGTAGAGAGGGGCAGGCTCAGTTATGCCATGCACACACCCACTTTCTAAACACATAAAAGCAGACAGTGCAGGACAGGTAGGGAGATTCACTTTCCACTTTCTTGCGGGTCGCTTTGCCGGGAGACTTCAGACTTCACACCCAGAGATCCAGACTTCAAATCCATCAATCTCCAGAACCTGTAGCAGAGAGGCCTGAATCCACAAGCTGAATCCTCTTCAGCAGGCCTCAAAACCAACCAAACTATTCAACAGCCGGGCGAGCTGTTTGAATATTTGCCAATAACTTTTGCAAGAACCTGTAGCAGTATCCAGAAAGCAGTGCTGTATCCGGAACCAGAGAGAACCACAAACCAGACCATTGTGAGCAGAACCGGTGCTTGACAGACCCAGAGAGCAGAGCTGACCCAGATAGGCGGGACTTCAGAACCACCCGCCGGAAGTCTCGTCCAACCTGACCAGACCTTGACGGCTTATTTCAAAAATATAGTGTGAGTACTCACTGTGCAAAACCAATCTCTTAGTTTAAAATAATCTAATCCAAACTATTTTAGCCTATTAGAACTGCCTCCTAGAATCGTGTCATTCTGTCATCTTTAAAACTGTCACCTGTCATTTTGAACTTTTAAATTTAAAATCCGAAAAAGTACCTTCACAAAATCGTCCGTATCTCCGGAACCGTTTGTGCTAGGAGCGAAATGTTATCTTAAAGCTAAGATTCTAGGTTTCCCAACGAACCTAGAACCAACTTGCTACTCCTTATAGGGCCTCCGTAATTACGCTCGACACACGCGATTAAATTTGCCGCGATTTGACATTTTGCTCAATTTCAGCCACGTGTAAAAATCAGCAGCTCCTTGCTTTCCTTTGCTAAAATTCGTTTTAACTTGCTAGTTACTCATAGAGCATTGCTAAAGTGAGTCTGAACTAATATAAACTAGATATCACTCACCCAATTTTAGCATCATTTCACTTCATTGCCACCACATTCAAAGCATTTTGGGCCTGCGTTTTAAAATCATACCTGTTTTTCTCTAAGCTTGCTAGGGGGGGAACTGCGTTTCGTATTGCATTTTGTTGGGATTCTTAACGACTGTGTGCTCTCCTTCCATTTCTTACATTGCATAGGAGGGGGGGTGAATTGCCAGAGAAAAAGTGATTATATTATCTTTTGCTAAAATCATATCAAGTTATTTCCGTACTGCATTTTATTCCTCATTGCTTTTCCCTTGAAACCATAAAAGTATTTTTGCTGCCTTATCCATCCTATACCAACTCCTCATTGATTGTAAAGAAGTGTGCTAGTGCCAGATTAACCATTGTTGATCAACATTATATTCATAAGTGTGATATCAATTATTAATTTATTATAAAAGTGTGATATATATATATATTATATATTGTTTAATTTTTCAAATAAACCTTTTAAATTTGCAAAACAAGCCTACTTCTTGGCTCAGTGGGGTCAAAGGGGATTCTAAGAGAGGGGTGTTATACAAGGGTTCATCATCCAGATTATAACTTGCCATAAAAATATATAAATAACGGCTTCCCTTGGGCATCCCAAACAAGGCACTGACTTAGTGGGATTGCTTGATTGGAGTCACTTACAGTAGGCATTGCATGGCACAGCTACACTATGCTAGGCAAAGAACAGAGGAGTTGCTGGGTGGCTGAGGGGTTATAGCCCCGGGTCTTTTGGTTGTACCCCCGGATAGTAGCTGAGAGGCTACAACCAAAAGGCTAGCTAGCCTGCCATGTGTCTTTGCATGAGAATGTTTCTTTGTGCTCATGGAATAACCATTGTGATTAAAAGGGATTGCTTTGGCAATCAGTGATATTAAAAGCCCTGAATTATGGCCTTAGGCACATTTGTGATACTAACCGAGCTCATGTGCCAAAACACACATATTTGAGGCAGTGTTTTTCATTGTTTTGTTTCATCCTGCTACCAATTGGTTGTGTTTATATGACCGTGCAAATGGTTTCTCCAAGCTAGCTTTTCCTGGCGAATAAGCCATCCTTTATTGGGTCCAATGAAGGGGGAGCTGAGCATGACTTTAACAATCATTTGCTTACTTGAGAGAAGGCAATGCTCATTCTGGAATGAAAAAAAAATCTGATTCCAGGATATTTTTATTAACCTTATTGTGGCGGTCATAGTTTTCAAATGAATAAACAGCCACAGGACACCCATTTCAAGTTTGGTCGGTTTCGTCTTAATGAAAAGAGCTTTAGATCGGAACAGTTTTGCTTGGGGCTGCAGTGCACTGGAGACATGATTCACAATGATATGCAGTTTATGAAAGGAAGTTTGCTTTTTAGATTGTTATTGGATGCTTTCCCTGAAACTAGCTGAACCTTTGGCAGCAAGAACTGTAATTTTGAACTTTTGAACGAAAAACATTGCACCCTGTATTTAACCGTCGCAGATGCCTTGCTTCACCTGTTATTAGGCAATAACACCATTTTGATGAATCGTAAAAGGCACCACATTCTTCTAATTGACCCACGGTTCGCTCTAGCCCGAATTATTTGAGTACTCTGAAGAACAGAATTGTATAAAATACTGAAAGGTTACATGCCTTAACTTTTGGACAACGTTAACTGCACCCGGTGTACAAATGTAAAACCTTCGTTGATGGCTGTTGTTTTTAAGTGTGCTTAGTCCATGTGATGCACAGTCTTGGTGTACTTTAAACTGTCTTTTTTCTTGGAAGACCATCAAAATAAGGGACTTTCATTGGAGACTCTTCATTGTACTCTTAATAAATCCAGCTGCACTTCTAAATGCTCACACCCCATTCGCGTGTTTCATGGATAGGTTACAATGAGACTTTATGATGTGTTTTGTTGCGTTTTTCTTTTGCCCACAAAGCACACCTTCCATTCAAGTTCCTCTCCTCTAAAAGGTCCACTAGCCTTCTCCTCTTACAAAACCCCAACCCCCCCCCACACCTCCATCAACAACTTTGGGTGGATGCTAGCTTTTTCCTCCCTACTCCTGTCCCTCTGAGAACATTCGCTGCACCCCAAGCCCCCACCGTCATTTCTGCCCTAAGAAGGCAGAATCCTGATTAAGCAGCGCCGGACGACTGGGCCGCACAAGTAAGGAGCTGCTGTCTGTTGCTGTGGCTCTTTGGTCTAGAGCAGGGTTGTCCAACTCCAGCCCACGATGGTCGGACACATGTATTTGCAGTATACCGTCATTAATATTTGGTGTACATTTGCATGCAATGATCCTAAATATATGGAAATTTATTCTCATGAATATTGAGAGATATCCTGAAAAAATGTCAGGATTCCCGCCCTCGTGGCCTGAAGTTGAAAGCCCTGGTCTGGAGGCAGTGCTAATGTCTACACTTAGCTAAATGAATGTGTGAATATTTTATTTTGAGCAATCTGTCAGATATGTTCACTGTAAATATTCTTTTAAAATGCACTGCACTTTCTTCTTGCCTGGAAGCAAACCCATGCTTTTATGCGGAAACCCTAGAGTGAAAACCATTGTCAGGTGGCCTCATTAACTTGTAGATCTGCCTTATTGAAGGGATTGATGTTGGTTCAATTTAGGATATCCTCTCATTATAGTACTTTGAAGTTCAAACTGGGTTACAGCAAGGTGGTTTTTCTTTATTTTATGTTTTTCTGTTAAAGCTTGTTTTTTGTATTTAGTCCAAAGGGGAAATGGTTGGGGAGCATTGTGTATTAACCTCAAAGAACTTCCAAACTAAATTCAACGTGACACATGCGAGTTTCTGGAATACTTGGCAACTTAAATTCCTAGAAGAGGTTCGAAAGTTCTGGGAAGTCAACCATACAATCCATGAATCCGAAATTCAGAAGGAATTTGGAGGTTTGGGCAGAGGATTGCCACTCTATAAACATTCTACTCTAATGGCTACTTTATGGCCTTTACAAACAGGTCAGGGGGAGAGATATATTGAGTTAACAGTGGTTCTTTTGGGATTTTGGTGTTAAACATTGTTAAAGGATTTTGAGAACTTGACAAATCTGTGAAAACCTGCAAACTGCATCTGTATTTTGTTGTCCTGAGTGCAACCAAAAAAGTCATGATGCTGGACGCAGCACTGTGATGAACAATATGGAGGATGTTGATGCACAAGTCAACTCAAATGTAGCCTGCGTCACACCTAGATAGAAATGTGAATCTTAGCATGTGCCACACTTAGATTGAATGCTCAACTTCAGCCCGCGTTTGCACCTAGATAGAAATGTCAATGTTAGCATGTGCCACACTTAGATTGAATGCTCGACTTTAGCCCGCGTCACACCTAGATAGGATTGTGAATGTAAGCATGCGCCACACTTACATGGAATACTCCGCGTTAGCCGCCTCGCAACCTGATAGAAATGTGAATGTTAGCATGTGCCACAATTAGATGGAATGCTCTGCTCTAGCCCGCGTCACACCTAGATAGGATTGTGAATGTTAGCATGAGCCACACCTAGATGTACTTAGATGGAATGCTCAAATGTAGCATGCGTCACACATAGATAGTAATGTGAATGTTAGCATGTGCCACACTTAGATGAAATACTTAACTTAAGCCTGCGTCACACCTAGATAAGATATTGAAGATTAATAATTGCCACACTCAGATTTAATGGTGAATAATAGCTAGCACCACACCTAGTCTTAACTACAAGGACAGCAATGCCAATTAACCAATCCACTAACAACTTCACCTCTCGGCATACACCTCTCAAACTGTAGCCAAACACAACCACAAACCTATAGCACAGCAACCGCACAAACTTCACTACACCGCAACAACAAGACAAACCACACGTAGACACGCACAACAGTACACAATGACTACCGACCGTAAAACACCCCAAGCCCAGCCAACGGACCCACCGGGCTGAGGCTGCCAACAGCACATCACTGCTCTCTTGCACTTTTCCACCTTACTCCCACTTACTCATCCCCGCCCTTCCCTTTTTTCAGAGCCGCCAGGGGACTACTCCGGTGGTGAGAGTGCGCAGTACAAATATATTTTAATATTAACATTATCAAGTGCTAATGTGCATCATTTATATCTTGTGTAAGGAAGCAGTGTTTTTTTTCTCAGTGCTGTCCCTTGATCGGCAATTGCTGTATGTAGATCAGGTGAAGTCGGGGACATTGTAGTAGTAGTATTAGTAGAAGGCAGCGAAGATTCACCATAGGGCACTATAAAGCGAGTGGGCATACAGTGAGGGCAGGACGCACTAATTTATTTATTTAAATTCTTAGTAAGGCGTTGCATGCCCATGGGCCTCAGAGCTCATCAAGAGAAAAAGATGAGACAAGAGAAGGAATATGTTCGAAAGACCGAGGAAGGTGAGGACAAGCAATTAGTCAGCTAGGTTAAACAATAATACGTTTTTACATTTCTCTTAGACATTGTCACTGACTGGGATGTTTTGATGGCAAGAGACCGGGCATTCCCTTCAGGTGGATCATTGAATTCAAAGCTGGAGTCGCCAATTATTTTTTAAACAGGTTTGTGTCTGGTTAAGCTGAAGATTGTCAGAGGAGCATAACACTCTGCCAGATTGTTTCAGTGATAACCTCTTAGTGAGATAATGGGGAGCACTCAGATTCTGGCATTTGTAAGTAAGAGAGGGGATTTTGTGTCCAAGTCTCTGCTTCACTGGAAGCCAGTGCAGTTCCCTCCTGAAAGCAGTGACGTAATCATGTCTAGATAAGCCAAACACGGCCCTAACGGCCCTGCTCTGAGTAGTTTGAAGATGATGCAGGTTACCTTGTGATGTACCAATCAATAGACTATTGCTATAGTCTAAACGTGAGTTTGTGAGTGATGATGCCATGAGAGACCTATTTTTTATAGAGAGATGCAGCCTGATCTGGTGGAGCAGTTTGATTACATGTCCACATGACGAGTGAATCTGAGGATTGAGTTTCTTCAATCGAGGACCGGAGGCCATATTGAACAGCTCGGTTTTTGTATCATTGAGTGCCAGTGAATTGTGTGCCATCCAGGCCTGGATTTCATAATAAACACAGTTAAGAGTTGCAGCATCCTTCTTGTAGTTACCAGATCATTCAAATAGAATAGACCATCGAGAAGATAAAGAAATGGTCTCATATAAATGTTAAATAGCAAGGGAGACAAACATGACCCCTGCAGAACGCCACATGGCAAGCGATGTGGGGTTAGCTCGAGCCCTCTCGGCAGGCACTCTAGAAGTTCTGGGACTGAGAAAGGATGCAATCCACTTGACTGCACTTTCTGAGCAATTGGAGATAGTTAGCAATCTATTGCGTAGAGGTTGTGATCAATAATATCAAAAACGGCTGAGAGATCTTACGGCAAAAGTAATGCTGGATGACTTCTTTCTATGATTCCAACAATGTTTGACTTAAAATCCAGGAGAGCCGTAATCTTTATAATAACTCAAAGGGGGATTTGTTAAGAATAATTGTATGATTCCCATTCTGAATCAATGATTGATGGTAAGAAAGCTGACCGTAGGCTGTAGTTTTAAGACTTCATTTTACGGGTGCTGTGTCAGAATCCCTCTCCCTCTATGTGGTAGTGGTGAGAGGACTGGTTTGGCCCGTCGTGTAGGAGAGGAATTCTCCCTACCAATATGCCCATCTGAACGTAAAAATTACATGCAGAGGAGGCTATCAATCGGAAGACAGGATTCAAAACGTGACCATGGTGGCTGCAAAGAAAAACACAAGGTTGAATAACCACAGATGCTAACAGTACAAGTACAACGTTAAGTCCTCAGTATCCGTGGACTAACCTGCACTGAACTCACAGTAGAGGCGACAGTAGGCAGGGCAATGTGAGGATATGCAATACCACCGGAAAGGTATTCGGTAATGAGATACCAAAGAACCATACGCAAGGTGGACACAATTAGAAGCAAAAAAGTCCCCTAATAGGCAGAGGCGTACCCCACAGCAGTCCTGTTGATGTTTGCCAGGCGAAGAGAAGAGTCAAGAGGCGTAGAATCCTTGGAGAAAAGTCCTGAAATCCACAGAGCAACTACCCCGACTGCACGAGGAAGCCTACTTGCTTGGGTAAACTGCAGACAGTCTCTAGTCCGTGTACCAGAAGCAATGTGAAATCCGTGAACACCAGGGGCACAGTTCCAAGAAAGAAGAAAAAAGGGGATCTCTGATCCTGGAGAGGCAAGTCTGGTTGAGGATTGATGTTGAGGGTTTTGAGATGTTGGAACAATGCTTCAGGATATGGATGCTGGTATACATCATAGTGGGTAATACATGTATTCTCTAATATAACTGGCAAGAAAACCTCTCTTTGAGCTACTTCCAAATAAAAGCAGAACGAAATAAAACAGCTAGATTATGGGATGGGAGTAGCAATGCTGATTACAGAAGTACTAAAAAAAAACTTTCCGAATATAGTAGACAGAAATGCCATTATCTTACTTCTACTTTTTATCTGACTAATGTCAGCAATATTAAATCACAACATTCTACAATGTAATTACGCTTTAATCAGCTCCCCACACTTATGGCCCACGATTAAAAAAAAAGCATATAGGCTGACGATTAAAAAAACATACAAATAACGTGTGAATAACCAAAATGTAGACATTGTAATATGGTCCATGAAACTGCTCCTCATCTCTTGACCCAATGCAAGGTATTAAGTTTATAAAAAGGAATTGTCCAACTTGTCTGTACGACACATTGCCTCTTGAAACAGAGTGCATTGGCATCATATTAGATTTCGAAAAATCTATTTGTATATATTCTATTGTACATAAATCATGGCGTCAGTCTTGCATTGATAGAAAATAATTGACCATAATTATGCAATCTTAATATTGTACCAAATGTATGTTTCTTTCCTTTTAATTGTATTTCTCATGTTTTCAGAATTTGCATATGGCTGTTGTAAGATATGTTATGATGTGTGTAAGGTTTAATTATTAACTATGTCACACTAATATTTTAAAGTATTCCTCCCCATTTGCTGTGCTTTTGACAAACGCAAACATACATATTTATAATTTAGACTAGGTAGACTGAACCTTGATTGGCCATTGCCCATTTTTCGATGTTTCGATTGCTGTGTCTGTTTTAAGTTGCTTTCTATATGTAGCTGTTTTTCAGATTGCAGTAGGTGGAGAGATACTCCTCCTTGGAAGGACAGCATGCGAAGAAGCACTTGAATCTCACATTAATGTCCAGCTTTTCTCCAGACAAGGGAGAAAAAACAGCAGTATATTAAGTGAATACTGCTCAGGGTTATTTTTAGTTGATTCACGGTATAGTTCTAGAGGTTATACATGGCTCCTTTCTTCAGCTAACGTAGCTGGTGTCGAGCCCTAATGGCATATGCTGTACAAAAGGTGTGTCAATTGGTACCAGTTGGAGTATAAACCAGTTGACAATTAAATGTTAGTACAGTACATTCAGAATGAAAAATGTAGTGATACTATCTCTTTAACACAGCCTTTCAATATTAATAGAGTGGAGAAATATTGTACAGGAAGTTAGACGTGTCTAGTCTTAGCTCTGTCCTGGCGACCCCCCTGCCACCCTCTCAAAACTCTACTTCTCCACTCCCTCCCCCAAGCCAGCAGCCCACATCTTGCAAACTTATCTTTCACCTGTTTAAGGGCGATACTCAAATCTTTTCCTACCCTATTCTCACTACTTATCTCTACATGCATTTCTATTGCCTCTCAGCAATCCATCACTGGATGGCAATTCAATGCTTTATACTTAACACTTTTAGAGACTAATGTTCTGTACCTCCCACCTCTTATTCTCATTGCTCACTTTACCTAACCTGCTCTGCAACCCCGTTAAGGCACCCAGTTTTAGGATCCTTTTGGACAGTGATCTCAATCTTCAGCAATTTATAGAGGCTATTGCTAGAATTGGCCTTCTTAACATCAGGAAAAATCAACCCTCTCCTCACCTACTATTCCTCCAAAACCTAACTAACTTGCCTTGACTACTGCGCTAGCCCCCTCACTTGCCGCCTCCTACTCCTCCCAGCTTGGTAAAATACACACCTTCACAACACAAAAACTGTATAATCTTCCACCAACACTGCACCGATGCTGGTTGGCTCCAAGTAACTGCTTCCTTTTGAAAAAATGTCTTCTTTTTCAATTCATCCATGGACTTGCCCCACCTTACCTGTGTGACACTATCTTTTGCTACTCCATCATGCCACCTCTGCATTACCAACCCACTTAATATCTGTTCACCATCCACCCTGACAATCCTTTCGCATTTGCGCCTTCTGCTTCCTTGCCCCTCATCGCTGGGACACACTGCCCTAGAATCAAAAACCCATGACCATCCACTTCTCCAAATCTCCATTGACGTACCTGAGCCTAGCAAAAGCATTCTAAAATTCCTCTCACATCACTCCCCCTCAATGACTATCTGTCTGTCTTTTCCAGTCCTTAGTCTTTGTATAATATATTCACTAACATCAACCAGTAATTTACTCGTTAACATGTTCTCTTTGGTAAGGCACCAGACACAGAATTGTCCCTTATACTTTTGTTTGTTGCAAGTGTTTGTTAAAAACACCTGGTTCCTCAATAAAAATAATATTACAAATTATTGTTCGTGTGCTCTCCCCTTAGGAGAAAACAAATTCCCAACCGTCACTGCCACAAACCACATTAAACCACACCAGCACCCAGGTCTGTGGTACTTCTGGTCTGCATGCATCAACACATACATGTTTGGATCAGCCTCTACATCTATCCCACTGAAACCCCCTGCCCCTTTTGTTTTTCTTAGAGCCATGCTGCCACCATTGATGATTCTTGGCATCAAATACGGTCCACATACGGTCCATAAAGGGGTGCAACCACACTCCTTGGATATACAGTGTAAGTCTGATGTAAATTGACATCCCTGCTCTTCAAATAAATAGAAATACACATTTTAAGTACAGTTGGTGTAGCCGATTCCTTTTTGGTACCCTCCCTCCTAGAGGTAGGATGTTCACAGTTGGATAAATATGCAAAATTGGTATTTGCTTGCATTTCAGTGTTAAGGTATTGGGTTTCCTGTTGCTGTGGATCTGTTGAAGGGGTGTGGTTGAAGGATTCTGGTGTTTCTTGACAGTTTGACTCTGTCAGCGGTGGTCGTTTCTTGTGTCCTTTGTCGGTGTATGCAGCAGTTGCCATTACAGCTAGCATGGAATAGACTCTGGCGATGGTGGGGGCAAGTTGCTGCCTCTGGTGGTGCCAGGGGTCCAACCCAGCGGTGGTGTGAATTTTAGAACCTGGAGGGTTGCTGTTCTTTGTGCTCAGTGGATGTATGAAATGAGCAACTCTTCAGAGAATTATCGCACTGCTTGCCACTAACCCTTGATATCAATACTGGAGTCAAAATGGGTTTTGGTATATGCGGCAAAGAGCCACGTTCACCTTAGGAGTACTGTCCTAGTACTCATTGTGACAAGGCAGAATATGTCTTTTTTTTTTATAAAGAAGGGGGAGGAGGACAAGATGTAGGTACAGTGATAACACTCCTATGATGGAGTGGAGCTGATATAATTGTTGGTTCAATTATTGGCTATGGGGGTGAGTCAATGGTCCCTCTTTGTAGGGGCAATCTGATATGCACTATCGCTTGGGAGTGTGGCAGAGAGGTCACTTCTGGTCTTCTCATTATAGGTCTCTATCCCGTTACTACTGTGCTCTCCACATTAAGGACCCAGTTAATCTCGTTAGTCAGCATACTTCTCCTCTTTACTCTACTCTATATGTAGCCTGATGCTGCAACCAAAGTCACACTGACTTGGTCCAAAACTATTTCTTGAAGAAGGACGTGTGCACTCCTGCATGAGGCAAACTCTTCAACGTCACTGTTCTGAGGTCTTGATGCATCTTCAGGGGATTTTAGCATAGTGGTGAAGAGCTTCCAGGACTTGTGTGGTTTACAGATGGACTGGTAGGCTGAGCCCCAATCACAAGTTTTTATTTTTAGTTTTTTACTCTGACTGGTCTTACAAGTTCAATTGTATCCCTTTCAATCTTCTTAGAGTTAGACACACATGCAGATTTCTGGATATAGCCCAGGACACCTGACAGAGGAAGCCTTCCATAAATGTTTATGATTCAGCACATGTCAGCACATGCTCTTCGTCTGAGGCTGTTACAATCCTGGAATGTGATTCTTGTATTCGAAAAGGTCTGGTGTAATCAGTCGGATTGTTGTCTGGTTCAACTCTTATTCCTCGCAATTGTGGCGTCCATATAGTTATATATCAAGCTGGTGGTCTATTGCAAATGCATTGGATCTGAAAGCAAGGGCTGCTCGAAACACGTGCCAGGCTGCATATGTTCTCATTAAATAATTTTTGCAATTTCAGTACAATTCAGTTGATGCAGTGACACTGGAACACGTGCTAAATGTTACCCTTTTTGTGGAGTACATGGGCAACGTACCCACAATCTCCATCCACCTGATGCCTTCTCACAGTTAATTAATTTTGCAAGCGCAGTGTCCGACCAGGCTTTTTGCTCCCTACTCCCATTTTTTTCATAAATGTTTGTCCTACTTTACTGTAAGTAGCCCAATATTGATTATATGTTTGCAGCCATCTTGATTTTGGTGGGGTGGCCTGCTATCACCCCTGAGTACTCTGAAGTGATAAGCATGCCACAAACTAGAACCTCAAAAAATGATAGACCTACCTCCACCCAGGAAAAACTCCATTGACTAGAAAGTCCAGGTACATGACTGCATAAAGAAGGAAGGGAAAGTCTTTTTGGTTGGCCCATATATGCAGAAGCATAGGGGTTTGTCGGCCATATGAGTTACTACCCTGTTTAGGGATCTATGTCGCCTAACCAAAAGACTGATTCTTTTTTCTTTTTTGTTGTGCTGATTTTAGGCGGCCTACAAAAATGGAAATCACATTTCTTCACTCCCCCACCCTTTCGTCCCAGTTTTACTCCAAATGGGTGTGGGGGTAACCCCCTGAATCGCCTTCCCTCAGCCGCCGCCACCTCCCTCCCATCCAAAGACCGCTCCACCAAAAAGGGTCCTGGCGTGCCTGTGAGCCCCTGCTCACACTCATGTGCGTTGCAGTGGCTGACATTTCGATTTAGAAAGACCACTCTGTGAGGTCACAATGGTCTTTCTAAATCTTTTCTTTTTTTTTCCATTTAAAAAAAAAGTATTTTGACCTAATACCATTAAATGGGCTAATTTGGATCTCAGTATTGCCCGTAATTTACACTGCTTTGCTCCCCTTACTCCATTTTGTAATTTCAGATAAATCATCTGATGAAGTCCAAATCAAACAGCTTCACGACATCTTGCTTAAAATAGTTACCCCCACAAAACCAAACAAGTCAGTTATTTAGATAACTTCCAGGGATATCTGTGAAAATTTCGAGAAAAGAAATTAATGGAGAGATGACTTAATCATTTTGACCGAAAAATGAAAATAACTTTTTGCTTTTGTAACTTTTTAAAAAATAATGTGGGGGTGTCCCCCGCACCTTCTTCTACCCTAACCCTTACCCGACCCCACACTTATCATTTACTATACATATAAAAAAAATACCTACCATTTTCGGTTAAAAAAATATCGGTCAGTTCTCCTTTGTTTTTTTTTTTGCATTCGTTTTTTCTATGTATTCGAACTTCCATATGGGGTTCAAGACATTGTTCGACAAAGAGTGTTGTTTTTCTAAAAGTGAGCTCCTTAAAATAGTGATGCTGCACAAATGTGGCGATCTGGGATTAACCCAAGCTTTGCTCACCCAGACACTCTTACAAACTGATAAAGGTTAAGAGGAAGAACTATGAGGAAGCAAGTTGGGAGATAATTTGGAAAATGATGATCAGTGGAACTACTGAAAAGCAAACTTTGGGTACCTAGATAACATAAAATGTTTGGTACAATCGTTTCCATAAGTTGTACCTAGGTGAGCATAGAACCTTTATTAGGTAACATCGAATGAAGTCACACATCCCTCATTTTTATTTTGAGGGAGGCTCTGTATTCGCAACAAGGGAGTCAAACTCCAGATAAAATGTCAGTCATTAGATTTTGTTTTTAAAAATGAGCCTATTATCTTTGTTCTGTTTTTAACTGGATTGTTTAATATTATACTACTGGCTGGCGCCTTCCACTTGACAAACAGCTGAGCTCATCCCTAGTAAAAAAAAGGCGCTTTGGATGACCCAGCCAAATTTCCCCAATATCACTGATTGACAGTTTGGGGAAGATCTCCAGTAAGGTCCTATGTATTAATTTAAACTATTGGTGCACCACACATAGGATATTGTTTTTACCCTTAAATACTTGTATTTGGAAGGGCACAGGAAGTATATCAGGCTTTCAGATGACAGCTTTTGATGGCATAGATCGTGTGGCACTATGGTGAACTTTGATTGCAATATCGGTCTCCAATCAGATGCTGCTGGCATTATGAGAACTCTGCAATGGTTTGATGGGTTCCATCAGGTGAGACCACTAAGCTATTCTAGATTTCAAGGTGTGTTCTGCAGTGGTGCAGCCGCGTCACCCTGCTTATTTCTCTTTATTATTGAAGTCTTCCATTGCAGACAAGGCTGTCTTTCTGTTTAAAAGACCGGCTTGATCTATTTATCACATTTTATTAGAGGGGGAAAAAAGTCCTCATACTCAACCCTGCAAAAGGTGTAATCGTCATAAGAAAATGTTGTTAGCTCTTTACTTAGTGGGCAAGAGAAGGGTGATTTGATTACCCGGGAGTGAGATTTTGTGGTTAAGGGTTTATGGCTCCACCACGTAAGTAGCAGCACAATTGGTTGCGAAAAGGGGGCGCAGGGGTACTGTGAACTTTTCTAATAGATTTGGAGGCCGGACAATGCCTCTCACCTTCGAGGTTTATTGTGCCGAGGCAAATTTTGTCATTTGTTATGGAGTTGAAAGATGGGGACATTCAGATCTCAAAAAGCTTTTATGTGAAAATCCATTTCTGGAAAAAAAAAATAGCATTACCCACAGGTACTCCAAATATCATGATTCCGGGTGGAAGTGGGGTGCTTTGGCACTGAATAAGAGGCGAAGCTTAAACCCCTTCTATACTGGGCCAATGTCCCTTTCCCAAGAGGTCTACAGAAATTCTTGAGTGGATTCTTTGAATTCAGCAGAAGCTTCCACTGGGACATGGATGCAGGGCGTTAAGCCATCTCTGCTAATAAAAACCATATTTCTATGGGTCAAAGCAGTAGATCTGTTGTGAGAAAAACTTCTCTTCAGGGGACCCAGCATGATGAGGAATGGTATATCTGTACAAACGTGGAAGTTACATTATATTATGGTTTCAAAATGTGTCTTTGAACAATGTAACCATTTTGTTAATTAAATAATCATATCTGGTTCCACTTAAACAATCATCCTTGAAAAAAGTGGCAGTCAAATATCTTTTGCGTCGACATTGGAGGATGAGCTGATCTCATGATTCAGACAAGGATTTAGGACATAGACTGATTTTTGTCCTATCCGGAACCTATTCATTTATTTGAAGGGTGAGGAGAATTGAGTCTTTGGTTATTGCTTTCAGGAAAAGGCTGTGTTTGCGGTAATCAGTGTTGATCAGAGAGTTGGAGGTTAATTAGTTTGGAAACTGACCTGTTTGTTATCTGTATGGTTTTCGGGATGTAGAATGGAAGTTAGTTCAGTAACGACTAGATTACCTACCAGTAATCCTATTAACTGTGAGTCGTTCTCGCCCTGAAGGCCTTACTCATTGAAGCAGTTGCTTCCGAGATAGGCACCCCCGGCCAAACATGGATGTACTTCTTATATTTGACTTCTGCCTCCACCCCACCCCACACCTAGCCCTCTGCCTTTGGGATAATGTAAGAGCCCAGAACACGATCGTTCTACCTCTGCAGCAACTTCCCTGCAACATCGACTTGAGGTGAGGAGGGGCAGTAGCAGAAGGCAGCACTTGGATGAGGAAGAGAAAGACTTAGTAACAGGACAACCCGTAGGTAAACTTGTTGATGCTGTCTTTTACTCTTTCTAATCACTGCCTTTACTCTTTGAGGATATTATAAGCAAGTACATGATATAGCATAGGTAGTAAGGAGTCTAGGCACTTTATTGTGTTGCAAAACCTCCATCCCTGCTAATGCAGACTTCTAAGCCAAACTAAAACCTGGGAAGACCTACGTATAGCTGCACACCCTGTCACTGGCACAAGCTATCAATGCAGATAAGACTTGCCCCCTCCATTCTACACTTCAGGAAGGCCATGAAGACCCCACTTCAGAACATCCCTGAAATATAGGATGGAGGGGCCAGTCAGTATTTTCTGTGTTGATAACTTGTTATCTTGTTTATTGTGCTACTAAACCCTAATCCTCCCCTTCTAGAGCCTCCACCTCCTCTTACCATATCCACCCCAACTACTCTACTACCGTTCACCCTTAATTGTAATTTGCACTTTTTAAATCCTAAACATCATGAATGTGTCCAGTGACACCTAGTAGCCACCCTAAAAATGTCTCGAACAAGGAGCTCCTTGAATGCAACCCAGGAGGATGATGTGGCACTAGTAGAATGGCTCTGTACATCCCCATGGATGGTTAGCCAGCCAATTCAGATGCCATTGGGATAGGGGACATATTACACCAGATAATTGTGGAAATGTACCACTTTTAGCCTAAGCTCTCGGAGTAAAAATGTATTGTTGTCTAGTATTTGCTCATCAGTCGTGGTAGATGCATGTATCCCTTCCTATGTTGCTTAATTGCGAGGTGGGTGTGCTTTGTAACAGTCTCTATCATGTTTAATGGTGTGCAAAGTACCAGGTCTTCATGAAATTGGATGTCAATGATGACCTTGCGCCTGAAGAGGAGGGGTGGGGGGTACTACAACTAGGCCCTCCAAAATAAAATGTAGATCATAGGCACATAGGCTGCGAGAAGAGATCTCCCAATTGTACCAGCCTATGTGCCGATGACATTGCCATATTAGAACCTCCACCAGAGGGAATAAAAGTGGGAGCAGACATGGACTTGAGTAATAACTGAAGGTCCCAATAGGGTAGGGAAGAGGAAAGAGTCCCTATGGTGGGCATCTTGAAACCCTTAATGTGCTGTGCCAGAACCTCCACCAGGGAGATGTGAACCCGCAAGACCTTGAATACCCTTATGGATTGTACATCCAACGCTAAACCACATCCTGCAAAAATGTAAGGGCCTTTATAGGGTTTCACAAGAGTGGACCGAGTTCCACTTTGGGATATCTGCCAGGGGTGGATCTTGAGTATTGATGCAGGTATGGAGGCCTGGTTGGAACACTATAAACCAGGGATAGCCCCCCCAACCCATCCCCCTGCCCACACTCTTTTCGATTCCTACCTTCAACAGCCAGGCCCATACTTGGAGACCGCTCAAGATTGGGGCTAGATGAAATTTCCATCTTAGTAGGTCTGAAGTTGGCTCAGATGGTGGTGAACTGACCAGAGTAGGAGAAACAAGCATTTCCCCATCCATCATGTAGTCACAAGAATGAGCGAAGCATTCTCCTTCCATATGTGTAATAGGACCTTCCAAAGAAGGGGAATAAGACTAATGGGTGGGCGCTAAGCCATGGGAACATCATCCCATGGGTACCCAAGGTAAGGGGATCCTTTGCTGTTGACTGAATTATTGTGAGCAATGCATTCAGTTCTTGGTCAATATATCACTGATGAGGGAAATATCTGTTGAGGGTATCAGCCCAAGAGTTCTGCTCTCCTGTAATGTAGGAGGTTTGAATGAAAATGTGTTTTCAACCAGCATAGGATCTTGTCAGTGACATGTTTGATCATCCCTTTATACCTCCCTGCCAGTTTATCTGGATATATGCTACTAGGTTGTTGCTGCAGATCATGACCGCCTTCCCTAGAACTTCTGATGCAAGTGCTATGTGGGCTTTGAGGATAACAGAGCTCTCCATCTATTTGGAACATCGCCCTGCCATCTCCGGGAGGTCATTTCTCCTGGGCAGAGAACAGATCCAATGTAGCCCACACCCAAGCCGATTATCATCCGCTGTGAAGATTACGGGCTTACCAGGCATCAGGAATCCCCTTTAACACCTGGATATCTTGGCAGTAGCACAATAAGGGAGTTTTCCAGTAATAAAGGCCATTCACACAAGGTTTACGGTGAAGTACAGCCCACAGAACCATACACATGGTGGCATCCGGGTTGCCTTGCACTTTGAACCACTGGTGAGCTGTTGCAGGAAATCCCTCCTCAGGAATTGTCTGTTTTGTATTTCGATTGCCTCTAAGGAGGTAGAGAGACCTTGCCATTCACAGTATTTAGGAGGCCACCCATGAATGCAAGTTCTTCAGATTCAAAAGCTTTTTTCAGTATTCACCATAACACTGTAAAACAGCATCATAACATCGTAACCTAATGAAACGTATTATAATGACCGCAATTCCTGATTAGCTAAAACGCATTATCAAGCACACTTAACAAATGTTACAATAAAAGATATAGACCACCCCATTTCAGAGAATGCTGGTGTGAAACGTCTTCCTATATGTTAGGTACATCATAGAGACAAAAGGCTCATAATACTCTAGAGTTTGTTCCAAAAGCCTCTTTAGCAAATGATAAAATGTCATGCATAAAATCCTCATCAGTGGAGTGCATAATCAAAAGAATAGCATCAGTACAGCTATTAATATTCTTCTTGAGGAAGTGTGGCCTAAGCCATCTTCTCGGGTCACTATCAAATGTACGGATTAAGAGAAAATGTAGAAGGTTCTCGTCCATACCCATCCCACAGGTGCATCGACTGTCTATGCCCATCCAGGTGGGTCTGGGTCTCACTGGGAGCAGATTTAATCTGATCATAAAGACAACCCTCCTACACTCTTGAGATTACATTTTTGTCACAAACTTTGACGGAACTACATCAATACAAGTCTCACTGTAAAGTTTTAGGGCAGGCAGCCTCATGATGCGCATCTGGGTATTTTCAAATTCTTCTTTTTCTGCGCATTTCTTTATCACCCTCTTCTGTTGTTCTTTTGTCATGGTGCTAAAATATGCTGCACCTCATTTACCTCCCATTTTTCATTTACGAGTGATCCCCTTTAAGTACCATTGGTATTTTCCTTCTGCAGGGAAGCTGGCCATCTCCTTATAGGCATTCCCTATATTTGTATTCATTGCGGAATCGGACTTCGCTTTGCAGAAAAACTGGAGGAAGTGAATCCGTGCCTGGCTCCCTAGACTAGACACCCCTAGCTCTCGTTGCAGTGCATCGCCTGGGTTTGCTGGGGATAACCATACTAATTTCCTTACAATCTTGCTCAGGATAGTTTCCAGCCTTGTACAGGAGGAATGTCCCCATAGTTCACTTATATACAGGATTTCCATGTGAGATTCAAGCTTTAAACAGAGGTATTTATCCTGTCTTTTTCCCCCATATAAATAATAAAACCGTAAAAGAGGCTTAAAATGGGTTTCCGCGTGCTTTACTGTCAAATCTACATGACTGCCAACTCCCATTCTTTGCAAATACGAACCCTAAGTACTTGTACGAGTTCACCACCTCCACATTCTGCTTGTTGATGCACCATTTGCCTAGTAACCTTCCTTATCCAAATACCATGATCTTGGTTTTTGATAGATTCAATGTCAGATCGTGGACCCTAAAGAATGCATCTCCGTATAGAAGACTCTGCTGAAGCAAGTTCTTGTCCGGACATCAGAGGGGGCTTCTTTAGATTCAGTACCCTGCCAAATATTTCCATCATGATAGATAATGCATTTGTGTCACTAAGGGACAGCGTTTGCTCTTGGTTCAGCCACTCATCAAAGTAGGAGAGGATGGCCAGTTTCTGGCTAAGGCACATCCGCACAAAAAGTGCTGGATCCTTGAAGAAACACATAGGTGGAGCAGGGCCTGAATGATAAGACATGAAAGTGATACTGGACATCCTGTAATCTCTGGTGTCCAGGAAGTATGGGGACATAAAGGGATGTGTTCTGTAAGTCTATGGAGTTCAGATAGTCCCCTCTCAAGATCATGAAACTGAAACCCTGTGGGGTGTCCATCTTTCGTGTAATCTCCCTTGTAAATCTGTTGACCGTTTTGGGGTTGATGATGATGGTGGGGTTTGGGGGCAATCCCCTTTAACTCTTTGCTACTAGGAAGAGCATGAGCCGATTCCCATCCCATTTCCTATATGGGGACTTGTATGATCCCACCCTTCTTCACGATTGTCTGGATTCCATCTTGGAAGTCTGTTTTTAGGAGTTTCCTGCGCCATGGTGATGACTAGGTCAGAGTCTGGAAGGATGGTAGCCCACTCTGTTCAATATCCGTTCCTTCTGGCAATGTCCCATGCCCAGGCATCTGTAATTTCTTCTTCCTAGGTATTTAGGAGCAGGTCAGGAAGCCTGCCACCATTGACATTTAGTGGTACCCTGTGTCATATTAGTCAGGACATTGTAATATCATAGGACTGTTTTGGTTTTAGCTTCAGTTCGGTGGAAACCACCTCATCCAAATCTAACCCTCTGGCAAAGACCTTCTTGGGTGACTGGGGTGTGTACTAGTAAGAGTTCCTTTGCTATGCTATGCTCTTGTGCATGCTAGGTGAGGACAGAATAGTCTCCTCTACAGGAGGTGTAGGTGTAGAAAGCAGTTTTCTTTTAACAAATGTATTGAGATGGCCGCCCCTTCCAGGCCCTACTTCAGTAGTGTCTTCTTGGTGACACTCCAGATACCTTGTCCAGGACTATCACTCTTATCACACTGAATGCAATTTAAGACGTTGCATTAGTCCCTTCTCTGTGTTTTCAGGATCTCAACAGACCGTGCCCTCTTCCCAGAGGGTAATGAGTGCCTTGGAATCTTGAAGGATGGAATGGGACTTTCCTGCAGAATAAATGGCTGTCCTGAGTGTGGAATGTGATGCTTTGTGTGCCGCCTCCATCCTCCAGTCAATATGGTCTGTGGGTGCTGCATCTTCTGTAGCCACTGAGATGTGCCCAGCAAAATGTGGGACAATGGAATCGACCTTGAGGGAATCGGGGATTTCCTGGTCAAAGTCTTGCAGAAAGTATAGCTTCCCCACTCTGGGTATCCAGGCCTCTTCTTGCTCTTTAGTCACTTGGAAATGTCTCCTAAGCTCTGCCAAATGGGAAGGCCAGTATTTGGTGCTGGGCCCATGTGCTATTTCCCACTTGCCCTCCATGACTGGTCTGGTCCTCCCTTACCAATCCATACTATCCTCTGTGGTTTTTGGCTACTAGCCAGCACTGTCCGAGGGTTGGGTTGGGGGGTGAGTCAAGAGGAAAAGTCGCATAAATGGCAGTAAAAATATAGTTCTGCTATCATGGCCCCGAATTTCACCCACAAAACGTGATGCTAAGGGCGGCTTTGCCTGGAATATTGTGGGCAGCCTAACCAGATGGGGGTGGGGGTGGGGGCATAGCAAGACTGACTCCTTCAACTGATCAGAGAACCACTGTTCCCCTAAGCTTCTTTGCGATCAGGAGCAGGATCTGTGCCTGCTTTGCAGCACTAAGGGCAATCTGCCATTCCCTTATTCCTGATAGATGTGTGCTGTTTAGGGGGCAGGCATTAGGCTAGGATCATCAAGACATTTCACTCGCATGAGTTAGGCTTCCACCATCCTGCCTGCATCTCGGCTGCACTCACCAATGCTCCTCGTCAGTCTTGAACCTGTGCTGCTGAACTCGAATGCACCTACTGGCTCCTACCCCCCTGGAGGCAGTGCTGGTAAGGCTCTGGGGCAAGACTAGGTGATTAGACCACAAGCCTACACCTACCAAACAGGGATCTTGGCCCTAGATGTGCAGATCCTGCTATGACCAGGGTTTTTACAAATTAGAGCCAATGAAACCTATTAAACATGTGTACTCACACCTATATGCAAGTAGTTGTCTGGACGAGACATACAAACAAACGTGTAAGAGTAGGTTATACTTTCCCTAGGCAGTTTGATGGGGGGAGGGGGTGATTGGAAGAGTTGGCGGTGTGACAGCGGTTCATATATTTTAAAAAGTCCTAACGGGGGGGGGTGGTAAATTAAATGCATTGATCTGAAATGTGGCATTTATACTTATACTCTGATAAGTGAGTATATTGTCAACCAACGTGTACTATATATTTTAATAATGTGGATTTGTTTGTATTTGGTCTGGGATCTGCCCTGTTTCAAGGATACTTACATTTAATATGTATGAGGAGCAATTACTTGCATTTCATAATTATTTGCATCGTAGTTAGTCATTATTCTGCCTTTCGCTACTACTGGGTCGACGAACCCTTCAGTAGTTTTTATGAAAAGATTCTACAAACCTAGCTATTAAAATTTGCCCTTCAGCTGTGATTACTAGATTGCCATGGGTATCTAAATGGATTTTACAATTTAGGGGCTATGTCTGTTCTCGAGGTGGTTTGCATTTTATTAATTTGTTCGAATCGGATCCGTGAAATGCCCGAAGGCGTTTGGAGAGCAAGGTAGGCCACATACAAAGAAATAGTCTGACAAATTGTCAGGGCACTATTTCTAAATGCGTGTTTAGACCTCCCAAAAATGCAGACTATGTCGGTGGGATTTAATTGAACCATAATTCTTTCTCGTCTCAGTGTTGTGGTGGTAATCGGATTGTCAGTTTGCAATTACTATGTTCCACTTTAGTTCATGCATGCGTGTATTTTTGTAAACGTTTTGTGACAGCAGAGAGTTGTAGGTTTTGATTGAATGTGTAGAGCACTCTGCCAGTGTGCCCAATGTGTGATGAAATGATCCTTCTTGCTGGCAATTTGTGCAGCAGACTTCCTGCCACAGCAAGGGACGGCACCCTTGGAGTAAAACCCCTAAGCTGTCTCACACCCAGTATGCATGCTGCAGAGTTTTTCTGAATAGACTGAAAGGAGACAGATGACTATACAAGCCTTTAGACGCTTTTGGTAGAGCCTCTATATCTGAAATGGTTGTAGATTGATAACTTGAATCTAATTGGGTTTCCATTTGGTAGCCCGCATTCCATCCCCTATCTTGTTAGTCATTTTCCTCGCAGATTTACTTTGTTTGATAGCTTTGTGTTAAAACCCATAGCAGCAGGCAATTTTTGCAGTAATTAGCTTTTTTTTTTTTTTAGCTTTGCTTGATAACCTTGGTAACTTAGTAAAACTTCCTAATATTGCTAGTGAATGGCAGCCAGAATCCTTCTTTACATTTAAATTCCAAGCATTCGCATGGTTGGTATAATTGGAAAACAGGCCGCTGAAAAGTGTACCGTTGGCTAATAATAGTAATGTAGCAGCAGTGGGGGTGGGGAAGGCCGCCCCTAGTCTTTTTTAATTAAAATGCACCATGTTTTCTGTTTTCTCGAATAAAGAGGATGACTCAAGTGGTGCTTGCAAGCGTAAGGGAGATTATTGGGGATAGAAGGCACATTTGAACCTGCAGAAAGGGTCGCTTTTGGCCCCTGAAAGACCCACTAATGATTTTGCTGGGTCTTGGTTTAATGCTGTCTGTGTTCAGCCATTCATACTTCTCAATGACTGAATAGCTGCGCTGTTGCTTGTTAATCCCTGCAGGAATGCGGCTTTGGCTATGAGGAGGAAGCGCAGTGCATGACATGCAGGCCAAACCGATTCAAGGAAGACTGGGGCTTTCAGAAGTGCAAGCCGTGCCAGGACTGCGCTCTGGTGAACCGGTTCCAGAAGGCCAACTGTTCCGCTAGCAGCAATGCAGCATGTGGTGACTGCTTACCAGGGTGAGTCATGCTTCTCTCCATTCCATAGGATCTCACTCATGTTTATTTTGCTTAAGCTTTCTTTATTGACTTGATGTGTCCATATTTACGAAAATGTAAACACAGCGAACATCTTCACCTTTCAAGTCTGTGACCTAGAAGTTTGGCATAATCCTTCACTGTTTACCATTCAACTTTGGGAGTGGCATCACCCTATTGCTCCAGGCCGCTGATGTTTCTTGGCACTCCTAATGGTTTTTCCTTTCTGGTGATCTTCTTTTTCATAATTGATTTTCCTTTTAAAGAATTGCAACAAAAGAGTGGCTGTATTCTTTATAAAAGGCACTATCAAAAGGAAGCAGCTGAGCAGGCCCTGTATGTCATCTTGAACAAAGCGCTTTCGGCCCCACAACCCCCACTCATAGGGCAAAGTGTCTGCTACAGAGCGGTCTGTAATGAAAAATGTATTTTATAAAATTCACAGGGAAAGCAATGCATTTTTGGCACAAAAATACGTAAAGAATTTACCATTGATAATAGAGTGGAGGACATGGGCCCTTTACAATGTGGTGAGAGAATGTGACTTGTAGAGAAGATGTTGCAGGTGACGGTGGGGACACAAACCAGGAACGAGGACAGGACAGAATGACGAAGGACCCAGATGGTGGGAGAGTGCTGAATTAAGGAAGCATGGGTGATGGAAAGGTGCTGTAGGGTTGTCCATGAAGGGTAGGGAGAGAGGACAACGGGGTAATTCAGTAGAGTGCTAGGAAATAGGTTCTTCAGAAAGGAGAGCTTTGAGGTTGGATTCAAATAGGTGATAGAGTTGGAGTGGTACAGACCGGGAGAAGAGCATTCCAGAGTAGGGGAGCCAGGAGAGCAGTGGCGGAGAGGCAAGCTTTGGATGATCTTAACGAGCGAGTAGGTGAGTGGGGAGTGAGCTGAGCCGATGGGTATGGAGGGGCGAGTCCATGGGTAGTTTTGGAGATGCTAAGAAGACGTTTATATTTAACCTTTGTTTCATAGCTAGCCAGCCAATCTGTTAGTAATCCAAAGGTCTTTAATCAGTCAGATTCCTGAATTTAGATGTGTACATCAGTCCATGGATGTTGATTTTACTTTTTATTATGACATGTAGAAATACATTTTGGATTTCGAAGGCTTGTATTCTTTCTTTTCACGTAATATTAATGCATCGACCATGTCTTACAGTACATTTTGACAGGGCAGTTGTTTAACTGAAGCAGTGTGAAATTCAATTAGGTTACAAGGGTAAGCTATCTTTCTGCTCGTAGCAAAGAGGAAGGTAGATTGTTGTCTCTAGCAATGTAGCTTATGGCCACCATAAAAGCTGTTTAATAGTTCTGATAATTAGCTAGGTTTAGTCAAACTAAACCTTTTCATTCTAATCAGTTATTGAAATTCAATGCAGTGTATTTTTATTGGAGCAGAGACATTAGGCTATAATTGATTAAATGTGGAAGAAAAGGGAGGCTATTGCAATCGGCAACATAATTAGAGTATTCATTAGAGGACTGAAGGTCTTTGTGACAGAAACAGATCTGCCGAACACCTGGGTGACTACTTTGAGTAAAACCTCGACATTTGTATTCAACGGTCAGCATGGCAGTTTTTGTATTCAATAATAATTTCCTAATAGTTGAATTACACGGTGCCATCTATGAAATTCAGTCACTTTATGGCGACACAATTTAAGAGGCGACAGAGGTAGGGCCAACCATCACAGAATTCTGGTCAGAAAGTGTAAAGTGGGAGTGAAAAATTGTACGTGCAAGGAGTGTAGACACAGGACCTACAAAAACATAACTCGTCAGGCATAATAACAAATTTGGGGTTATAAGATCCTGTAGTCACAACAGAGCACCACATTAGCATTACAAGCGGAACTAGGAGATGGGTCTCAGATTCGGTACATACCAACCATGAATGGTCAACATGAAGAAAACTGGTAAGTACAATACCCACATGTAGGGCCATAGCACTAGACCAGAAGACCCAGTGCAGGGTGGATTATTATTTTATGATTATCTTTTTTGTTTAAAGCGCTGACCTAGCACAAACGCAGCAGAGAGCTATACAGAGTGTGGGTAGCCAGTAGTTGGGCAGGCATCTGTTAACAGTAGCACAGTACTGTGAGGTCTGTGCTTCGGGAGGTGCGTCCATTGCAATTAGTCCTTGGTCAGGTGTTCAAAGAGCCATGTTTTGAGAGATTTGGAGAATTGTGGGTGCATTGTGAGCCGACACAGGGATCGAGTTCCAGAGGAAGGGTGCATGACAAGAGAAGGATTATTTGCAGGTCCTTTCTTTGCGGACGAGTTGTAATTCAAGCCGGTTTGTTGAGTTGCTGCACGAGGAGCATGTGCCACCAGATATGTGGAGCTTATCCACCAGGTACGCAGGTGTGCTACCGTGACTGCTTTGTAGATGATACATGCAGTGTTGAACTGTATCCTGGCTTGGAGAGGAAACCAATTTTATTAATTCGCATAGGATGGGGGTGATTTGGTCAAATTTCTGCGCTCCTGTAATAAGACGTGTTGCAGCCTGTACTGCTTTTAGGGGAGCCAAGTGAGCAGCTGGCAACCCTGTCAGGAGAGCATTTCCCCCATCAATGTGTGAGACCACAACAGCCTGCACTGCAGTCCGAAAGTCCTATTGCAGGGATGAAGGGTTTGATTTTTCTAAGGGTAGAGATTCTGAGCGAGGGGATTTGGGCCTTCTTGGCTATGTGTTAATGGAAGGACAGGCTGCTGTCAATGGTGAAGCCTAAGGATTTTGCAGAGACTGAGAGTTGTGGATCAAATCCTTCTAGGTGCATATCATTGAGCCGTTGTTGGACAAGTTGGTTTTTAGCAAGCTAACCAATGAGGACAAATGCAGTAGTCTTGCATGGGTTTAGTTTGAGATAGGCAGTCGACATCCAGGACTGGATGATGGTTGGGTTATCGCGGAGAAGAATGATGTCCTGCGCAGTATTAACTCTCATGTACTACGGAGCATCGTCTGCGTATTGGTGGATGGCTAGGTTTGGGATCTTTGAGGAGAGTGCCCAGAGGCTCCATGTAAAGGCTAAAAAGGATTGGTGAGAGGATGGAGCCTTGGGGACTCCGCAGGAGACCTGGAGTTAGTTAGAATGCTATTAGTTCTTCTGGATACCCTGTTGTCTGCCTGAGAGGTAGGCGGTATTCAGGGCAGTGCCAGTGTCCGCAAGGAGGGAGAGAAGGATGCAGTGGTCGGTGTCGAATGCAGCTGAGAGGTCAAGAAGGATGAGGAGGCACGAGTCGTCCTTATCCTTGATAAGGGCGACTCGTGCCTCCTCGATTGGTCCAGAGACCTGGATTATTCCAGAAACCACACAAAGGAAGCTAGGCAAAGAGGAGGTGTAGTATGAGCTCTACATGAGGGTCCAAAGATTCCCCCCAAGAGCCTGCAGTCCCCTTCTGAAACAGCAGTGGCTATTTCTGTCCCTGAAATTAGATGGAAATATGTTTTAGAGACACGCTCCAGCAGCATCAATGATGCTATCACCAAACATTCCATGATGATGATCCCGAAGTATTTCAATGGCAAAAGTGCCATCTGATGCAAGAGCTGTTAGTAATATCTTTGCCACAATGGGTGTTCAAAGGTTTGACATTGGATTTAAAATGTTTAGGGTGTTACAGACTGCAGCATGTTCTTGGATGCTCTTCAAAAGATTTTATAAAGTGACATTCAGCCAGAAGAATATGTAATCTACATAAACAGCAATGTTTTATGCACTTTGGCCTATTTGAGCACTTTATTTCCGCATTTATTTGTAACAGAAAATATAAGATTGAATCACTATCAAACACAACAGGGGAGGTGAGGGGCAACCCTGACTTAGTGGCCTGGCTGAGGTTTAAGAAGTCAGATGTGGATTCCTTTCCACAAACACAGGCTCTAGGGTTGCTATCCAACTCCATTATATATCCTATCAAAAAGTGTTGGGCTTGATGTAAATTTAAGGCCATTAGTTTAGTGTTATCGCTTTTGGACCTGTTTTTGAAGAACCTATATTGTGTAGGAGGGATACTTTTGTTTTTTTTTTCTTCTTCATTTTGGATAGTCATGTGGCAAGTATTGGTGCATAGGTTTAGCAACATAATTTAGTACTCGGATTGGCCTGTATTCTGATGGAAGGTGTGACTTGTTTTGTCTTTGGGGATAACAGTAACTTCTTCTGCTACCCCAAGACTATTAATTTGCCTTATTAGGTTGGAGCTAGGATTTCTTTACATGATTTATAAAAGTTAGCTGTAGGATGTGAGGTCCTGGCACTTTGTTGCATGGAAGGGATTGAATGGTGTTTTCACAGATTTTGATTAGTGAAATATTGCTTTAAAGATTTGGTCATACATTCACTTATAAGGTTTAAAAGGGCTGTTATTTAGGCTACTGAGATTTGACAGCAAGCCCTGTTTTATTGCTTAACATCCTATTGTCTTGATTTAGGGATTGGAGAGAGGGATGCAATTAATTGGATTTGGATGAGATTTGGAGTTCTAGTCCCCCCGCACTCCCCTGGGGCAGTCCAGCACCGAAATGCTAGGCAATTCTCCACTGAACAAGAGTACCAACAGAAACCCCAGACACGTGTTTCGGTCTGGTTGGACCTCATCAGTAGGGTGGATCTGTGCCTCTCTAAGAAAAGTGAGCAAGGGGTCCACGTCTGGATTCCCCTAGTAACTTAGGGTGAGACCCAAAGTTACTTAAATATGCAGATTAACAAGGGGGGTCCTGGGAGTCCCTCTGCCAGACATTAGTCCTGGTTACGAGAGACTTACCCAGAGTCTTTAGCTCACTATCTTTCACAAAGAAGAAATATCCCAAACATATCAGTCTTTGTCCTGCCCTGGGGCAGTCCAGCACCGAAATGCTAGGCAATTCTCCTCTGAACAAGAGTACCAACAGAAACCCCAGACACGTGTTTCGGTCTGGTTGGACCTCATCAGTAGGGTGGATCTATGCCTCTCTAAGAAAAGTGAGCAAGGGGTCCACGTCTGGATTCCCCTAGTAACTTAGGGTGAGACCCAAAGTTACTTAAATATGCAGATTAACAAGGGGGGTCCTGGGAGTCCCTCTGCCAGACATTAGTCCTGGTTACGAGAGACTTACCCAGAGTCTTTAGCTCACTATCTTTCACAAAGAAGAAATATCCCAAACATATCACTTTGTCCTGCCCTGGGGCAGTCCAGCACCGAAATGCTAGGCAATTCTCCTCTGAACAAGAGTACCAACAGAAACCCCAGACACGTGTTTCGGTCTGGTTGGACCTCATCAGTAGGGTGGATCTGTGCCTCTCTAAGAAAAGTGAGCAAGGGGTCCACGTCTGGATTCCCCTAGTAACTTAGGGTGAGACCCAAAGTTACTTAAATATGCAGATTAACAAGGGGGGTCCTGGGAGTCCCTCTGCCAGACATTAGTCCTGGTTACGAGAGACTTACCCAGAGTCTTTAGCTCACTATCTTTCACAAAGAAGAAATATCCCAAACATATCAGTCTTTGTCCTGCCCTGGGGCAGTCCAGCACCGAAATGCTAGGCAATTCTCCTCTGAACAAGAGTACCAACAGAAACCCTAGACACGTGTTTCGGTCTGGTTGGACCTCATCAGTAGGGTGGATCTGTGCCTCTCTAAGAAAAGTGAGCAAGGGGTCCACGTCTGGATTCCCCTAGTAACTTAGGGTGAGACCCAAAGTTACTTAAATATGCAGATTAACAAGGGGGGTCCTGGGAGTCCCTCTGCCAGACATTAGTCCTGGTTACGAGAGACTTACCCAGAGTCTTTAGCTCACTATCTTTCACAAAGAAGAAATATCCCAAACATATCAGTCTTTGTCCTGCCCTGGGGCAGTCCAGCACCGAAATGCTAGGCAATTCTCCTCTGAACAAGAGTACCAACAGAAACCCCAGACACGTGTTTCGGTCTGGTTGGACCTCATCAGTAGGGTGGATCTGTGCCTCTCTAAGAAAAGTGAGCAAGAGGTCCACGTCTGGATTCCCCTAGTAACTTAGGGTGAGACCCAAAGTTACTTAAATATGCAGATTAACAAGGGGGGTCCTGGGAGTCCCTCTGCCAGACATTAGTCCTGGTTACGAGAGACTTACCCAGAGGAATTAAATGAAAACTACTGCATCTTAATGAAAAGTTTTTAAATGATCTCATGATCAACAAAATAAACAACTGCTTTGTACCTCAGTAATACTAATATTCATGAATCTATTGAGTCGTCCAGCCCCGTTATTTAGGACATTTTGAAAGCTGCAATTATGAGAATTCTAATTGGAATTTCTGCCACCATGAAATGAAGTCATTGAGAATGAACTAAACTAGAGAGGCACAGATCCACCCTACTGATGAGGTCCAACCAGACCGAAACACGTGTCTGGGGTTTCTGTTGGTACTCTTGTTCAGAGGAGAATTGCCTAGCATTTCGGTGCTGGACTGCCCCAGGGCAGGACAAAGACTGATATGTTTGGGATATTTCTTCTTTGTGAAAGATAGTGAGCTAAAGACTCTGGGTAAGTCTCTCGTAACCAGGACTAATGTCTGGCAGAGGGACTCCCAGGACCCCCCTTGTTAATCTTCATTTAATTCCTTGACACCTCCAGATAAAGGGCATACTGATCATATACAGAATTGTTGTATTGTATGTGATGAGGCTTGGGAAATCTATAGATAATTTATTAATAGGAAGTTCTTTAGTAACTCTATGGCATAGAAATCAGAAGAAATAATTCTGGACTGGTTACATTATTTGTATTCTCTAGATGTCTTCCAAGTTAAAGTGTTTGCTTAGACAGTGGAGGATTTTCTGGGATTTTGGTGGTCTAGTATTGTACTACGATCGCTTGACCAAAATAGTATCCAAGGAAAGGCTAACATTGGAATTGAAGGGCCTAAGGAAGTTGGCTTTATATTCAATGCTGAATGTTTGGATTGGCATGCCACTGGATCATGGATATTCATAACATACGTATTGAACTGCAGGTTTGTCAGTTCCAGAATTAATATTACCTACCTCTCTTTGGCAACATTTAAATGTATGCCAGACAAATAAGCCACTAAACTTCAAGGGTTTGTCCGAGCATGTCTTGTGCCCCTCATGCATTTAAAAATTACATTGTGCTGTAATTTCCTTTTCTCAAAGTCTGCCTCGAAACAGTCCATTGGACTCCAAACATGTAGGACACATCCATCCTTTCTACATTATAGATCTATGGTCGACCCAACAGGATTAACATCCAGCCATGCTATAACAATCCATTCTCCCCACACTCCACCCACATACAGTATCCCTTCCTTCTTCCCTAATTTCCCAGGCATGGTTTCCCACTTTCCTATACTCTCATCTTCCCCCTCCTTTTATTTCTTCTACAGACTAGAGTTTGACTACCCCTGGCCGAGGCACAATACACAGGTTTCAGTGCAAGCCTAGATGCTCTGAGACTTATGTTGTGACTTGGCACAGTATACAATCTTCAGAACACAACTTAACATTGCTTAAACCAATTTGTAAATGGCAAAGGAGCCATTGCCCCTACTCATCCTGTCTGACAGATTGTTTCAAGGTTTGACTTGTTAGAGCTTAATCTAATTACTCATTTTTGTTCTCCCCGGATGCATGCAGGGTTCGTCGTGGCCACACGTCAGTCTTTTTTTCTTTTTACTTATTAATTGCTAATCTCTCTTTCCAAAAAGAAAACTGTTCATTTTTACTTTTGTGTAGTAAAGAAAATCTTTTTTACAGTGGTTAGGGTAATTTACCCTTTTTACATTGAAATTATTTAAAGATCATTGGGATCCTGGGCAGGGTATTGCAAGATAGTAGCTAACTATGCATCACTAAGGGATAGAAACCTGCAGGAATCAAAACATTTTAATTAAGTAGTGCATTGTGAGGGCATCATAAATGCATGTTATGAAACCCTGTAAAAAGTGAACGGATGTTCCAGATGAGTTCAGGAAAATATAGCAAAAGAATTGGCATTAAGAGGAGAGTGAAAAAAGAATTTGTGAGGAGGCAGTGGTATTGTAGACAAACATTTAGAAATAGATTGGTGAAGGTAGATTTACTTGAGCTTACTGTCTGGTAAAACAGAATGTATTGCAAGCAATCCTGTCATCAACATTCAGATCAGTGTGATATTTTGCCTGCTCATTCGAATTTGAAGAGGTAAGAGATTTGTCTGTGCATGATCCTAAAAGCTGGAGGGATCCACAAAGCCATATCTGATGTTTAGAGCTTACTTTGCTCCTGGCGTTAACCTTCAAAGCACACCAACAACTGCTCACATTAAACTATTAGCCAGAGGGTAGCAAGGGCAATATCGGGAAGAACGGCATCTTATACTGTGCTCTCTACTTCTCCCTGAAGCCCGCGCATACATTATTTTGCATGCCTTTATACATCACATTGTGGAGAACTTCAAAGATAAGTGTGCCTTTTGCAGATGACTTATGTATCCAAGGCATTATATGTAAACTTTGAGGTGGGCGGTCTATATGTCCAAGAATGTTAGCATATACAGTTAAGTGGAATTAATCATGTGACCTAGAGCGCAGATAAACAGGGTGACATGACACAATTCTCAATGTTCTGACCTTCACTGGAAGCAATGAGCATTGTGGCAATGGGAAGGCACATGCAGTGTTTTGCAGATGATGAGTACTACTAGATTGAATGTCAATTTGGGGTCAGGGTGGCAAGACTTACACTGAGATACTGAAAATACTTTGCATAGCAGACACATGGACCGGATGCATTTGATTACGAGCATTAAGAACAATCGCTCTTCTCTAGTATGTGTTTTGGAAATTGGTTTGAGGACCCTGCTAATCTTTGTAAGAAAATAAAACCAATGAAACGATGGAAGGCGGGGAGAAACTCGTATATATGCATCTTGTGGAAGATCTGAATGTGAACACTGACCCAAGTGCTTCCAAAAAGAGTTTGGATGCCCAAAATGTGTTTCAATCTGCTACAATTGGGGCAGCCATTGGTGCATGGCCAGAGATACCCATTGGAGAAAGTGCCTGGCCATTTTATCTCAATGCCACACTCTTACGCATTTCCTGCCATTTTACACAAGGTACAAGAGGATTACACAAGACATTGTTGCTTTTATTGAAAAATTGTGGCTTTCAACAACGTGACTTGTTTTTGGTCCCTGACCATGCTACAATGTGGGCTCTTATGCATTTTATAAATGTAGCACTATCAATAAGATGCAGGGCAAGGGTATGCAACCTGCGGCAGTCCAGTTATTTTTCACTAGGACTCAAATTATTCTCTGCAATTGATTATACCGGCTAAGGCTGATGGGAGTTGCAGTTCAAAACATTTGGAGAGCCAAGGCTGCAGACCCCAGGTGTACATTTTATTCTGAATTGATGGGACGAGTTTATGAAATGTTGTGTCATATGTAGATAAAAAAACATTGTTTTGATCCAAGTCATTGATAAATTCAATGACTGTCATACAGTGGTATGTATCATAATAGTGTGGCCAATATGATATTGGTGTTCTTTACATTTACGAATGGAAAGCTTAGTGCTGATGTTAGTAAGCAATGATGCATTTTATGTAATATATTTTATTGTATGGTGCTGCAGCGTGTCGTTGTACTTTTATGAACATTTCTATTTTGGATAACGTTGATGGACTATGCTATTTGATTCTACATATTTCACACACTAGAGTTATTTGGTGGACGCAAATCACGTTCCCCTACATGCAAGCAGGATTCCCACCATTACATTCTCAATTTTCCTTACATTTTCAAACCAAATTGCTTGTATTCATTTGTTTTAGTTTACTTTCTGCTATGGTGTGTACATCATCCACACCCTGTTCATCATGTTCTGTGTAGCCAAATGTAGGGAACAAAGAAATCTCAAAGTAGCTGTATTTATTCTCCAGACACCCCGATGCTCCCTCCATTTCCATCGCTGTCCTCCCGTTTTCTCACCCTAGACAAAGCTTGCATTGACTACACCTTGGTAGATGAGCAAGTGCAGTGACCCTATGCTTTGAACCCATGGCTGCCTTGTGGTATGTTCATTTGTGTCTGATGCTAGCCTTTGTGCACAAGTTTTACAATGTTTGTTATGGCAGAGGTGTGCCGCGGGTTCTCTTTGGCTTCCGAGTCTGCTTTTGGCAATTCTATGTATCAAATATTTGGGTCATATGAAGGCCAGTTGGTTTTTGTTTTTCTTCTGGAAAGCTTCTTCTCCCAGCAACGTGGCTCAGAAAATTCAGCTTGCTGGACACTGACTTGAATCCTGGCTGTGCTGACTTTGCCCTATAATTGAATATCATTCACTTAGGTAACAGCACCTATTAATACAGCACTCCTAAATGAATGATCAGTCACAAGGCGCTACATTCAAATATTCTAAGCCGTTCATCCTCCTGCCAGATTGTATTTTGATGTTCATACAGTGAAAGATGGTTACCTCCCCCTGCTTCTGAATGCTTGGAAATAATACAGCATTCTTTAAGGCCAGCACACCAGCAAACACCAGTTCACCATGGAGTCTGTGCTGGGGCCCAGGCCCTTTACCCATGAAGCCCCTCAACAGATTATTTTTAGAAGAATAACTTGCTGACACTGAGGGCAATCAAGTCAAGGTGCGCTTTAATGTGCAAGTTCCCAGCTGGTTGCAATGCCCGTCATCTGCTCTCCCAGCAGGGCTCCCCCATGCCAATTTCCTGTTCAGGTTCCAACGGTGGTGTGTTTTCAGGGCTTCTCTTACTTCAGTGCTGGCCTCTTCAGGGAATTATCGGCATGTACGACTCCTTCCCAAATTCCCACCTTGCACTAAATGCGAGCAGCACGGTGCTGTCCAAAAGCACATGCGGGGATCAAGTCCTGAAAAAAAAGTGGCAGTCCTCATTAACAGATGCGATGGGATGTGACGTCACCATAAATGAGCACATCTAGGTGAAATATGCAAATCGCCTTCAATTGGCTTTGCATAACCATACAACCTGCCCAGGACAAATGAGCATTTGCTTTTCATAAAATCAACATACACAAAAAAACAAGAGAGGATATTTTCTTCTAATAGGGTTTGAAAATGTTAAAGTAAGCACGTTTTAAACCCCAAGAATCAATGGCAATGTTTCCCCTGAAAAAAATGTGGGGTGGCATACACGCACACGTACCTTCGATTTCAGCCCTGCATAAGAGAGCAAGTCAGAATTACTCAAAGTCCTGGGCAATGACGCAGGGCCGCCCAAGTCGAGGCAGAGTAAATGATGTTACCATTCGGCAGGCTAGGAGAGGGGCAGCTCCCGCCCCCATGCCTGCTCCTCTCCCCCACAAGCGCAGAGACGCGCTGTCTCTGTCACACAATGCCGAGGAAGGGTGAGGTGCGAACATGTGCCTCGCCCTTCCTCTAAACAAGGTGCTAAGCACCTACCGAAAAACAACAGGCACGCAGGGCCCAGGTTCAAAGACCTGCCCCCTCCTCAGGGGGCCAGACATGTCGGCTATCCGGCCGGGGGCTGGCACACAGCCCCCACTACTATACACATCAAAGTGGGTCTTATAAATAAGAGCAGAATGCTGTAAGAAAACACAATCTGTTTGTGGACCAATCCCAGGGACCCAAACTGACAGGAGGTTCGCTGTTCACTCAGCGTCTTCCACACTTTGCTTCTTTACCACAAAACCCTCCCACCCTACAAATAAGGGAGAAGAACAAAGGAATAGAAGTACAGGGCACTGTACGGTGTCCACAACGAGTCGTGGGACATGAGAAGGCGGCACGGGCCAGAGGGGGTAACCTTGGGACCCTGTGCCCAAAAGTATATTATTATGATATGTGATTATTTGTGTATCTGCATAACCTTATCTGTACAGTAAAATCCTACGGCCTTTTATCGCCAACACTTGACAAAATGTTGTGAGACAAATCATTTTGTGTGAGGGTCGGGGTTCGGCCTACAGTATGCATGCATATGGGTTCATCAGTTATACTCTGGATGTCAAAACCACAGGTGATGGGGTTCAATGTAGGCTGGCAGTGGAGAGGGGGGCCTAATCAAACTAGGAAAGGATTGGCCAGACCTGAAAATGTCGAAGTTGGTGTTTTCCAAATGCATGTGTGCATTTCGCTGTATTTTACACTAAACTGCTATGGGGAAGGATGTCGTGTTCATTCAAGATTTGCAAGTGTGCCTATTGGCATTATAGTCCCTTTGATGCTCAGGGGGCCTCTTTCAAGTGTTCTCTTTATATTTTGTTGCTTGGACTTGTAGCAATCGGGGGATCACACAGTAGGTGTCCACCAAGCCTGTGGGGGCGGGGAAGGAGGCAGAGGCGTGATATGACCATGCACAATCCTCTCTGATTGTAGCCGTGCTTGACACATTTCCTACTGACCAGTTTAGTATGTTTACTGCTGTCGCCTTTATCTGAAGAAGACATTTGTTGGTACAGCATGCCTTCACTAAGCATGCTGTGTGAAGTGTGTGCTTTTTCTGCATAGCTAGCTGGAGCAGTCTGGGTGTATGGTAGATTCAAATCTCTATTTTTATGTCCTTTTATGCTGATGACTGGGTCAAAAGCTGCCTACTTCCCAGGAGAACATTGGCTGCATTTCAGTAGAGTTGTTGTGGAACATTATTTTCACCTCCAGTCCAAATGAGTAAAATGTCAGCAGGTGGCCAGGGAGCTACTTTCCAGTTGTGACATGTTTTCGCTAACTGTTCCAGATTTCGGAAGGTAGAGGTGCCAAATTAAATGGAGTGCTTTGCTTACCGTGTCTGTGAGCGCACAATGATGTATTTTTGTACCTAGCCTGCCTTTGCATTTTACAAACCATAAAGCGGTATCACAATGAATGCAAATGTGTCTTCCTTTGTTCACCTAGATCCTGTTTACCCTACACACACGATTAAATACATAATTTGCCAGTAGAGAGTTGAAAGCCAGCAGCCAGGGGTATAAGATTGCACACTTTATTGGCGCTGGTTCTGAGGTTAACGTGCAGCACATCATACATATTATCGAATATTCCTTCACCCAATTGTTTTCACAAACGACTTTGTCGTAGGAATAAAGGGCGGCATTCTTTGCAAATGTCTTCCTGTTTGACATTGAACACACTGCCCCTTTAACTGCCCTTCAACCAATCTCCTGGATTTGTAACACCACATTATACTTTAAAGTTTTAAAAGAAAAGTGATAAACTTTTTAAGTGAATTCCAACTAAAATGAAATTCCGGGAACAATACATTACCAGAAAAAAAATGTTCACCGCATAAGCCGTAAGCCATATGTTGCTATTTTGTGTCCATGTGAACAGTCTGTGGCGTGCAGCAAAGGGGATTTCTGAAATGTTGTACTAGCCTTGTTTACTGCAGCTGTTAATTTGGCCTTATTCCATCTCTCAAGATTTTACAGAAAGACAAAGCTGGGAGGATTTCAAGACATGGAGTGTGTGCCCTGTGGTGACCCCCCGCCACCTTATGAGCCCCACTGTAAGTACATGCTTTTTCTAACACAATCTTGCCTCTTTGTTTCATTTACATTTTGTAGAAATCATATTAAATTGGTGGTTTTGTTCAGTTTTTATTTTAAGATAATGGTGTCCCATGCATTGTCGCACTTCCAAAACTTTAACCTATTGGTATTTCTTTTTACAAAGACTTGTTTGTATGCACAACGTGGCTAACTTTGGTGAACATAGTTTGGCACAGTGCCTGAGGCTCACAAACTGGGGAACAATTGCATTAAAGAAAATGGTGATGCGTACAGGCCCACTTAGGGTAGGTGTCTAGGCTCTGTCCTTAAAAAGACATTGTTTCTTCTTTAAGCTACATTTAATAACACAAGTAAAGACTAACCACGTACAAAATATAATTACATATTTGAAAACTTCACCTATTAAAACATATGTAAAATGGTATTAAAAGTGCTGTGCACTTTGGTTTGAACAGGCAAATTCATTTTTTGATGCCATGAATAGCTATGAATTTGACCTGCGTGAGTCAGTTTGTTTTTCTTTGGGTGGGTGGCTGGCATCCAGTACGGCCAGAACTGAAAGAAGGGCCTGCGCATGCATGGACTGTGCTAAATGCACTTTATAATCAACACAGCACTACATGTTACATTGTGCCACATCTTTGCTTTTCCATTTACAAGCAGTCTTCGCCACACTGATGGGTGTCAGCAGTAATTTACTGATTCATTTATGTGTTTTTTTAAATGCTGTATCCCTCACTGTGCCCACTTCACACACCAATCCTGCACACCCCTTTTTTAGACCCAGTGTTTGGTAATTAATCCAGGGTTACAACCTGTGATGGATGATTTCTCACAACAACATATCCTACTAGCTGCAGAATGCCTTCATGATCAATTTCAGTTCTAGGAGACCTTAGGGGTGGAGCATTTTGCCAGCGGGGTGTTAGGGTCTGGTCCCAGACATAAGTTGGTGGAGTCCACATTCAGCCAAGTCTGCCACCCAAGAACTAAAGTCACCCCATCCACCTCTTCTCATACCTTCCAAAACTCTTCCACCACTTTGACCTCTTATTTGAATATCTACCCAGCAAAGTCCTGTTCTTGGATATACTCATAGACAACTCCAACCTCCTGAATTGGATAAAGGTCCACCATTGTCAGCGTGAGTCCTCCCACTCCAACCATTATCTGCTCACTTACCACAACCAGCCAATCCACATTCATTGCAACTCACTGGCACACCTTTCTCTCCTCCTCTCTCCAGTCTTTAACTAGACTATCGACCCCCCGCCCCCCACCCCCCTGAACCTTTTCTGTTCCAATTTGCTGTATCTCTACCTCTTGCACTCTACTACATCACCCTAATGGCCAAACACAAATTTTCATAGAAGTCCATGAATCCTTATTCGAATCAAATCAGGTCTTCCCTCCCGGTGCTCTCCCACCCTTTCCAACTTTGAGATGGCATTCATCCTAGCACCTACTGCTCCCTTCGATCACCACTACCCTGCTTGCTCCTTCACTGCCCCCCCTTACTCAACTATGTCCATGCAGCCACCTTACAGCTGACAACTAATGTGCACCTCCATCTACACAACTTGTGTACAAATTGGCGCTTGACCGTCCTTGCCTCCTATAAGAATTTTCCAATTCCTTTCCAGTGTCCCAAATCTTCGTGCTAGATGAAGCTCCATTTCTTGTTCTGATCTCTTAGCAGCGAAGCTATCAGCAACCCTTCCAGTCCATGCTCTAATCTATTACCCACTCTCCAATCCCATTTCTCTTTCTCGTTCTTGCTCGCTCTGTGCTGATGACTTTGCTTACTTTTCTCCAAGAATATCTACAACCCATGAGACCCTCTATACTCTAATTTCCGTCTCTATCCAACGTCCCCACTCTCACTCTCTCCATTCTCAGAGTTCTTCCCATATCTCCAGTGAATTTGACATCCTTCCTCCTGTCTGCCAGTCTGCCATCCCTTCCTGCGCTTCTGTGGTCCCCTTTGCACACCGGACCATTACAGAACCGCCACTCCTTACCTGTGCTTGCTGATTTTCCCATCTGCCACCTCTTCCTCGGATGGGGATCTTCCCAACATGCTATAAGGCGGCCAGAATCATACTCCTCTTAAAAACGTATGTCTGACCCAAACATCCCTTCTAATTACAGACCATCCTCCTCACCTTTGTAAAATGACTCATCACTACTTATCTGGACATGCCTGGACTGGGCGACCACCTCCAGTTTCCATCTGAAGTTGCCACTCCACGGAAACAGCAGTCACACATGTCTTACTTCTACTCTTCCACCCACATCTCAAACCTATCCTCATCCTACTTGATCACTCTACATCTTTGGCACTTCTGGACACTCCTCTCCTCCTGCTTCTCTCCCACCTCTTTTTCCAGGGCACTCCTCCTTTTTGGATTGCCTCCTATGACTAAAGAACCCCACTGCCTTTGTGTTGACTCTTCTTACCTTGAACAATACACAGTTCATATAACAAATAAACTGTTAACTACAACATCAGCCTTATAATTCATCAATTATCAAATTGTATTGTTAAACTTACACAATTAGAATAAAAACCTATAAAATCATGTAGACCTTTTGCACATTACATACATCATAGAAAAAATGACTGGTGCAGTGCAATGCACAAAGTGCAATAGTTAATAAGACTAAATATAAACAAAATCTGATTGCAGCTGGCCAACTAAAGCCAATCTGTTGTGCTTCCCCTGAACATCGTTGTATAACGACAGATAGCCAGTTTGATTAATGGCTACTCTAGCCTGTCACACGTATAGAAACGTGGGCGGATCCTTTAATGATAAAAGGTCCTAAACAAAATTAATAAGCTGATGTTAAACACTGCTATTTAGTACAGTGTCCTTCCCAACCCAACATGTTTCATTCTTATATTAATAACAAACAATCCACAAGAACTTCATCAGGGGACCCAACGTTGTAAACAATAGACGGCACTATCTTCAAATTTAAAAATAGTTTTTCAAGTGTTCTGTCCAATGCGTGACAGTACTCTTTTAATAGCAGCCAACGGTCTGGTGGAAGTGTCTTCAAAGTAGACTGTGATCTCAGAATCTTGGATCTCAATCACCACAGTGTAACTCTCCAAACGTCTCTCCTAATCGGATCACTGTATAATGGACATTCGGCATCTTGCACCTTCCGATCCAATCAAAACACGAGATCTAACATCGCGTAACCATTGTAAATTGTTGATCAACGTGAGAGGTCTGTTATGTAGAAAAACATGTGTTCGGTTTCAACTTCCGTTCCAAATGATCTAGCTTCCGATAATGCTTGATTAGGCACAAAGGTTGCGCATCATAATAATGTCATGCTTGTACTGGAATTCCTGAACTTATGCCCAAAGTTTCAGAATGTATTAGCTCTGCCTAAATCCTGTTGATCTCTTTCATCGGGTTCGATCCCTGCAGTGCTATTGACACATGACAAAGTAGCATCATGACACAGTGCTCGTCCAAGTGTGCTCTTTTAAGCCTTTTCCATTGTTTTGACCTATGGTGAGGTAGAAGTGGTTTGTTTCAACAATGCAGAGGACCATTTCAAGTACAAAAGATCAGACTTGAACATGACCATTTTGGGAGATACTGGCAAGGCACCTGTGTGAAATACTCTTTGTATCATCATAGACCATACTAGAAAAGTGAGTGCATCTTCAGTTTCCAAAGGTGTAATGGAAATTAACACCATATTGTGTGGTCTAGGGTTTTTATGTTGTACTAAGTCTGGGGTCTCAGTAGCATATGCCAAATCCAACTTAATCTTGTAAAAGTAAATGTTGGTGTTTCGTCTCCAGACCATTGTTGTAACTCTCTTGCCTATTATAAAATGCACGCATGCGTATTTTACCAAATATTCCTTCATAGGTTTCATTTAGTTGATTGCGCTGTGTCAATCATAACAGCTTCTATTAAAGGCATTACCTAGTTCTCCATTTTATATGCTCTGCTGTAGTTTAGTTTACCAAAGGCTAGAGGGCAGATGCTGCCTAGTCCAAGCACACAGCTGTTAAGTGAGAAGAAATTGAGTGGGACAGGCCCTTGATGGATGTCTAACCTGCTTCGCCTACCCGGTGCTGCAGCAGTGCCTCGGCACTGTACTAGCCTTGGTGCCCTTAAACGGATCAGCTCACTGCGACCAAGTAGCAGAGTAGGCAGTTCCCGGCTCCTGGAGGACCGTCTGCTATCTGTCCCTTTCTTGTATTCTATTCATGTCAATAACCTACAGGCATCCACCTGCACTGTTAACATGATGGCAAGCGGTTGGTGATCAGAGTGATATGTATGAGGTTATGCATGCAGGAGACGTAGTTATCCTGTCAGCTGTTAGGCAGCCCATGTCTTCTAGCAAGCGCATGGATGGTAGTGACTAGGATGGTAGAGTGACACATAATGGAGTTATATTGGTGGACTGTGGAAAACTTAGGACAGCATTTCGTGGCACAAATAGGCATTGCACTTGTCCTTAAAGGAGGACCCCTGAGCAAGGGATGCCATGTAAGGCTGAGGTGAAGTGGAGTGGTGTAAAGTCGTATTGGTTTCTCCAATAAGAATACAGCAGGGAGCAGGATTGTCCAGCTGTGGGGCTGTATGAGGGGGGTGAGAGAAGAAATAGTTTGCATTTGTCACACACTATGAACAACAATGACCTGTGAGGACAAAGACAGCTCTCTGAAGAGGTTCCTGTCTCCTTTTTTTATAAAAAGGTACTAAAAAAAGCCCTAATCAATGGGTTATTCACAGCTATGAAGGTGTCCTGTAAAGATATCCATTCAGCCATCTTTACAGATGCTGCTCAGTGCTATGCAGGCAAATGACATCCCTGCTGGGTTTGTCATGATGATATTCTGCTGCACATTCAGTACTACCACGAGAACCAACTGCAAAGCATGTCGCACAATGCATAACTGTGATGTTTATAAGTAATATTTACATTCATTATATTTTAAATACAAGTAAGGACTTTTACTGTGAAACAGTATTTCAAACGACAGCAGGACATCTATATCTATACCCACAAATCTCAGAATGCTCCTATGTATTGTGCAGTCCAACCAACTCTATGGTTTTAACAAACATTTTAAATTACCTTAAACCCAAGCTGGCAAGACCCATAGCCTGAACCACACCCACAAAGGTTGTATTGTGCTGGAACGCCCGATCCAGTGCTCAATTTTACTCTTGGAGTGCAGGGTATTTTGAACAATCGCACAAACAGCAATGATGTAAATAATATGTACCACTTCATTTGTCATAAAGGTGCCTGCATTGTGCAGCTACAATGAATCCTGCTGCTTCCCACACATGAATGTCCAGGGTCTCCCGTATCCATTACTCCACCATGAGAATGCACAACCAAAGATTCCAAGAACCTTCTCCAACTGTCTTTACTCTATCCATTACTCCACCATGAGAATGCACAACCAAAGATTCCAAGAACCTCCTCCAACTGTCTTTACTCTACTGAGGTGTTTATGCCCAGGCAGAGTTTACAAACTTCACTTGTGATTTTGCCATATTTTAATGGCCTTCCAGCTCCAGGGACTGGAGGTACATAGATGGCCGCAGGTAACTTGCATTATTTCCATTTTGCGCCCCTGCTAACACCAGAGCTGTAACCATGAGACGGGGGCTGTGTTATTTTTATTCTACCTTTTTATAAGATGTGCCTGTACCACTTGCATATCTTTCATATGTAAACTTTACTATTTGACAAGACCGGCTGTAGAAATTGAGTTCTGCTGCATTAATATTACAGACCAGTCTAGGTGCTTCTCAAAGAATTACAGCAGGCAATTTGTGAGAGAAGCCTGAGATTAGCATTGAAACCAACCAAAATTCTTCGTTACAACCTTCTTTCACTTGTGTCCAGTTGACAGACAGCTTATGGTCTTATTGTTTCCTCTAAAAGATTGTTTTCGGACATAACCGAAAGTAGACAATTATCTGTAATAATGACCTCTAGTGCACTCAAGTGTAGAACAGCCTGCCTTCTCCAAATCTTGGGCAGCAGATATCTGAAAACACTTGTTCAACTAACGTAGCATAGAGGTGACAGACTTGAATAAATGGAGAGGAAGCAATAACTATCCGTGCAACCTTAAACACCTCCTTGTAATGTTATGGAGCCAAAATGGGGGGACAAATGGGAGTGAAGGGGTGTAGTTTGGACAACACGGACAGAGTTTGTTGAAGGGGCGGAATCTGGTGAAGTGCAGAGTCTGGCACAGGTGAAGTAAAGTGGGGGAGCGCATGCACTTATTTTGGGCCTAGGGCAGCAGAAAGCCTAAATATGCTACACACTGCCAACAATGTTTTAGAAAGTCTCTTGGTGGCAACAGGACAATATTAAAATTAATGTATATATTCTCCAGCGGCTGGCCTTCCATTTACTATGGATGGGATGAGGCACATCACAAATTAAAACATCTAGAAATACTGCCTATGAAGAAAAAAAAAAGATGGGGGCCCGATGCCAAAGCCCTTCCAGCATCCCAGACATAGGAACTCTGCCAATAACTGGAGACAATTATGTTAATAACGTCCATATCATTTCAAAGCAAGTTCTGAATAGTTCCACCCCCCGGTGGGTCTTGTAAGCTAGTCTAATAGCACGCAAGTTGAGCAAAAGACCTTTTCAAACATAGGATCTGCGGTCAAATGTTCTGCCTGAAATTGCACTGGAACTAAAGTATGGCATCTTGACACTCAGAAGTGTGTAATTTCAGCAAGCAGCCGGGACAATAACTTTAAAGATGCTTGGGTGAAATCTGAGGTGTTCGTATATATTACTGGAAGAGCTTAAAGGAAATAGAACTCTTTTGTATTTTGTAGGCGTTGCTCATCACGTATGTGTGCCCCAAGCCATCCCATAGAGGACATGCCAAATCCTCCCTCGTCTGTTCTTTTGCACTCCTTCCGTCCATCACTGTGGGCTCGAACACGGCACAGCCACTACAGGCATAAGTAGCAGAGTTTCCGGCCGGGCATTGGTCGCACCTTGACCACTCGGGTGTGATAATATAGACCTTGTTAGTCTGGCAGAGGCAAGCCATGGCATGTATCGAGGGCACAGACCACATATCACTGGAAGAATTGTTAAAAGGAGTTCGTTTGGGGATGCAAATGCCTTTTGGAAAGCGACTGAGCCGGCCGTGAGACTGAGCTTTGTGTTGGGGAGTGGATAGGAACATATCTTTTCAGCACTGATTTAGCACTGCCCGCCAGCACAACAAGATGCTGCGCACATGCCATGGACGTGAGTAGGGTGTCGATTGCCAGCTCGGAGCGCGACCAATGGCTGCCTTTGTTGAAAGTTCTTTGTGGTGATAAATGTCCAGAGACGTCCAAAAGGACCCCAAGCTGACATTGTGCCTGGTCCTGGTTGGTGGTCTTTATGTGAGGCGGAAAATCACTTGCTGTAAACTGCACTTGATTTATTCAGTTTGAAAAACCTGCCCACGTATGGTGCGCGGGTTTAATGGGCGCAAACTCGCCTTTCTTTTTTAGGACCTCACAATATCAAGTATTGATTTCCACAACTTTTCCTTAAATTAGGGCGTTGTCAATATATGACTGCATGCCGTACAAACCTGATACAGCCAGTTAAGCCACCAGTAGGGAAGTGACAGATGTCGGTCTTGAGAGGTGCGTCATGCTCACGTGCCTCTTTCATAAAGTAGTCTTTATTAAAAACAGGAATCTGTCCTTCTGTTACACAACTATGTCATCCTTGTCAGACTTTCTATGTATTGTGTGACTACATGGCTGTCTTGGCCATATCCCCTCTGAAGCGCTAGTCCGGTTTCAGGGGATTTGATTTTATTATGATGGTATTTATTGAGCATGGACCTAACCTAGCTGCAAGAAGCAACGGAGCACTTCACAGAGCTATACAACCATACAGATACACAACAGAGCGCTTCACAGAGCTATACAACAATACAGATACACAACAGAGCACTTCACAGAGGTACGGAGCACTTCACAGAGGCATACAACAATGCAGATACACAACGGAGCACTTCACAGAGGTATACAACCATACTGATACACAACAGAGCGCTTCACAGAGCTATACAACCATACAGATACACAACAGAGCACTTCACAGAGGTACGGAGCACTTCACAGAGGCATACAACAATGCAGATACACAACGGAGCACTTCACAGAGGTATACAATAATACAGATACAACAATACAGATACACAACAGAGCACTTCACAGAGCTATACAACAATACAGATACACAACGGAGCACTTCACAGAGCTATACAACCATACAGATACACAACAGAGCGCTTCACAGAGCTATACAACAATACAGATACACAACGGAGCACTTCACAGAGCTATACAACCATACAGATACACAACAGAGCGCTTCACAGAGCTATACAACAATACAGATACACAACAGAGCACTTCACAGAGGTACGGAGCACTTCACAGAGGCATACAACAATGCAGATACACAACGGAGCACTTCACAGAGGTATACAATACAGTATACAACAATACAGATACACAACAGAGCACTTCACAGAGCTATACAACAATACAGATACACAACGGAGCACTTCACAGAGATATACAACAATACAGATACACAACAGAGCACTTCAGAGATACAATACAGTATACAACAATACAGATACACAACAGAGCACTTCACAGAGCTATACAACAATACAGATACACAACGGAGCACTTCACAGAGGTACGGAGCACTTCACAGAGGCATACAACAATGCAGATACACAACGGAGCACTTCACAGAGGTATACAATACAGTATACAACAATACAGATACACAACAGAGCACTTCACAGAGCTATACAACAATACAGATACACAACGGAGCACTTCACAGAGATATACAACAATACAGATACACAACGGAGCACTTCAGAGATATAATACAGTATACAACAATACAGATACACAACAGAGCACTTCACAGAGCTATACAACAATACAGATACACAACAGAGCGCTTCACAGAGCTATACAACAATACAGATACACAACAGAGCACTTCACAGAGGTACGGAGCACTTCACAGAGGCATACAACAATGCAGATACACAACGGAGCACTTCACAGAGGTATACAATACAGTATACAACAATACAGATACACAACAGAGCACTTCACAGAGCTATACAACAATACAGATACACAACGGAGCACTTCACAGAGATATACAACAATACAGATACACAACGGAGCACTTCAGAGATACAATACAGTATACAACAATACAGATACACAACAGAGCACTTCACAGAGCTATACAACAATACAGATACACAACGGAGCACTTCACAGAGATATACAACAATACAGATACACAACGGAGCACTTCAGAGATATACAATAATACAGTATACAACAATACATATACACAACAGAGCACTTCACAGAGCTATACAACAATACAGATACACAACGGAGCACTTCACAGAGATATACAACAATACAGATACACAACTGAGCACTTCACAGAGCTATACAACAATGCAGATGCACAATGGAGCACTTCACAGAGCTATACAACAATGCAGATACACAACGGAGCACTTTACAGAGCTATACAACAATGCAGATACACAACGGAGAACTTCACAGAGATCTACAACAATGCAGATACACAACTGAGCACTTCACAGAGCTATACAACAATACAGATACACAACGGAGCACTTCACAGAGATATACAACAATGCAGATACACAACGGAGCGCTTCACAGAGCTATACAACCATACAGATACACAACGGAGCGCTTCACAGAGATATACAACCATACAGATACACAACGGAGCACTTCACAGAGATATACAACAATACAGATACACAACGCAGCACTTCACAGAGATATACAGCAATACAGATACACAACGGAACACTTCACAGAGCTATACAACAATACAGATACACAACGGAGCACTTCAGAGCTATACAACAATAGATACACAACGGAGCACTTCACAGAGGTAACAGAACAGAAATACAGGGGGGTGGGATACAGAGGAGGGGGTACAGCTGTGCAGGGTGCTGGAGGGGAGGGGTGGGGCGTAGGGCGTCTAGCGAGTCCGGTGGCACAGGTGGTGACGATGGAATACCCTGTGTGTTAACAATTTGGTGATTGGGGCATGTTGGGACATGTTTCCCTTAGGAACATCTGCCGACTGCAGTGAGCCATGCCTGATTTGGTGGAGGAACGTTGTCTTTGAATCTCACATGGCCATCCTAGTTGCTACACGTGAGAAGTTGCAACTGGGATGGGAATGTATTCTGTGACATGGATCACAGGCTGATTTTTGTCTTTCATCTGGAGAGCGGCTCTTCTATTCCCCCAGCGAATGCAGTTTCATAGCTTCAAAGTGGCCCCATGTCATATGCGGCGCCCTGAGCCGGTCTTCTTTTCTACCCATTGCATGCTGGGACCTCTTGTTTCGTTTTTCCCATTGGAAGTATGGGCCTACAAATTCCAGCATGCAATTGGAAAACCCAGGACTGGCACACAGTGGCTCACATCACATTGGACCCTTTGGCTGGTTTGCAGGTCCGGTCAAGGACGCCCCACTGTGACCTGCACCCATGTGAAAAAAAGCATGGGTGCCGTGGGAAGGATAGGGGGTTTCCTTAAGTGGCTTCATGCAGAGCAAGTCATGGGACAGGCAGATGCTTAGCTAAAGGCTGCAGCACATGAAGCACGGCTGGTATTTGGTCCCCAGGAGCAGGGCTGCAGCCATGGTGCAGCAGGGTTTGGGTTACTGTAGAGCACTCCGGAGACCATGGAAATGGGAGCAGTGTGTGGTATAAATCAACTTAACACCTGTGAGTTGGTGCTGCATGCAAGAATTTCATGGTGCTTTAAAAGCATGATGAGTTTTGCAGAGGCCTTTAATTTTCTTACAGCTCAAGAGACTGCAAGACTTTTTGCCTTCCTTCTATCTTAGTTTCCAATATTTTTTTAGTGTTTTTGAGAAACTCGGACAGTAGCACTCTCACTACATTAATTTAGATTGTGGTTGGGGGCTGCTGGATAGGGTTATGTTCCTTAATGACATCTGCGTCCTGTGCCAATAAACCTAGTACAAGAAAGTGTTCTTGGGTGTGTGCTTCGCTTGAACCATTTTGTTAGTGGCTCAGTAAGCAGTTAAAAAGTGTTCAGCAGAACCTATGAAATGGGTAAATCAAGAGAGCGTGCTTCTCACCAGATCTGCACTATTACAAGGCCTTAATCTGGTGTGATTATTATTTTTTGTTTTTTGTTTTATTTATGTTTTGCTAAATATTGAACAGAAATGTGCAAGACTTTAAGTAATCGTGCCAGTATGATAGCTGTCTTGGAGAGAGAGGCTACCCCAGGAAGTCCATCAAGACAGCCAAGAAAAGAGCAGCCAACACCGACCGCTCAATTTGCCTAACGACCAAAGAAAGAGACCCGAACAATAGAACTGTTTGCGTCACCACATACAACCCAGTCAGCAACCTCATCAAAAATACCATCAACAAACACTGGCATCTGATTAAAAATGAAGGCACCCTCGCCAAGAAACCACTGTTTGCCTTCAAAAAGAACAGAAATCTTAGAGATTCCCTAGTCCACACCTTCCTAGAACCTACCAAACCAGCCACCACACTATGGAACCTTCCACCAGTAGTGGGCCACTTCAGCTGTGGTAAATGCGTAGCTTGCCGTTTTACCACGAACAGCAAAACTTTCATCCACAAGAACTTGGTATGGAAACAGAACAGCCACACCAACTGCGAGAGCAAACACGTGATCTACGCCATCAAGTGTCCCTGTGATCTGATATATATTGGCAAAACCATTAGACCTGTCAAACAAAGGATTAATGAACACAGATCATGCATCAAAAACCAAGTCGAGGACAAACCCTTGGTCGAACACTTCACTAAGGAGAAGCATACCCACGAACAATTCACATGGACCGTGGTCAAACAACTCCAGCCACAAAGACGAGGAGGTGACATCAACATTGCCCTCACCAAACTCGAACAAAAATGGGTCCACAAATTGAACTCTGTGCAAGACGGCCTAAATGTAACCGTCGAATGGAAACACTTCTAGAGTACTCCCCCAAGTGTCCACCACGCTCGACCTATTAGAATGAACTTTTGTCCTGACACACATTTGAAACCAATGCTGTCCACCTTGTGAACATTATTGTACTGGCACTAACTTCTCTTGTACACACTGGACATCCATATCCTCCACCTTGTGAACACTATTGTATACGAGAGTCTATTTTGTTTAACTGTCTGTAGTGGTGGTCGGCATCCGCCCATCCACATGGCGCACGGAGATTACCTATGTTTGCAACCATGTATCCTACCTGTTATGTCGTGCAAGCATCCGAGAGCAGGAGTCCCGGCACACCGCACCGGACTACATTACCCAACATCACACACATAGTTCCGCCCTCTCATTGGGACACGGCGCACAGCCATCTGATTGGCCCAAGCTGGGTGTCGCCCTTGAATCGCGGGTTCCCATTCGCTTGTCCCCAGCCACTGGCTGTTATTTATACAGTCCAACACGGCTCCCTCGTTGTCCGACTCATCCGGCTCCCAGCAGTCCACGTCCAGCACGGCAGCGTACCACCCAGACAACAGTAAGCTCCCCTTGACTCCTACGCGGACATACTCCCCGGCGCACTTGACCCTCACAGGTTACCTATACCGGCTTTTAATTTTCATTTCAGACTTGGGTCCAATTACGCCCAACTCCGGCTTCGTGAGACTACAAACCACGCCAGCCCCTAGGAAACTAAAGCCTTTCACCAAGTGCTAATCCCAGCACCGGACGTTCCGCACTGTTCGCGGCTTCCCCGACAGCACCCACCTGTTTCCCTGAACGGCAGGTAAGCTGTCTTTTAGATACACCACATGGTGTACAACGTGGGCAACAATTAGGCCCGTATTTAATACTTATAGTACTTAACGAACAACTACCCGAGATCCTAACAGCTCTGTTTCACCCACAGACAGCACGGACAGCACCACCACTGGTGCCCCTTTTCCTGACGAAGGCCAGCACAAAGACGGCTACAACCAAGCCACTTTCTTTGGCCGAAACACACCCTGTGTCACTCCCTGTGTCGAACTTCCTATCACAACTGCATCATTACTTGCACCCGTTAAAATTCAAAGATTGTTGTGTGCACTTTTTGTTTTGTGTAACTGCGGGTTCCTATACCCCCTCGATATATGAGGCAACATGTATTTCAGTGTAGTGCTGACCTCTATACTTCAGAGGCCTACACCCACCTGTGTCACTACTGCATAAACCAACCCTGTCCGTCTTCTTCTTCTAAACTTTCGTGCTTATCGGAAGTAATGTAAATTAAATTGTGAAGCTATCTACCACGTCCTGTGTGAATACATAATAAACCCACACACTTAGCACTTCTGTGTCGTTGTTTTGGATCTCCCCATCCCGATTATTTTGTTTATATTATGATAGCTGTAGGGTTCGCACTAGATTTCAAGCTTTGAAAACATTCTGGTTTGGGATGAAGCATGTTTACTTTATTGTGGGTTATACATTTCATTTTCCTTGATAAACAACTTCAAAACAGAACACAGCACGCAGAAGCTAAAACGGGTTGTTTTTCTATTCCATGCTTTGGTGAGTAGCTATGAAAACTATACAAGTTAAGCCCTTTGAAAACAAACTGGTTGTTTGGGGGTGCACCCACCATGAGCACTTTTTTGGGTATGGTTTCTTGAAAGTGGAAGATAAGATGCAGGGTACATTTTCTATAATTGAGGTATGGGCTATGCGTTCAAGAAATCACATGTTCGCATTTAAAAATAACTACCAATGATCGAGAAATATATGGTGGGTGGGGGAACAGCAGTTCGATGTGTATCCCTTACTTGGGGGGGGTCATCCTTTCACATGTATTCCAAACTTTGTTTTCACTATGTTCCCAACGAAATTAGCACCCATAGCACATGAACCGTGTTGAAAGGTGACCCACTGCAGTGAGAGTCCAAGTGAACACTGTTAAGCTTGTGCGTTCAATTGGGAGTGGGGGCGCCCTTTCATCTTGAAAGGGCGGCTTTCATTGCATCTGCGCCAGGACCTCGATTCTTCCCTTCCCAACGGTAATTGAATTTGAAATCTCTTTTCACTGGAGTGTTCATCTCCTAGTAGATGTGCATGGGCTGGCTTTTCTCTCTTGGGAGTGAGTGAGTGGCTGCTGCAGAAGCCCTAACCACTGACCCTCCAGGAACGCTGACTCCTGCTACAGGCATTTTCAGAAAATGTGCTGTCTTGTCACTCACAAAAAGCCTCTCCGAATTAAAGACTGGAGAAGTAGAACCTCGCCGGGAAAAAGTCTAGGCGGGCGCTATAAAGCAAACTCCGTCCAGTGTGCAGATTAGCCCCGCAATAGAACTCCAATTAATGTGTGGTTTTGTTAACAAGGTTTCAGAAACCAAATATCAAAAATAGTTTTTACAACTTCCTTTTATTGCATACAAAACCTTATACTCCTTCTCTTGCCAAATGTAGTGCAAATATGCAGTAACTTCCTTTGGGGTGAAGGGACTAATTGGAACAAAGTGCATTAAGGGCCTGCAAATCTAAGGAATGTCTGCATTCATGTTTTATTACACATTGCCTTCCGTTCCTCTTTCATTCGCAAAACACCATATGCCAAATCCATTAAACTCTGAAAGCGAAGGACAAATATTAGTGCACAGTTGGTTCTGTTGAACTTTAATTAATTGATGGCGGGGAGCAGTTGAAATGGCCGGTAGCCCCATAAATCAGCTGCTTCTGTTGTATCGGGGAGGTACTTTGGCAAGTTTTTGTTTGCCTGTGAACACTAGCAGGAGGGCATGAACTTCCTGTGCTTAAGACTCTCAGCGAACAGCAAGTCTATTAAGGCTTTGATGTGAGACTTCTGAGAACGGGTAGCAGTTGATTATTATCCAGTCGGCTCTAAATCGCAAGCCCTCGCTTTTCATCCCCTGCCTGTCCCAGATACATATTTAAATATTTGCTCGTTAAAAGAAGCATCACAGAGCGCTTGGCGGGAGGAAGGGCTTCCGAAGAATGGAGCAGAGTGGATTCCATGTGGATAGTTAGCTTTTCAGAAGGATTACTTTTCAGGCTAGATGCTATGAACACCACCTTCTCCTTTGTGTGTTTGATATATGGCGCAGGATCAGCATTGGCCACCCCGTAGTTATGGGTAAATTGTATGCTGCATAGGGACAAGTGTTCTTGAGGCAGTTATAACTTTCGTGCCAATTGACACATCTTTACAAAACTTTTCCATGATGTAATAGAGCTGGCTCTAAAGTTTTTTTCAAAAGTTTATTCTGCAGTTTTGTCATGGAAGAGGGGCAAAGTGGTAGTGTCGGGTCCCAAAACCCGTGTTTCCCTATGGAATTCCTATTCGAGCAAACCATGGTCTCGCTTCTCGCCCAAACTGCTGGATGGATTTGGTGGTGCCTGGTCTTGAGGGTGTGCTTTTGCTTGTTTGTTGCAAAATATCCCAGTGGTGTTTCAACTCTGGCCAAAAGTGGCCAAAATCCTGTTGCTGATAACTGTGTTTATCAAAATTATCAGTAAATCTTTAAAGCAGTTTTACAGGCCCTGATTGATATCAAGACTTGCAAAAAACTGCATATTTTCGTGAGGCGCTGCCAAACTGGTCCTTGAGAAACAGGCAATCTGATTGGTTTGGAGTGTAAATGGTTTCCTTGCATACAGCATTATTGCTATGTCAAAGGTTCTTATACTGCGCACTGTTGCTATCTGCTTGGTCTCTTGGAGCTCTGGTGTCTCTGTAATGCAAGGAGGGCGGCTGTTGAAAGGATTGAGCGAGAAAAAGAGCAAGAGAGCTGCGATGTGCTGATGGCAGCTTCAGTTCAGATACACCGGTCACTGAGAATAGGTGTGTTTTTCAGTTGGTGGCTGCCATGCAGTGTTGGACGAGATTATGTGTGGTGTGTTTCGTTGTTGTGGTGCTGTGAAGTATGCATGGTTTATGGTGCTGTAGAGATATGGTTGTGTTTATTTAAGAGTTTGAGAGGTGTATGCAGAAGGGGGAGTTTTTAGTACAGTTGACTCGCACAATTGGGCTAAGTGCAAGATATGGCTGGCTAACACAATTGGGCTAAATGGGAGTTATCACTGGCTCACACTATTTATTGTGCATATGTAAGGTGCTTATACATCAAGTAAATTGTGTTTTAAAGTGCCCACAGGGCAACAGGGAGGGAACATGGGAATTAAAATCAAATAGAACAATGAAAGATGGAGGCAGACCTTCTTGGCCTTGTGAGCATTCAAAACAGAGAGAGAGACCCCCGCCCCCACTAGGTGGAATGGCCAGCCGCCAAGAGGAAGTGGGGGAGACTGTTCAATAGGAAGGAGCCTGCTGAGGAAAGAGATTGGCCACTAGCTCGCTGTTTAGCGAAGCGTTTAACACACAGAGTTGGTGCCAGAGGAACGTAAAGATCTGGAGGGAGAGTGTTTAGTGAGAGCAAGTTGTAGATAGTGTGGTCCCTGGTCCCCAGTCAGCCTTGCGGATAATGCAGAGGGATTTGAATTTAATGGGAGTCAGTGGAGATTTTTTGGGCTGAAAGATGCAGGCCCTGGGCTTGAGGCTAAGGATAAATCCTACAGCCCTATTCTGGATTAGCTGGACGGGTCCTAGAGAAGAATAGGGTAGATTAAGGAAAATGCTATTGCAGTAGTCTAGCCTAGAGAGAACCAGAGCTTTAGAGACCCAGGGCCTCATTCCAAGTATGGCGGTCTGGAAACAAGGGACACTACGAGTCTGCCTGCAAACGAAACGAAAATGTTTGTTAGTCAAAAAAATGGGCCATTATTATAGCTCAATTCGCATTGTATTTTTGCGTGAGATATGGTTTAGCTTAGTTATGATGATAATGGATTCCATACACAAGCGTGTTGCATTGGCTACAGTGTCTATGCATATCTTGGCAGATGACATGTATCTCTTTTGCACTCGTTTTGAGGCACATCTGAGTGATACTACTTGTAATAATTGAACTCTTCGTCACACTGGTCTGTCACTAATACTTTTCTGTTTGATGCTGCTTCTCTGAACATGCAGTCTTGTTTATTTCAAGTTGATCTTTTGTGCTGTTGTGATAGACTGTAATATTTATAGTTTGTCCCAAATGTTCAATGTTATCATGAAGATAAACTGAAGCCTGGGCAAGGGATATGGGCACTCTGGGTTATATCAGCCAAGACTATTCCTGTACTCCCCAATAACCTTATTTATCAGAGTTTGTGCACAGTTACGGTCACATAGGACTTCTGTAACGAGGCTTCATGTTTGCATTAACTATAATCCTGTTTTTTTTTGGTTGCTATATTGTGTTCAATCATTGACCTTCCCTCAGCTGTATTGTTTTGTATAACGAGCAAACATTTAATATTCAGTATGTCAGATAGCTCTTCTAGACAATTAAACTCGCCCATAACTTAAGATTGATTTGTTAGTCTAAACTTATGCTACCATCTCATCTCAGATGTTCCATCTGTCAACTCGGATGTCAAATTAAATACTTATCTGCAGTCATTCAGTGATGTTTCTCCCATATAATACACAGACAATGGTAAGTCCTACATTTTAGACAACCCCAACCTTGCTGTCTAACCTCTGAGATGGTCTACCCTCCTTTCTGTGCCATATGCAGCCTCCACATTGCCATCTATGGCCCTTAGTGAGCCAACGCATTACCAATTGTCTGGCACAAAAAAATCTTCTCTTTATGTCAATCTACCGACTTTGGTTAGGTTACTAAATTTGTTGTGTATCTTGCATAAAAAGCTGGAGACTAAATAGTCAATAGTATTGTTAGCAATTTGTACATTTCACCAAGTAATCCTTAAAAAAAATTACCATTATTACACTGTGTCAAACAAGGGACTGACTTCAACAGTAAAGACGTAAGGCATACATACTTTAACTAAAACACATTGATAATGCCTCTATATGGACTACTATTTTTCAGGTTTATTTCTTGGGAATCCACTGTGGAGTTTTCTAATATCTCTCATAGGGCCTTCTATCTTTATTATGGTAGACAACTACATTTGTTATTAATATTAGCACTGTGTGTGGTCTTACATTACATGCAAACAGGCTGCAAAGAAAATCTTGAGTATGAATCTGTGATTGTGCTTTCACTAAAAGCTTCTATATGCAAAATGCAGAGGACTTTCCTGCACAATACTTATAGGGGCAATCTATCCCCACTGCATCTATAGCAACAAAGGTAAACTCAAAGCAAAACGTGTCAGCGCTTTAAGAGCCAATCTTTTCAATTTAACTACTAATATTTTACTGAAAGTCGACACAGATTGCTTGTTCTTGGTTAAAGGAGCATTCCCTTCTCCAGTGTGCAATATCGTATTATTTTAGCATTATTTACTCTATTTTCCGTCATTAACCGTTATTTGATTTTCTACATTATCGGTCCCCAGCACAATAAGAGTCAATTAGCAACTGCTATTGACTGCATAAACAATCAATAATGATGTTAGCCCTTAGTGTGCCTGTATAATGTGAAAGAAGAGGTGCTAACAAAACGCATTTTGAATTATGCTTTAATTGTAAGGTACTGTAAAGATATTTGTGTCTTATGTTTAAGTTTTCGTTAGGGTAACATGGCAAATCTCATGTTCCCACTCATATAGTCCCAACCCACAATTCTGAGAAAGGAATACACTGTTTTTTTAAAGCAAACTCGATTTTATTTGAACAATTAAAATCAATCTGAACAAAGGTGGTCTCCAGCTTTATACATGGGGAAAGTCACTACAATGTTATATACTCAAACAGTCAGCAAAATGAAATGTTCCCCGCCTACATGAATCTTACTAATTTGCAGACAAGCATTCATTTCCAAAATCAATTATATGCATATATCGTACACTAAAAGATATTAGGCATTCTAAATAAACTTCTATTTCTTGTCAATAAATGTCTTGCAAAACATACATTGAACAGTTGTGTGCATTCTTCAATGAATATTTGCGTATACAGCTTTCAAGCTATGTGTATGTTCAGCCTCTAATCTATTCCTATTCCATTTGCCCTCAGATCTACAGGATATTGAGCTGGAGATGTAATATTCTCCAGTAAAAGGTACAATATTAAAGTACCCTTGCACATTACAAATAGGCCTATCCATGCAGTTCAGGATAAGGGATTGCATGGGTTTTACCCTTTGCATGCTTTTCTGTGAATTGAATTAATTCAGAGCTACTTCTCACCCACAACACGTTTTATGACTACATTTCACACCAGCGACAAAAGATACTCCAGGAATAGTGTTTCATGACAACACTATGGTCAGCGTGATTCCATGCTAGCTGAATGCAGCGATTCCATTTTAAATGGTGCTTAATCTGCATTTAATTTGTACAATATGCAACTGTGCCTCTCCATACAAAAATGCATAGGGCTGTAAGGAAATTACATCTCACTTTAATTTAAAAATAAATAGAGATCACAGTGCCATTCAATCTTACACTGCTTCTGTGTCTCTGTTAAATCTAATATGAATGGAACTTCGAATAATGAATCATTTCTTCATTAAACGTCACATTACTTTAGTCAAATGAAATTTACTGCAAGATACAATCATTAAAAACAAATAAAAGGTTATTATAATACAAAAGTGCCTTTCTCTTCATTGTGCTTGGGACCCAGGAACATGATCCTGTGATGAAATCCTGGAATTGTCTGTTATAAAGCCCCAATAAATGTTCTGGGACCTGCTGAGTTATGTGTTATTGGTAAAAAAACACACTCCAAATGTCTGCCCTTATCCTTTTGGATTGGTTCCAACTTCCATTTGCATTTCTCTGCATGTCCTTAGCATCGGCCCAGTCTGTGGAACTATACTTACAGGCCCTGCATATGGTTACAATTCATAGAATTCTCATTTACTTTGTTCAAAAATGTCTCTTGGATGCACAGATACACGCTTCACAGGGGCACCCTTTCCATCACGTCAGCAAGAGGAAGAAATCACCCACACAAAACACTCTTTTGAACAATGCCTCTGTTGCTATACGCTGAAGCAGTTTCCATGTTCTCAGATTACTTAAGGGGAATGGCACTCTGTTCCACACCTCCCACAGCACTGTATGTATGAATTATAGTTTCAAACACAACTTAGCAATGACATTAAAAACAAAAGATTAATTGTGCAGGATGTCCAGGTTAAAGGAGTTGAAACTTGCATGCTGTTTTTATTAATGTGAACTTTTTAAAAGTAAAACATGTTCCAAAAGAATGGCTTAACCTTTAAAGCAATGACACCAACAGTGATGACATTTACAGTTTAACTTTTTTTCTGCGAGGGTTTAGTTTTCATATTTGATGCACTAGGTTTGTTTTTGTTTTTTATAGCACTGTCAAGTAATTTAACACAAGACATTCTGCCAGTAGAGACATGGGAAGATTTACCTGCAGATCTGCCACAAAACAGCAGTGAAATATCACATCTGTAGACCACAGGTCCAATATCTGGATTGGCTGAGAGGCCAACCATTATCCTCCACTATGTGCTAATTCCCAGCAAGACCAGGGACCAAGCCATTAGAGCCATAGAGATCTGTTTAGTTGTTTCAGTGCGGCAGTATTGACATCTTCTAAGCCTTTAAACTCTAAGCTCAATTCTTATTTCGCTTTTGGGACACCATTTGTCCCTTTTAGATTTATTCCTATCAATTTTGGTCACTTTGATCAAATAGAACTAATCTCTGTGACCTACAACTGATATGAGAAAGCGATTTGCTAGCACTTACATGTATTCTGGCTTCCCTAGAACAGTTTGCTGAACCAGAGCACTTAAGCTTCCTGCGTTGACAGTTTCAATGTGTGCTTTCTTCAGTGCTCATATCAGTCATCCCTAAACAAGAAAGAGAATTTGTGTTAAACGGAGAACTCAAAGGTCCACTATCAGGAGATATTAAAACATTGTCCTATGTGTTGGTATCAAGCACAACAAAGAATAAAGTGCAATGGGGGTGTCAGCAGTACTTAGTGTCACATAAACACATAGTCACTTCAATCTTTACTCTCCCATCTGCTCGTCTGACCTTTGCATAGGACCTCAGTTAAAAGCGGAAACTTCCAGAGAGTGTTCTTTCAGAAATATTCACCAACTGCACATAGCCCTAACAGGGATTGCTTGCTGAGTGTATATGTATTTTCTCCTGTGGTTACCCACATCTGTAAAAAAAGATCTTATTAAAAAGACTGCACTTTAATTGTTTGGCTAAGGAGGCAGGTTTGCAGAACTAGCCCACAGGCCAAGCCTTGGCAATGCTGCCTTAACAGATTTAGGCAATTCAGACGTGGCATTGCCATGTGGGTCCAATGATATTTTAGCATTGGTTTCAATGTAGATCCATCGACTAAGTGACTTCAGATGAATGTAACTTATTCATTTATTGGCCATTTGTAATGCCCACAGAAATTAGTGATCATGCAGTGTTAACACTAACATGGAATTCTTGGACCCAAAAGAGCAAATACTCTGTGCTGGGAATTCCCATGATATATCAAGGGAAGAATAGATTGAGAATTGCACAGGTAGAAGTTGAGTTAATCACATCCAGATATCTTGAGATTTTGAAATCAGGAGATGTGGGGTTGGATTATCCCCCGTTGTTGGTGATTTTCCGAGTGGTAAAAACGGGAATTAGACACTTCAAATTCATGCCAAAGTAACAATTCAGTAAATTGTTCGTGGATCAGAGAAAATCCTTGAGATCATGTCTTAAAAAACTTAAAGATGGGGGCCTCACATATCATACAGAAAGAGAAAAGGGAGACATTGTTATAGGAATTGGCTAATAACCTTTAGAGTAAATAGATATCGGGAGGAAGCAGAGATAATGCTGAAAGCAATCTGCAAGAAGACCTTGAAAGATACATGCGCGTTAATTAACAACACTGCTGACCCGCAAAACACGTTACTTAGGAATGGTGTTACAGAGGATCATTGGGTTGACCACTTTCAGACAGTGTTCGGCTCGACCAGTTAATGGTTCTAGGTTGGTGAGTGAAAAATCTACAAAGGGATGGTCTTTTGTATTTGATAAAGATAACCTCATAGAACTAAAACATAACTAGAGCCCTTTGCATGCACCAGGGCTGGATGGCCTGACAAATCAAAGGCGGCACTGGATGCTTGGTCCACCTTTATTGTATCACTGTTTAGACAGATTGCGAAGGTTGGAAGCCTACCACCCTCTTGGAATTCAGCTATTATAGTTCCTATTTTCAAGGGGGGATAGAGAAAATCCCAGAAATTGGGCAAGCTTTTCTCGTCCATTTTGCTCCAGATGTTTATGACTTGGGTAAAAAGCAAAGGCCCTTTTGACCCACGACAGACAGGCTTAATAAACCTCTATTTGCTAAATGTACTGACGCTGCATGCTATAAAAAAATAAAACAAAGCTATTCTTAGCATTTGTCGATTTGCAACAAGCATTTGATTAATTAAGATAATGGAGCTGTCCGAGAGACCTACTTCAAGCCATGGAAGATTTATATGTAAATACCTTTGTACGGATAAGACTAAACAATCAGTGTCCTATCAAAGAACATTAGGACCGAAAGAGAATTGAAACAAGGGTACTTGTTGGCGCCAGCAGTCTCTAACATATCTGTCTGACATGCATGTTGAGTCAAACAGGGCTAGAGCATTTCCCCCAAAGATCAATGGATGTCCTCTGCCCTGGCTGATCTACGAAGACGATCTGGTGTTGGTAGACCAAACCCAGATCGGGCTGCAACAAAGACTAGACCAACTACACCTGTATATGGATGCCAGCGACCTAGAGATAAATGTAAAAAAATCAAAGATCTTGCCACTGGGTGCGTTGGAAAGGAAGCGTGGAGTAAATTTCAGATGGAGGGTGGGATAGGAATTTCTGGAGCAAGTATTCAATACTCTATTTGGGGATCCGCTATAATAAGAGCATAAATGAACATCCTTGGGCCCTGGACCTGAGATCAAAAACCAAAATGTTAGCTTTGCAGGGTTCCATCTTTTACGCAAGATATGGTCAATTTACATTAACCCCTATGTAAACATTTTACAACCAGAGAGTGGTGCTGAGTAACATATGGAGGAGAGGTCGGGTTAAATCTGTCAAGGAGAATTTGGAGGCGGTTACAAGGGCTGTTTTGGAGGAAGATTCTAGGTGTACCAGCTTGTCTACTTGTAGTGGCTATCAGCTATGAAATGGGTCAGCCATCTTTATACTCAGAACGGCTTTGGAAAGCACTATCACTCATAAGAAAAGTCTCCATGACAGACCCGGCCGTCCCTTATTAAGTACTAAGCTTGCCCGGGAAAGAAGGGCCATCGGGGCTCATTAATCAGTGGCAAGATAAATGTATGGCGAGCCTTTGATAAATAACCCATGTGCAGCTAAACAAACACTCAAAATACAAAACTGGATTGAAACCCAGATGAAGAGAACAAAAGTATGAATTGTCATTGAACATGTCATTTGAAGCTCAAGCAATGAACGGTGCTTGGATATTTGGTCAGGTTTCCAAATAGATACCATCAGAACCAGTTTCTGCGTTTCAGGTTAAACTTAGATCACACAAAGGAACTATTGGTTGATGGGAATCAGGGTGGATGCATAGAAAAATCGTGCTGATTCTGTTTAAATTCAGAAATAACGGAATCGACAAAACATCTGGTAACCTCTTGTCCAGCCCTGACCTTGATGAGAATGTTGTACTTAAAGGTGCATCTTGAAAATGTGTGCACATTATCCGTAGATGAATGGTGGAATATGTTTCTCTTGGGAGAAAAACCATCTCTCGTGTTTGCAGGAATCCATTTTCTGGGTTAAGTGTTGAATGTATAATTGGGGAGTGATTGTGGCGGTGAACGTGGGAGTGTCATGGATAAACGAGGATTTTATACATTGATGTGTTTTTAAGATGTGAAAGGTTTGTAATAAACTAAACACAATCAAAAGAAAAAATGTGCATTATACAGAAAAAAGTGTTTTTCAGGGCACATCAAGACAAGGGGGAGGAAAAGAATAAAAGAAAGAAAGAAACGTTCTTAAAAGGTCTTGAAACATTTTGAACGTGCGAGTGCTATAGAATGAGAGCAAGGGAGAAGAGGGGCACAGGGAGGAAAGGAAGAAAAATAATAAGCGTTTCTACTAGGGTTTGAGGTGATTCGAATCGTGTACGTGCTTCAATAAGAAAAGGGAGAGAAAGGGACGTGCCAGAGGGGAAGTGGAGAGGGGTACAATAAATGCAAAACAAGTTAAGAAGTGCAGGTACATGGAAGGTGAAAAGCAACATGGTAATGTCTCACCCTATGATGAGGGGGGCTATATCACACTGTAGGTGTAAGGTAGGTAGTCCGTGGTTGCAGGATCGATAATGCATAACACAGCAAGGATTCAAAGTCAACCGGTGGTTGCAGGATGTAAATGCATAGCACAGCATGGTTAAAGTCAATCAGAGCTTGCAGGATGGTAAATGCAACACGGCACGGTTTCAAGTCAGTCAGTGGTTGCAGGTAGGAAATGCGAACCACAGCAGAGATTGAAGAGGCCAATCCAGGGGTGCAGGTAGGTAAAGTATAAAAAACACAGTACGGGGCAGAAAGGACGACAGAAAGGAGGAGCAAGAAGGCAAAGAAGATACAGCACAAGAAGAAACGCGACAGAGCAGAGGTTACAGATCAATGTGGAGTGGCACGAAGTGTACAAAACAACCAATGGTTAGCAGAAGGAAGTGGGGGGCAATGAACCAATGCATGTGGGAGAGAAGTACAAAGAGTAGGAAGAGGACAACCAGCAGGAGAAGATAAGTTAATGTGTGGAGAGGAAGGTAGAAGTGGCAAGGATAGGCGAGAGGCCGAGGGCAGGACATGAGGAAGGAGCGCTGCTTCACCAGGGGCTGCAGGATGTCACAATTGCACCAAGAGGGAGGGGAGTGAAGAGCGTAGGAGGAAAGCAGGGGCTAGAGGAAGGACCTACAGCCTCGGCAAGTGAGGGTGGCAGGCAGAAACGGTGGAATAGAAGGGAAAACCAGGCAGGTGGAGGCAGAGGGCTGAGATGGGGGGCAGAGAAGGGAGAACATGAATGAAAAGGTGGAGGGCAGAAGACAGGGGTCACAGAAGAGGATAAAAAAGCAAGAGAAGGAGGCCGGATGAAACACAGGGCACAGAAGGGGAAGTCAATGCAAGATGACGCAGAGGGCAGAAACCAGGGACATAAAACAGGAATAAAGGCAAGAGGAGGCAGCTGGAAGAAAAACGGGGGGAGCACAAAAGGGGAGGACAGAACAAGTAGAGGCAGACAGCAGGGACATGGGGGTACAGATGGGGCGGTCAAGGCAAGTGAAGAAGCAGCCAGAACAAGGGGAAGGAGGAAGTCAGGATTGAAGAAACCGAGTGAGGTTAAGGGGACAGAGTAACAGTAAGGAAATCTGCGAAAGATATTTAAAGAGAAGGATGGAGGAAAGTAAGAGAAAAACAAAGGAGAGAGGGGAGGGAAGGTACACCTTACCACACAAAGTGAGGAGGTGAAGCAAGACAGCAACACTGCAACATTGTGTAGTGGGAGGATCAAGGGCTGCAATACAGGAGCGGAAAGGGAAGACCAGAGGGGGAGGGCCCAGTCCACCATCTGTGCCCGGACAGGCCCAGACAGGGAACAAGGCCCTGAAAGGAGGCCCTCAAGGGAGCTGGCTGTCACTTTCCCACTCCCTGGCCAGCAATCGGGATGTACACAGCCCAGGCAAACTGTCTGGGCAGGGAGGCAGTCTTCTGGCCTCACAAGAGTCAGCCCACACAGAATGATGCATCCCGGCGGGCGTGATGGAAAGGCACAGCCGGGATGGAGAGAAAGGAGCCGCTCACATGCCCGGTGTAAGATGATATATCTCATTCCACTTATAAATGGAGGGCAAATACAGGAGGAACATGGGGAAGCGTAATGCTTGACCTGATCAATGTATTATTTTGGGCCTGAAAGTACTACCATTCATGAAGCACTAGACACCAGCTTCGTACGGAGCTGATGCTACACAATTTGCTTTCAATGATTGTAGCATTGCCTCATTTGTAAAGACCTCAAGCTTATTTCATTTCTACAATCCTTCCACACCCGCACTAACATTTTGGAACTACTATGTCGTATCACCTCATCTTTACCCATAAATTGTAAACCAGTGTGTGCGTGGATCAGACGTTTAGCCCTGTTTTCATTAATCTGATATTGATTTGTCCCTTCTTAATCCTTTGTAAGTAGTTCATAAATGAAAGGCATGGGCTACTGATTTACACATCCTATGCAAGAATCATGCAATTGATAGTGATCGTTTTTTCCAAGCCTTTTTAAACCCACAATAACTTTTCTGGTGTTTGCTACACATGCCCCATTACTCCAACCACAATGCTGTCAGACTATACTGCACTGATGAACCCCAATAGAGGTGAAACCGGAATCCAGTTGTCCACAGTCTTGGGCTTTCTCTCTTGTGTTCAAGAAGCCATGTATAAAATAGCAGTGCTTTGTAAGACAAAGACCCGTTTCTTGCCCCTTGTATTTTAGCTAATTTGCATATTCACAATGCTTTGCTCAAGTGGTGCTAAGCTGGAGGTGAACTTCCAGTGATGGCCACTGTGGCATGTGTGACTTGGTTCAAATGGCTTATTGTACTTGATGTGATTGAGAGTACAAAGAGCAAGACCTCTACTAAAGTTGGACAAAATAAATATGCATAAAATGTGAGAACTACTTTATTGATAACATGCAATGAGTGTTTAAGTAGATTAATAAATGGGAACACAAAGTCTTAGCAAATGCACTGCTGAAAATATTTCGCCTACAATAGCTGTGGTCTGGTTTATATTGGCATTTTGAGGGTGGCACACTCTATCCGCTCTAACGTCACTGTAATTGGACACATCTAAGCAAGTAGACTAAAACATCCAGCCTGGACAAACATGGTAACAAATAGCTTGAATATTGTTACACAACAAAATCCGGGCCCCAGGAAATAAACAATTTCAAAATACGCCAATTGATGGAAATGGGATTTTAACTCGAAACACTCTTGTTTCAGGTCTATTACTTCAGCCCATTTCAGACAGAAGAAAGCATGCAGAGCGTTTTAGTAACTCTCACATGATGATTGTATTAACCGGTTCTGGAAATTAGAGATTATACCATTTGTAATACAAATTTACGAAGTGGCAAGAGGACACATTAATGGGTGATTATAATTACATAGGAAATTGCATGATTGTTATGCCAAGTTTATGCTTCCATGAGATGTATGTCATGCTAGCGTGGATACATTTCGATTGCTGGGGACTGCAGTTCAGGAGGGAAATTTCACTATGATATAATATAGCCTTTCCTGAAAATGCCATGGCTTCCCCTCTCAACATGGCCCCCTTGCTCCGATTTCGTGGCGAAAGGTGGTTTTTATGGTACTCCTAATAATCTGTTTGTTAGTAGAGATTACGTAGCTGGTCCACAATCAGATGTATTCTGATTTGCTAATGGGTTTCTGAAATAAAAACGGCCTCATTTCGTCTTTTTTTTTCGTTGAATAGATATGGCGAGACTCCAAAGCCTACATTCCTCTCATTTCGCTCTAAATTGCAAAATTGTAAAAACTAGACTAGAAGTGCTTTAAGATGCATCTGTTTTCTCTTTTGTGAATCTTTACCGAGGCTTATTCCATGGATCAGAGACGTACTCTCTTGTCTATAGACATGTTGACTGGCCCAAGATTGGTTTTGTCAAAGTTTCATCAACCACTGATAACTGCATGGTATTTTATTGTTCAGTAAATGTGGCATCTAGCATAAAATGCTCTACGTATACACGATTCATAGATTGCGCTAAGTCAATATTAATAGGCAGAAACTCCCAGGAAAAGCTGGATGTGTGGATGGGTTCCCTAATGGGGTTATTGAAACTTATTATTTCACATTTCTCAATAAAATGAGTATGCAGTTGTGGCGAGAATGAAAGGCAAATGAAGACTGCCAGAATAATGGATTTTCCTGCTTCACCTAAGACACATTTCTTGCATCAACAGATAGTATGCATAGTGCCACAAACTAAACCATATCCCAAACAATATTGGGACTTAGATACATTTCATCCCAAAGATTTTTAATAACTTTAAATTGACAGCAGGAAATGCTAAAAAGTTCCAAGGGGCTCATTATGATTATGGTAGCGTGGGAAAAAATGGGCAGTAATGGGATTTCCTGAACTTTTCCCGCCCGCCATACTAAGAGTATGGAACTGGAGGGGGGATTTGCCTCCAGCATCGACTGGAGGTAAACCCTCCCACTTTCCACCAAAAATTGACAAAATCGGCAGAAATACTGCAGTGGTATTTCTGCCAAAAATTCCCCATAGTCCAATGGACTCTCAAAAAAAGGGGATTAACTCTGCCACCACCACTTGTAATCTGTCAGTAATTCCACCAGACCAAGTGGCGATAATGGTAATTCCGTTGGGCAGTATTCTGTGGATTTACTACTGAAATATCGCCTCGTAATGAGCCCCTCTGTGTTCATGGTTAACTGTGCCTGCCACACTCAAACTACACATCCAGAAATACCAACGTCACAAATGTGTACAAAAATATAATTCCACTAACTGGAGAATATGGCCTGTGTAACAGAAATACCTTTCAAAATGACAAGTCAAGTGATAGGATGTTCTGAATGACGTGTTTGTGCAGTTTTCCTACTGTACATCAAGTAAAAGAAATGACTCATCATTTCATTCAGTCTTTCAAATGTAATGTTTTATTTCTTTTGTATTTGTATTTATTTTGTTTATATAGCGCCTTACACCAAAGCGCTGAACATTTTAACAACATAATACATAAAACAATAACAGTAGAAGCAAGTGACAATAATGAATCAGTCCAATAAAACAGTGAGAAGAGCATTTATTCTGGAAGGAAGAGGGAGAGCTGAGCAGTAGATCTGGGAGGGAGGGTGAGGGCTGAGGAGGAGGAGGAGAAGGGGGAGGGAAGGGGTAAAGGGAGGAGTCCACTATCCGATTTATTTTTCAAAGTTTACAAATACATTATGGATTATACATACTATCTTACAGTGTAAATATGTCAAAAAGCTGTGATTCTCTTGTATTGGTTTGAATCATTCATGTGTTCATTTCAGCCAACTATTGTGCTGACTTCAAGTTATCCAGAGATTCACCTCAGAGCAAATGAGACCCTACCCTTTGTAGTATTTTCCAGGAGTCTATTAAAACATAACTTAAAATTCCAATAGCTCTTGGTTTACAGTGTGGGTGGTTATTAGCATCTGTTGGGCTGTTTGTTTTATTACTGAGCTTCAAAAGCAGATACTTCCATTAAAAGTGGCACCTTTTGAACTTTGCATAGCAAAAAAGCTAGACCTCTGTCTAATGCAGGAGAAGAAAGCAGGCCTGTCATCTCATCTTTAATCAATCTTTCACTGCAACCATTATTTAGATGTGTTTACAAGAGTTATGTGCTGAAGCACTAAATGTTGGTCATAGGGTGAATGCAGGGTGTGATTCAAACATTATGCATCAAAACGAATTTGGCTCATAACTTTAAACCCATACCAGTTACAAACATGGGATTCTATGTGCTTTGAAGCCGAGAGGAATTTCTTCAATTAGATTCCATTCAAGTATTGAAAAGTAATAGAATTATTCATTTGCATAAAATGAAGAATGAGATTGTGTTATTTCTATAGAGCCTTAATCCAAAGCGCTTTACAGAGCACATATTTACATACAATAACACCCAACCAAAATTGGTATTCATTTATCGACCTCGGAAAGGATGAAAGGCTGAGTTGGCCTTGCCGGGATTAGAACCTGTGACCTGCAGGTCACGCTCAGATCGCAGCAGCGAGCGCTCAACCCGCTGAGCTATTTTACCGCCATATGATTGTGCCGAATACATGTGCTATATATTCACGTAACATACCTAGTTGTGTGTCTGCAAGAACATATCACAGAAGTCAATATCTCATCACGGTGGCAAGTTGCCATAGTGAATGATGGGGGAAAAAAACAATTTAGCGTCAAGAGTATTAAGGTTGAGTGGACCCCCAACTTCTTTTTTGATCACAAATATAAAACTATGAAACTCCAGTGAAAATTGGGGTGTGTACTCAAAAGGAGTGTCTGACTATGAGGCAGGCCAGTGGAAATATCAGACCAGTCATACAGTGTGACATAATCATGACAGAAGCATGGGAACATTTGACACTTTAAAAGTGCGAGCACACAGGGGATAGGATTCTATGAGAAAGTCTGCAGGAAGCAACACTACCTGTTCCTGTAGGATGGATTAATCAGGGAGATCAATTTAACAGCTGCAAAAGGGAGGAATCCTGCTCCAAGAGATGATTCCTGTCCACAGGGGAATCTACAGGGAAGGGACCCTGAAGCAGTTCTAATTTAACAGAAGCAGACAGAGGGTGTCTGCTGAATCTGCTCCTTTATATACTATTCCAAAGAGTATGAGAATTCTTCAAATTAAATTATATCTGCTCTTTAGCTCCCATTTTTATTTTTCCTATTATATCCGAGAAGGCGGGTGGTCTGGGAAGGTAATAGAAAAGACAATGATTTAAATAGAAAATGTACAGTGCATTTTCACTTAATTTAAAATCTAGTGAAATGTCATTTTAATCCAACCCCAATACATTTCGAGCTGTGTGCGCAATGAATCAGATAGCATTTCTTTGGGTACAATTTAATGATATCATTTACAAAGTGTTTTCACAGAAATACCTAACATTAAGCTGTGATATAAAGATGTCTATACCATAGCCTAATGTGTATTCTGTGAACACCATAGCTATTTAAGGAATGGGCAATGAGAGCAAGTTTAATCGTGTCATTTCTACTCTCTTAAAAGTGATGTAAATCCCATACACCACTCATTCTTGAAACTGCACAGTGGCATTCTATTAGTGAGGTGTGAGGGGAGGGGAATTTAAACTGTTTAACACAATCTTTGTGAGTTCTGAATCAATTATATTGCTTCCCTAATCAAAACCTGCTGAATCATGTATTCAATTCATTGTAAACTTAGGTTAAGATGCACATGGCTAATAACCCACAGCAACATATTTACCTGGGAAATGAGACTTGCAACTGTTCTCTGATTACATACATTGATGGTGTTATTGGGGAAAGCAAGTTCTATGTATCTTTTGTAAATGTACATTTTTGTGTAATTTAGAAATGTTGTAGATGTAAAGAATTGGGCATTAAGTGACAGGATTAAGTCTGGGATTGCTGTTGGTATTCAGAATTAAACATATAGAGATTGGATTAACTAAATGGATGTTTGTGTGTGAGAAATAGTGAGATTTAAGCAGTGGGGTTATTTTCATTTTTGGGTACAAGCTACTTGTGGTTTTATAATGTTGTGGTGACATTCCGACATAAAGCTTGCATACCTTCCTTAATTCATTTATTTAAATAAATTTGAGTTTTGATCAAACCACCAGTTTCTTCCTCAGAATTGTAAGGTGGGACTGTATACTAAGTGGCATTAGATCAGGGATTCTTCCTCCCTGAAGAAGTAATACATTAAGCAAAATATATCCTACAGAGTACTTGACCAAGTTAAACCCTATGGAGATGTCCCCACTAACTAATAGGGAGCATATAAAGTTATTTTGAGCAACTTTAATGTCACATGGCATGGGGAATCCGATGTTGAACATAGCACTTACACACAATCATTAAATGTGCTGGGAGATATCAAATGGGGATTGGTCCCACAGTGCAATACATACAAGCTGAGGGAAACTGGGGCACTGTGAGGCTCAAAAACAAGCTTGTAAAGTTGCATCTGGTCTCATTTGGCCTTGAAAATAGACATCCTAACTCACCTGAAGGTCCTGGCATCACCCATCTGTTTTCATACTTACCTTGATATTATACTTCCTGGAAGTCAGAACTCCAACATTTCAGACTTTCCTTCACAAATAGGAGACATAAATAGATCTTTGACAGCCTTGAACCAGACATTTGTACACATGAATTGGAGCTCAAGCGGTCCTGTGGTAAGGTTCTGAGTCATCTAAGCTCTCCAGTTAGTGCTGTAATTGATTGGCTTGCCTTCCTAATTGCTGATGGATATGAGGCAAAATTCATCAGGGTGTAGTGTCTGAGGTTTGTGGTGCCCTAACTTGGTCCTGTCCAACCTTCAAGAATAGTTAGAAATCTGAAGGGAGAAATGTCTTTCGGCTATGTGGGATAGAGCAGAATTACTAATGCACATAATGTATGCTTCCCACTGTTCAATAGAACTAAAATGATCTGATGAACCCCCAATTCAGAGATCAGTATAAATGCTAAAGATGCATTACAGTTTGTATTATTGGGCAATTCGAATAAGGTGTGCTGCCACACAGTAAATTGTAAAGATACATTTAAGGACCCATTTCTTAATAAAAGAAAAATATTTCTGATGAATGAGTACCAAAACATTTAATCAGAAATAGATTTAGCAGGCTTTCAAAACCCCAGATGAGAATTTGCCCAATCTTTTTTGTTTTTAAAAACCCTTTGAGACAGTAATTGTTTGCAACATTGTGTCTGCACTTTGTCTTTAGGATTCGAAACTATGATGTAGATTGATCAATTGGGCCCAGGCACTTCCAAGTATGTGACTACTGTATTGAAATAATTTCATAATTGTGATGAACTTCCTTGATCACTCGAATTTCTTGAAACAGCATGTTGTATGCGAACGTCCTTGCTCTGCTAGTTTGTGTACTGACAAATATGCCATCTTTCTAGTTTCTGATACTGTTATTTTTTATAGTTTTAAAACCGCAAAAAATGATTTTCAACATTAACAGATGAGTCCCTTTTAGAGTTTGAAAAATATGCCCGAAACAATGCAGATTTGTGAATTTGTTTTGTACAGATACATTGTGTACTTTTTCTGTATTTAAAAACCTACTTATTTTTTTTTTTTTTTTTTTTTTTTTTTTTTGATTCAACTGTTTTCACAGTTTTTACAAAAAGGTGCAACCCAAGGAATTTCTGATCCCGAAGAATTCTGTTCTGTTTTGTTTCATTGCGCTTCTGTGCTTAGACAGTTAAAAATGTAGTTTCCCAATTACTGTCAGGTTGGATCTTCTTTTTTCAGGTTTATATTCTGAAAAAACTGGCCGACTGCGATTACTGATTTTACATTTTCACCTGACATCAGGATGTTCCACCAATATTCTTCCTCCCCGCATCTGCTGTTTTTCGATAAATGGCCCATGTGTGTCATTCTTTTAGCCGCTAGTTCCGGGCATGACAGCAAGAGATGCCTCAAGGTTTCAATTGTGTCAGGTTTGTTGCAGAATCTACAGAGGTTGTTAGCAGCAGAGCCTCTGATGAATAGGATTTCTTTCGTGTGTAGGAGATTCAGCCTGGCCCTTAGAAATGTGTTTCTAATTTGCTTACTCGGTCCTTGTAGTAAATAGCTCATGGGTTCATTTTGTTTTTGATAATTGACTGGTAGGTCCGCAGCCAGTTTGTATTTAGCGGCCTCTTCCAGCGTTTTAATCCAGTCCATTTGTTTGAATTTTTTTACTGTTTTAGCGGGGTTGTTTTCCAATTCTTCCCATGAGCTTCCAATTTCCTCGAGGGTTTCCATGTTTCTTTGCTCCCAAGAGGCTAGGGTGTTGTTCTCTCCTGTTTTAAGTTCTTCCTTTATAACCTTGAAGGTCTTCTCAGGGGATAGCCTTATTTTCCGATTCAGCATTAAGATGTTTAACTTGACTCTTCCTTTTAGGGAGATGACGTTGATTTCCCTGCGAATAGATGCCATCGGAGTGGAGTTTGGGAGCGTTAGAATTTTCCTCCAGAATAAGCCTTCCAGCTTCTGCCAGGTCCGCTCTGGGATCATGGGCATCGCTTCTGCACCATAAGTAATGGCGGGTACCACTTTCGCTGTGTAGAAGTTCAGCACTGGTTTCAGTGAGAATTTTCCGTATTTTTTGTCCATGAGTCGAGCTTGTGTTATCATAATTTTCGTCTTGGCAATCAAGGCTTCCTGCATGGGGGTTTCAAAGCGATTTGCGCTTATCGTCACTCCCAGGTATCGGAATGATTTTACTTTCTCTAGTTTCTCTCCGGCCAAGAACCATTTAGATTTTTCTTTTTGTGTTGTGGGTTTTTCCAAAGTCATTATTTTTGTTTTTGATGAGTTTAGAATCAGATCGTTGGCCTCAAGATATTCTGCGAGCGAAGTAAGTTTGCGTTGTAACCCTATGGCAGTTTGATCCAGTAATAAAATATCGTCGGCATAGAGTAGTCTGCCAACCGTTTCCTCTCCAATTCTAGGCGGAAATGATCTGATAGTGGGGTCCCAGTTCTGATAATCTCCAATGAACGCATTGTACAGTGCGGGGGCCAGTGGACATCCTTGTTTTACGCCTCTATGAGTGGTGATCTCCTCTGAACGTTGGCCTTTTCCATTGAGTCTAAACCTACTTATTGTAGTACTATTGTTGGTGCCAGTACTTTATTTTCAGTGCAGGGGAGTGAGGGGGTCATAAGGAATTGGGCAATAATAGTAAAATGATCACAATTTATCAAATGCCTCCAATTTTGCCCTCTAAACCCAGTTCAGGATTTGGTCAAATACTCCTGAAGATATTGCTGGTGGACTTTATGCTGAAATTCCACTAATTTTTACCTCCACCTAAGAAGTGGAGTAAAACATTCCATAGTGGCTCCATTATTGTATTGTACTTTACAAAAAGGCATTGGATGTGCTTCCCTTTAATACAGCAAAAACGTTTCTACAATGTACCGTGAAAAGGTGGACATCTGATGAGCCACTACTGTACATGTGTCCATTTGCACCATCAGTATGATGGTAGGAATGGATAAGCATGTTTCTAAACAATACAATAAATACCTTCAAAGGCTACCTCTGCCGGTGGTAAACTCTGAACAGGGTAGCTTTTTAGAAATACCACCAGGGGAGGTGGCAACTTCCTGTAGCTGTACATCTTACTGAAAATCCATCCAACCCTAAATGTTTACTGTTCTTTGGGTATGATAATGACTGTGCAGGTATAATTCCAATGTCTTCTGTTTGGTTTTGTAGTACTAGTTTCCAGCATCTGTTTCACTTTCTCTGTGGGGTGTGTGTTATTTTAGGGTTGTGGGGACTAGTTTCCAGCATCTGTTTCACTTTCTCTGTGGGGTGTGTGTTATTTTAGGGTTGTGGGGGAGAATTAGACACCTGTGAGGATTTGAGGATTATAATGGTTGCTTGTGCGCATTACTGAGAAATGATGACGCCCCACCCCCATTACTAATAATTTGCATTTATATAGTAACGCTATGAACCCTCAGGCATAGGAGCGCTTACCCACGGTGTGTAGTGTTCATTTATCGACCACGGATCCTGTCGGGATTCGAAGCTGCGTCTGCAGGCTCTGTGCAAATGTCAAACCGAGCACTCTACTTGCTGTGCTATCTGACCTCGCTGGCACGGTTTGCCTTCCCTTGCTAGAACAATACATGAGATTTGTTCAGCTGTTTGAATCATGATAGCTGTATGCTTTTAGTGTGTTCCACTGCTTTTCCTCATGGAATGTTAAGGGCTGTCCCGCAGTGGCTGATGACCGCAACATACATGTTGCCCTACCAGTAAAAAAAACGTTTTTACTGTTTGCCTGGTGCACCATAATGCATCTGCTCTCATTGTCCAGTGCTGCCTGCCACTGTTCGCTTAGTATTCATGTTTTAAGCTGCGTTTCTTCATATGAACCCTTCAAGCAAAGTAACCATTTTCCAAAACAGGAGTACTTTGTTGTTTCCACGGGTGTAGAGCTTTTTTTTTTCTCCACACGTTTGTATCCTTCATCAGGCCATTTCCCTTGATGTTATTGCTTTGCAGTGTGCACTGAGACTATGCGCGTTGTGACCTTTCAGCAGAGCGCAGGCACTGCTTGGCAAGCCCACTTCTCACATGCAGGGAGTTTAGCATTCCCACGATGGGGACGTTTGCAGCTGCAGATAAGCGTTACACGAGGGTCGCTTGAAAAGACATTTCCACTCGTGTGTTGGTTCCTTAGAAAGTAGAGTGCAAGCTTGCCAAGAAATACATGAAGAGGGCGGTCCTCTTCGCAGTATTGGCCATAGTGCCTGCTCTCATTGCTTTTGTTAAAGGTTGTCTTTTACGTGTATGCATGGTATCGAAATGCTCACTTTGATTGGACAGAAAATAAGCTTCACTCCTAACATTCCTGAAACGTCCCCATCACCCAGTACAAAGTCTTATCACAGTCTCCATTAAAAAGCATCGATCATACCCGCCCCTTCTCTTTGGGGGTAACCGTAACGGAAATGAAGTTTCGACCTATGCTTTACTTTTGAGGTCTGGATTTTTGTATCCAGTCCTATAAAGGCTTAGTCCGCAATTTGTAAGATTGCATGGCTTCACGTCCCAGAGTCTTTGAGCCAGTTCACACTCCGAGTTTGACAAAGGTGCAATCCCATTGGGAAACGCTTCGTAAATCGGGCCCCATTGTGTCTGTCTCCTTTCTGTTTCACTGGAGGCTGGAGAGAAAGTGCTGTGTCCCAACACTGTCGGCGCACTTCACATCCTTTATCTCTGTTTAGCTCAAGTTAAGGATTCCCCATTGACATCCGTGGACAAACAAAATGTGTCAAAGAGCCTCTTTGTGTTCGCCTGACCCCTTCAACTGTGTTTTATTGAGCTCTGTACAAAAGGCTCAAATGTAACGTCAAGCTGAACAATGCGCGTGCTAAGCATTCATAATTGGTGTATGGATTGGGCGGGTTCCGCACGGATTTGATGGGATTGACTCCATTGGCCGTTTCCATGGTGGACTGTGGAATAAAGCAAGCCTCGCTAATGTGGAGTGCCATGCTGCCTCATCCACGAGGTCACGGGTGCAGAAATAGGGCTCCATTGCCTCCACCGGTATTATGTTGGCTCCAAGCCCTGCCTTCCAGAGTCCCACCAAGAACAGAAGTGTGCATGCGTGTGTGTATGTGTATATGCACATTTTGCTCTTTCTTTCTCACCAAAAAGGATGTGTTTCTTGATTAAGAACAAGGAAGATTGAAAAGCTTGAGGTTTGCAACATTATTTTTCTGTCTTGTGATTTGCTAACTGTTATGAGGGAAAATTGGCCTAGCAGTGTCTCCTTAATTGCACACTTTACCTAGAGCAAGTAGTGCATGTATACAAAATGGTGGATTTGGATGGCGGCAGCAGACACGTCCTCATTTTGGATCTGTAATGTTAATGGCAAGTTCTTTGTTTTGGGAGCAGTGACCTGATTTTAAAAGGTAAAGTCATCAGTTTGTCCAAGCCATCATAAGATTTTTTTGTTGTTGCTCTGGATGCAGACATATATATTTGTAATGTTTTACTGAGAAGTCACCCTCACCACAGGCAGTTCCCTCCCTCCCCACTCACGTGGTGATGCAACAAACTGTTTAACAGATTCATGCCCCTTGAACCCCTCTCCCCTGAGCTAACAATAAACCAAGAACCAGGCCGGAGTAGAGGAAATATGTTGGTGTTTATTTAAATTAACAGTAATAGAAATTAGCACGAAAATATCAAACACCACCTTAGCACAACACAATCCACTTCTCTCAGCATAAATAAATCAAGAAAGTAAGTTAAAAAGAACAAAGACACGATTCTTACTTTTTGCAAATTTCACTTCACAAAATTACACTGATCATTAACAAAGGCACTTATGTAATGTTGTGCGATTTTGATTTTCCTGCAGGCTTAAAAGGGTGGCAGTAGGATTTCAAGATTGGTAAAAATACATATGGAAATTATAGTTCCACCCACACTTTTGGTTTAAAATAAATCACCCTTTGTTTATAGCTTTGTTTTTCTGACACCCCTCCTCCCCCACCCTCTGCTATAGTCTAGGTTGGGAAGTCGAACAGAAAAATTGGAATGCTTTGGGGAATTTTGGATTTCAGACCCCCCCTTACTAAAAGGCCTTTGGGAAGCTGGATAAAAAAGTTGGACTGATTTAAGAACAAAGACACCCCTCTTGGTTAAAGAAGTCGTGGTCAGCTGGTCAACCAGGATTACCCAATTTATTTTTAGGCTATATTTTTCAGCGCACTCTGAGAAGTGAGCTTTGTTAATTTCGAATTTTAACAAAATTCACCCCGTAGTGTTCTGGCAAATGGAGAATTCATTACGTTAATATTTTTGGTTACATAGGCTAAGGATCGTCAGTTTTGCCCCTCCTGCCCACTATAAAGGGAAATTATTCAAGGCAAGCAGACTCCCCCACCTATTTTGTTTCCCAGGGCTCAGTTCTACTTACATAGCAAGCCTCTGTTTAAGGGTCAGGAAAGCTAGCTGCATGTCAGGACACTCTGAAAAGATAGGGCAGGGGCCAGGTTACCCAATTTTTCAAAGATGGCCTCCTGCTCTCCACCATAGGACACAGTCAGCTTTGAGGCCTTCCTAGAAATAGGCCGCTGCACCCAGATGCACTCTAAGCAATCTCCTTTGGTGTCTCCTTACAGCTGTCAGATGGTAAGATTCAGCAGCCCTACCTGTCTCCTGTCTGTGTCTTTACTTTTTCTGTGTCTTTCTCTCTGTCCTCTGTGTGTGCAGTCCCCCTTGTATAGCAGCGATGACACCACCAATTTTACAGTATTGGTGGTGTCACCAATATTACAATATTGCAATAATACCTGCCACTAGGATCGGACAATTACCCTTCTCTCTCCTTCCAAACCCAACCATGTCAGGATTGGTTTAGGGGTCTCCAGTACCATTTGGCAATTCCCATTTGTCATCATCCTTTGTTCTCCTTTCAACTTTTTGGCACACACTAGTCATGTATCACAACTTCATAATTTCACTAGCAACTGCCATACGAAACATATTTTTTGATTCAGCTAATCATGGAGTATTAGATAAGCTGACCACCAAATCCCTACCATATATCAAGGCCATGTGGCACCTTTCTGCCATTTCCATAAAAAGCACATCAGTTATGAATATGTAAGTTATTAAGCATATCCCTAATTTCATTTTCCACCTGATCACCAACTCTCACATTTGGAGCATGTTCAGATCAGCCAGAAACCTAGTTTAACTGCCATTACACTTTTCAGAGTCATAGGCAGATGAATTTCATATCCCCAAAATTGCCTAGAAATTACATAAGAAATAGTACAAAAATGAAATCAATCCGCCTTATGGATGCTGAGAAAAAGGCCTAAATGATAGTCCTGTTAAATTACTTGTGAATCTTCATATGGGACAAATGATTTTGACTCCTGCCTTCCGGCCATTTGTTTTCACTGGGTCAGCCTGTACCTTTATCAGTCTCCTTTGTATTGGAAGTTGCTCTTTGAAGTGGGTGCCCCCATTTTCACACCTATTAGTGGCTTTCAGTGCCAGCAGGTCTGGCGAACTTTGAATTTTGACACATTTAGCAGGATATTTATTGCAATTTGTAATTAGACGGGAGATGTGACATCTTGGCTAGGAGTGGAAGATGTCCTTGTGATGTTTTGCCCACAGCCATGAAAAGTTTCTGCCTTGGGCTGACATTTTCCATGAAGACAAAGTGGCTCTTCAAATATCACTGGAATTTTGTAGGTGAAACATAATATACATTGCTTTTGGTCAACCCGCACATCATGTTTTGTTTTCCTAACATTTCTCTGTGAGCAGCGATATTTTTTTCAATTTTACTTTTTAAAACCGTCTTTATTTGCACACACTTGTGCGGCCCGTTTTTGATTTCAATGTTTAACAATCATGTTTTCCATGTGACAGGGATCTTGGATTCCTCCTTTTGTAAATTAAAGTGCTGCTTATACATTGGTAAGCCCCTTTCCACATGGCTGTTTAATTTTACTTGGAAAACAAAGGCCAGGCCATTTTTGTTTCAGTGTTTAAAATCTTGCTATTTATGTGAACGGGACTTCTGTTTGGGGCCTTTAAATACACCTCACATAAGTATGCTACAAAAAATATGTTTACGCTATCACTGTATTGTTATATATATTTCATACCAGAATGGACCACCATATGTATCGTTAATATCAGTATGGATAGGCCCAGATTACTGTGAATGCAAGCAGACGTCCAAGGCCAAATGATAATGATGTGTTATTATATAGCACTTACGCTTAAGCGCTTTATATAGAACAAATATACATACAATATCTCTCAACCTGTGTTGGTACTCATTTATCAACCTTGAACGATGAAACGCTGATTTAGCGTTGCCGGGATTCGAACCTGCAACCTGCAGATCACAAACACATCGCTGTCTTACCGGCTATAGCGATCTTACCAGCTGTAGTAAAATGACCAATTACATGTCTGAATGTTCTCAAAGTCCGAAAGCAAAGTACACTCTGTAGTGGATACCATTAAACTGGTAACTTAGATTTAACAGCAGGCCAGTTCATCTGCAGGTCTAGAGCAAAGTTGACCACATGTCAAGCCTGCATGGATCTACGTTTCAGGCTTCCGAGGTTGGCAAAAATACATACCATTGGGAGGATTCATACCTGTGTATTAAAGAATTTAGAGTAGCACAGGGAAAGCCGCGCACTCACACGGCTTCCCGTACTCTGGGCACTCATTACCTCATGCATGCATACAAACATCCTGAACAGCATACCATGGAGATGGGAAAGATAGACGCATTACAACCAAGCATTAATTGTAGAACAATTAAATCAAGGGCAACTTTATGTGCTATGGTCAAACATTTCGACACTGCAAGTTTTTAGGCACAAGGATCTTGTCATGTGACTGAGGACACGGAGATGGAATGTCTTGTGGTGATCTTAACAGAGACAACGCCAGAATAAAACATGCTATACCTGCAACTTGTGAAAAGCAAAATACATAGTCCGAAATGAATGCTTAAATGCTTTTTGGACGTTTTTGTCAGCTTTGTGAATTTGAGGTGTTTAAGAACCGGCTAAATCAGTGACTCAACCCCTGAAATGTGCCTGAAATAAACCTTTTAATGAGTATAGCAATTATCATATAGAATTCCAGTAAGACACATTATTTGTTATTCCTATTCTTTCTTATTTTGGGTCACTGCTCAAAGTGTTACTTGTGGAATCCCCTATATTTTTAAGATGCCTGAACAAGAAAGCCAGCCACTCCAGAAACGGAGCTATATGGGGTAGCAAGGGAGACCAAAGGGGTAGCAAGGTGCGACCCCCAAATGATGGTGCTGCCTGTATTCGTAGCCTTCTCCCAGGTGCCAGTGAATACATGATAGAAATGACCGGTTTCCAAGATCCATTCTACAAGGGAATTCCGCAATATGACAATTATTAAAATGCATTTTAAAGCTATGGGCACACTGCTGGCCCCTGTGTGTCGCCTGTCTTTGGGGGTGCAAGCTGAGGGTTTGAGAAAATCTACCCAAAACACCCAAAAGATCCAGAGAGGCTCAAGTTAAAAAAGTAGTTCTATTTCATTTTGTTGAAAAGATTGAAGTGTCCGCTCAAGAGGAGCTGGACAGTCAGTCTGCCCTACCATTGGTGGATCTCTGCCCATGCGTGTTTCACCCCCTGGTACAAAATGCTTTCGCAAGGACAAAGCTTGTATACCAGCATGCAAAGTGCTCAGGATGCATACAATGATTATGCATAATGAAGTTCACAAGAGCTTCTTAATATGTATATGTGCTCTGTTGGAGAGATGGTTCACTGATGCAATGTAGGCAAACGCACGCTAGCTCTAGATCTCTATCTGTGACCATAATCACATCCAAGAAGAAAGAGTATGTACAGATAAGGCCTTACGGGAACCTGTATCTATGTCCAAGTTTACCCGTGGCCATCTAGCATCCTAATTGTACCCTTATTATTGTGCCCCATCGCTGTGTCCCCATGTTGGACCGTGCCCTGCTGCTTCGCAGTTAGGGTTGCGCTATACCTAACCCAACCCTAACATGCAGGCTATGGCAATGTTGGTCCCTGGGTGTACTCAGTCATGGAATAAACTTGCCATCAACTTACCTCCCTGACTCCAGCGTGGTGCGTGAGCAGACAAACTCCATAACTTCACAAAACTAATGAACAATGTGCGGTACTGCTATTAATATCTAAAACTAGAACCCAGGTTTACAGTGATTTATCGCATTCTTTAAAACTCAGTGGTAACGTAGAAAAGCATTTCAGAATGGAATGCTGCAACATTCGGAATCTAAGGAAAATCTAAGCACGTGATTTTTTAAAATGCTGATGGAAAGGTACATCTGGAGTAGTTATCCTGCTCTGATGGAGAACTACTGGAGGTGTGTGCAAGAGATGAAAGCTGCGCCTGGAAAGCACCGTGGGGGTGTGGGGGTGGGCGGTGGTAGCTGTTTTCCCTTTGGCAGATGCTGGAAACATTTCCCAGGCATGTTTGGTGGCAGAGGCGTTGCTAGGGGGGGGGCTAAGGGGGCTATAGCCCCTGGTCTTTTGGTTATAGCTCAGGAGCTATAACCAAAACGCTAGCTAGCCCCCCAGTCCCGAAAGTTCCGACATTAGCGTAGCCCGGTGTCTTTTTCAGGCCTAGCAACACCCCTGCTTGGTGGTCTGAGGATAGGAGGGGAGCATAAGGAGGACAGAGCTGCAGGATGCAGAAGGTTAATGGAAGTCCATGCATAGTGATGTGAAGGGCAGAGGGTGTAAGCTTCAGATCTGCAGTGCTCCTACCAGCTGGCAGCCGTCCTATTTACTAATCCCAGTGGAAAGTTAGTTTGAAATACTAAACTGTTCTGAGCTTAGGTCTCTCTGTAAGCCCTGCTATCTTGGGCAATAATGGCACATCACTTTTAGGAACCTGAGTTCTTAAAGATCTAGTCACGAAGTCTAGTTTGGTAGCTTTGGTTATATTTCAGAAAACAGATTTTAAAAGAATGATGTTTGAAGCTCTTATAACATGAGAGTTCCTAGTCTTAGTTTTGGTGTTAATTGGCAGAGCAAAGCTAAGATTGAAATATGGTTTTTCTACTGTCCGGCTAAAACTGTTGTCGTTTTCATGTAGGACTAGCAGTGGTGGTTAAAGAAATGTGGGAAAACGTGTTTTATTTTGCCCTTTCCTTTGTAATGGCGTTTTGGGTACACCTGTTTTTCGCAATTAAGTATATACCGATTCAGCTTGGTGGCACCATGTTACTCGCAATTAAAGACTGAACGTTTATATGGAACATTGGTGTGGACTTTTCCATATTTATATATAAATATTATTCTATTAATCAACACCTTCCAGCGACCTTTCCTTACGTGTTGTTTAACTTTGGTTCAACTTGTCTGCTACTGCATTTGAAACCTGATCTTAGTTCATAATTTTGAAAATATCCATGCCATGTAGAAGAAAAGCGAGAACAGAGTGCAGCTTGGATGGTGTGAAGTGACGTGTAAAAATGCTTTACATTTATTTATGGAAGAATTACAGATTTTAAAACTGTCCACAAATTAATGAAGACGCCCCCCCTAAGCCGACATTAGTGTTTGCGCTCCGATGTATTTTTTTGGTTATTGTTTCTGTTAACGCACGACATTTTTGGGACTAGAATTCCCCAATTATTGACCTTTTGTTGCTTACAGGTCTATCATGGTCTTTTTGGGGTTAATATAATTAATCTTTTATAACACAGTTAATACCGGAGACCAGTCTCTAAGCGGGGGACCACAAGACAAACCTGTATTACTTCGAGTAGAATTGCTTTCAAGACAAACACGTTGCCCCTGGGCTATCCTCCCAGCCCAAATAATATAATATAGAGCACATCTGATTATTGGGGCCTAATACAAAAAAAGGTTTGGGTGCGCGCATGTGTGTGATATGTTGGTGGAGATTTCTACAAAACAAATTGCAAAACCCTGATTCGCAAACCTCTCTTCACGATAGTATCCGAAATCATTTTTGAGAATCAGGGCCCTGCTGTTGCAGACCCTGGGAAGAGGGGGGGCCTACTAGGCAGATTCAAACGCTTGTCCTGATTGTCAAAGGGACACACTTTGAAGTGCATCTGCCGTGGACCAATCGTCTCCTGTGTCTGGGAAACCTTGTTGAATCGCAGGGGGAGCCTGCAGGGGTGTTAGGTCTGAAAAAGACCCGGGGCCAGGGTGATGTTGGAACTGACGGGACTGGGGGCTAGGTAACCTTTTGGTTAGCTTAGCCCGCCCCCCCTGTCCCCTCCCCCCAGCAACGCCTCTGGGCGGAGGGAAAGCACATAGGCTGTCATGAGTTTATACAGACCCGTGTCAGTAGTGCCACTACATGAACAGAAGAAACACTTGAGCTTTTCTGTTCATTTTTCCCATTCCGAGCTCCAGTGGAGGAAAATGCATTTATTTACAAGAACGGCTCTTTGAGGGCACTCACTGTAAATGCAGTTGAGGCGTGACGTCAGAGGAGTACTGACCATCTATGTGGGTGAACGCAATTGAGAAAGCAGTAGTGATGGGTGCAGGTATTATTGACAGACCTTTTCTGCTAAGCACCCCGATAGACCTTTGAGAAATGGTGTTTTGAGGCAGGCAATCAGTGGCTACACAATGCAGTTATTATTGCTGGCTGCAGTAATATTGTTCATCTTTTTATTTTCTGCTTCAATTAATTAGTTACCCCGCCAGTGGTGATATTAAACAGAAATTGAAATGCCCCACCCAGGGCCAGTTTTATCTTTGGTTGGCCTGTGCTCATAAGGATTAGCATTCTACCTACTGCTTTACCTTTAAATGTATGGGATGTATACAGTGTAAACCTAGCTAGGAAGCAACTGAGTGCTGTACACAGGGGATGCACCCATGGGGTTACATTTAGGCTGCAATGATGGCAGATGCTTGGTTAGGGAGCACGAGTACTCCAGAGGGGCAGGAATAGGGTTCAGTGGGGAGGTTCACGATTGGCGAGATGTTATTTCTTTTAAGTGTGGGGTGTCCAGCCCCTCCGTGGGCTGTAATATGGAGTGTGGGGGGAAATCTTGTCTCCATTGCTAACTTGCTCCTGAGACAGGGTGCATAGCAGGAAAAGGCTGGTTTCCTGTTTTTCCCCAATTTTAAGTTTTGTTTCCAGCCTGGCCAAATTCTGGCTTCTGGTGGTGTGCTGGACTCCGGAGATAGTAAGTTTCATGGGCAAGGAGGGTGGTGTTTTGGTTGTAATTACTTATTGTGTGAATATTTTGGAGATTCCCTGGCACCTGAAGCAACACACCTGCACGCTCACACCAGAAAAAATGCAACCCGCTAGGGAAAAAGGCTCAAGACACTGCCTGCAAGTCTTTTTTTCTATAAAATAGAAGTGCATCAGCAAAGAACTCTGCTGCCGCCGAACGTTCTAGGCCCCGTAGGCATTTGTGGCACATTATAAGCACAAACAACATCACTAATGACGTAATCATATACAGTACAATACTAATTGGAGGAGTCTTATACATTTAGGGCCTGCTCCAAATGGGATGCCCCGCCATTGGTCAGTCTTCATCTGTCCATCTTTGTCCACGTGGGCGTTGCTGGCCTTGTCATCCACGATGAAGCTGGCCTAACAATTGGCTACTTGCAAAAAAATTGTTATTTTATCATTGTAACAACGCACCTGGCAGATACAGGGATGAGCCACGGGGGAGAGCCGAGGCCACACTAACTCAGACTTCATTCGCGCTCAGACATATCAGCAACTTCCAAGGTCCTCCACCTTTGTTATTAAGCTATAATTTGTCGCCACACTTCACCTCACAAAGCATGTGACCCATTTCTGAAGGCGCAATAGCCTTGCCTTATGATCTTGGTGATCGATCAAGGAGTGTACAAGTTTTAAGGTCGGTGGTTTGGGTTTGAATGGTACTGTGGCATGCGGGGGTCTCAGGATGAAACATTGCAAAGCTGTATTTCTTATATGTTATGGATGTTGGGGGAAGGAGGGCCCGTCTATCTATTCCGTGGATTGGTACTGCCAATAGGCGCTCTGCTCCCTTCTCATGGCTTTGCCAGGCGCATTCTTCCCAGGGTGCCTGTAACGTCTTGGACAATGGAGGATTTTATGGATCTCTGAAACCTGGCCTGGGTGTGGGTGGTGTATGCGCTCATGCAAGGGATTTAACACTAACACACACACCCACAATGCCGTTTGCTGCGTCTGAGGCTAAATTCTAAAATGGCTGGCATTCACCAAGATGGCATACACCCCTGCATCTACCATATTTCTTCTACTGCATGCACTAAATTGATCACGCACCTCCCTGGATGTGCTCTCTTAGCGTCTATTTCTCATTCGGTATCGCCTAGGGGGAATCCCCTCTGTCCTGCCCAACACACCCAAGAACTAGACCATCTTAACCTTGCCAAATTGACATGAGGTATATGCCAAGCCAGGTTCAAAGGTAATCTATGTAAATAGGCTAGCCAAAACACTGTGCTCTAACTAGAACAATAGCGCGTTTCTGAGACTTTAGTAATTTGATTGATCTCACCAATAGGGATAAATAGTTTCCCTCTCATTACTGATCATAGATATTGGGGGTGCTAGGATGCTAAGGGCATTTGTTTACAGATACAAGTACCTTATGGAAAACAGTAGTGTTGGCCTGTCGCTGAAGGCCTTCTCCAACAGATAAGCTTAGCCCAAGTCCTGCTTCTTTCATTGTTCTGGGAATACAATCACCTCTCTGGGTTTGAATTAGGCCTTTATTTGGCCTTTTTTTTATAGCATTGATCAACCTTTTCCTCTCATCTCCTGTTATGGTTGATCCAATGTAAGACATTTCTTAGTTGGTAAATCTACAATCTCATTACCTGTCCAAACAATTGCGTAGGGATTTGTTCCTAGGCTACACAGAAATACATGTGACTTCCCATGATGGGCATTTTAAGATGTATTCATCCCACTGTTACCCAAGCCCTTGAAATTAAGTCATTGTTAAACTGTGACTGTTTGCCGTACAAGCCTTTGGGTCAGACCACAAAATGGAGAAATAATTATTGCTAAGATCAGATACTGGGGGCCTGGTTTAAAAAAAAAAAATCAATGGGACGTCCCCATGTTAACATATTTGTATATCAGGCCCTGTGTCCTTACATATTAGTGATCTTTGTACCCATGTTCCGTTTAGGTGACTTAATAAATAGTTAGTTGTCCTACTTATTTATTTTGATTTATTTTGATAAACCCCAAACCAGACCTAGAGCATTTTGCAAAATATAATAGCAATATAGAAACAAGATTAACATATTGCCATTATACAATCCATCCAGAGGTTTTAATTAAAACAACGAGCACTTTACAAGAGAATAAACAATACGCAGCTAGTTTAGGAGTCAAACTATCAGAAAAACATCTTGCAAAATAGAAAGTAATAGTTCTAATTAGCATAGTGCTGGGATTGGTAGATTCCACTCACTGACTGCCAGGAGTTATGAGAGGCAGTTCTGAGTTTCTTAAATGTGGTGCCATTTAGTATAGGTTGGTCCTGGATATAAATGCCATTGGTTCCTCCAAAGATTTTAAATTTGGAAGCATGGTCACAGAGTGCCACTATGGACTGACTTGTGGACTGGTGGTGGTATGGAACAGTACATCAGCTTACCTAAATTCTCAGCATAATTTAAGATCACTTCTTAATTTAGAAATGTTCAATAGATATTCAGAAGCCCATCCCCCACCACTCTTTGCGGTATCTTAGTAGGTGTAACGGCATCTCGTGTAATGCTGCTTCTGCTCCTGAGAGGTATTCTCTTCTCTCCTTGAGCAGTCACTCTAAGTCCCTTACCAGTCATACCTTCATAAGGGGGGGACAGCAAAGAAACCCTCTTTCAGCCAGCCATCGAGAGCGCAAACTTTGTTCTCCAGCATGGGGTCTGGCATGGATTCACATGCTCATAAATATTCCCCGTCGGGCTGGGAATCCTCGGTAAAGAAAAAATCAGTATCAGTTTCGTTTCTGATCTGTCTTTCTTAGTAGTAACCAATCAGAGGTCTCTGGGTCATACTACCCCCAGCCAATGACTGCCCTCTCCCAAAGCCCCGCCCCTGGCAGCCATCCTCAGATTTTTACCGCATGTTCAAGTGTTGGGAGTCCACGTGCTATAGCTCTCGAGCTTTTACTGCGTTTTGCGCTTTTTCAAAGAGATTTATCTCATTTTTCGGTTTAATCGAGCCTCAAGCTCCACCGTTTCTACTTCCGATCAACGGGGACCCGTTTCAGATTTATCTACGCCCCTCAAGGGTGAAGTTTTCACCGAGTTACGCTTCTTGGAGGATTCCAGAAGTTTCTGAGGCCTACCTTGCGGACGAGAAGAACATGGCCCAGGAGAAGGGAAGCTCGACTCCCGGCAAACTGTTCAGGATCTGCCCTGGATGCAACCTACAAAATGTGTTCAAGGAGGACGAGCATTCGAAATGCCTTTACTGCCTGCACGAGGACAAAACGCACGTGGAGAAGGACTGTGCGTTTTGCATGAACATGTCGGATCGGACTATGAGGGATCGTCGGACCCGTCTCTCCAACTGGCTGGAAGGCAAGAACCCAGCAGGTGAGAAGAAGTCATCCGAGCAGTCTTCTAAGTCCTGTGAGGGCATCCCGACGACGGGGGCCCAACAGAAGGCAAAGCACCGCGAGTTCGTGGTCACCGGGAGCGTCGAACGGTCGGGCTCCTCGGCTGCCAGGCAGGGCACACCTTCACCGACGCCATCAACCGCGAGCCAACGCTCTGGCTCGGGAAAGAGAAAATCCGAGAACCCGGCTAAGCTTCTGGAGAGGCCCCGGTCGATCTTGAAGGATCAGGCCGAAGGGGAGCGAGGCGGTGACCCTCCCCCTAAGGTGAAGGCCTCAAGCACGCCCAAGGTGGTGAAGGCCTTGATCCCGGCCAAGGCCTCGATTGAGGGAGTCGCTGCGGCACTGGCGAAGCCTGTGGAGGCTATCCCTGTGGAGGCTATCCCAGTGGAGGCGACCTCGGGGCCCAGAGTTTCCCTGCCTCCGTGGAGGGAATCCTCTTTGAAGCCCATCGAGAAGACCCCCGTGAAGACCCCGGTGGAAAAAGAGGGGGTGGGGCGGTGACCGTTACGGACACAACCTCCGAGGAGGAACTGACTGAGAATTTGGAAGAGGCCCGGTCCCACGGGAGGAATCACGACTAGGGGGACGACGAGAGCGAGGGTGGCAATGAGGACGAGATACAACCGTTGCACCTTTCACGCCTGTCGCAGCCCAAGCCGCAGGACAACTCGGCTGCCATTTTGACAGCAATCCAAGACTTATGCACAGAGATAAGGACGACGCTGCCCCTACCCCTGACGGACGACCCAGCTGAACCGGGTCTGTCGGGAAGCCCTCCAAACAAGAGGAGGAGAATTCATCCAGTGCCCCTTCAGCCCTCCCCGGTCCCCAGGGATGCCACAGGAACAGACACGGCCACGACGGGGACGGATGACGACGACGACGACGACGACGGCGGCGACGATGGGACTGACCTCCCGTCTCCTATTCCTCGGGCGTCTCCTCCCGACGAAATTGGCTCCTTCCACACCATGATTGCCAGGGCATCTGAGCTTTTTTAGCTCTGCCCGGAAGAGAAGGAAGGCTTTCTCTACCAACGGCGTGAGGCCAAGAGGAAGACGGTCCTCGCGGTGCCGTTGCTGGATGACATCTGGGACGAGGGTCTTGCCCTCCTGAAGAACCCGTCCACAACGCTTGCCAAAAGTGACCGGTCCCCGACGGCACCCCTTTGTGCCTTAGGGCACAACCGACCCCAGATTCGATCGTCTCGGCAGCGGGCAAGAAGAAAGCGGGTGGGGGGGTGGGGGCTTCGGCTTCAACTTCCCCACCGGACGGCAAGGGAAAGAAGCTAGATGCCATGGGACGACGAGTCATCTCGTCGGCGGCAACGACGATTAAGGCGGCCAACGCCCTAGCGATTGTGGCCCGCTACGACAGGGAGTTGTGGTACAAGATCGCTCCCCTGTTGGACTTCCTCCCGGACGACAAGAGGGCAGAGGCCCTGGCGATCCTATAGGAGGGTGTGGTGGCATCGAGCCACGCTATAACTGTGGCCACGGACATTGCCGACACCGGTTTCCGCCAGTTGGGCAACAGCGTTTGCCTTCGACGGCAGGGGTGGCTCAAGGCGACGGGTTTCTGCCAAGGTTTTGGACATGCCCTTCGACGGGAACAATCTTTTCCGAAAGACAGTGGATGAGTCACTGCAGGCACTGCAGGCCATCAAGACCGAGACGGATCGGGCCTTGGGAGTTCTGCAGCAACAGCGGCCGCCCTTTCGGAACTCCAGAGGCAAGCAAGGTGCCTCAAAGGATTCGGCGGCGGCTCCTCGACCTACCGTCAGGCGGCCTGCTCCTCATTGCAAGAAGCCTACAGGGGACGAGGCCAGTCAGGTGGATCTAGCCGTTGTCGCCAGGGAGGCCAAGGTGGCAAGGCTGCTTCCAAGCAAGACTGAACCGGCCGTTGCGTCGGGCCCCCACCGAAGCACCCCGATGGGAGGCCGGCTGACAAAGTCCATCAGCGTGTGGGAGTCCATCTCCACTGACCGTTGGGTGCTGGATGCCCTGGCCCACGGGCACACTCTGGAATTTGTAAAGAAGTGCTCCCCATCCTAAAAGGGCACCGAAAGTTTCTCAGGTTCGTAGTCCAAGGGCGGCACTACCAGTTCAAGGCCCTCCCATTCAGATTGAAGTTGGCGCCCAAGGTGTTCACCAAGTGCCTAGCACCAGTGGAGGCACAGCTGCGCCTGCAGGGGATCCACGTCTACCCCTACCTAGACGACTGGCTCATCCGAGCAGGGACAAGGGAACTCGCTGTCAAACACATAGCAAAGACCATCCGGCTGCTCACGGACCTGGGATTCTCCATCAACTTTCCCAAATCCCACCTGGTTCCGTCGCAGGTCGGGCTGTTTCTACGGAGCTAAGCTCGATACAGTAGCGCAGTTGGCCTTGCCGTCGTAGGAAAGAACATAGGCCATCCTGGGCAAGGTACCGCGTTTGCTGGCCACGGACGTGCCCAGAGTGAGGTCCATCAAGTCCCTTCTCGGGATGATATCCTCTTGCATCTATCTGGTGTGCCTGTGCAGGCTTCGGATGCGTCCTCTGCAGGAGTTCCTCGACGCCCGTTGGATGCAAGCGACGGGCAGCTTTGAGGACAAGATCTCACTCAACGAAGTATTCCGCCAAGCAATTCGATGATGGGGCACCCGCGCGCATCTCGCAGCGGGCACAGACTTCCGGACCCCAGCATACTAGGTGACGTGACTACGGATGCCTCCCTGGAGGGGTGGGGAGCGCACACCCGAGATCTTCACGTGAGAGGCCTGTGGATCCTGGAGATGCCGCTCCACATCAACATACTGGCGCTCCGAGCAGTGTTCTGGGCCCTCAAGTCGTTCCTCCCGTCCCTCAAGGGCAAGGTGGTGAGGATCTTCACCGACAACACCACCACGATGTTTTACATCCGGAAGCAGGGAGGAACCAGATCCCCAGACCTGTCCAGGGAAGCCCAGGCTCTGTGGCACTGGGCCGTTGCCCATGGGATGTTTCTGGTACTTTTTCATCTAGAAGGGATAAAATACACCATTGCCGACTCACTCGGCAGGGAGCTGCGCTCGTGCCACGAGTGGGAACTACGCCAGGATCAAGTGGATCAACTCTTCCGGCGATGGGGCAAATCCCCAATTCGGCCTGTTCGCGACGGCGACGAACTCCAAGTGCCAGAGTTTCGCCAACAGGTTCCCCCAGCCGAGGAGCATGGGCGATGCTTTCTCGTTCCCCTGGGACGGCCTGTTCCTGTATGCGTTCCCTCCGTTGCCGCTCGGGCTCATCAACCAACTCAAGAGGTCCCGGTGCAGGATGCAGGCCGAGGTGGCCGAGACAGATATGGTTCCCAGACCTTCTGGACTTGTCAGCGTCCCCACCAGTCAAACTGTTGACGGACGCAGATTTTCTCTCCAGAGAAGGAGGCGCCATTCTTCATCATGACCCGGAGTCGCTGAACTTGCAGGCCTGGCTCCTGCAGCACTAGAGTTTGGAGGGTACGATATCCCGGCTGACTGCAGAGAGGTTCTTGCAAAGGCCAGGGCGTCCTCAACTCTCAAGTGCTACGGACACAATTCGAAGAGGTTCTCTGTCTGGTGCAGTGCACAGAAGATTAACCCCCTACGGATTACAGCCCCTCAAGTGCTACCGTACTTAGTGTCACTGGCCAAAGATGGACTATCTCATGCTTCCATCAAGATACATCTGGCAGCGATTTCCCGATACACCAGAACTGCAGGACGGTCGTCCCTGTGGTCTCATCGCCTGGTGAAGGAGTTTATGAAAGGATTGTTCCGATCGTTCCCGCCGGTGAAGGCTCCAGCCCCGGCGTGGGAGCTCAACGTGGTGCTGACCAGGCTCATGGGCCCACCTTTCGAGCCCTTGCATTCGGCTCAGTTGAAGTTCCTGTCGTGGAAGACAGCGTTGCTTGTGGCCATCATCTCTGCACGACGCATGGGAGGGATTCAGGCCCTTTCCTGCAAACCTCCATACTTGACTTTCCACGAGATGAGGGTGGTGCTGACGACGCACCCCTCCTTCATGCCCAAGGTCCATTCGGACTTCCATCTCAACGAGCCCTTGGTGTTACCAGTCTTTTTCCTGTCGCCTTCGTCGCCGGCCGAGAGGACTTTGCACTCGCTGGATGTAGCTAGAGCGCTGAAGTTCTACGTGGACCGAACAAAAAGTTTTCGGAAGACATCACAGCTGTTTGTGAACTTGAACTTTGGACCTGTGAACAGATGGCTCTCCGGCTGCATCATGCCCTGTCATCGGTTGGCAAACCGACCGTTGCGCAGCCGTCCGAGAGCTCATTTGACCAGAGCGATCGCTGCTACCACGGCGTTCTTGTCTGGTGTGCCCCTGCTGGACATCTGCAGGGCTGCTACGTGGAGGTTGACGCACACCTTCACGAGATTCTACTGCATCAACCGGGATTCCAGGGAGGAGTCCAGAGTCAGCCAGGCAGTGCTGCGCAACCTGTTCACTTAAGGTCAGCCTGGCGAGTAGGTAAGAGATGCTTAATGTTGAGTTTTAGGTAATGCTTAATGTTGAGCCTTGCCACCTCCCCGTGGTTGTGCATGTATGTACTGCTATGTATTCTTATGTTCATGAGCATGTGAATCCATGCCAGACCCCATGCTGGAGAAGGAACAAGTTACTTACCTCGAACTGTTTTTCTCCAGCATGGGTCTGGCATGGATTCACATGAGAACCCTCCCTCCTACCCCTCTGCGGCTCTTCACTTGGTCATACTGCCACTTTACATACTACCAAATCTGAGGATGGCTGCCAGGGGCGGGGCTTAGGGAGAGGGCAGTCATTGGCTGTGGGCACCCAGAGACCAGTGATTGGTTACAACTAAGAAAGACTGATCAGAAACGAAACTGGTACTGATTTTTTCTTTACCAAGGACTCCCAGCCTGACGTTGGGGAATATTCATGTGCAAGTGATGATCCATGCCAGACCCATGCTGGAGAACAACAGTTACAGGTAAGTAACTTGTTCCATAGCCCACAGAAGGTGTGCTAGTATGCATGGAGTGCGATCCTAAAACTAGTTGTAGAAGCAGTATGAAGTGCAATTAACCGCCTAATACCCATACAGGTAATGTGTGGTAAGGCAGTGCAAGGTTCCCCTGCACACACTTCTTTGGTAGGGGGCTCTGTAAGAGTTGTTAATCCTATGACAAATTAATTGCAATTGTAAAAGTCTATACTAGGCATGAATAGGCCCTGCCCGAATATGTCAAACAAGGTTTGCTAGCTTGGCTTTTAGAGATTCCAAAGTGTTTTATGCAGTTGGATCAAAGGTCTTATGCTCAAGATATACAAACGGAAACACTGTTAATAAAGACACATACAATTGATGCAATTATTGCAGTACATAAGCAAAGGAGCAGGTGTATAGCAATCAGGTTGATACTCAGAATTCACACAGATAATCCATAGTGCTGTCAACAGCAGGTTTTCCACATAGGTTCTGCTGTATACCATCAACAAATAAAGATTTAATAACACCTTGGACCTTAGCTGCTTTACCTAGAATTGAAAATCTTGTTGGGCTGTAAATTCGTATCGAACCGTAATAACTCAGTAGACTGTATTTGTTGGTAGATGGTAAAATGGGGCAGTGGTAGGGCGTAACTGGCAGATTAAAAAGTCGAGGACACAAATCCACAAGTCTAATGTATGGCTTTCACGCCCCGGCAGGGTGGGCAGACATGGTCGGTAAAGGTACGTCAGCCTCAGCCATGGTGGGCCCGAGTGAAGCGAGGGTCTCAGAGAGGCCTGCAGGCTGTTACCAGACATGTCCAACCCCCGCCTGGGCATGAAAGCCATTCGCACCCCAGGGTTCATCCGGGGTGCGAAAGGCCTTTTTTGTTTCCCGTCGGGAGATTCGTGTTGCTTGCGCAGTCTATCTCCTGAGGGGAGAAATAAAAATGAAAAAAAGATGGCTGCCGCCATAGGGAAAGGGGACTTTTCTATGGTGTCAGGAGGTGCGACGGAACAGAGCTCAGAGCTCTGGTCCCGCAAGTATGTGTGGAGGGAGGGAGGAGGTAGGGGGCCTCCTGATATTGCTCATGTTCCAAGTGTTGGCAGGGGTAAATGGCATCATGCATATTTGGATGTTTGGGCCCCAGTGTTCCCCCATGGGAGTGCCCAGGTCAGTTACATCTCTCAGCACCTCATTTTGTCCGAAGAGCTAAATGTGTAGTTTATGCTCTGGATATGGGTGGCAGCACATGCTTAGAGTGGCATAGCAGTGTAGGCCCACCTATCTTCTTGGCAGCTTTTGTGACAGTATTTGCTCCTCCTCTGAGCAAGTCCTCCTTCCACTTCCCGTGCTGGTGAGGCAAAGTCCTGTGGATTGGTATTGTGTGCAGAAGATGGGGGCTATCGTCCCCCTGGCATCTTCTGTGTCTACTGCAACCAAATGCACACTTCACTCATTTTAAAGTGTTGATTATGTTCTATGACGGCAGAGCCATTGATATGTCTTTCATTCTGGGAGTCCCTAAGTGAGTTGCATCTCCCTTTTCAGCACATGCCGCATTGGATCCGACCGCGGCTGATTTTGCCACAGCCAAAATTTTTGCACGTGAAATGTACGAACCACAAAAGGTTCGTACATTTCCCATGCAAACACACGTTCATAACCCCTATATTCCCACACTCACGACACCCCCCCACAGACCTCCACCGACAACCCCGACATACCCACACCCCACTTACCTGTCGCTGCAGGGTCCTTTTCTTTTTTTTTTTTGTTTTCGGGAGCTGCAGGGGATTCCCCCGCTCAGTATACTGTAAAGTATAGTGAGCGGAATGTTGAGGGGGACACCCCCACAGCTCCAGCAGTCTTTTTTTTTTTTTAATACTTACCTACAATGCTACCACCAAAGGTTCGAACTTAGTGTTCGAACCTTTGGTGGTAGCATTTTTCTGTCTTTTTGTACGGTCGGACCTTTTGTTTTCGGTCAGATCGTACAATGCCCCTGCATTCTGTCCTTATTTAAATGTCCCTTGGTTGAATCCTTTTTAGATCCTTTTTAGAGTTTAGGTGCTTTCTATTTTACCACAGATGTGTCAACTGGAGAAGAAAATGCTGCTGATTGTTGATACCCCGAATGATGTTGTATTGCAAACATTATTTAGGAGAGTATCAATCCGTGGGTTTGTACTACATCAAATCCCACTGTGCACATGTATTATGTAGCAATGACCATAGACACACAGCTTGTATTTGTATCAAAGATAGAGAATTATTATTATTCCAAATCAAAAATATGTAAACACAGGAAACACAAAAACATAAAATAATCATTTAATAGATATAATAAATATCTATTAAAACGAAAACACAGGAGAAAATACAAAAATCATTTGTCATACTCTGAGAACGTTGACCTTATATAAACAATGTGGCTAGATCACACTTAAATGGAAAGATAGTATAGCTCAATAAATAGACACTACTCAGTGTGGAAACAAAAGTGAGTGATCCACGTAATGGTCACATAAAATACAAGAAAAAGGAGGAAAGAAGAAAACAGGTAGCAGAGACCTTACTGAGTCAAAAACAGTTATTTACAATTAAATCAAAGCAGAACACTTCTGTTGAGCACTTGTAACCTCAGGGTTACACTATGGACATATTTTCAAAGTACAATTTCTATTCCAAAGTACAATGTTCAAAAACCTGGTCCAATTGTCTGTCTTCTACACATGAAGACAGCTTGAAAAACAATGAATGTTCTAATATGCGGCTTAAAGCCCTAACACGTTCATTTATAATAGCATGCTAATGTGTCCATTTTTAAATAGGCACACCCAATAGGGGTTTACCTATGTTTCAATTGCTTGGTGGAAAACCCCCATTGTATCTGCCTACGCAGGCAGGGGAGAGTGAACAATTAAGCATGAATGGAGCAGGGTTGCTGGTTCAATAGTGGTGGTATGTCCCCTTGGGATGTCTCGCTTTGGTTGCAGATTGGTCAGATTGGACCACCTTCATCAGGGAATAGAAATGGGACCCTGTGGGGAGAAGCAAGGGGAAATAATGGAATTGAGTGCCTGTGCTGTGTGGAGGTGACGGCACATAAATACGGGAATGCATCTGTTTGGGAGGGGACCAAGGCTAAAATGATGGTGGTTCCGGGCAATCAAGGGGTCCCCTCTTTGGCGTAAACACATCTTTCTGTGAGGGGGAAAAACCAGAGATCCCAGAGTTCGATGCTGATTCCCACTGAAGCGGTCTGGGCAGGGGCGGCCATGTCAATGAAGGCACCGTCGCTTCGAATCAGCGGGTGTCGCAAATCTAGAAATGCATGTGTATTCTTGAATCGGCAGACTCTCAGGAGATAACCAATACACAGATGTTTTGTTTGAATAATGTCTAGACATCCATGATTTCATTGGCCGTATGGTTCTTAACCGAGCGTTTTGCTTGATGGATCTATGAGGGGGCCATCATGGAATGAAGGGCATTGTGTCCCTGTTCAGCAGGAAAATTCTTGGGGCTATTTGGAGAAAGTCGTCCCATAGTATGGGCAGCCTGATCCGTGGCAGGTGTAGGAACATGTTAAAAAACGAAGGGACGAGAAAAGAAACCAGACCTTAATTCGAATCATAGTACGTCAAAAACAAGATTTGAAAGATAAACCCTGTCCCGCAGTGTGAAACGGGCGAAAAAAAAGGGCCATGGGTTCATGCGGACGTTACCTGATCAGTAGAAATTGTGAATGTTGGACACTCTGCATTCCAAATTTGCAGTCTGCTGGCCTCCAAGCCGTAGTATGCTGTGTTCGAAATTCACAGCGTTGTAAGATCCCTGGAGAACTGGGAGTTGGCTGGATTAGGTGCCGTAGTGTGCCGTGATCGAAAAACACTGCGTTCTAAGCTCCCGCAATCTGCGGGAGTTCTGGAGATGGGGCCAGCATTCACGGTGCCAAGGAAAACCATATCTAGCTTAAGTTTTGCTAGGATATGGATGAAGACAGAGGGAGACAGGTACGGCTGCGCGGGAGGGTTGGCCCCCGTCCAGCCAATCGGAGCTCAGTATGGTTGTTCCACTGAAGGGTGTGTGAACAGGAGCCAATCCTCAAGCTCCTGTTCCACCGCTAACAAGTTCCTGCCCAAATGTAGCAGAAAAAGAAGAGAAACGTTCCGGGCGCCGATGAAGGCGAAAGTAAATGTGAGCGGCTATTAGCACATACACCATGAGGGAGAGGCACGACTCGTGCTGCAGAAGTAGTGGCAGTTGGCTGTAGTTTCCCATTTGGAACTGTTGGTTACCCCAAACGCTCTGCCGTATTACTGCTCATGTCCTACACAGATGTTCTCCACATAAATCTTCGGCCATTCACTGAAACATTTGGGTACATGCATACCTTAATAAATAATGTGAAATGTACAACTCAAGAACGGCATGTTTTCACATTGTAAAAGATAAACTGCTCATTTCTAATTCCAGTAAAAATCTGGGTCTTTTCATCTCGAAATCAGTTGTACTATTTGCCTCTGTTTTTGCCAGAGGGCGTCTGCATAGTACTATGCGATCCTAGCACATCAGTGACTCATCATCCCTCAATAGAAGGTTTAGGAATATAAATGGAGAAGAAGCTCTCTAGTTAGTGGATCTGTCTTTTGAAACTTCTGTGTAATCTAATTTAGGAAGACATTTTCCAATGTATCGAAGTAAGCCTTATTCCTAATGTAAACCCAGAAGGGCTTTGTACTTCATGGCTTGAACACAGGAATATTGTTTTTTATTGGTGGGAAATTGACAATGTACATCACGATGAGCGATTTCTTTTCCACACGCTTGTAATAAATGCATAGATGGATGTAACTCATGAGCTACTAACTTTAAAGTGCCTTTTGTTTTAATTTCCTGTGACGTCTAACATTAGTATTTCATGACATCTTAAAGTGCCAATGTAACAGATCATAAGCCAAATCAAATTCCCAATTCAAGCTAAACCCCTGTTTAAAGATACCATTTCTCGCACCCCACACATCAAAGCTGCACCTGGGTGCTCTGTTGATCTCCAGCTTATCGAAAGGAGCCCACGTGCCTTGAATGCTGATGACCATACTTGAAGATGATCCCATTGCTTGTAAAGCGCTTTGTAGCTTCTCGAACCTAGGTCCGCCCTCAATAAATACCTAATAAAAATAATAATAGCTAGCCAAATTGTAAACCAGATCTGAGTACTATACCTCCCTCATCCTTTCCTTAAAATATATTCATAAATATCTGTTTTGAAACAGCTGGCCATGCAGGTGGCATTTGTAAATTGCACCCTAGCATACTTTTTACAATGCTCCTTCTTCCCTTTACTGTAAACTAAGATCAGTACCACCACATAATCACTCCCTTCTACCCCTTCAATGTTCCCTTGTACTTATGCATCTGTTGTTCACTCACCTCTAAGCTGCTCTACTACGAGCCCCTGAAAGTACATAGTCTCCTCCTTTCTTAAATGGATTGCATTCGGTTCCCTCTGAAACCCCTGTGTGTGGCCATGTTGGCCCAACTAAGTTCTGTTACCAATCTTTCTTGCTCTCAATCTAAATGCTTGCCTCATGTCCAGTGTTCCATCTGCTGTGAAACAAGCTGTGTATTCAGCTGCTGAAAAATATTGGTCGTCACACTTTGGTGCTGTCCAAATGTTGTCTCATTTCCCTCATTCCTTTCCTACACAACTGACTTCAATCATCTGGCTCTTTGGATTTCTGTTGTCTGGCAGGTAGGGTTTCAAACAACCATAGGCATCAAATAAATCCTTGTTATGACCTCTGCATGACCAGTGACTGCAGTGTTTTGGTCCTAATACTCTTGGAATTGTCAGCACCCTTTTACACCTCATCCCTGACCACCTACTCTGTCGCCCGGCAGAGGGTGGAATTGGCACAGTTGTCAATTTTCTTAACCATGCTCAAGCAACCCACCCATCACTTGTTCCTTCTTCTGAAGGGTTCCTCATAACCCTGCCTTGACTCGTGCTATGTTTTAATATCTATGGTCAACCACTTGCCATATGTATCCACTCTTTGGCTTCTGCTTCTTCTGTGCAGACGATACCCAGATTCTGCTGAATTTTAGTCCGGATCCTGCCATCTGTCTTTTGTGACTGCATAGAGGCCATTGTTAACTGGATGAACGGCCACTAGTACAAACTGAATACTGAGAACTCCGGTATTGGTGCACAGTAGGTTGGGGATGTATGCTGTTCCTGTTGCTCCCCCTTATTCCTGTTCCCCTTGTATGCAACTAACATCGACTCCACTCTCACCAGTGCTTTCCAGATTAGCTGGGTAGTAGGCATCTGTTTTTTTCTTCTGAAACTTCTCAAGATTTGTTGACTCCCTCCTGGACTTCACACCTCAGTGATTGCTGCCACTATCCTGTCCTATTTCTAGCACTATGGCAACTCTCTTTACATTGATCGCTGTATAATCCTAGCCTCTAACTAGTTCAAAATGCCGTCGTCATACTTGGGTCCACATGTTGACCATGCCTCTACCATCCCCTTCCCTTTTATTCTCTTTGCCCTGGCTTCCTATCCTGTGATGGATTTCTTTCAAGGAACTGTCTCTCTGATATATCCGCCAGGGACAAACAGTGCAGCGGATTATCTGTCTAGGCACCCTGGGAAGTCCAATGCAGAGGATGCAGACATAGATGTTGAGGATGTCAAGGAGCATGTGAAGATGATGGTAGAGTTGAGTGTACCAAACTCCATGTCAGTGCAGTAGATGGCAGAACACTCTGCCGGCGATGAACGCTTCTGCTTACTACGGGAAGCTCTCAGCAAAGGAGACTGTAAATGGGACCTCATGGGGTTGGACAGGACACACGCAAGAGGTTTGCGCTAGAGCAACTCTGGAAGGTGAGGAATGAGTTGTCCTTCTCTGAGTCGGGACTTCTGTCGAGGGGCCAGAAGATGATGGTACCGTCAGCGCTGGTGGACAAGGTCCTAGCTCTGGCACATCACGGGCATCAGGGGTCTGATAAAACTAGGTCACAGCTCAGATTAAAAGCGTGGTTTCCCAATCTGGAACTGCTTGTTGACGACCTTGTGAGGAACTGTGTATGGGGCTGCAGCTCCAGTGCAAAGGGATCCCTAAATCGAGTCAATGCCAAGAGGGACCAAACCATGGGAGTTGGGGCATATGGACTTTGGTTCGATAGGAAGAGACACACTTTCTTGTGGCGATTGATGAATGTAGCCGATACCCGGAAGTGTAATTTATTGAGAACGTTCGAGAACATCGTACCAGCGGTGGAAAAGATGTTTGAGTCCCATGGGTTCCCAGAGGAGGTGTGCAGACAATGACCCACCCTTCCAAGGGGAGAGTTTTTCAACCTTCTTGAGTGAGTGTGGAGTCTGACAACGGAAGATCTCTCCTCCAGGGCCCAGAGCTAATGGGAAAGCTGAGCGCTTCATGCAGACGCTGAACAACGTGTTCATGATAGCTCACAGACTGGGGCAGTCATTGCATCAAGCCCTCTACCAATTTCTGAGGGAGTACAGGGCGACACCGCACAGGTAAACGGGTGTGGGCGCCGCAGAGGTCATGTTCCAGAGATGCCCGCGCAGCCTCCTACCAGATGGCACAGAGAGTGAACCGGGAGTGATCGATGAGGAGCAGGTAGGTTATGACCGCCGGAGTTGGAACGAGAGGGAGAACATCCGTAGCAAGCTGCGACCGCCCGGCAGTTCGCTGGGGGACAAGGTGCTAGTCAGGAATCGACACCCGGAAGGAAGGATATCGTTGCCCTATGACCCTCAGCCGCTGGATGTGGTAGGAGTGAAAGGGTCCATGGTGACGGCATTAGATGGAACTAAGACAGTGACCCACAACTCTGACCCACAACTCCAGCTTCTTCAAGAGACTCGGGGGCAATCACCCTGTTGTCCATTGTCTAGTTGGGGGTAAGAATTTGACCTGCGACCTGAAGGCTCCTGGAGCCCTGAAGGAGTGCCAGTTCTGAGCCCAGGTGGGGAGGATGAGTTCCTAGGACGTGCAGGTAGGAGATATCCTCAGAGGGAGTCCTGATGCCGTACATCTCGCCTAAAGGGCTATGTGCTTGATGATTATGTTTTGTTTACATTAAACTGGAGTAATGCACAGACTATTACACGTATAACGCTTTCAAGTTATGCAATTATGTTAAGTTTCGATGTGTTGCTGCACCATCCTGTTTAGTTGTGATAATGTTTGTATTGTTACGAAAAAGGAGGGATGTGGTGACGTGAGTCACACGATGCCCGCGACGGAGTGATGTAACTCGGTCACAGTGAATAAAAAGGGTTTCCCTGCACATGCGCTCCAGAATGCAGACGCAGCCCGGACCGAACGCACATGTTTGTGTATTTGTGGTGGCCAGGGGCTAGCATCCTGCAAGGCCGTTGGGCCTCACAATATGAACCAACTCCCATTCTGATGACTGAATCTAAATACATGTTTTACTGACCTGAATTGCACAGAATGAAACTATTGCGTGAAGAAGATATTTGTTTTGAGATTAGTCTCCCGTCACGTGGCTCTGGTCCGTCTGTGAATTTGGCACTTCCACTCTACTTCCTATAGTTCTTTGCAGCTTGCTACCCAGGGTCGATTTTGTGTTTTCTTCTGGCCAGCAGACATCCACCTTATTTTAATGTGCACGGTGCCGTGTTAAATGGCCCTTCATGGACGATTGTCATCGTCCTCTTCTGACTTTAAACTGTGTAGTTTTTCTCTGTTTTTGCAAATGCTGCTAATGTTTGACAGCATTGGCTGTCTTTTCTTATGTCAGTTGAACTTACGTTTGGTTTAAAAGAATTCTTCACGATGGAGCCCCTATGCATGTCCCAATGAGAAAACACAATATTGAAAAGTATGCTCCTGTTTTCTTTCAGGTGGGCAGTTGAACTTCAGAGTTTCAAAGCATTAGACTGTACTCGATACCCAGTGACCTCTGCATACGTGTTTTGAAGTACACATTGACCTTTACAGAAGTTTTGTCACCAAAATAAATTAAGATGGGTGGGTGTTTGTGCGTACTTTTTCTGAAAGGAAAGGAACCTGCTCCACAATGGTTAAAAAAGCTGCAAGGAAAGGGAAAATGACTCGTTTATACATTGGTAGGTTCAATAACAGACCTGCGCCTCGGAAGCACTCCCAAGGCTTCTTTTCATTATATAAATAGGGAAATGTTCAGTATATCACTATTTGACCATGAAATATCATTGTTTCCTTTTGATACACTTGTTTTACATGTAATGCAATGTTCTATAAAATACACGTACTTCATTATATCATAATACTTTTAAGTTAGCATTTATGTGTGTTGGAAATGCTGAATTGTGCCCCTCGCATCCCTTTATACACCATATCATTATTGATTGCATTATTTATGTCTGTTTTGGCTCTTCCTTTATCCTAGTCTATGCACTTTCCTTCTACCAAGGAAACTGAAGGAGGGTTTAACCAAGGGAGGACATGACAACAGTTCGACACAATTTAGAATGGATGCACTCCCACCATCTTGCCATGAAATCTAACATGGAGGGCTTGCCGGGCTCTCCTTGCACTGGTTAGCCTGTGGAAGAGGTTAACATAATGTGTGTTGAACGAGTGGAGTCTTGTGTATTTTTAGGAGGACAGTGTGCTCTAGGCAGAGCAGTGCCTTGTAAGGGGTTTCACAGAATTACCATGCCAAAGACTGCAAGCGAAACATACACTCGCCACCCCTTTACAAACGGAACACTTTTTTTTTTGTTTTGTTCATTTAATTGCCACCAGAGGAGCCTTTTATTTACTCTTAGCTCGCTCCTCCACCCTCGTGCTTGGTATGAGAAGAGGACTTAACCTGGAGTTCCACCTTGAGAACGGTATGTAGCACAAAGGCGGCATTGGTGAGCTATGGCCAGAGCACATATTGGGCTGTTGAACCTCGCTTTCAGAGTGGCACTGTGGAAGGAAGGGCCTGTGTTTAAAACTGAAAAAGTAGAATGTGTCGCAGTATCTCGTTATCCAGTATCAATATTTGTTCACGCTGAACTCATTTTTTCAGTCCTTGGCGCTGCAGTAACCTTGAATCTTTTTAAATCTAGAATTAATCACTAATCTAGGTTTAATAACTTCTTATCTACGTTATTGTGTGCAGTTTATTGATTATGCTGATAATTGTGTTGTGCTAGCTGGAAATATTGACTTTTGTTGAGTCATTCATGGCTGCTGATAAGATTTGACTTCAAAGAGACCTATTCAACTAAGCACAGCTCCATTGAGACAATGGGAGAGTGTACTGCCAGAGCGAATACCAAACTTTATGTGTAGGTCGTTTTCAACAGTATTTGTTTGTGCAATGTATTGTATAAACTGCCTATCAGCTTGAATATAGTTATGTTCCGCTTGCATATACAGTTTACTATCTCGTAAATTGTTCAAGACTCCGTACTTGACCAGATATCATAAAATGTAAATTGCCTTTCCAGTGCATTCATTGTTCTTTTAAACCAATTGTTATGGTTGCTGTTCTGCTTCTATGCAATCATGTTTGTTAAATGTTGTGAATTAACATTTCTTGCGTTGCAGGTAGGGTTGTATTGATATAAAGAAAATCATTTTGGGGAGACGGTGCAGGCACCAGTTGAATGTGAGCTAGTCGTTTCATAGTTATGACAAGGTTCCTAACTGGTAACCAGTGAACTGGCAGAGTAGAATAACTTTGTTGGTGAATAGCCCAAACTTGCTAATAAGCAGATTTATGAACGGCAGCTATTTACAGTAGTAGCAGGTTCTCTTTCACAAGGATCTCTCTCTGCTTCCACTCTTGGGTGTAGCAGTAATAGTAATATCTTTCTCCAGGTCCCTTTATAGCCCTCATCAGGTTCTCTCCTGATACCCTGTGTGTGTCCCAGCATAACCGGGAAGACCGTAAAAGTTGTGTTCGCGCCTAGAAACACTTGTGTACAGGCGCGTTATAAATGACTTATCATATCATAGGATGAACTGTTTCTATCGCCCGTTACTCTTAAGCATCAAGAGTTCCCACACCAGAAAATTGCAATGCAAGTTATAACATTCCTGGTAAGTCTGTACATGAAAGAGGGAGAACAGCCCACTCATTACCTAGTGGAAATAATAGACCAGAGGGCCTGCGACCGCATTATCTCCTTCATGGTGATCAATCTTTCTTTCCCAGTGGTAGGTAGGGGGCTAATTGCTGTGCTCCACTTTCACTCTCCCTAAAGAAAGGGTGTCATCTAAAAATAGAGACCGGTGTGGATGTCCGCTCTGATCATAGAACTGTTTTTGTAATGGTAGGATATATCTGGCCTAAAAGAATGAAAAAGATACAAGTCCTAACATTTGTCATCGAAATAGGGCTACCTGGGAAAGTCCTTCAGGGATATCAGGGAATCTGTGCGCCAGGTGACAGAATGGAGGCCTTGCTTTTCTGTCTGTCATTGGATAGAGTTTGTGGTGACAGGCAGAAAAGAGAACAAAGAGAACACTGTTAATTCCAGTGAACAACACACAACGGATCAAGCCCTGCATGGTGGCTCTTGAAAGCTTATTCTGACGAGTTCCGTGCCAGGTGGAAGGCTAGCTTGCTAGGGAGTGTTAGCATACTCATCAGTGGGCTGCTGCTGTTTGCTTGATGAATGGGGGTGGGAGAGGGTCTAAGGGGCTCACAAGTTCCTGTGGGCGCAGTATGTCTTCATTGGGCCTGGAAGATGGTGACTTGAAGGCTTGTGGGATCATGGTTTGAGTTTGACAATGGTAAGCCAAATCCTCTAGACCTCTGAACTCACATCAGAGTCGGGAAGGGCCAATTTTTCCCCTGGCAGCATCAATGTAGAACTAATAGGCAGGGGCCTGCCTAGAAGGTCGCAGACCCAGGATTGCACAAAACACTGTGCTGCTGTTAGGAAAAACAAGACAGGCATTGTATCTGCGAGATACAGGGCACTAGAGTTCTTGTTGAAACCAGTGAGCATGTGAGACCTGAAAGCAGTCGAGTGGGCTCTTGTATCGGAAATTTGGTAACTGTACTTTGAATACTTCAAAAGTAGCATCAATAATAATGGAAGGGGGAAAGACCTGCATGAAGGTGTGGCATTTCAGCACCTCCATTTCCAAGGTAAAATCAAAACTCTGAAAACATCTGCAATTGTGTTGCATTGCTAGTAAGTCGCGCCAACTGCCACTTGAGAGAGGACGCTAGTAGCGATAAACAGCATGGGTAAGGAGTTCAGAAGGAATTTAAAATGAGCTCAATTGAGCAGAGTTTTGCAAAGACAAGTCAATCTGGCTCTGCAGTGGCAGAGGAGCCAAACAAGGGTGCAAACAGAGCTGACTGGCCACTATCAAAGTTTATGCTTAAGTGCCTCATTCCTGAATGTAACAAGCCTATTCAGGGCTTGGTGTATAACCTGCTTCATTGGACTAGGTAAGGAAAAGTTCAGGGAACACAGACTGAACAGAGCAGACGATTGATGCAGTGGAAGGTGCGACTGAGAGCCATATGCAGGAAGGACATACTGAAAGATGAGATTGATGCCAGAGGCCAAGCACAATGGCTTGTATAGTTTAGTTTTATTTGTATAGCGCCGCCTGGCCCTGGGGCATCCAGGTGCTTAAGATGAATACAACAAAATGAATACAGCAAAACAGTACGATACAACATGGTGGGACAATATCAGAGGTTTAGGATATTATCAGGCAGTTCTAGGTATACAGAAATAATTTAGAATGATCCATATGTGGATAAAAATAACAGTTACAGGTAATGTACAGGCCGATTTACAAATTTACAGGCTGAGTGCATACTATTAAGATGAAACTATGCAATTTACGTTTCTTTGGACAGTAACCAAGTTTTGGCGCTGTGTCTAAACCTGTGAAAGGACGGTTCTGTTCTAAGCTCGAGTGGAAGTGAGTTCCAGAGTTTGGAGGCAAGCACGGGAAGCTAGTGCCACCTGCTTTGTGGAGTTTGTATCTCGGGATATTTAAACAGTGTGTTTGAGCTGATCTGGTAGGATGAGCTGGGGTGTGGTGAATGAGGTTGTCTGATAGGTATCCTGGTGCTTGGTTAGCTAGGCATTTGTGCGTGAGTGAGAGGGTTTTATATTATATTCTTTGTGGTATAGATGGCCATTGGCAGGAGCGTCTGATGTCAGATATGTGTTCATGTTTGGGTATGTTCAAGGCTGCTCGCAGGGCGTTATTTTGGATAACTTGCAGCTTGTTAATGTTTTTCTGGCTGGTGCCCATGTATAGAGCATTACAATAGTCGACTTTGGAGAGGACTAGCGCTCTAGCTAAGGTGGTGCAATTGGATGGTGAGAGATAGGGTCTGCTAGCATTTATAAGCTTACAGGTGTAAGCAGTGGCGGATGAGTTGGAATTGATCTGTCTTGTCAGAGTAAGGGAGGAATCGAGGTAGATTCCTAAGGTTTTGACGCTATTGGAGACAGTAATGTTGTTGCCGTCAATAGTGAATGCATGATAGTTTGTCGATTATTCAGTCTGGGTTGGGATCCTAGGAGAAGAAGCTCAGTCTTGTCGTCGTTGAGGCATAGGCCATGTTTGGCCATCCATTCTTGGATGATGGAATATATGTTGTTAAGAGCAGTGAGGTCAGTGGAGTAGTCGCCTGTTAGAGGGATCAGTATTTGGGTGTCATCTGCGTAGTTGGTGTAGATGACGCCCAAACGGTCCAATATGTCGAAAAGGAGTTTCGTAAACACATTGTGTAGAGTGGGGGAGATGCAGGAGCCCTGTGGGACGCCGCATGTGACTGGTGCTGGATTGGCAGAGGCTGTGGGTGCGAAGACTCTCATGGATCTGTTGTTCAAGAAGGACTGAATCCATGCGTTAGCATTGTCTGAGAATTTGGCTGCAAAGGATAGATGTTTGCAGGGGATGTCGTGGTTGACCAGGTCAAAGGCGGCCGATAAGTCGAGGAGGAGAAGGAGGGCCAGTTTGCCATTGTCTTTAATGTTATCCATCTTTGTCTTAAGGTCAATCAGGGCAGTGTCTGTGCCGTGTTTGGGGCGGAAGCCTGATTGTCTAAGTCCTAGTAAGTTATTTTTCTCAAGGTGGTTCTGTATCTGGAGGTAGGCATCTCTGTCAAGGATTTGTAGGAGGAATGGTACAGTCGTAATGGGTCTATAGTTGGTGGGGACACTTGGGTCTAGGGTGGGTTCCTTAAGTAAGGGAAGAACCCAAGAGTCCTTGAGGTTGTTGGGCACTATGTTGGATGCAAAAGATGAATTAATGAGGGATGTGATAAAGGGAGCAAGTTGTTTGGCTGCATCTTTAATGACCGGGGCTGGATAGATGTCACCTTGGCATTTGGACGGTTTCAGTGAGTTGATTATTTCTTCGACCTCTTTGATGGTTATGGTGGAGAACTCAGAGGTTATTGTCAGCATTTTGTGGGGTGGTTTGGGTATGGGTGGAGGGGGTGGTGTTGTCAGTGAGGGTGAGACTTTCTTTCTTCGTCGCGATTTTGGCTTGTAGCATAGTGATTTTGCTTAAGAGGGCTTCCTCAATGTTCGTGCACCAGTGGATGTCTTTGTTGCATGTGTCTGGAATGGGGGAGTGTGATTCGAGATCTCTCAGGATGTTGAAGAGCTCTTTGGTGTTGGATTTGGCGTTGCAGATTCTTTCATTGTACATAATTCTTTTTGACTGAATGATTGCTGTCTTATAGGAGTTGGAAGCTAGTGCATAAGATGTCTTATTGGTGGATGGTGACTGTTTCCATGCTAGTTCTGCTTGTCTTTTGGTTTTGGAGAGCATTTTTAATTCGGGTGTGAACCAAGAATTGAGATGTGCATGTGGTTTGGCTTTCCTTAGCTTGAGTGGAGCTATGGTGTTTATAGCCTTGAGGATGGTTGTGTTGTATAGTTCTACTAGCTCAGTAGGGTTAGTCATGGTTGGTGAAAGGTCGATGATGGGTTGGAGTAAAGGGAGGAGTTTCTCTACTGTGATGTTTTTGTTTCTTGTGAGTATAGGTGGAGCATTGGGAGGAGGCCTAGGTGTTTGAGTGTCTTTGTTGATGGTGAAAGTGATGAGATGGTGGTCAGTCCAAGTGCATGGAGTGTTGGATAGAATGGTGGTATTACAATTAAGATCAGCTATCCAGTCAAGGATGCAACCTTTGTTGTGTGTGGGTTGTGAGATATGGTGTGTCCTAATTCTGAGATGGTGTTAGCGATAGTGTTATCTTTGTCATCTTTCTCATCATTGAAACCTAGGGGAAAGTCTCCTAGGATAAGTAGTCGTGAGTTGGGTTTGGTATTGTTGGAGAGTAAAAGGGCTATATCGTCATTAAAGGATAGTATAGGGCCTGGCGGTCTGTAAATGAGGTGGATGGTGATTGTGCTTATGTGGGTTGTGGCTAGTTTGATGGTGAGTAGTTATGCTGAAGGGAGGGATTGGTTTTGTATGTGCCTTATGTTGATGGAACTTTTTCCAAAAATGGCTACTCCGCCACCTTTGTCTGTTTGTCTGTCTGCACGGTAGATGGTGTAGTCATTGGGTATAGCTAGCGATAGAGAAGGGCCAGAAGCTGGATGGAACCAGGTCTTAGTAATAGCTATGAAGTTGAGTTCATTGAGTGAGATAATGTCGGCTATGTCTAGGGCATGGACGACTAAGAATCTCGCATTGATGAGTGCACCTTTAATAGTTTCGGTGGTATGGCGATTTATTTTTGATGGGGGTGTGAATGGAGGGTGCGTTCAGGCAGGGTGTGATCTGGTCTATTGTAGGTGTAATGTGTGTGCGATGAGAGGCAGATTTGGGTAAGGTTCTGTTTTGTTTGTTGCCTAGGTTAGGGATGGTCGCAGTTCTGGATCTGAGTCGGGCGAGTCTTGATGAGCCTGTGCAGGGGTGGGAGTTGCTGGGTTTGTGAGGGTATGGAGTCCGGAGGGGGTGGTCTGTAGCGCTTTTTGGAGGCTGGAGGTAACTGCTATACGGTGAGTCGATGGTGGAGGTAGGCTTGAAAGGATTGGTGTTAGGTAGGAAGGGGGTGAGATAGGGTATTGGGTGGTGTCTTGGGCAAGCTGGTCTGGTGAGGCCATTGGGGTGTGAGAGGAAGTGTGACCCTGTACAGGGGATGTCATGCGGAACCAGACAGAATGGGAACATGATGAGGAAGGTCCAGGTTGACATATCTGATTTTGGAATCAGATTTTGGAATTGGCCCGGGAATTTCAGTACTCCTGTCGCTGTGATTGGGAGCGCAAGTGGTTAGAGATTTCTAATGCTCACTTTTGGTGTGGTCAGAGGTTGATGCACAATCATAAAGTAAGAGCTAGGTTCAGGCTGTTGCCCATTCGAGATACTAAAAGCTCAATGTAAGGAGGCTAAGGGTGCTAATGCACAGTGGAGCTAAGGTGCGCACTCATGCGAGGGACTGAGTTCTGGTGGGTCCCATCTAGATCCGTCTAAGCTAGATGCTACACGCTTGTGTAATGGTTCAATCAGGAAATGCTAAAGCACAGTGGTGCTAAGGTGCACAATCAGGTGAGAGACTGGGTTTGCAGTTAATGCACATTGAAAATGCTAATGCACAGTACAATCAGGAAATGCTAATGCACGGTGGTGCTAAGATGCACAATCAGTTGAGAGACTGGGTTTGCAGTTAATGCACATTGAAAATGCTAACGCACAGTATATGTTAATGCACACTGAAAATGCTAAAGTACAGTACAATCAGGAAATGCTAGTACACAATGGCGCTGAGGTGCACAATCAGGTGAGAGTTAGCCGGGTTCGGAGTTAGTGCACAATCGAGGTACTAGAGCCTAGTATATTGCATTTAGGCTAATGATACACTCAGTAGGTGGCTGTTTTCTCAGCAGTCAAGAAGAAAGAATGTGCTCCTCCCCGGACAACATGAAAATGTCGGCATATGGGGGGGGCACTAGAGAGCCCGGCTAAGAGGGCTTGATCCCGCTAGGCAACCGATCCATCCAGGCTAGGGTTTATCACCTCCCAGTCATCTTCCTTGCCACAATCCACTTGTATAACCAAGGGACCAGCCAACTGGTTCCAGATAAACAGAGCCCCTATCTAGTTCTTCTCTGTGGCTACTTGTTACAGCTCACCTCCACTCTGTTTTATCTACCAGTCTCATGCCTCAGCACCTTGCGCATCATTTCTAGATCCGCAGTCACCTTCTTAGCTGGCAGCTCAAAGGGCAGGTCCTCTGAGCCTCTGCAGACTGTTCTGGTTGCGCCACCTTACTCACTATTACGTTATCCAGGAAGATAGCTCAAGTGCAACACGCTTACCTTGGTAACAAGACAATGCCATGCGCCATGGCTTCGATACCCCAGTCAGGCCCACTCATCCCATCACCACCCCCGCGCCCAGGTCGGTAAGTTCAATACAAAGAATGAGTGATAATGGTCACAATGATTAATACATCACTTAGGAGCTAGAGAAATCTGGAACAAAGCACTACACAAATCACCAAATTATTATGAAAATATCCTGAAATGGGGTTTTCACCCCTAGCTGAACATAACGGGGAGACCCTAGAAGTGGATTCTTGCCTAGAGCTCACATAGGATGCATACATGCGAGCCCTTCATCTCTACACTAGTTTTATTTTTGTTGTTGGGCAAAATTACATTAGATTGTCTGCACTGTGTCGCTATTTAGCAACTTTTTGATCTGGGAATCTATAGACTAAGGTCGAGGTTTGTAAAACATCCTTACAGCACTGGTTATTAGGCCAGATATTTTCATGTTTTCTTTAGTTTCAATTCCTTCACTCCAGGCAACCTTGAACATGTGAAAAGCCTGTAAAAGTCAGCCAGTGAACATTTGTTAAGAGTTAAGCGCATCCCATCGTTATCCATTCTGAAAGAAATGAGACTTACCTGCAATGCAATATTCATTCACTACTATTAATAGATAAATAGTTGGCACCTTTAGGGTTCTTTCGTTTTATATAGCCTTGCAAGGACCGCTGGGTTCAGTGTGAATCAGAGTCACTTTATCCATGCTGACCATACACTATCTAGCACACACTCTTTCTGTTTACTTTCTGTTTAAGTCTCAAAGCTTTGTACTCACTTATATGTGCACTTGGCACACACAAGTGAGTAAAATAATACTTAATTTGCAGGTTTGTTCATGCTTAAAAACAGAAAGAATTCATGTGCAAACAGCATCTTTGTGTCGGGTGTTTTACCCAGGCATGATGTGCATTTTGGGCTTTGCTGTGAGAATGCAAGACGCGTCCTTGAGCACATCTTTTGTTCTTGAAGGGCTGCCTTCTCGATGTAGATTTATGTTTATGTTTGTATTTATTTGGAAAGACAGGGTGTCATTTCCAGTAGTAATAACCTACGTCGGAGGAAGTATCAGATGATGCAGACACACCTGGGATGAGTGTGCCTCTACACCATGCGGTGGTCAGTGGATTGTGTGTAAGCCTGGTGATGGAGGGGAAGCTCCAACAAGGAACATAAGCCAGGGACATTAACAAGGGGACAGGCATCAATAGGATACACTTCCATGGCCTAGTACCATTGTCTGTTTATGTAGTTACATTCCTGAGTGGCATAATGTCAGAGGAGTAATGGGTGTCGGTTGGGAGGCAGTGGTGAAGGGCAGGAAAACTTTTCTTGCGAGATAGCAGGTGGTGTTTGAGTCCGTTTCTGAAGAGTTCCACTGTTGGTCTGTCTTTGATGGTTAGAGGGAGGGTATGTCAGTGATGAAAGCAAAGTAGGGATAATAGTGGGACCGGGAGGAGGCAGTGGAGGAATGGCACAGAAAGGTTGACGGAAGCAGAGGACCCCGAGAGTGCGAGTAAAAGAATATGCAGTCAGGGATGTATGGGAGGGAGTAGGAATTTGAATAGGGAGCAATTGTGCAGGGAGAGCCAATCAGAATGATGTCGGTAGGCAGGGATGGTTCTCGGTAGGATTTAGAAAGGTGTATGTGGGGAAGTTGAGGACATTGTTCAGGTGGGAGAAAGAATAGAGGGGGAGACCAAGGAGTAGGCCAGAGCAGCAGTCCCGTTACCAGGGTAGAGGAGCCTTGGCTCTGTGATGGGTGAGGTGGAAGCAAATCTTTCTTGTATTCAAGAGGTTGATCCTGGCCATGGTAGCGCTGGTAGGGATACATTGATAGAGTCTAAGGTCTCTGTCGAAGAGGACACCAGGTTTGTGAGCCTTGGGTGATGGAGAGAGGAAGTCGAGAGAGGGAGGTGGAGTGGGGTTCGCATTGTAAGTCGGGAGAAGGTGAACTTCCTTCCATTTTGGTTAGCAGCAGGCAGTGTAGAGCTATCCAGTGTCAGATAGCTGTGAGACAATGGGTGATGTGTTCTGAGATGCTCTGAGTGAAGGAGGGAAAAGAGGAAAATTGGATTATCTTCAAAGAGGTGTTATTGAAAGTCAAAGGATTGGTTGAGTTCACGGAAGTGGAGGAAGGTGAAGAGGAGTGGTCCATGGACTAATCCCTGCCGAATGACATCAGAGCGGGGGAAGAGGAGTCCGAGTTTCATGAAAGGGAGTAATTTAGACAATTAAGCGGCAACCCAGTCATGGGCAGTGTCCTTCAAGCTGGGGGAAGGGAGGGTTTGAAGGAGAGAGGAATGATCTGCTGTGTCATAGACCGAGATATAAAATAGGATGAGGATGGAGGAGAGCGGAGTGGTGATCAGTTGACAAAGAGTTGGAGATATGGCCAAGAACAGTTTCAGGCAGTGTTCACTCTGAAATCCTATTTGGAGGCGATCACAGACTGTGTCAGACTCCAGGTGGTTCAAAATGTGATTGAAAACATGCTCAAAGATTTTGGAGTGGTGGGGCAGGAGAGACTGCTCTATAGAAAGTGGAATTGTTGGGATCAATAGTGGGTTTCACCAGTATGAAAACTATTGGGCAACATGTAAAGGGGACACAGTGGCCGAAGGCCGTGCTCATGGCCAGGGACAAAGGCATGTCTTGGTAGTACTTTGGCTTCACAAACTGAAATCATGTGCTTGAGCCAGTCAAATTCAGTGGCAAAATACTTCAAGAAGCCCACAAAAAGCTCTCCAATAGATGATCCATTCATGAAAAGAATGGAGGAATTTGACTTGGGGCTAGAGGCACAAGCTTCAGCTGCATAGTAGGAGCAACACATTATGGGTATTTCCTTTGAAGGGATGGAAGGATAGGCCCAGGAAGAGTTTGCAAAGAGTGCCGAACCATCAACAGAAGCGTGTAGCTGCTCAAAGTACCACGGCTGGCATCATTTATTCCAAGATGAGTCGCCCTCTGTTTTACAACCAAGACTAAAGGATGAACTCTATTCTCAATGTGCACATAAGTACGGAGGAGAAATGTATTTCTTATTCCTACAGCATTGTTAACATTCACTTCAAACTCCACACCACTGACGTATCCGTGAACTTCACTATTGGCACTTTAGCTCTGATCAGCTGAGGTTTTTCAATGTACGCAAGTCTATTGTAGAAGTACTTTAGAATCATGGTGAGAATGTGTCTTGCTTCAGTCTCCTGATTTACCAGTTCCTCCTGCATAACTAGACACAAATCTGCATCACTATCCTGTGTACTAAATCCATTCAGCGATGATCCAACCAAATAGTCTGCTGCTTCGAAACATCTGCTGAATCTTCCTCTGAAGCTCTTCTCGACAGATGTCTGTCTTCTTTAGGTCACTAGCTTGTTGACATGCTTGGAACAACTCCAGTATTTGCACACTCAGCTTATCTTTGGCTACTGGAAGTGTGGTTTCTAGATTATTGCAAGATTCTCAAGCTATGCACTGAGGTAAACGTCCTTTCACATCTGGGGTCTGAGGTGGTGCCTGAATCACTGGTATTTTCATTGACGCTTGAACCGAATATCTGCAATCTTCTCTTAAAGGCACTAATTGACGAAATAGAACAGATGACTGCTGCAGAGACTGGATCCGCTGCTGCTTAATATCAAAGGGAACTTATCGCTCATTACTTCGTCTTTTTGTTCCCTGGGATGTTGAGGATGAAGATGGTGATAATGGCAATGGGCTGCCATTCCCTAAGGGCCATGTCTGAGCAGACACTGAAGAAGCTGCATCAAGGTTCCCACCCAAAAATGCTCTAGAAAGACTGGCGTTCTTCAGATCCATAATCTGCTTTTGGTGTTGGGCAAGGATGGCTGGGCCCAGCGACAAGGGCAGTTTACCTAGGAAGTCGCTGGCCGGCCTTAGGACCGGGGCATAGCCCAGCTTGGGAGAGTTTGGGAACATTCTCCTCTGCGCCTCTGAGGAACGTATATTACGGAGAGACCAAGCCAGGAGCGCCTGAAGCCTTGAGTCTACGCGAACAGAGAAAAGCTGACTACAATAGAGCTGGTAACACCAGAAGACAGTATGCAGCGCAAGATGGTGGATCTGGGCAAAGGCCGTGGCCACCTAGTGGGTCCAGAAGGAACATATTGGAGGAACATGTACACTAGCCATAGCTGAGAGCCATGGCTAGTGGCACGTAAACCAAGATGGCATAGCTAAACCCTTTAAATTCACTGAAAAAACCTTAGTTAAGATGCAGTTAAGTTGTGCAGAGTTAACATAATAAAACCCTGGAAATTCAGCAGATGTGTAAAGTCATGACCAGCTTGACATCACCATAATGACCAAAACGTGGTTACAGTTGGTAGTTGGTTCATATAGTGACCCTCTACCTGTGTCTTTAGAAAGTATGCTGGCAGAGGCAGCTTGTCCTGTTAAATTCAGTTTTCCTTATACATGGGGAAATAGCACCTGTTGTAGAATATATAACAGTAGTTTACTTCGAAAAACAAATGCCCCTTATAAAGAAATCAAATTATTCCCAAATAATGCAGGTGTCTGAACCAATCTATCATTATCTTTAGAGGATATTCTCGTACAGCGTCCTCCTGAAAGGCAAGTCAGGAAGTGCCTCTGTCTTAAATCTTCAAGAACGACATATTACACCTCCCCACTTCGTGAAAAAGCTCAGAAGTGATTTGATAATGTTAGTCATACAGTACATGCATACCGAAGGCTATTGGCCAATACGATGGCTGGAACAGCGGGCGAGAATATACATGCTCTGCCCGCTGTTCCAGCCACCTGAGGCCCTTGTCTGGGTTGCGCCATTTCTTTTTATTTATTTTTTATCTGGGAGAGGCAACCTTGAGTCTTAACACCTACGAAGCAGTCTTTATTTTCTATATTGATCGGTTGGTGAATCTTCCCAGTGCCTGTTGCTTACCAGGACTTTCACCTTGGCCGAACGGGAGATTGCTGCTTTACATGGCTTACTGCAACCAGTAAAATGACTATAGAAAAGTAACTGCTTACTTCTCCTTAACCATTTGCTAAATCTTTGAGAGCCGCCGCTCCATGCAGGACAGGAAGACACTCGAGGCTTGGTTTTGAGGGAGAAAGTGTTTCATATTGCTGGCAACGAACTGTTCATTTTTGGCAGTGTTCGTTTCCGCATGTTTTCTTAATGTTGAAAAGTCTTGGCAGCATTTCTGGTAAAGTAGAGTTCAACTGCGGTTATTTACCAAAAATGCTGCTGACACTGCAGTTGAGCGTGCATGCTCAGATTTGTTTAAACTGCACGTGAGCCCACAGCAACAACTCCCCAAATATTTTGATTGCATATTTACTGGTTGTGAAAGACATATAACCAGAGCGGCGGGGAAGTGAGAGACAATGCATTACTTTGAAACTTTGTTGTTCTTTTCCACATCATTTGCATTTGGAAAAGAAACACTTCTGTTGAAATGTGTTCACACGAATGAGGAGGCCTCCTCCGGTAAATGGAGGGCAGCATCCAGCGAGCATGCCTTGGAAGTGTTGATTGAAGCATCAACTAGGGCCGTTTGGGGCCAGAGCACCTTTCACAATTTGACAAAGTCAGCTATATTTTTAAGCAGTCTGCAATGTTTGGATATGTGTCTGTGTCCCTTTGAAATGTTCAGGATACTTCCCAACATGCTGCAAACCTGGAATTTGGCCTGTGGGTAGGTTACATGGCACTGACAATGTAAAAAGTATAAAATATAAATGTTTTTAATTTAGCTTTTTTTAAGTGTCTTTTTTTTGTCTGCAATACTTGGATATAGGTGTGTACCTGTTTGAAATGTTTAGCATACTTCCCAACATGCTACAAAACTGAAATTTGGCATGTGGGTAGGTTCCATGGTGTAGACAATGTAAAAAGTATAAAATATAAATATACTGTTGCTTAATTATAATTTTTTGAAATTACAATGCAAAGCACAGGTACAACTGCTAGTCATAGTATAAGAAATATCCATGCCTGCCCTGCCAAAATATGACACTAATAACACTTGCCATGTTTGCTTTACTCTTGACGCCCAGTTAAAAAATGCAATGCCACAGTAAGACAATAAATCCAGACTGGCTGTGCAAATGTAAGGCAGTCGAGCCACGTAAGAACAATTGTCATTCGTGCTTTACATTTCATGCCCACAAACCTGCACAAACACACATACATTCTTACATTTATTTTCTTACCTTGCGCCGAAGTCCGGATTCTGCTTATCCGCCTGTCTGCTATTAAGGCCATCCGTCCCTCTCACAGCATGACACAGGAACTTAGATGCAGGGAGAGCTTCCTGGTTGCCAGGGCATGCACAGTGCATTCAGAGCCCAGTCAATGGTAAGGGATCATGGAAGTCAGTTCAAATCATCTGGAGAGATGCAGGTTGGAAACCCCCTGTTTTGGGGTATTGCTCTTTGATATTGTTTACATGGATTAATGCATTCAATACCTTTGTGGGAGTGTGATGGTTGGAACATTTCTATAAAGTGAAAGCAAATTAGAAAAAACAAATTAAAAATATAACTGGCCAATCGTGTGCCATGCCAGACCAAGGTAGAGTGCATATCAGAAGACCAAGCTTGGGTGACCAAGTGTGTAAATGATAATATTGGCCACACTTAGTATGGTTTCTTGCATGCATTGTGTTGAGTGCCTTGAGGCCCCAAGTGGAAATACTTTTTACACTCTGCTATTTATCTGGAATTATGCATACTTTTTCTATGCAGCATTTAGTTAGCGCAGCCAAAGAAGCAATCCAATATAAGAGAAAGCAAAGAGGCTGCATCTAGTATTGGTGCCATCATCAATAAAGAGGCATGGATGAATGTGAGGATTTGTATAGGCCTCACCTTATAGTTCACGATTACTAACTTGAGGAGAACCATCTCCGGTTCTGGAAGCACCTCAAGACCTTCCTCTTTTCTTCTGCCTTTGCTCCCACTCTCCCTTGCTGATCTGTTCTCTTGGCACCGTGCACCTGGCCACCCTCTGTCCTTCGGGCCCAGGTACCTGCTCATCCTGCCACCCTCCCGCACTGCCTCTGCGCCACCCCTTACATTGGGGTCTGTATCTGCACTTATCAGACCTAACCTGTCTTCTGCCTTAAACCTAGCACTTGTAAATTGCTGGCTGCATTACCACTGTTTGTTGCCTTTATTATTTATTTATTGTTATTTATTTGTTTTCTTCTCTGCTTCGCACTTTCCACTTCTCCCCCCTTCCATGCACTTTTCCCCTCCCCCTCCCCCTCTCCCATGCACTTGTGCGTTCTCAATGTCACTGGGCCTAGTAAGATCGCTCTTTTGTTCTCCCCTGTTCCCCTCCCTTGCCTTGTCGTGCCCTGAAACACTTGTGTACGAGCGCGATAGAAATAAAATATCAATCAATCAAGTGGTGCAGGAACTCTATAGAGTGGATAGGGTTTTTCTTATTAGAAACTACTGAGAATGTTTCACTTTTAAAAAATTGGTCATGTGCAAGGTTTACACTGCTCGTCATTGGATATTTAATTTCCATATGTGTTATCTGCTGCACATCGTTGTGGAATTTGTAAAAACGACACTGCACAAGTAGGCATATGCATGGTCACTGTTGGCGCCCCATCATGCTAGCTACTCTATGACAAAATGCGAATTTGCAGGCATGTGGATTTTTGAAATGTGTTCACTGTTAAGAGACCGTGTTACTATATTTGCAAACGTGGAGCACACGTCGTCTTTTTCTGCGGAACTGCTTAACAAATCTGAGCAGTCCCTTTTCTTTGCTAGCTTCCCTTAGTTTTTCCAGTCAGTGCTTGGAGCAGTTTTGATTCCTGTGGTCTCACATAAACCTTTGGCTCTTGTCCACACATTTGAGAAGTTATTTTAATGCCGTGTGGAAGGCTTACCAGCAGGTCCTGCATTTAGCCGAGTCCTTAATATTGCAGTTGGGTTAACGTTTCTAAGATGAGATCTGACAGAGCAATTTAATCTGTGGAAAAAGCCGAGAGATGTGGTTAGGTTCGATATTACCATGTTAAGAGTGGTGACTCGGCCAGCGATTATCCTGTTTGAAATGTATAACTCATGTAGTTTGCTCGTTGTGAACGTGGAAATTATCAGATCCCAGTGTTTTGGGCCAAACTCTCGACGCACTGCAACCCAAGAAATGTGTCTCTCACTCATTCTGTAATGTAACTTGAGTTGCAGTGGGCTTCATGGTGGCTCGCTGTCTGACACCATTCACTGTGCTGCGCATGTGTTGGGCCGATGTGAAGCTTTGTTGCATTGCCGCCACTGAGGCATGTGCAGTACACCCCATGGGGTTAAAAAACCCAGGGATGCTATCTGATGGCACTGGCTGCGCTATTTCTAGCTCTGGGTTCCAAATATCGTGCCTTGGGAATGGAAAAAGGTGCTCCTTCATCTGACAGTTCCTGTTCCAGGCTAGCGGTGGGCTCAAGTGGAATCAAAGAGCTTGGAAGCTTAACATGTAAACTGATGAATAAACCCTGCAAAACAAAAAGGGGAACTGTGGTTAGCTCCCATTTTAGGGGCAGATATCTGATACAATCAAGTATTAGAGGACCTTATTGTGTTATGATTCGGAAAACATGTTAGTTCAACTGGGCACTAAGGTTAACAGTGAGGATTACCTGGAGTATTATATGAACAGAAGATCTGAACCAGGGTATATTATTGCCTACCTTACTAGCTATACTATCAGGAAGTAGCTGTATACTAAATTCAATAGGGCAGCATCTTTGGATATGATGGGCGCGAGGATGGGGATCACACATTCTGAAGGATGTTGTCGACTATATGGCCTGAAAGTAATTGAATATACATGACATTTGTTAATGGTATTTGAAAGTCTGACTAGTATTCATGACATTTCTTAGGTCCTATGATAATTCTATACATTTTAATTGTAATATATTGGATAGAGTCATGGAAGACAATGAAGAGAATGAGGTGCACTAACAAACGTCCATGAATTTAAATTTGAATGAACACAATGTGATTTGTCGAATTTATGAATGCTTCAGCTGCAATTGGGAATAGTTCCCCATCACGGGGGAACACCATACAAACTCTAGCAAACAGCCTTTTGTTGCCAACAGGTAACCAAATGCACTCCTCTGGGACTATGTCATTCAAGATATGTTATGTTCAATCAAAGTTACTGACTTTGAACAATTTCATTAACTTTTTATTTCAATTCTTAACAAATATGTATTGTAGGTCCTGGGTACACTTCTATAAATTCCAAAATCACAGTAATCAAAACGTTTCTGGATTCACATTGATGATACAAATCAAAAGATTTCACACATAGAACAGCTTGATTTGTTGAGTCTAATATAACATTAAACAATTGACTCTCCATTCTGCCGATGCTTTTCGGATAAATCTCATTACCCTTCTCCCAAGGCTATTCAGCTGTCTACTTATTTCTTAGGTAGACTAGAATAGACTTGCTTCAATATACCTATAAAGATAACTGTGTTAAACTAGTGTTGTCATGCCGCTACACTTGTCAATAATGTATTAAATCATGTCACTGGCCTCCAACCGCTTAGTGTCACTCTTTGAATAAGCCTAAGACAAAAGGAATAGTGCTGTCAATACTTTTTTTTTATCACTTGCATCTTGGCAATACTTACATTTAATAAACAAAACGTTCAGATGCTCACCCAATTCCATTGAGTCAGATCACATTGGGCACTTCAGGTGTTCAAATTGTCCTTAACGATACAACCACCTATACAACAATATTGGAAACAGTCAAAGCACACTATTGAACTTAATTCTATTTGGCTAATGAAATCCCCCTCCTGGTCCAAGTACTCACTAATGTGAGATATCATCTCCACTGGCAGCAGACTGGCATTACTCGTCACGTGCCCTGCGCCCGTCTATTTAAAACCTAACGTGTCTCGTGTTTTAGATGTATGTAACTAATGGAAGTCAGCCACTAAACCAGAGGCCATCTTAGAATTACATGATTTCTTCATTGTTCAGTATGTTCCAATGCGACATCCTCACTCTTGTACTGATCTGTCGTATTAAGAAAAGCTATAAAGACAAATATATGTTTTCATATTATGATACAACTGTTATCACTCATTTAGAGTTGTATTGTGACTAAAATCACATAAATGCTGGAATGTCGTATTTTTGAGCGAGAATTTTTAATCTGATGTTTGACTCGTGCTCTGTCCAGCGGACTTTAGCTTTTTGTGTTGTTCCTCTAACATAGAAATTACCACACAGGCATTTTAACCATATGGTCATTTTAATGCATACACTACATTTGCTGAGTTGCATGTACATGAGTGTTTAAGATCTATCTTCTTGCCTGAATGTGGATGTGTGATCTTATGACCCTTGATTATATTTCCACACTGCTGGCAGTTGTAGCAAGGTTGAGTACCTGTATGTTGAGTACCAGATCTTTTTGGTGATTCAATCTCTGCTAGCACAAGTGTTCCTTAATGCCTGGCTGTTCCTGGATGCAAAGGTTGGTAAGCTTGGAAAAAACCTCTGAAGGGTTGGGTCCATTTGCATCGTACATAATGCTTTAGTGTGGTCTGTGGAAAATTGGCACTGCGGTCTCAATAAAACTATTATTGCTAACTAGGAAAATAAATGAAATGAAACCGTTTGCTCTCATTCATATGGTCTATAAGACCTTTAGTGACTGGGTGGGATTGATTCTCCAAGTATAAATATAGGGTGAAGAAAGTGCTGAAAGCCAATAATAAAGAACAGCTGTCTGTTGATCTGGCTACATAGAAAAATAGTAATTAAGTCATGGGCTACTTTGACGAAAGGACGATCAAACCTAAATACCTCAGGGCTTATCCACACGCTGCCATACTTAGGATATATATGTTATGATATGGAATGTATAACGTGCCTGTACACAAGTGTTTCTAGGTGTGACAAGACAAGGAGGGGGAAACATAGGTTTTTTTTTTTAAACAGTTTTTATTATTTTAAACAACACACCAAACATTACAACTTTAGGACGTTCGTAATCAATGTCAAACCAACACATTATACATTTCCGGTCCTCCCCCTCCCTCCCCACAAACTCGAGCCGTATCATCAGTGCCATCTACATGAGTAATTTCGGGAATCGCAGAGCTTGTTGATTCATCTGAGTCTTCTGTTTCATGACTAACCTGGTGAGGGGTAGCCATTGAGGTCACAAGTTGCCTCCAGGCCATCAGGGGACCCACTTCCTCTTCTCCCCCCCTGCTGGCAGCTTCAAACCAAACCACAGTTTCCGCTTCTGCCCATCTCAAGAGGTCCGCCCACCATGTCTCCACTCTAGGCCTATGGGCCGCCTTCCAACACATTGCAATCCTGCGCTTGGCCAGGACATATGCCAGGTCCTTCATTTTGTTAATATGCTTAAAGTTACGTGGCCTGGGGAAATTCCCAAGCATGCATGCCCCAGCAGACCCCACATCCAGCATCACACCCCCGCCGGCCATTTTCGTCTTTATTTCTTCCCAAAATCTGTGCACCTCTGGGCAAGCCCAGAACATGTGCAGCAACCCTGCCTCCTCCTCTCCATACCTAGGGCATTTCTGTATAGCTGAGCCTCCAAACCTGGCAATTCTTCCAGGGGTCAGATAGGCTCTATGGGTGATATACAGCTGGATCTGCTGGAGTCTCGCATTCTTGGACACCTTTTTGTGGTACCTCTGAGCTCTGTCCCATTGTCCATCTGTCATGGATTCTCTGATCTCCTCCTCCCAATCATGCCTCAGCTGGAGTAGCTCCCTCTCTGCCTTCGCCCTTAAAAGCTCATATATCCTAGATATTTCATGTCCACCCTCTGAGACATCATACATCATTTCCAGGGTGGCATCAGGTTCTTCCGCCAGCACCGTCTCAGGCCACCTCCCCCTTACCCGTTTCAAGAGCCTGATGCACGTAATATATTGGCCGCTGTGCACCCCTGTCTCCTCCTGTAACCTCTGAAATTCCAACACCTCCCCTTCCTGCAATAAATCTCCAACGGTGGCTAGACCCACCGGTTCCCAGTATCGGCGAACTGCTTCAAACAATTGGGGGTCATCCCCTCATAGAGCCACCAGCGGAACCTGCAGAGAGAGCGGGTCCGGGTCGCCCACTGTTTTCCATGCTCTGCGCCAAACTTCCCAGCCCAACTCCAATAGTCTCCCCCTCCCCGCCATCTTAGTTTTATGCATCCACACCGTCTCTCTTAGAAAGTATGGGACTGAGTCACCCTGCAAAAGCCTAGCTTCCGCCGAGTCCTCCGCAGACAGCCACCTGGCCACATACAACAGCTGCCCCGCCAAGTAATACAGTTCAAAGTTTGGCAGGTTTATGCCCCCTTTTCATAAGTGTTCTGTAGCTTCCACAGGGCCACCCTATTCCTGGGGTTGCCCCATATGAAGCCCCTGGACATGCCATGGAGTCTCTCAAAGAAGCGTCTGGGGATCAAGTATGGGACATTCACAAAAAAGTGCAAGAGTCTGGGCAGTACGACCATTTTGAGCAGAGCTGCTCTCCCCATCATAGCCAGGGGCAACCTAGACCAGAACTCCATGCTATTCCTAATACCCTCAATCGCCCTCTCTGTGTTATGTTTATGCTCCATCTGTCTTATGATAAATATTCACACCCAGATACTTGAATGTCACGGTCTGCCAGGGTATCCGCAGGATGGGCAGCCCCGCCGATGGGGTGCCCCTATACCCTCCCAAGGGGAACAAGCTAGATTTCCCAGGATTCACCGATATGCCAGAGAGGGTGGCATAACAATCCATCACCTCCAGCACATATTGCAGGTTTTCTTCCGGGTAGCGCAGGTAGAGAAGCATATCATCTGCATATAAAGATATCAGGTGCGTGCCCCCCGTCGTGCGAATCCCAACCTCCCCGTATTGTCACAGGCATATTGCTAGCGGCTCTAATGCCAGGATGTATAACGCCACATGGCCATATAGGTCATCCGGTACCAAGTCTAAGAGCCAGCAAATGCACCGAAGTTAGCCGCCCATATGATCACGCTCCTGTAGCTCGCAGCGATATCCCACCCGGCTCAGACCTTATTCGCTCTCCTTGGGGCAATCCTGAGCTCAGTGTGGTCCCAATTAGTGTTCCGGCTTGGGTGCTGCCCAACTCTACTACCAGCTAGGGTGCACTATCCGAGCTCCCTCGTTGCCAGCCACAGCTATTGAGCTGCTGTGGCTACCCTGCTGTATGAGAGGATCTTATGCCAGCCTTCGCTACAGTCCAGATGTATCACCTCTCAATGAAGTATGCGCTGCCAGGGTGCTCGGATGTGCGCAGTTTACGATGCCCTGCATGCGTCTGCCCGAGACCCCATGGGTAGCTCAATATTTTCTTTTAGTCCATCACGACTCCACATGGCCTACTGGGGCACCCCCCGGAGTCTGTCGATCACCAGCCCCGCCGTGGTTGTCCCCTGTTAGGCCTTGACGCCGCCTTGGGTCTTATTTCCATGAGCGATCAATCCGGTGTCACCGTATCGACTGCATTCCTGTGTCAGTCTCGCACCCCTTGAAATCCTCACCCCGGGGGCCCGCGCTTTCCTCTGCGCCATCAGCCAGGGGCGTCCCAGGGTTCTTCTGGCGAAGCCGCACCATGGCTCCGCCGAGCACCTCTGATCCACCGGCGCTGCAGCGCTGCAAGTCCCAGGCGTCTGCAATCCGGGCTCCGCACCCCTCAGCTCTGCCCGGGTCTCAATGTAGCCACCCCCGCCGCAGCGACGCGGCACCGTCCGCACTGTACTTGCTCCCCTCCGCTCTCAGGCCCGGGAACTGCAGGAGCCTCTATCCCACCTCAGGGCACCAGGTTGAGCGTCGCCTCCACCAGCTCCAGGCGATCGTGCTACGAGCCGCAGCACAACGACCCTGCCGTCCGTGTCCCTGGTCTCTGCCTGCACACTGTCTCCGCAGGGGCCCCCCCTGGACCAGTTCCACGACCGCTTCAAGGCAGGACACCTTGCACCATCTGGGCCACTATAGTCGACACGGCATGCGCCGTGTCGGCCGACTGTATCTTCCTCGGCCTTGCAGACTTTTTATGGCCCTTTGTCCAGTAGCGGCCATCTTGGGCAATGTCCTGTTCGCAGATCGATCGCCTCCTTCTTTAAGCTCCAGTTTCATTAAAATGCCATTCCACGGGCTGTTTGGGCACTCGTGTACCCACTGCCTTCATACACCATCTGATGCGCCCTGGGTCTGCTCATACGCCAATAACTCTGACTTTCGTTCAGGATCAGTTTCGGATCTTATGGAGCTCCCTTGAGAAGCGTCCTTTCACGTCGCCATCTGCAGGGGGAAACATAGGGTTGACAAAAAAGCGATCTTATTAGGCCCTGTGTCATTCAGAGTGCAGGGAAGTGGAAAGAGAGAAGTGCTGAGGTGGGTGGGGGTCGAAGGAGAAGTGCAGGTAACTCAAGAAGTGCAGCCGACGGGTGGCTCATAAGTGCACTGAAAAGGGACTGTGGGGTTGCAGATATAGACCACAAGTGCTAGGGGAGCCAGAAGGCAAGGTACAACTGGACATGCAGGAGCCTTGGCCCAAGTTCAGAGGATAGCCAGGTGACCAGTGCGTGGAGCAGTTGGGAATCAGCAGGGGAGAGGAAAGAGAAAGCGGAAGTGAAGAGGACGGTCTTGAGTTGCTTCTGGAACCGGAGATGGTTCTGCTCAAGTTTGAGAGGGGCAGGGAGGCTTTACCAGAGGGAGGCCCCAGCCGAGGATATAGATCTGCTCCCAACTCTCTTCGTGGAAAAGCGACTGACCCTCAGAGTTGGAAGTGGATTAGCAGAGAGCTCGAGAGGGCAGATGTTTAGGAAGAGGGAGTTGGAGTTAGTGCAGTGCCAGGCCCCAGAATGGCTTGTGGACGATGCAGAGGGTCTTGAACTTGAACCTTGCCACCACTTGGAGCCAATGAAGAGATTTAAGAGCTGGAGAGATACGATCCCTGGGCTTGAGGCCAAGGACAAGTCTCGCAGTCCTGTTCTGGATAAGATGAGGTCGGAGAGTAGAGGCAGGAAGATTTAGAAAGAGGCTGTTGCATTAGTCCCGCCTAGAGAGGATCAGAGCTCTGGAGACAGCGAACTTATGGAGGAAAGTGAGGAAAGGAAGAATACCTCTGAGGAGGTGCAGTTGAGACGTCTGAGATGTGAGTAGAGAAGGAGAGGGTGGAGTCAAAGATGACCGCAAAGTTCTTATCCTCGTAAAAAAACATGTTAATTAAATTCAACTAAATGGTGACATTTGAAATCATTGGTGCACGCATTGGCATCATCTGTGTGCAGCGGTTCTGTAGATTATGTGGGGAAAGCGTTATTGAATCGGAGGCGTTTTTTTGTTGATAGTTTGAATGTCATTAAGGACAGATATTTCATTAAATACAGGAATGATAGTTTTAGATTTTCTAAACAGGAGCTCTGGAAACGTTTTATGGGTGGGGATGATCTTATTAGGTATTATGGTGTTAATTCTAGCCATTATTTAATGGAAATATTTTATGAACGTGGTGTATGAATTGGATATGTTTCTATTTCCATTTTTTAAGGAAGCATATGGACTCTATTTATATTGACAAAGTTACACACTCTGCGCAAAAGGCAATGTATTTAATATTAACATAATATCTAAATAAGAATAGCCGACACGTGTTTCAAGCAAACTGTCTTCTTCCTGGCTACAATTCATAAAATCATGTTACATACAAAATTGCAAGAAAATAAATAATGATCAAATCATTGATAAATGGCAGTAGGGTAATCCAAAAGCAAAGGGGTGCGGTAAGGTTTTTGCCCACAGTGGCATGAAGAAATACAATTGATAATAAATTGAGAACCAAAACACAATTGAACAAAGTAAAGTCAGCCCATACGGCATACAGAGTTATACAAATGCAATTTGTAAAGGATACAAGATATCATCCACAATATCATCCCGTTTGGAAATAAGTGGAGAGAAAGAATAAAGCAAAAAGAGAGCAACACATCTTTGTTGTTAAGTCTGAGATGACAAGCATGAGGTAAACATAATTACAATTCATATAATTCATCACTTGACCTATAGCGACATTCCATTGTGTACATGGGTCACCCACACATGCCCACAACCAACAAACCAGCTATGAATTCTGAGTTTGTATACATCACGTATTTGAGTGCATATATGGGTGGAATATCAACCTTGGCTTAATAACTACCATTATGCACAATGCAATTGGAGCTATCTTATCGTATGCAGTAGTATGCGGTTACATCCTACCTGAAATGTTCATAAACTGCCCTCTTCGTAATGAGGCAACCTAACGGGAGGTAGATTTATTCCTAGTCGGTAACAATTACTCTCTGAAAGGCTAGATACCCCAACCTCTCATCACAAGCAATAATACACTTACCTAATGTTGCCAATAACTACCCAAAGTGCTTCAACAATTCTACAAGTAAGCATGGAAGTGGGGGTGTTGTATTCAGTGATTCAAAATATGCAACTCTTATGTCCACTACTTTGGCAAAGCAGAAACCCCACTTTACAAAGATAATGTTACCTGAATCAACTGTAGTTTTCGAACTGTGAGTGTGTAAGGTAACTCTATGTTCCATGCATGCATCGTCAGCACGGTCGATGTAATAACAAGGGAAAATAACAAATAACATGCCAGTAAATATTGTGTCCTAAAAACTGTGACCACATTTGCGAAGTCCCAGACAATCATAGCGCTACTTGCATATTTTCAGAGATTTTCAGCCGTAACAATCAGTCTAAGCGAACATGTCTACCACTGGCATTTAAATAATGTCAGCGCTAGAAAACTATAGCTGATTTTCCCACAGGAACATTCCGCCATGTTGGTAGTAGGATCCGCCTACCTGCCGAAGCTTAAAACTAATGATTACTTCTTAGTTACGTACCAGAGAACACATTCAAGCTTCAAAACTGCAACTCTGAAGCACCAATTTATATGTAAAAGCCTTTCAGCTACGAATGTTGCATTAAATCCTACATGACCTATACTGTACTTAAAATTACAAATTGATTTTAGAGCTGAAAAGCCAAATATTAATAACCAATCAGTCTGAGCAAACGTTTTGCCACTAGCATTTGAAAAGTCTCAGCACTAGAGAACCTCTATATTGGAAATATGTATGATGGAAAATGTACAGTGATTATTTGATTATATGTGAAATAAATAGAAATTAAGCTGTTCTATGTGTGAAATATTTTGAGCTTTATCATCAAGGTGAATCCAGAAAAGTTTTGATGTCTGATTTTGGAATTTGTATAAGTTTACCTATTACCTACAGTTTATATTTGTTAAGAATTGGAATTAAAAGTAGTTGCTATGAAATTATTTGTTTGAAGTCAGTAACTTTCATTGAACATAGCATATCTTGAAGGACATAGTTCTACAGGAGAGCATTGTGTTACCTGTTGGCAACAACAGGCTGTTTGCTGTAGATTCACACAAATTGTACCCAACATGCATTTTCTCTTTGTCTTACTTGGTTCCATTTTTTGTATATATACTGCGTTAAATGTAAAAGTAAAAGAACTTGCGACTCATTTGTAATAGCCAAAAATAATCAATGTATGTATTGTCTTCTTCTCTTTCTTTCTCTTGATATTTGCCTTAGTTATTCATAGCAAGTTTTAATTGTTATTCACAATCATTTATAGCAGCATATTTTTTCTTTTTTTTCTTTCAACAGACCTCTGGTATTTCATTGCTTTTACACCAGACGAACCGTATTAGCAATACACAACTCGCATAACAACCTCTTTTAAAACCTCAATGCTGTTTGCACAGCCATACTTTTTTTTCTAAATCACCCTGTGAAGTAACTCCCACTAGTTACCCCAAAACACAATTCATTAGTAACCATGTCTGCGTCTGGTGTAGAGGACCTTTCTACACAGTTATCGTTTCTTTTCTATTGACCTTTTGGCAGATCTAAGACTTTGCCACCTTCCTCAGGACTGTCTTGTGTGGGAAGCCTGAAAGGCAATCAAGATTGTGTGTCAACCTAGTGTATGATTAAAATGTAGAAGGATAAAAAACAAAATTAGTCAGATTCTGGCTCACTGCGTCCTAATCGCTATAGTGCTAACCTTGCACTGTGCATGTAATTCCTCATATGCTTCACTTTTTTTCTTCCTCTCAGGTTCTATCTCTTTGGCTTTCACCTGGGGGGTGACTGCTGTTAGTGTGGTTGTCTCATTAGTTGAAATTTTGCTGGTCCTATTGTAGACATCCTATTTTGTTGTCAGGACTTTTTATCTTTCGCAACCATTGTGCAATAAATCCTTTACTCTCAAGGGCTGTAAACCTTTTGATCTGTGGAGAAATGGTGGCGAAGTGTGATATTGTGGCTCTCTGCTGCCTGTATACAACATTCTCATCTTGCCATTCTTGATAAGAGAGCCAGTGGGCAGAGTGGTTACCTGTTTGCTAGAAACCCAGTGCACACTCCTCTTTTGAAATTCTTAATTGGATTTAGCACAATTCTTTAGCGTTTATCTTTAATAACAAAATGAAACATCATTTGTTGTCGTAGTGGGAGCCTATATTGGATTGTTTCTGTCTATGTAGTTAACCTCATTCGCTTAAGGAGTGCATTTGTTACTAAACACGCTTACCTCATGTGTACAGATGTGTCCATCTCCTTGCTGCTCGCCGGCATTAGTGTGCTGCCTTAAGCACCTTCTACCTCTGCATGTGTAGTTTAAAGGACAATGTAGTGTCCTGTTGCCCTGGACGAACCGAGATCTGCACACGCGCCTTGCAGCGTGTCACGTCGCTAGGCAACCGAGGCAGTGTAGCACTGCCTACTGATTTTTGCAAATTTGGTAGATTCATAGGACATAACACACACGTAATCGATATATAAAAAAAGTCCTGACTGACTCATCAATGCCCAGCTCCTACCTTTTAATGTAGGAACGCAAAATTTGAAAGGTACATTGTTTTCATGACGTAGGCACCCACTAAGGAAGGATCTTTGGAAATTTCATCCATAAGGGAGTGAAAAAGGGGGGGGGCATATCAGTTTATGACGATACCTATATCTCAAAAACTGAAAATGCTAGACGTGAAAATTGGTATTTCGGTTCTTCTTCAAAAATAAAGAAACATGTGTTTTACCATTTTCTGAAAATCCGGTTAAGGGAGGTGATTTTTTTAATTTTTTTTAAGGATACCCATATCTCACAAACCGAAGATGTTACAAAAGTAAAGATTCACATTTTAAATCTTCATTCTAAATTAAGTTTCCGAACTGCTTCTTAAAATTGGTAACGGAGCATATCCCGTATTTGACAACAAAATTGTCATCCCTTCAGACCTGGGCCAGTCGTCAATTCCCTAGCAGACATCACATCCAAAATTTACCCTGACATAAAAATCGAATGGAGAAATCTACAGAATGGTTATGTGAGCGTACCATTTTAATGCCAAAGAACACCATTGCTACCGTAATCATTAAGATACTTATTCTTTCGGAGGAGTCCAAATGGAGTACAAATCTGTAAACTCAGTTGTTCAAAGTGATGACGCAGTCCACAACCCTGTTGAGTTCTTGAACAATTTAACTCCTCCCGGTCTTCCCGAACACAAACTTCTTCTCAACCCACCAAAGCTCTTTATAAGCACCAGATTGCAAGTGAAAGCTCTCTGCCGAATATGCGTCAACCGTTCGGATTCCCATGGAAGTCCTGTGTTTGGATGCTGGTCTCCAGCATGAAGCGTGACCTAAAAGCTCTTTTTAAAAAAAATATATTGTTATATAACTGCAGAAGATTAGTCTCGATTGGCAAAATGTGCTGCCTGTTTGAAATTCGGTTTTTGAGAAACCAAAATGCTTAAACAAAACAGAAGTGACTGGCCCTAGGTATGGTTCCTGTAAATAAAAGAAAGTGGAGGCTTGCCAGAAAGTTCCTTTTACTGTCACTCCTTCATAAAGCACTAAGCCATTCACAGCTTCTTTAAGAGCGCAGGTTCAAACAGTTTCTCTTCTGCCCGCGTGCTAAGGGTATTGCATTCCATTTGAGCCTTGTTTGGTTCTACATGTGGTTTACCAATTAATTCCTTGAGTAATTTCAATATTTGTGAGTGGCTTCCATGTCAAATTGTCCATCAGTTTGCATTGCATCGATCATACAAGTAAGATGGACAGCTACCCCTTGTCGCCCTGTTACTGCCCACAAATTATTATATTTACAATGACCTCAGAGGTAAATCACTTGTGATGTCACAGGTTTACACAATTAAAGTTTACACACGCACTGAAAGTACAGGGGTCTTTTTATTATCATTATTACAATACATTGCTATAGCAGTAACATAGCGTGGGGGCAACACAATGCTTAAATGTTATTTATTTGTTATTTATTTGTAGGATTAGAGAGTTGTGTTCAGACAGATATCCATATTCTGATTCTTTTCACCGGTCTCATTATCGCTTCTCTTATTACTTTGTTGTTTCATTAGTAAAATCCTTCAATTCTTCCCTCCAGATTTGTCAAATTGTCCATCAGTTTGCATTGCATCGATCATACAAGTAAGATGGACAGCTACCCCTTGTCGCCCTGTTTCTGCCCACAAATGATTATATTTACAATGACCTCAGAGGTAAATCACTTGTGATGTCACAGGTTTACACAATTAAAGTTTACACACGCACTGAAAGTACAGGGGTCTTTTTATTATTATTATTATTACAATACATTTTTATAGCAGTAACATAGCGTGGGGGCAACACAATGCTTAAATGTTATTTATTTGTTATTTATTTGTAGGATTAGAGAGTTGTGTTCAGACAGATATCCATATTTTGATTCTTTTCACCGGTCTCATTATCGCTTCTCTTATTACTTTGTTGTTTCATTAGTAAAATCCTTCAATTCTTCCCTCCAGATTGGTTACTTTCACTAATATAGACATTGATATATAACACGGTCCTCCAGTTTGATTTCTCTCACCATTGTAGAAGTTTGTTCCTTCAAGTCGTGTAAATATTTCCTCTTATCTTCTCTTATTACTTGCTTTCCCACCACTGCAACTGTCTAAAAGCTGTGGTGGTTTCTAGTCCATATGGGACTTCATATAATGTTTGTCCGTATCAATTACTTTCTCAGACAGAAATTATTTGCTTTATTATGCAGTATATTCCATTGAAAGTTAGTTTGCTTTATTATCCAGTATATTCCATTGAAAGTTAGTTCTGTTTGTGAAAGTTATTTTCTTTTCAAGATGTTGCTTCTTGTCTTATTTTTCAGAAAGATTGTTCGCAGAGATATTTCTTCTCGTGATTATTATTTCTTTAACATATTCAACCATGATTACTGCGTAAGAGTGACAATATTGTTCTCCTTTGTTGTTTTTAGTTTTTTCTTTATTTAACAGGGGAATGATGCTCCCTCTATTATGCTCTTCCTTGTGCTTTGTGCTAGGAGCATATTGTTGCCCCTTGGAATTACAGTATTTTACTCCTTTGGTACGTTATTTTCATAACAAGGGGATGCTGCCTCTTTTCTTTTGCACTCTTCTATTTCACGTGTTTCACTCTCTGAGCCTTTTTAAGGCTTATCCCTTGACTATATTAATAATAAAAAAGGTCCACTAGTTAGAGTATTTGGAAACATTGCTGAGTCCTGCCAGAAGTGGGTACTGGGCCTGTGTCTTAAGTCCCAAGCTACACCTTACTGACAAAACTTGGATGTGTTGTATTTTGATTTATCAAGGATAGAAATGGTCTAATAGTTTGTACTGCAGTGCCCCTTGACATATGGTTATTCCCTTCTGTAAGGGTAAAACAAGGTGAAGCATTATGTAATTGGTAGTCTGTCCAGAAGTCAGTGGTCCGATTAATCTAGCTTTCCAACCATCAGTCTTCAGTGTTTAAAATATCAGAAATAGGTTGGATATACTTTTTATCTAGCAGTGTTCTATTTAAGTTAGGGTGGTAACCATATGGTGCAGATCTGTTCCACTGATAGGGCAGCATTTCACGTTCCAACTAAAACCTAACACTCTGTGTATTGAGATGTTTTAGTTGAGCAACATATAGTTATGGGGATTTTTCCACCCACCCCAAATCAGGCGAGCACTAGGGACTCCCAATTTAACAGTATTGATTCCCTAAAGCATCCTTCACCTTTTGGGACAAGAAACACTGGGTTGCACAGAAGTAGTGGATCTATTTATTAATTCAATAGAAATAATTGAATCAATTTAAATGCAAACAAATTATACATCTATGATATCCTCAGATCAATTTTTACTACAATGCAAAATTATCACTAGACTGGTCACATAATTTTTCTATGCTACAGTCACTTGGATAGACTTTTGTAAACACACACACACAATCACCATAAATACATTTTGTTTACCCAGGGCACATATGCAGCACGGATAAAAAAATGTGTGATGGTCAAGGATAAGGCTTTCATTTATTAAAAACCAAATTAAACATCCCTGCCTATATAAATCTATCTACTTCCCCTTTATTTCAAACCCCGTTCTAGAAAACGCAATTAAAAATACCTGCTACTTTAATTATACTTTTTATCTAGGTATGCACATAGCGAGGTATCATTTTGACTCCCAAAATACTTCTTCTGTGGTATGCGCCTTCACAGAGATGGAGTGAGTGGATCTTCTTGTATACACATCATAGGACCTAGTCTATCTAACATATAATTCCAGTAGCACATACACTTCTGAAATGTTCACTAGCTTCTCAGGATGTGCTATCAATGTATATACTCCCACCCCTCAGTACTTTCACCAATAACAGGGGCTGGGATTTAATATATTCCCCCTTAGAACATAACTCCCCACTGATGTTTTCCCTCTTGGCTTTATACTTGCATAGATGTTTCTATTGGCTGTCTCAGACAGTTGGGCACCCTCTTAAGGGCAGCTGGGCCTTGGTAAAGAAAGTATCTGCTTTCCCTCCACTGCCTTCTTTCTTTATCTGGGCCCGTCTATGGTTTTTCCCACTGAAGAAGGCATACGACTTTAACATCAGGTATGCCTCTCTTGCAGCGCTCTGCTTAGTAATCCAAATGGGTCCAAAGGAAAACAATGTATTCCATCTCCTTTCTGTTAACAGTTCTCCTTTCTTTTCTTCCTCTCCATCAGTCAGTGACCGAGCTAGTGTGTTTCATTTCTGTAATCTAATTGGTCAATGGATGTGATTTGACAGTGCTTCAAAAGTGACATCACACTACACCGACCCCTCTGTAGTCATTGAGCATATTAATGAAGAGGGCAGTCTCATGGGAGTTACTTCAAAACCCAGTTTTCCTCCCGTTTGATGTGATGGCATCTTGAAGATTTATGCATTAAACAATTGTGACCATCTTCCATACATGTATACATGTAATCATTTTACTGGTCAGTTCATCAGATTGTTCTCACCTAGATGAATCAAATGATGTGCCTTTCATCTCGACCCGATGTGTGGTTGGTGTGGTGTAGATTTGTCTTTTTCTAACTAATACCTTTATACAAATAATCCATATACAGCCATATACAGCCTTAAAAGCTGATCATCTTTTTAAAAAAAAGTTATGTCCCTACAAAGTTCCCTTCAAGAGTTATAAGGAAAATAAAGTATTCCCAATGTAATTTCAGTGGTGCATTATTTGATGTAATGGGATGAATCACAATCTTAAATGGCATACAAGTTCCTGTCTGGTACAGCCAAATGGTGTCAGTTCCTCTTGAGGATGAAGACTAAGGCATTTATGACCTAGAGAGTGCTGATGTCATAGTGCAAGTTCTTTGTAGTTTTGGCTGGCATGGCCATTTACAATGTCGCGCCTCCTTGAGTAATTCCACCATCTGCCTCCCGTAGCAGATTCCAGGTCTTCCGGGATGTGAAGGATTTCCTTCAGGAGAGGACTGTCTGATTGAAATACCAGATTAGATGACCCCTGCTCAGAATTAATTCAATGTATTTGTAAAACATTTGCCTGTGCTAACTGCACGCTATAAAGGAGAGGCCTTTGTGTTTATTGAACAGGCCCTAGCTTCCTGAGAACCAGTTGCAGGCACTTTCATAATATTTTATGGTGAGCTTTAAAGCCAGCATCCACACTTTTTTCTCCATGGAAGGCAAATCATCCCCCTTACTGTGGCCTGTTGGGGGAGGTTTACAGTTTTTGTTTCTAGGCCAAAGCAGGTTTCATTCACAAAAGTAACATTTAACAGACATTTTCTTTCCCACATTGCAATTGTCATTTTAAACAGAACAATATTATAACATTTTCTTGGCACTATAGCTCCTATCAAAGGTCCACATTTTCAACATCAGTAGGTTTCAGAATACTGATTCTTAATCCTGCAAAGGAAATCAAAGCAAACGCCATCAGAAAATGTAGGGTCAATTCTGTTTTTCTGTCATTTTAGATACTAGCCTTTTAATCTCATATTGGACTGTTTTTATTTTAATTAAGGTTGCTGGATGCTTTCCGGTAATGCTAGGACTTATTTTGTTGGCCTTATCAGTTACTTTGGGCATATACTCTTGTAGATTGGCTGCTAATGTTGCACATTTTCCTTGTACTTCTAATTGTTCAGATGCTATGCCAAGGCTGCAGCTCACAAGCTTGTTTTTAAACTGACACTTTTCTCTCTTTGCATACTTCTCTTCATTATACATTTCCTTACACTATCTATTTGATGTGGAGCTGATTTCAGGGCATTGTTTGTGAAGTCAAATGTTCATGACACCGATACAGTTGGATGCAGAAACTGACCATGCCGAGAGATCTATGGGAACATTTCCTTTGGTAATTTCCCATATTTGCTATATAAAATGCAAAGTTAAATGAGTGTCCATTCTGCCTTAGATGGATCAACCATTTAGGGCATGGGCTGTAGGTCCGGATAGTCCCCTCTTTATTCTCTATTTATTTGCAATGATTAGCAGCCAAATAATCTTTAATACACTGTGGTGGCTTCCATTGCAGAGAGTAAGTCTCATGGCATCCGAAAACCTGAACCACTGATGCCTGGAATCTTAAATGATGCACATGGCATGGTACCAACTATCACTCTTGCACAAAGGAACACCATTCCTCCCTTCACCTGGCTTGAAGACTGCCACAACTACACACAGTTGCCCCTGCCTTGATCCTCACCTTATCCAAAGCAGTACATCATGCTGCTGCAGCACTAATCACAGGCATATGGAAATTCAAAGATGCCACCCCTTCCCCCCCCCACACACTCTGAGAGCTACACTGGTTGCTGATACCAGACCAAATCATCTTCAAAATAGCTTACGTCACATTCAAGACACTGTTAGCCCAAGAACCACTTTACCTAGCTAAAAAGCAAGCTGTTTTTGTGGGTCAGCACAACTCTAGAAGACAATCCATTGTGAGAGAGGAAACAAAAAATGTGGGAAGAAGAAAACCAGGAAGCAGCCTTCCTTTGCTACAGCCTTTCAATGTAGAACACTCCATCAGACATCTGTAGGGCTTCAATGCGCCTTCAATTCAGGAAGGACCTAAAAACCTTTCTGGTAAAATACTTCAGCTGGGTTCCGTAATCTCATCAACACCAGCGGGGGTACTTACTAGAGTCACCTATGGAAGCCACCTCACTTGCACGATGTGATATGTTTTGCTCCCACTTGGTACAGTGCTCTGCTGCTACACAGCTACAGCAACCTTACATACAACACATTGAGTTACAGATTCAGGAATGTAAGCAACTTTTTTGAGGTGCTGTTTCCAGGGGATATAGATGGCAATCAAGATTGTATGATTCCCTCTCTTGGATGAAGACCTTGTTAGTGATCTTGGCGCTTAAGAGTGTGATCTGAGATACAGTTTACATCATAAAGAGACGGATCAGCTTTTAAAGATACAAAGGAATTTTCATTTTTTATGGTATGCTTCCTTTTCAATTGTCTGTGCTTGAAATATTATTTATTTTAAAAAATGTAATTGTGCAAACATGACACCTATATCATATTAATGAATGTGTTGGTTTGCTAGATTTCAGGATCGCACAGGTCCCTTCTTCAGTACAGCTGACAGACCCTTTCTTGATGAGAAGATTAGTGTCTTTACAGTAAACATTGAGTTAATTAATTTCTAAATTGTTTTCAGTTTGGATCCATGAACCTTGTAAGATCGGGGAGAATATGCAGAATGTCGTATAGTGAGGACACTTGTTTTACAACTGAAAAGCTTCTGAAAAATACAGCGTGCATAATTGAGTAGTTAAAAATTCCAATTTTAGTTTCGGCTTAGAAGTGTCGAGGCCACACTTATTAAGCTCAACCTTTTGCATGGAGGCATGTTACAGGAAGGATGGCATCAGAAGGGAGATGCATAGCTTTCTGGTGTCCTTTGTTTTTACACCCACTCTTGTAACACCCATGGACATGTTTAGACCAATGTGAATTCCCACCCGTTTCTTGCCTAGCTCCTTCTAAACCACACCTACGGATGGCTTTTTAATGTTATGTGAACTTGAGGCATAGAAATTGGGTAGCCATCTTGAAGTAAGGTGCTAATTTAGGTCAACAAAATTGAAGCCTTTAAGTATATCACAAAATGCTCAGTAACACATTAAGCTTAATTACAATTTAGATATGTATATTAAATCGTTAATTAGTTTGATAAATAAGATTTATATGGCTAATAGCGCAACCCTTTTTAAAATCATTCAGAAATGTACACTCTTTGGAAGAAATAGATATCCTGGATTTGTTTTTGAGATGTCCGTTCATGCTTAACTATGCAGGCTCTTGAAAAACATTGTAATTCATGCCTCTTTTCACTTAAGCAATAAGTCCCGAGCGGGGAGGGGGGGGTATTACCACTTCAGGCAATGCCCCGGGGCCCATAGTTAATGAAGGCCCCGGGGCATTAACTGAAGTGGTAAGGCCCTGCCTGCAAGGGGCCTATTGCTATTAGTACCCCGGGCCATAACACGGGGGTGCTAAAACGCATTTTATTCTGTTGCAAAACGTGCTGTTTCACAACAAAAAAAGTTAAGAAATGGCCGCCAAGTAAGGGTGAACGTGGTCCGTTCTCCCTATCCATGGTGGCCATTGTAAATAGTAAAAAAAAAATGTAACCGAAAAAATGGCAACCATGGAAACAGGAGAAGGAACTGCACATAGGCCCTTCTTCCTTTCCATAGTCGTGTGTCGCAGATCAGGAGTGGACGTGCTGGAGACAGAAGTGTCTCTAGCGTGTCCTAGCCCAAAGAGGAGCAAAAAAGCAGGTAAGTGGAGGGAAGGCGGGATCTCGCCAGGGGCGGGTAAGAGAGCACTTACCTGATTCCCCGGTGGGGGAAGATGGCGGCCTCCAGCCGTGAGCAGGCTCTGAGCAGGGGTGTTAATTCCCCTGTTCCGAGTCTCCCCATTGGCTGGGAGACCATCACATTCCCCTCGCCGGGTACTAATTTGTGTTCAAATATTTGTGATCCAAGTGGTGGAAGTTGAGATTAGTGTCCAAATTGCCCGGAGCTGTATATCAAATTTCTGCTCTTGTTGTCCGTGCTGACATCGGGCCTCATTAAAAACATATGCCAAACTTGTGATTTTTTTCCGCCACCCACGAATGGGCAATTACGGAGCATTCTGGCCCTGCCGGACCCAGTATTTGCCCATTTGCGGGCACCGGAAAAAAATGCTCCCCATTCTCATTTGAGGCCCAAAGGGCTCAATGGAAATGGGGAGGTCGGATGCACCGGCACCATTCAGAATGGTGCCGGTGCATCTGACATGCTGTGCTCGCGGGTGCCTTTCTGCCCACCAGGTCTGACCTGGCGGTCTGAGCGGCACCCGCGAGCACAACTCGTAGTTTGCCATTCCAGGAACTACGGTACCGGCAAGCTTACCGGTAATGTAGTTCTCGGACCGGCAAACTTGTAATGAGGCCCAATTGTTGAGATGCCTCTGGCATGATCCTGAGTGGGGTGTGGTTGAGTCTTTCTGAGCCTTTTGCAGTTTCCACTCTACTACATGAAGCCATTGTGAGGGTGTTTGAAAACATGTAAATAACGTCAGTGTAACAGGCATTGTGCTGCTACGTCACTGGGATATTGTTGATGTGAGTGTCTTCAACAAATCAGAGTGTATTCTGAAATGTGAGTCATAACTCCTGCCAATAATCTGGACAAACTTCCACACCATTGTTTTTCAGACTGCCATGCCACTACAGGAGGGGGAAGGACCATATGCAACAGGCTTGGCCAAACACCCCAAAAGGGACAGCCCTTCCTGAACTGCTAGTTGTCTTCCCTTCTGCACAAAAACAAGCAACCCCATACAAGTTTCAGGCTCATTGACCATTGTCTGTAAAATGTAGCTTGGGTCTGAAGGCAAGGCAAGCTCAAGATCCATGTCTGGGCATACCAAACCCACTATGGGTGATCAGCAAAACTAGAAATTGATGGCTGGAAGGTTTTGAATAAAAGTAATCTGTAGGGTTGTTCAGAGTAACCCTCTAGATCATCATTTTCAGCCTGCCAGGCCATTACAGAAGAGGAAACCTGCCACAAGGCAACGAGTTTCAATCTCATTTCATTAGCTCTACCGAAAGGGCACTGGTTTAAAACCAGTGTTCTCAATGTTTTCCCTAATTCAAGTCTGATATTATTAATACAGGAACATCACCTGGGATAACCAACATTTCACCAAAATGTAAGCAATTCCTCAAATAGTGATAAAGTGGGATCGCAAGACAGGATTTCTCAAGAGTTCTTAACTAGGTTGTACAGTTGTAGCCCAAACAAGTTGTTGTTCTACATTTCTCCCCTAAATGGCCTCATTTGTTCAACAGTTTACAGAGGTACTTGGTACATGCATAATAAAACATCTGAGGCTGTGCTAAGTGGGGTTGCATCAGAGGGATGTTCGTTCCCGGATGTGACAAGGGGTTCATTTTGTAACCTACTTTTAAGCTATACCAATGCAGAAAGTATTCATATTGCTATTCCCTGATTTTTATTTAGTTTAAATCCTCTGGAGTATACTGCTCTTGCATCGCCTAGATTATTAGTGTGTTGGTATGTTATTGCATGATATGCCCGTTTGGCATCATAGGGGGCTCAGCGAAGAATGGCATAATGTTTTGCAATGAGAATTCTCTAAATTGACTACTGGTTTGCCAAATCAGGATGGAGAAAATGTCATCTATGTATTTCTCCAGGCACATCAAACATAAGTAGCCTCGAAAAATGCCATCCTCTCCATGTGCTTATAGCCTTTTGGGTGACGTGAGTCATAGCCTACCACATACTTCAGTGATCCCACCTCTCCTGTCCCCCACTGAGCCCCGGCTTGACACCTGTAATGTAGCCGCAGAGTTAATGCCTCATCAGGACCTTGCTGGAACGTTCTCTGGAGTGGGCGGTGGCTGAACTCCGCTCAGGACAGTATTTCAGCCCTGAACCACGCGTGCAGGATTTTACAGAGAGCATTGTTTAACATTGGGTTTCCATTTTAGTTAATATGCACTCTTTACATATACAAAGGAAACAGTTTAGACCATTAAAGGAAATCTATAATCATATGGCAGTTCTTGATGTCATAAACAGTATTAACAAATGAGTACATTTCTCTTTGAAAGTTTACAATCGGTTTCCCACACATAAATGTTTGTTTTATGGTATTATTTTGTATAGCATGCCAGATTACGACAAAGATGTTTCAAAGTTTCCGTATATTCATCCTGGCAGTTAATGCACCACGTTTCAACAGCTGACCTATTTAAATGGGACATTGTGAACCAATATTTTAGGCCGTCACGCTACCGTTTAATAGATGCTTTTTTCAGTTTGGTTCTACCAACATTCTCGGCAGCCTCACTCCGGTGTTGCCAGCAATTGTTTTAGTACCTCATGCAATGCCATCAAAGAATGGGCTTCATTGCACCCGTGGCCTTTGTTCTTCCCCTGTCATAGCTGCAGCTGAGACTATTGGGTCACTTGTGAAAAGGTGGAGGACAGTCTTCACTGTATTGTACAATATGGCAATACAAAGATATTTATAGCTGGTAATTTAGGAGAAATAGCAACGCCAACTCTTTCTCTCCTCCAGTGCCACGCTTCTTGTGGCCATGTTCAGTGAAATAACCTACTTTGTGCGTGCCTGGCAGCCCTATGTAGGACCATTCCACTGTATGGCTAGTCAGCCTGAGGTGACAACTCCCCCTAATTTATCCAAGAAAGTCCCTCCAAGCTCTGACCTCTGGAATCGCTAGTACTACCTGCCCAATGAAACTCTTCTCCCATAGTCTCAGGTTATATAGACCTGATTCTGGATCCCACAATACTTGGATATTAGTGCTGCAAAAGGGTTTCTTACTTAGGCATTTCCGAACTCCAAGACCTCACTGTAGATCTGGTCAGTCTTCTCTCCCCACTGGGGTTGAGGAATTCGCCGCTATAGGCATCTGCTCCAAGCTCGGATAATAGCAAGTTCACAGCACTGCCTTTCCCCGTAAACATACTTGATTTACAATACTGAAATACCGTTTTTCGGAACTGAAGATAAGCTGATGCTGGAATACATGTGAGTTTGCCTGGCCTTTAAGTTTTTGAATAATTGTCTAAAGATTTAATTAATGGGGAATATGACCTTTACCGGCACAGTTAACCCCTTAACGCCAACCTCGTAATGACCCCCATAGACTTGTAAGTCCAAACTGGAATTATAGTGTATTTCTTTGAGGCCTAGATAGATGCAGAATGCATATAGGAAACAAATCCGAATAAAAATGTTTTAAATGTTATTTTGGTTATTTCTTTTGGGGCAATCGTAGCTTCGGGTAGCAACGAAACTCAGTATATCAGATATGGTTACAGGCACCCCTGCTGAGACATCAGACAGTTGGAGGGGAATAGTCCTTACAATATAGCATTTATTACCAGCAGATCAGATGCTTTTCCAAGCAGAGAGTGGTGGTAGATCGCTCTCTTCCGCAGGTGCCTCCCTCTGAAATGGCCTCCCTGCCCCTCTCAAACTTGAGCCAGATCTCAAGACTCTTCCCACTCCCCTGCTAATGTCCCCCTCGCCCTCATTATAACTGGCTGCCATCAGATTTATACAGAGCACACATCCACGACCATTCTACCCCTACACTTGGTCTCCCCTGACCCTCCCCTTACTTGCACATGCCCTACCGGGCTCCCTGCTCCTGCACTAGCCTGACTGGGCCTGCACCCCTTGAGCCATCCAGCCCTTTTCCTCACACTTAGCTCGTGAATCTTCTTTCCCCTGCACTCTCTACTGTCCACTGGTACTTGTCCACCTGGCCTCTCCTTAGCACTCGCCTAACCCTGGGCCCTTTCCCTCCCTTTGTCCCCCCGGCCCCCTGCTATTCCGCGCTCTCCACTCAGACATGCCCTTCCATTCCCTTCTTAGTATTAGGGCATTCTGCTCAGACCGGCACACCCCCCCCCTCTCTCCCGCACTTCTTGTTACTGCACTTGCACTATCCGAATGATGCCAATCCTATTAGGATTAGGTTTCCTTCATCCCTGTTCCTCTCCCCAACCCCACTTTGTCTTGTTGCGCCTTGAAACACCATTGCTGTATGAATACCCAATAAATAAATAAAATTAATTCAGTGTAGCAGTGAATAACATTTACAGTTACCAGGGACACGTAACAGTGCTGAAGAGATGCTGGAGGGTCATCGTCGGGGAGGATGCTGGGCCATGTGCGCTGAGGGAATGTATCATACGGGTGTCTGGAAGGTGATGTTTGAAGAGGGGGATCTTGAGTTCTTTCCTGAATTGCATGTAGTTGGGGGGGGGGGCAAGTTTGATGATGGTTATGAGTTCCTGCAGTCTGCGTGTAGAACGAGAATGCATGTCAGGTGGTTATGTGATTTCATTGCTGTAAATAAACATTGAGGGGGAAACGATATTTTTTTTTAACCCACTAAACACCCTTCCCAACATATTTTAGGACTGGTACAATTATATAAACAAACTCCAGTCCTAGACTATTGGGGGAAAGTGTTGGATAATTTCTTTAAAAATATATCGTTTCCCCCGCGGTATTTATTTCCAGCGATGAAATAACTGGGTTCCTGTGTAAGGCATGTGCCTTTTTTAGCGACCACAAGTTTTTTGGCTGCAGTGTCAGTGTAGTCACCACTAAGGTAATACTTTCCTCTTTAAATCTCCTTTTAATGAATTTGTCAGGCAAGTAAAGGGAGAGGGGAGACCCGTTTCCCCAGCTGCACTTTTTTTCTGTGAAAGCACCCTAACACATGTTGGCTCTAGGTGTGCATCCGAAAATACGGTTCAGTTTGGAAATGGGCCCCAAATCACATCCTTGCACACACACACATATACACTGCCCTTTTCATAATTTAATACAAATTAAACTGCCTCTACCAATTCCTTCAAATGTGACCAGAGCAGGCAAAGGCTCAGGTTTCCCTGTATGGTTTTGAAACATATCTTTTTTGCATTCTTTGGATACATTTTTCCAAATGTTTCACTTTAAAACCGCAAGGGAGTCCCAGTGCCAGCCTGTTAGATGTATGTGGCAGCTAAAGGAGTGGTTTGTTTCATTACATTATAAAAGGGTAGGCGGGGCCAGGGGGGTTAAATGCTCTGATTTCAACATAAATGTTGTAAATAAAGCCCATGGATAAAGTACCTATAACAATATTGTTCATCCATCTTGAAAATGTGTAACACCCTCAAAACACCACCAAACAGTATTTTGGTGTCATTGGGCCTCATTAGGACCATGGCGGCCGCGGAATGAACGGTGCCGGTAAGGGACCGGCACCGTTCATTCCGGGCCACCTCATTACGAGGCCTGCTAGCGGGTCCTGCTCAGGACACCTGTCCAGACCAGGCGTCCTTATCGGGACCCGCTAGCAGACCAGGATGCTAACAACGGGCCCGTCATTAACGGGCATGTTAGCATCCTCTCCATGGGAATGGTGATTAATTTGTACCGGAGCCCAGAAAAGGGTCATTGCCCTTTTCTGGGCTCCGGTAAAAAATCATTACCGGCGGCAGCCGTGCCCTTAGCAAGGGCACGGCTACCGCCAGGGTCGTAATGAGGCCCATTATGTTATGTGATGTTAAATGATTTTCTATACTCAAAACCCATAGTCATTAGACTGCTGGAATAGTAGGGATAAAACACTGGACGTCCGACCACAACTTGGTGGGGATCTGAGATGTTGACGAAACAAAAGTTTTTTTTTATTTTTTATTTTTTTTATTTTAAGTGCTGAAGATTTGTTCTTCTCGAAAATAATCCAGTAGCTCATTCTAGATCTTTGCCCCTTGTACAGCAAAAACGTTTACCCCCAGTTGAGGTAAAATTAAACCTAGGTGGAACCAGAAATAGAGATTTTGAAGAGCAGAGAAGGTGTTTCCGACCATAAATTCTCAGACTGTGTGCCAGATAGCATGGGGCATTGCCATGGATGCATTTGTGAGCTAGCATAGCTATTTTAAGCTTCATTCTAGCAGATGTCGGAGCCAGTGGACATTACCACAATAAGGTTGCATGCAAAACTGAAAGTTAATGGCTGGAAGGCTCTGAATCTATCTTGGCCACTGGCAAATGCTTTGGGCAACCCCCCAAACCACGGTTTTTCAGAATGCCGTGCCATTACAGAAGGAGGAAATCGGTGTTGGTCTGACCCCAAAAAGGATAGTGCAACCCAAACTGCTCGGTCACATCCCACTGCACAAGACCACAAAGAAACATAGGCATGTTTGGCCTCATTGAGCAATATCATTGAGGTGTGGCTTGGGGGTCTCTTTGCACAACAGGCTCAGGGAAAACATATAGACACACGTGTTCGTCTGTCTCTGGTTGGCCAGTGTAAAGCTGAAGGATGTTGGCTGGATGATTATGAATGTTAACCACTCAGTTGCTCTGCCCACATGTCCCTGGGAATTAACTACTGGCAATGTCCCTTTCTCACTGCTTATGGTCCCACTTTATCTGCCCACAGTTGCACAGTCACTGATTAATGGCAGTTAAGTCCAGAGGAGAGGATAATAAAACGTCATTGTTTACCCCTACTGTGTTGGTAGACAGGCCTTATTGCTTAGTTGCATGCATCCTAAATTTGTGTACTTTACTCTTTTAAGGTCATACCAAAGTGAATCTGGTGAAGATACCGTCCACTGCGTCAAGCCCACGAGACACTGCACTGGCTGCAGTCATATGCAGTGCTTTATCCACAGTGCTGCTAGCCCTGCTCATCCTGTGTATCATCTACTGCAAGAGACAGTTCATGGAGAAGAAGCCCACCTGTAAGTAGCTAATGGATGTCTAATAGCAGCTTGTTTACCATACTTAAGAGACCTCCCATGCAAGTAACTCTTTCAAAGAGACTACTCCTTCTCCCTTCAGATACCTCTGATTACATCTAGAATGGCTGGTTATATTGTATTCTTTAGCAATGGTAGAGCTCGTTAACTCCAATGTTTTGTGAAGCTGGAGATTAACTAGTTAAAACATATCCCAATGGTACTCGTTCTATCAAGCAATCGTGCAAATACTTCTCGGGCTTGGCATGCAGTGCCACAACTCTTTCCATCGGGTTTCCCCTTAGTCTAAGGAGCTGAACTATCCATGTTATGCAGACGTGAGTTTGGGATATTGACGATCTATACAACCTAAAACATTGTAGCCTATTCATGTGGTTCAGAAACCTGAAATATAAGCAATGTCCCTATTGTCAAAACTATAAAACGGACACAGAATGTGCACAATGCTTTTTAGAAATGCAATGCAGAGAATGTGCTCCTTGCCTAGAAGATTCCTCGCAATACTAGGCGTTGGTGCTGTTGCAAGATAACCAGTAGCACCTGGTCAGTGTTCTAGAAGGCCACACTAATAGATGTGCACAAAGTTCAATGATCTGTTGTCACCACATTTCATGTTTGTGAGCTTCACTGGCCGGACAGACAGTATTTTGCCAAATATGTTTACTCAGACTTGACTAGCTCTAAAATCGTGCATGTTCTCTTGCCTATGTCACAGTGGATCTTTCTGTATAAACTATTCACTTTGGTGTATACAAGTGGATGTGTTATGAACTTTTAGTAGTTTATACAACAAATATTTATGGGGGTTTGAGATGGCAATTAGGTGGCTCATTGCAAAGGCTTCTGTGTGAAAAAGTAACACACGTGGTATATCAGACCACAGGTGACAAGGTTCAAGATTGTTTTAATACCAGAATCTCCTTCACGGTAATAAGCATCACCCAAATGGCTTTCTGGTACTCTATCGCCAAATATTAACTACCCTCGCCACCTGGTAGGCCCACTCTAGGAACTTGCTGTCAGACACCAAGAACCTTATACAGAGGAGAACTTCTGGAAGTGAAGATTCTGTCATCCCTGGCCCCTAAAATATGGAATTGTAGCCCATATTCTGTGAAACTCTAGAACTACGAGAGATTCACCCCAGGCCTTTCAAAATGGTCTGTGCTAGCATTGCTCCCCTCCTGCCTCTTGACTAGTAACATTGCCTTGGCACTCCACCTTCGCCGTAAGCTACCATGAGTCGAATTCAAAATCAGGTGCTACCTAGACTGTTGCCTTGGCCCACAGTTAAGCCAGAAAAGCTATCCTAATGGGTGATCTGAAACTAGATTTCCAAGACTCCAAGGATCTCAAGGCTCTATCCCTCGCTAATACGATTTCAGAACTAGGCTTTCTACAGCGTATTACTGAACCCACACACAACAAAGGAAGGACATTAGACTGGCTGGCTGACCTTAATTGCGACATAACCATCCTCTCTAATACACCATGTGCCTGGTCAGATCATCACCTTATCTCATTCACCATAAAGGAAAACAATCAGCCTAACCATAAGAACCTTTCGCCTCCCACATGCACAAGGAACATTCGTAATATAAAAGTGGAGAAACTTCTACCATTGTTACAGCCGATTATCAATGCCACATCACACTCGGGCCCTAATGTCCTAGTTGACCTCTATAACCACACCTTAGTCAAGGCCATCGATACTATAGCACCTTTAAAATTGCGCAAAGCCAAACCCGGCTCACATCTCAATTCGTGGTTCATCCCACACCTCAGATCCTTACGTAAAATCAAAAGAAATACAAAAGCTCTTTGGAAGAGTCGTCCCTCAACACACAACAATGACACATTCCTATTAGCATCCTTCAACTATAAAGAGGCTATACTTGTGACCAAAAAAAAACACATACAAGGACTGCAGTATTCAAGCAAAATCTAAAGAACTCTTTAATATACTTAGAGTTGAAAACTCCCATGGCTCCTCTGGATACATGCATCAAAGACATCACCTGGTGCACCAATATCCAGAAAGCACTATTGGATAAAATAACTATGCTGCCAGGCAAAATAGATGCTAAAAAACGTAGTCTCCCTCCTGACACAACCCAACCTACCCCATCTACATCTGACCTGAAGACTTACAAACCATTCAATTTCTTTCTACTTTCTATCGAATAAGTCGAGGACATAATCACAGAACTAAAACCCTCAAGATATCAAGGGGACATTTGTCCTGCACCCATCATTAAAAAGGCAGCCAAGGAATTGGCTCCACTCAACACTTCTTTCAAAACAAGCATAGTCCCTAACAATCTAAAAGATGCCTGTGTCTTTCCCCTACTCAGAAGGCAAACTCTTGACCCAAGCATCCCCACCAATTACAGACCTATCACCACGGTTCCTTTTCTATTGAAAATTTTGGACAGAGCAGCCTAACTGCAGATTCAAGAACATCTTGAAATTAATAACATCCTTGGTCTCAGGCAATCAGGCCTCAGACCGAGGCACGGCACAGAAACTGCCCTGATTGACCTCAAGACACAAATTGCAGACATAAAAGACAAAGGCAAACTTACCCTCCTTCTATAAGACTTGTCGGCCGTATTCGACTTAGTAACTCACAAAGACCTATGCAATCATCGAACTTCAGCAGCACACTTCTCTGTTAAAGCTAATGCATTTATTCAATCATTCTTACACAACAGATCAATGAGGGTCTTTGCACCTTCTGCCTCGGCTGAGCCAGCACCAGTCACCTGTGGTGTCCCCCAAGGATCCTGCGTGACTCCTACGTTATACAATGTGTTTACTAAGCCTCTGTTCGATCACCTTGACTATTTGGGTGTCACCTACACTAATTATGCAGATGACACCAAAATACTCATCCCTATTACCGGCGACTATGCAACCGATTCTAAAGCAGTCAATGACATCTACCTAATCATACAAGCTTGGATGGCTAAGCATGGACTGTCTTAATGATGAGACAAAGTTACTCCTCTTAGGACCCCAAACTAAACTCAACAGATTAGATGGACAGTTCAACGCATTCAACATTGACGGTAACATCATTAAGGTGTCTAGGGATGTGAAAGCATTAGGCATCTACATCAACTCCGCACTAACCCTAACAAGACAAATCAATGCGACAGCATCCTCTACGGCTTACACCTGCAAATTAATTACTGCTTGTAGACAGTTTCTAATTTCTACGAACTGCATTTCTGCTGCCAGAGCTCTAGTCCTTTCCAAACTTGACTATTGCAATGCACTCTACTTGGGAACCAACCAACAGAACATAACAAAGATGCAAGTCATACAAAATAACACTCACATGGAGCAGCGCTAAATATCTCTACATCCCATCACATCTCCAAATCTAGACTTAACCTGAAGTGGCTATATGACAATCAAAGAATTGCATTAAAAACCCTGTCACTCACACAAGTGCCTCACCATTCTAGCACCTAGATATCCGACCAACAACTTCACTTTCAATATTTCAGATCGTCCTATCACATCTGCACAGGCACATTGCCTCAAAATCCCTAGGTTCAAATTGCAGAAGAGAGGAGGTAGCAGTTTGCCCGTATTAGCAGCTAAATTGTGTAACACCCTACCTCCAACCTTAAGAGTAGAACCTTCCTACCTTATATTCAGGAAAAATGTAAAAATATGGCTCCTCACGCAAGAGACCAAGTAAATGTCCTGGCCACTTGTCTACTTTGCACTGCACTGAACATGCTGTATCTTTAATCTTGTATATAAATATGTAACATTTGTATATTCGCCCTCATTTATACTCACTTCTCTGTATGTAACTTTGTAACAGATAGATATATATGTAAATGATGTAAATATAAGATATGCGCCCAGATGCCTCTGGGCTTGGTGCGCTTTACAAATATACAAATACAAGTTAAGCCCTTAACTTTGCTATGTATATGCCTATTGTGTGGTATCAAGAAGTATATTTTACAGTGCAATATGACATTCACTTAGGTCTCCAGGGATATTTCAGTATTTTAGCTACAATTTGTGACCACATTCCTCCTTCCATCCCCACCCCCTTCTCTCACTGCAGTCTGAGGCGATCTTGTCTGCTGCATATAATTTAACCCCTGAAAATAAACAGCGGGTTTTGGCAGTTATGTTGTAGCTTTGTGCTGTGCCCTAGCCTGACTGTTGTGAACTGGCGTGCTTTCCCTTCTTGTAGCAGAATACCTTAGAGTGTGGCGAGTGCTTGAGCCTGCTGGAATATTGTGTACTGGGGATTCTGAGGTTGTTAGTTGGAAAGTGACTGGGCATGGAATGATGGGCCCAGTGGATGTCCCCTTCATGTATCCTACTTAGCTGTGCCCCTACTAAGCGTTAACCCATGTATGTCTCCTGAACCTGAGTAAAGAGCTTACGCTCACCTGTGGCTCCTGTCTCATCTTTCCTGGAAGGCTGCCTGTGTGGGGGCTTGGAACACAGTCAGTGAGTGTATGGCGCAGTAGTTTGAGTTGAGCTCAGGTGCCGCTTCTCTGCTTAGTAGAAAAGAGGAGTGGCATTGGTTGGTGATTGTCCCACAAGAGGGAGGACGGGGTTGTTTTTTCAGAGTAGTTTGTCCCACTGGTGTGTTAGGACCGTTGTCAAAATGCCAATAAAATGAAAAAAATGTAGTTTTAACCAGTCCTATAGTCAGTCCAATATTTTTCATAAATATTTTCGATCCGAGTCATGCAAAAGATTTCCATATTTGCCCATTGATAAACACCGTGTGGGAAGTAAATAAACATGACACTTGCCTCTAAGGTATCCTTTTAAAATGAACGTGGATAAGTGCATGGTGAAGCATTGTGGTGCATGGACCAAGTACACAATGAACGGGAAGCTAGCGGAACATGCTAGCCAAGCTATTACCAAGTGTCCAATGTCATAATACTGCTTAGACGGGGCGTGTCCCACTGGTCTGTTGCTATCCGTGGCCGTCATTATGGTGGCCCCTCTGCTGTGGAAGGACGGAGTGCTTTTATAATCCTAAAGTAGATGAAGCATAGCTTCCAGAAGGGTTCTTTCACTTACCTCTCGTGGGCCACAGGTCTAGCTACCTCTGCCGTCCTACGGGTGTAAATATTTCTGCTAACTTTCCTAGCGGTAGCTACAATTACTGTACATCACCCATTTTAATTAATTCTTCCTCTTGCTGTGCAAACGTTACAACAACTCCCTTCTCAAATTCTTTCTTTCCCAAAGAAATGGAAATGGTTATCATTCATTGCCATTTGGTTTAACCTGATGGATGTTTCTTTTCCCAGCATTACCTTTTTAAACTCTGTAATGGAATGGAAACGTTATTCGTACTGTGCCAGTTTAAGCCCTTTCGTTGACCGCTATGCCTTTGCATTCCTTATTATCCAGCCCTCCTTCGCTGTACATCTGCTCAAAGGGTGGCTACACAGAATGCCATCCATCACTCAGAGGTCATCGTTTCTTTACGTTTTAAGTATGCAACAGCAGGAATGGGTATCTTGCAAAAAATGTCTTTATTTGATGCCAAGTGACCGCCTTCATTCCGCTGAGTCTCGTCATAAGGGGGGCTTGCTCATTCCATGCCATTTTTCAGACAAAATAGTAGGAGGGAATCAGGGTACTATTTTATGACACTATTGAGTTGCTTATGTGAATCCAATGGACTTTGTCACTTCATAACCTTTTATTTAAAACATTTTTTGGTCTATTAGCTTTGTGCCGTCTAAAGAGGGCCACAGTACAAAGACATCATCGAATAAACATGATACAGGAAATGTAAAACAAATATTAAAAGGAGTGTATACTCCAGGTGTGTGACACAAAAACGTGTAGACTTGAAAAAAGATGAATGTTCACAAGGTTTGCATCGTTTGTAGCTGTGTGTCTCCGTTGGTTCCACTGCCAAGAGCCAATAATTTTGGAATTTTAACTTCTTGTGGAATGTGTTCAGATGTATGTAATTTTAAGGTTTTGTAAATAAAGTTATAAAAAAAAAATCATGATTTATGTGGTCTCAAACCGATTAATGAAAGCCTACATTACTTTGGCTTGACAAAGAGCCCTATACAAATCCACATAAGCCCGACAGAGGGAGTGTTGGAAGGCAATGCCCTTCTGTCCCTGCACTTGGAGGAGAATGACATTCCTGCACCCCACCCCCACCCCCAGCTACTTAGTGCGAGTAGCAGTATACAACTTCCTCTGCCTCTGACTTGTGAGGCGAGCTGGATCAGGCGGAACGCAACTATGTCTCCTGTGACCGGCTTGCCCGCAGTACAAGTAGTTGAAGAGGACCAAGTCACTCTTTTCTGCCTCTTTAGTAGGCACAGCCAGTCTGCAAAGGCAGGGGGCAAGGGAGGCAAACTGTACACGAGGGGTGGTGGGATGCAGCACTTGACCAGCTAGGACATGGCCAGCTTGTGACCATACCTACACAATGATAGAAACACTTGGAGTTGCCAGATGGTGAGAGTGCCTTGGCATTTGATGGAAATGCCCGTCAGTTGTCTGAGCACTCTTTTACTTGGCAAACAATGGGAGTATCTGACTTGTAATGGCTGCCTGGTTCACATCAGAGATAGTGGGCATTCGGTGGCAGAGCCTGGCAAACAGTGTAATTATTTGGGCACAATTATTTACGATCTAAATAAGCGTTGCATACTTGACCCAAAAAGGCCTACCACAATGAAGGATGAGAACAAAAACCTTGCAGTCCTTTTGATAGTCTCAGCAACATGGGCCATACGCCGGTGCAGAGTATCTCAAACAAGTAACTCGGGCGATCAGACTCAGTCAGGTTGGTATTCCTTTTTCTTGCCCTAAAACATAACCTGGTCTTAGGGTCATGTGATGTGCAGGAGCGGAGCAGACGCTGGCCCACGTACAATAACTTAGAACATGAAAAACAGTTAACCCCATAAAGAGCGACCGAAAGCAGACGTGACTTGGAGTCAGCGCAATGTACTTACACTGATGGGAAAATCTAAAAGAAACGTTGACGGATGATTACAGAGATGAAAGAGCAGGCATCGGCACAGAGTGCAGTGACCGGCCAGCCCCCTCTGCAGCAGAAACCTGTGTCTGGACCAGGGGTGCACCTAGGCTACCATTTCGGAAAGGGGGAAGGGGGGGAGGGGGGGTGGTACCCCTTTAAGTGTTGGGAGAACCGCTAACTTCAGAGATTGATGGGGAGGGGCAAACTGACATGTGCGGGGGCATTTAACTTCTTTACGTATGCTAATGAGACTATTCTACTTGAGCGTCAACGTTACAAACAGTTATCTCTCTCCTGCACGTCTGAAACCACACACTTAAGGACTGTTGTGAGAAAAAGCCGTGTCCTGCCCTTCTAAGCACTCCCCTGACATGCAAGTACTAACCTCCCATCACGATTTCAATTGCCTAAAAAGGTGTGCATAAGGATGCAGGTGGTGACAATGAAATGCTTTTCATTTGTAATTGCCCGGCCTTTAACTGTGCAGATGCAGCCAACGTTTGTCATGTTCTGTCCGTCAACATAGCCCAACATTTCTGCGGGGGGCCTAAAGCCTGATCTCCCCAATGGTTGTTGTGTCACTGGTCTGGACTGTGTGACAGTGCTGGCAGAAATGAGGGAGATGAGCCAGCGTGTAGGGTTTGGGAATGGAACCTGATGCAGCAGAGAATACATGATATTGCAGGCAGAGTGGAAGGGCATGCATACAGAGGAATAATGCCCATGTCCAGTGGGTGCCGGAGTCCAAACAGACTGAGCAGGTAACCACATACATGGACAGCTGGTGAGGGAGTTTTGTTGCCAGATTCAAAGCTGTCCAGTATGTTCATGGTGGAGAGGGCCCACCAGTCGCTGTTACCCCGACCACCCCCTGGACGACAACTGTGGATGCATAACCACAGATAGTGAAGCCAGATGCCGGAGACCTATGCCTTTATGCTGACTTCAGGTTGGCGGTGCACAGGGCATAGACAGAGTTTGCCACTTTTGAGGCAGCACTTGTAAGCCGCAGTGTTACGTACACTCTGCTGCATGAAGATAAATTGAACATCCTGTAGGGAGACTTGGCCCATTTTCTCCCACAGACCCCGAGATGGGAGTCCATTTTGTGAAACGGAGAATACCAGTGCAGAGTAGCCCTTACGAGGAACATGCAGCAGAACATGCTTCCTCTACAGGCGTGAATAGGGGCGTCAGATAATCCTGCTTATTAATGGTTAGGAAGGGGCTAGAGTAATAAGGGAAGGGAGCAGGGCAGGAGCGCTAAGGGCATATTGGGAAGTATGAGGTAGTGACAGAGTGCATGGAATATCTCTTGAAGGAATGCTAGGTGTCAAAGAACCGGATGCACTCAAACATAATATGCTGTGCACGCCGTGAAATCACTGTTAGCCTCCACACTGGTTAGTGTGGTGTGGAAGGGTTGGGAGACAATCATAAGCGATGTTGAGGCGTTACTGAAATGGGCTGAAGGGTGGCAATCCGATTTAGGTACAGCGCCTAATCCCAAAGAAGGTGTTGATGACTACATGACGGGATGTTGATGAACACATGATGGGTGTTTCAATAGGAGTTGTAGGGGGCTAGTAGGAATGGGGGGGCTAATAGCAGTTGAGGAATGTTCTGTTGCTCTTAAAAGCTGACAGACTTGTGCAACTTGCCAGTGCAAAAGGGACAGAGCAAAAGACATACTTGGGATTGGTTGGAGGATGGCCAATAGGATTAAAGGATGTAGCTGGTTAAAGCAGAGCTGTGAATGACTATTGTGGATGGAAATTCCCGCCAACTCCAAGGGATAAAACACTTTTGAGAACGAGCATGTGAATTGTGATAATGTTTAGCCTACATGATGTGAGTTGAGAAGACCATAGAATGTTTTTATCTGATGTATAGTTCTCTTCTGCTTTCTATGAAGGGTCTACAAGATCACAGGATTTGCATTATAAAGGCTCAGAAATGTCGTGTTTGGACCGACCACAGATTAATCCATGCACTCAACGAACATGCCATCAGTGCCACCAAGATCCAACACAGGCGTGTGGTAAGTCTGGTATCTTTCAACACACTGTCGATAAGACTCATTCTTTGCCACATATGAAGGAGGACACTGTCACGTTTTCCAAAATTGCTTGCCTTTCTCCCTTGTTGTTTACTGCATGTTAGCCTCTTGTTTGTCATTTTCTTTACCCTGGAAGTAGAGTTATTGTATAATTGCTTTGCAGTGTTATTTCATGCTCCATGTTCAGGATGGAAGCTCTCTAATTCAATACTGCACGGGGCTGCCAAAGAATCCTGGATATTTTTCACTGTCTTTTGTTTTGTCCTTTTTTCTATTTACTGCAGATTTAGAAGAACTACAGTGCATTTTCATGTCTTCATTTTGGAACAGAAATAAATGTTATTCATATGTTCTTGTTTTACATGTTGATGTTTTATGGTTTTGCATTTAAATTCTTTTTTCAAAGAAATACATCCTATTCTCATAGTTGTAGGTCTACATTATATTGGTAATTGTCTCTTGAGTTGTTTCATCTAGTGCTACCAGGGTCTATAATCTGAGTGTTTACAGCAGGATGTCAAGGATAACTTGAAAGGCACTATTATCGCTATGAAATGGCTAGGACAATTGATGTGGGCACCCAATGTGTCCCTACCAAGTACCAATCAAATCCTATTCGTCCGCCACATTCTCAGTCTGCCGGGCTATTACCAGTTTAAATATATACGCTGACTGATGATGAATGTGCCGAAAAGGTTGATTCAAATCTCCCGCCTGCGGGGGCATGCACGGTTTATGGAAGTTGTATGATGACTCCAACAATGAATCCTGGTACAGAATACAACCTCCCGTGCTGAATTGCTTCATTTTAAGATGCACCCTAGTAAAGTGTCTAGACTCTCACAAAGATAGTCACATATGTGCTACCCTCGGTGTGGGGTTCATTGGTGTAGTTTAATTGACACTGCATTTCTTATTTGCCACTCATCAGGTTTAATTCTCAAACAACATGTTGACTACAGTTCCAAGCCGGTTGGAAGGGACAGCTGAATGTATCGGAGATCGGTCTTTATTTAATTGACATTGCTACTTAGAAAAAAGCTTTCTCATGAGATCATGGCCTTATGACATACAAACAGTGATGGCGGGGGAAAAAAAGGAGCCTTTTCTCAGGCAACGTGAAAAACGTGTGGGGGGAAGGCACATTAGGTGGCATGCATTTAATGTCTGATATGATCACCCCTTTATCTTGGGGGGGGATTCACCTGCACCAACCACGCGCGATAAATTGGGATTGCGAAGGCTAGCCATCAAATGACACTCCTCAAGGAATGTCAACACCTTCTTGCTTGTGGCATGGTTTCAAGGGTTAAACCTGTGATGTAAGATTTCTGGCCTGGGTGAACATGATCTCGAGTCTATTCTATTTACCTGCATAACATTGAAATTGTTTGCAGTTATCCACGTCTCTTGCAACATCATTTTAATTGAAGCACGAATACACCATGCTGAAGAAACTGGTCTGCAGACATCTTTGAGAAATGCCTGTCTCTTGTTTAGATAGAGTGCACCAAGGTTAGATTTTTGGAATCAGTGAGGCAAGCGTACATCATGTAATAAGTGCATACCCACGCCTTATGGTATCATGATTCTGACGTGAAACCCCTTGTTGTAAAGCATCCGTGATGTGTGCATCATCAAAGCACCCACCACCCCTGGATCTTTGAACTATATAATTTTTCTTGTCTGCGTTTATTAAAAACTTTCACACCTAGGTAAACTGCTATATCTTTTCATCAGAGCACCTACTTACATTAATCCTTTTTGTGTGAACGCAGGCTTAATGATAGCAGGAATATTACATATTGTTTAAAATGTATTTGTGATGGTGCATAGAGGGGTGCATGATCATTTTATGGTATAGATAACCTGATTGTCAAATAAAAGCATGTGTCAACAGCGGGCTGCTGTAAAACAATTTTCATGTGGTTTCCACTGGATCCAGCTGCTGAAATGTGGCTGTTTTGTACATTTTCCGGACTGCTAGGACTGTGTCCAGTATTGAAGCTATTGTATCAATTGAATCTTCACTCTTGAGCAGTTGTATATTGTACAGAGTCATTGATGGCGACCTGTAGTTTTAGCTAAACTGGACTCGCCTTAAGAAGAGGACATTTTGAGATTCTTATAAATTTGCCACCTTCCCTGATTCTTCACAAAACTTTCGTAAACACGTATAGACCCAACTCCGAATGTGTTTGGAAAGTTTTGAGGGCCTCTACCAGGAGTAGAGGGGGAAAGTTAAAGGGTGCTCACAACAATGTGTTTCCCTTGTTGTATCACAAAGGCCCATTTTTGTTGTCCTCTGCAGAGCCTCTGGGCAGATTTACACCAAACCTTCGTGTGGACCTCTGATCTGGCCTGACACTTAATCCTCTCATGCTCTGCTGAGATTCCAGTGTCCAGTGTTTAGCTTTGAATCTGGCCACTTTTGATGTCAGGTGACCATGTCCTTTTACACTATGTCCAAGACTGCAATGCTGACATAGGCATGTTAAGATCTCCTTAGGACAAAAGAATTCTTTTAATGATTAGGTTAAAATTGTTTCCTTTGAAGGATTGCATGAAGTGGCAGGAGGTCACTAAGTACTGCACCTGCGAACTTGTCGAGGAAGATTTACTCCATTTTATGCGCACTTCCCCAGAATCCATGTATTTAGGAAGGTTATGGCTTAAACCTCACTTCAAGTGTGAAGCTATCAGAGCTTGTAGGGCCGCAGTATCATTATTGATTCATTTTCATTATATTAAATGTATTGTCGATGTCTGCAAATGTGTTAAAGATGCTCATAGTAGAGGTATCAGATTTTTAAAATGGTGGATCTATTTAAGATGTGTGTTTACATGCATTAAATGTTTTTAGAAATTGTTAAAGTGGGGACATAGTAAAAATGTACACTTTTAATATTTGGAAAAATGACAAGCTTTTAATATGGTTGGTAAATTACTGATTTATATGAATGCATGGATTATGTATTTATTATTAACGGCTGTGGGTGAAATAAAGTATTACCTCTCAGCTTGAGAGGCAGTGGGACGCTTGGGCTTTTTGGGCTGTAGGGGTTCCGCTTGCCATGGCAATTTATGGTTGTTTTAGGAACCATAACTCAAGAATGTTTGGGTTTTGTTTTACGTTGAAACCATACGATACATTGAACAGTTTTTTTTAACTTAATTAAAGTTTTTTTAAAAGGAAAACGTTACCATTTTGTTCCGTAAACAAAAACATTTTTCCGGGAAAATATACATGAGCCTTTGACAGGAATAGTTCACTCTTGGCGAGTAAGAAATCGGGTGATTTGTGTGTGTGTGTGGCCAACTGGCATTCATGCCACAGCCGAATGACAATCATACCTAGCCAGCAGCTTGCAGCTTGACATCTGTACACCTGTTTCTGTAGTCAGAAGTCTCCAAATGCCACAGCTGTATTTTGTAGGAGCTGATCTGGAGCCACGTGAGACTGCACCTGTGCCGTGCTGGTTTCCTACGTGCTTCCCCTGAAGGAAGGAGTATTGGGTTTGAGTTCCATGTGTCTATTTCCAGAGGATTTCCTTTGGATCCAGTAGTTCACATATTGTTTTTGGTCCATCTGCGTATTTGTTGTGAAAGTTCCAGGGGTGATTTTATTTTATTAGGTGAATTGCCATTGTTGTCCAGACGATGGTGGGTTTTTGGGGGCATGAAGTTAGGCTAGTATGAGCTACTAATAGCTGGCATAGAGCCACCTGAGATTGTGCACCCCTGCCGTAACCAGGCTTTGCTATCTGCATTTTTTTTTAACTTTAAAACAGGGTGCCCAGTTGGAAGTCGCATTTTACCATTTCCATATGGATTCTTCTCGATTCAGTTGCTGACAAGAGGTGTTTTGTGTATATCCTGAAAAGCCATGAAGACAATTTTTTGGGACTTTATCTACAGACAGTGGCCTGTGGGCACCACTCTTTTGCATCCTCCTTACGCCACGTTCCCTTGCTCATCTCAGCCCCTTCTTTCTCGTGCCCCTCTTTTGATATATCCACAACCTGCTGCTACTTCAGCATGCCACAAGTCACACTGTGACATTGTGAACATACACAAATGTAAAATGATAATCACAAGACGGTGAAATACACACAAGCAATTGAGTTGACAATTTGGAGGGCGATTTTTGTTGTCCTTTTGCCTACTGGGATAAGATATATTTATTAATGATACCATTTCAATGTGGGTTTCAAAAGCGAGCTCTATCATAGGTTGTAATCAAGATGTTGACAGAGGAAAAATGCAGGTGAAAAGTCCTCGAAAAAGAGCGCAGTGTGACTCACAGCTTACTCACGGATTCCCTACATGGCTCTACCTGTATCTTTGAATCTGCAACACTACTTATTTGGCGGTCTTCTGGTATTGTAGGTGTGCAGCAGGACGCAAGGCAAGGAGTGCTGCGGGTGGCTGGCAGACGATCTAACCATGTTGATACCGTGCTGCACCACCTCTTGACCAGTTTGTGCGGCCTGGATTTGGCAGTTCACGTTTTGAATATTTCGATTGGTAATTGACGTTTTTGGTGTTATTCGCTGACTCTGTAGGTTAGCTGCTTTGCTTGTCTTTTAGTACTTGGCCTTGTCATTTCAAGACGCCATTTGCCTTACTGAGGTTCCTGTGGTCTCCCTCGATACTCGATGTTGCTTATTTTTAGACGTGCGCTTCCTTCGCCAGGAACTCCACGCTTTTTCTGCACTAGATTACATTTAATTTAGCATATGGACTTTGATGAAATGAGAAAAGTGAACGTTCATTTTGCTTTTCCTGCTCTTTAATGTTCAGCGTACTACTTGTATTCCAATTGAAGTTGCAGCCCGGTTGCAAGCTAAAGATTTTTGTGGTTGGAGTTCCTTGCTCCTTCAAAAAAAGTCTTTTTTTTCTTTCTTCCAGGAGCGATAGAAATGCCTAATCCGATGCCAACAATCCGATTCTTTTATAAACTTCGTGTATATCACGCATGTGTATGAAAACAATAGGTTGGTCATCTGTCAAAGTTATTAGGTGACTTTTTTTGCCGTCAAGTTCTGGGCAGCGTTCCATGGACGGCCATTCCATTCATGCATTTTTCATGGGGCCTGCTTCTGGAACACGCCCAGAAAGATCAGTGAACATCTACTCCTTTTGCTTATGCTCTGGCAGCTTGGAGCGCCTCGCTTCTGGGATGCTCCAGTGCTGCTGTTGGTGCATTCACCATGAATAGGAGAGTGTCCTGGAGGAGCACTAGGCCAGAAACACGCTAAAGCTGTCGCTCTTAAAACCTGGACACTCTCCCTGGATACTTACCTGCATCCACTTGGTCCCAGCTTTTATTCTTGGCCTTTCCTGTTTCCCCAATTTGCCATTGAGACCAGATTGAAAAACTGGCAAACGCCTACATCTATATCATTGTCTCATCGACCAAGCCTCTTTCTGATCACATTGGTTGGTTAACCTCCACACATCGCATTACACAATATTGTGTTTCTCTCCAAAGACGCGGTTAAGTAGATTGCCCCTAGGCACTCAGGCGAAGCAGAAATTCAAATGAAGGGATTAGGTGCTCAAAAAATAAGACGTGCAGAGCCCTGAAGCATGGCCGATTAAGAAACCTACTAGTTCAAGCACATTACCCATTCCCTGCAAAGCAGTCATCGTCTTTGCATTCTTTGAAGGGTAGTAGAACTGCTTTCGCTGATATGTAAGGCCCTCAAAATTGCTCTCCTCACAAGTCCTTGTCTCTACTTCGATTAATTTGGCACCACATGATCTGAAGCACTCCACTTTTGAAATATTCCTTTCTGGGTAACCTCACAGACCCCTTCACTCCCCTGACCTCCAGTTGATTAAAGGCCTTTACACCCAAGACTTTTTTTTTTTAATCCAGCCGAATTTCCCCTCTTTGTATAAAACCAAAAATGAGGAAACCTCATGAAGCTATTTCCAATGTCAAATATGTCTGACCTGTGCATCTTCAAGTGAAGACAAGTTATTGTTCTCAAACAAAGCCTGATACATGTGTGCACATGCGATTGATGTGTTGCACACCAGCTTGAAAATGGGCAGAAGTGCAATATGTGTTTGGCAAAATTGGCTGGAGCACGGTTTGCCACTGTGCACTTACTATTCACTCCCTTGATTGTTTATCATTAGTTCGGAGCCTGCGATGGGGGCTGTGGCGCTGCCAGATGACTGGGCGTGCACGCGGCGGCACGACGTTGCACGCAGCCGTGTACAACATAAATAAACGGGGCGTTCCCGGCCGCGTCAGAGCGACCGGGAAGCCCGAACCGAGAGGACGTCTCTGCCTGAGTCCTTCGGGGTTTGGGGGCTTACGGAAGGCACTGGGGGTCCCGACAAACTCCCAACAGTGGCGATGAGTGGGGGAAACAATGCCTGGGCCCGGCGGTGACTTGACCGGCAATTTTTTTTTTATTGCAGCGAGGTTGCCTTGAGACTTCGCTCCGGCCCGCAGGCCGTGCGTTACACACGCGGCTGGCGGCCATTTTGTGAATCAGGCCGTGAAACTTCTCCGAGCTCCGGTTTGAGCTGAGAAGTGCACCCAGGCCTAATTTTTGGCAATTATGTCAGCAGGCAGTGATACCTGCATGTAACTATGCAAAATATGGTGGTTTTGCATTTTCCTGGGTCTCCTACGTCGAGTGCAAGCAAGAAGGAGGGCTACAATGGCTGGGCCTGCTTAGCCCATATTTCTTTCTTGTCCTAATTTTTGGAGCAGCTGGAAGCTGAGGCTTCTCTTCATCTTCTTCATCATCAGACTGGTGGCCCCACTGATCTTCATCCTCTTCATCATCGCAGAGGTGTGGTGCAGCAGCTATTTTCTCCAATGGTGCTGGCTGGAGGTATTTGGACTTGGTGTTTGAGTTGCGGCCCCTGTCTTCCACACTGGGGTTGCCTGTGCGCTCGAACGGATGAGTGATACTGAGGACCAGGACGGAGCGGCGGTGCAGCAGCCTCCACATGCGCCAGCAGTACCTCGAGGTTTGCTGCCTCCAGTGCAGCCGGCACAGCAGCCTCCAGGTGGTCAGGCAGGCCTTCAGGGTCCTCTACTTCCAGCGCAGCCTGTGGCAGCACCTGTTCAGCAGATCCTCCCCGTTATGGCTCAGATACGTGCACAGGCGGCTCTGCAGCCCATCCCGGAGATTGATGTATCGGGCCCACCTTCCAGTTTGGGGCCCAGATGGAGGAGGTGGGTGGACCGCCTGGACATGTACTTTCGGGCTGCCCAGGTGGTAGATGATGATACCCGGCTGGCAACTATGCTGTACTCGGCAGGTCCATCTGTCCAAGAGACTTTTGAATCGCTTCCGCCAGGGGATGGATCATATGATCAGGCGAAGGCCGCTCTGCAGGCCTACTTTCTGCCTCTCGCCAATGCGGATTATGAACGTTTTGTCATGCTCTCTGCCAAACAGAAAGACGATGAGACTCTGGATACTTTCTATGGGCGCCTAAGGCGTCTCTCGCTGGCCTGTGCTTGGGGTGATGCGGAGGACATGATCAGGATAATGCTGATTGTTCATCAGGCAAATTAAGGCGCCAGGTGCTAAGGGAGCCTGGAATTACACTTCAACACATCCTTGAACTGGGGAGGTGCCATGAGGTGTCAGAGGCGAGGGCAGCTAGAATGGAGGCCGGGTCGCGCCCCATCAAGACCGAAGAGGTATGTGTGAGGTGGCAGGGGCACCCGAAGACCTGGCAGCAGTCCCCGGGATCGAGCCGGGAGGGCAGGAGAAATCTGCCAAAAATGTGGGTATGACCTGCCTCACCCTGCTGAGTGCCCTGCGGCTGGAAAGACCTGTGGACGGTGTGGGCTACCGGATCATTTCTCGAGGGTATGCAAAGCAGCAATGTCTGTATTGGTACCGAGGGGCCCGGGACAGTCCAGTCTCAATCGCCAGGGTCGACCATCCAACGTCGCTCAGGTGGATCAGACTGAGGAGGATGCCCAGGTGGAGGAAGCGGAAGAAGAGGAGGAAGAGAACATCTTCTTTGTCTCGAGTGTGGGGATCCTGAAAAGTAAGAACAGGAGACAGCCAAGGTGCATGGTTGAGGTGAACCGATCTCTAGTCCCCGTCCTCGTGGACACTGGGGCGTCGGTGAATGTAATGGCCTGGGGACACTATGATGCCATGGACCAGCCCCCCAAGCTGGCTGCTCCCAAGGCCCACATCTTTGCCTTCGGTGGTGTTGACCCCATCCCTCTGGACGGTGTGTTCGTGGCAAAAGTAGAACATGAGGGCTTCCAAATCACAGCACTATTTACGTGACACCGGTGAGCACCAACACGCTAATAAGTTGTGCTGCAGCAGAGGCCCTCGGCATCGTCAGCTTCGCATACTCTGTCTATTTAGAGGACATTAATGACTTGCTCGAGAAGTATGCCGCACTTTTCAAGGGGATTGGGCAGATGGCCGGTGACCCAGTGAGGTTACACATTGATGAGTCGGTGCAGCCCATTGCCCTGAAACATCAAAGGGTGCCGTTCCACCTCCGTGAACTTGTCGACAAGGAGCTGGACAATTTGGTCAATCTTGACATTATAGAAAAGGTGGAAGGCCCGACGCCCTGGGTGTCCCCGATAGTGGTGGCACGGAAGCTTAAACAACCCGATGCTGTTAGAATCTGCGTCGACATGAGGCTCCCGAACAAGGCCATTAAGAGAGAGGCACCTCACCCCGACGATTGATGACATCATTGCGGAGGTACAGGGCGCTCGTTTCTTTTCGAAACTGGACCTTCGAGCGGGCTATCACCAGGTTGTCCTCCACCCCGAGTCGAGGTACATTACCACCTTCACGACACACCGAGGGCTATACCGCTACAAGAGACTGAGTTTTGATGTGTCCTCGGCAGCAGAGGTGTTCCAGAACATTATTCGGGGCACCCTGGCTGATCTACAGGGCGTTTTGAACATAAGCGACGACATCCTGGTGTTTGCCAGAACGGAGGTAGACCATCTGAGGCGGTTGGCGAAGACGTTCGGAAGACTACAATCCTTGGGACTCACCCTCCACAAAGAGAAGTGTGAATTTCTCCGACCATCGATAGAATTCTTTGGTTTTGTATTCAAAGAAGGGGGGGGTCTCCTCAGCCCGGAAGGTGCAGGACATAAAGAAGGCGCAGCCTCTGGAGTCCGTGTCTGAGGTGCGAAGTTTCCTAGGCATGGTTACATACTGTGGACGGTTCATTAAAAATCTGGCCTCCAGATCGGAACCGCTCAGGGCATTAACCAGGAAGGACGTCATCTGGAACTGGGGCCCGCTAGAACAGGCGGCTTTTGATGACATAAAAGGTGCCCTGGCGGCTGAAGACACCATGTCGTTCTTCGATCCAGCGTTACCATCGGAGATCATCGTCGACGCCAGCCCATTCGGCCTGGCCGCTGTGCTAACACAAATTGACAGCGGTGGGGGCGTCCGCCCGGTGGCATATGCCAGCAAGGCCCTGTCCGATGCGGAGCAGCTATACTCGCAGATCGAGCGGGAAGCGCTGGCAGTACTGTGGGGATGCCGGCACTTCCGGCTCTACGTCCTTGGACGCCCGGTGACGGTGGTGACAGACCACAAGCCGCTGCTTCCCATCCTAGCAGGGGCGTCATCCAAGCCACCGGCATGCATTGAGAGGTGGATGCTCGCCCTTTTGGAGTATGGAGTCACCTTGTTATACTGGCCAGGGGCGAACAACGCTGCAGACTATCTCTCCAGAAACCCTGGGGTGTCCGCAGGCGAAGTCCAGGATGCCTGTGCAGAAGAAGCAGAAGAGCATGTCCGGGTGGTGGAGGCAGCCACGCCAAATGCCATGCCTCTCCAGGAGCTGGAGGCAGCTGCAGCGCAAGATGAGTGCTTCCAGATCCTAAGGCACTCGATGCAACAGGGCTCCTGGAAGTCGGTGCTGGAGGCTCTGGCGGGGCGCACCCAGGAGGCCAGAACCGGACTTGAGCAACTATGGAAAGTCCGGGAGAAATTATCGTTCTCAACCTCTGGCCTTCTGCTCCGCGGAGATCGGACTGTGGTGCCCCAATCGAAGGTGGACGAGGTGATCGCCTTGGCTCACCGTGGTCATCAGGGTGCCGCCAAGACAAAGGCACGCCTACAGCTGAAGGTGTGGTTCCCTGAGCTGGAACGCAAGGTGGATGACTTTGTGGCGGCCTGTGTGTGGTGCCAGGCGGCATCTCCCCTGCAGCGGGAACCTGCAATAGAGACAATGCCTATGGGGACGCGCCCTTGGGAAATCGTTCATGCGGACTTTGGATCCACCACCATGGGCACCCATTTCCTAGTTCTGGTCGACGAGTACTCTAGATACCCCGAGGTGGAGTTTGTGGACTCTGTGGCGTTTGAGCACGTTGTGGTGGCCGTGGAAAAGGTGTTTGCGGCCCATGGTTTCCCACGTACGCTGTGCTCGGACAATGGGGCGCCATTCCAGAGCGAACGCTTTTCGGAGCTGATGGAGAGCTATGGGGTGGTGCACAGGAAGATCATGCCCCTCTGGCCCTGGGCCAATGGCGAAGCAGAACGGCTCATGAGGACTCTAAATAAGACCTTTAGAATTGCTCAGGGGCAGGGGCAGTCGCTCCAGAGAGCCCTGTACCAGTTTGAGGGTGTACCGCACCACACCACATGCATCCACTGGAGTGGCCCCGGCTGAGGCATTTTTCAAGCGGTGTCCTCAGGGTTTGCTACCGGAGGTAGGAGAGAAAGAACCTGGGGTGATCAATGACCAACAGGTCGAGATGGACCGACGGCTGAGGATCGAGCAAGAGAACGCTCGGAGGGGGCTTCGCCCGCAGCGGCTGCAGCCTGGCAATGAGATCCTCATTCGGAATAGGCATCCCCATGGGAAGCTCTCCCTACCGTATGAACCGGAACCGCTGGATGTCGTCGCAGTCCGGGGATCCATGGTAACTGCATCGGACGGACGGTTGGCGGTAACTCGCAATGTGAGTTTCTTCAAGAAACTGCGGGATCCAAGAACTGATCCACCTCCTGATCCAGACCCAGGAGAGATCCCTGAGGATGAAGGGGAAACACCCTGTCTGCCTGAGTCCCCGGCCCGGGGCATGCTCCTGGACAGATCACCCGTGCCGGAGGTGAGCAGGAGGTACCCCCAGAGGGCTGGGCGAGGGAAACCTGCTCACCTCAGCGATTACGTGTTGGGTCACCTGGCTGCTTGTCCTGAGGATGAGAACTGTTAAGTAAGGGGACCCGGGTGGATGTCAATAAAGGGGTGTTTTGAACATGGGGTTTCGTGAAATGTTAATTATTCAGTTTGGTTTGGTTTGGTTTGCAGTGTCTAGGATTAGTATTGTTATTGTTCTCCCGGAAAAAGGAGGAGTGTGGCGCTGCCCGATGACTGGGCGCGCACACGGCAGCGTGACGATGCACGCCGCCGCGTGCAACCTAAATAAACGGGGCGTTCCCGGCCGCGTCAGAGCGACCGGGAAGCCCGAACAGAGAGGACGTCTCTGCCTGAGTCCTTCGGGGTTTGGGGGCTTACGGAAGGCGCTGGGGGTCCCGACAAACCCCCAACAGGGGCCATTTTGCCATCAGTCAGAACTCATGTTCACAGTGGGGCGATTTAAGCCAGTAAATCGGTGGCAGAGGTGCAAGATTGGGTTCCGGAGGGGGGGTGGCGGATGGGATGATGGTTTATGTGGGGCCATGGGGGAATAGTTTTGTCCCTTTCTAATAATGGAATTGCTCTGGGTGTAGAGTAAGTAACATAATTTAGTTTCTGAGGCTTGTGGAATCTGCTTAGATCACATGCTGTGCATAGGCCGACATCTAGTGGAAGCTGCGGAGTATTACAGTTTGTTTTTCGAAACTCGAAAATGGGCGTCGACACAGGGCGTGCCAGTAATACTATCCCTAATGTGACGTCCACTGTACTCAAGATCCCTCACGCGTCTAGGAGCAAAAAACAATATGGTTTCGGCAGGAAAGTAGCCTCAACGTCCGCCTATCAAGCAAGGATTGCAAACTCCACCACCCTGTTGGCCAGCTACAACTGCCATCAGTGGGAAGAAGTTGCGGCACTCATAGCCTCTGCTCCTGAACCTTTAAAGGGCCAGTTAGCTCGGATTTCCGCAGAGGGTAGAGTCGTGTCTGGTTGCATTTTGAAAGCAACCTTCGATGCCGTGGACAACGCAGGCAGATTGATAGCAGAAGGCACTGTTATCAAAAGACATGCGTGGTTACGGCAGTCTGGTTTTAAGGCAGAAACCCATGCATCATTGTTGGACAAACCAGTGGAAACCGATCTGTTTGGTAAGGCGGTCGAAGACGCACTGAAGAATGCCAAGGACGAATACGAAACACTCAAGTCCCTTGGCCAATTAACCAATAAACCCCCTAACCAGAGAGGGAATAGTAATTTTCGTCGCCCACGCGGCCAAAATTCCCAGAGAGGATCTAACTATTCCCAGGGGCAGGGTACACAGTGGAACAACAACCAACAGTCTACCCAGGGTTGCGGCAGGGGTAATAGGAGAGGTCGTGGTAAAGGCAGAGGCAGCCCCAGCAAGGGAGGCGGCACGCCTCCACCAAAGCAGTGACGCTCAGTTCAGGGTCCCTTCTCAAGCAACCCCAGTAGGGGGACGCATTTCCAACTCCACCCAGGCTTGGGAATGGATCACATCAGACAGATGGGTGCTGTGAACAGTATCCACAGGATATTGTATAGAGCTACTGCATCGTCCCCGGAACCATCCTCCACGACAAAGAGTACACTCTTTAGAACATCAGAAGATTCTCCTCGAGGAGATCGCCATTCTGCTAGAAAAGGACGCGATAGAACTTGTCCCGGGACAAGGGTATTTATTCAACTTACTTCCTTGTGCCAAAGAAAGATTTGACAATGCGCCCAGTATTGGACTTACGGCCTGCCAACAAGTATGTCGAGCCCCAAAAGTTTCGTATGACCACGCTACAAGAGGTAATCCCCCTCCTAAAAAAGGGGGATTACATGGCAACCTTGGATCTGAAAGATGCTTATTTTCATATTTCCATGTTCCCAGCGCACAGAAAGTATTTGCGCTTCAAGGTGGACAGTCGACACTACCAATTCAAGGTACTGCCCTTCGGGATAGCTTCGGCACCAAGGGTATTCACCAAGGTACTGGCGGTGGCGGCTGCACACCTACGCAGGGAGGCAATCCCAGTGTACCCTTATCTGGACGACTGGCTCATAACGGGGGAAACCCCAGGAATTTGCAGGACAAACATTCAAAGGACTATCGACCTCCTCCACGAGTTAGGCTTCTCAATCAACGAGAAAAAGTCAAGCCTGGTGCCAAGCACCTCCAAACAATTCCTAGGAGCAATCCTAGATACTCAAGAGGGGTTGACCTTTCCTTCAGAAGAAAGAATTCGGAATATACTACTGCAAATTCCGCATTATCAGTCCGGTCAACAAATAACGGTACGCAAAGCAATGCGTTTACTGGGCATGATGGCGTCATGTATTTACCTGGTCCCCCACGCGCGTCTGCGCATGCGTCCCATGCAGGATAGGTTGGCGAAACAGTGGTCTCAGGCAAGTGGTCAGTGGGACGATCTAGTGGTCGTTTCGCCAACACTGGTACAAAGCCTTCACTGGTGGACAAGAGAGAATCTCGCACAGGGGAAACCCTTTTACGATCACGAAGTACAGGCAGTAGTCACTACAGATGCATGTCTGACGGGGTGGGGAGCTCACCATCTCCACCACACAGCTCAGGGTCTCTGGTCTCACTCAGTGGCCAAAAACCACATCAACCTGCTAGAGCTTCTGGCAGTATTCAGAGCGCTTCAGGCGTTCGAGCCCCACCTACTAAACCTGTCCGTGCAAATCCGGACGGACAGCACAACAGCCATGTTCTACCTGAACAAGCAAGGAGGGACTCGCTCGCCAAATCTGTCCAAGCTTGCCCAGAAAATCTGGATATGGGCACTCAGACGGAACATCTTCCTGTCATCACAACATGTTCCAGGGGAGCTCAATTCCCTAGCGGATGCTCTGAGCAGAGACTCCCTCCCAGAGGAACACAAATGGGTTCTACACAGAGAGGTCGTAGAAGATATCTTCTCTCAGTGGGGTTTCCCCACTATAGACTTATTCGCCACAAGCGAAAACAGACAATGCCCAGGATTTGCATCCAGGTTCCCCCAACCAGACTCCCAGGGGAACGCCATGTGGATGAACTGGTCAGGGATGTTTGCGTACGCTTTTCCACCAACTCCTCTCATCAGGAAAGTGGTGAACAAGATGAACAGAGAGTCGATGACGCTTGTCCTAGTTGCTCCCATGTGGGCAAGACAACCGTGGTTCCCACACCTACGCAGGATGGCGGTGTGCGAGCCCATCAAACTTCCAGCCTGGTACAACCTACTGTCCCAGCACCAAGGTCAAACAGTGCACCAGCAACCCAACTCAATGAACCTGGCAGTATGGCTCCTGAGGTCATAGAGTTTGGACATCTTAAATTGCCACAGAGGTGTATGGACATCCTAAAGGAATCTAGGAAACCAAACACAAGGCACTGTTACTTTGACAAGTGGAAGAGGTTCGTTATCTGGTGCCAGAGTAGACAAATCAACCCGGTTGATTGCACTCCTTCCACTATTGTTACATACATGCTCCACCTGCTAGATGCAGGATTGGTTTTTAACTCACTGAAAGTACACCTGGCAGCCCTGTCGGCTTACACCACTTCCCATAGCAAGGTTTCGTGGTGGAAAGTACCAGTAGTTAAAGCCTTCATGGAAGGAGTAAAGAGACTTCACCCTCCTATTTCAAACCCACCACCAGGGTGGGACCTTAATGTGGTGCTAGCCAAGCTCGTGGGCCCCCCTTTCGAACCCATGCATAAAAGCAGTCTCGAACACCTGACTTATAAAACGGCCTTCTTTGTAGCTATTACTTCTATAAGAAGGGTCAGTGAAATTCAGGCTCTGTCAGTGCAGGTTCCCTTCTTTACTGTCCATAAAGACAAACTGGTTTTACGCACACACCCTAGGTTCTCACCTAAATTTATATCAAAATTCCATGTAAACCAGTCCATCGAGCTTCCGGCTTTCTTCCAGGACCCGCAAAGCTCGGCTGAGGTGAAACTACACACCCTAGATGTGCGTAGGGCGGTCCTCTACTATGTAAATAAAACCAGACCGCTAAGAAAAACAGATCAACTGTCTCTGTACCTACAGGCAGAGAGGGGGATCGCGTCTCTAAAGGTGCCATCTCGAAGTGGATTATTAACTGTATCCAGCTGTGTTACTCACTCTCTGAAAGAACTCTGCCTTTCACGCCAAGAGCCCACTCTACTACAGGCATTGGGGCCACTCTGGCTTTCATTGCAAATGTACCCCTTGACACCATTTGCAAAGCAGCTACCTGGAGCTCTATTCACACTTTTACTCAGCATTACTGCATTGACACCCATTCCAAGGCAGATACACAAGTGGGACAAGCGGTTCTAAGACACTTATTTGCTCATGACCCTTCTCACATCCCACCTCCTTCTTCAGGTACTGCTCGCTAATCTATGCACAGCATGTGATCTAAGCAGATTCCACAAGCCTCAGAAGGGATACATTACTCACCGTAATCGTATTTCTGATGCTTATATCTGCTTAGATTCACATGCGACCCACCCTTCCTCCCCTCTGAGAGAAGGCGCATGATTGCTTGTAGTCTTACCTTTCTGTCTATCTGCTTGGATTATCTGTACTCACGCAACTCCTCATGCTACCTCATGTCAGAAAAAAATACAATCTGAGGATCCTAGACGCGTGAGGGATCTTGGGTACAGTGGACGTCACACTAGGGATAGTATTACTGGCACGCCCTGTGTCGACGCCCATTTTCGAGTTTCAAAAAACAAACTGTAATACTCCGCAGCTTCCACTAGATGTCGGCCTATGCACAGCATGTGAATCTAAGCAGATACAAGCATCAGAAATACGATTACGGTGAGTAATGTATCCCATACACCACTTTAGTCTGAGTGAGGCCACTGTTAGAACTTTCCTTTTTGGATCGGATTGTGTGGAAGCATATTCTTAAAGATGTGTTTTTCCCCACAGGACCTGTGCACTTGATTCCCTCTTTGTTTTGTGATGAGACCTGTCGAATGGAGCACAGCAGGATGTGTTGCAGTTTTCATTCGGAGCGCACCCTTCATGAGAGGTAAAGCACCTGTTAAAAGCATCACGAAACACCAGTGTCCTTTTGAATGGGGAGATGTCCTATCCCAGGGGTATCCTCACCCGTTTCTGTTTATTTAAATAGACACAGCGATGCATGCACCGTTCACAACCGCCCCTTCACTGCCCTCCTGTAAACAGAGTAAAGCATAATATCATGCAAAGGCCGAATTGTGAAAAGTACGACGCACAAAACATATTTGTCGGACGTATCGCCAATGCAACTGGGACCAGTATGCTAGGGCTTATGAGGCGGGGACGTAGGGAAGAGGGTCCTTCTCCCCACCCTAAAGTGACTGGGTGGAAAGGGAAAGTGCAACCTTGTATGGGAGTGGCCTTTATTGGGCACTCCACAAAGTTGCTCTTTTGTAAACAACAATCGGACATAGATGGGATTCCAGTGCTGAGCTATTTTGATAGCACATATGTTAGTAACAGTGCAATCTATCTGTGCATTTCCTTAAATGGTTTTGGTTCTCAGTCATGTCATGTTTGGCATGTGATGGCACCACACTCTGCTCCCCATAGAAGTTATTGCTGGTATTTGTGCCTTTTGTGTTCATTTTCTTTACTAGCCCTAATGCTGTCGGGTAGGAGTTGGAGGACAAGGAGTAAGCCGTCAATACAAAAGCCAATAAAATGCTAAATTCAATACGCCCAGAGTCTCTTATTTCCAACTGTGTTTCTTAATTTGACAGAAATGCAGAGTCCCTTGGAGAAATGGCCCCGCCGTTCTTGGGCTATGACCCTCACTTTGGCAGTGGCGAGCTTGGCCCCCCATGCAGACACCACCACAGTGGCAGTGGCGAAGCCTGGCCTCTCATGCAGACCCCATCTGATGGGGACGCAGCTTCCTTTTGTCAGTCGCATCCAGATTGCACGGAGAACCGTATCAATCAGTTCAGCATGCAGATGGAAGACACTGTCATTATGAACATAGACTGTGACGAAGGGGCAAGTGCACAACTTAACACAGCTCTGTCACACTCTGAAAAAACCCTGGAGCCTGCTAATTCACCGGATGAAGATGAAAGTCCGGAGCCAACGCTCCAGGCAACACAAGCTGTTGAAAATCGGTCAACTCAAGACTGTGGCAAAGATGACAAGATGAGTGAATTGTGTGATGCCAAGGTAAGAGTTGTCAGCATTACATTTCTGAAATTATCGTAGATTAATATTGCAAATTGGCTTTGAAAGGGAGTTTTGGCATATCATATTTTGAAACTTGCTTAGCAAAATGGGTTGGCACATGAATATTTGATAATTTCCCTTGTTATCATTTGATAACAGCTCCAAGCTAAAAAGATGAAAAACTGGGCGATAATATACACCCATTATGTCAACATGTATTGATGCTATAAATGTTCTAAGCTCGACGTTCAAACATGAGAAATCTAGAACTGGAAAAACTCCAGCTCAGAAAGATTAGACTGCACAAAGATCAGTGGTGTATCGTGTGCAACTAATCCGTTTATTTAATCCATACGATGTTTAGAACACGTGCTCTGATAGGTTTTGCTCATTTCAGGACTGTTTTGTTGTGTAGTGTTTAACACCTACTGCAGCTTCCTGGGTTCTGACTAGGGCTGCTAACTACACCTTTTCAGTGCCCCTTAATGTTTAGTCATCAATTGCTGCAAACCTAACTCCAGTATAAAGTGGGCGAATTAATTGACTTTTCTTGCTCAACAAAATCATAAACAATGAAAGGAGGACCGTTAGATTCCAGATACCCTCATGTGAGCCAGGAAGTACAAATCTAACATCTATAACATACCTTGTGTGGCATCTATACATTGAACATGTAAAGATGCCACACAATAACATCCAATAAAAGATGGGAGAGAAAGACCTTCAACAGAGGAGAGATGTTGTTTTATTGTAAAAGCAAAATTACAAAACAGAAAATGGCAGTATGTACAAATGAACCTATGCCCTTTTTCTAAACTATAGATCAAATACCAATTATAAAGTTATGTCTTCTAAATGATCAAAAAAGAAGCCTCACAGCCATTTCCATCTAACATAATATAAGAACCAGGTATTGAAGCCATCTCTTCCATAGCCACATCACTGTGTTCACGTTCGCTGACCAAAACCCTTTCAAGTCGGTCTAGCTCATCGACCATTAATAGAGGATTCCCCAAGACCCTCCTGAATCATTACCGAACAATTGTCATAAAAACAAAATCAAGTGCAGGGAGCATGCTGCCATCCAGATTAATACCAACAGCTTAGGTCATTCCTGGATTTGTCCCCGTGAAGACCAAAATCCCTTGTGCTACACAAGGTAACTCTTCCTTATAGCTCTATTACAGACCTACATTTATCACTCAAGGGCCACTTCTCACATTAAGTTAATTCACCCTTGCAAGCACACCCAACACTTTTCAGTCACTCCGTTTAGACATAATGATTCCTCTAATATCCTCCATAGTTGCATAGCACAGGCTGATTTACACATACACAGGTTATTGAGGTGAAAGGCCATAATCAACATTTTTAGATAGACTTTTCACATGGTTCGTTCAGTAAGTCATGTCTGCTAACCATTATGCATCGGTCTCTCAGGTGTATATAGTAATACATGCATCATAAACAACTGGACACTTTGGAGAGTTGCTGCCATTAGTAAATTATGAAGTAAAGCAAGCTGAATAAAAATAGAACAACGACCACAACATTTTGTCCACCTTAAAATTAGGATAACAGCATTTTGGCCCTTTTATTGAATACATTAAATAGATTATAAAAATATTTATGGGGTCTCAAATATCTTTTGTAAACCAATGTGCACATACAATCTCGGTCTGTCTCCGTACTTACCAAAGCATTATGAAACCTATGCCAGAGAGAAAGTTAATCAGTATTCAGAGAACATTATTTGAATTACAAGTATTCCTTGGTCTCTCTGAAAGTTTGCATGCTGATTGAATCTATTCTGAGAATGTTGATATACAGGAAAGCCTCGGGATATTTTATTTTATTATGTTCCATCCAAGGATATAATAGTTCTATCTTAAAATCAGATTATCTGCTATGTGATGTTCTCAAAGATAGAAAATTATCTAGCAGAGAGTGTAAAGGACATTGGTTTATACGTTTAAGAAATTGCCTTAACCTTCATAGAAGCTGCACAGTAATAGCACCTGGAATTGGGGAGATAACCCCCATTTAGTAAGGCAAGGTATATAGGGCTTCAGTGGTCACGGGCTTAGTATTTTTCCAGATAAATTGGCAAGGCACGATGGGACACCTTTTCTCACAATTTCTCTTAAATACATCTTTAAACATAGCTGTTAATTCTATACTCTAGTTTGGTAGTGCTGTGTCTCACTCGTGGACTTCGCATCCATCTATAATAATTCAGATCTTTTGGGGTGATCTGCTTTATAAATAAATAATTACAGGTTATTGATCTAAACATATATTTTGCCTTTGTTCATTCTCCTGTCATTTTGAAACTAATAGCATTAGAATATCACCCTTTAATGCCGTCTATGTTCACTTTGAACATTTCCCCTCACAGATAGCCCCACTCCGCCCAAGCTTACTATTTAGAGTGTAGCTGGATGATGGACGGATCTGGCATTTTACTAAAACAACTAATTGTGTCTGAAAAAATATCCTGCTTTGGGACAACACCCTGTTTTGTTCGCCCAATTGAAACTGCTTGGACCCTAACTATAATTTGGAATTGTTCATTTACAACGCGCTTAATACCAGGAGTGGTTTCCAAGTGCGGGATCGGGATTCGGATCTGTTTTGCGCTTTGTTGCTTCCAAGACAAACTCATTGCCCCTGAGCTATCCTTCCTCTACAAACTATCTGCTGCAGAAGATATCAAACTCTCTACTCGAATATTGAGTGAGATTAGTTCAGTAAATCTTTAATAACTGCACTGATGGTAAACACAGAAATGGACAGAGCATGATCTCCAAACAATGCTAAGCTGTTTTTCCCCGTACAACAAATTATATAGGTTTTTATTAAATAGACTCTTTTGCAGGGAAGATGTTATACCTTCACTAGGGAGGATTTTGCTTTTTCTAATTGGCATAATGGTCTTCTATGAGGAGACTGGGAGTCTGGTCCTCCAAAGTCACTCCTCCATATGTGCAATCAATATGCAGTTAAAGCTCCCACGTTCTTATCGCTATTAGTTTGAAGCAGTATCAGTTTTTTTTTTTTTTTTAAATGTATTTTATTTTATAACGACCACACAGTGCAACAGAACATAAATAGAACACATCAAGCCACAACAAAGGCCAAACAACAGAAATGAAAAAGAAAAAAAAGAAAAAACAGAACAGAATTAACTTAACAATCCCCTTCCCTCCCCCCTATGAGCCTGTAGGGTGTCCACCATCATTGTCCGTTCCGTGTGGTGGGGTTCCGTCGCTCTCAGATCCAGCCGAGGTCGACCCCGTACTAAACAGTTCAGCCAATAGCACCTTCCATGCCGTGAGGGAGCTCACCTCTTCCTCCCCTCCCGCCCTGCTGGCCTCCCACCATGCTGTCGTCTCGGCGGCAGCCCATTCCTGGAGGTCACGCCACCATACCTCCACCCGTGGCCTCTGACAATTCTTCCATCCCATGGCTATTCTGCGTTTGGCAAGTGTATAAGCCAAATCTTTAAGCTTCTCCACGTGCCGAAGCTTGCGCGCCCTGGGGTACCCTCCAAGCAAACAGGCCCAGGCCGAATCTATCTTAAGTACAATGCCCCTCCCTGCCAGCTTCTGCGCCACTTCACTCCAGTAGGTTGCAATCACAGGGCAGGCCCAGAACATGTGAATCATATCAGCGTTCTCTGTGTTACACTTGGGACACGCCTGGCGCCCAGCGTCTCGAAATCTGGAAATTCTCAGGGGGGTCATGTATGCCCTATGCGTGATATATAGTTGTATCTGTTTAAACCTGGCATTCCTCGATACTTTTTTGTGGTACCCCAGGGCGCGCTCCCACTGCCCATCCGCCATCGGGGCCCCCATCTCTGTTTCCCATTCCAACCTCAGGTACCCCAAATCCTTCCCAACCTTTGCCATCAGCATCTCGTACAGCCTGGAGACCTCATGCCCGCCCTCGGATGCGTCATACATAATCTCCAGCGTCGCATCCGGCTCGTCAGCCAATACGGTCTCGGGCCAAGTGCTCCGGACCTCCCTGACCACTCTGTGGAACGTCATGTATTGCCCCGCATGCAGCCCCGCCCCCGCCTCCAGATCTGCGAACTCCGCCAAGGCCCCATCCTGCCAAATGTCCCCCAAAGTGACCAGCCCCACTGACTCCCAGTATGTTCGCAGGATGGCCCTAAACTGTCCGTCTTCCCCTGCCAAGGCCACCAGCGGCAGCTGCGGCATGCACGGCAGGGGATCCCCCATCATCCGGCAGGCTCTTCGCCACATGTTCCTGCCCAACGCTAGCATCTTAGGACGCCCCCTCATCCATGTGCTGGATACCCAAATAATCTCTCGCAGGTAGAAGGGGGAGCAGTCCTTTCCCAACAGTCTATGTTCCGGGGTTTCGTCGTCCGAAAGCCACTTGGCCACGTACTGCAGCTGCGCTGCCACGTAGTAGGCCTCAAAGTTCGGCAGCCTCACGCCGCCTTTCTCATAAGCCTTCTGCAATTTCCACAATGCGACCCTGTTACGCGTGCCCTGCCATAAGAAATCTCTACATACCCCATGTAGTCTAGCAAAAAACCCCTTGGGTATCATGTATGGAATGTTATTGAAATAATGCAGCAGCCTAGGTAGCACGACCATCTTAAGCATAGCACCCCGGCCCATCATCGCTAAGGGTAGTTTCTCCCAAAACCTCATGCACTTCTCGATCCTCCCCACTGCCAATTCAGTATTGTGCCTGTGTTCCTCCCCGGTCGTGTGATATACGTCTATGCCAAGGTACCGAAAGGTGCTTGTCGCCCATGGGATTCGCAATACTGGCAACCTCTCAGCCGGTATCCCCACATAGCCGCCCAGCGGGAACAGGGTGGATTTCCGAGGGTTGACCGCTATACCAGAAAGCCAAGCAAACCTCTCCATCACCTCCAAGACATATTGCAAGTTCTCTTCAGGGTATTGGAGGTACAACAGCATATCGTCGGCATACAGGGATATCAGATGGCTCTCCCCCCCCACCTCTATGCCCACCGGGTCATACTGTTGCCGGAGGTAAATTGCCAAGGGCTCAAGGGCCAGGATGTACAACATTGGGGACCAAGGACATCCCTGCCTGGTGCCTCTACCTAACTGCCACCTATCCGACACTACTGCCCCCGTACGAACTCTGGCTAGAGGCGCGCTATATAATAATTCGGCCCACCTCCTGTACCCTGGCCCCATTCCGAAGTGATCCAGTGCCGCCAACAGCCACGGCCAACGAACAGAGTCGAACGCCTTGACCGCATCCAGCGCCACTATCGCCATTTCGCCGTCTTTGCTACATCCCCATTCGACCACTCTGTGTAGGCGTCTATGGTTGTGGGTAATGTTCCTGTCCGGGACATAGCCCGTCTGGTCAGGGTGAATCAGCTTGCCTATCACTCTCCTCATTCTAGCCGCCAAGACAGCTGTTAGGATCTTGCTGTCCTGGTTCAGCATTGACAAGGGTCGATAGGAGCCGCAACCGTGTCCCGGTGTATTGTGCTTGGGGAGTGGCACTATGACCGCTTCCCTGAGTGATTCTGGTAGCTGTCCCAGCTCAAACGCCTCATTAAACATGTCCAGCATGGGTGGGAGTACCTCCTCCCCATACGCCTTATAAAACTCGCTGGGGAACCCGTCCGCCCCCGTGGCCTTGCAAGTGGGCAGCTGTCGCACTATTTCTCTGAGCTCTTCCAGAGTGATCGGAGTATCCATCTCCTCTCGCTCTTCATCGCTGATTCTGGGCAGGCCTATATCCCCGAGTACTTCATCTATCTCCTCTCGGCTCCCCCCTTCCCGATCTTCATACAATGTTTGGTAGTATTCTGCGAATGCCCCATTTACCCCTTCTTGCGTATCGATCTCCGCACCCCCTTCAGTGATGACGGATCGGAGCCCTAGGGGTTTCGCTCTTATATAGCCAAGCGAGGAGCCTGCCTGTCTTGTCCCCACCCGCATGCAACCTCTCAATGTACTTCGTATAATTCAGGTTACAAAGTCTGTCCCAATGCCCAGAGCACCGCTGCTGCAGCTCAGTAACTACTTCCACATCGGTCCCACCCTTCTCCAATTCTTTTTCCAGCTCGATCTCGGCCTCTCGCAGGTCGGTCAGGATTCCGCCCATTAATCCCTTGGACTTCGCGATAGCAACTCCCCTCATCACCACCTTAAAAGCCTCCCACAAAGTACCAGCCGATTTGACACTCCCTGTGTTCGACTCAAAGTACGCGACTATCTCCTCCCTCATGTCCTCCTTGAATACCGGATCCCGTAGCGCTTCCGCCCGAAGGCGCCATGTTGGAATCCGTGCACGTGGGGGGCGCAGCCGCCAATGCATGATTAGGGGCGAGTGGTCCGAGAGGACCCTCGCCCTGTAGTCAATCTGTTCACACTCCGTAAGAATGTCTGGAGTGGCAAAAAAGTAGTCGAGCCTCGTGTGCAGTTGGTGCGGAGCCGAATAGTGCGAATACTGCCTCCCACCCGGGTGTCTCGCTCTCCACACGTCTACCAGGCCTAGATCCGCTAGCAGCGACTGCAACACCTTGGCCGCTGGGCTGGGCCTAACCATTTTGTCATCCGACCTGTCCTCCCTGGGGTTAAGCACACAATTAAAGTCTCCACCCCAGATTACTGTGCTCCCCATCCCTTCACCGAGTCTCGCGCACAGTGTCTTGAAGTAAGTCGCTGTGTCCTGGTTGGGCGCATAAGTGTTTATGATACAGACAACTCTACCTTCCACAATCCCCCGAACCATGGCCAGCCGCCCGTCCGACTCCACAACCTCCCCCAAGAGCTTGAACGGGACATGTGGTGCAACCCAAACCAGCACACCCCTGGCATACGCAGAGAATGTGGATCCAACCACTGTCCCCCTCCATTTTCTCCGCACCATTTCAAGTTTATCCCGTGTCAAATGCGTCTCCTGTAACAAGGCCACGTCTATCCTCTGCCTCTTCAAATACAACATGACCTTATTACGCTTCAGGTAGCTATTCAACCCTCTAACATTCCATGTCAATACCTTAAGGTCTCCCATGATTTATCCGTAGCTCCCACTTCCCCCTCTGGTCTGATCGCCTCCCCCCAGTCCCGACTACATCCCTTCTCAGTTTCTTCCCCAGGCTCACATAACAACTAACACCCCCCACCCCCCTAACCCAACCAACCGCCCAGCTCCATCCCTGGATCTCAGGCATCCCCGTGTTCGGTTCTCTACGGAAGCCCCCGTAGAGAACCCGACAGGGTGTCACTCCCCACACAGTGACTAACCTAACCACACACTGGGGTACGAATAAAACGGCCCTCGGATGCCCCCTACACATTTATATCCGCGCTCGCGGACCATGTTCGAAACAGTTAAAAAGTGCATCCCCATCACAAAGTGGCAAAGACTATATTCCAGTCCAAATGTTTAAAGTCCGCCAGGCCCACTGTTTCACTTAACTCTCCCTGCTCCGTCCGCCATCTGCTCATCAGGCTCCTGAGGGCAGTTCTGCGCATCGAGCCATTCCATTGCCTCCTCAGGGGTGTCGAAAAACAGCGTCTTAGCCTTGAAGAAGACCTTAAGTTTGGCTGGGTAGAGTAACATATACTTGAAACCGGCCGTCCGCAGGCGCCTTTTGACCGCCCCAAAGTTCATCCGACTGCGCTGCACTTGTAGAGTGTAGTCGGGGTAAGCAGAGATGGTTGCCTCCCCTCGCCGTATGGTGCCCCCTTTACGAAAATGTTCCAGAATCTTCTCCCGGTCTTTGTAGTTGAGGATCTTGGCGATCACGGGCCTGGGCGGATTACCCGGCGGTGGCCTTCTGATCAGGGCCCTGTGTGCCCTCTCCACTGCAAATCCCTGCGTTAGGGCACCTCCGGTGATCTCCTGCAGCAGCAAAGTCTCAATAAAATCTGTGGGATTCTGGCCCTCAGCTCCCTCCGGTAGGCCCACAATCCGGATGTTGTTTCTGCGGGCCCGACCTTCTGCCTCTTCAGCCCTGCTTTCCAGGTTGCCTACCCTCTGCACCAGGGCATGGATCTCTCGTTTGTGCGCGGTGCATTCCGCCACAGTCGGGCCCATCTCCTTCTCCAGGGTCTCTGTGCGCTCGGCCAGGGTTCGCACATCTTGCCTCAGGAGGTTCACGTCCTCCTGTACCGCCCCGACCTGAAGTTCCATCGCAGTTTTCAGTTCGGCCACCGCAAGTTGGAGTTTGGTCTCCCATGTCGCCTTCAGATCTGCGATCGCTGCCAGGACCTCCTGGTTCGTTCCTCCTGCGGCCATCTCCTTGGGCTGGGCCTTCTCTTTGCTCCTGGTCCCCTCGGTGCCAGGCGATGTCTTGGCAAATTCGTCGAGCGTGGGCTGTTTATTCTTCGCCCTCAGGAGCTTGCTCGTCATATCTTCGATCAGGAGCGTCCCTTCGATCTCGCTTAGGCCCCAGGCCTGGGGGCACTATGTCCCCCCGTCGCCACACAGTTTCGGCTACCTCCAGTCAAGCTTGCTTTCGCTGGATCGCGCTGAACGTGAACTGAGGGAATCGCCTCCAGAATCCGGTCCCCGATCCTTTGTCCCAACATCAAGCGACGGCAGCCATTTTGTCTGCCGGCGAAGCTCCGGCCCAAAAACTTCACGCGGCTCCTGAGTACACAAGCGCTGCACAATCCCGTATGAGAATGCATCCACATGTGCAGCCGAGCTTCGCATTTACAGTCATCACCGTCTATGCCACATCGTAGCGGCCGTTGCGCGGATTCAGCCGGATAATGTTCGGATCAGCGGGAGCTCCCGTTCAGGCACGTCCTTTCACATGGCGTCCAAGCCACGCCCCAGCAGTATCAGTTAATACAAAAATATAATCCTGGCTGAGTAAGCAAGGTTACAAAAACACGTGCAGAGGCTGCAGAAAGTCTGATATCTCCAGAGCCCTGGTCCTCTCTAGGCTGGACTACTGCAACAGCATCTTACTCAATCTGCCTCTCCCTTTGCCCCATTCAACTGATCCAGAATAGGACTGCAAGACTTACCTTGGCCTCAAGCCCAGGGACCGCATCTCTCCAGCCGTAAAATCTCTCCACTGGCTCCTGGTGACTGCAAGGATCAAATTCAAGACCCTTTGTATTATCCACAAGGCTGTCCGGGGACTCAGACCTCTCTACATCCAGCCTTCCCTCCCTAAATACCTCCCGGCCCGAGTCCTTCAGTCCTCTGGCTCCAACTCTCTGCAGGTCAAATGTTTCTCCAAGCAGAGAGTGGGAGGTAGATCCCTTACCTTGGCCGGTTCCTCCCTATGGATTGGCCTCCCTGCCCCCCTCAGACTTGAACTGGATCTTAAGTTACAGAAACTTCTCAAGACTTTCTTTTTCTCCTCTTCCTTCCCTCACCCCCTCCCATGCTAACTCTCCCTCTGCCACTGCGACTGAGACCTGGTCCCTTCAGAGTCATACAGGGGACAGACCACCCCCTACCAGTCCACCCAGCATCCCTTGCCAGCAGTTGCCCTCTCGCTCCCTTTCCTGAAATAGTCCAACCTGGTCCTCCCTGTCCAAAGCGCTCATCCTCCCTGCCCCCTCTTCCCCTGGCTCTCGCCACCTTGGCCCGCCGAGCACTTGCCCAGCCCCTCCCTTCGGGGTCCCCACCCCTGCACTTATCACGTTGTCATGCACTTGCACAGTACATGGCCAATAAAACCTTTTTTGTTCTTCTTTTGTGCTTCCCTTGTCCCATCCACCCCCTGTATTGTCTTGTGGCACTTGAAAACACTCGTCTTTAGGCACCATACAAATGTCCAATAAAATAAAATAAATGAAAGTGGCATGCACACCTCTATGGTGAAATCCAAACGCAGAGCTTATGTTGTTACATAGGGTGGGGCCTGGCAGACATCTCCCTAACGATCTCCATCTACCTCATTGTTTGAACACTGTACTCTAGTCTAATGATTCATTTTACTGCAGCTGATAAAACTAGGTTTTCAGTTACCTTTGCACATTAGCTGACTCATGCATATTGAGTTTGTCTTAATTAAATGTACTTTTGTTTCAAAGAAGACTGATTTTAGTTCAAGAAAGCCATAAACCACTATGGTAGTTGTGGACATTTCACAAGCATTTTCTCAACAGTGTATCCACAAAGTGGTAATCTTGTTTGCTCCTCATGCCAATGTGAGAAAATGTCAATCATATCTTTTTTGCTTATGGAATGCGAGTATGCAGACTAATTTCTTCATATATTTGTAAATCCCCCTTATTTTTTCTTTACAAAATTATTTAAAATATTTTAAAATATTTTTTCCACTCCCATCACTGAAGGTATGGGTAGTTGAAATATGTATAGCACTGACTGGAGTAAAGGCACTACAGGTTTATGCGGATATACAACTCTCATTTAAAACTTAACAAAAAAGTTTCATAAACCAATTCACATCATCATGCTTTGAGAACTCTTAAGATTTACCTTGCATGTCCAACCTCAAACTGTGACATACATCATATGGGTACAATCTGCTGTAGTAGTGGATGCTGTGGATTGGTACATCCAGGTTGATAATCTGAACGGAAGAAAAGGGGCTAAAAGTTCTGATTCTGATACTTTTTCCAGGGTTACCTAGACTAATGTTTTCGATGCTATCTCTTTCGTAAATCAAGTAACAATGTGTTCAATTTCAAATAATATGAATTTATATATTTTACAAAATGGGTATTTACTGCACTTTTGTAATTGTCACTTGTACTTCCTTTAGAAAACCTAGAATACCTGGCCCTGGCTGTACAAGAGATCTTCTGTGCACTGTGCTTTGTAAAAGAAGGTTGGCTGAATTAATTTGCAATGTCTCAAGAAAAACCAGACTGGACAAAATGGTTCCTTTTTAACAGCTGCATACGATCTGTGGCGGCTGTTAGCAGATGTCTTGAGTAACAACAAGAGAAGAGTAATTAATTGCACGTGCCTCGTTTCCACTCTGCAAGGTCCAATGCCGCACGGATGAATGCAAGCCCAAAGGATTGAACTTGCAGCCAAGCTGATTATGTAAATATTCACGATACAGATTTGCATCTGTGCCTTGAGACTGAAGTTTGGAACGCACTACTCAAGGCAGGTGTTTGCCAAATACATTGTGCTTGCTAAAAGGCTCACGAATGTATGTCGTCCAGCTAGACTTCACCAGCTTGGAATTCTTGCGTCTTGCTTTCAAGTGGGCCGAGCCTTAAACATTTATATTTATATGAAGGTCTTCAGCAATTGATGTTCATGCTTTTAGCATAAAAACACTTTGTGAAATAGCTGTTGCTAAAAGCCAAGAACTTTGCATGTCATTGCATTGGATGTGTTTTGAGAGTGTTGTGTATAATATACTTCTGTGAAGTTTGGCTTTCCCACACTATACACAAGGGTACACCAGGCACTGCCATTTGGTTTAGGGTCAATACAATTTCTAGAGTAACCTACAACTGGGAACAAGAGACATTTTTCATCTTGCTAGCCTTATGATGCACTTTTTCATTGTTGAAGAACTAATACTGGTTTTTCATATAAATTGTGGTTACCAATAGCAAAGACACTGCGTGGTAAGAAACCTTTTGCATTCGCATTCATTGACAGTTCTAACATCTAAAAAATGTAATATACGATTACTATACTGCAGCCCAGTTTGTGTTCCACCCTTGGAGTAACGTACATTTTGGAACTTTCTGAGGTTTCTTGTATTACCTTTCTGAACAGATCCTACCACTAGAGAAAATAGATAAAGCTTCATGAGTCAGGTTAAACATTTTTCAATTCGTAAACGCATTCAGCTCTTATGATTGAAGAAGAAGCCAGCCTCTATTGCAGTGAGCAGCTTGAAAAAATACCCCAGGTCAGAACAAGCATGCCCGTGGAACTACCTGGCAGGAACGGGCATTTAAACTCTCTCAGATGCCCCTGTCTCTGTGTTGTAACAGTGAGCACACTGTGTTCGAGGCTATTCTTTCAAATTCTACGCATTGTGGATTTCTGATGTTCAGACATTTCATCCTAATGATCTCTGTCTAATATCTCGTCACCGTAGGAGTAACCATGGCTATCTCACCAGCAAATAAAGAATGTACGTGATAAATGCCACTAAGCAATTATAAGTACCTCTTGGAAACTGGTAACTTCTCTATAGCTGTCGCTGGAACGATTATCAGCCTCTGCCAAAACTACATTACACAACTAAAAACAGCTTGATGTGCCAGGTACATTTCTTTCCGTCCTTGTATAGTTCCACTAAGTACCTCGAGGCTCCATTACGAGTACGGCAGTGTGGTAAAAAACAGCATTAATGTGCTGGTAATTATGTTACTGCCGCATTACCGCACCACAGTACAATAGCTTTGGCGGTAAAGAAGCAGAGAAACTTCCAGCAAAAACTGGAGGTAAATCCTCCACCTTGGCGCCAACAATCGGCAAAATCGGCAGAATTACAGCTGGCGAAATTACTGCCAAAATTCCCATTGAGTCCTATGGACTCCAGAAATGGGCAGTTATACTGCCCTATCACTACTTGTAATCCTGCGGTATCAAGTGGCGGTAACAGTAATTCAGTTTGATGGTATTTCAATGGATTTACTGCAAAATATCACCAGACTTGTAATGAGGCCCCAGAGCTGGTCTCTTGTTAATATTCCTGTCATCATACATTAGGCGTTTTAAGACGAGACCTCGTAAACGGCAATATAAACTGGTTACTGCACATGTTAATCTACATGGGATCGTAGGTACATTATTTTCCTCCCGCATGGGTCTTAACTATGGCACACTCGTTTATTTTCTACTAAGACTAGGTCATGGGAAGAAGAAAACTCCTTTGCATTTCAGAAAAACACCATCTTCTTGAAACTGATTTTTAATTAATATTTACATTGAGTTACTGTCTCCGCTATAAGCAAAATATAAAGCTCTATGTGTAGCCATCATAAAATAAATGGGAATGTGCTCATGAAATGGTCAATTTAATGGTCAATGGAAATGATCCTGCTATATCTGCCCCTAATCTGCTCAAACTGCCATTGTGTACTCACTAGAAAACAGGACCGAACTGCACTGGAACGGCCGTGCGCTCACTATGTAGCAAGTCATGTATATTAATGTAATATGATATATGTACAATTCAACACACTCCCAAGGAGCTTAAACTAGAGTACGCTACGAAATATGCGAGTTTCATCTGTCCCATGGCCAGGTCTGCCAATTTACCCAGAGGTATTAACTTCAATGCTTGATCAACAAAGTAACCTTTTAATACTGGTCTCAGAGGGTGCTCCTTGAGTGCTTGCGAGCAGCCTAATGTACACCTGATGAAAGATTTGTGTTAAAAGGCGTAGAAGGTTAATTTGCAAACAGTTTGTTGTGCCAAGAGAATTTCATTTTCAGGTTGCTATGTAAACTTTGAAAATAACATCAGTCCGTTTCCATTTCACAGCGCGTCAGGAGATTGAATTCTCTAATAGACTGAACAATTAAGACCATAGTTCATTCAGTGTCCTTGCCAAGATCTGCCTCGTAAATTGTTTACCAGCTGAAAAATGCGCTGCAATTTACTCCGTTTGAGGTCCTTTTGTACCTGTTACAACACCTTCCTTCATAATGGAAAACAAAAATAAAGGCAAGGAAAGAAAACACGCGTTTTCTTGTGCGGGTGTAAATATATGTATATATCTTTTATTTAATCTGCATTTGTCTGGTAAGTGATGTTTGTACGTGCCAAGAGCCACAATACACCATTAGTCACATTATCTGCATAACTGCTTTTAGTTTTTTTAAACTATTTTTGTATTTTGTAAATACTTATCTAATGTAAACGGTTTTGTCGTGTACAAATAAAGTGTTGTAGAATTTTTTGGGATAAAAAATGATGATTTCTTGATTTATTTCTAACTCACTTTATTTATCTGTCTCTTCCATTATTATTGATTTGTCATTCCTATAGCTAAATTCTCTAAATTACTACTTCATTGTCCTTTTTGAACTGTTTCCTTTTTTTGTTTAGTAATTATATTTCCTATAAAGCGCGAACATTCAATGACAAGCAATCGGTCTCTGGGCCTCAGTACGAGTTTGGCAGTAACCACGCCGGTAAAACCGGCAGGCTGCCACCGGAATCATGCATTTTTCCAGAGCCTGGCTCCATGGAAACACTGGGGGTTCCTGGAAGTCAGGCGCCGAAATTATTTTAATCCCCATTCCCATCTGAGTCCGCCTTAATGGGAATGGGGATGACGGAAGCACCGGCACCATTAATAACAGTACTAGTGCTTCCTGGAAAGTCTGCTGGCGAGTGCCGTCCTGCCCACCTGGTCAAGCCTGGCGGGCGGGACTTGTAATGAGGCCCAAATTTGTGTCAATTTGAAGAAAACTGACAATATAACTGCACTCAGAAATTGTATTGTATTTTATTTATTGAGAAAGGGGCAAGTGCTTTGAACCGAGTCTGTACATGGAGATAATTACACGGGCTGTAGTAGACTCATTGCAGTATGCATAACAAGATATCGCAGTATTTGATTGAACAACAGTGCATGTGTATGAGAGGGTACATGTGGGAACCTGAAATGGTTACTCATCAGACAACTGGTTACATGTCTTTATATCGAAATCTGTTTTAGTGAATGCACATATCTTGCGTATTTTATAACCAAAACCTTTATAGTGAATGCATTTCATTTTCTTTGGTGTTGTGGGGGGGGGGGGTCACCCCAAACCCCCATTTAACACCCCTAAAAACCCACCCCAAACTTTTCCCGAAAAAAATTAACCCTTTACCCCACCCCAAAATGCATTTGATATAAAGGTTTTCGTTATGAGCATTCACTATAACGGATTCGATATAAAGACTGTACACCCAGACACATGACATGGGTTCTGAACATTATATGTATAGATCATCGAGTACCAGTAAGTGGATTTGCGTAGAATCAGAGTCCAGTGGGTACTAATAGTGAGACACTCTCCACTAGTTGGTCCTTTCCTGGATAAGAGGAATGTATTGAGTGCAGTTTTAAAACCCAGGCAATGTTTGTTTTTGATAACTGGAGGAGGCTTCATAGAAGGCAGTGCACAGGTGTAGGAGAAAAGCATGTGAGGCTGTAGAGTGTGAGAAAATTAAGGATTATATTTGATGGAGAAAAGAGTTGAGAGGAAGACCAAGGAGCAGACTAGTGCAATAGTGTAGAAGGCCGAGGACCACACTATAGATCGAAGAATTGGTAGAGTTGAAGGTGAGTTGGGGACAGATCTGGACATTCAGCAGGTTCAACCTAGCCACTATGAGAGTGGAGGTAATGAATTACTAGGCCCTTAGTTCGGTGCCAGAGCACCACAAAGTTGCAAGCCTTGAGTGCTGGGAGGAGAATATGGGGGGAGGGAGGGTCGGAGAGAAGTGTTGTTGGGAGGGGAGGGCAGGTAGGGTGTTGGGAGCAACAAGGTTTCTGTCCAGAAAGACTTGAGCATGAGACAGGGATGGAAAGGATGTGGGCATCATTGTTAAACCAGTGCTAGGCAAATCCAAAGAAAGATTTATTTGCCAAAGTGCAGGTGTAGAGCATGATGAGAAGTGGGCCAAGAACACTTTTCTGGAATGCCCAATAGGAGCGAGGTGAGAGTAGAGATGTCTGTGTTTAATGAAAAGGAACAAGTACAGCAATACAGAAACGTGAATAATGATGGGGTGGTCAGGAAAGGTCCCTGTGATTATGAGGGGTTCATGTTGCGCTCACTGTATTAATAAATGGGTGTGGCAGCAAACTGGGGGTGATGTAGCAATTTTCATTTGTATCAAAGTGTATTTAATTATGGATGGGATATGTTACTTTAGTGTTACTGTTTGTTTAGAAATTGATACATGTGAGCTTGCATGAATGTAGAAAGATAAAATGACAAGCCCACCAAATGTAAAAACATGCATGAACATTAATACAAATACATGGGGAACTAATGAATCTCAATATAGTGGGCTTTTCACAAATTAATAAAAACACAGTAGTCGAGGGCTGTTTTGCAGAGTCAACTTTGAAACAGGTTATGTGAGGTTTTAGGAGCGAGATCCAAGGTATAGGTGAATAAATAACTTCATAACCTTCGCGGTCAGTTCAGCTGTAGAAAATAGCCATAAGTTTTTATGATCTGACAGGTATCGTAGATAGTAGATGTAACCTCCTTATGCCTGAGAGCATGACAGAAGGATTGTTGTTATTTATTTTGGTCAGCAGTAAAACGTGGGGTAAGTCAGTGCCCAAGTCTTCCAAGCAGTTACAATTGTGCGATAAATGGACAGTTTGTAGATTGGAAAGTTTCAATGTAACGGTGACCTGGGGAATGAGATAGTATCGCTAACTAAAAGAGAAATTATTTACCTAGCCTTCCTCATATCACTTGACATATTTACGTGAACCATGTGCAAATTAAAAGTTAAGGGTAAAGTGCCTGGGCCAGTTATTGCTAGTAATGAATTATGCTTCAATACCAATTTTCAACCATGTGCTGACGTCATGACCTACAACGGACGAATCCTAAGAGGAGGTGTGTTCTACATATGATCTGAAGATGACAATTGAGGTAAAAACTGGCCACTGGAAATGTAGGAATTGGGATAATATGGCGTTTCTTTAAAGAGGATTTTGTCCAATCATATGTGGGGGTGAATTGTAATAAGGTAACTGGGAGTGTTTTAACTGTTGCATAAATGTATATAAGATATGAACTGATGTGGTTTGTTGAGACTTGGGTTAGTTTGCTCCTGCAACACCATCTAACTGCTCCCCAGAGAAAAGGTGATTAAAGGCCCATCAGCACAATAGAAGTGTATTGCTGTTGAAGAGAAGAGTGATCAACAGCGTTAAAGCTAGCTGCAAGATCCAGGAGGATGAGAATTGAGGAGAATGTTGCATGGTGGTCCATGATAAGGAAGTTGAAGCAATGCATGCTGTATAATCCCGATTGGAGAGTGGTGCAGAGGTTATTGGTCTAGCCATAATAAGTAATGCAGTTTAACAGAGCACACTGACGAATTCTTTAGTGAGGGAGGAGAATAATAATTGGCAGGGCTGTTAAGACCAAAAAAACGTTTTTTGAAGTTTGGTAGACAGTAGGAAGATGGAAAGTGTCCAGATGCAAGCAAAAGGTTGCAAAAAGAGGTGAGGGAGAATCAGGTTATAGTTGTTAGATCTTTGCAATTCTGATGTGCAAAGAGATCCATGGGATCACGTGAGGTGTTGGTAACCTGGAGAAAAGGTGCCAGTTCAGTGTGGTTAGTGGGAGGCAAGGAGAGTGTTGCTTGTGCATGCAGCGTAAGTGGAGCCTAATAGACATCTTCTGCTGGTGGGTCAAAGGGGTGACACAGGGCTGAGGCATGGCTTAATGTGGGTAAAAAGACGAGCAAACTGGTGGTGTTCAAATGTAGAGAGAACTTTGTAGAAATCCAGAGTCATTTCAAATAGTTGCCCTGGGATGGAGAGGACATGGAGGGGAGGACAAGATATTGACTAAATATGGAGCCATGAATATCATCACAATCTGGTTCTACGCTAGAACCTCTACCAAGCCAATCCTGAAACATTCATCTAGCCCAAATTCAAAGGTAGCAGACAATCCGTGTTGCAATGCACCAGCTTTAGTGCTACCTGGACCCCATAACCAGAGGAATCCAGGACCAAAAAGACATTTATAACTAACCCGTTTAAGGTGATTTTCTCCAATCAATCTGACATCTTCAGAATCACATGAAGGTAAGAGTCTGTTGATCACCCAAACGGTGCACTGGGATAATGCCCCATCTACCACAGAGGGGGGAAAGGGAGCATGTTACTGCAAAAAATATGCTGCACTGCAGTCTTCCCAAACATGAACATGGTACACCACCCCCAAATCATGTTGCCCATACATGCAACCGCACCCCCATCAGAGTTCCAGCACTTAAATACTTATTTTGACTGACCACTTGTTTTACCAGTGAGCTTCTCCTACAGTTGTGATTTCACTGTTTTATTATTAGATCTAAATCTCCTGAGCTGTCAATTCATAACTTGAAAACATATCATTTGTAATTTGGTTCTGGGACACTAATGAATAGTTACAGGAACATAGATTTACTTTTATAAGGGTTCATATATTCCAGAGAAATGCCATCAATCTAATAACCTCACTATGGCAATCCCACCCCATTATCTGGGACAAGAAACAGACTTTATATGAAGAATATTTTGTATTTAAAATAATAAATCATGGAAAATGCAGGTGGTCCCATAACTCTCCTTGCTCTGGGATATCCCCTCAAAACACTACAAATGAATTCAAACTTCAATAATAATGCATTGTAGCCAGCCTACTTACTTTTGTTTCACTAACATTTTCATTTACCATAAAATATCCAGTTTAGCTTCCATCGTCGTACAAACATGCATACATACAAAAACTAATATGAACTACTATTCAATTCATATAGGAATTAAAATTGGCAAAACGATCTCCAACCAGCAGTTGAAAAGGTGAATTAAATATTTCTTTGGGCAATGCAACAGAAATTCTACCAAAACATCATTGCATTGGAGTAAACTAGGAATATCAAACCAAAATGGTGTCGGTTTCTCTGGTAGAAAGCAAAGAGTTTATATTACAACCTATGGAGAAATAAAATGAAATGGGTTTCGGATTTTTAAGTTGTGAATGAAAGAGCATGTTTTTATTTTTTAAAGAAAAAAAGGAGCTTGCAAAAAAAAAAGCTCTTGGGCACCAGGAATTGCTTATCAAAATCTGCACTCTCCATTTTGTGTTTTTCAGGAAGAATTCTACTTTATGACATTTAATAATAAAACCGGTGGTTTCATGCAGGCCTGTTTAAATCCCTTGTAAAATTACTGAAATTGTAAATACAGGAAATTATTGTACCTTATTTTGGGTGAGAGACACATACAACTAGTTCAGAGTTCTTTTGCCAAGGGAATCTTATTTAAAAGCATTGGGTGAAAAATGCACGTAAGATTTTCATTTGTTGAGTTAATTGCCTGGACAGTAATAAGGTGTCTGGGATTTCTCAGGACTTGTCTATTGTTGGCACTGGCCACCAGTTGAAATTGGTAAGGCACTAGGCATCACAAACATCGGATTCTTCTCAGCCACGTTGAATCCAAATAAGATATTGATATTGATATTTTATTTCTATCGCGCTCTGTTAATGACTCCAATCAAGCATTCCCACTAAGTCAGTGCCTTGTCTGGGATTGCTCAAGGGAAGCCCTTATTTATATATTTTTATGACAAGTTATAATCTGGATGATGAACCCTTGTATAATGCCCCTCTCTTAGAATCCCCCTGACCTCACTGAGCCAAGAAGTAGGTTTGTTTTGCAAATTAAAAAGGTTTATTTGAAAAATTAAACAATAGATATATATCACACTTTTATAATTAATATTTGATATCACACTTAGACATACGACAGTGATCAACAATGGATGATGTTATACTAGCACACTGGTTTAATTACTTAGGAGTAGTATAGAGGATAAGGTAGCTGAGAATGCTTTATGGTTTCAAGGAGATGCAAAGATGAATAAAAGGCAGTACAGAAATAAACTTGATATGATTTCAGCAAAAGATAATATGATCACTTTTTCTCTGACAATTCACTCCCCCCCCTATGCAATGTAAGGAGATGGAAGTAACACACAGTCTTCAGGAATACAATCGCAGTACAATACGAATTCAGTTCCCCCCTAGCAAGCTTATAGCACCAGGGATGATTTTGAAACACAGGCGAAAGACTTTCAGGTGATTTGCAAGGGAGTGAAATATGCTAAAATTGATTTTAATTCCCTCTAGAGGTTCAGGGTGAGTGAGAGATACTTTAAATCAGTTCAGGTCCACAATAACAATGATTAATGAGGGATTATCAGGTTGAAAACGGATTTCAGTAATGGAAGCAAAGGACAGATCTTTCTACACGTGGTTGAAATGAAGCAAAATGTCAAATCGCTGCACTTTTTTTGAGTGCGTCGAGCGCAATTACAGAGGCGCTATAAGGAGTAGCAAGTCGGATTAGAGCTTGTTGGAAAGCTGGGAATGTTAGCTGTACAATAAAAGTTAAATTGCGTTCCTAGGATGCACAGTCCCAAAGATACAGACGATTTTGTAAAGGTAGTTTTTCAGAAATGAAATTACAGTTTCGGAATGACAGATGCGCTTTGAATCAACAGGAGGAACACACAATTTCTTATGATGCAGTTCTAAAAAGGTTCAAATGTTTTGAATCAGATTATTTTAAGCTAAGAGATGGGTTCTGCACAGTTCTAGCTGGGTACTCACACTATAAATTTGAAAGGAATGGCCTCGTCACGGATCTGGTCAACAAGTTTAGCTGCGGTTCTCTCTGCTCGGCGGGTCAATCAGGCACCGGTTCTGTTCACAGCGGTCTGGTCTGGGTCTCTGGTTCTGCTGGTCTGGATCAAGTGGATTCTGGATACCGCACTGCTTTCTGGGTACTGGTTCTGTTCTGGATACACAGGACTCTTAGCAAGCAGCAAACCGCACAGCCCGGCGGTTGAATAGTTTGCAAAAGATTTTGAGGCCTGCTGAAGAGTTCAGCTCTTTGGAGTTTTTGTTCTGGAGTTGGTCTGGATCTCTGGAGTTCTGGAGTTCTGCGTCAGCGTGCTGCGCAGGAATTCAGTTGAAGGTTGGAAAATGAATGTCCCTACCTGGATTTCAGTGGTCCTTTTTATGTCTTTTGAAAATGGGTGTGGATGCTAACTTTCTATGCCCAACCCACTCATGATTTTATAGGTCAAGGATTTCTCTTTGACCTGATTTGAGAAGTGCGCAGTGAGTCATCCTATGTCATTAGGTGTCATGTTTATGGCTCCAAAGAAAGAACACTCCCCTTTGCTTTTACCTAGAAAATCATTTTCATAACTAAACATATTTCCCAAATATACAAGTGGTTGACATTACATGTACATATCATATATTACTTCGGGTAGGTCTCTGTTCCAACTCTGATGTTTCTAAGAGCCAGGGTTAAAAAATGGCAACTTATTTTCGTTTTTAGTTGGTTTACCAATATTGGATTTTTACCAAAAATTACACAGATGTACACCACCTTTCTACACATATTCCAGTAAATTTTCATTTTTCTAGCGTGAACCCTGTGTCTGCAATCTCCATAATTCATGGGGTTTTGCCTCAGAACATGGTACAGAGTCCTAACACCTTAAAATGTGCACAGAAAATTCACAAGAATGATGATATTATTTATATAATTTTGACAAGTCCGTACTATGAATTATCCATCTTTTTAAAATTATGCTCTGGCCCAGAGGGGTGTGGTTTCCCAAAGCACATGGTGGAATTTCTGGTTTGTCCACTTCCTCCAACTCAAGTTGCTCACAGAGACACTGCCCCTCCCAGTTTCTCTCAAGAGGAAGCCATTTACGACCCCCCCCCCTAATTTAATATTTGCCTGAACCAAGGAAGGCTCATTGTTCAGTTTCCTGCAGTCCCCAGCTGCTCCTCCCCTAAACCAATCAGAGAGGTGTCATCTCCCTTTGGTGAGGGCAGGAGAATGCAGGCCAGGCCTGGGAACATTTGTTGAGCAAGTTTCAACTCCCGTCGGGGGTAGTTGTCAGGCAGAATTCAATCTCTTTAAGCCAGGCTTCAGCTAAATGTCACTTTTGTTCCCAGTTTTTCTTTATCCAAATCAAACTTACAATTTTTACACATGCAGCTAGGACGCTGATTCTAAGTTCAAAACTATGACATTTAACAGTTGCAAACTATGTGACACTCAACAGTAGGTCACTCATTTATTTTAAACATTTAGATTTTAGTGTCTTTCAGTCCAATTTAACTTAGGCTGCTAACATCCACAGCTCAGCCAGTTTTGTTATAAACATTGTTTTGGGCTCTTCACCTTTCCAGATTTTGTATGCACACAAGACTAGATTCTGCCAAATGTCTGCTGGTGTTCATTGAGATTTTTGAATATCTTGCAATGTTTAGAATAGGCATTTTTAGCTTGCATTTCATAGAAACAAAGGTGATTTCAAAATGCTTTTTGAGCTAACAGTCACTGCTGTTTTTCTTTTGGCATGCATTCCACTCTTGGCACTCCTGGCCCATCATGCTCGCACTGGTGGGTGGTAGGTCAGGCGACCATTTTGGTGTGCGCAAAAACTGCGTGGTTTTCCTGGATCCTGGCGCAAATGTGGGCTTTTGCGCCATCTTGGATTTCCTAAGCCCACAGCACCAAAAGTTGCAGCATAATAGTCCAAACGTGGGTCAGGACACCCAACAGCTCGTACACAAGTGTTTCAGAGCGCAACAAGGCAAGAGAGGGGAACAGGGGAGAACAAAACAAAGATCTTACTAGGCCCAGTGACATTGAGAACGCACAGGTGCATGGAAGAGGGGGAGGGGGAAGTGCATGGAAGGGGGAGAAGTAGAACGTGCGAAGCAAAGGAGAAACAGATAAATAATTAATAAATAAATAAATAATAAAGGCAACAAACGGTGGTAATGCAGCGAGTAGAGAGAAAGACAGATGATAGGAAGGACTCAAGTTGGACCTGGGAGGGTCGATCAGAGAGGAAAGCGGTCAGCCAGGCCAGCGCCTGATCAGTGATACCCAGGTTATCATGGAGACGGTTGAGCAGGATGGTATGGTTGGCCGTCTCAAAGGCAGAAGAGAGATTGAGTAGGATGAGGACAGAGGGAATGTTAGTCAAGGTTGGAGAGCAGATCTCACGGATGTTCAGGAGAGCAGTTTCCATGCTTCTGGCAGATCTGAAGCCAGACTGGTGATCATGGAGACAGCCAACAGAATTGGAATGAAGGTTAAGCTGAGAGATCGCCAGCTTTTCCAGGAGTTTGCCCAGAAAGGGAGTAATGGAAATTGGGCGATAGTTAGCCGGACAAGAAGGATCAGCTGTGGGTTTCTTGAGGAGAGGATGCACAAGGGAGTGCTTCAGAGGGGAGGGGAAGGATCCTGATGCAAAGGAGTGGTTGCAAAAACCAGCAAGGGCCGGAGCAAGGGTGTCAATGTAGTCCTTGATGGTTTTAGAGAAACAGGGATGAACCTGTTTTGCAAGGCTTTCATAGATCGGACTTGTCTAGCGACCTCAATAGGAGAGAAAAGAGGAAAGGACGAGAAGGTGGGTGGGGGGTGTTTGAATGAGAGTCAACAAGCGCAGGGGGAGAGGGGAGAGGAGGGTGGGGTGGACAGGGTGGACAGGATGTCCCGAGTTTTGGAGATAAAGTGAGAGACAAGGGCATTGCAAAGAGCCTGGCAGCCAACAGAAGGGGTACAGACTGCAGCAAGGTTGGCCAGCTCCTTGCAGATTTTAAAGAGTTTGGCCGAGATGTTGGATGCCGCAGAGACACAAGCTTGAATGTGGACTCTTCTTGGTGAGGACAGAGAGTCGGTATTGCCTTTGGAGCAGGCGACAGGCCAGTTTGTCAGAGGATGAACAAGAAGCCCTCCATTTTCTCTCAGCCGCCCTACACTTAGGTTTAAGTGTAGCTAGGTTAGAGTCATACCAGGAATTGCACTTGGCTTTGGACTTCAAACGGATCCTCATGACAGGGGCAAGAGCATCAAGAGTATCATAAATGGAAGAGTAGAGCAGTGACAGAGGTGTGTCAGGATGTGAGACAGCCAGAGGTGGAGGGGGGCGAGGGAGGAGAGAAGGTGGCGGCAAAATCCTCAACTGACACACGCTTCATGGGCCAGATGTCCGAGAAGGTAGGTGGCAGTGTTGAGGTAGGCTTGGTTTGGGGAGAAGAGAGGGAGCAATGAGAGGAGAGGAGGGAATGATTGCTCCAGGAGAGAGTAGTGGTCAGAGGGATGAAGAGGGGGAGGTCAGAAGAGATCAAGACATCGAGTGTGTGCGCTGCAGAGTGAGTCGGGCCGGAGGGGAGGATGGACAGGGAGAGGGAGTCGCAGAGGTCACGGAAGAGTACAGAGGAGGAACATTGAGAGTCTAAATGGATATAGAGGTCACCGAGGAGGAGGAGTTGAGTGGTAGGGGCCAGGAGGGAGGAGGAGAGGTCCGCTCACTCGGAGAGAAATTAGGTGATTTGACCAGGAGGCCGGTAGATGGTAGCCACAGTCAGAGAATGGGTAGGAGAGAGAGAGCCTACAGACAAGGCATTCAAAAGAGGAGAAGGTCTGAGTGTGAATGATGGAGGCAGGAATCCACCCAGGAAAGATCAGGGCTACCCCCACCCCCCAAACCTCCACCGGACCGGGAGGATCTGGGTGCAGAGAGGATCTTGTAGCCATCAGGGTGGAGAGTGTCAAAGCTTGTGACAGAGATGGCCCTGATCCATGTCTCAGTAAGACCAAGGTCATCAAGGTCTAGTTCTTCAAGGAGGTGGCAGATGTCAGAGGAGTGTTTGACAGCAGAGCAAGAGTTGAGAGTGGCAATATGAAGACGGTTGCCAGCCTTAAAGACCTTCCGGGGAGGAGTACATATCAGAGGTACAACCTGCGGAGGAGAAAGAGCCCTAGGAGGGGCAGTGGAGGACAAGGAGAGAGAGGGCAAGGTAGCCAAGGGGGGACAGGAGGGGACAGCAGGAGATGAGAGGAAATTGATGAGGCGAGGGAAGCGCCTATCAAAGAGGAGGAGACTGGCCCGAGTGCCTTAGACCATGACAGTTCCATTAAGGTAAACATTAATGATGACTTTAGAGTAGACGAAGGAAGCCATAAGAACTTCCCAGCGAGTGCCACCATTAATGGGAGAAGAGGAGATAGGACAGAGCGCAGAGATCGTATGAAGATTCCATAGATCTGGCGAAGGAACGACAAAGAGGATGTCAACAAGGGTCTGTATGGAGGAAGTATTGGAGTAGGTGTTGGCGATAGGAAGACCAGGGTTAGAGGCCGAAATATCCTTTTTGAACTTCTTCCTACCAGACTTGGTGAGAAGGGAAGGATAGTCAACCGAGAAGCAGTTGGAAAAGATAGGAGAAACAGAAAGCGCCATGGGGGTGGAAGCGAGGAGAGGTTGGAGAAACTGGGGCGGGGGGGCAAAGGCAGGTAGGTGTGGGACAAGAGAGTGGTGGGGTCACTGGGCTGGCAAGTTACAGAGAAGCAACAGTATACAAGCAAAATACAGAGAATTTAGCAATGAGCAGCAAGATTTGACTTTCTAGCAAAAGGCAAAAACAGCAAGATCTGACTTTCCAGCAAAAGCCAAACACAGCAAGATGTGACTTTTTAGCAAAAGGCAAAAACAGCAAGATGTGACTTTCTAGCAAAAAGGCAAAAGCAGCAAGATGTGACTTTCTAGCAAAAAGGCAAAAACGGCAAGATGTGACTTTCTAACAAAAGGCAAAAACAGCAAGATGTGACTTTCCAATCAAGGATTCAGATGTTAGCAAAGGGTTTTAAGAAGCACTGTGCATCAGAATGACAACATGGGAGTAACAAGGACAGTGATAGTCAAAGGTGGTAGGAGTGAGTCCAGAAGGAGGGAACTAACCCAGAGTTCTGGAGGTGTCAATGTCAAGGCAGTCTGGATTTCTTACTGGAGTGAGGTGGCAGCATCATTGTGATTAAGGTGCAGGGAAGACCTCAATTAGCGTTCCGCAAGCGGACAGGGAGCAGACGGGCCTTGAAGTGGCCTTTGCTGAGAGGGCTGGCTAAAGTCTGCTGGTCCCTGGTTGGATGGAAGAAACCACTCAGCAACCAATGGGACTGCTGCACAGGCAGAGGCAGTTCAGCCAGCCTGCCTAGACAACAAAGAAAACCATGGCAGCCGTCTTGGAAGGGCCAAAAATCAGTCAAATAAGCAGGTAATAGTGGGAAAACTTGTGCTTTCAAAATAGCAAAATAGCAAGGCAGCTTCAGGTATTCAAAAGCTCAAAAAACAGCAGCAGGATGAAAATGCCCAATAAAACAGGGCTTTTCCATCAATTTTAGGCAAATTTCATTTTTTTCTTTTTCGACTTTTCAGGTTCAATAATTCCCTTTAAGGTGCAGTAATGCACAGAAAGTGCACCTACCTAATGGAGGGGTCAGCAGCCAGGCAAAAACTCCACATGTGCAGGAAACAGATGGCCAGGAGGGTGGAAACAGGACTTCACTCTTAGTGAAAAGCAGATGAAAGAAACCAGATCAAGGCAGTGGGCCTCACTGAGAGGGCCGGCTAAAGCCTTCCGGTCCCTGGTTGGATGGAAGAAAACACTCAGCAACCAATGGGAGTGCTGCACAGAGAGAAGCAGTTCAGCCAGCCAGCCTGCCTACACAAGGAAAACCTGGTGATATCCTGCTTTGTCTGTTTAGAAAATACTCTGGGCCTAGTTTATGCTCCCTTTGCAAGTTTGGTAAACGTTCCTTTTGCCAAATTGGATATATGTCAGCAGTCAATGGGTGATGATTACATTCTTTCCCTTTTTTTCCCTATGGAAACATCTCTTTTTATGCTACAGTCAATTCCTCCTATCAATATTTGACACGACAATTTTGATTAGACAAAATCTCTAATTGGTTTCCTTTGCTTTCTCTTGCCCATCAAGGCCCTCCTTGTTTGCATTCGCGAATTGCATTTGATATGTTATAAGAGGGATGTGTCCGCTTCCAACGACCCCCATGGGAGTGAAAATATGCATTTTACTTTTAAATCACAGACTCAGGGTTTGGTCTCACACCCATGCTCATAGAATCTGTCCCCAAAATTCTGTGAAAAGAACATGCAGTTTTATGGAAACTCATATTTATAAGATTTAAAGTCAAATCCAAACAAAGGTGGTCTCCAGCTTTATGCCAGGGAAGTCACCACAATATTATATACCCATAAACAATTTGTCAACTAAACAAACTTTTACCTGCCTGCATGAATCTCACTATATTTCACACACGAGCATGTATTTCCATAACCAATTTTATGTACAAATTAAAGGGAAAGTGCGCTCAAAAATGTTATTGTCCCGAGCATTCAGGCATGTGTTTTTCAGCATACTGTGATTGATCGTAAAAAACGTTCCTATGCATCTTACCATCATATCACCCTCCCCTGAAGCTGACATCACTATTCCAAACGATATGCTTCACCTGTTTTCATGACGTTAGTGGGCAGTGTAGCCAAACACGCCCAGTCATTACCCACATCATAACGTCAGTCAAAGCAGAACCCGGAAGATCAACACGCACATCCTCTCACAGCGTGTCCCAAATCAGATTCGCAAACAATATTTCAAATGGATTGTTTCCTCCCACGTATTCCTCATCTATGATATTTCATATCGGGAGCTTTGCTGCTTCAGAAAAAAACATTCTCAGCAGAGGCCAATGTGCGGGATGCCGATGTGCTTCGATGGCCTCTGTCGAACGTCGACTTCATCGTTAGTACAAATAGCGTATGCAGTGCTCATTGGCTTCAGTTCCGTTATTCCGAAAGCTTTTGCTTTGAGAGTTAATGGCGCGCTTCAGTTTTTTGTCAAAATGTCTTCTTCTACCCCTTTAACCCCAAAGTCGGGATTTAAGAAGTGCTACGACGGCAGGTCGAAGATGTCAATTACGATCCTTACTGTGTCTGCCTGTGGTGTCTGAGCTCTGGGCACTGTACCGATAACTGCAGGTCCTGTAAGGCAATGACAGAAAAAGCTCGCAGGGCGTGCAGAGGTAAACTGGCAGTGGGGCGGGCGGCTTCAAAGTCTTCTTCGAATAGGGATAAAAAGACCGGAGAGTCTAGAGACTCGTCCCGGTGCAAAAGGTCGAAGAGATCCCGGCCGAGGAGTCGATCGAGGCAGTCTTCTTCTTCTTCAAAGAGATGCCACAGGTCTCCCTCTTATTCTTCTGATTCCTCAACTGAGGTAATCAGGTGCCCAACCAAATCAGATTCCCCCAGAAAGTGTGATGCGGTTAAGAGTGAAATGATGTGTGTATTTGACAATGCAGCCTCTACCCCCTCAAAGGAATCACGCAAAAGGCATGCCCTGGTTGCTCCTTCGGACAACTCTGGGAAGTCAAAGACTGCCAAGTCAAAGCCCTGTGTTAAACCGGCAATTCGTTCTCGGCCCGACGAGAAATCGTCGAGGGTATCGTCTCGAGAACCGAGTCTTTATCCGATACCTCTGAAGAAGAGCAAATCATCGACACACTCGACAATTTAGCCAACTCCATCAGAGTGAAGCCTGTCGATGCAAAAGTCGAAGGCAGTGCGGAGCAAACGACATCAGTGATACCATTGTCGAAGCCATCCTCGACCCCATCGACTGTTACTTCGACTTTATCGAGGCCTTTGTCCATTCCGAAGAAGGTTTATATACCTACTTCAAAGAAAGACTTTCAAGTCTATGGCCTCGATTTATGAGGAAGAACAAGCCTCTGAAGAGGATTCCACTCTTTTGAGTTTGCGATACGGCACTCAAAATGCTCCTGAGGATCTTCTTGATGAGGAATCCAAGATGAATTATCTATATGATTGCCTCCAGTCAGCTAGTGGTATTGACACTTTACCAGGGCTGGAGTTTGGCAGGCCTGACCCATCTGAACACGCAGATTCCTCATATAGGAATCTCATGAATACATGAGCTGGAGCAGAGCTTCTCCTGCATATGAACAGGACGATATGACAGACATTCTGAATCAAGGCCCGCAGAAGGACCCACTCTTGCCCTTTCATGCAGCCCTTCAGAGTAATGTCACGTCAAATTGAGAAACACCAGAATCTGGACCTGCTGTGAACAAGAATTTCCAATGGATTGTGTCTTCCCACGTAATTCTTATCTTTAATATTCCCATATCCGGCTTGCTGCGTCGGAATTTCTTTTTCAGTAGAGGGTGCTGCACGTCGATGCCTGTCGAGTCGATGTCCCTCAGAGGCTTCCGTCTCGACAACGTCATCACGGGTATAAGTAGTCGCGCGCAGCGTCCGTTACTCAGTTCCACTTTTCTGCGCTTCATGAGCTTCGGTAACGTAACTCTCTGTTCTGTGAAGAAATCAAAGTACTTTGAGTTTTTTCGTCTAAAATCCTTCGATCGAGATGGCCTCATCAGCTCCATCTACGCCCCGATCTGGCCTTAAAAAATACAGAGATTGGGGGGCAAAGATGTCCTTGACAGACCCACACAGGGTTTGTCTGTGGTGCCTTGGGACAGTGCTTCCATGCTCAGAAAGTGAAGAGTGTTTGTCGATGACGGTAAAAGCCTTAAAGGATAGTTCCGGGACTTTTTTTTTATTGTCCCTACGGTTCGGCCATGTGTTTTTAAGCATAAATCGGTAGATCGTAGAAAACTTTCCTATGGACCTTACCCGACTTTTCGTCCATTAACGCACTCGAAATCAGCCGCCATTTTGTGATAATCCTATCATTTCCCCCCATCGACCTGGCTCACCTGCTTTTGCAGCACTAAATCAAACCCCCCCGCCCCTGAGCCTGACATCAGCAGACGCGTACCGCCCATTTCCCAACGCCAAAGCACGTTTCGTGTCAACAATCGCTGCGCCTCAGCTAATGAAGTGTCGCCATGGAAATGGCAGGACGCCTCTTTCCTCAATAAGTATAAACACACCGTTTCACAACACACAGCAGCAGATTTTCGATTCCATTACTCTCTCTGTGTTACTTTGAGTATTCTGTGACTCGTTTCTGTGCTCTGGTCAGCTACCTTCGCCGCTTCTAGGCCTTGTGAACACCTGTACCATCTCTGTAAATTATTTTACTTTCTTTACCACACAATGGCTACAATAATGCCGTATATGTACGAGCCCGAGTACACCGAGGAAGAACTACTGGAAAGGCAAGCACGCGAAAACGATGGGGATTCGGACGGCAGTTGGGAGGACCAGTCAACGGATGAAGAGCCTGGACCATGTCGCATGGACGGCGTCTCCACCTGGTGCACGTGCAATCGGTGCGAGCTAATGCCAACTGAGGAGGAGAACTGCTGCTGCCGTGAAAATTCTGGGTGCTTGGCCTACATTTCGGAAGGCGAGCCAAGTCCGCAATGCATCACCGAGCTGCCAGAGTTCAGGGAAGCCTGCCTCTCACGGACCGTGTTGAGGATGATGATGGTGCTTATGCACGAACTTCGCGGCACTGTTCGTCCGCGTAATCCGAGTAACGAGTAAGTATACTCTGGTTGTGATGTCAGTGATGCCACTACTATTTCATGGTCGTCTCCCACATATAAAATTACATCTACATATCATTCGAATGCATGTAAATTGGTTGCATATTGTGCATTTTCTAGATAGAATTTTTTTCAAAGCTGAATGACATTTTTTACCTGAATCGACAGTGATAAGAAAGTTTTGTCATTTTAATACAGTTTGCATCTTTCATTTTCACAGGTGGTACAGGCTGGTGGCCTATCGTTGCTTCACTTGGTGGCTTCACGGGAGGCTCGGACACCGCGTTCGGAGAGTAATACCTGCCTGTGCGGTACTTGCCATTAGACAACATTTCCCCAGCGACAGTGGACAATACCGCGGATTTTCCCTGGATGTGCTGCAACCGGAACTTTACAATGTGTAATGTTTATTATTTATGTTCAATTGAAATTAAGATCTAAAATAAAACCCAACATATATTTTAACAATGATTGTTTGGATTTTTTAAATGAATCTAGTGTGTCTCCATTGAATAGTCTTCCTGTGCCTTGTCTTGTCACACCACATGTCTCCGGCCAGCATCCTCCCTCACGCTGGCCGCCCACCTTCAATCCACATAACCGTTGAACCCATATGCAGCAGACATACATATGTTATTTTGCGGGTTGGCATCAAGCCTCCCGGCCTTGCCTCCTCCCCCAAAAATACTTACCACACCACTTTGTTCAAGCGTTGGCAATAAAAGGCTGTTGGATTTTATTGATACAAAACATGGTTATAGGTAAATTATCAATATGGTTGATCATAATAAATCATCCTTTTGGGCACCGGGTACAGAGATGACCCCCTCTGGCCCGTGCCGCCTTGCCACCACAGGCCAGCCTGCTGCTGACTAACTGCCTAGGCATCCAGGGTCTCCAGGGTGAACTGCACCCATATATTCTCCTGGGAGGGTGAGGTATTTATAAACTCACCCCCCTGCCTTCCATGTACTAGATCCTGCAGCCTGCCTCTTACATGCAGTTAGATGGCCTCTCCTTGGTGAGGCCCTGCGGCAAACGAGTCTTTTCTGCACGACCACCGCCCCAATCCACCCCCCCGCCCTATCAAAGGCAGTTCGCACCGGGGTACTTGCGCTGGCAAGTGGAGCTGTCAGGGAGCGATAAAGGCCAAGGAGGTGCCAAAGACCATGTACACTTCAAAGTGGTCTATAGAGCATGGGTTGTTGTTCCCATGTCTACCTCCAGACCCCGTGTCTCCTGCCAAGCATCCCCCCTCACGCTGGACGGCCCCCTGCAATCCACATAAGTGTGTCTCCATTCACGAGTCTTCCTGTGTCTTGTCTGCGCGACCACCGCCCCAATCCACCCCCCGCCCTATCAAAGGCAGTTCGCACCGGGGTACTTGCGCTGGCAAGTGGAGCTGTCAGGGAGCGATAAAGGCCAAGGAGGTGCCAAAGACCATGTACACTTCAAAGTGGTCTATAGAGCATGGGTTGTTGTTCCCATGTCTACCTCCAGACCCCGTGTCTCCTGCCAAGCATCCCCCCTCACGCTGGACGGCCCCCTGCAAACCGCATAATGCCACGACATATACACGTCATTCATTCACAAACACACCCCTGTTTCGAATTCTTTATAACCCACTTCATATTTCTAATGAGAACTTCTTTGCGCTTTGCTAGTCAACCCGTGAAGGTGCTGGTTATCTGCTCTTCGTCTCTGTGAACTTCCGTGACCACTTCGAGGAAACTCATCAGTTTGCAACCTGTGAACTGCTCCCTGTTCTACGACAAGAAACTACTCTGATCCCTGCATCTAACTGTTTGTTCGTCAAGGTAAGGCCATGTACCATAATCATTTTGCGTCCAATTTCTTTTCGTTCAAGACAGTACATGCAAGGAACTAGTCACATGTTCTGAGTTTAGTCAAATTATTTTTCTATTTTTTTAAAGTTATTCAAATACTTATCCACATGTGAATAACGTGTATAGTTCCAAGAACCAAAACGAACCTTGCATTGAACCTTTTATGTGTCATTTAATTTTTTAACACATTGATATTCATAGAGAATTGTTGATCTTTACTTTTCAGAACTTTCCACAATGCCTGCCTGTTCCATTGGCGGTTGCCCTTCGAAGACCCATAATAAATCTGAAGGTACTATAATGCATGTTTTCCCTAAGACAATAGATCAGATAAGAGAATGGGTCCGATATTGCGGATATCCACCGTCTGAGCTTGAAAGTAGAGTCCTAGAAGTCTTTGCGGACAAGAGGGGTGATCGATACCGCATCTGCAGCAGGCACTTTAGCTCAGAAGAACACACCGCGAGCGAAGCGAAAATTGCTCTCAACCGCTATTCCCACTCTATTCGTCCACATCCCTCCACTGGTGAGTCAAGTTTATGTATATATCTCTCAGCCTTGCGGTAGTGTGTAGCATTAGCTAACAATAATTTCCCCATTTATGTATCCACTCAATATGAAGGCGGAAGATTCTCCATCCGTGTCGTTATTGCAGTCATCAGCCGCTTCAAGCGCCTATCGGGTAATCTTACTTGGCTATTCTGCCACTGACTTGTTTTAGGCATGTAAATCAATAGTTTTAATTTATCGTGTAATTATTTTACCTAATGGTACACCCTTGTACTCGTCCTCTAGTCTTTGTTTTCAGTTATAATTATTGTTATCCAAAATAATGCAAGTACTGTCTTTCAGGGAGATGCTGAGGAGTCCAACATATTGACGACAACCGTTGATGTCACTCAGATGCTCGAGGTACGTTTCCGGACAGTTCCATCGATGGAGATCATCAGATCTTGCATTCTTGTAGCGTGATTGTTACACACAATGTTTCTTTCGTTTTTAGCCATTGATATGTCCTTCTGTCGTCGCCCTCCTATGTGTCTTCTTTTTTCAATATTGTGTTCATTACTAATGAAAGTCCTATGTTTCAGGGAGTCGATGGAGCATTAGTCCAAGAAGAAGGGGGAGCATGCAGTTACGGGTCGGCGCAACAGCTTGCAGAAGTGTGCACCGCAGTTACATCGTCCCTTGATGTTCTTATGCATTTCGAGGTATGGATACTGGCAGTTCGATCAAGCGAAATCATATGACGTGATTACATCCGCTATACTTCCTTCTTTATTAACGCAAGTACTATGTTTCAGGGAGATGACGGAGCTTCTTCTACAAGAACATCACCCCTAGTAGTTGATGCAGATCTCTGGGTGGTGACACTTCCAACGATCGAGCAAATGGAATCATATTTACATATCCATTATTTATTTTAGACAACTGATCATTTGTGCAGGTCTATTTAGATGAGCCGTTGACGCCTGCACAAAGTTTATGTTCTTTTTAACAAAATAGAAAACCATACTAATGCAATTACTGTGTTTCAGGGAGTTACTGAAGCATCATCTTCAATAATATCATCAATGGAAGTCTATGAGGAGCCAGAGGTATGGATCTTGACAGTTCCATCTAACTAGATCAACAATGCGTGAATAATTGTCGTTTGAATGTTCTACACAAAGCGTTCATTCGTGTTTTGCTATTGAGATGTACGTGGGTATTGGTCCCCAAGTACATTTTGTGTTTTCAATATTATTATACATACTAATGAAAGTTCTATGTTTCAGGGAGTCGATGGAGCGTCAGTGCGTGATGGATGTGCTTATCATGAAAATATAGTCATTGCAGCGCAAGAGGAAGTGGAGACATGCACACACGAGTCGGAGCAACAGCGTCCCGATGTTGAAGTTCGAGGCAAGAAAGTTTCAAAGAAAAGAAAGCAAAAGAAGGTTAGTGTCCTGGTCACTATATTATGTTGTTTTTCACTGTTAATAGTTCAATACTGTAAGTTGTGTTTAAACTGAACATCCCTTTTCCAATCTGTCCTCTAGTTGCGAGTGGGTGTACGAACTAGATCTACACAGACAGTGAAGCGAACGAGAGATGTTGCTTGTCAAACCTTTTGGCAGGGACTTGAGACTGGAGATGCATCGTGCCAATGGGAAGAATATGAAGTGATTGACAACGGAGCTATACCACCACCAGCCATTGATAGTGAATGTCCTCCTGGTAGTTCGGATGCAGTCCGAGACCAATTCACAGAATCCACACCCGCAAAAACTAAGACCGCGAGAAAGTTGAAGAAATTGTTTTATTCACCCATCGCTGGAGAAGGAACAGATGTTGCAATGGAAGAGAATGAAGTGGACGACAATGAAACACCATCAATATCACTGAACATAGCGGAAGACGATATCAGAGATTCTACCTTTCATGTGAGTGACATGTCCTCAACGTTACAGGCCGAACCAGCTGGGATGCAGAGTGACAGTATAAGGAAAGAGGCCAAATTCATTGTGTTCGATAGTTGTTTGATTGATATTATTGTTCGGATGAAATGTGGGCATTCGGTTGGTGGGGAAGTATGTGGGGAGCCATTGATTAATGTGACTCGTGCAATTCGAGGCACTAACCTTAAAATACATGCCACCTGTACAAAATATCATCCTTTCTCATGGTCTGCACAACCCATGCTGGGGCAACTGCCAGCAGGCAATCTACTTTGTGCAGCGGCTGCACTTTTTAGTGGTTCAAGTTTTAAAAAGTTAGAGTCTTTCTTTCAGTTTGTGGGAATCCATTTCATTGCGAAAACTCAGTTCTACAAATACCAAACCGATTATCTATTTACAGCCATTAGCGAAGCTTGGAGAATGGAAAAAATGTCTATTGATAGTACATTCGCGGGCAAACGGTTCAGGCTAGCCGGTGATGGACAGTGCGACAGCCCAGGATTTTCAGCCAAGTACTGCACCTACCACTTTCAGGACATGGAAAGTAAGAAAATTGTGAGTTCGGTGGTCGTGCAGGTGTCACAAAGTACATCCTCAGTGGCCATGGAGAAAGTTGGCTTTTGTAGCATCATTGCAAGAACTACAATCGCGGGGAATGGTGATCGACCTGATAGCCACGGACAGACACGTTTCAATTGCCAAGACAATGAGAGAAGAGTACAAAAATATAAATCACCAATTTGACGTTTGGCATCTTGCAAAAACAATCAATAAAAAAATGTCGGCTGCAGGTAAAAAAAAAGATATGCAAGGTATTTCACAGTGGTCCAAGTCAATCAGCAACCATCTTTGGTGGAGCTCAAAAACATGTGGAGGGTCGTTGGAAATTCTACTGGAAAAATGGCGGTCAGTAATGCTACACTGTAGCAACGTTCACCGCTGGACCACAAACCAACATTTCCACAATTGTGAACATGGCCATTTGTCCACAGAGGAGGCACGGAAGAAGAAGTGCTTGATTCCTTCATCACCCACTCACAAAGCCATTGAAAAGATTGTATTTGATAAAACTATAACAAGAGATTTGAGGGGACTCACGGAATTCTGCCACACAGGAGATTTGGAGGTGTTCCACAATATAGGCCTAAAGTACAGGCCAAAACGATTGCATTTTGGCATGGAGGGCATGATAAATCGGACTCTTCTAGCGGTCTTGGCACATAACCATAATGTTGGCCGTCAACAAAGTAGGACGACCGGAACTTTAGGGACGCTTCGCTACAATAAGGCCTTCACTAAAAGAAGTAAACAATGGGTGATCAAACCAGTGTTTGAGGATATGCAATATGAGTTTATTGAGAGACTTATTGTTGATGTCCTAGATAGGCACATACATGGAGTTGTGAACGAACCTGTGCAGGGGACAACTGCATTGCCACCCAACATTGCCTCTGTTCCATGTCCACCTAAAGCAGAGCTCATTGAGAAATACACATCACGGTTTAAATGATTGTAATTTGATTGTCTGTTCTCTCGAGTCTCCTCATGTTGCAGGCCCATTGAATATGTGTATCTATGTAATGTGTAAATAAAAGTGATTGCTCAGTGTACATGCAATGTGTCTCTCCACCCTTGCCCCTCCCTTCACCGTGCAGTAGTGCGAACCACCCGGGTGTCACCTGTGACTTTGCTCTGGAGTCTCCTCATGTCGCAGGCCCATTGAATATGTGTAGCTATGTATTGTGTAAATAAAAGTGATTGCTCAGTGTACATGCAATGTGTCTCTCCACCCTTGTTCATTTGCGCATTAAATTAAACCAAACAGTAATATAAATCATTTTTCAAAAAATATAGAATGTCTCCGTATTTATGGTTCGCTGGGGCTGCAAATGCACGCAGACAAAATGCAAAGATGGAGTGTAAATTTCAAGTCCTGTGAGATGGCCTTACACTGAATGTAGCTAACTAGGAATGTGTGCTCGTTCAAAGTGAAGGTCAGCTGCTTTGATTTTTTGCTCGGGTGCCGGAATGGCCCACGACTCAGTATAAGGTTCTATTGTTATTTGACCTTGACAGGCCGGGACCATCCCGAAAGACTTCTTTTTGGGGGTGTGGGGCAATAACGTAAGAAACGATAATGAATATAATTTCAGAAACGAAAGCCATTTAATGTTCTTTCATTAGAAGAAATAACGTCGGCATAGAAGGAGTGGTATTTCGGGGCTGCCCTACGCACAGACACAATGGAAAATGCAAATATAATGTAAGTAACTCTTTAGATGAGTTTATACCGCAATTTAATTACTATACAGTAGCTTTAAAGACGGGTTAAGTTGTACATGTTCGTTCTATGTGGCATATTGTTTTGTACCGCGCACTATCTTGAGGAGAACCATCTCCTTTTACGGAAGCACCTCAAAACCTTCCTCTTTGCTTCTGCTTTCTCTCTCCCTCTCCCCTGCTACAACTGGTCCACTGTCTGCGACCTCGGTCCTGGGCCCTTCCACTCTCCACCTGCACTGCCTCCCTGTCAACCCCTGCACTGGGGGACTGTCTCAGTATCCTACAGCCCCCCCTTGACGTATAATACCCAGTTGCACTGTCCTAGCTATGAAATAATTTCCCGACCTAATATATAAAATGAATAATTTTTATAAAGATTCGATGGTGAGACTAATTTCATTTTTTATGTTTTTAAAACAGGTACATCCTTCATTATTGTATGTGTCACGAGTACCAGACACCGGCGGATGGCTTTTTCAACCGCCAGTTGCTTCTCCGCGTGAACAACGTTACCACCCTGACCATTTTATGGGACGATCGCCAAGTACAAGTATGCCCTTGCGCGGTACTAACGGCTAGATGCAACATACAGACCGTTGTGGTGGCCTAGTGCCTCGTTGTTGGAACAGCCATGCGATTATCAGTACGACCGAAGAGCTTATTTTATCGTAAACCAACACCCTGTGTACTGCACACGAGCATCGCTTGCCTCAAGACGAACTATTTTGGATCGAGAGCAAAGAAAAATGCAAATCGCTGAATATTCTCTAAACATTTGATGTCCAATAAATGTACTTTACCAAATTTACAATCTTGCGGTTTGATTTAAAAGTACAGTTTCATATTCCGAATTGTGGCGCGCTGTGTTGTGAGCTGATCTGTGTTGGTTTCCGGGTTCTGTGTGGAGTCGCGTAGAAGACACCTGGGCGCGTTTGCCTACGCAGCACAGTCACGTCACGGATAGAGGCGGGGAATATGAATGTTTTGATAAAGTCTGTTTCAGGGACGGGGGATTTGATTTAGTGCCGCAAAAGCAGGTGAGCCAGGTCGATGGGGGGAAATGATAGGATTATCACAAAATGGCGGCTGATTTCGAGTGCGTTAATGGACGAAAAGTCGGGTAAGGTCCATAGGAAAGTTTTCTACGATCTACCGATTTATGCTTAAAAACACATGGCCGAACCGTAGGGACAATAAAAAAAAAAGTCCCGGAACTATCCTTTAAGACAGCGCAGAGGGAAGTTGTAGAGAGGTAAGACCCAAAAAACCATTACGCCTTCTAAACGTACCTCAGACGAGTCGAGATCGTCTCCTCGATATAAAAAACACTCCCGTTCACAATCTCTGAGCAGATTGCACCATTTATCCGCTTCGAGGCACAGTAAAAAAAAGGCGTCATAGATCACCTTCCACCTCATCCTCCAGTTCACCAGAGAGAGTTGCATGTCCCACTAAGCACAGCTCCCCGGCTCAGTGGGAGGATTTCCGTAAAGAAATGCTAGAGGTGTTTGAGAACGCGCCCTTGCCCCCCTCACAGACACCTAGAGGTGATACCCCAGGAGAAAAACCTGGGTGATGGAATATATGGGGTGGTCTAGGCCCACAACTTTATACGAGCAAGATGACCTCACCAACATACTTGATAAGGGACCACAAGAAGATCCTATGGTCCCCTTTCACATGGCCTTACAAAATAAGGTGTCTAGAAACTGGGAAACGCCAGAGGTGATCCCTGCAGTCAGCAAAAGACTGACAGCAAAATATAGGGCCTCATTTGCAGGTCCCCTATACTTGACCCCCGAAAGCTTAGTTGCTCAAGCTGCAACTTTGTCAGGTAAACTGACTGCATACCCTACAATCCTGCAGGATCGTGATGATAAAAAGCTTGATGCCATCGCCAAGAAAGATTTTTCGGCATGTAGCATGGCCCTAAAGTCTGCTAATGCCACATGCATGCTGGCAAGATTTAGCCACACCCTTTGGGAGTGTGCTTCAATGGCGGCTGACCATCTCCCTGAAGGGGAGGAGAGAGACGGTTTCTTGAACATTATCAAGGACGGAAAGGACGCTATGTGTGAGTCCCTCCAGACCGGTCTCAACTCTGTTGACGGCATCGGCAGAGCCATGGTGGCTAGTACAACAATCTGCAAATATGCGTGGTTGCGGAAGTCTGGATTTGCTCCTGATGTACAGTCCAGACTTCTGAGTATGCCCTTTGATGGCACTCATCTATTTGGCAAGAAAGTCGATGACGGTTTGGAGAAGCTGCAAACTTCCAAGGCGGCAGCCAAATCCCTTGGAACTGCGATAAGACAAACTCCGAAACCGCCCCACAGGTGCGCCCTGGAGGGGTAGGTCCTTTCGCTATTCTGCATTCAGAAAAGGCAGGGGACAGCCAGCTCAAAGAGGCCAGCGACGTTTCACCCATGGTGGACGGTGTAAAGGTACTAAGAGCACAACAGCAGGTGCTGCTTTACCCTCAGCATCTGCGTCAACCGCCACAAAACAACTCTGAGGTCTTACACCACAAAACATCAGTAGGAGCCAGGTTAACTCAACATCTGACAGAATGGCAGGCTATTACTTCAGATGCTTGGGCATTGGAAACAATTGCCCAGGTTTACTGTCTGTCTTTCCTACGCATACCTCAGTCATCCACCGGGGAACAACTCTTTGATGTTTCCAGACCCGCTCCTTATGCAGGAGATTCTAGACCTGCTAGAGAAAGGTGCTATAGAACCGGTACCTGCAGCGGAGAGGAACAAGGGTTGGTACTCCCCATATTTTCTAATTGCGAAAGGACTGAGGATTGAGATCCATCTTGGACTTACGAGAATTGAACAAGTTCCTCAGGAAAAACAAGTTCAAGATGGTTACACTTTCTCAAATCCTTCAGGCCCTCCAACTTCAGGATTGGTTGGTATCTCTGGACCTTCAGGATGCTTACTTTCATGTGCCAATACATCTCAAGCACAGAAAGAGGTTCGCAATTGGCAACTCTCACTATCAGTTTCGGGTTCTGCCATTTGGGCTGATCTCCGCCCGACGGCTTTCACAAAGCTAATGGTGGTTGTGGCAGCGAGTCTCAGGAGAGGGGGATTCACGTCTACCCCTACCTAGACGATTGGTTGATCAGGGCAGGTTCCCCGGAACAAGCTCTGGATCATCTAACCTACGTTTGCCACGCCCTCCACAAGCTGGGCTTCTCCCTCAACTTCAAGAAGTCCCACATGATACCATCACAAAAACTCCAGTTTATTGGAGCAGTGCTGGACACATCCCTGGGAAAAGCCTCGCCACCAGAGGAGAGGGCTCAAAACATTCTTCAGATGGTGATGAAATTCCAAAATGCCCAATATCTTCCGGCATTCGATTTTCTGAGGTTGCTCGGCCTGATGGCATTCTGCATCTTTTTGGTGCCTCACACTGTCTGAGAATGAGATCTCTCCAGTGGGCTCTCAAGACCCAGTGGTCATGGTTCTCAGGAAAGATGTTGGATCTCCTTCAAATTCCGAACAGTCTCTCACTGGACCTCGAGTGGTGGGCCTGTCGGAAAAACATCTTGAAAGGAGAACCTTTCTTTCAACCATGGCCGGAGGTAACAGTAGTGACGGACGCCTCACTCATGGGGTGGGGACCTCATACCAGCCATTTGACCATGAGCGTCCATTGTTCTCCATCGGAGTACAAACTACATATCAACTTTTTAGAGCTGAGAGCAATCAGGCAGTGCTGAAGGCTTCCATGCCATCTGTACGGGGAAAGAATGTCCTGATAATGACGGACACTATGGTGACCCTACCACTGTGCAGAGAGGCAATGCAGCTCTGGTTTTGGGCAATACACAAAGGGGTTTTTCTATCAGCAGTGCACCTAGCCGGAGAGAAGAACACGACAGCGGACGCTCTGAGTGCAGTCTTCCACGAGTGGGAATTAGCTCAGGAAGTCCTTCAAGAGATATTCGCGCTTTGGTGAACCCCTCAAGTGGATCTGTTTGCAACGAATGCCAACAGGAAGTGCGAGCTGTACTGCTCCATGGAATTTCCCCCGAGAGGAGTTCTAGGGGATGTGTTTGTTGTGGACTGGGAATTTCCACTCCTCTACGCGTTTCCTCCAGTCCGCGTCATTCCTCATGTAATGAGGAGGTTCAGGAAAACCATGATCCTAATTGCCCCGGATTGGGCCAGTAGAACGTTGTATCTGGACCTTCTAGACATGTCCATCTGTCCTCCGATTCGTCTTCCACAAAGAGGATCTACTCTCGCGAGAGGGGGGTCAGGTTCTCCATCCGGATATCAGGACTCTCAGCCTTCACGCATGGTTTCTGAAAGGCTGAGATACAAAGATTGGGACCTCCCAGACAACGTAATGGAGGTTTTGCTTTCGGCCAGAAGGCCATGAACCAAATCCTTACACCACTGCTGTTGGAACAAGTTCTGCAGCTGGTTTAGAGACCAGAATGTTGACCCTTTTCCATGTAATACACCGATGGTGTTATCTTTACTTTTGAATTTAGCAAATCTAGGGCTCCAGGTTGGCACAATGAAGGGTTACCTAGCAGCGATGTCCATCTTCAAGCGCACATCTGAAGAACCCTCATACTTTAAAATGCCCTTGGTAATTCAATTATTCAAGGGGTTGACCAATGTTTACCCCCAACTCCTTTTCAAGTTCCTCTGTGGGACCTAAATCTGGTCTCAACATTTCTAATTGGTACTCCTTTTGAACCACTTCATTCATGCCCGTTGAGATTTCTTAAACTAAAAACTGTCTTTTTGGTGGCAATAACCTCTGCCCGAAGAGTGAGTTACAGGCCTTATCCTGCAATCCTCCTTTCACTGTTTTTCATAAGGATAAAGCCATTCTGCAAGTGAAGCCTAATTTCCTCCCAAAGGTTGTTTCGGAATTACATATCACCCAAAAAATAACCTTGCCTTCCTTTTACCCTCCTCCTTATCTGGGGAAAGAGGAAGAAAGGCTGCACAGACTTGACCCAAAGCGTGCTTCGAGTGTCTATATTAGCAGACTAGCAAAACTAAGGCAAACTGACCAATTGTTTGTGGAATACACAGGTCATGAGCTGGGCCTAGCCATCACCAAGTAAACCATTTCTAGATGGATCATTCTAACTATTGTAGAATGTTACAAATTGGCAGGTAAAGACCCTCCAGAGCATCTGTGGGCTCATTCAACCAGGGGTATCGCAGCTTTGTCAGCTCTTCAAAGGGGAGTTCTAGTGAAAGACATTTGCGCAGCTGCCACATAGTCGTCTGCACACACCTTTACAAGGTTCTATAGCTTGGAGTCCTCCACTAGCCAAGAAACTAAATTCAGGAAGGCAGTCTTGCATTCTGTGCATACTTAAAGAATTCAAATTTTACTCCATCCTCCTATAAACATTACTGCTTTGAGAGTCTATCAAAGATAAGGAATAAGTGAGAGGACACAATCCATTCGAAGAACAAGTCACTTACTCATGGTAACGTTCTTTCAACTGGACGTTCCTCCCACGTTCCTTATCGCCCCTCCCATCCTTCCCTGCAGTAAAACTTCCCTTGTAATTGCAGTCTGCGCTCTCTCAAGGGTAGTAACCGCCTCATCCTGGTCAATATCTCACACTTCAAAACGGAACTGAGCAACGGATGCTGCACTTATACCCGTGATGACATTGTTGTTGTGACTGAAGCCTCTGAGGGACATCGACTCGACAGGCATCGGCGCCGGCCCTCTACTGAAAGAAAAATTCGGAAGCAGCAAGCTGAATATGGGAATATCAAAGATAAGGAATACGTTGGAGGAACATCCAGTTGAAAGAAAGTTACCATGGGAAGGTAACTTGTTCTTTGCTAGAAAATACAGACCTTCTAGCAATGATCCTGAGTACCTAACCAAGCACCCTACACCTGAGAGCTTGGTGGTTCAGGCTTCCACATTGACCAGGCAACCTGCTTACCCCTCTATTGCCCTAGATAGAGACGATAAGAGGGTCGATGCCTGGGCTCGTAGGATCTTCACATCAGGCAGTATGGCCTTGAAGTCACATGCACCCTTTCAAGGTTTACTTGCACCCTGTGGGACTGTATTGCCATGGCAGCTGATCACATCCCGAAAGGCGAGGAAAGAGACTGCTTCCTGAATATAGTAAAGGATGGAAAGGAGGCAATGGGAGAATGTCTCCAATCAGGGCTGGATACTGCTGACAGCATCATCAGATACATGGCTTCTCGCACCGTACTATGCAGGTTTGCGTGGTTGAGAAAGTCAGGGTTTGCACCGAATGTGCAGGCCAGACTACTCGATGTGCCCTTTGATGGCTCGAGGTTGCTCAGCAGCAAGGCGGATGAGAGTCTGGAGAAGCTGCAGACCTCCAAGGCGGCAGCTAAATCCCTTAGCGACTCCATTCGTCAACCTCAACAACAACCCTATTCAGGCTCATCTTCCTGGAGGGGTCGCCCTTTTCATTACTATTCCTCATTTGGAAGGGGAAGAGGGCAGGCTGGACAAAGGGGACAAATAAGATTCCCTTGTGGTGGATGAGGAAGGGGTGCTGAATCAGCCCCAGCAGCGGCATCTTTACCCTCAGCCGCCGCTGCTGCAGCTCCCTCTAAGCCACTCTTGATGCCTTGACCCACACTACCCCAGTTGGAAGCACAATCTCTCAGCATCTGAACGAATGGCAGAGCATTACTTCAGATGCTTGGGCACTGGAAACAGTAGCCCAGGGTTACTGCCTTCCTTTTAAAAAAAAGGCTTCAAGATCATCGACTGGGATCCAACTCTGTCAAAATTCTGGATCTGCTCCTCGTGCAGGACATTTTAACCCTGCTAGAGAAAGGTGCAATAGAACATGTACCTGTAGCGGAGAGGAACAAGGGTTGGTATTCCCCATACGTTCTCATCCCAAAGAAGGACGGAGGGTTGAGACCAATCTTGGACTTGAGAAATTTGAACACATTCCTCAGTAAGGACAAGTTCAAGATGGTAATCCTTTCTCATATCCTTCAGGCTCTCCAACTCCAAGACTGGTTGGTATCATTGGACCTTCAGGATGCTTACTTTCATGTGGTAATCCATCTCAAGTACAGAAAGTACCTGAGGTTCATGGTTGGCGGTTCTCAATTTAGAGTTCTGCCTTTCGGGCTGACCTACGCTCGAGGGTTTTCACCAAGTTGATGGCTGTAGTGGCAGCAAGTCTCAGGAGAGGGGGGATTCACATCTACCCCTACCTGGATGATTGGCTGATCAGGGCACGTTCTCCTGAGCAAGCCCTGCAACATCTCAGTGTAATCTGCCACTCCCTTCACAGACTGGGCTTCTCCCTCAATTACAATTGACCTTACCCTGTAACTTAAGCTTCGCATTTTCTGTACTGCTGCGCCTGGCTACCTTCGGGTCTGGTGCGCATTACAAGTGATTAAAACAAACAAACAAGAAGTCCCATATGATACCATTCCAAAGACTCCAATACATTGGAGCAGTCCTGGACACTTCCTCAGGGAAAGCCTCGCCTCCCGAGGTGAGAACTCAGCACATTCAGCAGATGGTAACAAAATCTCCATCGGACTCCAAACTACACATCAACCTTTTGGAGCTGAGGGCAATCAGAATAGCGCTGAAGGGCTTCCTACCCTCTGTACGGGGAAAGAATGTCCTGATGATGACGAACAACACAGTGTCCATGTACTACCTCAACAAGAGAGGAGGTGTAAGGTCACTACCACTGTGCAAAGAGGCAATGCAGCTCTGGTTCTGGGGAATATGAGAAGGAATCTCTCTACACGCAGTTCACCTAGCCGGAGAGCAGAACACAGTGGCAGACACCCTGAGCAGGCGGAGCACAGTCTCCCACGAGTGGGAACTAGCTCAGGAAGTCCTTCAAGAGATCTTCACCCTTTGGGGAACCCCTTAAGTGGATCTGTTTGTGACCAAGGTCAACCGGAAGTGCGAACAGTACTGCTCAAGGGAATTTCCTCCAAGAGGAGCTCTAGGGGACGCGTTCATAAGGGACTGGGAAGTTCCACTCCTATACGCGTTTCTGCGAGTCCCCGTGATTCCTCATGTGATCAGGAGGTTGAGAAAGTTAGGGAAACGCACAATCCTAATTGCCCTGGATTGGGCCAGAGGACGTGGTACCCGGACCTTCTGGACATGTCCATCTGCCCTCCAATACGTCTTCCACAAAGAGAGGATCTTCTCTCGCAAGAGGAAGGTCGGGTTCTCCATCCAGAGGTCAAGACGCTCAGCCTTCACGCATGGTTTCTGAGAGGTTGAGATACAAGGATTGTGACCTCCCGGGCAACGTAATGGAGATTTTGCTTTCGGCCAGAAGGCCAGCAACCAAATCCTTGTACCAGCGTCATTGGAATAAATTCAGTAACTGGTGCAAGGACAAGAATGTGGACCCATTCCAATGTGGCACACCTACAGCGCTTTCTTTCCTGTTGCATTTAGCCAATCTGGGGCTCCAGATTGGAACTATAGAAGGATATCTGGCTGCGCTTTCCATTTTTAAGCGCTCCTCGGAAGAGGTCTCTTAGTTCAAAATACCCTTGATTGTGCAATTCCTGATGGGTCTCACGAACGTGTACCCTCCAGTCCCATTTCATGTGCCGGTTTGGGATGTAAACCTGATACTGACATTTCTCACATTTATACCATTCGAGCCATTACATTCATGTCCTTTCAGGCTCCTTACATTGAAAACAGTCCTACTACTGGGTATAACATCAGCCCGTAGGGTAAGTGAGTTGCAGGCTCTTTCTTGTAAGCCTCCTGATACCATTTTCCGTAAGGATAAGGTAAACCAGTCAAACCATCTTTCCTACCTAAGGTAGTCTCTGACTTCCATCTGTCACAGAAGAAAACGCTGCCAACTTTTTATCCTCCTCATGCAGTTAAAGAGGAAGAGAGACTTCACAGGCTAGACCCAAAAAGGGCTCTAAGCTTTTACATTTCTAGGCTTGCTAAATTTCGGCAAGATGATCAACTATTCATTGGTTATACCGGCCCCAGATTGGGACTGACAGTAACTAAACAACCTATATCCAGATGGATTATTTTAGCAATTGGAGAATGTTACAGACTTGCAGGTAAAGAACCACCAGAAGGGCTAAGAGCTCACTCCACTGGAGGCATGGCAACTTCTGACGCTCTGCAACGGGGTGTCCCAATACATGACATTTGTGCAGCAGCCATCTGGTCGTTCTTAAACACCTTTGTGAAACGTTACTGTTTAGACTCTTCTACTCAGGGGGTCCTTTTTGCAAAGGTCGGTCTTCATTCGGTCCATGACTAAATTAATTGATACTCCCTCCTCCAAATTGTCACTGCTTTGGGAGTCTATCATAGATGAGGAATACATGAGAGGAACATCGCCCATCGCTCATCGCCCCTCCCAGCCTTCCCTGCCGTACAATTTATGTATTTTTACACTCTGCACTTTCTGAGAGCTTGCAGTCTTGGGGTACGCCTGGTTAATTCCTCAAAAAGAAAAGGGATATCTGAAAAACAAAACTGAAGCCAACGGGTGCTGCATGCGCTATTTTTACTAACGATGACATTGACGTTTGACGGAGGCCCTCGAAGGACCCGCAGCGCATACAACGCCCTCTGGAAAGATTTTTTTTCCAAAGCAGCAAAGCTGGCTATATGAAATATCATAGATGAGGAATACGTGTGAGGAGCATCCAGTCGAAAGAACATTACCAGTTGGTAAGTAACTTGTTCTTTTAAAGAAAACATCAGTAATCTGCAATTTCGCAAGTGCTTTTATTTAACAAAGAACGCTCCAAAAACCACATTGTCATGATCCACTGATGGTGATGAACGACAAATTGTTGTTAGTCCTTAGGTTATAGTGGCAAAACTATATAATGACGGACATGGTGTTCCTTTCGGGAAAAGATGTGGATTTGACGCATCTTCAATCGCAATGCTTCGGCATCAGCTTCTTGCTACACCATAAACAATGACAGGTTACTCCTTGTCGCTGCTACCGCCAAAGGGCATATCGGTCCCGGTCTATCGTCCCACATGATGGTGATGCTAAACAAAGCATTTAGCGTATCTGCAATTGTTGATTGAAGAAGCCGTCCCACGTTAGCTGGAAACTATGGCATTTGTAGAGCGGTACAATATATCTGTGTAGATAACAGAATAAAAATATATTTTAGTAGCTATTCTTTATTCAAATGTATCCATTTACCCTGTAATTCTGCACCGGATGAAACTGAATAACGAACACAAACCACACACAATGAACACACACAGACCACGTGGGGGAGTATTTTAGACTACAATGTGCATGAAAGGTTAGCGCTGTGAAGTTGGATAGAAGCGAGGGCGGTTGGAGAGAAGACACTGTGTACCCAAACGGACAAGACCTTCCGGAGGGGGTAAATGATGAGGATGACCGCATGAGCAGTGTTGCTCGCCAATCATCCCGCCAGGGGGCAAGTGTGGTTTCTCAACACTCAAGAGTCAGTGGGGACAGGGGCTAGTGCAGCACCCCGCAGGTACCAGGCCTCAGCACAGTCTCCCCTCACATCTCTGACGTCTCTAAGAAGTCGCACTACCAGCTGCACCTCCTTAGAGGTATTCTTCCTTTCCTCTCCTTCCCCCAGAAGCTCACTGTCTCCAGAGCCCTGGTCCTCTCTAAACTGGACTATTGTAATAGCCTCTACCTAAATCTGCCTGCCTCTACTCTCCGCCCTCTGCAACTTATCCAGAACAGGACTGCGAGACTTGTCCTTGGCCTCAAGCCCAGGGATCGTATCTCTCCAGGACTGAAATCTCTGCACTGGCTCCCAGTGGCAGCGAGGATTAAGTTCAAAACCCTCTGCATTGTACACAAGGCCTTCTGGGGCCTAGGGCCGCAATACCTTCAACTCTCTCTTCCTAAATATCTTCTTTCTCGAGCTTTTCGCTCACCCGCCACCAAGTTCCTCAGTGTCAGTCGCTTCTCCAAGCAACGAGTTGTTGGCAGATTACTCTCTTCGGCTGGGGCCTCTCCCTGGAACAGCCTTCCTGCCTCCCTGAAACTCGAGGAGAACCATCTCTGGTTCCGGAAGTACCTCAAAACCTTCCTCTTTGCCTCAGCTTTCTCTACCCCTCTCCCCTGCTGATTTCCTGACTGAAACTACTCGGGTTACCTGGCTACCCTTCTGATCTCTGGCTCAGGCCCCGCCAATTTCCCACTTGCACTGCCTCCCTGGCAACCCCTGCACCTGGGGACTGTTGTTCTGTATCCCTACAGTCCCCCTACCAGCACTTCTGTCTGCACTTACTTGCCACTAGCTGGCCGTTTATTTATTTTCTTATTTAATCCACTTTTCCCATGTACTGCATTTTCCCCGGTCCCTTCCCCTGCGCACTTTTCCTTTTTCCCCCTTCCCATGCACTTGCACGATTGAATGAGACTTGGCCTAGTAGGATCGTTGTATGTCCTCCCTTTCTATCCCCCCCTATCCTCATCGCACCTTGAAACACTTGTGTATAGGCGCGTTATAAATGCCATATCATCAAGGGACCCAGTAATTGTTCCAGCTGTTAATGAGGTAGCTGCTAGAAAGCTCCTGCTTGGGGACAGGAGACTAGCGCTAGAGGAACAGAAACAGCGGGACAAGGTCGCCATTGAGCGGGACAGTGCCGCCATAGAGCTGCGCAAGCTGGCGCTTGAAGAGCAGAATGAGGCCAACAGATCCACCTCTAGCTAAGGCAGCAGTAGTGGCTCAAACCAGAGTGCCTGGATTAAGCCTGACGGCACATCCCCAAAGACTTAGTTCAGGCGTATGAAGTGGGTAAGGATATTTTCGACTGGTTTGAAGCGCTCAAGCTAGCATTCCAGCTGCAGTAGGTGGATGAGGTACTGTGGGGTGCAGCCGTATGAGTCGCTTACCGACAACAGGGACTGATGCAATTCTTCAGTTAGCTCCTGAGGAATAGCCCATTTACGAAAGCATGAATGCAGCCCTCCTCAGGAAGTTCTGAAAACCCCAGAACAGTATCTAAAGAGCTTCAGAGAGCTCTGAAAGAAAAGTGGGCAGGCATTTGAAGCGTTCACACACTTGTCGTTGAAATATCTGAGTGGGTGGGTGAGATAACAAAGTTGTCATATTTAAAGGGATGTACAATTTGATTGCGTGTGAGCATGTGCTGGAAAATGGTGAGGTTAACTTACACCAGCATCTAGTGGACAAGACTATCACAGATCCTAGGGAGCTTGGAAAGGCTGCTGACAGGTTTGTGAGTACTCGATTCCAGAAAAAGGCTCAGAGCACACCCAAACTGGAAGAGAAATCGGCAGACAAAAAAGTAAACAAGGATGGGAAGGACAAAGGTCCACCCCCAACCCTCTTCAAAGTCAGGTCCCCAAAAGAGTGAAGGGAAACCCCCAAACTCTAGTTCAGACGTGCACACCGAAAAGAAGAATGCAGACACCCCTAATACTGGGACACCTGCATTCTCACTACCCAAAGGTTGTTTTCGTGTGTGAGGAGCTGGGCCATAGGAAAGGGATCCTGCTTGCAAGGGCTTACCCAAGCAAGCCGTAGTGAATGTTGGGCTCAGGCCATCATTATCATGGACCTCTTAGAGGAGAATTTCCCACTAGGCCAGGGAGTGGCCGAATGTGGAATGGTTGGGCTGAGTGGGAACGGTACCGGATCTCCAGAAGAGACCCCAGTTCCCAATAATACTCCACTCTGTCCAGAGCACATGTACATCAATGGACACAAAACTCCTGTGTTCCGAGACACCGCTGCTAGCGTGTCCTCTGTCGGTTGACAGTGGGTACAGTCAGGCCAGTATATCTATGGGCCTGAGTTGTGAGTAAGTGGATTTCATGGTAAGAGGAAGTGCCCCTTGGCGATAGAGTTCAGCTGGCGAGGTGTAACGACCCAGCGCCGTGTAGCGGTAAAAGACTCCATCCCTGTCCCATGTCTGTTGGGTAATGATCTTCCTAATCCCGAAATAGTCGCAGTGGCTGCACAATCGAGGGCCAAAGATAACGCCAGATTGAATGCTCTGAAAGCCTTAGAGCCTGGAGTGCTTCCAGAGGGCTTGTTGGAAGGACTGCATGGCCGGTAGCCCCTAGTCCAGTTGCACAGACTACTGAGTCACCTACTTCTGCGGGAGAAGGACTAGTAGCCACGCCGGACGCTACTTTGCTAGCAGGTGACTCTGTGACTTCAGAGTTGCCTGGCGCAGCGCAGGAACCTGAGGTGGAGGACGAGGTGGGCACAGATCTGAAGGGTCTGCCCAAGCTGGATGAGTTCGCATCAGCTGGAGACCCAGATCCGACTGACTTCTACACAGCCCAGAAAGAGTGTCCCACTCTGGCAGGTCTGTGGAAGCAGGCGGAGGAGCAGGCTAAGGGCGAGGCCCTTGGACTGTTCAAAGTGTACTGGGAGGATGGACTCCTGTACAATGAGTCAAGGGATTCTGAGGGCGAGGACACCAGAAGGTTGGTGGTTCCCCAATGCCACAGAAAGTTCCTTTTGGATTTGGCTCACCAAATTCCTTTAGCGGGTCATTTGGGAGTGACTAAGACATCGGACCGGTTGCCTGCAAATTTTTACTAGCTGCAGTTTGGCGTAAAAGTTAAGCAATTTGTTCAGTCCTGCCAGACTTGTCAAACTTCTGGCAAGTCAGGTGGATTCTCAAACCAGCTGAGGAAATCGCTATATCTTGGTGAAGGTGGACCACGCCATGAGATACTCTGAGAATGTCCCTCTGAGGAGCATCAAAACCCCTGTGGTTGCAAAGGCTCTGATTGGGATATTCTCCCGTGTTGGATTCTCCAAGGAAGTAGTTTCTGACAGGGGATCAAACTTCATATCAGCATATATGAAGGTTATGTGGGAAGAGTGTGGAGTCACCTACCGGTTCTCTACCTCCTTTCATCCACAAACCAATGGGCTTGTTGAGTAGTTCAAAAGACCCTGAGAGGCATGATAGGTGGCTTGAAAGAGTACCTGAGGAGAACATTGAATATTCTCCTGCCATGCCTTCTGTTTGCCTACAGGGAGGTGCCACGGAACAGAGTAGGGTTTAGCCCCTTTGACCTTCTGTTTGGACACCCTGTACGAGGTCCCCTCAGTCTAGTGAAGGAGGGATGGGAAAGTAAACCCTCATCCTGTGGGGTGCATTTAAAGGCCCCAAACAGAAGTCCCTTTCACATGAATGGCAGGCATTTTAAACACTGGTCTGGCCTTTGTTTTTGTTTTTCAAGCAGAATTAAGGAGCCACCTGAAAAAGGGCCTACCTGTCATTACCAATGTACAAGCAACATTTTAATTTACAAAAGAAAGAGGAATCAAAGATCTCTGTCACATGGAAAACAGGATTTTTACACATTGAAAACAAAATTGTCTGCACATGTGTGTGCAAATAAAAACGGTTTAAAAAAAAAAGTAAAAGTGAAAAGAATATCACTGCTCACAGAAATATTTCAGGACGAAAATACATGGTGTGTGGCTTGCCCTAAAGCAATCTATATTATGTTTCACCTACAAAACTCCAGTGACATTTGAAGAGCCACTTTGCCTTCATGAAAACAATGTCAGCCCAAGGCAGATCCTTTTGCTGGTTGTGGGCAAAACTTCACAAGGAAAGCTCCCACTCCCAGCCTGGATGTCACATCTCCCATCTAATGACCAACTACAATAAAAATGTCCTGCTAAATACGTCGAAATTCAGTGTTCTCCAGACCGTCTGGCTCTGAAAGCATGGACTTCAAGAAAAGTCACCCTTGGCTGGAGCTCGACTAATATTTTTATTTTGTATTTTATTTGTGTTTTATAGAGCGCCTTAAGCCAAAGCACTGTACATTAAAACTGAACATGGTACAATCAAATTGAGTAGTCAGGCCAGAAAACAATCACTCAGGGTGTTGACGGGAGTATGATTTTAAAGAGCCACGGAAAAGAGAATAGACAGTGATAGAACAAAGAGAAAGAGGGAGAACATTACAGTATAGGAGCAAGAAGTTCAAATGATCACAAATGAGACTGAGCACAGGGGGCGGGGGGCCAAGAGTCTAAAGTGGGAGGAAGAGCAGAGAGAGCTAGAAGGAATATAGAAAGATAAGAGTGTGGTAAGATAGTTAGGAGCAAGACCATAAAGAGATTTGAAGACGAGACAAAGAACGCTGAATTTGAGTCGAGAAGGAAAGAACAGCCAAGAAAGTGTGGTGAGAGAAGAGGAAATTGATAGGGAAGAAGACACTGTAGACAGATAGAAGAGTTAAAGGGGAAGTTCACTCAAAAATGTTATTGTCCCAAAAAATGGGCAATAATTAAAAATATATATAAAACATATTTTTCAAGAAAGTTCCTATGTAAAGTTTTGATAGGCTAAAAAAAAGAATCTGTTAAACAGTTGTTGAATAAGTGAGGAGGGAAGGAACTCCCTGTGTTGAGAGTGGCTTCTCAATAAACCGTTACATTCCCCGTCACGGGATGTGGTGGACTATGTACTCGGCCTTCGGTCTAGAATGGCAAAGTACATGGAACAGACAACAAAGAGTCTAAAGGCCAGCCAAGAGCTGATGAAGCACTGGCACGACCAAAAAGCCACAGTGACAGTCCATTCTCCAGGCCAGTGGGTGTGGATTATGGAGCCTGTCAACCAAGTGCCCTTCAGGACAAGTGGACTAGGCCTTACTGTGTGCTGGAAAAGGTCAGTGAGGTGAATTATCTCATTGATGTGAAAGGACCTAAACAGATGTACAGGGTCTTTCACGTCAACCGACTAAAACACAGTGACCGACGGAGAGACTGAGGAGGAGACCTATTCCCCTCCGACTCCTGCACACTGAAGCCACAGATTGGTCAGTTGAAAGTGTCAACCTTTTAACTGACCTGTCCGAACAGCTACTGACAGACTGTCGCCGTTTACTGGGACAGATTGCCGGTCTGTTTTCGCAGACTCACAGTTGCGCAGATTGGTGCACCCATGATGTGGACACTGGAGACAGTAAGCCGGTGAAGAGTAGAATTCACCAGATGTCAGATAAGGTCAGGGACACCATCAAGGAGGAAGTTTCCAAGATGTTGTCCGTAGGAGTGATAGAGCCATCCCAAAGCCTCTGCGTTTGCCCAGTGGTACTGGACCCTAAAAAGACCAGTAGTGGGAAGACTGAAGTTTGCTTTTGTGTGGACTACAGGGGGCTCAATTCTGTCACGAAGACAGATGCTCACCCCATTCCTCTGGCAGATGAGCTCATTGACAAGCTCAGCGCTGCCAAGTACACGAGTACTTTTGACTTCACAGCAGAGTATTGGCAGGCCGGCTTGACAGATGAAGCGAAAGACAGGCCAGCATTTTCAACCCCGGAAGGAAATTATCAGTTCACTGTGATGCCCTTCGGATTTAAGAATGCCCCTGACACTTTTCAGAGGATGGTTAACCAGGTTTTGTCCGGACTGGAAAACTTCAGTGTCGCCTATCTAGACGACATTGCTGTGTTCAGCCACTCCTGGGCGGATCATCTATCCCACCTGAAACAAGTGCTTCCGGCACTGCAAAGTGTCAGATAGCGCAGGGTACCGTGACTTAGCTAGGCCACCTGGTCGGTGGAGGTAAGAAGCAACCTCTTGAAGCAAAGGTACAGGCTGTGAAGGATTGAGACATCACCACCACACAGACACAGGTGAGAGCCTTTCTAGGTCTCACCGGGTACTACCGGTCATTCATCAAAGGGTATGGGACCATTGCCATGACCCTGAATGATGTAACGTCCAAAAGGATGCCAATGAAGGTAACTTAGACCCCACCTGTCAAACCTCCTTTCAGGATTTAAAGGATGGATTGTGCAGGGCCCCCATTCTGAAAGTGCCAGACTATGGTCAGGAATTCATTATCTAGACAGTTGCCTGTGATTTTGGGATTGGAGCAGTGTTAGCGCAGCTGAACTCTGAGGGGGTAGAGCAACCTGTCGCCTACATTAGTAAGCGGTTGACAAAAAGGGAAAGGAACTGGGCTGTCGTAGAAAAAGAGGCGTATGCAGTCATGTGGGCCATAAAGAAGCTGAAACCCTACATCTTTGGGTCTCACTTTATGATCCAGACAGACCACAGGCATCTGCGATGGCTAATGGCCATGCAAGGGGAGAACTCTAAGCTTTTGCGGTGCGCCATATCCCTATAGGGATTAGATCTGGACATCCAGCACAAGCCAGGCTCACAGCATGAAAATGCAGATGGCCTCAGCCGGTACTTTCGCCTGATGATGAACCAGACCCTCAGTAGGGTAGTGGTTCACATGTTGAGGCTGGGGGGTTGGAGGGGGGGCATGTGAGGGATTTGAACAATCTACATGTGAAGAGTGCACACGCCTGGTTTTTTGGATTATTTAAAGAATGAATGATGGGAGAACAACCACTGAAGAAATGTGAGGACAATCCCGCACATATTTGCCATGCTCACAGCACTGCAGAAAAATAGTCTTGTACTCTGGGAGGACACAGCTTACCTGCGCAGCCCTCCCCTGTCATGTGTAGCTGACACCTGACAGCCATGGGTACATCAAAGCCTTTGGCCATGGGCAGCCTGATTAGAATTTCAAGGCCCCATGGATTTGCCTCTCTGTTGTCAAACCTTGCCGGTGGCGGCGAATACTGAAGAACGTTAATTAGCCAACCTCAGGGAAAGCCTGGGTGCAGGAAGTAAAAATGGAGACTAGACTCCGACACCTCTTTGTAATGCAATGTGTCAACTTGGTACTAACACCCCTCCTTGGTATGAAAGGGCAGCGGACCACTCCTTTGAGATCAGGGAAGTATGTGAATTGTAGGAGTTAAAGAAAATTGGGTACACCCTAATTTTTTGTTTTCGGGGGATCAATCTTGAAAAATAGGGAGAGCATTTTAGACACAAGGGAAAAACACCTCAAGACTGATTACCCCTCTCTTAATCCTTTGTAGTTCAACAGGACAAAAGGCACGTGTTTCTACTTTCCTTTCGTCAAGTAGGAAGACAGGATCTCTGTGAAAGTTAGATTCTCAAAATCTTTGTAATTTTATTAATTTGTGACAATAACATCTAAAAACAAAATATCAAACACATGATAAAACAAGTGACCATGAGTGTGAGAAAATGGGGTCAGTAGGTGACATTAGTCTGCCTCCACCCTTGTAGTCCATACATATTGTGTACTATTAAAGACAAAAGTAGGAAACACATTGTTATCAGTTTTCCTCATATATCAGTTGGCAGTCTTCAACTCAATATATGTTGCGTGTCATTTTTTGAAGACCTCTAGTGGGGTTTGTTTTATTATTTATATTGCGCACCAGACCCAAAGGTATAAGAAGGCAGAAAGAGGGTTGTTAAGCTTATGTTACATAGTAGACAGGAATAAGTACAGTTAAAGTTACAATGCTGTATACATGAACAACAGGCAAGGCGAATAGGTGTATACAATAAATACAAAAGAATAAGTGTGGGGGACATATATATATATATATATATATAGCAAAAGCAGTGAGGTCACATATATGCAGTAGATACTAGGAAGTTGCAGGTGAGGTAGGGTCAGACGTCATGTTCCTTTAGCCAGTGAATGAGACTAGATCTGAATTGCAGGTAAGGTAGATCTTCCCTTAAGGCAGGGGGAAGGGAGTTCCAATATTGTGCTGCTTTAACGGGGAAGCTACTCCCCCCGGATTTAGTGCGCTTAAATCTGGGTGCTAATAGGAGGTTAGAGTTGACTTTTCTTAGGGGGCGAGAGGCTGTTTGTCTAGTGAATCTAGCTGTGAGGTAGTGTGGGGCTGCTGGGTTAAGACATTTATGTGTCAAGGATGCAGTTTTGAGGAAGATTTTGTCTTTCGTAGAAAGCCAATTGACGGATCTCCTGACGTTAGATATATGGGCGTTTTTAGGGACGCTAAGGGCCGCTCTGAATAGGGTATTCTAACATGGATAGATGAAGCTTGGTGTTAATGCTTCTTTTGCTTCTTTTTTATTTTTTATTACGAGATTTAATTGCCGAAAGCGATTTTTACAAGAAGTTGATTCCGAAGAAGTTTGATTTTAGTAGAATGCAAGTGTGGAACTCAAAGAAAGTGACATTTTTCCCAACAGTTGTTGTAGTCATTTTCACACGTACTCAAGAAGGGGTAGTCGTCGTATTTGGTGCATCTATTGATTCGAAGATCTGCTCCAGGATTTTTACTGTTGCTATTGCCCATGAGGTCCTTTCGCCACCAATCGGGCGAGCCCACCAATGTTCCTCTTTGTGTATATGTGCAGCAGCCAATAGGTGTGCCAAGTAGGGAGTTCTGAAGCGGCTGGTTCCTGGGCACGTCAGTAAAAGGTGTCGTATCGTTTCGAGCTTAGAGGGGACACCGCAAAATCTACATCAGCTTTTCGATGAAAGCCCTCTTATTTTCAAGATCTCGTTTGAAGGGAGGAGATTTAGCCGAGCCCTTAAAAGTGTGTGTCTCACTCTTTTGTTTGGATGCCTTTCTTTAAGAAAGGCTGAGTTTCATTTTAATTTTCTTGCCTCTGGCAGGAGGTTTGTATTTTTAAGCTTTGTCCAAAGTCAGGATCCAATCCGTTTCGTCCAGTCTTTTTTTTGTTTTTGTTGTATTTTGTATCAATTCTTCCAGGGTGCTGCCGCACGCCGCAAGTTTTTCTTTGCATTCCTTTTCCCACTGGTTTAGCATTTTGCAGAGACCGATTCTCATCTCCTTTTTTATTAGTGAGATAGCCGGAGGACTAGTGTTAGACTAGGAAGCTTCTTCAAAAGTCGACATATGTTTCGGCCTTCATTGTACATACTGCACTATCTCTAGTGCTGTTGGTGTGCTGTTTGTTGAGGCCATCTTCAGGACAAATTGCATTAAATCAAGAATTCGATGCTAACCCAAACGATCTTGTGGTCATTTCCACTGTAATGTAAAAGACAATGGGGGTCATTACGAGGTTGGAGGTTAAAAACAGTTTTTACCGGCATGGAGCAAATACTGTGTCCGTGTAGCAAAGAGCCCGCTAATAGTGGGCTATTACGAATTCGCGTGCACAAGCGTAGCGGCATGCTGGTATGGACAGTACCGGCATGCCGCTAAAGTCCCAAAAAAGGCCCTTAGCGGCATCATGGAGAGCGCAAACAGCACTACCGTCCTCCCCTAAATAACGTAACCGGCATCAATGGATACGGCATTAGCGGGCTAAGAAGCGGAACCGGAAGTAGCGTCATCGCGCCGGAACGGGAAAGAGCATGGCGGCCATCTTGAAAAACACAATCCATTGCCACCCTCACTACACAGGACCTGATGCCTATATCCAACTGCTGATAAAGACCATCTCCAACTGCATCATGCCTAAGGCTGTTAAAAAAGGCGCATCCCGGCAGCGGAAAGAGTGCTTTACAGAGGATGAGTTGACAGTGCTCGCCGAGACATTGGCAGATAATGCAGAGGTTGTGTTTGCCAACAACCTCCAAAAGAGAGGCACAGATAAAGGAGATCTGGCAACTTGTTGCCCAAAGAGTCAGTGCTGTAGGGAACACCCCCCCGCACTGTCAAGGACGTAGGCAAGAGGTGGGACGACCTGCGCCTGAGAGTCAGGAACATAATGTCGGCCAACCGGAGCCAGGGCCTGGCTACTGGCGGTGGTCCCAGCTCCCCTATCAAGCTGAACCGGTGGGAGGAAATATGCGTCAGCACTATTGGCATCGAGGCAATAGAAGGTGTCGGGGAGATGGAACGTGGTGCCACCTCGTCGGCAGATGGAGGTGAGTCTCCTAAGAAAACACTGTAATGCAAAGTATGATGATAGTCCACCAATTTGTCCGTCCCAGGAGGCAATGCATGGCCCATTACATACACATGGAAACATCCCTGCCTAGATGCCGTCCTCAGCACTGACACATCCACATGCATGCAGCATGGCAATGCCATACCTGACACACACCACACAAATATAAAAACGTCATTAGTCACACTGCACTCAGTCCACAATAGAAATGCATGTCACACAGCATACGGCAGCTCCAACATGTGTGACCCTGATGGATGCCTGCATGCTCCACCAATATAGCAAGCAACGTGAATGTCAAAACTCCAATACCTAACCCCCTCTAATGTGTACAACAGCAATAATACCAATGTATGCATGATGCATGTAGAACCATCACTGATGCCGTTCCTCTCTCGGTCCCCCACAGGCTCTGATCCTGACAGCGAGGCCTGGGACTCGGCCGCACAGGCAACAACTCCCTGGAAGAGAGGCCCAGGGGCGGGGAGGAAGGCAACAGGCCTTCGCCATCGAAAGGGTCAGCAAAGCCACGACAGGCACAGAAGGGCCAGACATCACAGGATGCCACGGCACTGGTGCCGCTAAGGGCCACTGCTACAGTCCCCACAACAACTGTGGCCCCTGCACAGGAGACAGCGGCCGATGGGGCCCATTCAGCAGCAAACAGCTCTGTTGGGGAGGCAGCAGCCACGGCACCCCAGACGGACTCGGATGCGCAGAGCCAGGGCCAGGTATGTGGCCCTGTGGAGGATGACTCCTCGGACCTACCTGCAACACCCAGTCCCCCACCATCACCCCAGGTTACTCCTTTGTACTCGGCCTATGACAGTGAACAGGAGCTGACTGGAGGGGAGCCAGGGCAAGGGAGCCACAGAGGTGACACACGACTCTGCAAATGTCGCACATGCAGCATCCACCTCCACCGGTGTCCGAGGTGGGGTGCCACTAATGGAACATTCGGTGCAGCGGCAGGAGGAGCTCACTGCCCTTGTCAGGCAGTTTGTGTCCGATGGTGCCCCAGGCCGGAGGACTAGTGTTAAAGCTTCTTCAAAAGTCGACATATGTTTCGGCCTTCATTGTCCATACTGCACTATCTCTAGTGCTGTTGGTGTGCTGTTTGTTGAGGCCATCTTCAGGACAAATTCCATTAAATCAAGAATTCGATGCTAACCCAAACGATCTTGTGGTCATTTCCACTCTAGAAATGTAAAAGACAATGGGGGTCATTACGAGGTTGGAGGTTAAAAACAGTTTTTACCGGCATGGAGCAAATACTGTGTCTGTGTAGCAAAGAGCCCGCTAATAGTGGGCTATTACGAGTTCGCGTGCACAAGCGTAGCGGCATGCCGGTATGGACAGTACCGGCATGCCGCTAAAGTCCCAAAAAAGGCCCTTATCGGCATCATGGAAAGTGCAGACAGCACTACCATCGCTGTCCTCCCCTAAATAACGTAACCGGCATCAATGGATACGGCATTAGCGGGCACCGCTAAGAGCGGTGCCCGCCAAGAAGCGGAACCGGAAGTAGCGTCATCGCGCCGGAACGGGAAAGAGCACGGCGGCCATCTTGAAAAACACAATCCATTGCCAACCTCACTACACAGGACCTGATGCCTATATCCAACTGCTGATAAAGACCATCTCCAACTGCATCATGCCTAAAGCTGTCAAAAAAGGCGCATCCCGGCAGCGCAAAGAGCGCTTTACAGAGGATGAGTTGACAGTGCTCGCCGAGACATTGGCAGATAATGCAGAGGTTGTGTTTGCCAACAACCTCAAAAGAGAGGCACAGATAAAGGAGATCTGGCAACTTGTTGCCCAAAGAGTCAGTCCTGCAGGGAACACCCCCGCACTGCCCAGGCAAGGCAGGAGGGGCGGGACAACACTGCCTCCCTGAGACAGGGAATTGAGGACAGAACCAGGCGCATATGCGAGGAGGTGTCTGCTCTGAGGCTGGTCCTTTCCCGCATAGTGGATTCCCTGGAGGCAGAGCGTACTGCCCCCAGACTGGAGCAGGCGGGCACTGCATCATCCTGCAGCTCCACGCAGACAAGCCCCCTGCACAGGTCTGTGCGCACCATGCACCGCCCCAAGATGCCACCTCCGGAGTCGGACACAGGCCATTAGTTGGAGGCTCAGCCTGCATGTGCACGGCTATGGAGACTCGAGTGCCATGACATTGCACACCATGTGTGGGGGAGTTGTGGGGAGGGGGAGAGGGATAGGGAGAGAGAGAGGGGAGAGGGTTTGTGGGGGGAAGGGAGGAGGGAGAGGGTGTGTGGGGGAGTTGTGGGGGGAGGGGGAGGAGGCAGAGGGTGTGTGGGGGAGTTGTGGGGGGAGAGGGGAAGGGTGCGTTTGAGGTGGAGGGTATGAGCACTTTGTTTAACAGTTTAATACACCCGTTGTGTAGCAGAAAAAATACTTGAGTGGACATTCCTTATTGCATCTGTGTCATTTATTGCTATATAGTGCATAGTGTACATGTACTCCCACACCCAGTGCCCTCTGTCCCACATTCATTTCACCCTCTGCACCCATGTGTCTTAGAAATATTGTTCAATCAGAGACTGGCGCACAGCGATGGTGTGCAGCCACATCTTCTTCATCCCCTTCATCATCACCTGGTGGTTGCAGTTCAATGTCAGGGGGCAGGGGCACGTTCCGTCGGATACACATGTTGTGCAGCATGACACATGCCATGATGATCTTGGCCATCTTCTCATGCCTGTAGAGTAGTGCCCCACCCTACCGGCTAAGGCAGCGAAAACGTGCCTTCAACAGGCCAACGGTCTGCTCAATGACCACACGGGTACTGGTATGGGAACAATTGTAGTCCTCCTCGTGCATGTTCTGGGGGTTTCTGACAGGGGTGAGGAGCCACGGCTTCAAGGGATAGCCACTATCACCTGCATGGTAGCAAAATAAGGTATGTGTTAGTTGATTTATGATGGACAGCTGTACTTATCACATGTGCCTGCAGATATTAGTTGGTCACAAGCACATGTCCCTGCTTGTATGCATACATTTTTCATTCCCTCAATGTGTGCTGGGCCATGGTCTTATGGTGTGCATTGCATCTTCAAAATTATACATGGTGTACACTGCCTTGATGATGCTCATGCATCGTTGACGCATACCGCTGTGTTTTGATATATATGTGATGTGTAGTGTTCTGTAACAATTTCTGACTGGCAGCATTGGCAGTAGCCTCCATTATTTGGCATTCAGCACTGATTATTCCCATGGTGACATGCTGCACTACTGTGGTGGTGGCCCCGTGACAAGCAGTGGATTCCCTTGGTGGTTTTGTTATGTGCACTCTCATGGATGCTTGTCCTGAGTAGTGATTTGCTGCAGACATTTACATTGTGAATACTCGCAGCATGTTGCTGGATTGTGTTACGGAGGGTGAGGTCCGATGATGGGTGGTGCACGTGTTGTGGGATGTGGGGTGGTTTTAAGTTTGGCATGTTGTGATAGGTGTGCAGCTTACTTAATTGCTATGGGAATTGGTAGTCGGATTCAGTTTGGGATGCTTTGGGGCACAGTGTTTTGGGATGTGCACTTTGTTCTGTCGCCACAACAGTGACACCATGGTGGTGTGTGCATCTCTCCCCCCATTTCACTGCCATGTGCCTGTCATGCTACTTACCAAGCAGCCAGGCACATCGTCCTGCATGTCGCTCCATGTAGAGTGGTAGCGTGGAGTTGCGCAGGACCATTGAGTCATGAGTTGATCTGGGAAATCGGGCACAACAATGTGTGATGATCTTGCTGGAGTCACATACCATCTGTACATTGATTGAGTGATATAGCTTACAATTGCGGTACACCACCTCTGTTGCATGCGGGACCACCAATTCCACATGGGTGCAGTCAAGTGCACCAATACAATTTGGCATGCACTGCCAGTGCATGGAAACCAACTTTTGTGTCAAAGATCTCCTGGGGAGTCTGTGGTAGGGATAAGTAGTCCCTTGTGTGCTTCAGGAGGGCATCCAGCACTTGGTTCAGCATGCGAGAAAATAAGGGTTGTGATATGCCATGAATGTGCCCCACTGTGTGCTGGTAGGTCCCGGTGGCTAGGAATTGGAGCACAGACACTACCTTCAGTAGAGGTGGGATGGTGGTGGGTATTTCAATCGGGCTGACGATGTCGTCATGTATCATATCCACAATGGTGGTGATGGTGTCCAGGTCCAGACGGTACAGGGTGTGGATCTGCTCAGGGGTTAGGTTGAATGGACTGGCTCTGATGCAAGGGATTGGGGGCTACCTGCGTGGTACCACTGGCTGCATTGGTGGGGCTTGCTGGGCCTGTCTCACCCTCCTTCTCCTCCTGTTTCTCCTCTGTGGTGCCTGTTGTTGTTGCTGGTGTAGCAATGTAAGCATGCCCTCCAGCCCCAGTATTGCTACTACAAGTGGAATAATTTTGGTGTGGTGAGGGGTGTGTTGTGTGGGTGTGCTCCTTTTATGCTGGGCCAGACTCCATTGCCACCACCTGTGCTGATTGTGTGCACCTGTGGCAGTTGGGAACACTGGACATTGCTGTTTGCGGGTGGTTCACAATGCCGTTATTGCCGGCATCCCAGTACGCCTCATTACCGCCTTCATGATGCCGGTATTTGCATGTAAGCTTGACTTGTGAAGTCCTCCTGTTAGCGCCATCCCGCTATTGCCGGGCCTGAGGGCTGCGTGCCCGCACGCATGCTGGTACGAGGAAGCATGCTATCAGCGGTGGCGCTAATGGCGGCTTCTTGAGTCAGAATAGCCGTAGCGGTATGTGGTGCCGGTAATCCCTTACCGGCATCGTTTTTCCATTACCTCCAACCTCGTAATGACCCCCAATGTGTCAAAAACATTCCTTAAAAATAATCTTAAAATTAACTTTCTTTGGAGATGCTGTCTAAGCATCTTTGTATTTAGTCTTGAACGTGCACTGACCTGTAGAACAAAACACTGTTCTGGGACTTGAGCTTGATTGTGACTGACTTGTTTACTGTAGTCTGTCTAATCGGGGGCCATGCAGCTACCTGTTCAATAGCAATAATTTCAATTTACCTATTTTTCTTTTATACACATTTGCTAATCTTTGGCTATAAATGCTGCTTTTGTTTATTAACTCACCTGCTGTTTTTTTCAACTAAACGAGGTAATGCTGTCTTTATTTCTTTGTTATTGCTTCACAACAGCGTTTTGAAAAAAGCAGGAGACAGACTTGAGCCCAGAGACTTCAGCAGCAATGGTGAAAAAGGCAGCACGAGCTCGGGGAAGAGCTTAGAGGAAAGAGAGTGCTGGGCATGGTTGCGGTAGAAAGAATGGTGTCAAGCGCTTACCGAATGATGCATAGATGATCTAGGTTGCTGATGGTGCACCGGCAGGCAAACGAGGCACATGGTCCAGAAAGCGTTGTGGTGGCACTGAGGCCAGTCAGGAACCTTAGTGGTGGCCCTTTGTCAGAGGGGGTTTGGGGTGGCGGATCAGCCTGCCAGCTCCCTGATTGGCCTTAAGTTGAGCAAGGATGGCCAATCACAGCTGAGTTGGAGAGGGCTGGCATGGCACTCATTTGTGAAGAATGCCGTCGGCCATGTTGGAGGAGGTAAAGGCCACGTGTAATTCAACAGCCCCACTCGGCTGCAATATTGTTAAAATGCAGCACGATAAACAAAGGGGCACAGCCCACTAGAAGATTGTCAAAGAGCCCCACAAGGCAATCACGAGGCTGGATGTGCAGAAAGACGTTGTGGCACAAAAAGAACACCCTCACATCAGACAAAGCCCAACTGGACTTACCTAAGTTTCGGCGATCATGTAGCTTGAAGAAATGCCTTGTGGACACTGGAGGCCTGATGCTGCAGACTATGTTCGATGCCGGCGTTGGATGGATTGATCTTAATAGTAAATTAACAGAGATCTAGAAATTCCTTCTTCATCCAGAGCTGACTTTTTGTTATTTATGTTAGTTAATTTTAAGGCTAAATGACAGGTATTTGGTCTGTGTAAGTAAAACAATATTTAATTTAAACAATTTTTATCTTGTAATAGTCATTAATATGTTGGTCTATCCAGATAACTATAACCCTAGTGTGATTTATAATGAATATTCTGACTTTGTAAATAACTTGATTTTATTTTGCAGTTTCACTGCAGTATTAAGCACCTTACCCTCTAGGAGTATCTTCAATGCCATTAAACAGGTAGACCCGTCTGGTGAAAATTGTCTTTATTTACATAAACTGTACAACACTCAAGACATAGCTCTCAACCATGCAGGAGCCTTGGCGGGTGAGTCAGCCCTTTACAAGGTGGGTTACACCCGCCAAAAACGTGTGAGTTGAGAGCTATGACTCAAGAGGGTAGAGGAAGGGAGGTCCTTTTGGCACTAAATTCAATGGGTGAACACACATTAGCTTCTGTGCTTAATGAAAAGTTGAACATGTGTGCTCTCCTGATCATTCAATTCTGAGGGATTTCAGGCAGGAGAACCTTTTATCTATTAAATCCACTCACTAATGTCATGTTGCTGGTCATGTTTATCTTGAGGAACCTAAAATGGGCCTCATTCTGATCTGCACAGAATCTCTGCAGGATCTACCCTGCCTGACACCACAAGTGATAGGGTAGATCCTGTTACATTTGGATATGATATGGTGTGGCATTTATAACGTGCCTGTACACAAGTGTTTCTAGGCAGGACAGGACAAGGCGGGGGAACAAGGGAGCACAAAATAACGATCTTACTAGGCATTGTGTTATCCAGATTGTGCAAGTGCGGGTAAGAGGGAAGGGGAGAAGCGCCAGGGGTAGGGGGAAGAGGGAAGTGCAGTTAACTCACAAGTGCAGCCAGCGTGTCGCTCATAAGTGCAGATATAAGAGACTGTAGGGTTGCAGATACAGACCCTTAAGTGCTGGGGAGGCAGTACGAGGGCAACTGGACATGCAGGAGCCTCGGCCCAAGTTCAGAGCGTGACCAGTGCGCTCAGCAGTCGGGTGCATCACCAGGGGAGAGGAAGAGAGAAAGCAGAAGCGAAAAGGAAGGTCTTGAATTGCTTCCGAAACCAGAGATGGTTCTGCTCAAGTTTGAGAGAGGCAGGGAGGCTATTCCAGAAGGAGGCCCCAGCCAAGGAGATAGATCTGCCCACAACTCTCTGCTTGGAGAAGCATCTGACCCTCAGATAGTTGGAGGTGGATGAGCAGAGAGCTCGAGGAGGAAGATGATTTGGAAGAGAAAGTTGGAGGTAGAGCGGTCCAAGGCCCCAGAAAGTCTTGTGGATGATGAAGAGGGTCTTGAACTTGATCCTTGCAGCCACAGGGAGCTATTGAAGAGATTTCAGAGCTGGAGAGATACGATCCGTCGGCTTGAGGCCAAGGACAAGTCTTGCAGTACTGTTCTGGATAAGTTGTAAAGGTCAAAAAGTAGAGGCAGAAAGATTTTGAAAGGGGCTGTTGCAATAGTCCACGCTAGAGAGAGACAGAGCTCTGGAGACAGTGAGCTTCTGGGGGAAAGTGGGTAAAAGAAGAATACCTCTGAGGAGGTGCAGCTAATAGTTTGACTTCTTAGAGACATTGGAGGTGTGAGGAGAGAAGGAGACAATATGGTTCTTGGCCTCACAAGAAAGAGCAGGAAGAGGGCCCAGAGTGGGTGGCCAGAGAGAGAGAGGAAAGGAGGGAGCAGGTGTCCCAATGAGGAGGATCTCAGTCTTACTGGCATTAAGGCAGAGATCATTGGCAGCACACCATTCCTTAATTGCGGCCAGGCAGTCTGGTATGAGAGAAGAAGCAGTGGGGGATGAGGGGAGCCTGAAAAAGAGCTGAGTGTCATCCGCATAATATTGAAAATTTGAGCAGAAAGTAGCGATGCGCTGGGAAAGAGGTGCCATGTAGTGGTTGAAGAGCCAGGGAGAGAGGTTAGACCCCTGGGGAACACCACAAGTAGAGGGAGAGATAGAAAACAGACCCCAGTTGGACCTGAGAGTGTTGGTCGGTGAGAAAGTAGGTCAACCAGGCCAATACCAAAGTTGTCGTGGAGGCGATTGAGCAGGATGGCATGGTTGACCGTGTCAAAACCAGAGGATAGATCGAGGAGAATGAAGACAGAAGGGAGATTAGATTTAAATTGGAGAGAACATCTTCATGGGTGTTCAGGAGAGCAGTTTCTGTGCTTCTCGCAGCCCTGAAGCCAGACTTGTGGTCATCGAGGCAACCAACAGATTCAGTATGTAGATTAAGCTGGGAGATGGCCAGCTTTCCCAAGAGTTTGTCCAGGAAAGGAGTGATGGAGATCGGGTGATAGTTAGCAGGAGAGGAAGGATCAGTCGATGGCTTCTTTAGAAGGGGGTGCACAAGAGAGTGCTTAAGGATGGGGGGAAGTTCCAGTGCTGCTCGACACAAAACAGAAGCGGAATGTGGAATCGCTGCAGTAAAATCTGATTTACTGGGACTTTCCCTCATGCATGTGGTTATTTGAGGGTGGGAGAAGGAGCAATGGTGCTAGCGATTGTTGCAATAGCAGCCATGTTTGCAACAGTGGCCTTCCCACTAGTAAAAATGATAGATTCTGCTTGCATTGCAGGAACAAGGAACCCTGACTCAAACTGCCATTTCCAAGTGAATCTGTACCCCCATCCCCAGAATGGCAGTCTCCTGCAGAGTTGCTTACTGTTGATGTTGCAGTGTCTGCACATGCAGAGAACCCTGTGGAGGATCAGAAGGAGGCAGATGCTGTAAAGACATTTTCACTGTATAGTGTAGTAAAAGTAAAATAAGGCCTGTCTTTTCCAGTGTCTATGGGGTGTTCCCTACTTATTTTACTAACTAAGGTGCTTTTCAGTTAGTGTGAAAAACAAGTCTGTCCACTGTCCAAATCTAACCTATCTGACCCTACAACTAATAAAAATGAACTAAGGCCAGGAGAATAACTCCCTACTCCTGGTTGCTGTGTTTTGTCATAGGGTTTTCTTGATTCTATTGTTTCAATCCGTAGAACATTAGTAAATATTCTCTGGTTTTTCTCTGGATAAAATTCTGCAGTTCTTTTAGGCGACTGGTATTTGTCCCACACTATTTCTTAGAGATTGTCTTAGTTCTTTTCAGGTTCCTTTGCTCTTTCTTGTAGGGTTCGAGACACTCTTGTATATTTATCTCCTCTCGAATATTTTGGTTGCACAGCTTCCAATTGTAATCCACCTCTTGCCAGTGTGCTGTTTCATGTGTGAGCCATATCTTCTCAAGCTCACAGGTCTTTATTCCCCAAGAGTCTTTCTCTAGTATGCTCTCTTTCTTCTCCTTGCAATATGGGTTGATTTCTTGACCACACTGGTCTGTACTCCCCAAGTGTCTCTCTTTATGGTATTCTCTTTCTTATCCTCAGGATGTGGTTTGACCTTTCCCTTTTCCCAAGCTTCCAACGTCATCTCTCTCAGTCTCTGTGGTTTTCTTGATTTCTCTTTATCTCATTATCACAGTTCGGCTGTAATGAAATTCTAGCTCTGTTTCTCTACCACTCTATGGTTTTCGTGTTTCTCTTTATCTTGTTAATGCAGTTCTGTTTCCTTGGCTTCTTTTTACTTCTTTTCAAATGAGTACTGGGACGAGTTTTGCTTAACTTATGAGTCCCTCTTGGACCTTCCGGTATTCCCGTTCTCCGTATTACCTTCTGTTTTCAGGGGTAATGGCGCTGGTACCTGTAGGACTTTGGACTTTCTTGCTTTCTTCATAGCTACATGGCTTATTTTCCGTGGCGTCTCTCTAGTTGAAGTCCCTCCCTTGCCTTATAGATAGCGCTGATGATGTAACCCAGATCAAGAGTTCCTTCCTCCCGCTGATGGTGTTGGCATCGTTGTACTGGCCGGCTTCCCACCATGATTGCTTTGTGGTCACACCGCCACTGAACTCTGTTCCACCATGTTCGACATTCCTTTGCATTCACATACCAGTTCCCCAGCGTTTCTCGCTCCATGTCGGAGCTGCTCTGGTTTACGCGGCCTCGTTCCACTCTGCTACATACATGGGGATTCCCCTGGTTCTCTCGGCCTCTCACTCTCTCTTGGCTTTCTGCCCTTTCTCTCTGGTTCTTTAGCATAGCATGCCTTTTCATATCATTGGCACAGTCCATTGTAGACACTGGCATATCGGGTGCTCCCACAGTCCTCGGTGGGTGGGCCCCCTTCAGATTTGAACAAAAATGAAATGGTTTCTTTTTGAAGTCAGTCTGCCTTTATAAAGACATTATTTCTGTTGCAAAAGAAACTATTTCCTTATACAATCTGAGGGCTCCCCTACCCCATGCCATGAAAGTCTCCAGACTGGAGGCTGCAGAGCGTAATGCAATAAAAAGAAAACCCCGGCAACTGTTTACGTGCCAAGATATTATTATAACTATATCTACAATGAGCACTTATGTCTAACGAACGCGTAATGCAATAAAAAAAAACATGATCATACAACATACGATGGTAACGCGGAAAGCATGAACGGGGTGCCCTGGGGCTTTATATATATATATATATATATATATATATATATATATATATATATATATTTGTCACCACGCAGTACAGGAACACTATTAGGAATGGCATTATAGTTTTGGTATAATTTCGCCAAAAACCATGTAAATACGGGATATAAGAAACCTAAATATGCAGGATGTCAAAAAAGACAACGGGCCTCATTACGACCCAGGCGGTAAGTTACCGCCTGGGTCGTACCTTTACCACCATGGCGTAAACTACGTTTACGCCATGGTGGTTGGCGGACTTACCGCCCCATTCCGAGGTGAGTGGGGCGGTAAGTCCCCATTAACCCATTTACCCTTCCCCATTCCCATTTTTGCCCCATAGGGCATAATGGGAGTGGGGAAGGCGTTAATTACGCCACCGTAAATTACGGTGGCGTAATTAACAACAAGGTCCCTTAGCGCCATGGATTTTAACACCTGCAGGTGTTAAAACCTCCATGGCGCTAAGGGACCTCGGAATCAGGCGGTAAGGGTCGGCGCTGTTTACGCCGCCGTAAACCCCTTACCGCCTGGGTCCTAATGAGGCCCAACGTAACACAAATACAACACTAGCAAATGCCTTGTGCTACAAGTGCACAATGAAAAACCACTGGAAGCCCGATATAGATTGCGGGCTATACTCTACACATTATGAGATAGATGAGTGTGAACTGAGAGAAACATACATATGCCTGTTTCTTTCTCCTTGTTTAGAGTCCCCTCTGTGGACATAATTGGAATTGGAACTAAAGAGACGGTAATATGCCTACACCGCCTCTAACAACAATGCGCACGACCAGCATGGACAAAGCGCAAAAAAGGTAATTGCCCTAAAAAAGATAAAAATAATGTGGTGTGCACCCATGCTAGATGGGGACGGGCGAGACATCAAGAAAATGTCAATGTACAACATATTGTGAACTGCATTTGGTGCTCATATTGAAAATTAATTCCCTAAAAAGAACCCGGCTAAAAATAGGTCCATTTTGGCTCTATTCCCTAGGTTGGGCTGAGTGCCCCGTCATATCTAATGGATGGATGATGAATGCTTCAAAACAAAGAAATCAGGCCTGAAGAAGATGATTTCCAATAATATATCATCAAACCGGTCGACCAGAAAACATGCAGATATCTCTAATGTTATATGAGATACATGCCCTAAAAAACTAACAAATTACTAATGATCAGTGCCTAATGGACACAAGATTGGTTTTAGCTACATTTCTTGTATCTTTCAAATTTCTCTTATAAACAAATTCAATAATGAATATTGCCGTCCTGTTATGTTATGTTATTTTGCATTTATATAGCGCCCTATATACCATTGGTATGGTCTGAAGGCGCTGGTAGGTTGAACGCCCTTGGGAACCGAAGTTCGGGTCAGTAGAGAGAGAAGAGAGAGTCAAAAGGTGCGTGTGCGCACCAGGTATGTGTGCAGCTGGGGCAGAATTCAAGTGGTAGCTGCTTCTTAGCGGTAGGTGTGGTGGTTGAGAGATCTGGAGCATGTGTTCGTTCTGGCCGGCTTTATCCAGGACAAATGTGTCTGCGTTAGGCCTGAGGAGAACACCTGGCTGGGGGGTGTGAAACCAGCAATGTTTACTTAGAGTGTTGTGGAGTGAGCGGGAGATGTAGATATGAGAACAGTTATACCGAATGGTGTCATAGTATCTCTGTGTTCTAGTTGAGTGATGGTGTAAGGGAGAGAGTAAGCATGGGGTGTGTTATGATATATATTCTTTTTCAAATTTTCCCTGCATTCCAAAGCATATTATGTATGTCACGCAATTCCGAGCAGGCAGGTCCGTTCTATTCATTTTTGTTCATTTCAGGCGTTCAGGATTGTCCTAGACATTCATGCCTGCTCGACCTATTCATGTACTCTGGTTCACCTTGCGTGCTCAAGATTATCCTTCATTCTCCAGTGTGCCTCACGCATGCTCTCATGTGTTCCATACGTGTGCACTCCTGTCCTTCTTGGGCACGCACTCCAGTCTACCCAGCGCATGAACTCCTGTCTGCCTACGCACTCATCCGCTCTGTATACCGCACTCTATACACATCTGTTCGGTACGCTCATTTGATCTACACACTCATCTGGTCTACACACTCATCCAGACTACACACTGATACGCTCAACATACTATTCGTCAGCTCCACATACTCATCCATTCAGCATACTGCTCCATTCAGCATACTCATCCGCTCTACAAATCCATCCGCTCCATGCGCTCGTCCGCTCCCCACACTCATCAGCTCCGTACACTCGCCCGCTCCACAGACTCATCAGCACCACATACATTCTTACGCTCCATATACACTCATTCGCTCCACATACACTTGTTCGTTCCACATACACTCGTCTGCTCCGCACATTCGTCCGCTCCGCACATTCGTCCGCTCCACACATTCGTCCGCTCCGCACATTTGTCCGCTCCGCACATTTGTCCGCTCCGCACATTTGTCCGCTCCGCACATTCGTCCAGTCTGCACATTTGTCCAGTCTAGACACTCGTTCAGTCTAGACACTCGATCACCCGGTCCACACATTCGTCCGCTCCACACATTCGTCCGCTCCACCCATTCGTCCGCTCCGCACATTCGTCCGCTCCGCACATTCGTCCAGTCTACCCACTCGTCCAGTCTACCCACTCGTCCAGTCTACCCACTCGTCCGGTCTACACACTTGTCCGGTCTACACACTTGTCCGGTCTACACACTTGTTCGGTCTAGACACTCGTTCAGTCTAGATACTCGATCACCCGGTCCACCCACACATCGGCACAACATACTACTCGTTGGCTTGACAAAATTACTTGTCTGCTCTGCGTGTCCATCCGTTCCAGACACTCATCCGCACTGTGTATTAGTTCGCTCCACACATTCATCCTGAATGGTTTATGGTAAAATAACCTGATTAATGTAGCAAATACGAAAGACAATGGGTGATCTGAGAGTGGTCTAACTCTCTTTTTACATTTTTTTAGGGGTTGGTCAAGCATACTTCGCAGAGGGTTAATACATTTTTTTGGTAAGGCACATCTCTTTTAATATTCCCCCGCGAACTACACCATAATCCACTACCCGTTTTTTTTTTTTAGGGCAGGTTCCCAAATTGAGCCTTTTATTCAGAAAAAAACAAGTTATAGGGTCAACACAACTCCCTTACCTGTCCTATTAGATAGGCGGCACACCATCGCAACCAAGGGTGAGAACATCCAGAGGGACAAGTAATGACTATATACCCGGACCATGGCTTGGTCAGAATGGACCTGATATTGGAACTGTTGAATATGCAAGATTCTATTTGGACATGTAAGGATTCCCTTCGGAAGGATGCAGTATTCTTGGAGGAGATGCGTATTGAGATTAAGGAATAATTCCAGATTAACGATATGGAGAAGTAGATGTTTGCATGGTGTGGGAGGCGGTGAAAGGAACATGGAGGGGATTGTTCATTAGGGAAGGGGAAAGTAAATAGAGAGAGGATGCTGTTGGGGGATAGACTGTGTCGGGAGATTGCCTCATTAGAAGCAAGGTTACAGGACTCTGAGGGACTAGAGGAGGACCTCATGTTCAAAGTTAAGGAGAAACAACATGAGCTCAGATCACCAGAGTTGGGAAATGTAGCCAGAAAATTGCAATATCTGAAACAGAAATGTTACAAGAAGGGGAAAGAAGGCTGATTCCATGCTGTTGGCTTTGCCTTGGGCACAGAGGTCGAACAGACAGCTTGAGGGGGTGTTTGACATCAATGAGTAGCTTAGTATGTCTCCAACTAAGATGGCTCAGAGTTTCACCACTTATTATGAGGTCCTCTACACGAGAGAGAAGGAGGTGGGGTTAGAGGAATTGGAGTGATATCTGAGCGGCATCTCACTCCCAGCGTTAAACAAGGAGGAGGCCTCTAGGGTTGATGCCCCCTTCTCTTAGGAGGATGTCCTGCAGGTTATAGCGAGATTACCCACGGGTAAGACACCTGGGGATGATGGATTTATGGTGGGCGTTTATAAAACATTTTCAGGCATGTTGGTACCTCACTTGGTGAAACTGCTTCATTCTATATGTCCTATAGGCCGATGTCAGCTCTCAAAGTTTATACAAACATTTTTACCAGAGTTATTGCCTCCAGGTTTGAGCATTTTATGACCAGATTTTTCCATACTGATCAGGTGGGGTTCATTCCAGGCAGGCAGGGGGCAGATATATTGTGGAAAACTTTGAACTTCATTGATTCGGCCAGAGGAAAAGGGGGGAACCCAATGCGCCTCATTTTAGATGCAGAGAAAGCATTTGACCGGGTGGGGGTGGGACATTCTATACGCAGTATTAGGTACATTTAGAGACAGGGAGAGAGTTCTCAATGGGATTAGGGTGGTTTACACAGAACCTAGAGCATGAGTGATGGTTAATGGGAAAGTTTCCAGGCACTTTGAGCTGCAGAGGGGGACGAGGCAAAGGGGAATGAGGGATGGGTGTCCGCTGTCCCTGCTGTTTGCCCTATCACTGGAAAGAATAAGGAATTCCACATGGATAGAGGGTATAAGGGTAGGGGAGAAGGCATTTAAATTAGGGTTAAACACTGATGATAACCTTGTTCATCTCAGGAATCCTCCTACATTGTTCCCCGTGTTTTTCGAGGTGATTGGGGAGTACAGGGCACTGTCAGGGTTTAGAATTAACCAGAAGAAATCTATATTATTTCTTCTTGATGGGGACGCTGAGAGGGTTATAGTTGCCCTCTGATCTTTAGCCCTGGAGATCCAAAGGAGAATATTAAATATTTCGAAGTGGTGGTGTCTAGGTCCATGGAGGACTTTCCACCAATGTTTGCAAAGCTCTATGGAGAACTGATCACTTGGAGTAAGAGCACCCTCTCATAGATGGGTTGGCTTAATGCACTAAACATTTACCTCTTGCCTAGGGTCCTATACTTGCTGGTTAAGGTGCTCAAATAGCTGTTCAGGGAACTGAGAGGATGCATTCTTCATTTTCTTTGGCAGGCTAGGAAGCAGAGGATTGTATATGATACATTGGTGCTACCTAAAGATCTGGGAGGTGTAGGGATGCCAGACTTGAGCAATTATTATACGGCAACGCAGTTGTGGGTGTTGGTGTTGCATCTACATATGGATCAGGGCACGTACTGGATGTATTTAGAAAACTATTACTTGAGATTGGCTACTGTTGGTGAATGGCTGTGGGTCCCTGAGAGGAATGTTCCGAAGAGGATCAGAGAACACTGCATCTTGGGGGTGATTTGAGATACATGGAGTAAACAGCCTGCAATGAGGGGGTCACCACATGGCCCACACTGTTGAGTCACTTCTGGGCTTTTCCGATTCGTGATGACCTTCCAAACCCATCCAGATACCAGAAATGGTTTGAGGCTGGACTGGAGAGCGTCATGCCAATTGTGGGGGAAATGGAGGTTTAACTCCATTAGGGAATTCGAAGCCTCCCTGCATATTGGGTCTCTTTCTGTGTTTTCATATTTACAGTTGAAGGGGATCCTTACAGCAGATATATGGAAGTCTGTGATTTAAAGGGACCTTATGTTGACAGAGAAAATCTTGGATACACACAAGGGTACTAAGGAATTGATATCTAGTTGATGCACTGCGGTAGTGGCAAGGGGAAAGGACATGGAAGCACTAAAAAATAAATGGGAAAGAGCTCTGGGTAGGGAAGTGGATGTATCCCTATGGAGGAAAATGTGCAGAGGTGCTCATAACACCTTGATAGCTTGTCATTATAAGCTACATGTTATAAAATGATTGTATAGGTGGCAGTATGATCCATTCCAACTGTCTAAAATGTATGCATCAGTGAGCCCATGTTGTTGGTGTAAATGTGGTGAATGTGCCACATACTGGCATATGTGGTGATCCTGTGAAAAGGCAACAGTGTATTGGACTGAAGTCCTGGGGTGGAAAAGGGGGGTGGTGTGGGTAGAAGGTATCAACAAACGTCCCATTTGAATCCTCTTTGGCTTGGAGGAAGAGGAGGGAGGTTGAAGCTCCCTTCTGCATGTGGCCCATTTCATGTTATTGGCAGCAAGGGCCTGTTTGGCGATTTATTGGAAGAAAGAACAGTTGGCACCTGAAAGGGAATGGGCCTCTAAAACTAAAGAGATATTCTTAATGGATAATATCACTGTATCTATTTATGGTGTGGTACCTTCGCTAGAAGGGGAATGCTCCTCCTTTTTACGGATATATGGCCAGAAATAGGATTCCAATGTGCCCTGGGCTAGGACAAATTAGTCTGGAGGTCACCCTCAGCTTAATTCCTCCTTAACGGCAGCAATTGTTTTCAAAGATGGTTTAATTCTCTTAGGCCAAGACCTGGGCAATGGTACTAGGGAAAATACATCAGTATCTGAGAAAGTTCCCACAACTTTTCTTTTCTTTGTGCAGCTATGGATTGCTTGGAAGAATACTTTTTAGATGCCCGTGCAACTGAAGGAAGAGGAAGCCCCTTTCAGTGAATGTAGCTTCCAGAAATGAGGGGGAAATTGTAAAGGTTGTTGAAAAGAGAGATAAGTATGAAATCCGTTAAGAAAACTAATTTAGTTATTCTGGACTTCGATTTCCATAATTCCCTCAATACTGAGATGAGGAAGAGAGATGCAGAGGAAGCCAGCCAATGAACCTAACTGACCCTCAATTGCAGGAGACTGAGAGGCTTAAATGGGCCCCTCATCTGCAAGCTGTAGAGAAGCTAGAGAAGCTGGAGAAGCCAGAGAAGCAGAAGCAGCAGTGTATGCTCTGTGAATTGTTGTGGTTTGAGACGGGGCTGGAGAAGCAAGACGACGCCGGGATCACTGTGGGTCCTGAGAGGGTCTGTGCCTCTCATTATCCTACTTGCAGAGGTTGCACATCGGGAAGCATGAGAGAAGAACGCTTCACCCCAGAAAGTACGTTGTGCAGAGCTTGTGCAGCGGAAGGCAGAAGTGGTGAGAGCAGCCGAGACATCCCCGTTGGTTGGATTGCACCAGGAACTCTCAGAGGTGAAGGCAGCTCTAACCTGGCGTGGCAGAAGCGACAGCTACCTAAGAAAGGTCTGGCATCTGGTCAGGGGAAGCCACAAGTGTTGAGATTCTGCAAACACCAAGCAGAGCAGGGAAAAACAACTTACCGGTTGAGTCTTCGTCAAGCAAGTGAGTCTGGGGCGCACCAGTGCAGTCCCTGTGTGCCGCGCAGAATGTTTCACTCATGTTTGAGTGAAAGCCGTGCAGAAAGGCTCTATGAGTGCCGAACTGTCAAAAACCATTGCAAGTGGCATGCTATAAACTTAAAAGGTTCCAACCCTGAGCCTTGGAAACTCCAACTATCCAATGGGGGAACCTCTTTGAACTCTGAAAGGCACAACCAATACCCCAGCCAAAAGAGTTGGAACAGGCAATATCAATCTATCAAGTATTACCAGAAGCCAGAGTGGAACAGCACAAGGCCCAAAGATTCTAAAGTTGGTTGCTCGTGCTTTGGGAGATTTATAAATGTGGTTGATACAAACACATATTGCCAAAGCCAAGAGCGAGGCAAAGTGAAACCTTACACATGTCACTGTTTGGCTGTTGAAGTAGGAGAAAAATGGTCACAAACAGGCTGCCCTTCCTAAAGAAGCTAGCCACTGGGAGCCAGGCATTATTTGTAGAGTCGTCCTGATATGGACCAATGGAAATGTCCTATTCCCTGAAAGCTACTAACATTTTGATACCAAAAAAGACTATTGAAGTTGTTGTTATTCTAATTTGAAAGTCAGTATTGAACCACTTTTCTATTCTAGTGTTGAAGAAGTAGACGGGCAGGCAAGTACACCTGTAGGGCAAGAGGTGATTTCCCAGAAGAAACCTGGTGAAAGAATAAGCCAGGTAGTGGAAGGTCCAAGTGCTAAAGAGTGGTACTAATAGAAAACAACATGTTGAGTTGCGACATTTGGGGAGGAATTGTGAAAGCTGGATTAAGAAATTTACAATTCTTTCTGCAGTTGAAATTGTGGCGAACCATCCTGATGAAAATATTTGTTGTTGCCACAAATAAAACACTGTTCTTATTCGAGGAGGAGTGAGAGCTTATAACTTCTTTTGCAAGGTACTTTATTGGAGCAACGGAGCAATGTGAATTTGAGTAAAAGAACATAAGAACTGTTTTGAACTTTGTGTAGAATCGGATATCCTTGTTTTTCCTTTTTTTCTGGATAAAACCCTTGTTTGGATCTGGGGAAGGGAAGTTCACTTAGACCACAAGAGACATTAATCAGACTGTGAATCAAGCCATATGTTATATATTGTTGTTGATTTACATTGCCATATTTTTCCTTTTTGCTTTGATTGTTGTGTGAGGGTTAGATAGCCCTTGGTTAGAGTGTTCACTTTAGTTTATTTTAGGCAGGGAAATCCTCATTAGGGTAGAGATAGTGCAGCATTCATTCAACCTGTTTATTTATTAAAATGGCTGGCAAAAGTTGAAAACTCTCTAGAAAGTTGTCCGCCTCACATTTCGGACCCCCCGCCCAACATATCGACCCAACAATGGGCCTCATAACTAGTCTGGCGGTAGCCATGCCGGTAAAAACGGCAGGCTAGCTGCTGGACTCGTGATTTTTCCGGCACCAGGCTTCCTGGAATTACCCGGGTATTGCGACCCCAGCGTTCGGGAAGTCAGGCGTTGGAAAAATGGTATTCCCCATTCCCGTTTGAGTCCCATAGGACTCAATGGGAATGGGGATGACGGTAGCACCGGTCCCGTTCATAATGGTGCCGCTGCTACCGTGAAAGTCTGCGAGCGTGTGCAGTTCCGCCCGCCTGGTCAGACCTGGCGGACGGGAGGGCATCCGGCTCGCAAATTTATACTCTGCAAGTCCGGTAACAATGGTGCTGGTAAGCCTACTGGTACCATTATTACTGGACTGGCAGGGTCATAATGACCCCCAAGATCTTCGTTTTATTAATATCTAAATTCAATTTTTAGTGTATTTGTATTTATTGTGTTTATATAGCGCTTTGCTCCAAAGCGTTTCACATTATAACAACAAGATACATAGAAGATTATAACAGTAGAAGCAATTTATAAAACATGAGTCAAACCAGCAAAACAGTGTGTAGAGCAATTAGCCTGTGAAGATAAACGACAGGTAAGCGTAAGAGGTAAAGAAGCAGGTAGGGAGAGGTGAGTAGAGGAATATGAGAGAGAGAGAGAGAGAGAGAGAGAGAGAGAGAGAGAGAGAGAGAGAGAGAGAGAGAGAGAGATTGATTGGTTTCAGGGTGGGGAATGGAGAAGAGATTGGGATGGAGTGGATAGAGAGAGGTAGGGAGTTCCAGTGTAGGGGAACTAAGAGCCGAAAGGAACGAAAGCAAGAAGAGGCACATGGGGACGGGGGAACAGAGCGTAGGAAGAGGTCGGCAGAACGGAGGGACCGGGAAAGGGTGTAGAATGATAGGGGAAAGGAGAGATAAGGGGGAGCAAGTTCATGAAGAGATTTAAAGACAAGACAGAGGAAATGAAATTTAAGTTGGGAGTGAAAGGGAAGCCAGCCAAGGTAAGAAAGCGAAGAGGAAATAGAGTTGTGAGGAGCAAGGAGACAGAGGGTATGGATGGCAGAGTGGTAAAGGGATTTGAGGGGGGCAAGATGAGAGGCAGTGAGTCCAAAGAGGATAGAAGAACAATAGAAGAGGCGGAGGAGATTAAAAGTTTACTGGCGTGGAAGGTGAGAGAGGAGCGGACTTTACGAATGTTAAAAAGGTGGTAGCGAGAGGTAAGAGATATGGTGGGAAAAGGAAGGGAGGAGTCAAAGTGAATGCCTAGATTGCGAGCATGGGCAGAGATGGGAAGATTAGAGGGGGGAAGGTGAATGTAGGAGGAGAGGGAGGGGGAAGAGTTTTGGAGGGAAAGAATAGGACTTCAGTCTTATCAGTGTTGAGAGAGAGAAAATGGGATGGCATCCAGTTTTTAATAGCAGTAAGACAGGAAGAGAGATTAAGGTGGAGGACAGGAGTGAAGGAAGAGAAGGAAAGGAAGAGCTGGCTGTCATCAGTGTAGAAATGGTGAGAAATCCTGAAGGAAGGGATGATAGGGGCATGAAGGGAGGTGTAAAGAGAGAATAGAAAAGGGCCAAGGACAGAGCCTTGCGGTACACCGTAGTCCAAGGGGAGAGTAGAGGAGGTACGACCGCCCCAAGAGACAGCAAAAGAGTGGGAGGAGAGGTAAGAGGAGAGCCAGTTGAGAACAGAGCCTTTGAGACCAAAGGAGGAAAGAGTATTGAGAAGTAAGGGGTGATCGACGGTGTCAAAGGCAGCAGAGAGGTCAAGGAGGCTGAGGACCAAGGATTGCTTAGAGTAGCGAGCAGTGAGGATGGAATTGAGAACATAAGTGAGAGCAGTTTCAGGGGAGTGTTTAGGGCAGGAGCCAGATTGAGTGCACATAAGAAGAGGTCTAAAATAGTGCAAATTAATATACTCAGTGATAGTCTGACCAGGAAATGTAGCTTCTTTCAAATTAGTGCGATTTCCTTAACGCCAGCAATTCTTTTCAAAGATGGTTTAATTCTCTAAAGCCAAGACCTGGGATGGCAAAGATCTATAGGTCTTGGTTCTACATAAAACGCCACTATAATCCACACAACTGAAGATGGAGACTTCACAAATACCTTTTTGAAGGTTTTAAACGCTTCTTCGGTCAATGTACCTGAGTGAATATTTTCTTTCTAAAGTCGAAAACATCTGCAGTTCTTAAAGTTCACAGCTGAAAATTTTAAGATTTGTATCACCCACAAGGCAATATGTATTTCTTTGTGGTGCTAGTCATAGGCAAAGGGTAAGCATTCCATATGCTCGGGATCTGTACATATAATCTTTGCCCTCCTTATGTGGTACACTTAACTTTAGGGACTGCTGGCAGATGAGCAGATTTTCTAGTTGGGCACATGAGGAGTGATCATATTGCCCAAATATACAAGGGTCACTCTATGAATACATTTAAAGGTCACACAAAGGATGCTAAAATGTAATCTGGCATTTGTCTACCAATCAAAAAGGCGATCAATGCATTTGCTGACCGAATACCAACCGCACTGCTGCATTTGAGATGCCTTGAAACTATTTCAGCAGATAAGCATACACCAATTGTGAATTTACTAAAATACTGACAATCGCCTGGTGATTCTCTTTAGGAATAAACAGCCAGGTGAGGTGATGACGTGAGCTGGCGACATGGTCTTCGTTTTTGATATATTTGACTTTAATCCAATTTCTGATCAATTGCACGTAGTTGGTGTGCCCAATCCTTGCTTAATTTGTAAGCAATAAATGCCTGTGATCTCTATTTGTCCTAGCGATCCCACTGGTTGCCGCATACTGTCCCGCTGGTGAGAGGGCCCAAGGAGTTTGGGGTTGTTCTTGGTTCCAACTTTTGAGACTGTCACATGTAATCCTTTTATATATCATATTAGGTATCTTCAAATGTGAAAGAGAATAGTGCATTAAAAAAGATGTTTAGCATAATAAATTAAAAATAAATCCTGAAAATTACATCAAATCTGTAATTCTTCAACCTGCCGTATTACGGTTAATAGCACTCTGTCAGTAGAGGTACTAACTTTGTTTTCTAGGAATGAAGCACTATCAGACATGACATGGGAATTGAGTTAACAGTGTCTTGAGAATTTATTTTAATTCTGAATATCATTTATTGTCTTAATTTTGGATTTAAATTGGTTTTACATATGTATACTTTTTTTAAAATCATTATTTATTCTTCTTTTGTCATATGGATAATTTATGAATATGTATACATATGAGTATATACATTTCGATTTATGTGTAAAGTTTTTGCATACAAAACTATATCACATTAAATAAAATAATAATAATATTATTAATAATAGTAAATTAAACAAAACTAAAATCTACGGCTTGGAGGTTATTAAGTGCCTAATTCATTCAATACCAACAGTCTGTGGTACTATGAAAATACATCAGTATCTGAGAAAGTTCCCTCAACTTATTTTTTTTTCATTGTGCAGCCCATGCACCTGAATTAAGAGGAAGCCACTTTGAGCAAATGTAGCTTCCAGAAATGGGGAAACATTGGGCCAAACGCTGCATTTGTAAGCAATTTCTTTTCACTGCATTGGCTAGGCCGCTATAGAACTGGAACACCTATAAAGGTAAGCTCATGCAAACATTTGGTACTCATGAGGACTTTAACAAGCTCCCCAGCGCCATTACCAGACCAGTAATGCCCCCCCAATGAGAGGGTTATAGCTATTAGCAACCCGGCATGATTTTAACATGTGCACCATAGACGAAGTGAACTACACCTAGTTCCTTTTCCTGCTGCATGACGGCCACTGCTGCGGGGTGAGGGTGGGGGAGGGGGGTGGGCACGGGAGACTAGCAATCCCATAAGATAAAGTCTGCATATCAACCTCCCTGATTGGCAGGGAGGAAGCATTACACCACCAGCTCGGTGCTAATTAAGCTGTATAGACCAGGCCCAAGTGCCGTACTGGGAGTTTTTTGGCCGTTGGGCCCTGAATATCGAATTAAAAGGCCCAAGCGCATTAAAAGAATACCAAATAGAAGCCCCATTGGCACCACACAACCCAGGTATTTTGTGGTCTCTACAACAGAATTAATGATAAAAAGACAAGCACTGCATCTGATGCTACATGCTTTGCTACTTAATACTCAAACGAATGATAAAGCTGGTTCCCAAGATGGAAGAAGGAAAGGGATTTTCTTCCACTGTGTTCCTGATTCCAAAATCTTCAGGGCTGTTTTGTCAGATATTAAATCACACATCGCTAAACAAGTGGGTTCAAACAATACGGTTCAAAATGGAGACACTGCAGAACATCATTTAGCTGATGGAGCATGACTTTCAAATGACTTCCCATTTTGCCTCAAAATCACCCTCTGGTGTTTTACTAAGGTGTTAAAGCCAGTGACAGCTTGGCCACACATAGAAGGGATTTTCATTCACTCTATCTTAGTGACATCTCAAATTAAAGCTCATCAGAAGACAATCAAAGTGTGCAAATTTTTTCAGCAAATGGGGCTCTTGATAAATCACATCAAGTCACTTCTTATCCCTTATCAATCTCTTGATTTCATTGGTGTGACTTTGCCAAATATGCTGGCACAGTCACCCTGACACTGATGAGAGCCGTTAAGATAAACATGATTATAACATTTTATCTGACCAAATTTAGTCAGTTTGGAATATTTCCCAATTCTTCTTTTTTGTTTAAGTATGTTTAATGACATTTTTTGTCTCCTCTCCGAACTCCGCCTTCCCTGCTGTCCCCACCTCACCCCCAAAACCCTGGAACTGCACCCTCAGCACTCAATTGATAATCACCTATCATTAGCACAGTAGTCCCATACGGATCAATTGCACAATGTCCAAGATCTTCAGATTGTACGGGCATACATGATAGCGGTAGTCACCACAGAGACACGTTAGCACCATGCCCCAATCTTTCCTAGACTTCAAATAGTCCCCCTAAATTTTATAGGCCCACTCCATCGCCAGAATGTTCCAGAACTTGACCAGCCAATCAGGGTCTGTAGGGGCCTAGCTGCTTTTCCATTTTTTGGCCACCACCAAAATCGCTGCTAGCACTAGGACCATACATGCTTTGAATTGCATCCTGCTTTGCAGAGCCATTTCCTTGTCCAATATGCCTAGGATACATGTTTTCATCCCCAAGGGCAAGTTAGTGTTCAGCATGTTATTAATTGAGGCTTGCACCTGTTCCCAGAGGGGTTATTGTACCGGACAAGCCCGCCAGATTTGGGCCTAATCCCAGCTACCCTTACAGGCCTTTCAACATTCTGCCAAAGCATCTGGGTACATCGTTTGGCGTTTTACCGGGGTATAATGGCAACTGGAGGAGGACCTTATACCACACTTCGCTCATTTGGATAGACCTGGTTAATCTCGGGATGTTACCCCAGAGAAATTCCCACTCCTCCAGGGCTATTGCCTGGCCCAGCGTTCCCTCCTATTTCCCCCTTATAGGGCCTGGTACCATTCCCCGGACCTTCAGAGATCATTTTGTAAAGTGCCAAAATCAGGTGGCAAACCCCCGATTGAGTTGTGATGTATTTTTCAAAAGTGGTTAATAATCTGTTGCCTGCCACTTTATTGTATGGGTGTAATGCCCAATGGCACAGCTGGTAATTGTGGAGTCTGACCCCTTCCCTCAGGCCAAAGCATTGCTTGCACTGTTCAAAGGACCTGACCTCTTGCTCGTGCATCAAATCCCTGAGTCGGAATCACCTTGCAGCCCTCCACCGATTAAAGGTAGCCCCCCCACCACTTGGGTAAACTGTGGGTTGCCAAACAGGGGAGTGAACATGCTGGGGACAGACAAGATCCCACAATGTCACAATAAGGCGTCACACATTTCCCCATTAGTGCAGTAATCTGAGATGCCTGCATACTTGACGGTCTATCTGTTATTCCCAACCAAAGGGCCTCCGCCAAAGGGGCACTGACGTCTGCTGTGCGGTCTCACTGCTTCTTGTCCTCCCCCCAGAACCACTGCTTGATCACCCTCGGTTGACTGGCTTGGAAGAATTGATAGAAATGGTGCTTCTCGGTACCATTAACACATGCAGTGCCACCCTCGGTTTCTTCTTCTTCCAAAATGAATGCAGAGTCTATTCACTGTGTGATAGAAACTCATAGGCTGGAAAATCGGCAAGGCCTGAAAGAAATATAGGAACCGTGGGAGGGTCATCATGCCCACTGAGGCCATTCGGCCCATCCAGGATATGTGGAGAGGATTCCAGTATTCGAATTCCGTCTTCATGGCAGTCGGGGTAGTTCGCTGCGTACATCCTCTCTTGCCCTGTGAAATGGAGAACACCTCTGTGCATCCACCAGCTCGTCCCGTATCAAAGAGAGATTCAGCAACTCTGACTTATGTGCATTGGTTTTCAAGCCAGACGCCCTGCCAAATGTTTCAATCTCTGCGCCCACCGCCACAAGTGAGGCGGCCGGGTCTGAGAGCACCAGCAGCATATCATTGGTGAAGGCCATGACTTTATGGTCCTCCCCCCAAATGGAATGTCCTTCACGGAGGGTGCCTCCCTGAGCCGTTGCAGGAAGGGTTCCAAATGTATCACGTAGAGAAGGGGTGAAACTGGGCAGCCCTGCTTAGTCCCTCTCTCCAAATGAATGGGACGCGAGAGTTTTCCATTAATTGATAGCTGTAGATTAGGTGTTTGGTAGTTCGCCTGGAACCTCTGGTGAAACCTGTTCTCAAACCACATACGAGCTATGGTGTGAAAGAGGAATGAGCATTCTACCTGGTCAAATGCTTTTCCAGCGTCCAAAGAGCACAGGATAGTGGGAACCTTGTGTTTGGAGATCTTTTAGACTAAATGGCATATCCACCGTGTGTTGCCAAAGGTTTGACAGGTTTTGATAAATCCTGACTGGTCGGGTTGGATGATATTTGGGAGCAGGACCTCCGGTCGAGTCACTAAAATTTGAGTATAGATCTTGGCATTAATGTTAAGAGCTATCAGGCTGTAGGAGCCACACAGAGTGGGGTCCTTACCTGCCTTTGGAAAGACCACATGTTTCGCTTGGTACTTGGATTCTGTAATACCCCCTACGGATTTGAATGAGTTATACAGCTGTGTTAGTTTTGGGGCTAGAATGGATCAGTATCTTTTATAAAACGTGGCTGTGATGATGTCTGGGCCCAGCACCTTGTGTGGGGGGAGATTCTTGATGGCAGTGCGCACCTCTTCTTTGAGAATTTCCCCTTCCAGTGAGGTTCTGTCCGCCTCCAACAGCACTGGCAATATTATTGAATCCAAGTAATCTATCTGGGGTCCATCCTGCGGTCTATCGGATGCGTAGAGCGCACCATAGAAGCGCTCAAAGCACTGCATTATTTCCTCGGTCTCAGTCACAAATACCCCCGTGTCGTCCCATAACTTCAAGATGGTCTGGCCCGCCACCTTCCATCTGTGATGCCTAGCTAGCAGTGTATCGGCCCTGTTACCCTTTACATAAAACACCTGCTTCGCGTTTAGAAGACTCCTCTTTGCTCACTTTGCCCTCAGCAGGTCTAATTGGCCCCTAATAGCCCTGTAGTTTTTCAGCGTGGCCCTATTTGGATGGTCCCCCATTTTCAGCATAATCTCCTGAAGTTGTGATTCTAGGTCGTGTTCCAGTGCTCTTACTTGCTTGTCCCGTGTGTCTTTTAGAGCTATCAAGTGTCCCAGTTTCTTTCTTTCTTTCTTTTCTATTGAGAAATGTGTAATGCATTTTAAAAAGCCATCCTAGTTAGCAAAGTATTAGTTTGTACTTGCCTGTTTTATTATTTATATCGATTATACATTATCCAAATTGCCCACTTAATGTGCTAGGATAGTTTTCAATTCTCGTACTGGTATTTATAGGGCTGTCCTTCTTTCTTGATGGAAAAAACATAGGGTGAAAACACCTAAGTAAAATATGAAATTGAGCTGATTGCTTTCCTTAAAATTGTATTTGCTATGGAATAAAATATATTTCACTTCAATTACAGATCAATATTTCTGTCCGTTATATATCCCTGTTCTGTTGAATTTGAGTAGCATAATAACCGTGTGTGGAATTCAGCCGCCATTTTGTAGTTGACTAATATGCTAGCATGTTGCCAGACATCAACAAAGACTCTAATGATGGTTTCCGGCATGATTAGTGATGCTCAGTTGTGGGTGCCATCTTGGAATAGGTATACTATCCATGTTCTTCTTACCAAATAATGTTTTGCATCTGCTGTTGCTTTATTTAAGACAAACGAATGTGAATATATTTGTTTCAATCATCCCAAAGTTATCTAGCACTATTTATGATCAGTGACTGATGGTCTTTTCTCTGTAGTTTATACTTTCTAATGAGTTATAGTATTATGCTTAAACAATATCCAGCTCTATTTATGATCAGTATTGGGTAGTCTTTTCTTCGTGGTTATTACCTTATAATGGGTTATAGTATACTGATGAAGTTTTTTTATTATCTTTTCACTAGATCACCCAAAACTTGAATCGTGACTATTACACTTGATGTTACTGGGTTACTAATATGAGTGTGTTTCCTCTCTGCTTCTTTGACATACATTGATGTATCAACATCCCAATATATACACTTCATTGACTTAGTTATTGGTCAATCGAAATGTCTCATATGTATACTCTATTTAGATAGTCACATTGAAATACCTGGTGGTACTTTTAGTAATTATTGTACAATTGCTGATCACTTAAATATTTGTTAATGCATATTGTAAATTATAATTATGATGAAATTGAATTCAATTCATGGACTTTGTTAAGCCCATAAAAAATCGAACTAACATGAATTCTTCTTCTAGCTTCTTGTTGGCCTTAGCTGTTGTCCTTGTATCCTCTTTTTGGGTGATGTTTTATCTTATCAATGCCACAAAATCTGATGCCGTCAATAGTATCATTAGCATGTTCCAGTTTCCAGTGTGCTGTCAAGGTGTGTCTCGTCCTGCAATTTAATGGCTCTCAAATGTTCATGTATTCTGAGTCTCAGCATTCTAATTGTGCTTACACTATATATTTTCTTCTATTTATATTTGATCACATAAACCACACATTTGCTGGTCCAATTAATAAAACAATCAATGTAAGTTCCTTTGACTTGTTCATCTTTGAAAAATCCAACTTTGGTATAGGCAAACTTGCACCTGTAGTATTTTGGCAATCCACTGTTTGGCTGAGGCGAGTGGCTCATCCTGCTGGAGAACAGAAGAAAGGAAGAAAGGAGAAGGAGGTGCGTGTGCCTGTGTTGTGCCTGTGGCTTTAACAGACCTACCACCTGACCAAGTCACCTGACTGGGTCACCAGACACAAAAGGCCGCCTCCCCCGCCCTTGCGGCGTTAAGCCCTGAGGTCTAAGTGCTGAGGAATCCACTGTTTGGCTGTTTGGCGAGTGGCGCAGCGCTGATGATGGATCCATCGAACTTATCCACATCCCTAAGGACGTGAGCGCAAGTCAAACGCATGGCATTCCAAGATGAGCTGCCAGTGAAAGGTGCACGCAACAAACAGGTGAACCAATACTTTTCCTGCCGATCTGCATCGGAAAATATGGATCACATTACGGACCATGATATTCCGATCCAAGACATTGTATTTCATCCCCTGCCACACGAAGTTTGTGGGACTACACCTTATGAGGGTGCTCGCCCAAATTCTGACCCCTGTGGAAAAATCCACCCTACGCCCGTGTTAAGTAGCCCTAAACAAGCTGAAGTCAAAAGTCGGCACATGTCAAATAATGCAAGTTGTCAGAGCGCTACGGGCGATATTTCGCTCATCGTGGTTCAGGATTTACCAGCAGGGGTGGGCAAGCTCCGTCCCTCCATAGAGACAGCCGGTGATGTGCGAGCTTCCGGCCGCTCAGCACCGGCGAGTGATGTACCGCGGGAGTTTGGAGAGGCGGCGTTGTTGTACGAGGCGGAGGACGCTCTCACTGACACTGAGGGGCGGAGCCAGTCGCAGGAAGCGAAAGCAGTAGGAGGATGCGACGCCGTGGCCGGCGACGCAGAGGCAACAAAGCGCCTGTTGGACTTGGCAGAGGCCCGCCGCGTCAGCTCTGCTGCGGCTGCTCGCGCAGAGATATGGCAACCCAAGAGTGCAGTGAATCGTACTGATGTTCCTGAAACTAATCACGAGGTAGGTGAAATAATTCAAAGCGATTTTTCTTCCCTAAACAAAATGACAAATGCTGCTGAGCCTCTCCCCCTCTTGATATCACTACTGACCGCGGATGAAGCGCTAACAACGGTGCACGCAGATGATTTGGTGTGTGTTCCATATTTAGGTAGTGAACAGAGGGGCAATAACGTAGGTCCTCCTACCTGTGATAAAAGAAACTCTTTGGAAGTGGTCTCTACCGTGCTTCAAAAATTGATTAATCTAAACAAATCCCATTCATTTAAATAGTCTGTGACATCTACCCCCGTGCAGGATGCGATATCTAAAGCACCCCTGAAAAGGAATTGTGTTAACATTACAAATGTAAACCGTGACATATGGGGATCCGGCAATTATAAAAGACCTAAGGCAGCCACTTCTGTATCCTCAGATGAGACAACATCGTCACATCACATTAATGTAGCAGACTCCCAGAAAAGATTGCCAGTATCAACATCTCGGAGGAGACCCCAAAGTCTGGAAAACAAGGCTACATCTAGTGAAGACTCATTAACTGACTCTCCCACAAGAGACTCGTCGTTAATTGAACGCCCTTTTCCTAAAATCCGTCGAGAAAGGACGTGGCATAGACGGGTACCCCGGCCTTATCAAGAGCGACGAAGTGAGGGTAGTGGAGCCCCCTGTGCTCATGTACCAGCAAATGAACTTTTAATAGCTTTAACATCTGCAATGACCATTTCTCTAACACCCTTCACTAAGTTGTACGAATCTTTAAATGAAAATGTGAAAGACGTTACAACTCTATTGGCCATGATAAATTCAAAAGTGTTACATCTGGAAGCATCACACTGTGCCCAAAAGGCTAAACAAGAGGAGCTAACTCAAAAGATATTGGTAGGAATAAACTCCTTAAATAATGTGAAACAGAATGACACATTCGACAAAAAGCTGTTCGCAGAGGTCGCAAAAGAAGCTTTGTCTCTTTTTCGGAAATCTCTGACCGTTCAAAAAGGAGATATCCATAGTTGCGCTAGCGACTCGAGCGTGACAAGGATGCCGGAGGCGCATCGTTCCGCTAAAGTTGCTTCTAATGCCGTCCAGGGGACTATGAAGATGGCCTTCCAAGTTCATCAGACTCAATCTCAGCACCTGACTGTTACATCTTCAGAAAGTCTTGTAACTGAAGACAATGCACCTGAGCTACCAGGGCGTAATGCTGTACCACCGTCGTCCGAAACTCCGTTAGAGAAATCCAGCATCTGTAACACACCACAGTGCGGAAATGTTGGGCTCTCTAACCCCCTCGACATATCGTTTAACACAGCCTTCCATCAAGCTAGAAATGCTGCAAATCCGGCCTTATCAGACTCACAAAAAGCATCCGGCTCAATGCCTCCTGGGAAAGAGGGGGTTCAGGTGGGCGAAACGAGGGATAACCCCGCAGCATCCGAGACTCCGGCTGGGATATTTCCCATTTTTGGAAACCAAGACTCACAAAATCAGGCCAAAGTAAACAAGATTACAAAAAAAACTCCTCCACGGATGGTGAAAAAGCAAAATAACTTACCTGCTCATAAAAAAAACCAGCAAAAGGAGCACGGAAATTTTTATGTAATCTGAATATGTTCCAATTGGTGGACAAAGCAATCACCTCAAGCCTGAAACTAGCAGACACAATTAAGGATAAAACATTGGACCAACCGTTAACAGCAGAAAACGTGACGATATCTACTGAAATATTGCCTCGTGAGGAAGATTTGGCAATTGACAAAGAGTTAATAGACTTATCAACGTATGAAGATCCTGAGACAGAATGTGTTGCCAGTACGAAAATACTGTGCGTTGACCTACGCTCACAAAAAAGCCTGTCAGTGCTTCCGGCCTCGAAAACGACCAACGCTCCTAAGAAAGTTGAAAAAGAAACACAAATTGTAAAAAGAGCAACAATCGAAGTGAGCAAGCGCACTTCCTCGATATCAACACGAGACATTAACCAGAGTAGATGTGAGCTGGTGCCCCTGGTCAGAGAAATAGAAGAATCAGATTTTGTACCTAAGAGCACAGAGTTCATGACACTTTAAGCAAAATGGGAAAGGCAGATGCTGAACAACAGGAAGATGAAGTTAGATCTCGACGAAGGCAACCATCAAGTAGTAAATGGAGAGAACCACTCAAAAAGAATTGAAGGGTCTGGGATGCCTGTCCTGACTGTTTCACAATTACCACTACCAAAAATCGGCAATAGTCATGCTGCACAGTCTAAAACAAACAATCAGAAGAAAGAGAACCGTTATGGGGGCAAGGGGACGGAGGGGGAAGGAGAACAAGGCACGCTACTGAGCAAAAATGTCGGTGACAAATTTGAAAAGCAGGGGGGGGAGGGAGAGAACAAGGGGGGAGTAGGGGAGACAGACAAGCTGCTATCAAGAGTCACGGAACAGATGATAGGAGTAAGTGCTAGGAGGGGGAAGTCTGAGAGGAGGGAGAGTACAGAAGGGGGGAGTAGGAAGGTAGTAGAAGAGGATGGAAGTGAGGAGGGGGGAAGGGAAGGAGGCAGGAAGGGGGGTGGAACGCAGAGCAAAAGAGGGGGGAGCAAGCAGGGTGAGGGCGCAGAGACACTCACGGAAGGGTAGGGGGCACACAGACACTCACGGAGGGGCAGGGGGTCACACAGACACTCACGGAGGGGTAGGGGGGCACACAGACACTCACGGAGGGGCAGGGGGGCATACAGACACTCACGGAGGGGTAGGGGGGCACACACACTCACGGAGGGGCAGGGGGGGCATACAGACACTCACGGAGGGGTAGGGGGGCACACAGACACTCACAGAGGGGTAGGGGGGCACACAGACACAGAGGGGTAGGGGGCACACAGACACTCACGGAGGGGTAGGAGGGCACACAGACACTCACGGAGGAGTAGGGGGGGCACACAGACACTCATGGAGGGGTAGGGGGGCACACAGACACTCACGGAGGGGCAGGGGGGCACACAGACACTCACGGAGGGGCAGGGGGCACACAGACACTCACGGAGGGGTAGGGGGGCACACAGACACTCACGGAGGGGCAGGGGGGCACACAGACACTCACGGAGGGGCAGGGAGGCACGCAGACACTCACGGAGGGGCAGGGGCACACAGACACTCACGGAGGGGTAGGGGGGCACACAGACACTCACGGAGGGGTAGGGGGGCACACAGACACTAACGGAGGGGCAGGGGGGCACACAGACACTAACGGAGGGGCAGGGGGGCACACAGACACTCACGGAGGGGCAGGGGGCACACAGACACTCACGGAGGGGCAGGGGGGCACACAGACACTCACGGAGGGGCAGGGGGCACACAGACACTCACGGAGGGGTAGGGGGCACACAGACACTCACGGAGGGGCAGGGGGCACACAGACACTCACGGAGGGGCAGGGGGCACACAGACACTCACAGAGGGGTAGGGGGGCACACAGACACTCACGGAGGGGCAGGGGGCACACAGACACTCACGGAGGGGCAGGGGGGCACACAGACACTCACGGAGGGGCAGGGGGGCACACAGACACTCACGGAGGGGCAGGGGGCACACAGACACTCACGGAGGGGTAGGGGGGCACACACACTCACGGAGGGGCAGGGGGGCACACAGACACTCACGGAGGGGCAGGTGGCACACAGACACTCACGGAGGGGCAGGGGGGCACACAGACACTCACGGAGGGGCAGGTGGGCACACAGACACTCACGGAGGGGCAGGGGGCACACAGACACTCACGGAGGGGCAGGGGGGCACACAGACACTCACGGAGGGGCAGGGGGGCACACAGACACTCACGGAGGGGCAGGGGGCACACAGACACTCACGGAGGGGTAGGGGGGCACACAGACACTCACGGAGGGGCAGGGGGCACACAGACACTCACGGAGGGGCAGGGGGCACACAGACACTCACGGAGGGGCAGGGGGGCACACAGACACTCACGGACGGGCAGGGGGGCACACAGACACTCACGGAGGGCCCGGCGGTACGGCGTACCGCAGTGGACAGCGGTAGACAGGGCCTTAGTTGTCGGCCTTAGGTGGTGTGGCCGGCTCCCGCCTCCCGGCTTCAGCCACTGGCCAAAGGGGCCATGACAGCCAATGGGAGGGGGGCAGGGGCTGGCCCACAACAGGACAACAGAATGCAGGCAGGCAAGAAAAACGACGGCCATCTTTGAGGGCCTCAAAGCATGGAGGCAGCATAACCACACAAAAGCAATTTGAAATGTACCCAAGTGGGTTTCAAGCTAATCGCGCCATGCAGGGCACGCCAGACCCAGAGGAGGCAAGCACAATGATCCGGTGCAATTTAGAGGCAGATTGTACATTTTTGCCGTGATTCAAAAAAGTCTGCATTAAAGTCAATCCTTACCCCCAGCAGTGCGCGATTCGATGGGGAGTCCAGCGCGATGGTGTCCGGTGCTGGGAGGCAGAGGGAAAGGGGCTCCATCAGGGTTGAGGGAAGGCAGAAGGACAAGAGGAAATGGAGGCGGACCCCGTTGTGGGCCTTAGGTGGTGTGGCCGGCTCCCGCCTCCCGGCTTCAGCCACTGGCTAAAGGGGCCATGGCAGCCAATGGGAGGGGGGCAGGGGCTGGCCCACAACAGGACAACAGAATGCAGGCAGGCAAGAAAAACGACGGCCATCTTTGAGGGCCTCAAAGCATGGAGGCGGCATAACCACACAAAAGCAATTCGAAATGTACCCAAGTGGCTTTGGAGATTGAGTATGCTCCCATATTGGCGCAATTTAAAAGCTCAAATAACGGAATGAAAAACAGATCATTCAAGAAAAAACACTCCTTTGATCTAACGGTGATGCAACGCAAAAGAGCCATACGAGCCGAAATTCGGAAAAATAACCTAGGTCCAAAAGAAGAAAGAATGCAACAAAACAAAGTAACTAAACAACACTACAAAAACTGGATTAAAAGTTACCAGTTTATATTACATCAAAATGATTCAGAGGCAATGTTGAAGATTCTTTCCAATAAGAATAGTGGTGAGTTTTGGCGAACAATAAACGCGATGGAATCACCACAAGAGGCATTATTTATAAGTCAGGTGACAGAAGCTGAATGGGTCCAGCACTTCACTGCGCTATATCATAATTCCCTTGTCCCGCATGCACACTCACCTATCGAATCAGATTGGAACCTAAACTTCTCAAGAGACGAAATACGAGATGCAATAATGAGAACGAAAAACTCTAGGGCCCCGGGTCCCAACGGCCTATCGAACTTTATGATTAAACAGTTCCCAGACCTGTGGGCTGTATTGTGCTTCGATCTCTTTGCAAGAATAAACTCGCAAAAGCAAGTACCGACATCATGGAAGTCAGGGATAATAGTGCCCATATTTAAGAAAGGGAACAGAGCGTCACTGAAAAATTACAAACCAGTGGCCCTCCTTGACGTCCTAGGCAAGCTTTACGCATCTTTGCTGCAAATCAAATTAATTAATTGGGCACAAACAGCAAAAAAAGTGGACGAAAGACAGGCAGGTTTTGTGAAAATGGTGGGTTGCTCACTGAACCTGCTAATCTTAAAACTGCTAAAAATGGAAGCCCTGCGCACAAACGCAAAGGTGTATGCAGCTTTTGTTGACTTTTCCATGGCCTTCGATATGATAGATCGCGAAGCGCTATGGTTTAAACTGGAAGGGTGGGGGTGTCCGGAAGATCTACTTGCGGCAATCAAAGAGCTTCATACAGACACTTCAATTTCAATTTGTCTTGATCATTTGGGCTCCCTATCCGCTAAAATCAAAACTTTCAAGGGAGTGAAACAGGGATGCCCGTTGGCAGCTGCAATCTTCAGCCTTTTTATCTTTGACATTGGAGAAGCAATCGAATCTGTGAGAGCCTTCCCTCCAAAACTCAACTCAACGCCGATAAGTTGGTTGTTGTATGCCGACGATCTAGTAATTCTAGATCAAACTCCGATCGGCCTCCAACGCAAACTAGACGCGGTTCAAGGATATGTGAATACAAACAACTTGAAGTTAAATCCTGCAAAAACTGAAATTTTGGTGTTTAAGAACCTAAGATCACGCAAAAACCAGAGGTGCTCAAAACACAGGTGGTCAATAGAGCAAGTGGTCCTTTGCACATCAAAATCTGTAAAATATCTAGGAATGATTTTGAACTCCAGTATTTGTGATGACCCTTGGGTGACTGAATCAAAGAGGAAATGTGGACAGTTGGCACGTCAGGCTCTTGTGATCCATAAAAAATATGGGCGATTCTCAATGCGACCACTGAGAAATTTTTACAAACAGAAAGTGGTCCCGATTTTAACATATTGCGCTGAAAATGCCTTTGGTTGCCCGTCTACACATTGGGCATCACTGGAACATATGTTCTGGATGAAGGCTCTAAGCCTACCAATAGGAATATCTACTGCATGCATAAGGTATGAACTTGCGCTGGTCTCATTGCATGCGAGGGTCTGCTGGAACCAACTATCGTTGTTCCGGAAATCCAAAACTGAAGAGGGAATCCTACAATTCAAGATCCTGCATAATGCGTGCAGTGGAGGCTCCGACATTTTGGGTAAAACGAGGTGAAGATTTATTAACCATCAACAACATTAGTTTACATGCCCTGCACGTAAACCCGACAGCAGCTAAAGTGAAGATCTGGCGCGCTGACTGGATTGACACAGGTAGTGAACGCCAAGCTGCCAGCGCGATGAAAGATGCGCCCGCTGAAGCGAAAAGCTACAACGTACTGCAGCCTTATATGATTCGTTTTCCAAACTCAAATGCACGTAGACTATTCTTGTTATTAAGGCTGAACTCATTCAAGACGAAGGACCGCATCAGACTTCGAGCAGACGACACTGATTCAAATCCCATTTGTCGTATCTGCCTTAATGAGCCGGAATCCCTTAAACACCTGGGGTTATTTTGACACTCTTTAAAAAATGAAAGATCTGTTCATCTGGGACAGTGGTACGCAAACCATCAAACACTGCACGCGGACGAGTGGTGGCAGAAAATGTGCAATGGATCGGATTGGAAACTAATTATGCCCCTGACCTCTTTCCTGGCTGTAATCGGGGAGAGGTTATCTAAAAACTCAAGTGTCTGATCCCTGATTCGTTGAAACGAAAGTATAATAAGTGTGGACTGACCAATGAGCTAAACACCTTGGAGAAAGGTCCGTACACTACTTGTGTAAGGCAGAAGAGACGAACATCTCAGGGGCATAACGTAGAGGAGTAATAACAACATTAAGATGCTAAATGTTTTGTTTTGAATTGTGTCATATTTTAAAGGTTTGATTTTTAAACCAATAAAAAAAATTTTAAGAAAAGGTATTTTGGCAATTTTATACATCAATCTGTGTTTTTCTTCTATGACATTTCTTAAGTTATAATTTGATATTAGAAAGTACCTGTTTTTCTGAATTATATTATATACTTTTTGACTGTGCAAATCATATTTGGTAATAAATATACATATGTTGTTCTGAACCTTTATTTTCTGCTTAGAAATGAGCAGATCAATTCTATTCCTTTGGTCGGCTTGTATTTTTTCTTCAGTTATTTGTTTCCTGTAACCCCTTTCTTTGAATTTGTTAATATTTCACACTGTTCTTTATACAGTTCCGTCTTACTACAATTCTATTTTGCTCATATGAATTCCCCTCCTGGAATATTCTTGAGTGTACTAGATTTGTGAAAGCTCAAAGCTAAAATAAGGAATTTGCTTCTGTCGGTTTGCGAAATCTGCTTGTTTCAATACATTCTCCCACACACCAAACCTTAAAACCCAGAAATTTTATTTTTATTCATGTCATAAAGTAATATATATGTGATTCCATGTGTTTTCATAAAAAACTCAAATATTCTTTTAGTTTTCTTTCTCCCCATAGCATGAAGATGTCAACAATAAATCTTAGCCACCTGATGATGTAATCTGTTTGATATTTGTAAACATATGTTTCTCCCCTATAACCTACAAAAGGGTTAGCCACTAATGGTGAACATATTGGAACTATTGCAGCACCTTTAGTTTAGTTTATTTATTTGTTGAGCGCAGCAAGCCCTGGGGCATCGGGGCGCTTATCTTGCAAGTTAAGAAATGACATACCTTCATGATTCTTTTTACAAAGGGTGCATACTAAGAGTAAGGTTGCATACAGTGGGTTTGCATATTTACAAAAAAAGCATAATAGAATATTATATACAATAATTACAGTGCCAATGTAGAGTAGTTCAAAGGCGAAGTCATGGGGTGCTACTGTCTTGATCCTGTTGCCATACCTTTGCATTTTTTCTGAACCGGTGATAGGAGGGTTCAGATCTTAGCGATATGGGGAGAACGTTCCAGCTTTTGGCAGCTAAGACTGGGAAGCAATTCCTTCCTGCTCTTTGTAGATTGAACCTGGGTATTTTGAGGCAGTGAGTCTGAGCGGTTCTGGTGGGTCGGGCTGGTATGTTACGTGAGATACTGTTGGATAGATACTTAGGAGCCAGATTGGCGAGGCACTTATGTGTCAGTGACAAGGTTTTTAGTGCTATTCTTTGCTTGATGGATAGCCATTTCAGATTGCACCTGGTTTCGGAAATATGTTGAGACCTGGGTATGTTCATTGCTGATCTAATGGCATTATTTTGTGTGACTTGCATTTTCTTTAGTTTCTGTTGGGTGGTTCCTAGATATAGGGCCTCATTACGACCCGGGCGGTAAGTACCGGTCATTACCGGCATGGAGCAACTACTGTGTCTGTACTGGCAATAGACCGCTAAAAGCAGCCTATTACGAGTACGCGGGTGCAAGCTTTGCGCCATGCCGGTAATGACCCCACCGCCATGCCGTAAAAGTGTGAAAAATCTCCCTTCCGGCATCGTACGTAGTGCAAATAGCACCACCGGCATCCAAGCCATCTGCATTAGCGGTGACCGCTAATAGCGGTCACCTCTATTAGCAGAAACCGCTATTAGCGGTCACCGCTAATAAGCGGACCCAGAAGTAGCGTCATCGCACAGGAACGGGAAAGAGCATGGCGGCCATCTTTAAAAACACAATCCATTGCCATCCACCACAACCAGGAGCCATCTGACCCCCAGAACTCTACCACACCTCCAACACTGCCTGCTGCATCTCACCATGCTGAAAGCTGTTAAAAAAACCACAGATCGCCTGCGCAAGGAGCGCTTCTCCCGAGAGGAGTTGACCATGCTGGCGGAGATGCTGCACGAACATGCAGATGTTGTGTTCTCCTCTGACATGTTCCGCCCTGCAGTCCAGCGCAAGAAACAGATATGGGCAGAGGTTGCCCAGAAAGTAAGTGCCGTTGGCACCACACCCCGCACTCCCAAAGATGTACGTAAGCGTTGGGACGATCTGCGTTTTATGCGTGCGGAGCATCCTCTCCACCAACCGCAACCTGGGCATGGCAACAGGCAGAGGGGCGGACTCCCCCATCAAGTTGCAACCATGGGAGGAGATCTGCACCAGCACCATAGGGACGGAGGCAATTGAGGGAGTGGGGGACATGGAGCGAGGAGCCCCGTCATCGGCCGATGCAGGTAGGTGTCCCAAATGAAACAATGCTAATACCAACACGATGATGTCCACCTGAACTGACAGTGCAATGATGTAGAGCAGATCCACCAGACACATATGTACAAGACTGCCTACAGGCAGTGCACAGCATCATCTTGTCCACATGCATAATGGACCCCATATGTGTTACAACCCAGACTCTTCCATGCATCACCCACCCAAAAGCCAAGCAACCCGTATGTCACTCACCCAATGTCAATCAACTGCCATTCCATATGAATGCAGCCACCCCAATTCACGCATTCAGACAGTGGTGACGAGGACACTAGGGAGGATGATGCCACGCCACAAAAGAAGGCCAGTGGCAAGGAGGGAGAATACCGCCCGCGACTTCAAGGGGTACAGGCCAGCCTGCACCACTGCGAAAGGGCAAGAAAACCCCAGAGGCCACAGCACCAATGTGCACTACGGCCCCCACAACAGCACCCACACCAGCACCCAGGAGCCAGTGGCAGAAGGCACAGCATCGGCTGCCAGCAGCACAGTGGGGGAGACAGCTGCCACAGCAGCAGTTTCGGACAATGAGGCAGATGTTCAGGCGCATGGCGCAAATACCGGCACAGCCCCCCTGCATTCACCACAACTCTCCCCATGCAGCATGCAAGGGCTGTCTCATGGGGATTCATAGCCCGTCAGTTTTAGCCCCACGCCAACTGTGCATGATCAAGAAACACCGTTTGAAACCCCTCACACATCCACCACTGTTCCAACCAGCCAAGAGGGGATCAGGCCATTCAGAAGCGCCAGGAGGAGCTGACAGGGCTGTTGACGCAGCATATCCAGGAATGTGGCAGGGCAAGGGATGACATTAGGGAATGTGCTGCATCCCTGAAAACAGCAATCGAGACCTCCTCGAAGGACATTTGCGCCAAATTGGCAGCAGTGCGGCAGGTCCTCTCCAAAATCGTGGCAGCAATGCAGGCCATGCATCCACCACAGTTGCCAGGACAATCTGGGACAACTTCTAATGCCAGCTCAACTAGGACCAGCCCCGTGCATAGGTCTGGCAGGAACCTGCGCAGATCGGACAGGGGTGCACCTGGTTCTGGTAGAGGGGGAGGGCTGTAGGTACAGTCAGGCATACCGGTCCCATGTGGACTAATGGTGCACGCCAGTGCACACCATGTGTGGGGAAGTCAAGGGGGGAGACGGAGGGGGGAGAGGGTGTGTGGGGGAGTTGAGGGGGGAGGAGGGAGAGGGTGTGTGGGGGAGTTGAGGGGGAGAGGGTGTGTGGGGGAGTGGAAGGGGGAAGGGGTGTGTGGGGGAGTTGAGGGGGGAGAGGGTGTGTGGGGTGGAGGGCTTGTGCACTTTGTTATATTTCTTTAATACACCTGTTGGGAAATCATAATTCACATGTGCGGACATTGCTTCTTGTGTACCTATGCTTTATTGGTGAACAGTTTACAGTGTCCATGTCCCTGATACACCCAGTGCCCTGTGTGCCACCTCCATGTCACACATGTGTGCTAGACACATTGGTTGATCAGAGTCTGACGCATGGCACGTCCCTCCTGTGCATCGCTGCCTCCCTGAAGTGCAGCCCCATCTCCACCCTCCTCATCGTCAGGTGGTTGCAGTTTAGCGTCAGGGGGCAGAGGCACCATCCGTCTGATGCACATATTGTGTAGCATGACACATGCCATGACGATCTTGGCCACCTTCTCATGGCCGTACAGGAGTGCCCCACCAGACCTGCTGAGGCAGCGAAACCGTGCCTTCAAGAGGCCAAATGTCTGCTCAATCCCCACACGGGTACGTGTATGCGCACTATTGTAGTCCTCCTCGTGCCTGTTCTGCAGGTTCCGGACTGGGGTAAGGAGCCACCTCCTCAAGGGATAGCCTGCATCACCCTCATGTGGGCAACAATGTGTATGTGTAAGTCATCACATCATATGGGACCTGTATCAATGACACCATAGCATGCATTGATTTACTGTTCGCTACCACATATCCATGCATGAATACAGACACACGATGTGACTGCTATGTGTGTATTCCTCCTATGGACAGGTGTGCGTGCCATCGTCTAGTGGGCGCAGGGGGGTCCTATTCCTGTGAGTGATCATGCACTGTGTTAGTCCACGCTGGGGCTGGTTGTTCCCATGATCTGGCTGATGTGCAGTCATTTCTATGCTTTCATCCTGTCACTGTTGATGGCAGCCTCATGATGCTCTCACTATGCACGACAGGTGGTGACATGCAGTTTCGGTGGACTTCTGTGTTAGTGTAGTGGTGTTTTAATGTATTTGGCCCTCATGTGACTCCTTTGTACGCAGTAATGGAGGACTGTCCTTTCTGCTGATGGTTTTTGGTGCTGTGCATTGGCCATACTAATTGCTTGTAGCTGCATTGTGTTGCGGGGTATACGGTCTAATTATGTACAGTGCACATGTTGATGGCTATGGGATAGTTGCAACACTGCATCATTTTCATGGTAGGGCAGCTCACGTCTTGCATTTTGGGGTCAAGTGTCAGGTCCAGTCTGGCCTGCTTTGGGTTATGAGCATGGTCCATTCTCCCAGGCACTCTCAGCCAGGTGAAGTATGCATCTCTCCCCCCCCACATCTCAGCCAGGTGAAGTATGCATCCCCCACCCCACATCTCAGCCAGGAGAAGTATGCATCTCCCCCCCCCACATCTCAGCCAGGTGAATTATGCATCTCTTCCCCCCCACATCTCAGCCAAGTGAAGTATGCGTCTCTGCCCCAATCACCTACCCACATCGCAGTTCCATGAGCCTAACATGCAACTCACCGAGAAGCCAGGATCTCTGCCCCGCATGTCGCTCCATGTGGCGTGGTATCGTGGAGTTCCGCAGGGCCATTGAATCATGGGTTGATCCGGGGAATCGGGCACAACAATGTGTGATTATCTTGTTTGAGTCACATACCATTTGTACATTGATGGAGTGGTATAGCTTACGGCTGCGATACACTACTTCCATGGCATGTGGGACCACCAATTCCACATGGGTGCAGTCGATGGCGCCAATGCAACCAGGGATGCCGGCCAGTGAATGGAAGCCAACTTTGGTGTTGGAGATCTCCTGGGCTGTTCGTGGTAGGTAAATGTGGTCGCCTGTGTGCTTCAGGAGGGCATCAAGCACTTGGTTCAGCGTACGTGAGAATAATGGTTGTGATATGCCATGCATGTGCCCCACTGTGTGCTGGTAGGTGCCTGTGGCCAGGAAGTGGAGCACAGACGCTACCTTCAGTAGGGGTGGGATGGCGGTGCGTATTTCAATCCGGCTGACAATGTCGTCATGTATCATGTCCACAATGGAGGTGAAGGTGTCCCAGTCCAGAAGTTACAGGGTGTGGATCTGCTCAGGGGTTAGGTTGAATGGACTGGCTCTGATGCGAGGTATTGGGGGCTGCCTGCGTGGTGCCACTGGCTGCACTGGTCGGGCATGCTGTGCCTGCCTCACCCTCCTTCTTCTCCTGCATCTCCTCTGTGCTGCCTGTTGTTGTTGTTGTTGCTGCTGGAGTTCCACTGCAATCATGTCCTCCAGCCCCAGTATTGCTAGTAGTATTGGAATCATTTTGGTGTGTGACTGGGTGTGGGAAGGGGTGGGGTGTGCTCCTTTTGTGCTGGCCCAGTCTATATTTCCTCCACCTGTGCTGATTGTGTGCACCTGTGGCAGTTGGGAACACTGCACATGGCCGTTTATGGGCGGTCCGCGATGCCGGTATTTGTTCCATGCCGGTAAGGTACTTTTCGGGCTTCAGTAGGGCGTTATTTGCATGTCCGCCTGACTTGTGATGTTCCCCTGTCTACGCCATGCCGGTATTTGCGGCATTAAGGGTCGCGTGCCTGCGCTCCTGCCGCTATTGGCGGCACCGTTAATTACGGTGCCACTAATAGCGGGTTGGTGTGTCATAATCGCGCGGAGCGGTAAGCGATGCCGGTAATCCATTACGGGCATCGTTATTCACTTACCGCCCGGGTAGTAATGAGGCCCATAGTGTGTTACATTAGTCAAGTTTTGACATGACTAGGGCTCTGGCTATTGTGATGCAATTTGCCGTCGTGATGAAAGGTCTGCATGCAGTGATTAGTTTGCACATGTAGGCTTATGCGGCAGCATTTGCGTTGGTTTGTCTGTTTAGAGAGAGAGCCAAGTCTATGTAAATGCCCAAGGTTTTTACATCCTTGAAATTTTTATTGTGTTCCCATCAATGTTGAATGAGGTGAATGGCTCATCTAGTTTCTTAAGGTTTGCTGGGGAGCATAGGAGGAGCAGTTCTGTCTTATCATCATTAAGACAGAGTATGTGCTTGGCCATCCAGGCTTGAATAATGAGGCAGATGTCATTAAGGGTTTTGCTATCCGTTGCATAGTCTCCTGTGATGGGGATGAGTATTTGGGTGTCATCAGCATAATTGGTATAGGTGACACCCAAATAGTAAAGGTAATCGAACAGAGGCTTTGTCAACACACTGTAAAGTGTTGGAGACACGCAGGATCCTTGGGGGACTCCGCAGATGACAGGAGTTGGTTCCGCAGAGGCTGAAGGTGCAAAGACCCCATGGATCTGTTGTTTAAGAATGATTGGATCCACACTTTGGCTTTATCCGAGAAGTGCGCAGCAGATGTTAAATGGTTGCAGAGGATTTTATGATTTACCAAGTCGAACACTGCCAACAGATCTAGTAGGAGGAGAATGGCCAATTTGCCTTTGTCCTTTAGGGCTTGAATTTGGGTCTTAAGGTCAATCAGGGCTGTTTCAGTCCCATGTCTGGGTCTGAACCCTGATTGTCTGAGGCCAAGTGGGTCGTTAGATTCTAGGTGTTGTTGAATCTGCAAATATGCTGCTCAATCTAATAACTTCAGCAGAAAGGGTACATTTGTGATGGGTCTATAATTGGACGGATTATTGGGATCTAGAGTTGGATTTTTTAGTAGTGGGAGTACCCAGGCATCCTTAAGGTTGTGGGTTAGGATGCTTGATTTGAATGAGGCATTAATGAGGAGTGTGATGAAAGGGGCGAGTTCCTTCACTGCCTCTTTAATAATAGGAGCAGGGCATATATTTCCCTGGCACTTAGAAGGTTTTAGCTTCATGATGATGTTCTCTACCTCTTTGATAGAAAGTGGGATGAAGTTGAATTGGTTGTGGGTGTTCCGGTCTGGTGTAGTGGGAGCTGGTGACGGGGTTGCGTTATTGATTTGTAGTTTTTTGGACTCTATTTTATTGTGAATCATTGAGATTTTGTCTTGCAATGCTTTCTGGATGTTAGTGCACCAAGTGATATCTTTGATGCAGGTGTCTGGAGGTGGGGCTAGGGAATCAAGTTCTTTGAGAATATTAAAGAATTCCTTAGTACTAGATTTAGCTTTATAGATGCGGTCATTGTAATTATCTTTTTTGGCTTGGAAAATAGCTTCTTTATAGTTGGCGGCTTAATTGTCGTTGTAATTATCTTTTTTGGCTTGGACAATGGCTTCTTTATAGTTAGCAGCTGCTAGTAGGAAGTTGTCCTTGTTGGCTGTGGAAGGGAGACTTTTCCACAAGGCTTCAGCGTTTCTTTTGAGTTTTCGTAGGGCTCTAAGACGCTGGGTGTACCATGAATTCAGGTGCGCGCAAGGTTTGGATTTGCGCTGTTTTAGTGGTGCTATAGTATTAATGGCATTGAGTAAAGAACGATTATAAAGGTCAACTGGGGCCGAGGGATCCGTGAGTGTTGTTGGGGAGTTGATGATTGGCTAAAGTAGGGGCAGTAGATTCTCTACTGTGATGTTTCGTTTGTTTCTGTTGCTCATAGGTTGGGCAAAGTTCTTTAGGCTGGGCTGATTATCTTCCTTTATGGTGAAGGAGATCATGTGATGATCTGACCATGCGCATGGTGTGTTGGACACAATGGGCCTCATTACGAGTCTGGCGTTAACCGAGGCGGTAAAACCGCCTGGTTAACGCCGGACTCGTATTACCATTCCGCCTCCATGATTCCCGGAATTACCGGGGCATTACAACCCCGGTTTTCCGGGAATCACGGAGGCGGAATGGTGTAAATCCCCATTCCCATTGAGTCCTATGGGACTCGATGGAAATGGGGATCATGGAAACACCGGCAGCATCTCGTAATGCTGCCGGTGTTTCCTCGTCCGCCTGCATGCGGGAGGTGTTAAACCCGCCAGGTCAGACCTGGCGGGAACATCACCTCCCGCCTGCAGGGGTCGGACTCAGGCGGTCCGGAAACAACGGTGGCGGCGGGTTTACCGCCACCGTTATTTCCGGACCGCCTGTGTCGTAATGAGGCCCAATGTCTTTGTCTCAATTGAGATCAGTTTACAGTCTATGGTTCTGCCTTTGTTGTGAGTTGGTTCCATTATGCAATGTAGGAAACCTAATTCTGTGATAGTATTAGCTAGTGAGCAAGACTTTGAGTCTTTGGGGTCTTGGAAGCCTAGGTTGAGATCACCGATAAGGATAACTTGTGATTTTGTCTTGATGTTGGTAGATAGGAGTAAGGAGGTATCGTCTTTGAAAGTAGAGGTGGGCCCCGGGGGTCTATAGATAAGATGGATGGTGATTGTGCGGGATGGTGATGTTGGAAGCTTGACGGACAGTAGTTCTGCAAAAGGCATAATATGGTTGGCAATGGCCCTTAAGCCTAGTGATGTTTTGTAGATGAAGGTGATGCCTCCGTCTTTTGTTAGATTAGAGTCTCTGTCATGGCGGATGATGGAATAATTTTCAGGGATGGCAAGGGAGAGTAATGGACCTGATGAAGCATGGAGCCAGGTCTCTGTGATTGCTAGAAAATCGAGGTCTTGTGATGTTATATAGTTGGCAATGTCTAGCGCATGGGCAGGTAGAGATCTGGCATTGATTAGAGTGCATTTGATCTTAGAGAGGGTGTTGTCCAATTCGCATTTGGGATGTGGAGGGCATTGAATGTGACTTCTTTGAGGGATCATTTACGTTGGAGGAGCATTTGATGATAAGAAGGGTGTACAGTCTGGAGTCTAGTCGAAGATTTCTGTTTTTAGTTGGGCACGGACGGGTAGTATTGGGTGTTAGGAAGGCTTGGTTGTGCCTAGGTGTAGGAGTAGTGTGAGATGGCTTGTCTATCGGTGGTGGTGCATTTGGCAGGAGTTCAGGGGTCGCTTGTGGGCGCGGCTGTGGGATTTCAGGTGGGGGTTTGTGAGCCGAGGAGTGCAGACACATAGGTGTGATTGGTGTGGCTATGGGTGCTGATTGATAACATGGTGGTAGGAAGCCAGTAGGTGGTATTAGACCTGATGAGGGTAGGCTGAGTGACATAGATATGCGGACACTTGGTGTGGAGATACCGTCCATTGTACGTGTCAGTGAGTAGGAGCTTTTCATTATGGCTGGGGTGGACAGGTACATGCTCGTGAGGCAAATTTGGATGTAAGCTATGATGGGGAGTAGCATATGCATGACTAGACACTTTGTAGTTAACGCTAGGGTCAATGGTAAGGGAAGGCTTATAGTGAAAGGGACTTACTAGGGAGGTCTCAATACTGTGATTGAGGTGACTACTTGGGCTTGAGAAGTAGGATTTATGACAGTTAAGCTCAGCTATTGTCAGATGAACTAGCAAGGGCTGAGACGCAATTCTAAATAGTGGGCTAGCATGGTGGTGGGCGCAGGTGGCAAAATACAAGGCACAGTGTGGGTGAAATTAGCACAATGCGGGCACTAGTTGCAATAGACTAGCAGAGGCTGGGACACAATGCTAGATAGTAGACTAGCAGTAGACTAGCATCTGGGCACAGGTGGCAAAGTACACGGAACGGAGTACAGGTGCAATTAGCACAATGCGGGCATTGGTTTCAATAGTCTAGCAAGGGCAGTGACACAATCTAATCATATCAAGTACAGGGCATGCAATACCGGTGAAGTTAGCACAATGTGGTCGCTGGTTTGAGTAGTCTAGCAGGGGTAATGACACAATGCAATCATACAAAGTACAGGGCACGCAATACAGGTTAAGTTAGCACAATGCTAACTATAAAGCCGCCAACTTGTTGAAAGGCTTTATTATCAAATGTGAACTAGTGTTTAGGACGGTGTTTTCTACTAGGTCTAATAACATGAGTTTTTCAAATAGAAATGCTGCTGCTTTTCTATGATACAAAACATCTATAGCTTGGAGAGCAGATGTATGCTCGATGGACGTATATAATGCAAAAATATTCAATTTAACAAGCCAATTTTGGATTCGCTATGTTATATCTTGTAGTTGTTTTAGAGCATCCACACTGTCTCTTACATAAAATGGTAGTTTTGTTGCCATAGTATCCAAAAACATATCTATCAATTCAGATACTGGTTCAGAGATTGAGCCTATTCCATTCCCTGTTGGCCTTACTAGTGGTCATTTCTCATAATCTTTCTGTATTTTAGGTAAGAAGCATGTAATTGGAATAATTGGATTTTTCACACTCATTCGTTTTATATCTTTTATTTGCTAATGAGGCCTTCATTTGCCCATGATTCTGTCATTGGTTTACATTGTCAGATCTTTCCAAGGATTATGTGTAATAATGTTATATTCTCCTTCATTTTGTAAATGGTTAATTCCTATATTATTTGAATCTTGTTTATCTAAAAGTACAACGTTGCCCTCTTTGTCTACATTTTTAATGATCAATTTTGGATTAGTACCCCAGCATTTTAATGATTTAATATCTTTAATCTTCTTTAGTCAGATTTACTATCGCTCATTAGAAGGTATAAACTACAGAGAAAAGAGCACAGGTAACTGATAATAAATAGCACTAGATAACTGTGGGACGACTGAAACAAAAATATCCATGATCATTTGACTTAAATAAAGCAACAACAGATGAAACTCATCATTTTTTGGCAAGAACAGCAAGGTCATCGTACCTATTCCAAGATGGTGCTTGCATCGTACCATCCCTAAGCATACCAAAATCAATATTTGAGTCATTTGTCGATGCCTAGCAACAGGCTGGTATGCTAGTCAACTTCAAAATGGCGGCAGAATTCAACAGAATGCCCCCAACATACTGTTATCATGCTGAACAAATTCAACAGAACAGAGTTATAAAACAGACAGAAAAATCAATCTTTAATTGAAGGGAATTGGATTTTATTTCATAGCAGATATAAGGAAATATTTTTTCTATAGTGAACAACTAATGAGTATAATTTTACACTGCACATTCTAAGTTTTTCAATCTAGAAAGAAGAACAAACCAATAAATATAAGCACCAGAATTGTAAACAAAACCTAGCATATTTGAAAACAAACCTAATTCATTGGAAAATGTGGAAAATCGAAAAATAATAGAAGTACAAACCTATACCTTGCTCATTGGAAGCATAATTAAATAGAATTATTTTTTTATGCATTACTCTTTTCAAATTAGATAATTAACAACGATAGAAAGCAACTGAAGGAGAAAAGGCATGTAAACAAAGATTATTTGAAAGCTGTGCAAAAACGTTGGTATATTAATAATAATAATTGAGCACAATCTGAATTCTAAAAACTTTATGAAAGTAAAAAATGGCAGTGTCTTTAATTTTTAAACACTGCTTGACTGACATCATTTATAAAGGCCAGCAAATCATATCATAATACATATCTTCCTGATTCCCTCCACCTCCCGCTCTCCATCTGGGCCCCAAACGCTGATTGGGCCTTAAGGCCTCCAGCAAACCCCTTGAGGGGTTAGTCAGATCACGTTTGAGCTTCCCAGGCTTTTACAGCAGCCCACAGCTACCTAGTGAGTGTTTTGCCATCAGGCCCTAGAATCCATCAAGCCCTTGACACATAGTGCGTTTAGTTGCACTTATTTGGTAATATTTGCCGGCTTTGGCGTTCATTCGCCTCTTTCCCCAGCCTCCCCGGCCATCTTACCGATTCCCTCCCGCTCTCCATCCGGCACCTGAATGCTGATTGGGCATTAAGGCATCCAAAAAACCCCTTGAGGGGATAGTCAGCTCGTGTTTGAGCTTCCCAGGCTCTTCCAGTTGGCCACAGCTATCTGATGAGTGTTTTGCAATCAGGCCGCATCCTCCATCAAACCCTTGCCACATAGTGCATTTAGTTGCACTTATTTGTTAATATTTGCCTGTTTTGGTATTTGTTTGCCGCTTTCCCCGGCCTCTCTGGCTATCTTCCTGATTCCCTCCTCCTCCTGCCCTCCATCTGGCTGCCGAACGCTGATTGAGCATCAAGCACTACTTAACATACCCTCTCAGGACAGCCCCCTTCCCGGGCAGCCCTTGGCTAAGGACACCCAGGTAAAGGGCAGCTCCTGAAGAACCAGCTGAAGTCTGTGTTTGCCCGTGTTCATCTAGGAAGGCTGCAGCAGTCAACCAGCAGTGGCTGAGAAGGTAAGTGTCGTCGGCGGGGGGGAGAGAAAGCCAGTACTATAATCCAGTAAAGCCCCACCACTGTTAATACCTACTTTAACATAGCTACTGCGTTCCAATTCTAGGTGTTTCCCCACTTCTCACATTTAGCCCAACTGTGTTAGTGAGCCATATCTCGCATTTGGCCCATCTGTGTTAGTGAGCCATGTCTCGGATTTAGTCCATCTGCGTTAGCGAGCCGTATCTCGCATTTGGCCCAGCTGTGTTAGTGAGCCATATCGTGCATTTAGCCCATCTGTGTAAGTGAGCCATATCTCACATTTGGCCCATCTGTGTTAGTGAGCCATGTCTCGGATTTAGTCCATCTGTGTTAGCGAGCCATATCTCGCATTTGGCCCAGCTGTGTTAGGGAGCAGTATCTTGCATTGAGCCCTCTTGTGCTAGTGGGCCATAGCTTGCACGGATGTATCGATGGGGCACAGGGAACACATCACCCCTGGAGGAACCTATGGGGGTGGTAAATTGCTGCACACCACAATGTACTACAGGGGAAGGGATATGGGTCGCATTTAGTCAGAACAACGGGGTAGGAAAGGTACTGCCACTCAGTAACCCTACTAAAAACTCACCCTTCTGCATGCACTTCTCAAACTCTGAACTAAACACAACCATACTTCTACAACAAAACAAACCGCACACACTTCACAACACCAAAACAATGAAATAAACCACACAGTCTTGCCCAGCACCAGATGGTGGCTACCAACCAAAATACACACCTACGTCCAGTGAACGGATTCACTGAACTGAAGCTGCCAACAGCACATCACAGCTCTCTCGCTCTTTTCTTCGCTCAGTCCTACTATCTTACTGCCTCCCTCCTTGCTTTAAAGATCCGCTAGAGTGCCAAGAGACCAGGCAGGAGGCAACAGTGTGCGGTGTAAGAACCTTTAACATAGCATAACATATAGCAGTGTGCAATTAAACAAAACCTGCATGGGAATAATTGATAAAGTAGACTTTTAGAAAGGTTGATTTGGGTCGGAAGAAGCTCATAAACATTGGTGTAAAATACATATAAACACATTTCTGTGAAACATGTGTTGGCCTTAGTTTTAAAAAAAAGTGTGAATCAAAGAATTTATCATTTCAAGAGTTCAAATTTGAATGTGTATTCAATACTTAGAATTGTCACCAAGGAAATATTTTTTCTTCCTTGGCAAGGATGTTTCAAAAAATCAATATGAACGCAACCTAACCAACAAAAAAGTATTTTTTGAAAAATAAAGAGCGCAGAGAAACCACACATAAGTCTGGTAGTTTTGTCATGTTATGTAATTTTAAGCAGACATTAACAGAAGTGTCAGGACACATTGTCATTCTCTGGCGGATTTCATTTTAAATGTAGTAGCATATCAATCAATAAATGACATTAGCCAAAAGATAATATATACAATTAGCCACAGCCAACTCTAACTTCAGAAGCTAAGGAAGAGGCTACAGACATTTCTCAGACAAGTCAAGACCAGTGCAGGGCAATGACTCAGAGTTCAAAGAGACCTGATGACCACAGTATTCCTGGTTCCATGGGCAAGAGCACACATGAACCCTTTAAATTCTAAAACCTGGCCTAGTGGGTTCCTTAATCAGGGCTTTTTGCATGACCTAATATCTCACACACTAACGATGGAACTACAGTGGTGGCTGAAGAAGGAAAATCCGGAGAGGGGATTTAGCTTGAGTCCAGAAATCCCAGAAGTGATTACCACTGATGCAAGCCAGATAATATAGGGGGCAACATGGAGGAACCTGGCCACACACAGAAAATGGACCAAGGAAGGAAGCACAAAGTTGTTCAATTACAAAGATTTACTGGCTAGACAGCTATCTCTACTGGTATTGGCTCTTAGAGCCACGAGAATAATGCAATGATTTATATAGGCAACCCCACAGCAAAGGTCTATGTTAACTGCCTGGGTGGAACAACATTTGGTTCATTGGCAACGGTAGTGAATCATATATGTGCATTGGTCAGGAATCGTTTATCAGACCTCAAAGTGACTTATATGCAAGGCACTCTGAATGAGGAAGTGGATCGCGTGTGCAGGGTATTGCCTTCCTCCATCTCCATGTGTCAATTTCTGGAAGCCTTCACTAACATCTCCATGTGTCAATTTGTAAAAGACTTTGACTTTCTCTGGAATTTCTGATACTGGACCTATTTGCACACAAATTCAGCAGCTTACTCCAATCACGTTTGCTCCAGGAGCCTGAATCCATATGCCTGTGGAGTGGACGCCTTGACTATGATTTAGCCATTGGGCCTCCTGAATGCTTCCCTAAACCCTTCCGACATTTGAGTAAGGGGATGAAGGAGGAGACCAGGATAATGGGCATTACCAAGCAATCTAGGCATTAGCCCTGGGCATCTCCCTCGTCCCCTTCCTCGTGTAAGAGGACACACCATGTATCAGGCTGCTGTATCAGGCTGCAGGGCCCAATCTTAGAGACACACTGATTAAAATTGAATGCAACACCTGTGAATTTCTTATCAATATGACTATTCATCAGGATGCACCATTAACCAACAGGATATCCGACCCCATGTTCACATCAGACGGCATGTTCACTTGTAATCTGTAGTGGGCCATACACGGGGAAGGCGATATCAATAAGAAGAACACCAAGAGCTTCTACGTAATATGCAGCAATGCTTCTAGTCAAAGCGAGAGGGACTCCTGCCAACTCATATGACTTGGTAATACATACGCTTATCCACCTGCACAGAGTGGCCACAGAAGGCTTTCACACTTGCCTTCCTTTCAGAAAGGCCAAAAACATGCTATCACACTTCCTGAATTCACCTGTTCTTTCCAAATAGGAGGGTAAAGCTCTCTTTGCATCCAGGGAGCCTGATCGCTGGTCCTCCAGTCTTGCCCCAGAAGACACCAATGCGGGCAGGACAACTTACTACTCTACATTAAATGGAGTGCATACTTTGGGAAGAAACCCTTTTCCTGGTCCTGAAACAAGCGCACCCAGTTGAACCGGTAAGTAAGAAGCTCAACAAGACAATGCCGGCACATCTCCCAACCGTCTGACTGAGGGAATGGCTATTAGAATGGGAAACGGTCCAACTTCCAATCTTGCAATGGTCCTAGAGAGGCCCCTGCATTTATTATCCTTATTATTATTGTTATTAGGGTATTTACTGAGCACAGACCTAGTTTACGGAAGCAATGGGGCCCTTTACAATCATAGGGGAAGAATACAGTTAGGAAAGCAGAGAAACAAGGAAGTGGGGAGGTAACAAGAGAGCTGCAATGCTCCTCCCTATTGTTCTTTTGCAGCCTCATGCCATACTACTGTTTTTCTGGAGCAAGCCATGTTGTCATTCCACTTGTCTACAGTAGGAGTCGTTTACATACAATCAGTGGTGTTGAACTCCTGCCCTCGCAAGCTCAATCATGCAAGATTTCATGATAACTGCTAATAGATTTATTTAATGAAAGTGTATCTTTTATAGATATCTGGAAAACATGCAGCCATTTTGTCCTCAAAGACTTAGGGGGTCATTCCGAGTATGGTGGTAGCCATGGAGCAATTAGCTCCATGGCTGCCTCCCATACCGAGTCCGATGTTGTTCAATGGGGATTTACCGGTTCATTCCGACCCTGGAGGGACCGGTAAATCCCCATTGAACAAACCATTCCCCATTCCCATTTGAGCCCTATAGAGCTCAATGGGAATGGGGAGGGCGCAAATAACAGGCTTGCGAATTGCAAGCCTGTTATTTGCGCCCTGGCCCCTTAGCAGGACTCGTAAAGGACATGTGGTCCGACCACATGTCCCTTACATTCCCGCTAAGGGACCTTGGAATTGGGCGGTAGGTTATTACCGGCAACGGTCTCCTTACCAGTGCCCGGTATCCCCTACCGCCCACCTCGGAAAGACCCCCTAAGTCTGGCGCCATCTTTAACAATCAGAACTGCTCTCTAAATAAGGACAAATGATGTCTAAAAGCAAGAGCTTTCAGGAGAAGGGGTGATGGGAAAATCACTAACAGATTTCAAAAGGCCATTGGCAGAATATGAAACTATCAGCAAGACAGACCTGAAGGTCTAGGAGGATTTGCTTTCCTGAAAGGGGAGGAGGCTGACAGACTCAATAGGATCTCCGGTCCTTGCATAGCCATCAAAGTTTTTAATCTGAATGTGTGCCTTAATAAACGAGCCTCTTGGTCTCAGGTTTTATTTCATAGTTGGATGTAAGCGTTGGGTTTACAATGATTTTCAATGTAACTCAGGACAAACATACACGCCCTTAGCAGTTAAGGATTGAGATGTCCCTGCTGACATGGAGACATCTTACGGCAGTAACTCTTTTCCAAACACAAGGGTTCGCTTATTTTAGGCTTACTGTGGCACCAAATCTCATGATAGCCTTTAGCGACTGTCAGGCCAGCAGCATCATTTAGCTTCGGCAACCTCTGCTCTGCAGCGTCTCTGCCTAATGCCAGCAGCATCAAGTGGAAAAGAAAATAATCAGCTGAGAAAAAGTTCAAACGGTTTATGTAAAACACTCTTTACACCAATTACCTGGATGTCCAACTTATGTCCGTGGCTCATTTAGAGAGTTCACATTGTTTTCTTTAGGATCTGCTTTCAAGAAGAGACACATTGTTCTTTCTCGGTTTCTACAGCAACTCAACCTTTAGCTAATTGAAATGTGACAATCAGAACCCTGAATGCACTGAAGCTTGTTAAGTTATACTCTATTGTATGACATATGCAAATCTTCCTCAAGACTTGTGCCCCAGGCAGCGCAAATGCCCATTGTAAAGGTAGTTGCCATTCTGTTGGTGATATCAAATATGTTTTTGATCCACGAGCATTTTGTGAACATTTAGAACAAAGGCAACAAAAAAGACAATGCATTTGTGTGTCTCCCTTCTGCTAGGGCCTCTGCTGATCCTGGCTGCCACTGTGCAAGAGCGTGTGCTATGTCCTGAGTTACCCTTGTTATAGCTCCCTGTAATCATACCTCACATAGAATGTATCAGTGTTCTGTGTTCCTGTACCACATTCCACAATAGTGTGTGTTAGGTCTCTTTAGAGTGTTTAAAACATGGACTGTTGTGTGGAGTCAGTAGCACAGGCTGTGGCTCTGTAGGCTGCAATAAAGGAGCTTATTCAACTTACCCCAGTGTCATCTTTTCAATGGCAACGAGGATTCAGGTGTTTTGAAGGCCACAGAGAACAGGGACCCCAGCTTCTAGCCGCACAGAAGGCCACAGGACCAGGAGTACAGCATTGACGGAAGGAAAGAGGAAACAAGATAAGTGAAGGGGGTGGTCCCAGTGGGCAACAAGCGCCGGGGAATCCTTTCCCAGAAGGGAGGTACCCGGCAAGGGAACAGAAATTGGCTGCATGTGAGAGGATAGAGCACACTACTCGATAGGCACGCGGCCCGATCAGAAGAAAGGACCTTAGTGCATGCTACATGTGCACCCGCTAGCAAAAAAAAACATTGCTAAGGGAACACAGAGCCCCGGAGCGACACACCAAGCATTGGAAGCTGGCAAATAAACACGGCAAAGAGCGCAGTGATACTAGGCAGCAAATCTCGTGCACAGGAACGCGTAGATCACCAGCAGCAATATCAGAACAAACACCAGAGTGAAATAAACATTAAGCAAGCACAAAAAAAAGAATTTTGTTTTGTTTTTTTGTGCAATACTGAACAATAAATAAACACAACAGCAATGGCCACAGCAAGTATCCCACCACCTCCACCTTTCCTAGCAGAACCAGGAAATCCCCCAATAAGGTGGGAAAAGTGGAAAAGAATGTTTGACACGTACCTGTTTGCAATGGGCAGGACAAACTTGCCTCTGCAAGGAAACATGCCTCATTAACCCAAAGGGATGGAAGTGGGGAGGAGTGAGTTGTAGCGTTTGCCTCTCAGCCTTTGAGAGGTTCAGAGGCTAATTACTCAGTTGTGGAGAGGGAAACACTAGCTGTATTCTGGGCAATACTATACTTAACATTTTTCCTTTGGGGTCAGAAATTTGTGGTAAGGTTTGACCACAAACCATTAGTTCAGATGATGGCCAAAATGGGATGGAGTAAAGGGTCTACAAGGATATCTAGATGGTTGTTAGGCCTGGAAGGATATGATTTCTGTGTCTGTTATCTCCCGGGTAAGAGAAATTCAGTAACCGATTTTCTTTCGAGAAAGCCTGTGGAGTCAATGGTGCAAAAAAAAATCTTAATGTGGATGTGTTGGTGGTGGAGAGCATTGAGGAAGGAGCAATATGTGAAGATGAATGGGAAAATGCAACGGAAAATGACATTGGGCCTCATTATGGGTCCGGCGGTAACCATGCCGGTGCTACCGGCGGGTTGCCGCCGGACCCGAAATAGTTTACTGGTGCCTGACTTCCCATTGCCACCGGTTCATTACGAGTCCGGCGGCCCGGGAATTAAGGCACCGGAAAATTGTTAGTCCCCATTCCCATAGAGTCCTATAGGACTCTATGGGAGTGGGGACACGGGAGCACCGGCACGGTTCTTAATGGTGCCGGTGCTTCCGTCATGGGTCTGCCTACCGTACCCGCTGTGCCCGGCAGGGTCAAACCTGTCGGGCACGACGGCTCCGGCAGGCAGACCTGTAATATGCCAGTCCGGAAACAATGGTGCCGGTAAGCTTACCAGCACTGTTGTTTCCAAACCGGAAGGGTCAGAATGAGGCCCAATGAGTTGAAATCAGTTATACAGTGGGCGGTTATTGGATGGCCTGACAGAGAGGTGTTAGATAGGAAGTTTGAACCTTTCTTCGAAGTGAAAGATGAATTATCCTTGGTAGGAACTAAAATAAGGAGGGGCGTGAAATGTGTGCATCCAGAAAATATTAGGAAATGGTTGATCGTACTGGCATATCAAGGTCATTTAGGAATAAATGGCACAAAAAGAAGATTACAACAAAGTTATTGGTGGCCAGCCATGGACAGGTTAATTGAAAGGGAAGTAAGTGACTCTGTAGAGTGTGCTTTGAGTGACAAAAGCGCGGTTGTGCGGGAGACCCCTTTAATCCCAGTAGAAGTATCGGCCCAACTTTGGCAATGAGTGGCAGTGGATATTATGGGTCCTATTTTGGGTTTCGGGTAAGATACCAAATTTGTGTTTGTGATGGTAGATTACCACTCCAAATGGGTGGAGCGGACAGGTGTGGGAGAGGCCACCATAAGCGAACTAATCAGATTCTTAAAAGAAACAAATGTTTTTCAAGAGGGGTTTCCAAGTACACTGGTGACATATAACAGAGTGCAATTTAAGTCTGAAATGATGAGGACATTCTTGTGTGAGTACAGCATCAAACATGTGAAGATGCTCTATATGAACCCAGGGCAAATGGCTTAGTGGAGAGGGTGAATAGATTTATCAAAGGAGGGATTCAATTGGCGTTGAGAGCGGGTTTACCATGGAAGATCATACTCCGACAATTGATTTGGGGTTATTGCACCACACCACATTCAGTAACGAAAATGTCTGTTTGTTTCATTGAAAGGACGTGAGCCAGGGACCAAAGTGTGTCCAGGTTGGATGGGGGTGGCAACACCCGTGTGGGTGGATCGTGAGGAAGTAAAGAAGTAATCCAAAGAGGACAAGACAATTATAAAAGAATGTTTGATAACTCACAGGGTGAAAGAGCATAAATGGTCAGTTACAGACATGGTTTGGATCAAAATTCCTTGCATGGGGCCAAAATTTCTGGAGAGCAAGTTGTTAGGGCCAAAGAACATTTCTGCTGTAAAGGAGGGGGTGGTGATTATTCAGGGAGGTGAAGTATGGTCCAAAGGCAGGCTGGCCCTGTATAAGGAGGTGGCGGGGAGAAGTGAGGGGAATTAATTGATAGGTTTGGAAATTAATAATACTCTGGGTTTGGGAATTAAAAATGCTCCAGGACAGGAGTCTGGTGTTAGAGTTCCAGTTGGAACCAGGATGAGTTGTAGAGAAAGAAGAATGCCAAATCACTTGAAAGATTTCATTCAATGGCTCACTGTTTTCAGTTGTATACATATTGTTACATTGTGGAGAAACCTCATAAATGTTGAATATCCAATACTGTATCATAGAGTGCTTCATCATTATGCACTAGCTAATCTTTAACTACAAATTAAATTAGTAGGATTCTGTGGATGGGAAGATATGTTATGTCTTGAGTTACCCTTGTTATAGCTCCCTGTAATTATACCTCATATAGAATGTATCAGTGGTCTGTGCTCCTGTACCACACTCCACAATAGAGTGTGTTAGGTTTCTTTGGAGTGTTTGTGTTTAAAACGTGGACTGTTATTGTGTGGAGTCAGTAGCACAGGTTGCAGGTCTGTGGGCTTCAATAAAGGAGCTTATTCAATTTACCGCAGTGTCATCTTTTCAGTGCCCCAAAATGAGGGACACGGAGATGGGGAGAAAGGAGTGTTCCTTTATTGACTTTTTCCTCTTCCTGCCGCAAACATGGCCAAACATAAATGCGCATGTGCGAGCATGCGTATGTCCATTGGTTCAAGTCTGTGTGACGAGGAGCCTCGTCACACCACATTAAACGTGTCCTTTCCGGACACGACATCTTCCCCTCTATGGCAAAAACAGAATCACTTTACTCAGTTAGTTTCATATTTCCTCAATCAGTCTCACAGGCTTTGTGATGCATCGCTTTGGTCTTGTGGACATCTCCCCTGATGGTCCAGGCTCTGTTGAACCTCCATCATCATTTTCTTACCTTTCTTGACCGCCTTCCTCAACACTCTCTTCCTCCTCGTACTCCTCCTCTCTCTCTCGGTAAAGCTTAAATTGTGACACATTTTGTGTGATCCCCCTTCCAGAGATCGGGCGGTCACCATGGATCCCTTCATCTGCGCGATGACTAAATGTGCAGGATAAAATCTTGAATCCGACTTCCGTTCTTGTTTCTGTCACACAAGAATCTTGTCCCCCGCAGCGTTGAAGACTTTGCTTCCCGTCAGCATATCTTTTATCTCGCGATTCCTAGCCGCATCTTCGGCATGCAGAGTTGTGAGGTTATTTTCCCTAAACTCTTCTCTGTGAGGCAGTCTCATTTTCACGTTCCTTTGAAACACAAGCTCTGATGGGCATATTCCTGTTGTTCCATGTGGCGTATTTCTGTAATCCCTGAGCATATTGCATACAGCTTGGTTTAACGACATCTGACTCAGCTCATTTTGTTGGAGTTCTTTCTTAAGACTTCCCATACATTTCTCAATCATTCTGTTGGCCTGAGCCATAGCGATCTTCTGGTGACATATGCCCATGTGGCCCATAAATCGTGCGAACTCCAGACTGCGAAATGGTGGCACATTGTCAGATTCCAATATCTCAGGAATGCCCCAAGCCGAGAAGATGATGTCCAATTCAGGAATGATAGTTCTAGCTGCTGTGGACAAGATCTTCTGTACAAGAGGGAAGCGAAAGTATTCGACCATCACCACCATGCAGTATTTTCCACCACCAAACGGTCCAAAACAATGAACCACGACATGTGGCAACAGAGCCTCTGGCAGTGCTGACAACCTGAGTGGTTCCGGGCTGTGGGATTTTGATGTGCACTGACACAGGTGACATCTTTTTATTGTGCTTTCAACCATTGAGTCAATCCCTGGGAAACACATGGCATCTCTTATTTGTCACTTAGTGGCCACCATATCTCAATGTCCTTCATGTGCCAAGTCCACTACCTGCTGGTGGAGGTTCGTTGGTATGATTATCTGCCTCACACGCATCACAAGGCCTTCTGCAATTACTGACAGCTCGTCCTTCACCTGTTTGAATGCTTGCATTTCTTGCTCAAACGCCTCTTGGTTTCCATGTGCGTATTCTAAATCACTATCCCTCTACCTTTGAGATGCTATGAGTTCCTTTACTTTCTGTAGTATCCTGTCACTCATGGTGTGATCTCTCACCATGCTCGTCGTTAGTGGCTTCGGAGGTCTTTGCTCAGCGAGGAAATTAATGTATTCCTCCGTCATGGACGGATCACGGTCTTGTTTCACAAGAGGGTGCCGAGACATGAAGTCTGCCAGGTTGTACTCTTTTCCTGGCTTATGGATGATCGTGAAGTTGAAGTCTTGCAACCTTAACCCACACCTCTCAATCTAGGAGGCATCCTACACTCAGGGTTTCTGTAGATAGTGACCACCACTAGGTCAGGCTGAATTTTGCGGTGTGGTAAACGTGTCAGTAATTCTGTTCCGGTATTTTTCCCTGCACCAGCAAACTCAGAATGTGGTTGATTGTGACAATCAATGTGTTCTTTTTTAAAAAAATTATTCTTTGAGTTTCACTGAAACAATAATACCCGCTGTGGCTTATGGCCAAAGTTATTTAGCAATTACCACCTAATCCAGCTTGCCACCCCAGGTGTTATTGCTATTAGCACTGTGTAGCTGAGCCCTGAGGTGCTAATCCTTTTTTGGTAAATAAAAAAATGGCACGTGCGGTGCTTCTGGGGTTATAGAAATGGAAGACAAGCGCAAGATGGTGTCTGTCTTCTAATTCCATAATTTAGGAGGCACGCCTTGAGAGAACACAGAAGGGAAGACCGAGGGGCAAGTAAGTGGGTGAGGAGTCTTGGAGAGAGAAGGGGAGGTTTCATAGAGGGAAAGAGGGGGCGGGTGTCATAGCAGGTGGGTGAGGTGGTAGGGAAGGGTGTTGTGTGTGTCGTAACATGGCAGACTCTGAGAAAGGTGTCGTCCTCAGGATGGAACACAGGTTTATACCATTCAGCCCATATTACAAACATTTTATTGACTGGCGCATTCTCACCGGGGTCTAATCAGATTTCCTTCTTATGTAGGTTTATATGAGTTTCGTTGACACAGACTGTACAGCGATGACTTTTTATGGTTATACAGCAAGGATGCCTATTTTCTTTGTTTTTCAATGTAGATGAATGTTGCCAATCATGTCAACATGGGTCAAGAATCCTGTGTGGCCAGGCTATTTCTGACAGCTAAGTCTTTGTCAAACGCTGGGTCTTTGGTCTGGTCTGTCTGGAATCTGCATTACCAAGCAATGTGTTCTGCTTTGGCACTGTGTAAGTATCAGTGACCTAAAGATGGTTTCCCAATTCACTGCTGCACTGCCCTCTTCTGCTGTGCTGTGGCTTACTCTGTCCATTTTAGCGGTATAGAGGTGGGTGACCAATGCCGTCCATTTCACTCTTCTACTTTTCGTTTGTGTTCTCCTTCCCTAAGCTTACCCTTCCAGTGTAGGTTCCTGGATATCAGGGCATGGTGTTGGTTCATGGGATTCCTTAAAGTGGGCCTTCGCCAAGGGTCATGTTGAGGCCCAGAGCTTCCGAGGACTTTCAGTAAAGCTGCAATAAAAAGCAAGTAATATGCGGATTGAGTTCCTGATCAATTGTCAGGAGAATACCAAGAAACCTTTCGAGGATTACATTAGGTTGACTGGAGCTAACAGGTAATAAAACCCCTGATCTGGCTCAGACTAATAAAATGCACCTTTAACATGCGTTTTAAAAAATGAATCTACATTCAAGACTTTTCTAGTCATTTGTAGCCGTAACACTATGGAATTAGATAGGGCCCCACAAAAAAAGAGGAACCAAATTGATAGATGTGTAACTCCACTTTAAAACACAAATAACGGAATGGGGCACCTGTTTACTGGAACATTACATGCAAAATGTGATGCTAAAATAAGGCTCAAAAGCGATATGCCTGCCTTAACATTCCTTTCTGCTAATTTTGCTGGAGGAGTGGCGCCATAGAATGGGATTACTATGTGTGCCTACAAAAACCAAATGGTTTTTCGCCAGCATGACATTTACATCCTTTTGGGCTCACTGCACAAGAATTTCAGACTTGCTTGAAGTGGAAATGTTGCTTTAATGTGACAGGCCACAGCATACAAAAACACGCTAACCGGGCTCCCTGGACTCACAGACTAACATATCAGTTGACAATCGCCAAAACAATGAAATAATTAAATTGTTTACAATTCATCACTTCCTGAGACTTGCTCCCTCCGCCTCAATTCCTCTCAACCGTCTTTCCTGCTTTCTCCCCCATCTTCTCCCCGAGGCCACATCCCTCCTTCTTCATTACATCTTCCCCCTATTTGTACCCCCGGGCTAGCCTGTTTGTGCAAACAGCACCTCCCCCGCTCCTTTACTGTGCTAGTACCCCTCTTTGCTTCCCCCAACCATCCTCCAAAGACCCATGTCCCCGGCACCAGCAAAACCCCCCCATGAGGTGTGCTTTCTGCCCCCCATCCCACCACTCTCTTCTACCTCCAACTTTCTATGATACCCTCCACTGCCAACCCAACATCAATCAAATAGTACTGGTTTCCCATAAGTGACAAGTGCACTCCATCTTCCCGAAACAAATCAAAAGCTTCACATGTGAACTCCTGGTGTGCAAGCATCTGCACCCCACAAGACCTGCACAACTTCACCATTTCCTTGGTAATGTTTTCCACGTCCGTTCCACCACCCCCTCCTTCACAGCTCCCCTCTATAACCTCTTTGGCATCAACTTGGTCCAAACCAGCACCACCGCAGGCCATATCTCTCTCAATCAACTAAGGTCCCTCTTCATCTTTTTTTAACAATTTCAGGCCCGTATCCACGACCATATTGTTCTCTCCTGCATGTAGTGAAACCAGAACCACCAGCACACCATAAGTTCTCTCAAACCCGCCAGCATAGGCAACAGTTGGTCCCACCTGAGCACCCCCACCCCAGACCATCTGTTACACTCACCTGGTCTCCACAGAGGCGCCGAACGAAGCTGGAGGACTGCAGCGGTCTCCACCAACGTGACTCGTAGCGAAGTGATGGCTGCCTGCACCCGCCCACTCAGTTTCGTCTTTCTGGCACGAAGGAAGATTTGCCTAAAAGGTTGAAATGGTATGTTAACTAGCCATAAGAAGTAGGACCGACTTCCACCTCCCGTGAACTCCTTGTGCCCCCTTCCACTATGTCTCACCTTAATGTTATGAATGGCAGGCTCTCCATCCTGTGACTGTATGCAGGGGTGCGTCGAGATACAGGAATCCAGTTAACTTCACTGATCCTGTAGGTTGAGTGTGGAGTTCCGGACAAGGATGACTCCGAGGTAAGTCTTTATGCCAATACTCGATGGTTTGGATTGCTTTAGAGTTCAGGTTGCCAAAGTTCACTCCTGTGCCTTTTCTTTGTAGATTCCCCTATGGGATGCACCAGATGAAAAGCGACTGCTCTCCAGAAATGGTGAGTAGAATGCCAAGGTAAATGTCTGTTTGCACGATGCAATAATGTCTAACATGCGATATTGTTCTTCTGTGCAACTAATCTGCTGTCCCTCTTCCATTCTGCAGGCACGGTGCGTCCGGAGCAAAGATCGTGTGATGGTGACTCGCGGAACCGCAAGCGAATGCAGATTCAGGTGAGTAGCTATGCTGTGTGAGATTGAATGTCTTTAGAGAGGCAGCTCACCTGATGTTTTCTTTTCCTTTCAGCGGGTGCGGCAGCTCCGGGACGGCGATCGTAGGCGTGGGCCTCGTTGTATCGCAGGAACGAACAGCATTCAGGTGAGTATCACAAGATGCTTAATGTCTTTAAAGAGGTTTTTACTCTACGCGGTTAACCTGTTCTTCCTTTTCTGCAGATGCGGACGATCATGACGGAGAATCAGTTACGGTCTTGTTCTATTCTTTACTCTCTCCTTCCTTTTCAGGCACGAATCGCGATGACCAGGACGGGCGTGGCTGAAGACAGGACTGGAGCTTGCAGACACGGTGAGCGTTACGCTGCAGGAGTGCAGAATAATACGAAGCGTGTTCTGTTCTGCGGGCGTGGTTTAAATAGCTTCCCAGAAGTAGTTCCCAGGTAAAGTAGTCCCTTCAATCACATCCTATAAAATAGTCCCCAGGTAAAGTAGTCCCTTCAACCAGCCTCAGACTGGGCTGCACGTGGTTCTGTTACTTGGTAACCTGCCTTGCCTAATAAGGCAGTATGAGCCTGTCATGATTCCTGCCCCTCATGTCCCCAGCCCTCCAAGATGTCAGGCTGGAGCCAGGCCACAATCACCTACCTGGCCCTCAAGGGCCTCTCCATCCTTCCAAAGACCCACTTGGAGTCAGAGACACCTGGGATACCCAGAGACTATTTAATCCACGCCCAGGCTGAGAAACAAGCTTTGTGTTTTCTGCACCTGCAGCGTGACACTCACCGTGTTCGGATCGGTCTCCAGTAGGCCTTCATCTTTCTTCTGCGCTCAGCTCCTGCAAGAACAAAAACACTGTTAGGAACAGCCTTGCCTTGCGGCGCTTCTGCCCATCATTCATCGCTTCTTCTGTTCTGCGGGCATCTTCGGCGGTGTCATTCCCATCCCGGAACGCCGCTTCCTAAGGAAAAGAACAGAAAAAAGGCATTAGTAAGCATTCAGCAAATCTTCGCTTATTTTTAAAGACTGTACGAGCTTCAAACGCTTACCTGAATCCCAGCCGCTCTGGGGGAACTCTGTCTCCGGAACTTCTCATCCATCTGCAAGAGGGAAAAGACACTCCAGGTTAGCGTGGTAACATCTAGAGGCGCCGCTAACCGTGCTTACTCACCGCATTTGTTCTTCATAACCGGCATCCACGCTGAAAACATTGCAGCACCTAAAAGACACAGAAAAATAACTCAGTTCAATACAAATACGAAAGGGTCGCATCGCGCTCTCACTCACCTTCAGCACTACTCATCTCAGCAGCACACCGCCAGCCCCGGACGCCGGACATCATCTAAGGAAGGAAAGGAACGAAGTTAGAGAACTGTTCAAAAGACTCATTATACCTACCTGTCGGACTCTTGCCATTGAAGTAACTAGGCAGCGACGAGCCCGCATCAATCAACGCGCCCTTGCGCTGAAAGCAGGATGGAGAGCACACTTTCCAAGAAAACAAGGTGAGCTGTGGATCAAAGGGAAGGGTTGGAACCCGGGGATGAAGGGGTTCAAGCACACAGAGACAATAGGGAGTTAAACTCTATCAATCCTGTGTTTCAGGCCCAGTCTCCAGTCGAGTAGACTCCAGGGAAGGGTTCAAGGTCTTAAGAGGTCAGAACAGGCTGAGTGACGTCCCCGTGGATACCAGGTGAGCGTTACAGAGCCAGGACTGAGTCCAGGAAGCCCTTAGGCAATCCTTTGGGGCCTTAAAGGTCCCCATGGGTGCCAGTACCCTGGGCAGGCTGATCTGCTCCGGATTTCCGGGGGCAAGCACCATGACAGCACTCCCCCCCAAGGCCCCTCCCAAGGGGGTTCGTCTCGCTGGTCCAGGCTTGGTCGGGTGGTTTTGATGGAACCGCTTTACAAGACGAGGTGCATGAACATAGTTACTTGGCTCCCACGATCTTTCTTGTGGACCATAGCCCTTTCAGTCAACAAGATAGAAAAGTTTCGATTTGACTAACTTTGAGTCCAAAATGTCTTTCACCTCGAATTCTGGTTCACCATCTACCAAGATGGGTCTTGGTGGTTTCGTTATCCTAGTTCCTGGTTGTACTGGTTTCAAAAGAGAAACGTGAAATACGGGGTGGACTCGCAAGTTCGGAGGTAACTCCAATTTTACTGCCACTGGATTGATGATGGCTTTAATGGTGTATGGTCCCAAATACCTGGGTTTAAATGTGTGGGTTCCTTTTAGCGGTATGTGTCTTGAGGTGAGCCATACCTTGTCTCCGATCTGATACCTTGGGGCTTCACTCCTGTGTTGATCTGCGGTTTTCTTGTATCTTTGCTTCGCTTGCTTTAAATGTTCTGTTGCCTTTTTGAAGGCTTGTATAATGGTAGTGTGTAAACTGCTTACGGCTGGCATCTCCAAGTGTTGAGGTGGGTCGAGTTCAGAGGTCCGTGGATGCATTCCATATATTGTGTAGAATAGACTTTGCCCTGTGTGCAAAGAGTTGTTGTAGGCATATTCGGTTATCCATAAAATGTCCTTCCAGTTACCTTCCGTTTGGTGTAACATGCACCGTAGGTATCGCTCTAACGTTTGGTTGGTTCTCTCGGTTTGACCATCGGTTTGAGGATGGTGGCTGGTCGAAAGTCTTAGGTCAATTTGGGCCAACTGGCAACATTTTCTCCAAAACTGGGAGATAAACTGACTGCCCCGATCCGAAACTAGGACAGAAGGGAATCCGTGTATTCGGTCAACTTGTTGTAGGAATTCTTTCGCCAGAGTTGAAGTGGAGGGAAAACCTTTTAACGGAATGAAGTGGGTCATTTTGGAAAATAAATCCACTACCACTAAAATGGTGTTGAATCCATAACAGGGGGGAAGATCCATGATAAAATCGAGGGATAATGTATGCCAGGGTGTAGGTGGAAGGTCCAGGGGTTGTAGTAGACCTGATGGTTTCTTTTTTTGGGCTTTGTTTTGTGCACAAATGCCACAGGATAGCACAAATTGTTTAATGTCTTTACGCCATGTGGGCCACCAGAAATGTCTCTTGATCTTAGCTTTGGTTTTTTCAATTCCAGGGTGGCCTTCTACTAAGGATTCATGGTAAAAGGAAATAACCTGTTTCTGCAGTTCCTTAGTAGGTAAGTAAAGGCGTCCTTGAAAGTAAGATAAATGATCAGTGATTGAATGATATTTGCTTTTATTCTTGTAAAGCTGTGGAATCGAGGAGATGCAAAATTTCCTTGTGGATGTCGTCCAGGGTTAGCGAGGTAGTTATCCTCAGAATTCTCCCTCCAGGGATCATGGGCACTGGGTCTGGATTCGAGTATGCTTCTTCCATTCCTATGCGGGATAGAGCATCTGCCTTGCCGTTTCGACAACCAGGTCGGTAAGTAATTACGAAATCATTTTCCGCAAAGAATAACGCCCATCTGAGTTGACAAGATGATTGTGCCTTGGCCGTCTTTAGAAATTTTAAGTTCCTTTGATCCGTAATTACCGTAATGGTGTGTCTGGCTCCGAGGAGGTAGTGACGCCAAGCCTTGAATGCTTCCTTGATGGCTAGAAGCTCCTTGTCGGTGATGACATAATTTAATTCAGGTGCTGAGAACTTTCATGACCAAAAGGCCACTGGGTGGAGTTGACCTGTCTCAGGGTCTATTTGAGAAAGGACCCCCCCATTGCCAAACTGGAAGCATCAGTTTCTACCACATATGGGAGTTCTGGGCGTGGATGTTTTAAAACTGGGCCTGAGGTGAATTTTCGTTTTAGGTCTTGGAAGGCTTTTTCCGCTTCATCCGACCACTTAAAACGTTTGTTCTTCCGTAATAAAGATGTGATGGGATGTACCAAATGTGAGAAGTCTGGAATGAATCTGCGATAGAAGTTTGCAAATCCAAGCATTATTGAACCCCTTTGATTGAATTTGATGAGGGCCACTTGAGGATGGCATCTAGTTTTTCGCGAATCCATCCGAACACCACTTGGGGTCAGGACAAACCCAAGAAACTCGACCTTGGTAGTGTGAAAGAAACATTTTTCCAATTTGGCATATAATTTATGTTGCCGAGGTTTTTCAAGTACAGCACGAACGTGCTTCACATGGTCTCGTTCCGAAGATGAGTACACCAGGATATCGTCAATGTACACAACGACACAGACATCAATTAGCTCACGAAGGACATCGTTCATAAAATATTGAAACGCTGCGGGGGGTTACAAAGCCCAAAGGGCATCACCTGGTATTCAAATAGGTCGTACTTGGTGCGGAAGGCGGTCTTCCATTCGTCCCCCCTTTTAACTCGTAGGAGATGGTACGCCCCTCTGAGATCCAACTTAGTGTAAATACGAGCATCCTTTACTTGGTCCAGCAGTTCCGGGATTAGAGGCAGGGGATACCGTTTTTTTACAGTTACTTGGTTTAATGCGCGGTAGTTAATACAAGTTCTTAGATCTCCTTCCTTTTTAGGGATGAAGAATAAGGGCGAGGTCGCTGGGGACTTGGACCGGCGAATGAAGCCGTTAGCCAGGTACTGATCTAAGTATTGCTTTAAATGAAGATTCTCGGGTTCAGTGAGGGCGTAGATTCTACTGCATGGAATCTGAGCTCCAGGTATAAGATCGACCTGGCAATCATATGGTCTATGAGGTGGTAAAGTGTTGGCTTGGTCTTTCTGGAAAACATCCTGAAAATCCTGGTAATCCTGAGGTGGCATATTTGTTGGATTTATGACTGTTGCAATTTTCTTGATTGGAAATTCTTCTGGATAACAAGTAGGAGCACATTCTGAGAAGGTCACTCTCTTATCACGCCAGTCTATGCAAGGATTGTGTGTTTCTAACCACGGCATTCCCAGAATTATTTGGAATTGTGGAGCCTTGATTAAGTCGAACACAATGGATTCTCAATGCCCTTCTTGGCCCAACAGTGTCATCTCCGTCACTGAGTGAGTTACAGGACCAGAAGCGATCTCCGTTCCGTCGACGATGGTGACTAAATCAGTTGTGGTCTTTTCGCAAAGAGAAAGATTCATCCTTGTAGCCAATTCCTGATCCATATAGTTGCCTATGGCTCCACTGTCGATGTAAGCTCTGACCGCATGCATACGAGACGGTTGCTGGTGACTAATAAGGATCATTGGTAAGGCTAGATCCGAGGTCTGGGAGTCCTTCTTCTCGCTTGACAAGCAGACCTCTTCGCTTGTCGGGCGGGGTAGTTTTCCGGCTCTGATTCAGCGCTAATCTTGTCGGCAACCTCGACTGCTTTCTTGGGTGGTTTCGCCAGACAGTCTCGTAAAAAAATGGCCAGCTGTTCCGCAATATAAGCATAATTGCTGCTGCCTTCTCTTGTCTCTTCCTGTTTTGGATAACAGCCCCCGAACTCCTCCAATTTGCATGGGCTTGGACATATCTGTGCCTTTGGAGCTGTTATCTCTTGGTCGCACCAACACCTGATTCTCAAATCTAGCTCGGTCAGCCTTCCGGTTCTGTAGTCTGTGGTCCAGCTGAACCACCAGGTCAATGTACTCAGAACAGTCTTGAGGTGGGTTGACCACTTGCGCCAAAACATCTTTTAATTCGCCTCTCAACCCACAATGAAATAATGTAGTTTTTTGTCTTCGGGCCAGCTGGTTTCCACCACCAATCTATTGAAAGTTGCAATGTAAGTTAACAGGTCCTGATTCCCCTGGCGCAGGGACAGAAGTTTGTTATCTAAAGCTTGGCCTTGGGAATGTAGGGCAAACAATTTCTCCATGTTCTGCTGAAATCCCTGGTAATCTCGGAGAAGGGGGTCATCTTGATTAACTAGTGGTATGGACCAATCTGCAGCACTGCCGCTGAGGTATAACAGTACAAAGGCCACTTTTGATTGATCATTCGGAAAGGCTCCAAGCCTACATAGGAAGTGTAGGCGGGACTGGTTCATAAAAACTGCAAACCGTTTAGGGTCTCCCGCAAAGCGTTCTGGTGGAGCCAAAGGTATGGCTCCCGGTAGGGTAGGACCACCTGTACTGGGTTGCTTGACTGAGTTGGGGCTGATGCCCCCAATCCAGGTAACGGCGTGTGGCCAGCTTGAGATTAGAGTAGTTGTCCGGCGAGGTTGTCCGTACGCTCTTTTGCCACAATCAGTTCTCTTCTTAGAGCATTGGTTTCTTGTCAAGCTGAATGTACCTCAGCTCTTGAGTTCCTCCAGAAGCTGGGCTAATTGGTCTGTCTCTGAGGTATCCATGGCACTCGGGTAGAGGTTTGTGTAGAGGCTTCACATTCTGTTACGCTCATCTGGTCTCCACAGGGCCGCCGAACAAAGCTGGACTGCAGCGGCCTCCACCAACGTGACTCGTAGCGAAGTGATGGCTGCCTGCACCCGCCCACTCAGTTTCGTCTTTCTGGCATGAAGGAAGATTTGCCTTAAATGTTGAAATGGTATGTTAACTAGCCGTAAGAAGGAGGACCGACTTCCACCTCCCGTGACCTCCTTGTGCCCCCTTCCACTATGTCTCACCTTAATGTTATGAATAGCGGGCTCTCCATCCTGCGACTGTATGCAGGGGTGCGTCGAGATACAGGAATCCAGTTAACTTCACTGATCCTGTAGGTTGAGTGTGGAGTTCCGGACAACGATGACTCTGAGGTAAGTCTGTATGCCAATACTCGATGGTTTGGATTGCTTTAGAGTTCAGGTTGCCAAAGTTCACTCCTGTGCCTTTTCTTTGTAGATTCCCCTTTGGGATGCACCAGATGAAAAGCGACTCCTCTCCGGAAATGGTGAGTAGAATGCCAAGGTAAATGTCTGTTTGCACGATGCAATAATGTCTAACATGCGATATTGTTCTTCTGTGCAACTAATCTGCTGTCCCTCTTATATTCTGCAGGCGCGGTGCTTCCGGAGCGAAGATCGTGTGATGGTGCCTGCCTCGTGGAACCGCAAGCGAATGCAGATTCAGGTGAGTAGCTATGCTGCGTGAGATTGAATGTCTTTAGAGAGACGCAGCTCACCTAATGTTTTTTTTTCCTTTCAGCGGTTGCGGCAGCTCCGGGATGGGGATCGCAGGCTTGGGCCTTGTTGTATCGCAGGAACGAACAGCATTCAGGTGAGTATCACGTTGCGCGATGCTTAATGTCTTTAAAGAGGTTTTTACTGTGCGCGGTTAACCTGTTCTTCCTTTTCTGCAGATGCGGATGATCAAGACAGAGAATCAGGTAAGGTCTTGTTCTATTCTTTACTCTCTCCTTCCTTTTCAGGCACGGATCGCGATGACCAGGATGGGCGTGGCTGAAGACAGGACTGGAGCTTGCAGGCACGGTGAGCGTTACGCTGCAGGAGTGCAGAACAACGCCTGTTATGTTCTGCGGGCGTGGTTTAAATAGCTTCCCAGAAATAGTTCCCAGGTAAAGTAGTCCCTTCAACCAGCCTCAGACTGGGCTGCACGTGGTTCTGTTACTTGGTAACCTGTCTTGCCTAAGAAGGCAGTATGAGCCTGGCGCCAATGGCGCCAGAACTGAGTCCAGGAAGCCCTTAGGCAATCCTTTGGGGCCTAAAGGTCCCCATGGGTGCCAGTACCCTGGGCAGGCTGGTCTGCTCCGGATGTCCGGGGGCAAGCACTGTGACACCATCTCAACAAAACCACATTATAACTGCACCCCAACTAGGTACCAAAACCCGTTTTTGCTGCAACTTTCCCAGCCCATTTCACTATGGAGTGTCTGCATATCCAGGTCTGATGCAACTCATCACTCCTCCGTGCCATATATGGAAAAAAAAAAAGATAGTGAGCCTCCTCTCTGACAACCCCTCAACCCCCCCATCCAAAGCCTTTGTTATCTCGATGCCCCCTTTTTCCAGATCTCTGATGTATCCCTTGAAATTTGCTGATTTCCAGCCTCCCAGGCTCTTAGCATTCTCTTCAAACAGACCCAGCTTGCTACCTTTGGAGGCTGCCCCTATCCTAAAAGAATGAGTCCCAAAATCCTCTGCTTTCTCATCCAAAGCCAACAGGGCCCTCCTCATCACTCCCAAAACCTGAGAAGCTGTGACCCTTGATCCATTTTCATGCTGAAAAACCAAACCCTCTCTTCCTCTACATCTCTCCCACCACAGTGCTCACACCTTCACTGGACACATTTCCTTACTACCTCTATCCAAATGCACCCAAATACCCCTGCCCCTCGTATCCGTTTTTGATTTACACATTTGTATAAACACGCTGTCATCTGACAAAAGGACGTCCTTCCACAGCAGTCCTCCTTCTCCTTTTTCCTACATTACCAGGTCTTGACACCCGAAATGCCCCAAAAAACCACATTAAACATGTCGAAAACATGACTCTTTCCTATGGTGACCAGCATACGCCCTCGAGAACCTTGGACAACTTCTCTAACAGGGCCGCTGAGACCGGCCTCCTGCTGTCGTTCCCCTTCCTTTTTTCAGTTGGCCATCCTTCCAGCATCCTACTTGCCATCTAAAACCCTCTCCTTCCTCATCCTCTACAACCATGGGGAGGTCACCCTGTACCTTCCCCTGTCTCTATCTACTGGGGAGAGTGTCCTCCTCCTCCGTCCTGCACTCTTCTGCAGGCATTTCCCACCTCGCTTCCCTCTGTAACGCCTCACCCCCTCGATCCCTCCTCTCGTTACCACCCTCACTGTCTTCCCCCATGCCCACCTCTGCCCCAACCCCTTCCCCGTTTGCACCCTCACCCATATCCACTGCTTCAGGCCTGCACCTTGACCTACCACCCTCAGCTCCCCTGCTCCTCGCCGCCCTCCTAGATATATCGCTTCTGCTCCTCCTGGCCCCTGTATCCCATACATCTCCCCTCCCTGCCATCGGGCTGCACGCCACCACTGCTGCGAGGGCCCATCCAAAGCCGCTCTGCGCTGTGTCCTCCCACCACCGGGCCCCTTCTTCCACGTAACTTCCTGCATTGCCCCTTCCAGCTGGGTTTGAGACGCCCTATAGATAATGCTCAGCGCCTCCCGTAAGGCAAGGGCATCCACCACACTCCCAAACATAATTCCCTAGCCTACAATTCCACCCCAATAAGGTACCTAACTGAACCCACCGTGTTTACACCCACCCCACATGCGGATGCCCCAACCAAAGGTCACTTGGCCTGCACTATCGCAGGAAATTACCTAATAATCCCTTCTTTATACATCCATTTCTCTTTTTTTTTTAAATATATTTTACCTGCCCCGCACAAAGCTACTCCCTAGGAAAACCCCTGACAACCCACAACCAGGTGTCAAAAAAGACCTGGCACCCTGAACCAGGGGGCCCCACTCGGGGCTGCCGGCTCTATTTCTTATATATCTGTCCTCTTAAAAAGCTCCATATAAATGTAAAACCTTATTAATCCTAAATCTAGTGGCACAAATGTAATTTTCTTAATTATTCTTTTTTTTAAATATATTCTCCACCCCAAGGCCCCCACCTCGGCTTTGCAGATCAACCAAACAAACTGAATAGAGCCATGCACAGCAATGCGCCCAGGTGGCTTCACTGTGCATTGCACTCCTCAAGCACCGGAGGCCACCACCGGCACTTAACCAAAAATGAACACCCAACCAGGCACAGAGCATGCAGAAGCACCTTCCACACTCCTGCGTAAGCAGAATGGTGACAGGGGAAACCCTGGGACCTGAAGGAGGAGGACCCCCCAGACCAGTGACCTGAAGGTGTTTAATTTACAACACCGACAATCGCAAATATATTTTAATATCCTGACAGAAAAATGTGTATTTTTTTGTTGTTGGTTTGAACAGCCCCATGAGCCACCCGAAATCCCCCCCACTATATCGGCCCCCGCGACCACTAACCGCCGAAAACTCAGCAAGGCCCCGACACAGTGAAGGCACGGGAGCAGCGACTAGACGAACGTAACACTGTCAAGCATTGCTTGCTCCCGAACCTTCCTTGCCCCATATATATATTCCAGGAAGAGGGACACCCTATCTGCAGTCCAGCTCGCTGGCCTGTGCAGCGCCCAAAACCACCCCGGGGGAAACGCTCGTGCACACCCCACCACCTCCAAGGCTCCACCTTTGGAAAACTATTGTGCACCTATGGAATCTGCAAACGCGAGCATAATTGGTCCTTCATCTTTGTTGCTATTTCAATTTCTTGTACAGTTTCAGGACAAGAACCATAAACCTGCAGCAGGCACAACTTTATACTAGCACGAAAAAACAGGGAGAAGCGCCATATGCTGCCCAGGTTGTAACATTCACCTATGGAATCTGTTTTAGAACCTGTTAAAAACAAGTGGATTCCATAAGAGTTCATTGGAAATGCCTCCTGCAAGTGTGCATTTTGAGGCAGTAATACTTCTTTGCACTAGAGAGTGCAGAAGGGTTGATACTTTTTTGCCCTTCATAATAGTGCAAATGACTAAAATTGCACAGAGGGCATCTGGATGGAGTATATGAATGGGGATATAGGCCTCTCTGTGCAATTAAAACTTTCTATATACAATGAGCCCCTAATGATATTTTTATTTTTGTAGGGCCCAGACAGTAAGTGCTAAACTGAAGTCTGTCCAGGTTCAGAACATGTATATAACTCGAACAGCTGCAGACAGCATGCTCCTGATGTGGCACAAGGAGACCATACACATGGCGGCAGCGCATGGTATAAATCCCACATAACATAACATAGCTTATATTTAGGATCTTGTAAACAAAGGTGCCCCTACTGTAGCTCACATCGGCAAAACATTTTCTCCATTCCTGTTGTACAGCAGCTACAGTGATTGACACTGGATACACCTGTGCTTTGGTCTCCCTCCCCAGGGGCATTGCCATGCACCTCTCCAATGCCACAAGTTCCTTCACCATTTCCACCTGCCTCTCTGCAATGGGCCACAGATTGCTAAAAATCGTCGGCAATTTGCACAGCTTGAATTCAGTCTGCATCTCACCTCTCTCACAATTGGGAATATCTGTGCAATATTTTAAGTGACCATTTATTGGCCATGAGCAACTGTACTCTACATAAACACAGGCCTCTAACAGGGATTTAGTTCTTCATCTGGCTGTTCATTTTGTGACCAGGGGAATACTTCTATACTAAAACACTTACGTCATGTATGTGCCCAACCTTTGTTAGATGTACCTTAAGGAAATACCTGATTGGATAGTTTTGACATGAACATTCTGTACTCTTGAGTGACATTTCTCTTTTTGCTTAAGTGAAACACCAGTTTTATTGACACATAATGCCACTGTGTTGGATCTAAAAGCTCCCTGACCACAACTGGGGCCAATATAGCTGTGTCTGGTGCTGTCTATTGTTCTGCTATTAGGTGCCGCCTTGTCACCCAACAGGTGTCATCATGCCTGCAAATGCATTCACTCATCGCTCTAAGGCATCTAACCACCCAGCAGTGCAGAATAGTCAGAGCATTGGTGAAATGGAGATTCGAACAGTTGCTGCAGAAAGTGAGCAGCCATGCATGTTGGGTTCCAACCTCATTGCTAATGTTCTCCTTTAACTATTTTGACTTACTTTTAATTTCGCAAGTTTAACACGCTATAATATAAGAGCTGCTTTCCAGCAAGGCATTCTATGTTAAATGCAATAAACACTTACCCTACAGTTGGTACTTAAAACCAGGTAAGCAATTTGGTGCAGGGCACTTGCAGTTGTGGGGAACTGGCTGAAGACGTATATTATCATCAGTCTAAACTTGTACATGTATTGAGTTCACTCCATTCTTGGCAACCAATGCTTGTAGTGCAAAGTCCGGGCAGTCATTTTGTACTGCACAAATGACTATACGCTGACTTTGCCCGTACTTAGCACTGCAAAAATACATTTTGTTCCATGAATCAGGGTTAGTGTCGGCAGTGCAGAGTCACTTTTCAGAAGTGCAAGTTCACTTTGAACCAGGAAAATATTCCATGAAACGGGCCCTTAATGTTCTTTTCTTTTCATTTTATCAACATCAGTGCAATTTACAGTGTTTCCATCAGTTAGATATCAACCACCGAAAGCTCTTTGCTTTTATCAATATTTTATTTATTTTTGATCCTCCCGATTATTAATAATCTTGATGGCTTCATGGCCTATTACTTGTGCGAATTCCCTAATCAACATTACATAGAAGATTTTAGTAGATTTAGATGGAATCTATTCCACACTGGAAATTCTATTGCGTTGTTCTATGATTACTGCTGAAGAAGCTTCATGTTGCTTTTGTAAGGTAGAAAACATTCCTGAAACCTTGAAGCATTTGTTGGTCTATTGCACAGGTCAACACTTCATTTTTTGCTAATATTGTGAAAGATGTCAATTTTGTCGATAGTGAATCCTTCTGGTCTTACTGTCTAGGGAGTAACACGTGTAGCTGTAACCGGATTTTTAAGATGCCTACACTTGCGTATGGATTGTAAAGTCAATTAACGCTGCTGTAAAGGTTTACATGCAGGTGTACTTATTCTCTTAGCCAGAATTGTGAAAGATGTCAGTTTTGCAGTGAGGTCTCACAATCATACTGTTTAGGATGTTACTTCATTTCTCATGTATGGCTGCAACTGGCTTATTTAAGAGGTTTATATTTGCAAAAGGAATGACATTTAATTTACTGCTACTATGGTATATGTTTTATATGTTTATGAAAGCTTTTCATATTCTTATATCATTGGCCCTCATTAGGACCCTGGCGTTAAGGGTGTAACGGCGCCGTAAAAGGTGTCGGCGCCGTTAAACCCTTAACGCCTTACTATGAGGTCCCTTTGCGGGACCCGACCTTAACAGCTGGTCTAGACCAGCCGTTAAAGTAGGGGCCCGCAAAGGGACTCTCGAGGTAAGTACGGTACAGCAATTTGCGGTACCATACTTACCGCCTTCCCCATTCCCATTATGCCCTATGGGGCAAAAATGGGAATGGGGAAGGGCCATGGTGGCATGGGGAATTACCGCCCCGCCAACCTTGGAATGGGGTGGTAATTCCCCATTTCGCCATGGCGGACTCCGGCATCGACCATGGTGCTAATAGCACCATGGTTTTCCGCCAGAGTCCTTATGAGGGCCATTGTATCTTATGGTTTTCTCTTTTTTTCTTTTTATGTTATTGGAAAAGAAAATAACATTTTATCCATTTAGCATTTGATTATGTTATATTGTATTTAGGAGTAATGGATTGCATTAATAAAATGTAATGTCGTTTGTAAAGGTTGAAGTTTCTTTGACCAAGTACAAATTAAAATTAAAAAAAGAATCTTGATTTCTTTACTCCTCTTATTATTAATAATACACCCTAATTTGGGGTTATTCAAAAGATGATGAAAGGACGTCACTGATTAGCCCCTTCAAATATGTTGTTGTTGTTTTAAAAAGTTCTTATAAATGTGCTTGTACTCGCACTACTTTGTGTAGCCACTAGTCCTCTATCGTGCACGCTTCGGGTTCCAGCTTCAAGGCAAAGATCTTGCTTAATCGCGCCCATTTATCGGCTACTATGGCATAGATATCACAGGCACTGAATCAGTGGGGACCAGTGTTAAACAAAGGGACTACTCAGCATTGAACAAATCTGTGAGTGACACTTATGTTGCCATGAATGCTTCTTTGCATCACAGGTGGGGCGGGGGCAGCAGCGACCTATACTGAATGCTAACAGAAGGGAGCTTCTACTGGCAGTCCATGTCCCCCAGTCCCTCCTTTCAACTGCATCTGAGGTAATTCAGCAATCTGGGCTTTCATGTATACACCAAATGCATTATGGGTCACTCACTTGATTACAGCAAGTACTGTATTGCAGGACTGTACTTGGCAGCATGGAGTTATCTGGCAACCTTACTAAAATATATGCTCACTTTGTCTCCTAGAGCAAATTTACATTCATGAAACCCCTTTATCTATGAAAATGAATAATGCATCCAATGCTGTATTCTTCTACTTTGTACAACTCAGGCAAGCTGTTAGAAAAACACCATTGCACACACATTTCAATCAAACACTGTGTTTTAAGCTACCTTGTGGCCTATTGTTATGGATGGATGCAGAGGTCAATATAGCACTATGCCGTACCTCTGCCATTTAACAAGATATAATATAAGGGCTCCTTTACAGTGAAGCAATACACTTTAAATGCTGTTTAAAGAATATAAACATTTACTACATGGTAGGTACTTAAAGCATGATATTCAGTTTCCGGGCAGTCATTGCTAGGCTAGGGGAACTGGTTTAGTCTGTACAAGACCTACATTGAGCTAAACATGTTGACCCTCAAGAAGGACGCTGGGATGAAACAGGACCCTGGTGCCAAGTGTTCTTTCTTACATCTTTTTAGTGTGATGTGTTAAAGGGGAAACCAAACCAACTCCGTAAAGGGCTAAAAATGTGCATACAAGTATTTTCTGTATGGTCAGGATGGTCGCTCACCAGGGTGTGATCAATTTTTAGGGATAAACTCAAGCATCATTGTTTTTCAGGATGTACAAAGTGTTCAAGGGAAGATGTTCATCAGTTCTTGTTACTGCAGCATAATGCAACAAAACAGATCTGGTGAATAGTGGCAGGTTGATCCAAACAAAACATAAGAAATTCCACATAAAATGTCTCTCGCGATTACTCTTGATCTCATGTCTTCCGCAAAGTTGCCGTCTCTAGAATGTGTACCTTTGGTGGCTAGGCCCCGACGCGGATGGCTGCCTGATTCCGAGCTCCTGGTCCGACGACCGCTTTATTATGTTTGCGGCTTTGTTTTTGAAAATATAAATGTAGGTATTTCACACAAACTCAATCCTACATACCCAGCTATAGTGGCGCTGCTTATCGAAGTCGGCTCCTCACTGAAACAGCGAGTGAATAGAACGTGAAAGCTCCGGTGAATGCGGTCTGCAGCAACAGGCTTGCGTGTGCAGGAAGGTGACGTTCTAGTCAGCTGGCACAAATTACACGTGTAGGATACACTGCTAATACACAGAGGTTATGTTTCTTCCACAACAAGGGCACGTCTCCATTCTCTCAGATAAAGACACTAAATTAAGGTACTTTTGGCACACGGTTGCCTTGCATACTAAGGAGAAAGATTTATAAGGGCAAATTTTACTCATAACCTGCTGCTTGACTGCAATTACATTTTTGGTGCTAATTATTATCAAAAGGGCGTACAATCTCTGGTGGCTCCCTCAGCATTAAGTACATTTTTGGCACTACATTTTTGCAAACGCAGTGTCTTTATTCCTACCACAGTATGGGCCTCATTACGACCCTGGCGGTAAGTTACCGCCAGGGCCGTGACTTTACCGCCATGGTGCTAACTACGTTAACGCCATGGCGGTAAGGGGATTTACCGCCCCATTCCGACCTTGGCGGGGCGGTAAATCCCCAATCCCCATTTACCCTTCCCCATTCCCATTTTTGCCCCATAGGGCATAATGGGAGTGGGGAAGGCGTTAATTACGCCACCGTAAATTACGGTGGCGTAATTAACACCAAGTTCCCTTACCGCCATGGTTTTTTACACCCGCTAAAAGCAGGTGTAAAAACCGCCATGGCGGAAAGGGAACTCGTAATTGGCGGTAAGGGGTCGGCGCAGCTAACGCTGGCGCTAACCCCTTACCGCCAGGGTCGTAATGAGGCCCTATGGCTTCACAAAAAAGGGAAACTCGAGGAAGGGTCCTCAATTTCAACCAATAATGCACCTAAGGTTCCTCATCATAGTTTCGAATGGCAAAGTTTCATACAAAAATGCGTCGAAAAAATGCATTTTAAAAAAAACAAATGTAATGGGCGTGTCCCCCCACAACCCCTGTTTTTTTACCCCTTAATACCCATTTTAGTAGAAAAAAACCTTTACCTACAAAAAAATGCATTGTTTCGATGCATTTTTTAAAAAACTTTTGTCATTCGAAACTATGTTTTCGAAACTATGCCTGGATAGTGCACCTAAAAGACAGAAAAGTGACTCTCCCACATCCAAGGATGACATTCATGACCCTGTAATGCAAGCCATTTTAACAGAGGTGAAAGCCCTTAAGCCTTTCATGGTAGCTACAATGGCAAAACTGCAAATGTTAGATGATAAATGGTCCAATTTTGAGTCAAGAATAGACGAAGTGGAAAGAAGGGTTAACAATGCTGAAGATGTAACTGGGAGAGTAGCTACCCTTGAAAATACAGTTAACACCCTGTAGAAGCAAACTGAACATTTTCAAAATAGAAACAGGAGCAATAACCTGCGGATTGTTGGCCTTCTGGAGAAAATTGAAAAGGATAATCCCATTCAATTCCTGTACTATATGCTTCCTCTACTTTTGGAGCTCCCAGTCTTCGTGCAGTTCAACATTCAAAGGGCGCATCATGTTGGACCCATGACTGCTACGTGCAATGCTCCCAGAACTCTTAATATTTGCAATACCTGATTACACGGATGTCCTACTCATTATGGACAAAGTTAAGACAGAAAGGCAGCTCATGTGGGAGGGCTCCAAAATCTTTATTTCTCAAGATGTTTCGAATGCCACTGCAGCTAGAAGAAAAGAACTACTAACTTTCAGACTTGCTCTCAGACAACTAGATGCCAGATATGGAATTATTCACCCAGCCATACTAAAGGTCAATCTCAATGGGCATACGTATTCCTTCCAAAATTCATTGGACCTGCGCAACTTTATCTAAAGCCATAGAAGAGAGGAAATGGATACATCCAGACTACCTACGTGGATTTATTCATGTGGCATGAAGCCAACATTATCATGTGACATTTTCACCGGAGTGGAAGCACTGGGCGGGCCCCTTTGGGTCTGGCTCCTCACCCCTACTCTTTTTGTTCCATTCGCAACATGTGTTGGAGTGGCTGTTTCCCGTTAGCCACTAGTCCATTCAAGGTTATCCGGTTTACATGGAGGTTAAAGGAATCCATGTGGTTTGCGTTTGTCAACCCCCCTACCTGTTATGTCTCTCCCTTTTGTTTTTTGTCACATAAGCAGATCTCTTTAGCATTGTTCCCTGTATGGCTGCCATTAACCTTTACCTTCTGTGCTATAATGTTTTAGACTCTTGTACTAAATACTCTGATATCGTGTGTTGCACGTCTTCGTATTGGACCCATTGCTTGATCTATGTCATTTAATATAACGTCTTCGAACTTTAAGGGTTTTTATAACCCTATTGAGCAACAGAAAATTCTACCCCATCTCACGCGAGCCAAACCTTCCATAGCATGTATAGAAGAATCGCACCTTTCAAAAGTTGAAGCCGTGAAACTGAAACAACTTTGGGTGGGTCAAGTGTTCTCAAGTGCGGCTAATGCAAAAAAGAATGGAGTCATCACACTTATCAATAAGCATTTTCAATGTAAGGTCATAGATACCCAATCAGATGGTGTGGCAAGATGGGTTCTAGTTAAGTTACTTATTGAGTCCATTGAATACTCCATTCTAAATTTATATGGTCCCACCAACACATATCCCGCATTCTGTATTCAGCTAAGAAATTATATCATAAACTCCAATCCCAACAACCTTATTGTATGTCGAGACTGCAATGAGGTTTTAGATCCCTACCTAGACAGGAAATCTAATGTACGGTTTAAAATAAATCCCACCTGCAATTTGCCAACTTTGTTTCTGAATTAGGTCTAATTGATGCATGGCATTTGTCCCATTCGTCTGATTTAGAATACACGTTCTACTCTAATCCTCATGAATCTTTCTCGATAATTGATTATGTCTTTGACTCCAAATCCATGTCTGATCGTCTGTTAGATCCCAAGATTGAATGTATTACCTTGTCAGACCATGCACCTGTCCACATTCAATTATCCGATCTTCAAAATGTACTTAAACCTAACAGATGGAGATTAAATTTTGCCCTCTTGAAAGATGAACAATTTACATAATTTATTCAACAGCACTCCCTTTCGTTCTCAGATGTTAATAATTGGGATTGTTACAAAGCCATACTCAGAGGACACATTGGCCCTCATTACGACCCTGGCGGATTTTTACCGCCATCGACGGACTTTTCGGCCATGGCGTAAAGTCCGTTTACGCCATGGCGGATGGCGGACTTACCGCCCCATTCCGAGGTTGGCGGGGCAGTAAGTCCCCATTGACCCATTTACCCTTCCCCATTCCCATTTCGGCCCCATAGGGCTCAATGGGAGTGGGGAAGGCGTTAATTACGCCACCGTACATTACGGTGGCGTAATTAACACCAAGGTCCCATAGCGCCATGGATTTTTACGCCCGCAAAAAGCGGGCGGAAAATTGACCATGGCGCTTTGGGAACTCGTAGTTGGCGGTAAGGGGTCGGCGCAGCTAACGCTGGCGTAAACCCCTTACCGCCAGGGTCGTAATGAGGGCCATTATCTCTTACAACGCCTTCAAAAAGAAATGGCTTAAACAAGAAGCAGATGATATTCTCAAAACAATTAAATCCCTTGAATCCAGAATTTTACATACTAATTCTGCATCTATTCTCTAAAAAATTACTAAACTCAGAATTCAGTTAATAATATGGCTACACAATATTCCTCTGCTAATCTATTAAAATACAAATCAAGAATTGACCAATTCTCTAATAAGTCTAGCAAATATCTATCAACAGATCTTACATTTAAAAGGCAAAAGACCAACATTGTGGTCATTAAATATCACAGTGGTAATAGACTCTTTTCTGATAATTATATTTTACAAGCATTCTCTAAATTCTACCAAGAATTATATACTTCTGAAGCTTCTCCTAATAATGCCCATGCTCAAGATTTTCTTCAGCATGTACACCATAACTTTTACTCTAACATGAACCTTCAGGCATTAAATGCCCACATATCGTCTAACAAAATTTTTAAAGCTATTAAGGACCTTAAAAAAGATACCGCTGCAGGCCCTGATGGCGTTTCAATTGATTTCTTTGCTCACGTCAAGGATCTTCTTGTACCTAAACTTAATGAACTTTACACTCTGTTCATCGCTAATGAAAATGCCATGGGAACCTTTTCTGAAGCTATGTTAATTGTTTTCCCTAAAGCAAACAAAGATCCGGAACTAACCCACAATTACAAACCAATTTCTTTAGTCAATACTGATTGTAAAATCTTTGCTAAAATTCTAGCTAATAGACTTATACCGTTCCTTCCTATTGTGATTAAAAACAACCAGGTTGGGTACAATAAAGGGAGATTATCATCAGCCAATATTAGACTTTTTATAGACATCCTTGACACCATTCAGAAATCCTCTGATCCTCATGCAACCATAGCATTTGATGCAGAAAAGGCCTTTGATAGGGTAGAATGGAATTATATGTTCAAGGCCTTAAAATGGCATGACCCCTTCATTTCTAAGGTTAAGGTACTATATTCCAATTCTAAAACATTGGTCTTCATAAATGGGCAAATGTCTTCATACTTTTCATTACACAGAGGTGCACGTCAAGGTTGTCCCCTTTCCCCTATTCTATTTATTCTTGCGCTAGAGCCTTTTTTAGAAGCAATACGTCAGGAAAATAATATAACTAGTATCTATTATGGTGGTATTCAGATTAAAAATGCTGCCTATGCTGATGATGTTTTGTTATTTCTCAATATTTCAGATACGTGTTTGCAATTCTTACTTAACACTATCACACAATTCTCCCTTGCATCTGGATATAAGCTCACTACAGATAAGTCAGAAATTCTACCACTCAATTTACACTGTATTAAACATCAAACTCAATTAGCTGGTATGTAATGGTGTCCTCCTAGTATTAAATATTTGGGTATACATATTCCATCCTCCATCAAAGATATTATTAAGCAAAATACTGATTCTACTAAAATACTACTAAATACTAATTCATGCCCCCCTTTTTCTATCATGGTGGGGTAGGGTGGAGTCTGTCAAAATGATGATTGCCCCAATTATACTTTGTTTTATACATGCTCCCCATCTCCTTTCCCCCTTCTTTCTTTAAATCACTGGATTCCTATATTCTTAAATTTCTTTGGGGGAAAAGAAACAAAGAATTTCTTTATGTAAACTGAAAAAGCAACGAACCAATTGGTGGTGTGGGCCTTCCAGATTTAAAAAAAATATCATATGGCTTTTGTTTTACGACAGGCACAATCATGGTTCACTCCTATTGAACCTAAAGCGCCTAACTGTTTTTTTTTTGAGAGAGTGATGGTTTCCCCCCACACCCTTGCTGATTGCCCTAATATCAAGAGAAGTAATAGGATGTTTACCAGTAGTTGCATTAATATTTCTGTACAATATCTTCAATCCTTTTTATTTCCTTTTATCACTAAACCACCTCATTTTATCTCGCAATACATTTGGATGAATCCCCTAATAAAAGTAAACAAAAAAATTATCTGCTGGAAACCCTGGCTCTCTCTAGGTATTAAATATGTCTGACATTTGTTTACTTAAGGTATTCCACTTACTTTTGATGAAATTGTAACTAAATTCCATTTGCTTATATCATGTATCCAGCAGTATTTGAGTTTGATTGATGCCATTATGGAAAATGATGATCTCCTCATTTCTAATGCTCCTCAGATTGTAAGATTACAGCATATGTCAAACTCTAATTTTCCGGATTCCATGTTTTATAAGACAATGGGCCTCATTACACGGACGGCGGTAAGGGTTAACGGTCACCGTTAATGGCAACGGTGACCGTTAACCCTTACCGCCGTACTACGAGGTCCCTTTGCGGGTTGGAGGATTTAACGCCTGCTTCTTGCAGGCGTTAAAATCCAACCCGCTAAGGGACCTCGGAGCTAATTACGGCACCGCAAAATTGCGGTGGCGTAATTAGCGCCTTCCCCATTTCCATAGAGCCCTATGGGGCAGAAATGGGAATGGGGAAGGGCAATGGCGGAAAGGGGATTTACCGCCCCTCCAACCTTGGAATGGGGCGGTGAATCCCCTTTCCGCCAAGGCGGTGCCGGTATTTTACCGGCATGAGCCATGGCGCTAATAGCGCCATGGCTCACCGCCTACCGTGTAATGAGGCCCAATGTCCTCAGTATCCTCAAATGCAGAAGTTTGAAAGTGTCTCCTAGCATGGAAACAAGAATGCTCCTTAACTGATTCCCAACATCTATGGCCTCCTGTATGGAATAACATCTCCAAGGCTGTTATCTCAGCCAGCCTTCTCCAAACTCTATACTTCTTCCAGCATAGAGCCTTTATTACCCCGCTAATTTTGTTCAAGATTGGGATTTTACAAAATGACAATTGCTGGAGTTGTCTTAATACACAGGGCTCCTTTAAACATATGATTTCTGAGTGTAACAATGTTAAACATTTTGGGGAAAATGTGTGGAAAATTCTTAAACATATTTTCTCCCTGCAACAAGAATTCTCCCTCACTTTTCTTTTTTTTTGGTAGTGCAGCTACACAGCCAGATAAAAACAAATGTTATCTGTTTGATCTACTAATTGCAATAGGAATTCAAACTGTAACTACTAACTGGAAAGAGTTTAGGTATGTACATCTTAGGATATGGTGGAACTCTCTGTGCAATATCCATAGAATAGAAAAATGCAATGCTACATCTGCAGCTCTACAGATAAAGCATGAACTGAAATGGCAACCATTTGTAGAATTGTTTTGAGCAGTCAATTTCTACTTAGCTCACATATTAGTATTCTGCTGATTTTGTTCATTTTAGTTTAGACCCTCCCCTCCCTTCCTCCTGTTCCTGTTTGTCCTGTATGTCATTTGTGTGCTTTAGTTTAGGTGACTCCTTTTTACCATATCTATAAGTCTATTTTAAATTGCACATTCGTGCATTTGGTTTGTACCGTTTATTACATCATATAAGGCTATTATATTATGTACCTTTATCTTGCAGTGTTATTTGTTTATTATGTGCCTTCTTTGTTGACGCCACTAAAATGTAATGTAAGCCTTATATGCTTATTGAGTTCAATAAAATATTCAAACAAAAAAAAAGAATGCGTACCTTCCTTGGCTATATTCTTGCACCTCCTCCTCTCAAGTCTGCCTTGGAGCATGATCGTTGTTCTGGAAAGGGGGTTAAGCTGGAGCTGCCCCTAACCTCACCCCTCGAGCTATAAAAAGACAGCAGGCCATCCTAGGCTACCTGTTGGGTTTACTCTCACTGTCTCCCTCACTCTGTATCATAAATATATGGCTCTAAATATAAGGCTCGCTCATACACGCTGCCCCTCCACCTCTATTTCCTAAAGTCTATCCTTTGTAAGCTGCTCTAGCTTCTGGCATACCCCCTTGATGTTGCCCACATGCTTATTCACCCACCTTAATTACAGATCCTGCAAATACGGGGAGTGTGGTTGCCTCACTCTTCTTCTCCCCAGTACTTTGTATCACCTTCTGGCCACCAATGTTGTAGCGGGGCTCACACTGTAGGGGGGACTGCTTTAGGCCACTGTACTTTGAGGCCAAATGGTTTTTCAAGAAGGTGCATTTACAAAACAATAAAATAACATTAATCATGAAATGAAGCCAGTGTCCATTTCCTTTTTATTTTGTACCCATCTGAATTCCCCAGCCAAGGGCACACCTCACCACTTTACGGTCAAATCTAGGCGCTCTGAAACTACTATGGTGGTGATATGGTGCAGTATAATAGTTTTTGTTGCATGGAAATGTTCTCTCTAAAAATAAAACTCAACATCACAGATCTTCTCCTTTAGTCCTTTAGTCCATCAATTAACTGGTTCAGCTTGCATAAAGTAATTCTCAATAAACACTTACAAGTGCTCTTTTACTAGTTGTTTGTTTTGCAGTTGTGGTAAGCCCAAAACAGTATTTCACAGTTGTCAGTAAAGTCTGTCTAAAAAACTACTTTTTTATACACCGGCTTCTCTGGGAATATATTTTTTATAATGTGTATCTTTTTGTAAGTGCTCTGTTTATATATGCAGATACAATGCTGTAACTGTGATGATGATTTTATTTTATAGATCACAAAACTCGTGCAATTTATGCATGTATAAACACCCCCCTAAATGGTATTGTTCTGATGTAACTCTGCCAATGGACCTCATTACGACTACTGCGGTACCACTGTCGCCGGACTTGTTTTTTTACCGCCACCCGGGAATGGGCAATTACCGGGTCATTACGGGCCCGCCAGACCCAGTAATTGCCCATTCCCGGGCGCCGGTAAACAATGCTCCCCATTACCATTCGAGTCCCATAGGGATCAATGGAAATGGGGAGCCCGGATGCACCGGCACCATTCTGAATGGTGCCGGTGCATCCAACATGGTCTGCTTATGGGTGCTGGTCCGCCCAGCAGGTCAGTCCTGGCGGGCAGTAAGGCACCCGCGAGCAGAACTCGTAGTTTGCCGGTATGGTAACAACGGTACCGGCAAGCTTACCGGTACCATTTTTACTGTACTGGCAAACTTGTAATGAGGCCCAATGTGTTTAAAAAACCCTTATGGTACATCTAAAAGCAATATGGAGTGTTTGTCCACAGCTCAAGTGTGCATATGCTGGGGCAATCCGGTACTTCTACATTTTATTTAGGGGCGGGCCTCTTTTCCAAATGTATATGTTTCTCCCTTGGCAGTGCAAGCAAAGTGAGTTAAGTATGAGAGCTGACTTCAGTAACTATAACACTTGCTTGGCCTTATATAATAGAGCCACCTGGAAGGTGGCCCGGGCCCTGCCCTAGCCCGCGTGTCACCTGCCTTTGAAGTTGGGCAAACATTGAACAGTAGCTTCAGTAAAGGTTTCTACTTACCTTAAGGTTCCCCCCTTATCTTCCCCACTGCAAACTTACTTCTTTGAGGAGAGCCACCAATGCCTTAAACTTGGATGGCCCACCTGTAATTGCAGCCACTTGTCAGATGCTCTCTTCGTTCATCCTTGTTTCTCCCGCCATGATGGTCTCTTTGAACTTCATGTGGGGCTGGAGGCAGCGCCGACCCTTACATGAGTGATAGTCTGCATACCCTTGCCACATTAAAAAAATGCAAATTGATTTGTTATATCGCGCTTAATGCCAGCCTCTAACGGCAGGACTGGTTTTCGAACGGTTGTAGGTGAAAGGGTCGACTGCAATTGATTTGAATGCAATAGTTTCGAGTCAAAAGGAACAGGAAAAAAAAGGTTGAATGTTTTTTTTTTGGGGGGGGTCCCCCGAAACCACCGTTTTTGGTGTAAAAAACACTTTTTTTCCTATACAGCAGCCAAAAAATAAAAATACATTTTAAAAAAGGCATTCAACCTTTTTTTTCGGACCTTTTGTTTCAAAACTATTGTAATTCGAAACAATGCATTCGACCCTTTGACTGGACACTTTTCGAAACCGTTCTGCTCAGCACTGTCTTGTTCCCAAGACAAGTGCGTTGTTCCAAAGCCATCCTCCCAGCGAGGATCATAAATACATAAATGGCACATTTGCATGCAGTATTTACATTTCATATATAGTACGTATTTTTATACATTTTTTTTAACATGTCAGATCTTTTGGTATGTATAAACGGCCCTAAACCTTAAAAGCAAAATAGTTGGAATACTGTGATCTGAGAAACTGATTGTAAACCCAGCAAGCGTAAAGAATGAGAGGGAGGAGATACCAAGAGAACCATGGTATTGGGCAAAATAAAGTAGAATCCCAAAACCTTGCAATGGTAAAAGAGTCCAGAATCTCAGGGCCTCATTAGAGGTATGTGGGACAGAGTCACCTAAAAGAGAGTCAAGGTGCAGGACTGTGGGTCTCTAGGGCCAGGAGAAAGTTACCCACTATTGACGGTGAACTCTGTAGGTAGTATATCGAGGATCACCAGAGTCCACCAAGCCACCCTGTTCATATCCTACAAAAAGTTCCACAGCCATCCACACTGGGAAACCCTCCCTCTAAAGAGCAGCCTCCCAAAAAAAATGACATAGAGAGCAAAGAGGTTCCCTACAGCAGAGTCTCAGGAATTGTGGGGTGTCAATGGGCAGGAAAGCCTGGCAGAGCAAGGCAAGGGTGTATTGAAAGGAAGTAGCAGTAATTTGCTAATTTTTCCAGGCATAATCCACGGGTCTTCTTATGCAGCGATGGAGGGTCCTACTGTCACCCCAGTTGCTGGTAAACACAGGATGGGATCGCAAACAGGAGTGCAAATCCTAACAAGTACTTGGAGCACTGAGAAACAGGCTTCGGACACCTACATAGAACACTAAAGACTGAAGATGGGGGTGTTAGTTAGCTCCAATATAGAGTAGCACTGAATTGCCCGGACGTCATCTCAAACTTGCCTAATTCCAAGATAGCAGCTGGAATATTTAGGCCCTCAGGTCCTGGAAATAACATATATCAAGCCCTCAGAAAGGAGGACAAGCGATTAGGGGCTGCTCAGACACATGAATGTTATGGGAAAGAGAGGGGAAACACATCTGGAAGAGGTTAAATTAACATGGATTGCCTACAATGATCACATCGAGTTCGTCTGCACCTGCACATAAATTAATAAGTCATAAATATGAAGTATAACGGATTTGTCAGCTGCCTTCAACACTGCGGAACACAAAACATTATTAGGCTGCCTGCACATATCAGGTGTTAGAGATAATGCGCATGACTGCCTCAATTATTTTCTATTCATTTGGAGCCAGGTTATCAGCTTAGCAGCATCTGAATCTAGTCTCTATACTTGCCTGCGGTGTATTGTTGGATGTATTTACCCATGCATCCGAGCCATACCTCAAAACTGTGCAGTACTGACATGGAAAACATCATGATGGCCAGAGCTTCCCAGAAAATGCACAGGGAAATGCATGAAGAATAGGCTGCCACTCATTTTTGCCGATGTTATGGGCACAGAAGGACACTGCCTAAAACCACCATTGGACTACCCACACAGTAGTCTGAAACCATTGGGAATGGCAATGCTGATTGCCAAAAGCAAACCCATAACTGTGGAGAATTCATTTTCTTAAATCCCAGAAAGGGGTGCAGTACCAGTACTCACCACTATCCAAAAGCCGGTGTTTTAAAACCACCAGATTTTACTTTTTTGTAGAAAACTGAATAATTGAACCCAAAACAGGCCAAAGAAAGACTTACTGAGAGGTGGATCCAATGTAAAGTTATATTCTGAAGTGACTTGAAGGTTTATAACAAGACTGGCTGAGCTGGGGATTTCAACAGTTTAAGTAAATTTGGACTGAAAGACATTAAAAATCTCAAGGTTTAAGAGAAATGAGTGACCTACTTTTGAGTGTCACATAGGTTGCAATTGTTTAAATGTCATAGTTTTAAACTTAGAATCAGCCTTCTAGCTGCATATGTGAAAATGTTTAGTTTTATTTGAATGCAGAAACTGGGGAACAGAAATGACATGTAGCTAAAAAACTGGCTTCAAGAGATTCCAATTTGCCTGGCAACTACCCCCATCAGGAGTGAAACTTGAGTCACAGCTGTGTTCCCAGGCCTAGCTGCCCGTTTGCTGGCTACACTAAGGATATGCCATCTCTCTGATAATTGAATTAAGGGGAGCCCCACAGAACACAGGAGCTCTGAACAATGCAACCCCCTTTGCCCAGGCAGATGGTTTATTACAGAGGTCGTAAAACAGCTTCCTCTTGGCAGAAGCTGGGAGGGGCAGGGTCTCTGAGCTTGGCAGAAACTGGAAAGACTGGTTTCTGTACCATGTGACATGAAAAGACACACCTCTATAGCCAGAATATGGTTTTAGAAAAAGATGAATAACTCATAGAGCGGACTTGTGAAAATTATTTAAATGACACCATAATTCTTGTGATTTTTCTGCCCACATTTTAAGAGGTTTTTAGAACCAGTGGCATGTTCAGGGGGGTTTTAGCGGAAAAGAGGGTATTACTCAAAATGTGTGCATGTGAAAAATCTGACACTTCATCAACTAATGTCCATACTCCTTGCGCACATGTGTGTAAATTTGGGTCAATGTCCGGAATTGCAAAATCAGTTAAAAAGTGAAATATGTGCCATTTCTGAATGCAAGCCCCCAGGAAGAGCAAAGTTTGGACAGGGTATATCTCCTGTGATATGTGATGTGTGCATGTAATTTTAAACCAATGTTTACCTGTGCAAATATGTCTTTTGTTATCAAATATAGAATGTGTGCAAGTTGACAGGAGGAGTGGACTTTCTGCAGGCTGTAAAATGACATCACTCTGACACAACTTAGCTCCCCCAATCAAGTGAGAAATGGAAGTTTGACCAATTAGAAGCTGAGAGAGAGGTAGGGTCAGTGATGCTAGAACACACCCACATTCTAAACACTTAAAAGCAGACAGACAGGACAGATAGGGTCTCTTTTCAAATCCATTTGCAGCTGGAAGCTCTGCCGGGAAAATCCATACTTTACCTCCATCAATCTCCAGAGAAAGCTGTGCAGAAAGATCCAGACTTTAAATCCCTCAATCTTCAGAATCCAGAGAGAGAGCCGACCCAGATCACTGTGAAGTGCAGAGACCAGAGTCCCGTCTAAAACCTGACCAGATCCATGGCGAGGCCCATTTCACTCAAGAATATAGTGTGAGTACCTAGAAAACTGTGCAGAACCAATCTCTTAGTTAAAATAATATAATCCAAGCTATTTTAATCTAAGTAGAACTGCCTCCTAACTGTCACCTGTCATTTGTAAAGCTGTCACCTGTGATTTTCTAGTTGCAAGCTGCACTTGTCTTTTTGAACTTTAACATTCCAAATCCGAAAAACGACCTTTATTTAATCGCTCATATCTCCGTGACCGTTTGTGCTAGAGACTTGCAGTAACTTTCATCTGGAAGCTGAGATCCTAGGCTTTCCTAGGACCCCAAAACAATAGTGATAGTCCTTGTAGTTCCTCTGTAATCGCGCCAGACGCATCCGCGAATTTTGCCGCGATTTGAAAATTTCTCCACTTGCAAAAAGATAGCTGCTTTTGCTTTCCTCTGAAAAAAAATCGTTTGCCTCATAAAAACTATCCCTGCATCACTGCTAGAGTGAGCCTGAGCTAATATTAACTTGATTTCACTCACCCTGAACCTCTAAAGGGAATTAAAAGCATTTTAGCATATTTTTTTCTTCATTGCCAGCACATATCAAAGCATTTTGCCTGTGTCTTCAACTTCTGTAGTCTAAGTTGCTGGGTGAACTGAATTACATTTGAATTGCATTTCTGAGAACTGTGTGCTTCCTTCCATTTCCTTGCATTGCATAAAAGGGGGGGTGAATTGCCAGAGAAAAGTGATTACATTGTTTTGTTGAAATCATATTGAGTATTTTCTATACTGCATTTCATTCATTCAACCTTGCATTTCCTTGAACCCTATAAAACATTCTCTTCCACATTATTCTTCTGTCCCTATTTACCAGTGTGCTATCTTATCCATTTCATGTCAACTCCTTAGTGATTATAAAGAAGTGTGCTAGTGCCAGATTCTCCGTTGTTAATCTTTATCATATCAGATTAAGTGTGATATTCAATTATTAATTTATTATAAAGTGTGATAGATATATATTGCTTTACTTATCAAATAAACCTTTTAACTTGCAAAACAGAACTACTTCTTGGCTCAGTGGGGTCAGGAGGATTCCAAGAGAGGGGTGTTATATAGGGGTAGTCATCCAGAACGCATGAACTGGACATAAAGATATATCAATAAGGGTTTTCATTCAGTATTCTAGACTAGGCGTTGACTTGGCTGTAGTGCTGAATTGAATCCTCTTACAAATTGGGGGCTCGTGCCGGACGTTTGGATTAGATCTATCACTTGTGCAGATTAATACAGCGTGCCAGCTGACCAGATACACATATCCGGTCGGATCACCACGCTGTGTTACGCTGTAAAGCATTCCTCAAAAGGGACACTCCAAGAAAAGTTCTGTTCTGCAAAAATAAAATACAAACTTCTGTAAGTCAGGACAGAGACCAATCTCTAGAATGACGACCTTGGTAGATATGAAAATAGCCAGAGAGCACTTCTTACATAAACTATTTGTGAGAGGTGAATGGGCTGAGCAGGGCCAGGATGCCTGGTTGCAGGCCATCACGCGACAGGCCACTGAAACAGGGTCAGACTTATGGAGAGATCAGGGTCCATTACATGTGGCCCTGAGTGAACTATATATGGCTCCTAAGGCCAAAGATGAACACGACAAGATTGTTAGGATAGCGGCATATTTATATTTATATATGGGAGCCATACAGAATAAATGTGCTGAAGGCCATGATCTGGCAAAAAGGCAACAGATGGCGTTAGAGAAGGCCCAATCTGATCTGGACTCTTCTGAGCAAAGGCTGCACAGAAGCCAGGAGTCAGAAAATAAGACCAGACAGTACATCACTAAAATAAAGGAGGATATGGATGTGCTGCAAAAGGAAAAGTCAGAACAGGATACCAGATTTCGGGCCTTGCAGAAGGAACACCAAGAAGGTTTGGACTCCCTACTGCAAAGCCAGAAAAAGCTGGAGCAACAACTGGACTTCAACAGGGCATGCACAGAGCAGGTAGCCACCCTGCAAATCCAACTAGACAGAGAGAAAGAGGAGAGCAATAAACTGATCCTGAAAGACCTGGATACCCAGGCAGAGTTTGATCAGGAGCGCCAGAAAGCCGGTGCCTTCCAAAGGCAAAGGGACGACCTGGCGACACAGATGCAGGCTCTTAGTCAGGAAAGAGACACTTTAGGCCAGGAAGTCTGCCACTTAAAAAAGGAAATTGAAGAAAATCACCTGGCCCTCCAGGGGCTGGGTGATCTCCAAAAAGAAAACCAGAACTTGGTAGAGCACACCAGAAGGGTGGAGGATGCTCTAGCAAGAAAGGAGCAGGCCAATAGGGACACAGCTCAGGAGGTAACCCTCCTGCAGCAAAGACTGGCCCAGTTCTCCAGGACCAACCAGGAAGCACAGAGGGAAAATGAGGCCCTCTGTCAACACAATGATAGGCTCCAACAACAGGTAGCGATGCAGGAGAGACTGATAGAGTCCAGTAAGGCCTTAACTGAGGAACTGAAGGCACAAATGCAGGCTCTTGCATTGCAACAGGGAGCAGGGGCGGATAGAGATGAGGTTCGCTGGGAAAGGGAAACTCCGGAGCATAACCTCAGGAGCCCTAGTACCAGAGGCCCTCATACCTCTCAGTCCCTGGACTCTACCACCCCCATGTTCCCTGGCGCACATGAGCACAGGGCCACAGGGATGGCAGATTACTATCCAGCTAAAAGTATGGGGCTCATAGGCCAGCACCACTCAGGAATGGAGGGGTGGGCATCCGGGTATGGGCACCCAAGTACAGTACAGTTCAGTGGGGAACCCCAGGAGAGTAGGCCCCTTAAGGGCATCCTGAAAACCTCTGCCCAGTTAGGTCAGTGGGGGGGGTACCCAGCAAATCCTGGCAGCAAGGAGGGATCTGAGGACTCCTCTGAACTGCGCAGGACACAGGAGACCAGGTCCCCACAGTCTGCCAGCCATTCCCAGGCTCGCAGAATCCGGGAAAACCTGGAAGAACAGACGGGAACCTCTGGGAGCAGTGCCTCTGAGTCCGAGGACGAATGGACAAGGGTTACCCGAACCAAAAAGGCCAATAAGGCAAAAAGGGCCTTGCTTAAGGACCCCTTAAAGCAGATTAAGGCGATCAGGAGCGTCATCACGCCTTACCATAAGAACGCTAAGTATTCTGTTTGGGAGCACTTAGAGTTGTTTGAACAAATGATGGAGACTTTCCATTTGAAGGACAGCCAAAGCTGTATTCAATATGTAAAGTGGACCTTCTCCCCGGAATACTCCAGTTTCTTTGCGGGGCTGGAGGACCAAAATCATTTAAGATGGTCCACCTATAAGGCGGCCATCTTGAAACATTTTTCTGTTCACAGAAATCCTCAAGAGGCTCGCAAGGCAGCCTACAATTTGCAATGTGGGGAGGATCAGGCCCCACAAGAATTTGTGCAGGAGTTAAAGCGTGCTTTTGCACAGACCACAAGAAGGGTGCGCACGGATAGCAGAGAATGTATTAATACGTTTTTCCATGCCTTGCCCAAATATATCATGACCCAGCTCGTGAGGGATTTTCATGAGAAAAGATCTTTAGACTGGGTCATTGAACAGGCTACCCGGATCTATGAGGTGCAGAAACCGGTAGATAGCAAAAATAATGCCCAGAAAAACCCCAAAGCCAACAGCACCCCTGCTGCTGCCAAGGTGGCAGAGGTAAAGGTCACCCCCGTTTTAGAGTTGGAGATGGGGGGGCCTAAAAACCTACCTGCACCTAATAATGCTAGGCCCAGAAGGTCCTCGGGCCAGTCACAGACAGGGAGCCAGGGAGGCAGCCCCACAAATGGGGTCCCTCGCTCTCCTGATTATGTAAGTCCCCGTTACAAGGGAAATCGACCCATCCTGGGTTATGTGTGGACTCCTCCAGCCCAAGGGGGGGGATCCAGCCAAGCACCTAACCCAGGGAACTTCCCTCCCAACTTCCCACAGGAGGGCAGAAATTCTCCAAATCCTGGGCAGAACTTTTTCCCCAGGTATCCACCCAATTTCCAACCCCAAAATCATCCAATCTTCTTTCCCCAATTCCCTGAGCCCAGACAACCTAATCCGGGAGAGGGGAGGCCAAGGGTGGAGGGGTACCCAAATCTTCCCAACCCGGGGTATTACCAGAGGAGGGACAGCTACCCTTCCCGAGATCAGCCCAGGGGAGAAAACAGGGCCCCGTATCAGCCTGAGCGGGTTTCCCAGTTAGAGCGCCAGGTTCAAAACATGGCGCGGGATCTGGGTCACATACTGAGGGCTCAGCAGAACCCTCAGACCGGCATGCCGGCGCAGAATGCACCCAACTCTGGACCTGGTGCCCCAGAACAATGACGGGGGCAGCACCCCGATAACTCACCGGTTCCCAGGGAGGAGGCACAAAGGGAAGGGGGGTGTAAAGCCTTGGAGGAAGCTTCCTTCCTCACTTGTAAACAGCCCCTGGAAACCCAGGAACCGGAAACAAAATCTCTTGCCCCTGAAAGTCTGCCTCCTAAGGAGCAGAGGGGGGGTAGGAGAAACAAAAGACCCAAACAGACTCAGTTTGAGGAGGAGGTACAGGTCTTCCAATTTGAGGGAGAGGGATCCTCAGAGGATCCTGGGAAAAGGATCTTCTCCTTCAGAGAGGGGGGAACTCCTCCCAAAGAAAAATGGGGCCCTAGGGATGCAAATCCAGACTGGGGAGATGTGGAGACTGAGCTACCGCCGCCCACTATCTCATCCCAGAACCAACAGCAAGAAAATCCCCTGGTTCAAACCCATCCTGGTGACTGCCTCCAAAAAGGGGGGGGCGGCCCAGAACCGGAGCCAGGGGAACCCAAAATGGCTCTGATCTCCAGTTGCCAAATTTTTCTTTCAGATTCCCAAGGCCCTCCACAGAATTCTGCCCAAATTTCTTCTCTTGCAATGTCCAAAACCAGAAAATTAGCCCACCAGTTGTCCAAAAATGTACATTATCTGTGCCCCCTTGAGGAGAAGGAGGGAAGATACTATGCCCCGGTGCAAGTACAGGGGCAGGGTACAATTTTGGCACTGGTGGACACGGGATCTCAAGCCACCCTTCTGTCCAGAAGGGCCTTTGATGAACTGAATGCAGGAAGGGGAGAGAATTACCAAATTCCTCTCACCTCTCTTCCTGGACAACTGCAGAACTTTGACGGGAAGGAAATTCCCGTTGAGGGGACTGCAGACTTGGACATTAAGATCGGGCGACACAAGTTGAAACACCCGGTCATAGTTGTGACTCCAGAGGGCACCCCTTGTTTACTAGGGAATGACCTCCTGAGAAGGTTGTCACCCCTAATAGATTGCGTAAACAAGGTCCTCTGGACCCAGACTAACCGACCAATAAAATTAAAACAGAGTGTCAACCATGTTAGTTTAAACGGCACCTGCCACATGGTTGAACAAAAATCTGACCAAGTAGAATTTCACTTCCAGAATAGCCAAATTCCAGACGTGACAGTAATAGCAGTAGGACAACAGACTGGTGATGGGGGGTCCTCTCTATTTCTGAAAATCAACCTTCCTTCCAGTCTAAAGTGGTACTCCACGCTGGAAGGAAACACTCTGAGATTCTATACTAATCCACAATCAGAAACTCCCACTCCTATAGTCCAGAAAGATGTGAAATCAGCTCAGAGCCTGGCTGATATTCAGCAAATTGGAGAGCAGTTGTTCATCCCTGTCCAATTAAATGATGGGAAGGACTCTGTTCTCGCTCGAGTGTGTGTGAACAACGGTAAGAGCTTCATCAGCGAAGCCATGTTCCGCCAACTCCCAAAAGATCCAGCCATTCCCACCTTCAAACTGATAGACAAATGGGAAATGGACCTGGAAGCACCTAATTCCAAACATCTCCTGCCAAGCAGGTGTATGCTCAAAATCTCCATTGGCAACAAGAGCATAGTCCATAATTGTTGGGTCGTGCGAGACGTCACTGCCGCCTTTTACTTAGGCAGTGACATTCTCAATCGCTTTGCCATTAGTTTGGACCTAATAAACTTCAAAGCTTGATCCCGATTAGCGGATAATCCCATGGGCTTTGATGATCCAGAAAAAGCATTTAGGTCAGCTCAATTGCTACCTTATGCAGTTGAAATTCAGATTAAAGAGGAAGTCACCATCCCAGAAAGGACCCGACAATTCTCCCTGGAAGTGAAAGTTAAAAGGGGACAAGAGTTGAAAAACCCTGATGCTTACATACATCTAAATGCTTCTCTCCAACAGCAAGGGTTGGGGGTAAACCCAACTCCATTAGTCAACATAGAACATGACACCATTCCAATAGAGGTGGATAACAGCGACTTAAAGAGTATTACTCTAGCCGCAGGCACCATTATTGGAATGGCGGTTGATGACCGACATTTCTCCATTGATCTTGGAAATGAACTGTTAGGGCCAATCCCCAAGGACTGCTTTGACAGTGACAGTGATGACAACACAACACCAGACAGGATTTTTACCCGGCATGGGGGGAACTTCCTGGTGTACACTTCCTGCCCCTATGGTAAGGAAGATGTGACTTGTGACTTCAGGAGGGATGAGGTGATTTTCCAGGTCCATGAGGGCTGCCTTTCCCACCTGAAGCCTCCAGTCCAAATCAGCACTCTGACCAGGGACTTCTCCACCCAGCTGGAGGGGGCCGCTGAAATAGCCAAACCAGAAGTCTTTCCAGGCTTCAGGCAGATGGTGGAAGAGAGAGTCAACCTAGCTGATGCCTGTGTGACTCTGGAACAAAAGCAAAAGTTGAAACAAGTTTTCTTGGATTTCCAATATCTCTTTGCGGTAGACTCATATGACTGTGGTCGCACTGACATCCACACAACAACAATCCCCACGGACCCTGGCATGACTCCTGTGTTTGTGAAGCAATATCGCTTGCCTCTCGCATCAATGGAGTCCCTTACTGAAATAATTAAGAACCTTGAGTCCCGGGGAATAATCCGTCCAGTCCACAGCACCTTCAATAATCCGGTGCTGGGAATATTGAAGCCAAACGGCCAGTGGAGACTCTGCGCCGACCTCAGGGAGCTCAACAAACGGGTCCATACTTCCCGATGGCCTCTTCCCTACATTGACCAAGGGCTGGCCCAGATCCAGGGGTCACAGGTATTCACTGCAATAGACCTGACCAATGGATACTGGACTGTGCCGGTCAGTAGGGAGGACCAATACAAGCTGGCTTTTACCTTTGGGGGCCAGCAATACACATGGACCCGGACTCCCTTCGGATACCTCAACTCCGGCAATGAATTCAACATTTTCCTACACAAGGCCATGCCCGATCTGGGTGCGAGGGGTAACCTGGCTTATGTAGATGATGTCCTCATTAAAAGTTCATCTGTGGAGGAACACATAGCGGAGATCCGTTATGTTCTGACCCAGTTGAGGGCCGCCGGAGCAAAACTTTCCTTTCAGAAAGCACAGTGGTGTAGAACCCGTGTTAATTTCTTGGGGCATGAGATTACTCCTCAGGGTCTCTGTCCCCAGGAAAAGAAAGTGGAAGCACTTCAGAAACTGAAAGACCCCACAACTCTGCGGGAACTAAGGAGCCTCCTTGGACTGACTAATTACAGCAGAAAGTTCATTGAGGGCTACGCAGAGATCACCAGACCCTTGATTCATCTCCTGAAGGGGGGGGTCAAGTGGGAATGGGGTCCAGAACAAGCCGAGGCAGTAAGACAACTCAAGAGAAGCCTCTCACAAGCGCCTTGCCTAGCTTACCCTGTCAGAAACAAGGAGTTCTTCCTGGAGACAGGGTTCTCTAATACGTGCTTGACGGCGGTATTATACCAAAAGCATGACAAGGTCAATAAAGTAATCTCCTATGCGAGCAAAACTTTATCCTCTGTGGAGGAAAAATTCAACGATTGTGAGAAGGCACTCCTGGCAATGGTGTGGGCATTGAAGAATTACTGCCCGTTTATCCAGGGGGAACACATCATAGTGGAGACTCCACACCAGCCTCTGCAATATCTCCAAAGTGATAGAATCCGGGCCGGAAATGTGAGTAATTCCCGAATTACTTCCTGGATTCTGTCAATGCAAGGCTTTCCTGTGGAGGTCAGATATGGCCAAAACAAGAAGAGTCCACTCGCGCAAGGTCTGGCTGACTTGCATGATTGTGCCAGAGAAAATTGTCTCGAGGACGAAAGTCTAAAAATCAAGGACAACATGGAGGCATACCTTAATTCCCCACACAAAGTCTTTGAAGAGGACAAGTGTGAGGGAATGCCCACTGTCTATGTGGATGGATGCTCTTACCATGTTGACAACAACGGGGAGAAAGAACTGGTGGCCGGCGTAGGGAATGTATGGGTGAATGAGTCCCCAGAACCCTCCGCTGGATACAAAATTGGTCCCCGAAGTAGTCAGGTGGCAGAATTGATGGCGGTGCATCAGGCCATCCTCACTGCTGTCCAGCATCCACTCCACGAACTGGTCATAATCACAGATTCGGATTATGTACGGAACGGGTTCGTGGAGCACCTGGTTAATTGGAAAACCAGAGGCATGTTATGTGCTAACAACAAACCCTTGAAACATGGGAAGTTGATCCAAAACATTGATGATCTGGTCACCTCGAATGAGATGACCATCTATTGGAAAAAGATCAAGGGTCATTCCAAAGTAGAGGGACCAGACAAAACTGGAAATGACTTAGCTGATCAGCTGGCCAAAACCGGGGCCATCCAAGGGGATCTAATTGAGATTGAGTCCCTGTTGGGGGAAATCCAGGTTACTGCTATCACTAGGTCCCAGACAAATGCTCACAACGACCTTTCAATTGCACAATGGAGTAAGGAGCCCCCTGATGCTGATTTGATTACAGCTCAGAAGGGGGATCCAATAATTGGTAAGTTTTACCAACACCTTGAGGGCCCTGAGAACTTTCCCCTGACGGATACCGATTACATTGGGAAAGAGGACCTAAGAGTGTTGATGAAATGTCCAAAAATGTTCCGGATCCAAGACGGTTTGTTGGTAAGGAAATCCAAAGCTGGCCACGATCAGTGGGTGGTTCCTACCTCATTCCGAAGCCTGATGTTAAGTCACGCCCATGATGCGGCCACCGCCGGTCATAGGGGGTTTCACACAACACTGGAAATCTTAAGAGAGGTTGCATACTGGCCACACATGGGGCAGGACCTCGACCAATACTTGAAGGGGTGTCTCGTGTGTGCACAATTTCAGCCATCATCCCTCACGCACCGCGCGCCTCTCCAAAAGCGGGGGATGACACTGCCATGGTCAGATTTACAAATCGACTTTGTAGGCCCTGTGATTCGCTCTGCTAGGGGGAATAAGTACATGTTGACTGTGACATGCTTGTTTACCAAGTGGGTGGAATGTCTCCCAGCCCCAAATTGCAAGGCAGAAACGGCAGCTGCCTTGATGATTAACCACATCTTTTCCCGTTTTGGTCTACCTCAAAGGATTGAGTCAGACAGAGGTAGCCACTTCACCAGTGAAGTAATGACAAAGATGTGGGAGATACTGGGGGTCAAAAGGAAGTTGCATATTGCTTACAGGCCAGCTTCTTCTGGGGCAGTAGAGAGATATAACCGAACCATTGTGAGCATATTAAAGAAGTTTGTGGCAGATTCTGGGCCAAGTTGGGATATCCGATTACCTCTGGTCCTAATGGCCATCAGATCTACCCCTTCATCTGCAACCAAAATGTCACCATTTGAATTGATGACTGGGCGCAAGATGGTGCTTCCTCAGCATTTGCTCTACAGGACCCAAGAGCAGACACTAATAAATGCCTCCACAACTCATGAGTATGTGGAGAATTTAAGGAAACACCTCCAACATGCTTTTGCTTACGCTCAGCGGAATCTAGAAAGATCGGCTGATAGCATGAAGACCCACTATGACCTGAAGACTTCCAGGAAGGAATATCAGGTGGGGGACCGGGTCTATCTATACAACTTCCAAAGGAACCAGGCCAAGCAGCGCAAATTTTTGCCTACATGGAAGGGACCCTTTGAGATCATCGACAAGATCTCTCCTGTGGCCTACAAAATCCACATCCCCAAAGGTCCTTTGGCAGCGGGGGAAGACAAGTGGGTCCACATAAACCAGTTGAAATGTTGCCATCCCAGGCACACTCTGCAACAACTGGAGGAATCCTCTGGAATCCTAGCGGGCACTGTCTCAGACTAATTCAGTTCCAATCATAAAACATACCACATCTAGTCTCTAAAATATTGTGATTTGCATGAAACTGTCTCTTAGTTATACTGTTTTTTTTTCAAAATAAGAATGTAATGTTTTGTTATGATGAAATGCATATGCTGCCCCACTATCTCAACAGTGGTGGAAAAACGTCTATGAGTAGGTATTGCCGCTTTTGCTTTATCATCCTAGGAGAGATGAAACCATGGAGAATGACCAAGGAGGACGATCCGGAGACCGCGAGCAGAGACGCAACGGGCCCGGGGTACCGCCCAATCTTCCCATCAGGACCGGCGAGGAGAACCGATCGATCAGTACCGGATGGAGGAAAAGATGCTGAACTGTGCCATCTATTGGAAGAAGATGAGGAAACATCCCAGGTCTTGCGAGTCCCATTCGTGAAATAGAATGGCCATCGCAAGAGGGGGGCTTGTGGGATGTATTTACCCATGCATCCGAGCCATACCTCAAAACTGTGCAGTACTGACATGGAAAACATCATGATGGCCAGAGCTTCCCAGAAAATGCACAGGGAAATGCATGAAGAATAGGCTGCCACTCATTTTTGCCGATGTTATGGGCACAGAAGGACACTGCCTAAAACCACCATTGGACTACCCACACAGTAGTCTGAAACCATTGGGAATGGCAATGCTGATTGCCAAAAGCAAACCCATAACTGTGGAGAATTCATTTTCTTAAATCCCAGAAAGGGGTGCAGTACCAGTACTCACCACTATCCAAAAGCCGGCGTTTTAAAACCACCAGATTTTACTTTTTTGTAGAAAACTGAATAATTGAACCCAAAACAGGCCAAAGAAAGACTTACTGAGAGGTGGATCCAATGTAAAGTTATATTCTGAAGTGACTTGAAGGTTTATAACAAGACTGGCTGAGCTGGGGATTTCAACAGTTTAAGTAAATTTGGACTGAAAGACATTAAAAATCTCAAGGTTTAAGAGAAATGAGTGACCTACTTTTGAGTGTCACATAGGTTGCAATTGTTTAAATGTCATAGTTTTAAACTTAGAATCAGCCTTCTAGCTGCATATGTGAAAATGTTTAGTTTTATTTGAATGCAGAAACTGGGGAACAGAAATGACATGTAGCTAAAAAACTGGCTTCAAGAGATTCCAATTTGCCTGGCAACTACCCCCATCAGGAGTGAAACTTGAGTCACAGCTGTGTTCCCAGGCCTAGCTGCCCGTTTGCTGGCTACACTAAGGATATGCCATCTCTCTGATAATTGAATTAAGGGGAGCCCCACAGAACACAGGAGCTCTGAACAATGCAACCCCCTTTGCCCAGGCAGATGGTTTATTACAGAGGTCGTAAAACAGCTTCCTCTTGGCAGAAGCTGGGAGGGGCAGGGTCTCTGAGCTTGGCAGAAACTGGAAAGACTGGTTTCTGTACCATGTGACATGAAAAGACACACCTCTATAGCCAGAATATGGTTTTAGAAAAAGATGAATAACTCATAGAGCGGACTTGTGAAAATTATTTAAATGACACCATAATTCTTGTGATTTTTCTGCCCACATTTTAAGAGGTTTTTAGAACCGGTGGCATGTTCAGGGGGGTTTTAGCGGAAAAGAGGATATTACTCAAAATGTGTGCATGTGAAAAATCTGACACTTCATCAACTAATGTCCATACTCCTTGCGCACATGTGTGTAAATTTGGGTCAATGTCCGGAATTGCAAAATCAGTTAAAAAGTGAAATATGTGCCATTTCTGAATGCAAGCCCCCAGGAAGAGCAAAGTTTGGACAGGGTATATCTCCTGTGATATGTGATGTGTGCATGTAATTTTAAACCAATGTTTACCTGTGCAAATATGTCTTTTGTTATCAAATATAGAATGTGTGCAAGTTGACAGGAGGAGTGGACTTTCTGCAGGCTGTAAAATGACATCACTCTGACACAACTTAGCTCCCCCAATCAAGTGAGAAATGGAAGTTTGACCAATTAGAAGCTGAGAGAGAGGTAGGGTCAGTGATGCTAGAACACACCCACATTCTAAACACATAAAAGCAGACAGACAGGACAGATAGGGTCTCTTTTCAAATCCATTTGCAGCTGGAAGCTCTGCCGGGAAAATCCATACTTTACCTCCATCAATCTCCAGAGAAAGCTGTGCAGAAAGATCCAGACTTTAAATCCCTCAATCTTCAGAATCCAGAGAGAGAGCCGACCCAGATCACTGTGAAGTGCAGAGACCAGAGTCCCGTCTAAAACCTGACCAGATCCATGGCGAGGCCCATTTCACTCAAGAATATAGTGTGAGTACCTAGAAAACTGTGCAGAACCAATCTCTTAGTTAAAATAATATAATCCAAGCTATTTTAATCTAAGTAGAACTGCCTCCTTACTGTCACCTGTCATTTGTAAAGCTGTCACCTGTGATTTTCTAGTTGCAAGCTGCACTTGTCTTTTTGAACTTTAACATTCCAAATCCGAAAAACGACCTTTATTTAATCGCTCATATCTCTGTGACCGTTTGTGCTTTCCTAGGACCCCAAAACGATAGTGATAGTCCTTGTAGTTCCTCTGTAATCGCGCCAGACGCATCCGCGAATTTTGCCGCGATTTGAAAATTTCTCCACTTGCAAAAAGATAGCTGCTTTTGCTTTCCTCTGGAAAAAAATCGTTTGCCTCATAAAAACTATCCCTGCATCACTGCTAGAGTGAGCCTGAGCTAATATTAACTTGATTTCACTCACCCTGAACCTCTAAAGGGAATTAAAAGCATTTTAGCATATTTTTTTCTTCATTGCCAGCACATATCAAAGCATTTTGCCTGTGTTTTCAACTTCTGTAGTCTAAGTTGCTGGGTGAACTGAATTACATTTGAATTGCATTTCTGAGAACTGTGTGCTTCCTTCCATTTCCTTGCATTGCATAAAAGGGGGGGTGAATTGCCAGAGAAAAGTGATTACATTGTTTTGTTGAAATCATATTGAGTATTTTCTATACTGCATTTCATTCATTCAACCTTGCATTTCCTTGACTCCTATAAAACATTCTCTTCCACATTATTCTTCTGTCCCTATTTACCAGTGTGCTATCTTATCCATTTCATGTCAACTCCTTAGTGATTATAAAGAAGTGTGCTAGTGCCAGATTCTCCGTTGTTAATCTTTATCATATCAGATTAAGTGTGATATTCAATTATTAATTTATTATAAAGTGTGATAGATATATATTGCTTTACTTATCAAATAAACCTTTTAACTTGCAAAACAGAACTACTTCTTGGCTCAGTGGGGTCAGGAGGATTCCAAGAGAGGGGTGTTATATAGGGGTAGTCATCCAGAACGCATGAACTGGACATAAAGATATATCAATAAGGGTTTTCATTCAGTATTCTAGACTAGGCGTTGACTTGGCTGTAGTGCTGAATTGAATCCTCTTACAAATTGGGGGCTCGTGCCGGACGTTTGGATTAGATCTATCACTTGTGCAGATTAATACAGCGTGCCAGCTGACCAGATACACATATCCGGTCGGATCACCACGCTGTGTTACGCTGTAAAGCATTCCTCAAAAGGGACACTCCAAGAAAAGTTCTGTTCTGCAAAAATAAAATACAAACTTCTGTAAGTCAGGACAGAGACCAATCTCTAGAATGACGACCTTGGTAGATATGAAAATAGCCAGAGAGCACTTCTTACATAAACTATTTGTGAGAGGTGAATGGGCTGAGCAGGGCCAGGATGCCTGGTTGCAGGCCATCACGCGACAGGCCACTGAAACAGGGTCAGACTTATGGAGAGATCAGGGTCCATTACATGTGGCCCTGAGTGAACTATATATGGCTCCTAAGGCCAAAGATGAACACGACAAGATTGTTAGGATAGCGGCATATTTATATTTATATATGGGAGCCATACAGAATAAATGTGCTGAAGGCCATGATCTGGCAAAAAGGCAACAGATGGCGTTAGAGAAGGCCCAATCTGATCTGGACTCTTCTGAGCAAAGGCTGCACAGAAGCCAGGAGTCAGAAAATAAGACCAGACAGTACATCACTAAAATAAAGGAGGATATGGATGTGCTGCAAAAGGAAAAGTCAGAACAGGATACCAGATTTCGGGCCTTGCAGAAGGAACACCAAGAAGGTTTGGACTCCCTACTGCAAAGCCAGAAAAAGCTGGAGCAACAACTGGACTTCAACAGGGCATGCACAGAGCAGGTAGCCACCCTGCAAATCCAACTAGACAGAGAGAAAGAGGAGAGCAATAAACTGATCCTGAAAGACCTGGATACCCAGGCAGAGTTTGATCAGGAGCGCCAGAAAGCCGGTGCCTTCCAAAGGCAAAGGGACGACCTGGCGACACAGATGCAGGCTCTTAGTCAGGAAAGAGACACTTTAGGCCAGGAAGTCTGCCACTTAAAAAAGGAAATTGAAGAAAATCACCTGGCCCTCCAGGGGCTGGGTGATCTCCAAAAAGAAAACCAGAACTTGGTAGAGCACACCAGAAGGGTGGAGGATGCTCTAGCAAGAAAGGAGCAGGCCAATAGGGACACAGCTCAGGAGGTAACCCTCCTGCAGCAAAGACTGGCCCAGTTCTCCAGGACCAACCAGGAAGCACAGAGGGAAAATGAGGCCCTCTGTCAACACAATGATAGGCTCCAACAACAGGTAGCGATGCAGGAGAGACTGATAGAGTCCAGTAAGGCCTTAACTGAGGAACTGAAGGCACAAATGCAGGCTCTTGCATTGCAACAGGGAGCAGGGGCGGATAGAGATGAGGTTCGCTGGGAAAGGGAAACTCCGGAGCATAACCTCAGGAGCCCTAGTACCAGAGGCCCTCATACCTCTCAGTCCCTGGACTCTACCACCCCCATGTTCCCTGGCGCACATGAGCACAGGGCCACAGGGATGGCAGATTACTATCCAGCTAAAAGTATGGGGCTCATAGGCCAGCACCACTCAGGAATGGAGGGGTGGGCATCCGGGTATGGGCACCCAAGTACAGTACAGTTCAGTGGGGAACCCCAGGAGAGTAGGCCCCTTAAGGGCATCCTGAAAACCTCTGCCCAGTTAGGTCAGTGGGGGGGGTACCCAGCAAATCCTGGCAGCAAGGAGGGATCTGAGGACTCCTCTGAACTGCGCAGGACACAGGAGACCAGGTCCCCACAGTCTGCCAGCCATTCCCAGGCTCGCAGAATCCGGGAAAACCTGGAAGAACAGACGGGAACCTCTGGGAGCAGTGCCTCTGAGTCCGAGGACGAATGGACAAGGGTTACCCGAACCAAAAAGGCCAATAAGGCAAAAAGGGCCTTGCTTAAGGACCCCTTAAAGCAGATTAAGGCGATCAGGAGCGTCATCACGCCTTACCATAAGAACGCTAAGTATTCTGTTTGGGAGCACTTAGAGTTGTTTGAACAAATGATGGAGACTTTCCATTTGAAGGACAGCCAAAGCTGTATTCAATATGTAAAGTGGTCCTTCTCCCCGGAATACTCCAGTTTCTTTGCGGGGCTGGAGGACCAAAATCATTTAAGATGGTCCACCTATAAGGTGGCCATCTTGAAACATTTTTCTGTTCACAGAAATCCTCAAGAGGCTCGCAAGGCAGCCTACAATTTGCAATGTGGGGAGGATCAGGCCCCACAAGAATTTGTGCAGGAGTTAAAGCGTGCTTTTGCACAGACCACAAGAAGGGTGCGCACGGATAGCAGAGAATTTATTAATACGTTTTTCCATGCCTTGCCCAAATATATCATGACCCAGCTCGTGAGGGATTTTCATGAGAAAAGATCTTTAGACTGGGTCATTGAACAGGCTACCCGGATCTATGAGGTGCAGAAACCGGTAGATAGCAAAAATAATGCCCAGAAAAACCCCAAAGCCAACAGCACCCCTGCTGCTGCCAAGGTGGCAGAGGTAAAGGTCACCCCCGTTTTAGAGTTGGAGATGGGGGGGCCTAAAAACCTACCTGCACCTAATAATGCTAAGCCCAGAAGGTCCTCGGGCCAGTCACAGACAGGGAGCCAGGGAGGCAGCCCCACAAATGGGGTCCCTCGCTCTCCTGATTATGTAAGTCCCCGTTACAAGGGAAATCGACCCATCCTGGGTTATGTGTGGACTCCTCCAGCCCAAGGGGGGGGAATCCAGCCAAGCACCTAACCCAGGGAACTTCCCTCCCAACTTCCCACAGGAGGGCAGAAATTCTCCAAATCCTGGGCAGAACTTTTTCCCCAGGTATCCACCCAATTTCCAACCCCAAAATCATCCATCCTTCTTTCCCCAATTCCCTGAGCCCAGACAACCTAATCCGGGAGAGGGGAGGCCAAGGGTGGAGGGGTACCCAAATCTTCCCAACCCGGGGTATTACCAGAGGAGGGACAGCTACCCTTCCCGAGATCAGCCCAGGGGAGAAAACAGGGCCCCGTATCAGCCTGAGCGGGTTTCCCAGTTAGAGCGCCAGGTTCAAAACATGGCGCGGGATCTGGGTCACATACTGAGGGCTCAGCAGAACCCTCAGACCGGCATGCCGGCGCAGAATGCACCCAACTCTGGACCTGGTGCCCCAGAACAATGACGGGGGCAGCACCCCGATAACTCACCGGTTCCCAGGGAGGAGGCACAAAGGGAAGGGGGGTGTAAAGCCTTGGAGGAAGCTTCCTTCCTCACTTGTAAACAGCCCCTGGAAACCCAGGAACCGGAAACAAAATCTCTTGCCCCTGAAAGTCTGCCTCCTAAGGAGCAGAGGGGGGGTAGGAGAAACAAAAGACCCAAACAGACTCAGTTTGAGGAGGAGGTACAGGTCTTCCAATTTGAGGGAGAGGGATCCTCAGAGGATCCTGGGAAAAGGATCTTCTCCTTCAGAGAGGGGGGAACTCCTCCCAAAGAAAAATGGGGCCCTAGGGATGCAAATCCAGACTGGGGAGATGTGGAGACTGAGCTACCGCCGCCCACTATCTCATCCCAGAACCAACAGCAAGAAAATCCCCTGGTTCAAACCCATCCTGGTGACTGCCTCCAAAAAGGGGGGGGCGGCCCAGAACCGGAGCCAGGGGAACCCAAAATGGCTCTGATCTCCAGTTGCAAAATTTTTCTTTCAGATTCCCAAGGCCCTCCACAGAATTCTGCCCAAATTTCTTCTCTTGCAATGTCCAAAACCAGAAAATTAGCCCACCAGTTGTCCAAAAATGTACATTATCTGTGCCCCCTTGAGGAGAAGGAGGGAAGATACTATGCCCCGGTACAAGTACAGGGGCAGGGTACAATTTTGGCACTGGTGGACACGGGATCTCAAGCCACCCTTCTGTCCAGAAGGGCCTTTGATGAACTGAATGCAGGAAGGGGAGAGAATTACCAAATTCCTCTCACCTCTCTTCCTGGACAACTGCAGAACTTTGACGGGAAGGAAATTCCCGTTGAGGGGACTGCAGACTTGGACATTAAGATCGGGCGACACAAGTTGAAACACCCGGTCATAGTTGTGACTCCAGAGGGCACCCCTTGTTTACTAGGGAATGACCTCCTGAGAAGGTTGTCACCCCTAATAGATTGCGTAAACAAGGTCCTCTGGACCCAGACTAACCGACCAATAAAATTAAAACAGAGTGTCAACCATGTTAGTTTAAACGGCACCTGCCACATGGTTGAACAAAAATCTGACCAAGTAGAATTTCACTTCCAGAATAGCCAAATTCCAGACGTGACAGTAATAGCAGTAGGACAACAGACTGGTGATGGGGGGTCCTCTCTATTTCTGAAAATCAACCTTCCTTCCAGTCTAAAGTGGTACTCCACGCTGGAAGGAAACACTCTGAGATTCTATACTAATCCACAATCAGAAACTCCCACTCCTATAGTCCAGAAAGATGTGAAATCAGCTCAGAGCCTGGCTGATATTCAGCAAATTGGAGAGCAGTTGTTCATCCCTGTCCAATTAAATGATGGGAAGGACTCTGTTCTCGCTCGAGTGTGTGTGAACAACGGTAAGAGCTTCATCAGCGAAGCCATGTTCCGCCAACTCCCAAAAGATCCAGCCATTCCCACCTTCAAACTGATAGACAAATGGGAAATGGACCTGGAAGCACCTAATTCCAAACATCTCCTGCCAAGCAGGTGTATGCTCAAAATCTCCATTGGCAACAAGAGCATAGTCCATAATTGTTGGGTCGTGCGAGACGTCACTGCCGCCTTTTACTTAGGCAGTGACATTCTCAATCGCTTTGCCATTAGTTTGGACCTAATAAATTTCAAAGCTTGATCCCGATTAGCGGATAATCCCATGGGCTTTGATGATCCAGAAAAAGCATTTAGGTCAGCTCAATTGCTACCTTATGCAGTTGAAATTCAGATTAAAGAGGAAGTCACCATCCCAGAAAGGACCCGACAATTCTCCCTGGAAGTGAAAGTTAAAAGGGGACAAGAGTTGAAAAACCCTGATGCTTACATACATCTAAATGCTTCTCTCCAACAGCAAGGGTTGGGGGTAAACCCAACTCCATTAGTCAACATAGAACATGACACCATTCCAATAGAGGTGAATAACAGCGACTTAAAGAGTATTACTCTAGCCGCAGGCACCATTATTGGAATGGCGGTTGATGACCGACATTTCTCCATTGATCTTGGAAATGAACTGTTAGGGCCAATCCCCAAGGACTGCTTTGACAGTGACAGTGATGACAACACAACACCAGACAGGATTTTTACCCGGCATGGGGGGAACTTCCTGGTGTACACTTCCTGCCCCTATGGTAAGGAAGATGTGACTTGTGACTTCAGGAGGGATGAGGTGATTTTCCAGGTCCATGAGGGCTGCCTTTCCCACCTGAAGCCTCCAGTCCAAATCAGCACTCTGACCAGGGACTTCTCCACCCAGCTGGAGGGGGCCGCTGAAATAGCCAAACCAGAAGTCTTTCCAGGCTTCAGGCAGATGGTGGAAGAGAGAGTCAACCTAGCTGATGCCTGTGTGACTCTGGAACAAAAGCAAAAGTTGAAACAAGTTTTCTTGGATTTCCAAGATCTCTTTGCGGTAGACTCATATGACTGTGGTCGCACTGACATCCACACAACAACAATCCCCACGGACCCTGGCATGACTCCTGTGTTTGTGAAGCAATATCGCTTGCCTCTCGCATCAATGGAGTCCCTTACTGAAATAATTAAGAACCTTGAGTCCCGGGGAATAATCCGTCCAGTCCACAGCACCTTCAATAATCCGGTGCTGGGAATATTGAAGCCAAACGGCCAGTGGAGACTCTGCGCCGACCTCAGGGAGCTCAACAAACGGGTCCATACTTCCCGATGGCCTCTTCCCTACATTGACCAAGGGCTGGCCCAGATCCAGGGGTCACAGGTATTCACTGCAATAGACCTGACCAATGGATACTGGACTGTGCCGGTCAGTAGGGAGGACCAATACAAGCTGGCTTTTACCTTTGGGGGCCAGCAATACACATGGACCCGGACTCCCTTCGGATACCTCAACTCCGGCAATGAATTCAACATTTTCCTACACAAGGCCATGCCCGATCTGGCTGCGAGGGGTAACCTGGCTTATGTAGATGATGTCCTCATTAAAAGTTCATCTGTGGAGGAACACATAGCGGAGATCCGTCATGTTCTGACCCAGTTGAGGGCCGCCGGAGCAAAACTTTCCTTTCAGAAAGCACAGTGGTGTAGAACCCGTGTTAATTTCTTGGGGCATGAGATTACTCCTCAGGGTCTCTGTCCCCAGGAAAAGAAAGTGGAAGCACTTCAGAAACTGAAAGACCCCACAACTCTGCGGGAACTAAGGAGCCTCCTTGGACTGACTAATTACAGCAGAAAGTTCATTGAGGGCTACGCAGAGATCACCAGACCCTTGATTCATCTCCTGAAGGGGGGGGTCAAGTGGGAATGGGGTCCAGAACAAGCCGAGGCAGTAAGACAACTCAAGAGAAGCCTCTCACAAGCGCCTTGCCTAGCTTACCCTGTCAGAAACAAGGAGTTCTTCCTGGAGACAGGGTTCTCTAATACGTGCTTGACGGCGGTATTATACCAAAAGCATGACAAGGTCAATAAAGTAATCTCCTATGCGAGCAAAACTTTATCCTCTGTGGAGGAAAAATTCAACGATTGTGAGAAGGCACTCCTGGCAATGGTGTGGGCATTGAAGAATTACCGCCCGTTTATCCAGGGGGAACACATCATAGTGGAGACTCCACACCAGCCTCTGCAATATCTCCAAAGTGATAGAATCCGGGCCGGAAATGTGAGTAATTCCCGAATTACTTCCTGGATTCTGTCAATGCAAGGCTTTCCTGTGGAGGTCAGATATGGCCAAAACAAGAAGAGTCCACTCGCGCAAGGTCTGGCTGACTTGCATGATTGTGCCAGAGAAAATTGTCTCGAGGACGAAAGTCTAAAAATCAAGGACAACATGGAGGCATACCTTAATTCCCCACACAAAGTCTTTGAAGAGGACAAGTGTGAGGGAATGCCCACTGTCTATGTGGATGGATGCTCTTACCATGTTGACAACAACGGGGAGAAAGAACTGGTGGCCGGCGTAGGGAATGCATGGGTGAATGAGTCCCCAGAACCCTCCGCTGGATACAAAATTGGTCCCCGAAGTAGTCAGGTGGCAGAATTGATGGCGGTGCATCAGGCCATCCTCACTGCTGTCCAGCATCAACTCCACGAACTGGTCATAATCACAGATTCGGATTATGTACGGAACGGGTTCGTGGAGCACCTGGTTAATTGGAAAACCAGAGGCATGTTATGTGCTAACAACAAACCCTTGAAACATGGGAAGTTGATCCAAAACATTGATGATCTGGTCACCTCGAATGAGATGACCATCTATTGGAAAAAGATCAAGGGTCATTCCAAAGTAGAGGGACCAGACAAAACTGGAAATGACTTAGCTGATCAGCTGGCCAAAACCGGGGCCATCCAAGGGGATCTAATTGAGATTGAGTCCCTGTTGGGGGAAATCCAGGTCACTGCTATCACTAGGTCCCAGACAAATGCTCACAACGACCTTTCAATTGCACAATGGAGTAAGGAGACCCCTGATGCTGATTTGATTACAGCTCAGAAGGGGGATCCAATAATTGGTAAGTTTTACCAACACCTTGAGGACCCTGAGAACTTTCCCCTGACGGATACCGATTACATTGGGAAAGAGGACCTAAGAGTGTTGATGAAATGTCCAAAAATGTTCCGGATCCAAGACGGTTTGTTGGTAAGGAAATCCAAAGCTGGCCACGATCAGTGGGTGGTTCCTACCTCATTCCGAAGCCTGATGTTAAGTCACGCCCATGATGCGGCCACCGCCGGTCATAGGGGGTTTCACACAACACTGGAAATCTTAAGAGAGGTTGCATACTGGCCACACATGGGGCAGGACCTCGACCAATACTTGAAGGGGTGTCTCGTGTGTGCACAATTTCAGCCATCATCCCTCACGCACCGCGCGCCTCTCCAAAAGCGGGGGATGACACTGCCATGGTCAGATTTACAAATCGACTTTGTAGGCCCTGTGATTCGCTCTGCTAGGGGGAATAAGTACATGTTGACTGTGACATGCTTGTTTACCAAGTGGGTGGAATGTCTCCCAGCCCCAAATTGCAAGGCAGAAACGGCAGCTGCCTTGATGATTAACCACATCTTTTCCCGTTTTGGTCTACCTCAAAGGATTGAGTCAGACAGAGGTAGCCACTTCACCAGTGAAGTAATGACAAAGATGTGGGAGATACTGGGGGTCAAAAGGAAGTTGCATATTGCTTACAGGCCAGCTTCTTCTGGGGCAGTAGAGAGAGATATAACCGAACCATTGTGAGCATATTAAAGAAGTTTGTGGCAGATTCTGGGCCAAGTTGGGATATCCGATTACCTCTGGTCCTAATGGCCATCAGATCTACCCCTTCATCTGCAACCAAAATGTCACCATTTGAATTGATGACTGGGCGCAAGATGGTGCTTCCTCAGCATTTGCTCTACAGGACCCAAGAGCAGACACTAATAAATGCCTCCACAACTCATGAGTATGTGGAGAATTTAAGGAAACACCTCCAACATGCTTTTGCTTACGCTCAGCGGAATCTAGAAAGATCGGCTGATAGCATGAAGACCCACTATGACCTGAAGACTTCCAGGAAGGAATATCAGGTGGGGGACCGGGTCTATCTATACAACTTCCAAAGGAACCAGGCCAAGCAGCGCAAATTTTTGCCTACATGGAAGGGACCCTTTGAGATCATCGACAAGATCTCTCCTGTGGCCTACAAAATCCACATCCCCAAAGGTCCTTTGGCAGCGGGGGAAGACAAGTGGGTCCACATAAACCAGTTGAAATGTTGCCATCCCAGGCACACTCTGCAACAACTGGAGGAATCCTCTGGAATCCTAGCGGGCACTGTCTCAGACTAATTCAGTTCCAATCATAAAACATACCACATCTAGTCTCTAAAATATTGTGATTTGCATGAAACTGTCTCTTAGTTATACTGTTTTTTTTTAAAAATAAGAATGTAATGTTTTGTTATGATGAAATGCATATGCTGCCTCACTATCTCAACAGTGGTGGAAAAACGTCTATGAGTAGGTATTGCCGCTTTTGCTTTATCATCCTAGGAGAGATGAAACCATGGAGAATGACCAAGGAGGACGATCCGGAGACCGCGAGCAGAGACGCAACGGGCCCGGGGTACCGCCCAATCTTCCCATCAGGACCGGCGAGGAGAACCGATCGATCAGTACCGGATGGAGGAAAAGATGCTGAACTGTGCCATCTATTGGAAGAAGATGAGGAAACATCCCAGGTCTTGCGAGTCCCATTCGTGAAATAGAATGGCCATCGCAAGAGGGGGGCTTGTGGGATGTATTTACCCATGCATCCGAGCCATACCTCAAAACTGTGCAGTACTGACATGGAAAACATCATGATGGCCAGAGCTTCCCAGAAAATGCACAGGGAAATGCATGAAGAATAGGCTGCCACTCATTTTTGCCGATGTTATGGGCACAGAAGGACACTGCCTAAAACCACCATTGGACTACCCACACAGTAGTCTGAAACCATTGGGAATGGCAATGCTGATTGCCAAAAGCAAACCCATAACTGTGGAGAATTCATTTTCTTAAATCCCAGAAAGGGGTGCAGTACCAGTACTCACCACTATCCAAAAGCCGGCGTTTTAAAACCACCAGATTTTACTTTTTTGTAGAAAACTGAATAATTGAACCCAAAACAGGCCAAAGAAAGACTTACTGAGAGGTGGATCCAATGTAAAGTTATATTCTGAAGTGACTTGAAGGTTTATAACAAGACTGGCTGAGCTGGGGATTTCAACAGTTTAAGTAAATTTGGACTGAAAGACATTAAAAATCTCAAGGTTTAAGAGAAATGAGTGACCTACTTTTGAGTGTCACATAGGTTGCAATTGTTTAAATGTCATAGTTTTAAACTTAGAATCAGCCTTCTAGCTGCATATGTGAAAATGTTTAGTTTTATTTGAATGCAGAAACTGGGGAACAGAAATGACATGTAGCTAAAAAACTGGCTTCAAGAGATTCCAATTTGCCTGGCAACTACCCCCATCAGGAGTGAAACTTGAGTCACAGCTGTGTTCCCAGGCCTAGCTGCCCGTTTGCTGGCTACACTAAGGATATGCCATCTCTCTGATAATTGAATTAAGGGGAGCCCCACAGAACACAGGAGCTCTGAACAATGCAACCCCCTTTGCCCAGGCAGATGGTTTATTACAGAGGTCGTAAAACAGCTTCCTCTTGGCAGAAGCTGGGAGGGGCAGGGTCTCTGAGCTTGGCAGAAACTGGAAAGACTGGTTTCTGTACCATGTGACATGAAAAGACACACCTCTATAGCCAGAATATGGTTTTAGAAAAAGATGAATAACTCATAGAGCGGACTTGTGAAAATTATTTAAATGACACCATAATTCTTGTGATTTTTCTGCCCACATTTTAAGAGGTTTTTAGAACCGGTGGCATGTTCAGGGGGGTTTTAGCGGAAAAGAGGATATTACTCAAAATGTGTGCATGTGAAAAATCTGACACTTCATCAACTAATGTCCATACTCCTTGCGCACATGTGTGTAAATTTGGGTCAATGTCCGGAATTGCAAAATCAGTTAAAAAGTGAAATATGTGCCATTTCTGAATGCAAGCCCCCAGGAAGAGCAAAGTTTGGACAGGGTATATCTGCTGTGATATGTGATGTGTGCATGTAATTTTAAACCAATGTTTACCTGTGCAAATATGTCTTTTGTTATCAAATATAGAATGTGTGCAAGTTGACAGGAGGAGTGGACTTTCTGCAGGCTGTAAAATGACATCACTCTGACACAACTTAGCTCCCCCAATCAAGTGAGAAATGGAAGTTTGACCAATTAGAAGCTGAGAGAGAGGTAGGGTCAGTGATGCTAGAACACACCCACATTCTAAACACATAAAAGCAGACAGACAGGACAGATAGGGTCTCTTTTCAAATCCATTTGCAGCTGGAAGCTCTGCCGGGAAAATCCATACTTTACCTCCATCAATCTCCAGAGAAAGCTGTGCAGAAAGATCCAGACTTTAAATCCCTCAATCTTCAGAATCCAGAGAGAGAGCCGACCCAGATCACTGTGAAGTGCAGAGACCAGAGTCCCGTCTAAAACCTGACCAGATCCATGGCGAGGCCCATTTCACTCAAGAATATAGTGTGAGTACCTAGAAAACTGTGCAGAACCAATCTCTTAGTTAAAATAATATAATCCAAGCTATTTTAATCTAAGTAGAACTGCCTCCTAACTGTCACCTGTCATTTGTAAAGCTGTCACCTGTGATTTTCTAGTTGCAAGCTGCACTTGTCTTTTTGAACTTTAACATTCCAAATCCGAAAAACGACCTTTATTTAATCGCTCATATCTCCGTGACCGTTTGTGCTAGAGACTTGCAGTAACTTTCATCTGGAAGCTGAGATCCTAGGCTTTCCTAGGACCCCAAAACGATAGTGATAGTCCTTGTAGTTCCTCTGTAATCGCGCCAGACGCATCCGCGAATTTTGCCGCGATTTGAAAATTTCTCCACTTGCAAAAAGATAGCTGCTTTTGCTTTCCTCTGAAAAAAAATCGTTTGCCTCATAAAAACTATCCCTGCATCACTGCTAGAGTGAGCCTGAGCTAATATTAACTTGATTTCACTCACCCTGAACCTCTAAAGGGAATTAAAAGCATTTTAGCATATTTTTTTCTTCATTGCCAGCACATATCAAAGCATTTTGCCTGTGTTTTCAACTTCTGTAGTCTAAGTTGCTGGGTGAACTGAATTACATTTGAATTGCATTTCTGAGAACTGTGTGCTTCCTTCCATTTCCTTGCATTGCATAAAAGGGGGGGTGAATTGCCAGAGAAAAGTGATTACATTGTTTTGTTGAAATCATATTGAGTATTTTCTATACTGCATTTCATTCATTCAACCTTGCATTTCCTTGAACCCTATAAAACATTCTCTTCCACATTATTCTTCTGTCCCTATTTACCAGTGTGCTATCTTATCCATTTCATGTCAACTCCTTAGTGATTATAAAGAAGTGTGCTAGTGCCAGATTCTCTGTTGTTAATCTTTATCATATCAGATTAAGTGTGATATTCAATTATTAATTTATTATAAAGTGTGATAGATATATATTGCTTTACTTATCAAATAAACCTTTTAACTTGCAAAACAGAACTACTTCTTGGCTCAGTGGGGTCAGGAGGATTCCAAGAGAGGGGTGTTATATAGGGGTAGTCATCCAGAACGCATGAACTGGACATAAAGATATATCAATAAGGGTTTTCATTCAGTATTCTAGACTAGGCGTTGACTTGGCTGTAGTGCTGAATTGAATCCTCTTACAGTATATATGATATGATATGACATTTATAACGCGCCTGCACACAAGTGTATACCTCTGGGTTCCTCTTTTATCTATATCCCCCTCATTCTGGCCACCCAGACACAAACTCATAAGGTCCAGTGTTATACATAGGCAGATGAAACTCAAAATGTGTTGAGACTGGAAAGCAAATTTGTTTAACAAAATGTATGCTAAATATTAGCATCTGAATGGGCAGCAATTGGCTGAAGTTCAATCCCACTAAGAACATGCTTTACAGTGAAAACAAGGCGATATGGGACATTTACTTCTGACCGCCTCGTTCGCTGACTGGTGGGAGAGCCCACGAAACTTCGAGTGATGTTGGATGACAACCTGACTCTACTTTTCCCTCAAAGAAAGACCCTTACCAGAAGTTGAGTCTGTCATTTGAAAATAATCAGATGTACCCTATATCTGTTCCCTTTCCCATACAGCATTGCTCTGGTAGATGCCTTTTTGCCCCCCAGGGTCATCTGTTGCAGCACCATCTAATTGGGGCTGTCAAAGTAATCAAGTTATAGACTTCATCTGATTGGGAGCATAGCTGTCCATCTTTTGCTTCATGTTGCATGCGCCCCACCTGGATGGGAAATAACTTCCAATATGGCTTTCATGCCCTGCCAGGAGGGTGGACATGGCCTTTAACAGCAAGCCAGCCCGAGCTAAGGCAGGCATGAGTGAGGCAAGGACCTCAGCTTGGGCTGTGGGGCGTTAAAGGCTGAAAAGGGCTTTCAAAATTTTTCATCAGGAGATCCATGCTGCTAGCGCAGCCTATCTCCCGATGAAAAAAAAAGATGTCCGCCGCCATATAGAAAAGGGACTAAGTTCCTTTTCCATGTCTATGCAGCGGCCAGACGACAGGAGCTCCGGGACCAGAGCGTAATGCTCCGGCATCGCCGCTAAGTGGAAGGGGTGGGGAGGCAACAGGGAGAGACTCCCTGTTGCCACCCCGCAATGAAAAAAGTATTTAAATAAGTGCCACACCGGGAAGGCCCTCGGTTGGCTGGGACTGCGGGTGGGGATTGTCTATTCTCGCCCACTGTTCCAGCCACCTGATTGGCTGAGCGCCATGCCCCCAGTACAAATGGCCAGTAATAGTATTTCCAATATAACAGCCTGCATGTGTCCTAGATCCATTTCAGGAAATGGGCCTAAGTTCTTCACAGATAAAATATCTATCTATACTTCCACTAGAATACTGCGCTCATTCAATTCACACTAAGAAATAAGAAAATAAAAGTGGGTGGCAGTGCCTTCTCCATACATGATGGACGTGTAACTCTCTCCCTGAATTAAACAGAAGGAGAGAAGGCCATTTAAGGTTCATAAAGTCGTCGTCCATCAAGACACTTTCCCAAAATCTAGACATGACTCTTTGCTCCTTTGAAGCATCTTCTGAAGCATCCAATTTCTCCTCTATGAGAAGGTTTTGGGGTACCTTCCTGGCAATCGAGCATGCTATAAGCCGGTTTATATTACAATACAGTACATCTAACAATAAAGCTAATTATATCCCAACTGGTACTTGTCGAATGACGTTGAGACACATGGTGATCGTGGGAAAATAAGCGTTTTTTAAATACCTCCTATTTTTAAGTACTACTTAATGTACGGAATTTATGGTGACAACAGTAAAGACAGACACAAGTGATCACAGTTCAAGGGTGTTTATTAAACTGTATAAATGAGTGAGAAAAACACCTAATCTAAACCTAAATCTAAGATGGGAGCAAGCTACGACCATCAAATAATAATAAGGCAGTCCTAGTGGCATCTTGACAAATAAAAAGGGCCTATACTAAAAAAAAATATTACCAATCCTTACCGCTAAGTTACAAAGTAGTGTGGGATAATGTTCATCAGAAAAGAAAGAAGTGTTCACAAAATGATAAGTCAGGATGTTATAACTGGTTTTTTTTAGCACGGGACAAGGCGGGACTCTCGAGCACAGTACACTCTTGGGCTCCTCCAGCACGACCTTACAGTTTGTTTCCAAAATATCAGGGCTTTCTGTGGCCAAGTCTCTTTTACAGTAAGTCTCTTGCCTTAGAGGGCCTGGAGTACTATTAACAACCAACAAAAAGTTCCTTTCAGTAATCCTCCCATCGGGGGATTTCCTTTCACCCGTGGATCCCACTCAACCAGGCTCCGATCCTTTTTGTAACCTCGGCTTCCCTCAGTCGGGTTCACATTTACCAGTTTTACACAGTTGACTTATTCGTAATACCTTGCGGGGTTGCCTTCCCTTCGCATTTTCTAGCGCCCAGTCTGGCTTTCTCTCACATTTATTATGTGTACAGCGGTTCCTTCAGCTGCGCGCACACGCCGGTTTCACAATGTCAACACTTTGGTAATGGGATAAGGACTTTCGATTGTACAAGGGATTTTGGCTCAACCCCTGTATGACCCCTTTAACTCTTTATGTCGGCCTTTCCTATGCCCTCTTATTACTATAACGTTCACAAGAAAAGGAAACCAGCTAGATTCTTTTGAATGGACGCCCACGTGGCTCCGGACCACTCTGCCGCTAGTCCTTCCACAGGCTTTAAAAGTTCACTAGCACACAAGTTCTTTGTTCATAACAAGTTGCTGTTTGCATCCTTTGCTCAAAACCATCTGGTTTAGTATCAGTTCTCCCTCTGACTCACCAGCTGTGCTGACTTTGTTGTTTCTTGTCTCTGGAATCAAGGATGGTAGCACGGTTTCAAGCGTGCCTCCCGTCTCGGTTATCAGTGCAGGAGGGTCCCGTTGCCATCTGTTACACCACATGTCAGCTGTAGTTCCTGGTTTTATGATTCCTTTCATTGAGGCTTTGTGGGTTTTGGTCAAAAAGGGCAAGGGCACGTCCCTCCTCATTGTCCTTTCCGGTCTCACCGCCTTTCTTTGCTTTTTGAACTGCTGTTCTGGAATAGCTGCCTCATTGTGTGTTTGTTCTTGCTCAAAGGGTGCTCTCATGCTCTGCCTTTTATCCCTGTGGGGAAGGGAAAGGGCAGTCAGGTGTGTGTAGTTATTGTCAATTGCCTGACTCTGCCTGACCCTTGTGCTGCGGTGAACAGCTCTGGTGTTAGTCCATTGTCTTTCACGGTGTAAGAAAGTGTTTGTGTTGGAAGGGGGTAGGGGGTTAGAGCCTCTAAGTATCCTACAGGTAGGATGGGGAAAAGGTATTAGAAGAAAGGGGGTACAGCGTCTCACCCGTTGGTGTCCCACTTCCACTCCCCGAAGACCCACCATCCAGGTGATCCTCCCCCACTGGTCCACCCCCAGGAACTGGATCCAATAGCGATGGCCGTGTCTTGGCACCCTGGATGACAGATCTCCGGGGACTAGCGGGTGAGACACCTTCAGGTGTCTCACACTAATTGCAGTTTAAAATCGCATGCAATATTTATGGCATGGAGTACACAGAAAGTGCTGCATTAAGTAAATATGAGATTGGGTCAGAGGTTCAAAAAATGTGTATCCAGCTCTGGGAGACTTACCCCATCCCTCCATTTACAGCATCACCAAAAGTATGGTTGTAATGATCAATACAAGTGTTACTTTAAATAATTCTGATTTTAAAAATACCAATTTAGGTACCCATGGTATATTTACAGTATACGGTTTGGGGAAATATTGGCTATATTCCCTATGCAGTTCTTTCATGTCACTTCACATGTTCACCTAGAGCCAACAGACTCAGTGCCCCCCCTCCAATCTGGATTCCGCAACAGACACTCCATGGAGACAAGGCTTAAGGATGCTTCCGACTTCTTCACTACAGCTCAACAATGCTATCTACCCATATTCTCTCTGATTTCTCTGCCAACTTTGACTGAGTTGCTCACACCTCTTTCCTTCAGGCCGAAATCTTGACTGTTGGGTCACTGGCCTCACTCGAGTGGTCTACCGCCTCAATTTCCTTGAACATTCGGACCTCGTCTGCCACCGCGAATCCCCTTCTAGAACTCTCACAGCGGTCTGGTTCAGGATCCTCTGCTTCACAGGACACACCCCATCTTCTCTGTGATAAAGTCCTGTGCCTGGCGCTGAGTGCGTGTATGGAGGTCACTCAGGCGGCCAAGTCCCTCCACATGCTTCAAGATGGCAGACAGGCCTGTTAAAGCCACGGTCTGGGGCCAATATATGCAGCATGGAAAAAAGAGAAAACACCAAATTCTTCATCACATTACCCCAATCCCAAGTACATAGCCATTACCAACCACATGTGCAACCCATAGGGTGAAGCCTGGCCTAGAGGGTGGGTTCACAGCTCTATAAAAGCCAGAGACAATGATAGCAAGTGAGGGTGTTTGGAGCAGAGCTGAAAGGCAGAGAAAAAGGAAGGCACAGGAAGAAAAGGTACAGATAGATTTGAAGGCAGAGGAGGAAGTTGCGTCGAAGGGGTGAAGGAGAAGGAGGGAAAGAGAAAACTGAGAGAGGAGGGGAGAGTGGAAGTGGGGAAAAAGCTGAAGGCCCAGATGGGGGATGAGAAACAGAGAACTGAGAAAGCTGGAGTGGGTAAAGGTGTGGAAAGAGCTGAAGGACCAGGAGGTGGGTGAGCTGCAGGAAGAGCTAATACAGCAGGAGAGGATGTGGTATGAGGGAAGCCCAAAGAGGAGGGAAAATGTCAGACATTGGAGGACGAGGAGTTTGAGTAGTAGAGGAAGGGTCAAAGGTTGGAGGAGAAAAATATCAATCAGGTAGAGAGAGAGTATAGAGGTGGGCAAGAGAGAGTGCTAAAGAGAATACACAAGAGTGTAGAGGTGGGTAATACCAATGAATCAGAGAGAGGACAAGGACAGTTCAAATCAGACAGGACATCTGAGAAGGAGAAGAGCAGAAGGAAGCTGGAAAACACCATGGGAGATAGGATAGGGACGTGGAAAGAGATAGCAGGAAATACAGAGAAAGACTTACCAGAGGTGGATATGAAGAGCAGAGGTTAAGACAACAGTACCTTAGTTGGAGAAGAAAGCAGAGAACTATGCAGAAGGTTATTTTGAGATTCCCTTGATGTACAGGGCCGGTAGCAGTCAATTTGTAAGATAATGCCTGACTATTGTCCATAAGGAAGTAGAAGGATGAACACGCTTTAAGTGGAGTGTCAAGGAGGTTTGCATACAGATAGCTCAATAATTGCGACTGAGACCTAAACACCAGTTCCCTAGCATAAGTGAGGGTTGGGTCAGTGAGGAGGAAAGTAAGACAAGCTTGTGTTACAGGATCTGGCTCCTGGTATAGGGAAGCACCATAGTGTCTGGCCAAGCACCTAGTGCTCCTCCTAGCCTGCCACCTCTGTGAAAGACTGTGGGCTTTACTATATCAATGCCTGAAACTTAAGCTCAAGTGAATACTTTACCTAAAAGATACTACCAGACCTGTGGCAACAGGGAAAGACCCACCCGAAATCCACACGTCATCCAATTCATTTGAGGTGTGCCCAAGAGACTGTGAGTGATGCAGAGAAGATATCAGAAAGGAGAGACTATTACAGTGAAGGACTGCAGTTGTTTTTCACCTTTACAGAGCGAGAGGAAGAACTGACTGGTGATCTCAAACTTTTCTTTGTCTTCATTTTCTAGCTGGCTGTGTCTAATGGAGAGGAAAAATCGGGGACCCTATTGCCATCTGGCAGGCTCCTGAAAGCCAAATTTCATTATTACCAAGAGAAGGGAACTAAAGTGCCTCATTATATGTTTTGCGGTGTAGGAAAAGTGCTGGTAAAAGTGCTGGTAATTCCGTGAGTGGCATTTTTACTGCACTGCAAAACTACACATTTGCCGGTGGGGTCACTGATTTAGCTGGAGGTTAAATCAGGCCCCCACTGGCAGAAAACTGCCGGTATTACTGGCACTGGTAACACCGGGCCATTAATGCTGGCAATCCCCTCCATGGAGTCCTATGGAAGTGCATGGAATGGGGATTTACGGCCCTTTCTGCCACATGTAATATCCAGGAAATTCCGGGATATCAGGCGGTGGAAACGGTAGGTCAGCTTGCCGGTATCCCGCCAGAATTACCGGTAGGATACCGGCAAACTTATAATGAGGCCTTTTCTCTTTCTATTATACCATCCAGTAAAGCAAGACTTACAGAATCCCACACTACACGGGGGTAGGGAGACGTATTGCAAATTTTGCAAATGTTCTATCCTCAGTTCTAACCAGCAAGAATAGCTCGCTACTGTATCACGGCCCTTTAATTGAATACGCCCCAGAATCATTTATATGTTAGAAAATTAACTAAATTGTCTGGTTGCATTTTCTCACACGTCTTCATGACAATCCTTATATCATCTATGTTTTGATGATACTTAAATCCTCTTCTCCTTCCTCGCCAACCCCATGTGTTGTCCTCTCACATCACTAACTGGTTATCTCCTATTTATCACTGGATGGTGCTGTGTTGGCTTATGTCACTCCACTGAAACTGCACTGAAACTGAAGTTACCCTTCCCTAGGCCTCCAATGTAGCACCCACATTCCCCTCTCCTATATCGTCTCCACCTGACCTCCTGCTACCTTCCTTTAATGTTCTCAATCGTAGGGCCCTCCTTCACAGTGATCTGAAACATCTGCCTTTCATCATCCTTTTTGCTATGGGTACAATGCTTAGCTTCCTTATCCTTCATACAATCTATCCCACACAGGGAAGGGTATAATTGTTCTAATGATCCTCTGTGACAAATAATATTTCACACATGCAATTTAGCCTTATGACTTTGAGACAATTAAAAAAGTATTAAGCTAAAGTAAATATAGGTAAATAAGCAGTTGGCAAAATTAGTCACAAACACTTTATAGTTATTACAAGTATGGTTGCGTAATAACTGATTAAACAAACATTTATGTTGGGAAGACATTTTAACCCCCAATGCGGGAAAGAGATTTACATTGCTTAAAGTGTATTAGACCCCAGAGTTAATTGAGTTGAAAGGTGATGTAGCCACTAAAACATGTGATTTAATGTAGTTAGAGGATTTCAGTGTTACTTTGTATTCACAGATTACAGTTACAGTAGGTAGTAACAGTATAAATAGAATGGACAATGTATTGCGCAATGTACAATTTGTAGCGCTTAGAAGCAAGAAGCGGGAAGCTCTGCGCACATGGGAAAAAGGATCTCGACAAAAGGAAGTTAGCGCGGGGAGACGCAGTAATTCTGAACATCATACATGTGAGGGTTTCACAAAGGCTTAAAATGTAAAAACATTATAGTATATGAAGACATCATAGAACGTGCAAGGGTTTTTCACTCAGTTAAAAATTCCGTGTAGGTTCCAGAATCTGTTGGTTTGCAGGGAAGGGGATTTTTGGCTGGCCTAGAAAGCAGTATGACCGAGGTCACGATAGGGGATGGAAGCGAGATGCCTATAGTTGGCTGTGATAATATCGTAGAGGGGAGCAGGATGCAAAGCCATTTTTGCAGAGTCTTTATGGTCAGATTGAATTGTAGATACAAGAGGCAATTTCCTTAGATTCTTGCATGGCAGGGTGAATGAAGGGTTAGTTAATAAACCACATGCTGGCCCAAGGTTTTTATGGTCTGCAAAGGAGTAAGCAGGTTATGGGTTAATGGTTATATGGTTTGGGATGTCAGTCGCAAGTAAAGCTACGTGAGATAATGAAGGAAAAATAATACCAAGACGCCAACGAGTTTGAATTTTATTGTTGTTCCAAAGGAATAATAGCCCTCTGCAATCACCATCTGAGTGAATCGGTCTTCGGTCACATGGTAGGCATAATAATAAACTTGGTTATTGATGAACAATATGTGTATCATGTGAAAATACGTCATGTCATGTCAAAAGCTATGTAATTTATGAAAGTATCCAATGGGAATTTTAGAATTAGGGGATTACGTTTCTTTGTATTAGTGTTAGTCAATGAGCGGCTAAGAGATGATGTTGTAACAGAATATTTCTAATTATTTGCATTGTTTAAACTGTATATAAGCTGCTATTTGTGTATTGTTCAGAGAATCATGTTCGTTTTCAGCTCCAGGGAACTTAATAGCCCACGCCCCCGATCGTAAGCATGCAATAAACTTGTTTTCTGACAAAAGTGCATTTGTCTCTTCATGACAGCTGTACATTTGCATTTGAAGCGTTCAGACACTTCCCAACATTTGCAGAGCCAACAGGTTATGCTTTTGTGCAGGCATGGAATAAGTGTTTTGCCAGGCACTGCCATAATGGTACCAACTTGCCATAACATGGGATCAGTTGGACAATCTACACAAGCCAAACCTGTTGACTTTGTCTTTGCTTGTTTTTAAAAGGACTTCATTGCATTGAACAAATGTAAATCAATTGGCTGAAGGCACACTAGTTTAACACATTTGTGTAGACCCACACTCAGGCCCCTTGCATGCATGTGCAGGAACCAGGAAACTTCCTGATTCGTTTACATGCTTGCAGGGGGCTGGAGCACTGGAACCTCTGGACCCACGGCAGAAGGTAAGTTTGTTTATGTTCATTTTTATATAAATTATGTGTATGGATGTGTTGTTAGGTGAATGTATTATAATGGATGCTGGTTGGAATGAGAATGCTTTCTGTGAACATGTTGTATAAATGTGTGTGTATGTTTGTTTATTTTGTATTATGTGTGAGTGCATGACGGATGCTCGAGTGAATGAAACAGAGTGTTTGCTGCATATGTGTTGTGTAATGTGTGTTTGTATGTTATTTATTATTTAAGTATGTGTATCTATGCGTGTATGCTTGTGTTATGAGAGTGCATGATGGGTGCTCGTGTGAATGAAAGAGTGCTTGGAGTGCGTATGTTTAAATGTGTGCATTTGTTTGTTCAGTAATTTATTTAAATATGTGTATATGCTTGTGTTTTGAGTGAGTGCATAATGGATGTTCATGAGAATGAAACAGAGAGTGCTTGCTGTGTGTATGTTGTATAAATGTGTGTTAATATGTTTATTATTTAAATATGTGTATGGATGCGTGTATGCTTGTGTTTTGAGTGAGTGCATGATGGATGTTCAAGTGAATGAAAGAGTGCTTGTTGTGTGTATGGTGTATATGTATGTTGTGTAAATGTGTGTGTTTGTATATTCATTATTTAAATATGTGTATGAATGCATGTATGCTTGTGTTATGAGTGAATGCATGATGGGTGCTCGTGACTGTTAATGAGACAGCGAGTGCTTGCTCTGTGTGTGTGTGTGTGTGTGTGTTTGTTGTTGCTGGTCCAAGATGATTTTGGCGAGTGAGGATAGGAGGTTTGTACTACAAAGGCATTTTAAAAATGCCTTTGTTGCCAAATAATCACTTTAAGTGTGTGCTTGTGCGTGCTTGTGTGTGTGTGTGTGTGTGTGTGTCGCTGTGAGGCCCAGGGGACAAGCATGGTATTTTTTACTGGACATCTGTGATAGATGTCCAGTAAAAATTACTATACCTGCCCCTGATCCCCCAGTGCCTGGCATACACACATAACCACATTGATTGTGTGCATGTGTGAGGAGCTCGGGACCCAGGGGACTGGTGTGTCATTTTTTTATTTGGCATCTATGATAGCTGGCCAGTAAAAAAAACAAAAAACATGCCTTACCGCAGTGCCTTGCAGTCACACATAATCACATTAATCAGTATTGTGATTTTGTCTGACTGCAAGGTGCTACCACACCATGGAGCAGGCATGGCATTTTTTACTGCGCATGTTTGACAAAGCAAGCATGATAAGTGGTATTATGAAGCAAGACCGTCACTCGGTCGCTCAGCCATGTCAGGGACAAATATTTACACCCCTCCAGTTAAAATATTCACCAGCCGCCACTGGTACATTCTTACATGTCATCAACCTCCTGACTGTACTTAAATGCAATCGTTTCGGCATTTAAGTAGCTCTTAAGCACCATGTAACAGCCAAAAGTAAATCCCATGAAATGAGACCATCATGTTGGTATTTTATGTGGTTGCCTGACCACTGGAAGTTTGTCTCCCATGTATGGGGACTCGCCACTCCCCCATACTGGTTCTAAGGAACTTGGGAGTTTGTTTCGATAATGTTACCAAGGCTGGTATGTTCAATCATGGGGCCGTGAAAGGGATTCTTCCCCTCCTGATTGTACCTTACTGGGTGCAGCAAGTGATTGCCCTGTTCTCTTTAGTCGATACCATGTACACAATCCTGTCCCGGGCCTTCAATTCCATCTTTTCGGCCCTCACACAGACTACAGTATACAGCAGGCTGCCTTCTCTTCTACCTCAAATACAGAGATTACATTACATCCTAGGTCACATCTCAAGCTCGGTTTGAGTTCCCAAACCTTTCACAGTGAGAAACCTATTTTTATCCTCTACCCTCCACATCATGCATTTCTGCAAATACTGTATAAAATGGTGCTGCTGCTCAGAGCAGTTAACTACCCTTTGTAAATCACTCCCCTTAGCCTTCTGGTCCATAAGCCCCAATTTTCCATTTAGAAAAGCACTAACCTGATTGCACTCTTAATAGTTGCATACACAAATGTTTTTCGTATCCAGAAAGCTCGATGTGGTTGACTGTGGCCGTATGTTCCTGAAACTGAACTTGCGGTGATGTCTGAAGATCATGGCATTACCTATACCACTTGTATTACATTTCTATAACCTATTGTTCTTTCATTCCTTTTCAGGGCCCTATTTAATGCAGACGTATGGTGATTGTTTTAGTTAGGTTGGTTGTAGTGTGACCCTGTATGCTTGTGTGAGCATGCCATATTTTAAGGGCTCCCGCAATCAGTGACGGCTGGTGAATTTGGTAATTGGAAGGGTGTAAATATTCCCCATGAATATGTCAGACCGACAGAGCGTAGCAAGGCAGCCTGAACCAACCAAGGTACATTGGAGGGGAGTTTCCCCTTGAGAAAATGTTTTGAATAATTGGTTAAAATGGTGCATTAGACAGCACACTTTCTGTGTACAATTAGGTGAAAAGCCATAGAGTTTGGAATTGATTTTGTAAGGTAACTCCAATCCAAAAAATGCAATAGGTGCAAGTCACCAACAGTGTACAGGAGCAATTCCCAATGCATTTTCATGATGTCTTTGCACTCAACATATGCCAATATAAAAACATGTTCACTATGGCACTACCTATGCATTTCCATACTTGCTGCAACAATACATGCCTGTATTCCTATTGAAGAACATACTCATGTTTGCTTTGTGCAGTCAGTAATGATATTATAAGTAAATATGTCCACACTGGCTCTGCCAACATATAGCAGTTTCCCCACATAAGCACATACTCATGGTGGATTTGCCCTTAAAAATGCCATGCCACAAGTTCCTGATCTATATGCACCTTACAAATGCACAATACATAAATAAATAAGAAAAAAAGCATATTCAAACTGGCTGCACAATGTAGGGCAGCCTAGACACTTAAATAAAATACCATGCCACAGCAAGAAATAGATAGACTGGCTGCCCCTAAATGCTAGTCTAGCCACTTTTAACACTTATCATGCTTACTTTATCATAGAAGCCCAGAGAAAATGCCATGACACCGTAATGACTAGCTAGACTGGCTGTGCCATGATTCCAGTCTAGCCACGTAATAACAAATATCATGCTTGGTTATGATAGATGCCCAATAAAAAAAATATCATGCCACAGTAAGAAATAGCTAAACTGACTGCCGTAAAATACCAGTTTAGCCATGTAATAACACTTATCATGCTTACTTTAACATAGATGCCCAGAAATAAAATGTCATGCCACATAAATGGCTCGACTAGCTGCAGCAAAATGCCACATAACAAAATGTTTCATGCCTGCTTTATCATAGATGCCCAGACGAAAATATCATGCCACAGTAAGAAATGGCTAGATTGACTGCCTGAAAATGCCAGTCTAGCCACGTAATAACTACTACATACCATTTTCTTTTAAATCAATGTAATTTTAAACTGGGAATCTATAATAGATGGCAAGTAAAAAAAAAATTCATTGGTGATGTGTCCCTCTCATTCTACATGCACACAAATTAATTTGCTCATTCACACACACCACTCACTCGTTCACACGCAAATCCATACATCATACACTCACTCATGCACACACATTACATTCTCAAAATTCATAAAAAAGTAAAATCTTACCTGCATGGTTCTCCATTCTGGACTCAGCTCCGCCGCAGCCTCCAGAAAGCCCACTGTCTCCCACGCAGCACAAATGTAAACCAAGCGGCAGAGCGCTTCCTGGTTCCTGCTCATGCATGCAGGAGCTTGAGCGCTTCTAACGTGGCGCTCTGATCCATTTCTATGTGGTGGGGAAGTGCAGGAGCACCCCCTCACACATATAAAAATGCAGTTTAACACCCATTGGGCACGTTCGATGGGGAAAAGAACTGTCAAAGGAAACACAGGTTTCGCTTTCAGAGTTTAAGGCTGCCCAGGAGAACTCCCTCAGCTACAACAAGCGTGTTCATGATGGGACATGATTCAGGCTGGTCGACGCCCCCTCAACCATTATGGACGGACTGCCCAAGCCCACAATTCTGATTGTAAGCTGGAAATGTAGTCATGTTTACTCACATCACTGAGCTTTGATGGAATAACTCATGGCGAAAGACAACACTAGCAACTGCCCAGCCCAGATGGGGTAGCACTTGGATGGAAGGGTTTGCGGTATTCGCAGGAAGATTACTCTGTGTGTTGTCACGCCCATCAGTTGAAAGGCATCGCACTGAGACGACCAGACTTCCACACCATTGAGAAAGTAGTAAACTCACACATTTGCCATGTGTTGCCCAAACATGGCTGCTCAACCAGGACCTTTGCCCTTCACTGCCTACTACTCTCAGTAGGCCGCAACGACACAGTAGCCATTAACTCCTACAATACACCTGTATGTTAATTTTGCAGAATGGACCATGTCAAGTTGACCTTCCCATGGTTATGTGGGGCGCGGCAGTTAAGGTAAGGGAATGACGTTGGGAGGAACGGGAAGTGACGGGAAGGGGGAAGGGAGCAAGGGACAGTCCGATTTGGGATTTAATAAAGACGGAGGTGTTGAAGCATCTCTCCGCCTCATGGTTATCATTGTAGAGCCACGCGCATATCCCCAGGCCTAGCCCAAGCCGCGACCTCGGCGATGAGGCGGGTGGCCTTTCGCAGAGGATACGGTGCGGAAGGTGGCCACGGAGCAGAGTAGCCGCTCGTGTGTGATGTAGGAGCGCCCGTAGGAGCAGTGCAGCTTCAGGTGAAGAGGAGGAGCCTCACGCCACGGAGTTGAGAAGCCGCTCGCGTGTGGCAGAGGAGTGTCAGGAGGAACGCTGCAGCTCCACGTGGGGAGGAGGAGCCTCAGGCTGCAGAGCTCATACGCCGCTGAGTGCACGGGCCGTGAAGGCCAAGAAAGGAACACGGCTGGCGCAGATAAGCAGCTGAAGACCCCAATACTCCGGAGGGAAGCATGGGGCTCGTGGCAACAAAGGAAGAATCCATCACAGGGCATCCCAAGGTAGGAGGGCCCAGGGAAGTTGTCCACAACGGATGGTGCTCGTGCCCACATGAGGCGGCCATCCACATCCCAGAAGGGGCGGAGGGGATAAAGGAAAGACCCCGCCCAAGCCTCAGAAGGGGCAGAGGTGAAAAAGGAAGGACCCTGCCCAACGCTGATGGTGCTCGTGCCAAGGAAGGCGGCCATCCAGCACTGTGAAAGGTCAAAAGGTACATCACATCAAGCCCACTGCAGGGATCGGCACATCCTGTAGCTATTCTGGATGATGTTGGGCCAAGACAATGACCAAGGGGCACAGGCACAGGGTCAAGGACAGCAAGGGCAAGGCCCTCAGCTGGTGGATCAACTCCCGTACAGGCTTCCGGACACACTAGTGGCACAAATGCCTGGTGCATTCAGCGTCTCAGACACAAGTAACATGGGTCCCAGGTGGATCAAATGGATCAGAGACTTTGAACTCTACATGGAGGCCACAAGGCCCATAGAAGATGCGCATCAAAAATGTCTGCTGAAGCTAGCGGTGGGCTCTGCGACAAGTGACATCATCGATGAGCTACCCCTACTCCATCGACTCCCTTCAAAAGTTGAAGGATGCGCTGGCTGCATACTTTACTCCCCACACCAACGTGGACTACGAGAGACATCTCTTTCACAGTACCAAGCAATGCAAAGGTGGGACCATGGACGCCTATGTCATGCGGCTCCGCACCAAGATGAAACATTGCGACTTCGCAAATTATTCCAACACGGAGGCACTCAGGTCCCAGATTATAGAGGGATACGAGTCACAGACATTTCATAGAAAATTGCTACAAAAGCCAAGAACTCTGGACGAGATCCTCGCACTAGCTAGAGCTGAAAGGCCATTGACTCGCAAATTGAGAGCTTCAATAACCTGACCCCAGGGGAAAGCGTCCACCTACTGCAGCAGGAAAGAAGGACGGAGGAACTCTTTTGTTACAAGTGCGGGTTTGACTACCCCCATGAAGGGACTTGCACAGCCATCGGTCAGCGGTGTGCTTCGTGTGGCGAAGAGGATCACTTCAAGGCAGTCTGCAGACTATTCCGGGACAAAGGCAGGGAGAGAGCCATAGAGTCACAGTCCCAACCCAAATCAAGGGTTAACCCCTCGGGGCGAACCAGCCCAACGTGTCTCCTCAAACATCAGCAAACCAAGCACCCCTGGACCCAAAGGAAAGAGACTCCGGAGAGGATAGACAACGAAGGGACAGGAGGGACAGAAGGAGGTACGTGATGCGTGCGAAACCGGAGCGCAGGTCAAGGTGCCACGTACGCTATCTGGTTGAACAGTTACCATCTGACTCCGATCCCAGCTCGTCGGGAAGTGATCACAAGAAACAGGCCTATGTATATGCTCTGGGTAACCCCACCGCCACAACACACAGCCCGACCCTCATCATTAAACTGAATGAGCAGCCCACGGAGTTCATTATCGACACCAGGACCACAGTCAATGTCATTTCCGAGACTGTCTTCAAAGAGCTGGCCACCTTGCCTAAACTGGGCCCTGCCACGGTAGACATATATGCCTACGGGGCCAAGTCACCCCTCAAATGCCTAGCACAATTCGAGGGCATCTGCAGATGCAAGGGACATGAGAAAAGGATTCCCATTCACGTCCTGGCCACGGAAACGGATAGTGGATGTGTTTTGAGCTTCAAGGCAGCTGCCGACATGGAGCTCATTCACATCCTATATAACATCATGGTACATAAGTACATTGACCCGGTGGACATGATCGACAACCTCTACCCACGGATATTTAGAGGCATTGGAAAACTGAAGAATCGACCGATCAAGCTGCACATAGACGACTCCATCCGTCCTGTAGCCCAATACTATCGGGGAGTCCCGGTTAACATCCAAAAGAAGGTGGAAGACGAGCTACACAAGCTACTCGAGCAAGACATCATCGCGCCGGCCACTGGCCCCACCACCTGGGTGTCCCCTATAGTGCCAGTTCCCAAAAAAAGGTTGAACGCCATTCGACTGTGCGTCGATATTAGACGCCCCAACCAAGCCATACAGAGATAAAGGCACCTGGCTCCCCGTATCTCAGACATGATTCACCTTCTAAATGGGGCCAAAGTGTTCTCCAAGTTGAACCTGCAGAAAAGATACCACCAGCTCGTTGTAAGACCAGAGAGCCGGAACATTACCACCTGGGCCTGTTTCGCTACAAAAGGCTGAGTTTTGGTGTGTCCTCGGCAGCAGAAATATTCCAGGCCGAGGTGCACAATGTCATCAAGCACATACCGAAATGGCTCAACTATAGCGACGACATCCTGGTCTTTGGGGCAGATGCCAGCAAGCATGATGAAGCGCCAATGAAGGTGTGCAAAGCGTTGGAGGCCGCAATTCTCACGCTTAATGAGGACAAATGCGAGTTTCAAAAGAGCACCCTGAAATTCTTTGGACATACATTTTCTGAAGCTGGCATGACCCCAGATCCAGACAAGGTTGCCGCACTAAATGACACGGCACCCCCCCGCCAATGTCTCAGAATTGAGGTCATTTCTGGGGCTTGCCAGTTACTGCACGCGCTACATCAGAGACTTTGCAACCGTAAGTGAGCCGTTGAGCCTCCTCACAAGACAAGATGCCACCTTCGAGTGGACAGATGAGTGCCAGAAGGCCTTCGAGATCATCAGGGAGAGGGTTGCCAAGGCCGAGAACATATCGTACTATGATCCAAGTCGTCAAACGGAGCTGACGGTGGATGCCAGCCCCGTAGGACTGGGAGCCATCCTCGCCCAAGTGGGCCCAAAAGACCCTGCGAGAACGCATGTAGTCGCGTATGCCAGCAGGAGCCTCTCTGCCACCGAACAGGCATACTCTCAGGCGGAGAAGGAAGGGCTCACTGTGGTGTGTGCATGCAAACACTTTCACCTGTTCTTATATGGCAAGCCATTCCGGTTCATTACGGATCATCAGGCACTGCTGTTCCTGTATGGGAACCTCTAGGACTTCTTGCCCTGGGAGGGGTGTAAGCCAGAACACTCAGTTGCGGAAAGATACCTCCGATACCTGATACACCAGACTACACTCGAGGGAATTGACATTGGGACAATAGCTCGAGAAACAGAAGATGATCCTGCGTGTCAAATCATCTGTGAGGGCCTTAGATTTGGCATGTGGAAGAGAGTCAAAGAGAGAGAGCGAGCCGCAGGAGAGGCAGTACAGGAGAAGTGGAACGACTGATACAGGTGAGGGACGAACTCAACATATCAGATGAGCATCTGCTGCTGAAAGACTGCAAGTTGGTAATCGCACCCTCTTTGCGAGCCAAAGTCATAGAGATTGCCCATGAGAATCACTGAGGGATGCTGTCAACCAAACGCTTGAGCCAAAAGGTCTGGTTTCCCAGCATGGACTCCCTGCTGGAGGAGGCTTTGAAATCTTGCCCCACGTGCAGCCTCATCGCACCCAACCGCCATCCTGAACCCTTAAAGGTGTCGGAACTTCCCCAGGGAATATGGGAGGCTGTCGCCGCTAACTTCTTCGGGCCCATTGAAGGAGGGAAATAAGTACTGGCGGTAATGGATGAGTGCTCCAGATACTCGGAGATACAACTCATATCCTCAACTGCTGATCATCATGTCATACCTGCACTGGACCGCAGCTTCTCTGCCTACGGCATTCCGAGAGTGCTCAAGACAGACAACGGGCCCCCGTTCACCGGGAATCAGTTTGCACAGTTTGCAGAGTACCTCGGATTCCATCACCGCAAGATCACACCCTTATGGCCCCAGGCAAATGGCATGATAGAGCGGTTCATGGCCAACCTGAAGCAAGCTCTTCAGATCGCCAAGCTCACAGGACACAGTGCTTAATCAGCTGATGCGAGACTACCGAGGCATGCCTCATAGCACCACTGGGAAAACCCCTGCGGAAGTAATGTTTGGACAAAACATTCAAACAAGGCTCCCGCAAGCCCGTTCGGATTAACCTCGTGAAGACCACGACAGAGAACTGAGAGAGCGGATGGAATTGCCAAAGAGCGGATGAAAGAGTATGCGGATGAGCATCGAGGGGCACGAGAGTCCCGGATTGAAGTGAGTGATGTTGTTGCAGTGAAACAACCTAAGACTCACAAACACACTTTGGCTTTTCAAGACGAGCCGCTACTTGTCACACAGAAGAAGGGATCCATGATCACAGCACAGGGTATGGAAGGGTCTATCACTTGGAACTCTTCACATTTCAAGGGAATTCCGTCCCTGAGATCTCGCCGAGTGGGCGAATGGTTATCCTGATTGACTATGCGTCTGATGACCCTTATGTGGGAGACCAAGGTGAAACAGAGGAGTCAGACCCAGAAGACGTTCCTGAGAGTGAGGTTCGTGGAAACACTCCTGAACTTGCGAGTGCCCGTCCCCAAAGGGCCAGGAACAAGCCACGCCGGTGGATTGACTAAATGGGCTAATAACCCTCATAGACACTCACCATTGTGAGGGACCTAGGTACTGTTTAAAAAGGGGGGAGATGTCACGTTGACGTTCCCATGGTTATGTGGGGGGCGGGAGTTAAGGAAAGGGAATGACGTTGGGAGGAACGGGAAGTGATGGGAGGGGGGAGACAGAGCAAGGGGCAGTCCGAATTGGGATTTAATAAAGACGGTCGTGTTGAAGCATCTCTCCACCTCATGGTAATCATTGCAGCGCCAGGCCTAGCCCACGGCGCGACATCCCACATTTCACTTTTAATAAATGTTGAAGCAAACCATTTCCACATGCATGCACTTGTTTTTAACTACACTTAAACAAGCATTGAATCTCCCGAGTACTATATGCAAGAAGCGATAAAGTGCTTTCTACCTCTCATACATCATGAAAGCTATTGGACAGGACACGAGCTCAAGGAAGCTGCTTATGATGAAAGCGAGGCTTAAAGCAGATAAACCTGAGCTCTTGGCAGCATTCGCCCTCTCATCACATGATACAGACGTGCCTCTTGCAGGTCTGGCGCACAAAATACAGCTGTGCCCCGCTGCCAGACAGGCAGGGTGTCAGCAGATGTGGTTTAATCCAGCGACTAAATGAATATAGGGGTGGCTTATACACCTTGTGACTGGCAACACATTGTGGTGACATCAAAGTCGGTGCCGAGAAAAGGCAAAAAGTCCCTCTCACATCAAAAGGCGGAAGCCTCTCTTGCTGTTTTAGCTACCTCTGCATGAAGGAAGCTCTAAGACTGCAGTGGCTGAAATGAAATAAAAAGGTCTCTAGTCGACGGTAAACGCTTTTTTTCATAAGTCCCGCCACTTTTTTGATATTCTAATTTTAGGTGACACCACATTCAATTGGTATGTTAATGAATCGGCCCACTTTTTTTTGTTGGCCTTGACCCTTGGAAATAAACACGGACATTCGGCCCTGAGGTAACACCACCCTATGCACGGTGTTCTCTAGACGATGTCCCACAAAGGGCAGCGTTTAAACTGCGCACTTCCGCTCACCCCATGCCCCTCCATGCAGCCGACGCCGACCTGCTAAAAGTAACCAGACAGGAGCCTACTGCGTGAAAACATTTTCTTTTAAACCTCCTCCTACAAAAGGACACCTGGAGATGATATCATTGCCTCCCACTCCAGAGAAGGGTTCAACCTGTGCATGGGGGCTGCCTGAAAGAAAAGGCTCAACACTGTTTGAAAGCAAGCCTTAAAATAATAATAGGACGGCAGACATATTGCACTCCACACCCCAGAAAAGTGCCGACGTGCTTTTCAGTGAGCATTCACTGCTACCGCCATTCGGACGTCAATGTGTTGGCTATGCTCTAAGGGCACATGTTCAGATAAGTGTATTTAAGAAGCAACTGCACCAAATGAAGGTCACAGCTGACGATGAAGGGTAATGGTGTGTTTATGCAATGCCGAGGGGGCCTTCCTAATGTTGAAGAGAGGGAAGAGTCCTTAAAATGACGATTTTTTAGGCCATAAGGTTCCATTTCAAATTATCATTAGCCAAGGATAAACAATTCGAATAATATCAAAGCCTGTTGCTTATAGGAATATGAAATAGCACAACGATTGTGTCAACAGGTAGAGGGAACAAATGATTATTATTTTGGAACAACTAGTACTTTGTCATTTTAAGGGGGCAAATATGCTATGAACATTATTTTGAGAAGGGTGGTCCTGTAAATTATACCAGCGGTAGACATGCATAGACAATAATCTATTGGTCAAATTGTCAACAGTTATGCCAAAACCCAAGATGACCATTCTAGCAACACATGGGGGACTTAAACCCCCACCCACCAGGAGGTCCACAAACTCTAGCTCTCTTTGTTTGTTTGTTTGTTTATTTTATTTATATCGCGCACCTGACCCGGAGGTAATTGGGCGCTTGAGGCTGGAAGTGGTTACATGGCATAGTATAGACAGTTGTAAACATTAATACAGTTTGTAAAATTACAATGGTACATATATACATTCAACATTATACATATTATACATTGGGTCATAGCAGTAGTATAGAATGGGTGACACATATACTAGTTGAGCAGACCACCTGGCTATTAGTGGTATCAGGAGCTGCTGTTTTGTGTTTTGTTAAGGATCCATGTGATAAAATGGCATCTGAATTTGTTGAAGGTTTGAATGGTTTGGAAGGTTTGAAGGTTTGAATGGTTTGGATGTTCTGAGGGAGAGTGTTCCATAGCTGGGGGGCTAATATCGGGAAGCTAGAACCTCCGGCTCTTTTTAGATTGTATCTAGGCACCACCAAGGATGGTGTGTTAGATGATCTAGTGCATCTATTGGATACCTTCCATGTGAACTTGTCTGTGAGATAGGGGGGAGGGCTTGGAAGTTAATAATCGCTTTGTGTGTGAGGCAAATAGCTTTTAGTGCGATTTTGTCATGTATAGAGAGCCACTTGTGTTGCTTTCTAATTTCTGAAATGTGCTCTCTTTTAGGAATATTCAACGCTGCTCTAAGCGCGTTGTTTTGCATAATCTGTAGTTTATTTACAATGGACTTGTTTGCTCCTAGACAAAGGCTGTTGCAAAAATCCAATTTGGATTGTATGAGCGCTCTCGCCAGTGTAAGGCAACTGGTGGGGGATACTACAGGTCTACAGGCTGTGATGAACTTGCCAGTGTACGCTGTGGCCGAAGAGGTCATGTTGATCTGCTTCGTTAGGTTAGACTGGGCATCGAAGTAGAAACCTAAAGTTTTTACATGTTTGGCTATGGGTATACTGTTCCCATCGATGACGATATTTGTGTAGTGAGGACTTAGTTTAAGAAGGTTATTGGGTGGTCCGACTAGGAGTAGTTCTGTCTTATCATCATTCAGGCAGAGGCCATGTGTGGCCATCCATGCCTGAATGATGATGTAGACTTCGTTAATCCGCGCGACATCTGTATCATAGGTTCCTGAGAGGGGTAGGAGTATCTGGGTGTCATCTGCATAATTTGTGTAGGTGACACCCAGACAGTCCAGTTTGTCGAATAGTGGCTTTGTAAAAATGTTGTACAAAGTGGGCGAGACGCAGGATCCTTGGGGGACTCCACAGGTGATGGGGATGGGGTCAGCAGAGGATATGTGGTTGCAAAGTATGGAGTGATCCACCAGATCAAAAGCCGCAGAGAGGTCGAGTAGAAGTATGATGGCCATCTTTCCTTTGTCTTTCAATTCATCGATCTGGCTTTTGAGGTCGACAAGTGCAGTTTCTGTTCCATGCCGAGGTCTGAAGTCAGATTGACGGGTACCGAGTAATTTGTGAGCTTCAAGATAATCTTGTATTTGCAAGGAGGCTATTCTGTCGAGAATTTTCAGTAGAAAGGGGACTGTTGTAATTGGTCTGTAGTTAGTGGGTATAGCTGGGTCAAGGGTCTGTTTTTTCAGTAGTAGTAGAACCCTGGACTGTTTGAGGTTACTTGGGACGGAGTTGTTCGAGAAGGAGGAGTTTACAAGTTTAGTAATGAATGGGGCAAGGTCTCTAGCTGCATCTTTTATAATCTGAGCTGGGCAGCTATCGCCCTTGCAGTTAGATGGTTTAAGAGACGCAATGATTTTGTGGACTTCAGGAATGGTGACTTTTTTGAAAGTGAAACCTGAGTTGGTGTGAGGGGTGGGGGTAGGTGCTGGTGTAATGGCTGTTAGTTGGGATCTTTTGTTGGCTATTTTGGTCTGCAGTCCTTTAATTTTATTGGAGAGGGCGTTTTTGGATACTGGTGCACCAGGCTTTGTCCTTAGTGCATGTGTCTGGCGGTGGGTTGGGGTTCTCTAGTTCTCTTAGGATGTTAAATAATTCTTTAGTACTGGATCTAGCTATTTTTGTAGGTAGCAGTAATAATGGCAAGGTTAGATTTATTTTCAGGTGTAGGGGATGATTTCCAACGTGATCCCCATTTTCTTTTTTCAGTGCGGAGTATTTTTAGCTCTGGAGTGAACCACAAGTTAAGGTGGGCTGTGGGTTTACTTTTACGTAACTTTAGTGGAGCAAAAGTATCAATCGCTTTAGTCATGGTCTCAATGTAGATGTTAGTTAGATTGTTGGGATCATTGGTGTCCAGTAGGGCATTGAGTAGGGGGGCTACCAAAGGAACTAGAGCATCTGCTGTAATGTTACATTTTTTCCTTGTGAGGCAAGGTGGAGCAATAAAGGGCTCTTTCTTTACCAGGTTGTTGATATGCAATTCAAAGGTGATAAATTGGTGGTCTGACCATACTAGTGGAGTCGGATCAGGTAGGGTGATGGTGCAATTTATAATCGCAAGCGAGTCAAGTATCCTTCCTTTTTCGTGTGTGGGTTTGGTGCTAACTTGAGTATAGCCTTGTTCTAGTAGTGCAGAGGCTAGAGAGATGACGTGTGGGTCGCTAGTGTCCTTATAACCAAGGTTGAAATCTCCTAGGATGATATTTTGCGCCGTAGGTTTGGTGGTGTCGGCTGCTAGGGCTGTGATATCTTCTTCAAAGGACCAAGTGGGTCCTGGAGGCCTGTAAACGATGTGTATTGTGATGGTGCTGTTCGGTGAGGTTTGGAATTTAATTGAGAGGAGTTCACATGATGTCAGCAACGTAGGGGTGGCTGGTCTTATATTAAGAGTGTCTTTAAAGATAATGGCTATTCCTCCTCCGCGAGCATTAGGTCTGTCTACACGGAGAATGGAGTAATTATCTGGGATGGCTAGGGCAATAGATGGGCCTGCTGCTTCATGCAGCCAAGTTTCTGTCATTACAAGGAGATCAAGGTTATTGTTCTCGATAATGTCAGCAATCTCAGTTGTATGTGCTACCAGTGATCTGACGTTCAGTAATGCTCCCTTAGTGGGTTGTGTTTGTGGGACTTTTGTTGGTAGACTGGGGCTATGTCCCCTAGGTTGTTGAGCAAGGCTGCACAACTTTTCTTTTTACGCCTGCAGTCATTGTCCGTGCATCCAAGGCGATTTGATCATATGAACTTATGTGTAAATTCCACTGCTGAGTGCTTGCTGGACGGTAGTCTGCTGGTTAGTCTCTCATTGCGTTTAGAGATGTTATGAGGGGAGGTGGTTGAGGCTATAGGCACAGGGGGCAACTTGTCGTGTGATATGCACAAAGTGGAGGCTAGATGTAAGTTGGTTGAGGTTGGTGTAGGAAAGGGGGGTAGTGTGGGAAGGAATGGTGTAGGGCATGGGATAGGGTGGTGACGCGGACATCTCAGTCTACCTAACCTTCATCAAACTTAAAGTAATGACCTCTAGTGCAGGGGGTGGCCGATGGTATAATACAGAATGGGAACATAGTCAAAGTTAGCAGTGCCTGCATTCTGTTGTGATAAAGGGTAACTTTAACGTGAGCTTGCTACTGCTGGGTAATTTACAAGGTACAAATATACTACCACCTAGATTCGAAAATTAGCCAGTGGAGCATAATCAACATGCATTCAGCTATTACCATTGATAGCATTTAGATGCTATGTGCAGATATGCCGCTAGGCTAGGCTAAGCTGAGGTGCACGGAGTAGGTGCAAATTGGCTGGGGCTTAATAATCAGAAATTTTGGCTAACTCAGGAGTGTAAACAGAACTATTTCAAAGTGTAAACAGAGCACATCTAGATTCAAATTTAGCGAAGAGAGCCAAAATGGCGCTAATTCAGAGCATAAGCAGAGCTAATTCAAATGCATAACCAGAGCATATCTAAATTCAGATTTAGCAGGAGAGCCAAAATGGCGCTAATTCAAAACATAAACAGAGCTAATTCAAGCGCATAACCAGAGCATATCTAAATTCAGATTTAGCAGGAGAGCCAAAATGGCGCTAATTCAAAACATAAACAGAGATAATTCAAACGCATAAACAGAGCATATCTAAATTCAAATTTAGCAATGGGAGCCAGAATTGTTAGAGAACAAATACTTAGATGCAATTTGCTAGAGCAGGGCAACATAACTTCATTAGTAAATTCTGTTGACTGCCAATCTATTATGCTAGTGGCAGAATGCAGTTTGGCAGGGCAATACATTAAAGTCAAGTAGTAGGGTAGCAATGGGAGACTAGTAGTCTAGCTGGGGTGGAAGCTTCACCTAGCATAGCAAACAAACATGGTGGCTCACGTGTATGGGTGGCGACTGGCCGTAGAAGGAGTGCATGGGGGTGAAGCTGAAGTAATAGAGTCTTGTGGTACAACGTTGCTAGTACCTGTAGGAAGTCTAAATTGGAGGCACGTTGCAGGGCTTAGGCACTAGGCGCAGACCGCAGCGCGGCACGCTCGGTCAGCTCCGTCAGCAGGGGAGCCTTCTTTCTTGGCCTTACTTCGCAGGCCGGCTCTCGCCTGACGGTAGCTTGTGCTTGGCCATGAGTGAGCAGCCAATCGTAGCGAGGCAAAGCAGGGACCATTCTCTAGTCTCACTCCATAACCTCCCAACCCGCAATAAAGGTAACTCACTCAATCTCATCTTCCTCTCCTCCATGGTAAATTCTTTTGCTCTCTCTGGTAACCCAAAACCCTCTGACCATTCTCATCTGCATTTTATTGTCTCTGTCCCTACTTCACTCTCCTCCCCCTCACTCCTAAATCACAAATGAAAACTCAAACCTGACTCGACCTAGAACAAGTCAAAACTTACCGCCCAGTTCTCTTGCCATCTCTTGCCTATGCCTGCATTTCAAGAGTTCAATTTGGCAGGGATCTCCCTTTGACCACCACTACTCCCTTTCATCTTCCTCCATTACCCCTCTCACCCATGCCCTCAAGTATAGATCTGTCCAGCCATACAAGAGCTGAGAACTGGTTCAACTCCATCAATGCAAAAAAAACCTTACCCAACCCTTAACTACCCATAACAATGCAGCAAAATAAATGACCAAAATGTACACAATGAGGTGGTCCCTTCAAGTTGGGCCAATACCAGATGAGAACAACCACGTGCTTCATTTTGAGTTGCTAGGGAAAACTCAAAATGATCTCAGACCTGCTCTGTACTCAGTCAAGTAACTATGACACTAACCATATATATTTATTTATTTCATTTTATTTTACTGTGCTTAGTTCAATACAAACTTTTCACAGATTTATAACAACACAAAACATCAAATCACATCAAATTACATGAATTCATACACCAACATCAAAATTGATTTTAAAATGTGTTGAATGTCAGGCTGTTGATGTTGCTGGGCGCAGCGCGGCAACAGGAGAAACAAAGTGAGGCAATATAAAGCAAGCCAATAAATCAGGAGCTGAGACGGGAACGTCTTGACGGGTCTTTAATTCAACTCGAACTGCCGAACTGGCGGTAATCCCGCCTTCTCAATCACGTGGGTCGCAGCCCACTCGTAACTGCAATAAACAGAGGACTGTTCCTCTCAAACACAATAACAACAATGGAAGTAGGACATTACATCTCCCCCCTCCTTAACAAACAATTTACTAGTGTTCAGTTGAATTCCTCAATCCATCTCATGGGTCTGCGAATGACCCGTTTGGATGGGCTGTGCAGCGGTGGGGCCTGGTTCACTGGGGTGCCGTCACTATCACTGCCGCTATCGTCAGCATCTCTGTTCTCTTCATGATACTCAGAGTCTATCTCTGAAGAGTCATTTGGCAGTGTCGTTGAAGTGCTGACTGGGTTGTCCGTGTTATTAAATGTCCTGAAGAAAAATGAGTTCCTGGTGACCGTGCCCTGTGAGCTGGCTGCCGTTATCATCGAGCCCTGGATGTGGGTTACTATCATGGGGTCCGGCTTGAAGGCAGGCATATGCTTCGTGACTTGTTTTTGTGTTACTAATACTTGATACCCAACTCCGATTTGGCTCGGTCTGGCCTGTCTCCTTGCATCTGCATATTTCTTCATTTGGTCTTTGCTCTCTCGGTCTTTGTTTCTGGCGTTCTTTGCATGCAAGTCTTCGGCCTTGGCTCGTGTGTAGTGAGGGAGCCTTGTTTTGATGACACGTCCGAACATTAGCATTGATGGGCATTCACCTGTAGAGCTGTGAGGCGTATTCCGGTATTCCCGCAGCAATGTGCAGATGGCTTGCATGAACGATCCATTTGTGATGGAACAAATCTGGAGCGTGCGTTTGAGATTTCCCATAAAACGTTCTACCATTCCATTTGCTTGCGGCCAAAGTGGTGTGACTTTGTGGTGCTGAAATCCTAGGTGTTCTGCAAACATTGCAAAGTCATTTCCAGTGAAAGGAGGACCATTATCTGATTTGACTCTGGAGGGAATGCCATAGTCCGCAAAGGTTTTGTCCAGTGCTGGTATGACGGCTTGTGCACTAGTCGAGTGGATCAGGTGAACCTCTGGGAATCGCGACATTTCATCTATGATCACTAGCACATATTTGCCGTTTGTCAGAGGCCCAAACATGTCCACTGCTACCTCGTCCCACACCTGCAGAGGCATCACAGATGCTTGAACTGGTTCCGGAAATGTGCGAGGTGCCACCGCCTGGCATGGTAGACATTTCTTTAGTAGCTGTTCCACCCGCTCGTCTATGAATGGGAACCACACTTTTGTTCTTAATTGTCTTTTGGTTGATACTATCCCCCTGTGTCCAGCGTGTGCAATGTCCAATATCTGGTTCTGCAGGGCTGCAGGTATAACTATTCTGTTTTCCTTTAGTAGTAGGCCTTCCGGTGATGTGGACAGGGTGTCACGGACGAGTTTGAATGTGCGAAAGTGTTGTTCCTCCTCCGTGGACAGGAGTGATGCCCCTCTCTGTCTGTCCTGCCACTGGTTGGATTTTAGACATGGCTGTACCGTCTGGAGCAGATGGTCTTTCTGTGTCGCCTCCATCAGTTGTGCTGTGGTGATGGACTTGGGTAGTGCACTGTTAATCAGATAGCGTAGATATTGGTTTACTTTGTGTGATTGCCGCTCATCTTGAGCCGGAAGTGGATATCGCGACAGAAAGTCTGCGGGATTGTTGTCCTTGCCCGGGTGGTGTATTATTTTGAATGAGTACTCTTGTAGTCTCAGACCCCATCTGGCGATGCGTGGTGGCATTTTGGCTGTTGGTCTGCCATAGATGTGGTGAGGGCTTGGTGATCCGTGATTATGGTAAACGGTCGTCCATATAGGAACAAGTGGTAATGTTCGCACGCCCATACTACTGCCAGGCTTTCTTTTTCAGGTTGGGAGTACGCACATTCTGTGGTGGAGAGGCTTCGGCTTGCATAGGCTACAATTCTCCTCGGGGAGTCAGGTGATGCTCCGCGTTTGGATTGCGCTAGGATAGCTCCTAACCCAACTGGGCTGGCGTCTACTGTGAGTTCCGCGTCAAGATCGGGGTCGTAGTAAGCCATGAATGAGGCTGTTGCAATCCGTTTTTTAATTTCTTGAAATGCTTCTTCGCAGGTGTCAGACCATTGGAATTCTTGATTCTTCCCAGTGAGCAGTCGTAGGGGCGTGCTCACGGAGGCAAAGTCTTGGATATATCGAGTGCAGTAGCTCGCCATTCCCATGAATGAGCGTACTGCTGAGACTGACGTGGGTGTAGGGGTCTCTACCAGTGCTTGGACCTTTTCCGGATCTGGTTTTAGACCATCTTTTGAGAAGATATGTCCGAAGAATTTGAGAGTGGATTTGCTAATCTCACATTTGTCTGGGTTGAGTGTGAGATGGGCGTTCTCTAGCACTATGCAGACTCTCCTTAGTGTGTCATCGTGGCTGTCTTGCGTGGTGCCGGAAATTAATATATCGTCAGAATAGTTTAGACAATTGGGAATGTGCTTTATCACCTGGTGTATTTCGTTCTGAAAGATTTCTGCAGCTGAAGATACCCCAAAGCTGAGTCTTTTATATCTGAACAAAACCAGGTGGGTTGAGAAAGTGGTGATATATCTTGAGTCAGGGTGTAACTCCAGCTGATGGTATCCCTTATTTAAATCTAACTTTGAAAATACTTTGGAGCCATGCAGTAGATGCATCATATCAGTCATTCTTGGGGCAAGGTGTCGTTCTCGCGCTATGGCCACGTTTGGGGCCCTCATGTCGACGCATATGCGAATGCTGTCCTTGTTGTCCTTCTTCGGCACAGGCACAATGGGGGACACCCACGGAGTTGGTCCTGATGCTGGTTCTATGATATCCTGCTGTAAGAGTGACTGGATTTCATCCTCTACATGTCTTTGTATGTTGAGGGGTATGCCCCTGTAATGTTGCGCTATAGGAGGGACCTGCGGATTGATATGCAACTAGACTTGTTTGTCCTTCAATTTTCCTAGGCCTGTGAACAGGGACGGGAACATTTTTGTCATCATGTCCTTTGGGCTAGTCGTGTATGCCGACATTATTTGATACATTATTTGAATGAGTCCCATTTGAATTGCCGATTTGAAGCTTAGGATGCTGCCGCCTGGTACATCCCCTTTTATGACATAAACTTTGATCTTTTGACTCTTGTCTTTGTATTGACAGTGGGCAGTAAACATCCCTTGGCAATTGAGTGGCTTGTTAGAGCCGTACGGGTAAATCAATGTGTCTGCTTCTTTCAGTGCCTTCTTGTAGGTGAGTAATTTGTATGTTTCATCATTTATGACGTTGACTGTCGCTCCCGTGTCAATCAGAAATTCTTTGTTTTGTCCATTTACTTGTAGTAGCAGAGTGGGGCTGTATTCCGCAGCTATGCTGTTCCCAATAGCGTGTACATATCCCCTTTTCCTGTCTCCGCTGGATGAGGACGACTGAGACTCCCGTCTTCTGTGAGGCGAATTTTCTAGATATCTGATCTTTTGTCTGGAGTGTCGTCGTTGCGAATCATGTCTGGTATTGGTGTGTCTTGAATATTCTCTTCTTTCTTCCCGCCTTCTCTCCTCTCGCGGGGTGTTGCGTGATGAATATTGAGATTTATGTCTGGAGACTGTGGGTGAATGTCTCTTGCGGGATCTTGAGCTTTCTCTTGCCGAGTTTTGATCTTGCTGCCTTCGTGTGTCCCTGTTTGTGTCCTCTGGCTGGAAGAAGTTGATGTTTCTACACACTGATTGGAAGTGATTTTCACCTCCGCACTTGTCGCAGTTGTGTCCGATGGCAGGACATGTGCCGACATGTGGAAATTTAAAACCGCACCTGTAGCACTTTTTTTGTTCTGCAGGGTGAGGGTCCCTTGATGTCCTGATGGGGCATACTGAAGCAGTGGAGGCAGACTGTGTGATTTTGATGTTACCTAGAGATTCCGTCTGCTGCATGAGAGCGGAGTCAGCTCGTGCGAGTTGTAGTATTTCTTCAAGTGTTCTGCTTTACTGAAGTAGCTTTTTCCTAAATTCATGTGACGCGCAGCCGGCAATGGTTTGAGATTTTAGTGCTTCATCCGTTGAATATTTGTCGAAGTCGCAATATTTTGCTCTTTTCCTTAGACGCATTACGAAATTGTCCATGGTTTCGCCACTTTCCTGTGTTGACGTGTGAAAAATGTGTCGTTCATAGTCGACATTTCGCAGTGGTGCAAAGTAGGCATTCAGTGCGTCAATGATACCTTGGAACGTGTCCGTGTTGGATTCAGGCATTTCAAAAACGATGTCACGTACCACTGGGCCTAGTGAATGGAGTAGGATGCCTCTCAGACGCTGCTCCTCCCTTACCCCCGATGCATCTATGTAAATGTGCAGTTCTTTGAGCCATCTGGCCTATCTGGGGGCGAGACTACTAGTGTCCGCCATGTCAAATGGTGGCAGAGCTTGTAATTGTAATGATTCTGAACCACTATCTTCTTTGTGAGTGGCTTGGCGAGGTGTGGAGCTGGAGGATGGGCTCAGGATTCCACTGTCTGGATTGTCTTCAGACATGATTGATTTCTACCAGATAACAGCAAGGCCTTGTTTGTTTGTGGGTCTCACTTGGCTTGGTGAAGTGCAGACTCGTGGGAGCAAACCGTGCTTTTATTAGAAGCGCACGCACGTGGCTGGGCCGTGTTAAATAATGCAGTGTCCGTTTTATTGTCAAACGTGTTGCAACTGGATTTGCTTGGAAATGTCCCTGCACCACGTTATGGGCGCACGCGTATTGATACGCCGGCTCCCGCGTGCATTACGCGGTGAGTGTAGCACGTTTGCCAGCTGTCTCGGGCCGCTCACGCGAGTGCCGTTAAGTGGGCGATGTACCTTACTTGGATGAAATTCTTGCGTGGGTTGCAAAACAGCTCCGGAGACTGAATCAAACGTGATGAGACAGATTCAGCGTCGGAGTGGCTAGTTGACTCTCCGGGCTCCAGTGCCGTTCTGCAGAAGACTCGTCGCCATTGTTGAATGTCAGGCTGTTGATGTTGCTGGGCGCAGCGCGGAAACAGGAGAAACAAAGTGAGGCAATATAAAGCAGGCCAATAAATCAGGAGCTGAGACAGGAACGTCTTGACAGGTCTTTAATTCAACTCGAACTGCCGAACTGGCGGTAATCCCGCCTTCTCAATCACGTGGGTTGCAGCCCACTCGTAACTGCAATAAACAGAGGACTGTTCCTCTCAAACACAATAACAACAATGGAAGTAGGACATTACAAAATGTAACATCTAAAATGTGAAATACCAACAAGATAAAACTTCCACAAATGTCACATAATTAATTTACAACCTATTTAGGGTGACCAGATTTTCAAGACTAAAAACCAGGGCAGCCAACAACATAAAAAAGGGACTACCCCACTCCCGCCTCACCATGCCCCTGTAACCAACCTCAAACCACCCCATTCCAAAGTAACTGAATATACATTGCGAGGTTTTGTCTGTGGATATAAGCACGTTACTAACAAAGGGAGCTGTACATTCATTTCTATATTCTATCGCTACTCAGCCAGTCGCTGTGGCAGAGGCAGTAAATGCACTTGGATAATACCTGGAATGCTGGCGGTTCAAGCCCATCCTCAGATGGCAAATTGACATTGTGAAAATATTAAGATGCATATTTAGTTTAGAATTGTTGGCGACACCCTCCCTTTCCTCAAAACCGCGATATTCATCTTCCGTTTTCCCATAAGCGTGACATGTCTGAAAAAAAACCTCTTTGGACTGAGCGGCAGAGGGCCCCATTCCGGGATAGTCCTGGCAAAAATGGGACTTCTGGTGACCCTAACCATATTGCAATTCAACAATCTGAGAACAATCTACAAACGTGTAACCAAACACGATAAAGTGTAATGTAGTGAGATTCGAATTCAAGCTGTTTGTCCAGAAGTCTACACTCTTGATGTCATCATAATCATGAAGAAATGGACCCAGATTGCACATATAAAGGCTGCCCATTCAAAAGACCCAGGAGAAAGATTTCAGGGAGAAACCCACGCCACTGGCAGTTTTCTATGCGATGGCGATGCATCAGAATCGTCGGACTTTGACATTTGATGGAAAAGAAATGCCATGCTACATATTTAATAAGGGCTTGAGTGGAGCCCAGGGGCATGGCTAGGGGGGGCGGCTAATGGGGCTATAGCCCCTGATCTTGTGGTTGTAGCCCCGGATAGAATCTCAGGAGCTACAGCCTAAAGACTAGCTAGCCCCCAACCCCAACCGTTCCGACATCAGCTTAGCCTCAGGTCTTTTCCAGACCTAGCAACTCCCCTGGTGGAGCCCCTAAAAAAAGGGGCTCATTTCACAAGTTCATGTCATCCATTGGATGTGGTGTGCTCTCTTCACAGCTGTCTTTGTTTACAGTCCTGGGGTTATTTTCAATTGTCAAAAGTGACACAAAGCACAGCACGCTATTCTGCTAGCATGTCTTCAAAAGCACTTTACATTGGATGATAGCGTCTGTACTGACATCAATAAACTGGACTCCGCATATGACATAGCCACAAGTGGATAATGGGAAGTCACACAGCAGGAAGTGACATTACAGGAAGTTTGATCAACAAGAACATATATTTTTGATGGCCAAAATAATTCCTTCCGATCTATATTTTTTTGCAATCTAACTACTCCCATAATCTTCAAATTCAACATGTTTTCTCAAACATTTCCCTTGACACAAAACACCACTTCTTATTGATAATAGGAATTCCAGGTATGAGACAATGCTAGACAATGGGGGTCATTACGAGTTTGGAGGTAGCCATGGCGCTACTAACACCATGGCTGCCTCCAAACCCGTGTCCGGATAGTCGGAATGGGGACTTACCGGGTCATTCCAACCTTGGAGGACCCGGTAAGTCCCCATTCTGAAAACCATTCCCCGTTCCCATTTGAGCCCCCATAGGGCTCAATGGGAATGGGGAAGGAGCTAATAACGGGCCTGCAAATAGCGGATCCATTATTAGCTCCCTGGTCCATTAGCGGGTCCCACTAAGGGCGGCTGGTAAAACCAGCCGGCCTTAGCGGGACCCGCTAAGGGACCTCGGAATGTGGCGGTAGGGGGTTAATGGCACTGGCATCCTTACCGGTGCCGTTAACCCCCTACCGCCGTACTCGTAATGAGGCCCAATGTCTGCTTTTCCTGAAAGAGCCCACTACTTATCCCTCACCATTGGCAGCAAATGGTAGTGGTTATGAATAATTCAAAGCTTTCCACCCATTACTTTTATGTGTGCCTGTTCTAAGCTAATTCCAATATCATGTATGAACCTTTCAAGTTTTGGAACAGTTCGGCTTCTCTTTTATTTGTGTGAAAAAGGCTCTATTTCCTCATATGAGTCATATGAAGCAGTCAGCTTTTTCACAGGAGGCGGGGGTGGGGGGTGGTGGGGTAGTAGGGAGTGTGGGCCAACACAGAGACGCCTTGGCACAATAATACAACACGCCGTTTTGTAAACACACCAACCTGTGCCAACACACAAAACCTGAGCATGCACCTACATCATTTCCTGACCACACACAGAGGGGGCTGGACGGTCTCCTGCCAAGAACATTTTGGGAAATCAAGCGCCAAATGGTACACCCTTTTAAAATTATGTTATGCCTGGACATGTGTCAGCACTTGATAGGATGGAAATGCCACTTTCCATAAGCATTGGGATTCCTCCCGAAGAAAATATTTGCAATATTAGGGCTAATTAGTCCCAGTAAGCGCAGCAGTGTCATAGCTGGTCGGGTCCAGGGATAATCACATAACAGGCGGTGCTACTGGAAGATCATTGGGGTTGGACTTGAATAGGTACCATGTCAGGGCGATGTCTTCGATTGGCCAATGCTGAGTTGGTCGCATAAAAGGTTGGCCAGGGGTGTTGCTGGGTCTGAAAAAGATCCGTGGCTAAGCTAATGTCGGGACTCTCGGGACTCAGGGATAGCTAGCTGTTTGGTTGTAGCCTCTGAGCTTCTATCCAGGGCTACAACCAAAATACCCAGGGCTATAGCCCCCCCTACTCCCTAGGCCCTCCCTAGCGACACCTCCAACCAAGGTTGGTGCCTCTGAAAGGCAGGTAGGACTTTCAAAGATATGAGGATAGCACAGCCTGTCTAACATGAGATGGTGTGTCACCCAGAGACTCCATGCTAAGGGAGGGTCACACGGATAGCCACAAAGCGGTGTGGCAGACCTACCGGGAGCAAGAATGCAGGTGAAACTCCGGCGAGACGCTGCGATTGAGGTGTCCTGGCAAATGTTGTGTGCGTGACACGGGTCAATGCTGACGCCAAAGCCGTTTCTCGGAACAATGTATAACATTCACAGCTTTTCGTTAAACAAAGACTATGAAATCTTTGCAGCAGAAACACTGATCTCATCGCAGAAAAATGCATGGATAAATAGCATGACAATCCTCTCGCGAGACAAAACCATGCAACAAATATTGCTAAGAAACAGTGCCGTGTAGAAGCACACTGTGCACGTAGAAAAAACAGACTAGCACATCACCGGCCTGATTACAGAAACGCTGCACTGGTGTAAGTGCAATTGACCACAGTATTAGCATTAGGGCAAATATTGTTCTAGTGCAAAAACCACATTCTCTTGATGCATTTTTGCACCAGGGCAGAGTTTGCCACAGTGCTAATATCATTCCGCATTAGCACTAGGGCAAACGTTGCCCTGGTGCAAAAATGCAGTAGAAATGTATCTTTTTTGCAGTAGGACAATGTTTGCCCTGATGCTAATCCCGTGTAACATTGTACTCCAGGCACTGCAACGTTTCTGTAATATGACCCCAGCAGCAGTAGTACAAGCACTTTAGTGCAAGTACAGATAGCACTAGGGCCAAAACACGACTAGTGAACAAACATTAATTCATTGCAGTTTGCACCATGACAATGTTTGCCTAGTCCGCTGCCCTGGTGCAAAAATGCATTGAAAGAATATGTTTTAGCACAAGGGCAATGTTTGTCCTAGCGCAAATTTCACTTGCACCGGTGTAAAGTGTCTGTAGTACTGTTCTCCATATATTTAGTACATAAAATGCAACAACGGCCTTAGAAACCTCCAAAGTGCCTCATCTATGTAGGACAGAGCGGACATCACACATGAGTGCCAGAGTTGTCCACAGCGCCCGTGCCACGAGGGTAACCTTTCAAATCCTGTTTAGGCAATGCCACTTTGCATGTATGCAAAACACTGCAAGTGCCGGCATGCAAAGGTTTGTTGGCTGAAAAGCCAGACCGTCTTAAAGTGATGCTGAAGACATGGTGCCAGGTAGCCACTCTGTGACACCCTTAACACCTCAAAGAGGTGCAATTGTCAGAGCACGAACAACAGAATACAGTTCTCTAGTTTGTGTAGCCTACACCACATTTTATCAGAACACTTCACTTGTGCTTCACCAGAGAACCAGCATCCTCTGGGTCAATTGATAGTATCCTCTATGGCCTCGTTGTATTCTGATAGCCCTGTTTTTACAATGAAAACAATCAAAATTGCAGGTTGAATTGAAAAATCAGACCAGCGGTAAAAGGCTTATGCCAATGTAGACGGTTTATCTAGAAGGTGATGCTGGAGGGCTTGATGGTAGTATAAGAAGTGAGTAACCTGTTGTGGTTGAGGAAAAATAACTTCCCAGCTTCCAGGACTTAGGACTCCTGCACTCCTCCGCCTCCAACGAAACACAGCCAAGATATTATGTGTATACTCGGTTTTTAATTTTTAACCAATTTTTGCTTTTCACATTTTCTATCAATGGTGGTATGTTTTGCTTTTGCACAAAGACTTACACCAATAGTTAAAAATAAATAAAACATTGCACTGATTGAAATAGCTGCTCACTCCTAACCAGGAGTAGCAGATCTTCAATTCAGGCTTTTTCCCATTTGCAAATAACTTAATTTAAAATATTCATTATTAATACCCACATACACTCAATCACCAGATGCTTAGCCCAGTAAAACATTTTTTTTAGCACTTCCTTAACTCAAGGTCCAGTATAATCGGCTACGGGAAATTATCATAAATTACTGTCTTCAGGCCTTAAAGTGCTCTTCAGTACCTGTCTGATTGTATCTCAGTTTACTCACCATCTTGTTCCCTCTGATCCTCCTCTGCACTCAACCCCACTGTCCCACCCCCTCACTGTTCCTCCTCTCGCTTCTGCTCTTTCTCTCTACTCACCCCACTTTATTGGAACCTTCTGCCCCTAACAATAAAAGTCAGTCCAACCGAATCTCTTCAAAGCTGGGCTTAAACTTCACTTACTTGCTAATGAGGGATCTTTCCCTGCCTTCTACCCCATCATCCCTACCTGACCCCACCATTGCCTCCATTGACGCTTAATAATGTTATTTTGTATATTTAATAGGTGCTCCTCTTTAGTTTTAAACACTTGCCCCTTTAGGTGAATATTAGCTTTGTAAGTCACCTGTTTTCTTATGTACCTTTTGTTTTTGTTTATTTGTTTTGTCCCTGGTATATGTCCTCATTTTGTACACCCTCATAAACTTGCTCACTGCTTGCTTTCATTGTGCTTACTGAACAGTATGTTTTAGACAGTTTACTGTTAAGCAGCTGTGCTGTATTGTGGCAATTCAAAGTTCACACTGGAATTTTAATGTATACTGTAATGCATGCATGCTTGAATATCTGTACCCAACCCAAAAGGGCGACTACGTTACAGCACCTATGCAGAGAGCAGTAGGATGTTTGCAAAAGTCCTCCAGTGCATGTGTCTGAGCCAGCGCCTTCTGCCCCCATCTGCATTTAATTTGACCTCCTAAACAAGGTGGCCAGGCTCCAAATGCCCAACCCTCAGCTTTCTGAGAAGACACTTTATCTCCCTGAAGCATTTAACTCTTACCAAGGTGTCCTAAGCAAAAGCATGGCAGGTCGAGGGGAAACGGCACTCATCGGGCAGTGATTTATTTATTTATTTATTTATTTTTGTAGTTTTACAAAGCATTGAGCCAGGCCCCATGGGTTAGTGTTGACATTACAAATAGAAGTACATCAAAACTGGCATAATAAAACATATATCAGGACAACAATTGCATCCAAGAGATTCTTCAGGTATTTCATGATGCTTTTTATTACAGGCAGCTTGCAAAATTTAAGACAGCACTAGAGTAACCACTGCCCACTTAATCGCACTGTACTGTATGCTGCAACAGATGCTATCATGCAGGTGATGATGCTGAGACAGGTCAGATAGCTGTATTGGTTATAACTGCAAGATCAGCTTCTGGACAGGGTGGGGTTACACCGTAGGCAGAGAGAATTACGGCAGTTGCTCCTATTGGTAGCTGAAGCATAGTCACATGCCAGAAAAAAAACACAGCCAGAAATGGGATGCCAAAGCATATGCATAAGGGCACCAAATACCTAAAGCATGGTGGTGAGAAATAATGTGCTAGTATTAGCCTTCTATGACTACTGGATGGGGGTTTCAATTGCATTCAGTTTTCCTTGCAGTAAGCCCCACAACCCCTCACTGATATTTATCTACATAATACTAGCATAGGAGGCCTCTTGCCGCCTCCATACACCAGGGTACCTAAAAGCCATAATCATCCTGCTACCGTACCATACTGTATGCTCATTCAATAGAATGTGATGCGTTAATTGGTAGTCTAACTGCCCATCAATCCACCCGGCTATAATAATAGAGACCATGGCCCAAACCTGGGACACTATAATAGCCTTTGATGCGTTATTCAGTACTCCAGCAGCACATCAACCCACCCAGCTGTAATATCAGGCACATTGCCACCAAACCAGGCATCACAATCTTGTCCTTCCAACCACCCACTGATACCTTAACTGCTTTCCTACAAATACTGACAGTGCTGGACTCACCCTCTGCAATTTGATGTTTGCAAAAGTGTCACACTGCATTTTGTACATTAGTTCATTATTTTGCTCCAAATGATGGCGTCAGGTTTAACCTGGCACAGTGTGGTTACTTTTCTGAAAACTTTGGTCCATCAATGCCCACCTGTGCCCAGTAATTAGCATGCGAATGGCCCATGTGGCCCTGCCTCATTCCAAAAAGGATGTGCTGCATTAGCTTGCTTGCTGTTGCTCGAGCTTCACTCCTTCCTCAGTTTTGACTCCAGAGAACCGCTCAACATGATGTGAGGGTGCAAGAGTAAAGCTCGGACACAAGTGCGGCATTTTTTTGTTGTAAACTTTTATTCATAAAAATAAAGGGGTTGGAGAAAGCCCTTGTCTATCCCTAAAACTAAGAGGAGTTTCCGAATCTCAAAGAAAACTAAGGAAAACTGCCAGAATGTCCAAATGAAAATAGTCTGTCATTGTTGTGTCCCAAAACCCTACTTCTGACCCTCACACTAGTAACTAATGACTAACGTGTAAGGACTCAAAAACTCCAAAGAAAACTAGTAGTGACAGTTGCCACTTCAAAAGTTCTCAAAGTCTCAAGTGTTCAAAGGAAAACAAATGTTCTGTTTCTAAACAAACGATAAGGGTTCAGGTTCTTTCTACCTGTTTCGAACTGGTTCCAATTAGGATCTTGTCTTCTCCTTTTCAGTAATGGACAGTCTTTTCTACTCTTAGGTTCTCAGACCCTCTTATTCTCAGGCCTTCACATGGGTGCAAGTCCCAGACTCGCAATGCAGCAACACCACAACTTGGTTTAATCTCCTGCCAAGTATGTGTGCACCTTTCAAATGTTTCAATACTTTTAAGGGTCCCAGACCATCTTGTGGTTTTCATAATCAGCCTATTATATGGGTGCAGGTCCTAGACTTGCAATGCGGCAGCGCACAACTTGGTTTACTCTCCTGCCAAGTACGTATGCCCCTTCATATGTTTCAACGCTCTTCAAGGTCCCAGGCCCTCTTGTAGTTTTCAGAATTGGTCTCTCATTTGGGTGCGGGTTCCTGACCCACAAAACGTGTTCACCATGGCTTGTTTCACTCTCCTGCCAAGCCTGTGATTCTCTTTCACTTCCTTCCGTTACTTTCAAGGTCCCAGACTCTCTCGTTCTCTGTCTTTCATGGGGTTGCACGTCCCAAACTTGCACATTGCTTTCAGGGTCCCTAACCCTTCTCCAATGCTTTCCACACTTCTCCAGACCTCCAGCCCTTCTCAGTATGGCTGTGTAACTTTTCTCTTGGTTCATGTCTCCTGAGGAACGGTGCCCTCCTGTGAGTCTCCAGCACCACGTGGAGACTTGGCTTCACCGTTTGTCACTTCCGTGCCTTTGGCGTCCTACTCAGATCAGCTACTCTCCATATTGCGGCTCTCCAGTTCGGGGGACACCTGGAGGTTGATTTGGGTACTTGCTTGCACCGTCCCTTTTTTCTGGACTATCAGCAGCATACCCCTGTCTTCCATGCCTTGGCGTCTCCCCTTTTGTACCTGTCATGACCCCTGCCCCTGGTCGTAATAGGCAAGCCATTGGGGCTATGTTACAACCCTCCATCATGGCCTTAAAGGCCTTGCCATCTCATCCAGGACTCTCCTCGAGTCAGTCCTGGCGCTTTGCATTACTCTGCGCTCTGCAGCATGATGCTCACCACGTTCTGCTCAAATCTTCGCCTGCATTCCCGAACCGCGTACATGAAAAAACAAGAACACCATCAGTATAACACTTACCTTGAGTGAATCCTGCTCGCCATCCACTACCTTTTTGGTCCAGAGAACGCAGCATCTTGGCGACGTCCCCTCGATCTTCGAAAATGCTGCAACCTGAGAAGAAGAGAACGAAACAGCATTAGTAAGTGTTATGTTCCAATTCCCAATATAGCTAATCAATTGCACGATTACCTGAGTTCGAATCACTCTTGGTCAGCATCCACGCCGGGCCATAACAACGACCTGCAAAAGAGAGGAAACACAGATTAGCACACAAAAAGGTCAAGAAGGTGCCGCGCGCGACGCATTACTCACCGCTCACTTACTTCTCAGCCAGCATCCATTCTGGGACATAGCAACGGCCTGCAAGAAAGAGAGAAAGACAAGTCAGCACAAGAAAAGGCACATAGCGCGACGCATCGCGCTTTCACTTACCATCTGTATGTTTAGCCCCAAGCAGCACGACACCACTAGAACTCTTCCTGCACCTAGAGGAAGAAGGAGAGACATTAACAGGGGCAATTGGAAAGAAAAGGACAAGCTGGAAAAACCAGCAAACTTACCTGGACGAACTGGAGTCACAGCAGGTCTGGACTCTGAGGGCCCGCACCAGGGAAGCAACTAGGTTGCGGCGCGCCACACCACCAACGCACCCCTGCACTGAGAGGCAGGACGGAGAGCGCACCATACAGGAAAGCAAAGTGAGGAGAGAACTAAGGGGGAAGTTGGGTCCACAAGGGAGGTGGGATCCAAGCAAGAAGAAGCAGTGAGATTAAACCCAAAATTCCTTGTTTCAGGCCCGATCCTCGGCCGAACAAGAGTCCAAGGGAGGGGTTCGAGATTGAAGTGGTCCAGCCAGGCTGAGTGGCGTCCCTGTGGATATCAGCTGAGCGTTACAGAACGTGAAGCCTTAACAAATTGTAATCCACCTGGACGTCAGAAACCGACCAGTTAGCTCAAATGCTGGGGCTGTTACGTGCTGAGGTGCATTCAGCCAGACAGGAGACAAACGCCCTGTGGTGGGAATTGATAGTGGCTAAGGAACGCACTGACGACCTGAGTAGGCAACTCATCCAGTCACAAGCAGGGTAAGCTCCATTACCTGGGAACGTCTCATCAGTGCCAACACCATCAGCCAATCCGGTACATGATAGTCAGGATGATCCTCTGCTACATGACTTCCAATAGTTTTCAGCAGGAGATGTAAAAGCTCTTTGCTCGTCGTACCCATGGGCAGGCACTAAACAACAAACTTTTGTCCCTTTGTCAAGGAAACAAGACTTATTAACATATATAGCAACCTTCAACAGGCTCGTGGTCAAAGCAGGGTGGCCTGAGGAAAAGAGAACTAAGTTATCCCACCGGGGCCTACCAGGGGAGTTCAAAGATGTTCTTGCCCAAGTGGCCGATCCACCAAAAGACTGTGCAGAGTTCATTAATCTTGTTGTTCAGCTAGATCATAGGTTGCAAGACCAAAGAGCAGATCAGAGTAGACTAGACACCCGCCCTCTGTACGTATGATGAAAGGACAATGCCCCACAAGCAACAGAAAGTTCAGTGGAACCAATGCAAATAGGAGGGGTAAGGGACCTTTAACCAAGGCTGAAAGGGACAAGAGAAGGCAACAGCAGTTATGCTTATACTGCAGAAAATCAGGCCATTTCCTTAAAGAGTGTCCAGTGAAACCGCCGAGAAGGACTGTATGAGCCACTGATAAAGAAAATACGAACGAGGAGTCGAAAAACTACCAAGCCCGGCAAATGTAGGGGTCCATTTGTCGAGCGAAGAAGGTGAACTGCAGATCTCCCATTTTGCGTTGCCTGTGATCCTGATCAACCACCAGCAACCGTCTCGGATGCATACCGTAGAAGCATACACAGACAGCAGAGCAGTTGGGAATTATATGGACCAGGATCTCACAGCAAAGATGGGGCTTCCTCTATGCTCTAAGTCGACCACTGAAACAGTCACCACCGTTGATGGTACGGAAATAGCTTCCAGTCCAGTATCCCAATGCACAGCAGTCTGAACCCTTCTGTGCCAGGATGGACACCGGGAATCTATTGCTTTCGACCTCATCAAGGCGCCCCAGTTTAGGTTGATCTTAGGGATGCTGTGTTTGGTAGCTCACAATCCTCGAATAGATTGGCGTGCAAAGGAGTTGGTCTTTTCCGAAAGTTGTACTCAGACTTGTTACCACAAAGAAAAACAGCCAACAAATACAAGCACATCTGCCCATAGAACAGCGACAATAACTCTGGCTGTGACCGGTACCCTACCAAGTGAATACCAGGACTTTCAAGATGTGTTTCAGAAGGAACAAGCTAATAACTTACCGCTGCACAGGCCATATGATTGCCAGATCAACCTCGTACCCGGTGCACAAATCCCTTGTGGTCGAATCTATACACTCACAGAACCAGAAGACCAACATTTGAAGTCCTATTTAGATCAATATCTTGCAAATGGTTTCATCCGGCCTTCGAAGTCACCAGCAGCATCTCCTCTCTTCTTCGTGCCGAAGAAGGAAGGAGACTTGAGGACTTTCATCGACTACCGCTCATTAAACCAAATCACCATTAAGAATCGCTACCCCCTACTGCTTATTCCGGAATTGTTAGATCAAGTCAAAAACACCCAAATCTACACTAAATTGGACCTTAGAGGAGCGTACCATCTCGTTCGAGTGAAAAAGGGTGATGAATGGAAAACCGCCTTTCGTACCAAATATGGCCTATACGAATACCAGGTAATGCCTTTTGGGCTTTGCAACGCTCCTGCTGCATTTCAGTACTTCATGAACGATGTCTTGAGAGAACTAATTGACATCTGTGCCCTAGTCTATATTGAGGATATCCTAGTATATTCAGCTTCAAAACAGGACCACCTCAAGCATGTCCGCTCCGTTCTTACAAAACTCTGCCAGCATCACATCTATGCCAAACCCGGGAAATGCTCATTTTACGTCACCGAAGTGGAGTTCCTCAGTTTCGTCCTTACCCCAAAAGGAATCCGAATGGATGTGCACAAAGTCGATGCCATTCTAAACTGGCCGTCACCAAGTTTGTTCAAAGGAGTCCAGAGCATGTTGGGTTTTGCAAACTTTTGTCGCTGATTCATCCCAGGGTTTTCTCAAATAGTCCATCCGATCACATCAGTATTAAGAAAAAGCAACAAGAAATTCCAAGGGAGAGAAGAAGCAGAAAAGGCCTTCCAAGAACTCAAGGTGAAGTTCACTTCCACCCCGATCCTACGACATCCTCGCCCAGATCTTCCATACGTGGTAGAAACAGACGCCTCAAGCATGGCAATGGGTGCTGTCCTCTTGCAAAGGGACCCAAAAACTGGTCAGTTGCACCGTGTAGCCTTCTGGTCACATAAATTCTCACCACCTGAACTCAATTACGCCATCAAGGATAAAGAGCTTCTAGCCATCAAATCAGCCTTCAAGGCCTGGCAACATTATCTCCTAGGTGCCAGGCATACAATCACCGTAATAACTGACCATCGAAATCTACAATACATAAAAACAGCAAAGGCTCAATCCTCACGACAACTACGCTGGGCCCTTTTCTTCACGGGATATGATTACGTGATCACGTTTCGACCAGGGGTCAAAAACAGAAAGGCCGATGCCCTTCCCCGTATAGGTATTGATGAACACGACCCTCGATCCGGTGGCAATTTTTCCAAGTGATAAACTCCTGGGCATTACGACAGCAATGACTCAGAATGAACTACAAGAAGAGATCCAACGCCTGATGAGTCCTGAGCTGTTACAAGAGTGGAATAAACGAGGAGAACACTACACAATCAAGGACCAACAACCATATTTCAGGAACCGTTTATTCTTGCCAAAAAAGGAACTACAGGAACAGGTCATCTCGGGGTATCATGACTCTTTGATTGAGGGTCACAGTGGAATTGCTAAGACTCTAGCAAAGGTAAAATGAAGCTACTGGTGGCCTACGTGGCGTAAGGACGTTATTCAATTCATCCTATCCTGCGGCGTGTGTGCACAAAATAAGTCATCAAAGCAAAAACCAGCTGGACTCCTTGGACCATTGGAAATTCCACCGGTACCCTGAGATACATTATCTCTCGACTTCACCACCGATTTACCACCCAGCCAAGAATTCAATACCATTCTAGTGGTCATAGACTTATTTTCAAAAATGGCACACTTCCTGCTGTTTAAAGGTCTCCCAAATGCATCTAGCCTGGCAAAGGTATTTCTCGAACATATCATACGGCTTCATGAGTTTCCTTCGGTACTGATCTCAGACCGAGGTACCCAATTCGTATCCAACTCATGGAGAAAATGCTGTTCCATGGCCCAAAACGATATCCAACTATCCACTAGCCATCATCCCCAAACAGATGGCCAAACAGAAAGAACGAACCAAACACTCGAGCAATACCTACGCTGTATGCTACATCAAGTGGAAGAAAGTTGGAAAGACTTGCTGTGGATAGCTGAATATGCCTATAATAATTCTTTACACACCAGTACGGGACAGACTCCTTTTTATACAATATATGGCAGACATCCACGCACCTCCGAACTAGATGTTCCTACTACCCTGGAAATGCCAGCCATTAAGACCTTACACACCATTATCTCTCAAACCTTCAAAAAGGCAGTCGAACATTTACACCAAGCTAAGGACCGCCAAAAGAAATACGCTGACCAGCGTCATGGAAAGGCTCCCAATTACCAGGTTGGAGACCAAGTCTGGTTGGCATCGAAACATGTGCCTATAAAAGGAACCCGGACATTTCGCCCACGATATTTAGGTCCTTTTACCATTGAATCTATAATAAATCCAGTAGCAGTTAAACTGTCCTTACCATCCAACATGCAAATCCACCCTGTGTTCCATGTATCTCTTTTGAAACCTGTCCAACCCGGAACTCGTGTTACAGTACCACCCAAACCAGTAATGATCAATGGAGAACCGGAATTTGTGGTTAAGGACATTCTGGACGCAAAGTATGTCAGATCTAAACTATATTATCTAGTAGACTGGAAAGGGTACGGCCCGCAGGACAGAACATGGGAACCTTGCAATTATATCCATGCACCACATTTGATAAGGCGGTTCCATCACAATCATCCCACCAAGCCAGGACCAGACAGAAGTACTACCCTGAGAGGGGCCTAGGGGGAGTGATGTCATGATCCCTGCCCCTGGTCCTAATAGGCAAGCCATTGGGGCTACGTTACGACCCTCCATCATGGCCTTAAAGGCCTTGCCATCTCATCCAAGACTCTCCTGGAGTCAGTCCTGGCGCCTTTGGCGCCAGGTTCATATATAAAGTGAGGAAAACCTGAGAACTGGGCTTGACAATGGACTTTTGCACAACATGGATGCCCCTGCATAGCTCAGTTCAATGAACCGGGCTATGCTGTCTAGTGTTTTAGGTGTGGTCAGGCCTAGGGATACCTGGGATACCTAGGGGCTATATAAACCACACCCGGGCAGAGAAACACACTTCACGTTACTCTGCGCTCTGCAGCGTGACGCTCACCACGTTCTGCTCCGATCTTCGCCTGCATTCCCGACCGCGTACCTGAAAGAACAAGAACACCATCAGTATAACACTTACCTGTGAGTGAATCCTGCTCGCCATCCACCGCCTTTTTGGTCAAGAAAACGCAGCATCTCAGCGATGTCCCCTCGATCTTCGAAAACGCTGCAACCTGAGAAGAAGAGAACGAAACAGCATTAGTAAGCGTTTATATTCCAATTCCGAAAATAGCTAATCAATCGCACGCTTACCTGAGTTCGAATCGCTCTTGGTCAGCATCCACTCTGTGCCATAACAACGACCTGCAAAAGAGAGGAAACACAGATTAGCACACAAAAAGGTCAAGAAGGTGCCGCGCGTTACGCATTACTCACCGTTCACTAACTTCTCAGCCAGCATCCATTCTGGGACATCGCAACGGCCTGCAAGAAAGAGAGAAAGATAGGTCAGCACAAGAAAAGGCACATAGCGCCACGCATCGCGCTTTCACTTACCATCTCATGTTTAGCTCCAAGCAGCATGACACCACTAGAGCTCTTCATGCACGTAGAGGAAGAAGGATAGACATTAACAGGGGCAATTGGAAAGAAAAGGACAAGCTGCAAAAACTAGCAAATTTACCTGGACGAACTGGAGTCACAGCAGGTCTGGACTCTGAGGGCCCGCACCAGTGAAGCAACTAGGTTGCGGTGCGCCACACCAGCAATGCACCCCTGCACTGAGAGGCAGGACAGAGAGCGCACCATACAAGAAAGCAAGGTGAGGAGAGAACTAAGGGGGAAGTTGGGTCCACAAAGGAGGTGGGATCCAAGCAAGAAGAGGCAGTGAGATTAAACCCAAAATTCCTGTGTTTCAGGCCCGATCCTCGGCCGAACAAGAGTCCCAGGGAGGGGTTTGAGATCTGAAGTGGTCCAGCCAGGCTGAGTGGCGTGCCCGTGGATATCAGGTGAGCGTTACAGTACCGGCTTGACGGTGTGGTTCTCCTGACTACTCATTGACTGCTAGCTGCTCTCGACTCTCCTCCTTGCAGGGTAGCTCTCTCTCGATGTCCCAGCTGACAGGGATCTGAACTCCCGCGCTTTCCTGTTGGGTTGTTCTGGACCAAACAAATATTGTTGAAGACTAGACCGTTCACTCCGGTTCTCTAAGGTGATCTGGATTCTTCTGGGCATTTTCTTCTTCACAGTATTTGTTTAATCTTTATATGGAAAACCAATAGTGTCCCCTGGTATTCTAGTCAGGTGTGAGGTATTAAGTTGACTGATTGTACAACCAAGTCTGTTGACCCTATCTGACGACAGGAAAGAAGGGCTGGTCTTTGGTAAAGAGGGGGAATTGAGATACATCGGGATTATGCCGCATTCTCTGGGAATGGTCGTCCATAATCCCATAAGGGGCTTCCTCTCCCATGTGATCCTCCCCCTGTGTACCACCCACAGGGGGACTATTGTAATGTGGATGCACCGCCCTGGCCACATGGGAAAGGTCTCCCCCCAGGGAAGAAGGGACGACATCCTCAGATTCTTCACACTGTCAGTTTTTATAGCAGGCACACTTGTAATATCCATAGGAAATTGGGATTCGACAACATCAACCATCAACTCGGTGGACCCATCCCCTGAAGCACAAAACACGCTGTGGGTGTATATATGTCAGTGACCACACTTCCCATATCTGGCAGTGAATACGCGTCCAAGCACACGTTGTCCCATCATTAAATGCCACACTAACAGGTAATCCGGTCTCCCTGACTTTGAGGCAACATCAATGACATGTTTAGCTCTTGTTCATACTACAATGAAAAAGCCCATAGTGTGTCCCTGGAGGTGTCCCTGACAATAAGGCTCCTCAGTGTGGACATCTCTGTGCAGCCAATGGCGAAGGACTGTCCTGGGCAAAACGCCCTGCAAGGAAATGTTCTGTACTAACATTTCCTTGGAAGGCGTTTTGCCCAGGATCAGTACAAAAAAAGGTGCACGTCACAGACTCTCAAGAACACAATGGGCAGCTAACATTTCCATTTCACAGTAGAATTTTACATTTCCTGACTCAGTCCTTCATTCCACAGAGAGGCGACAATTAAATAAAAAACGAAATAAATAAAAAAAGCCAAATATTAACTTACTTGTCTGCTTACAGTTAGTGTCATTGATATTTGTAATTTCGGGCCATATGCCATATCTATCTTGACCCTGAACAATACCCTTTGATCTGCAGCTGTGCGCGTGGTAGGCACCTGTTAAAATAAAAACAGGAATACACTGATTACTATACTGTACTGTGTACTGAATAGGGAGAGAGAAAGAGGTGTGACCAATACCCTATTGTACAGTGCGCACACCACAGTATACTTGTCCAGCAAAAAACATGCATCTCCTGTCACAGAGGCAAAATAGTATTGCATCTTTGCTGTGGTACTTCTCTGCAATGCACAAAAGGCTTCTGTCTCCCCTATTGGGTACAGAAAAAGTAGCATATATCGATCACTTCAGACAGTACACCATGGAGAGGTACATTTTCACCACAGGCCCATCAGCGATAAGAAAAATAAAGAAATAAATCAGCCAGAGGCCCCTCAACAATGCAAGGAATCTCATTCAGGGTCAAGGCGGCTGTGAAATTACAATTGCAAGCACAAGTGCCTGCACCAATACAAAATCCAAATACCATCTGTAGCATACTACAGTGTTTTTGGAGAAATCGTTATCCAGATACAACTGTACTGGATGGCTGTGGACCGGTGGCAGGACAGTTAGTTGTTTAAGGTGGAGGAAAGCATCTGTAGCTGATTGGTCCCACAGAAACAGCTCTCCTTATGGGGTAAAGATGTGAGGGGTAACACAATGGTAGGTTAACTGAATGATTTATAAGGAACTAGTTACTCACTGTAGTGTCTACTGCACTCCTAATCCATAGTCCCCCTTCCTCCATTCTGTATGGGCATCTCTGCATGGGGATGGGATCTGAGTCTTTTGCACTGGAAAATATGAATTTCCCCTTTACATTTTAATTTGGTTGTGGCTAGGCACAGAAGCGGGAGTGATCGCGCATGCTAACTCCACCCTTCAGTGCTACACCTCAGTCCCTCCTCATAAGCGCATCAGGGACAACAGTCCTCGGTACATACATTTTCTTTTGAGGGGGAAGGTGGGTGGGGCATATGGAAGAATGGGGACTATGGACTAGCAGTACAGTAGTCACTACTGTGAGTAGCTTGCTCTTATTTCTACGTCCTGCCACTTTCTTCCATACTGTATGGGCGATTTCAACGCAAGAGATACCTTAGGGTGACGCTCAACTAACCAGGTACCAAAGAAAACAAATTTCTAAGGACTGCCTGGCCAAACGCTGTATCCTCTCGTGAACTAACATCCAGATGTTAATGTTGACAGGGAACCGAGGGATTAGCCCATGTAGCGGATTTACTCATAACTTCTCATGACATGTGGTGCATGAATACCATCCTTTGGGATTTTACCTGGATATTTTATGTTTCCAAAATGTAGATAACCATCCATCGAGCACTCAAGGCTTTGGATGCTTGCTTACCTGGTGAATTACCACCAAAGGTTACAAACAGAACTTCAGACTACCTGAACTGTCAGTGCTCTCCTGACATCCAGACAGTGCAAGTCTTTGTCACCCTGTGATTGAGGGTGGGGAAAGGATGTTGGTAGATTTATTTCCTGATTTATATGAAACTCCAACAGAGCTTTTGGTAAAAGGGCGGATGAGTATGCAAGACTACTTTATCTCTGTGAAAAGTCATATTGGGTTCTGATACCGCTAGGGCTTGAATCTAGCAGCTGATTCTTCTAGCAGAGGTTAGTGGCATTAATAATATCTTCTTAAGCATGAACGTTCTGGTATCCACCAAAGTCATAGGCCCTCATTACAAGTCAGGCGGTGGACCATGGTGCTATTAGCACCATGGTCCATGCCGAATTCCGCCATGGTGGATGGCGGAATTACCGCCCCATTCCAAGGTGAGTGGGGCGGTAATTCACCATTCACCATTTGCCCTTCCCCATTCCCATTTTTGCCCCATAGGGCATAATGGGAGTGGGGAAGGCGTTAATTACGCCACCGTAAATTACGGTGGCGTAATTAACATCAAGGTCCCTTAGCGCCATGGATTTTAACACCTGCTAAAAGCAGGTGTTAAAACCTCCATGGCGCTAAGGGACCTCGGAATCAGGCGGTAAGGGTCGGCGCTGTTTACGCTGCCGTAAACCCCTTACCGCCTGAGTCGTAATGAGGCCCATAGACTCAAAGGGTTTGTGTGCTCGAACCGCCAATACATTAAGATTCCAGACAGGATACAGCCTTCTGACCAGAGGAAACAATCTTGTAATCCCTTCCAGATGTCTTTTGACTATAGGATTTGCAGAAGAGAAGACCATTGGTTCTGAATTCCTGTATACCCCTATAGATGTCAGTTAAATTCTGCAAGTATCAACCTGCACCCCTCACCAAGCTAAGAAAGCAGAAAAGGGCAACAGAACCTAGTGGATCAATTGCTTTCTGCTGTGACCAGTGACAAACTCCTGTCCACTTCCTCTTATTTTGAGCGCTGGTGGAATCTTTCCTAGATCTTGAATTGTATCTAGATTGTACTCAGAAAGGTAAAGTTGTCCCAGTTTCGGGTGAATAACTGATCCCCCCTGTTGAGAGATCATGGTCTTGAATATCTCCAACCTCAGCAGACCTTTGTTCACCATCTGAGTGAAATCAGAAAACCACGCCCGGAAGGGCCATAGAGGTGCAATTCCTGGATGTTCTGAATTTGTCCAGAGCCCACTGTATCAGAGGAGTTGCTGGGAATGCATAACACTTAATTCCTGACCAAACTATCTGGAATGCATAGCCTGCAGAGTTCTCCCCAGGTCCAACTATGGCATTTGGAGTGGCTACTTGTGACAAAAAGGTCTTTCTCTGGGAGACCCGCAAGTCTGAACAGCTTTTGAGCAATCCCCAGAGAGATCTATGATATGATAGCTGATATGATATGGTATTTACAACGTGCCTGTACACAAGTGTTTCTAGGCACGACAAGGCCAGGAGGGGAAAACAACAATCTTACTACGCCTTGTGTCATTCAGATTGCACAAACCCAGGGAGCGCGAGGGGGAGAAGTGCAAGGGGGGGTGGAGAAGTGTAGGTAATCAAAAGTGCAGCCAGTGGGTGGCTCAGTGCAGGTAATCAGAAAGTGCAGCCAACGGGTGGCTACTAAGTGCAGAGAGAGGGGACTGTGGGATTACAGATACAGACCACAAGTGCTGAGGGAGCCAAGAGGCAGTTCTGGTGCCCTGGGCAGGCATGGACCTGTGCCCAATTTCACAGGGTTGCCAGGGGATCAGTGCGTGGAACAGATGCGTCCTCAGCAGGGGAGAGGAAGAGAGGAAGCGAAGAGGAAGGTCTTGAGTTGCCTCCGGGACCAGAGATGGTTCTGCTCAAGTTTGAGAGAGGCAGGGAGGCTGTTCCAGAGGGAGGCCCCAGCCAAAGAAAGAGACCTGCCCTCAAACCGACTGACCCTCAGAGAGTTGGAGGTGGACGAGAGGAGAGCTCGAGATGGGAGATATTTAGGAAGAGAGAGTTGGTGGTAGTGCGGTCACAGGACCCAGAAAGCCTTGTGGACAATGCAGAGGTTCTTGAACTTGATCCTTGCTGCCACTCGTAGCCAATGAAGAGATTTCAGAGCTGGAGATATACGATTCCTGGGCTGGAGGCCAAGGACACGTCTTGCGGTCCTGTTCTGGATAAGTTGTTGAGGACTGAGTGTAGAGGCAGGAAGATTTATAAAGAAGCTGTTGCAGTAGTCCAGCCTTGAGAGGACCAAAGCTCTGGAGAGAGTGAGCTACTGGGGAAAAGTGAGGAAAGGAAGAATACCTCTAAGGAGGTGCAGCTGATAGTTTGACTTCTTAGAGATGTCAGAGATGTGAGGAGAGAAGGAGAGGGTGGAGTCGAAGATGACCCCAAGGGTCTTAGTCTTACAGGTAGGAGCGGGAAGAGGGCCTAGAGTGAGCAGCCAGAGAAAGAGAGGAAATGAGGGAGCTGGGGTTCCGATGAGGAGGATCCCTGTCTTACTGGCATTAAGGCAGAGATCATTGGCGGTACACCACTCCTGAATTGCAGACAGGCAGTCTGGAATGAGAGAAGTAGGTGTCATCCGCATAACACTGAAAGTTGGAGCAGAGAGCAGCGATGTGGTGGGCAAGAGGTGCCAGGTATTGGTTGAACAGCTAGGGATAGAGGTTAGACCCCTGTGGAACACCACAGTTAGAGAGAGAGATAGAAGAAAGGAAGGACAACAGTTGGACCTGAGAGGGTCGCCAGTGAGAAAGGAGGTCAGCCAGGCCAGAGCATGAACAGTGATAGCCAGGTTATCACGGAGGCAGTTGAGTAGGATGGCATGGTTGACCGTGTCAAAAGCAGAAGAAAGATCAAGGAGAATGAGGACAGAAGGAAGGTTAGAATCAAGGTTAGAGAGCAGATCTTCACGGATGTTCAGGAGAGCAGTTTCCATGCTTCCGACCACTCTGAAGCTAGACTGATGGTCATGGAGACAACCAACAGATTTAGTGTGAAGGTGAAGCCAGGAGATTGCCAGCTTTTCCAAGAGTTTGGCCATCTCTGTCTCATAAGCATTCACTCTGAGCCTACTAAGTCTGTCTACCTATGTATTGTTTTGACGTGGAGATTTGAATTGAATTGATATTTTATTTATATCGTGCTCATACATAAGTGTTTCAGAGCGCAAAAAGAGCATGAGCTGCTCGAAGCCCTATCCCCTGCTCTATTGCCCACTCCTAGATCTGTAGCACTAACAAGCACAAGATCAGGGATCTTTTCTCCCCTGCTTGTTGAGATAAAACATTGCCATCATACTGTCCATTAAAACCAATACTTTTGTCTTCTGCAGTAATGGGGGAGCAACTTGTGCTAGGAAGATGGCCTCTTTTTTGAGGTTATTTATGTGTCTTTCTCTGTTTAGAGTCCACCATAGCCCATGGTTCGTATGTACTCCCAATGTGGCCATCCAGTCTTCTAGTAACAAGTCTGAAGTCACTACTGTGGTGTGGGAAATCAGGTGCAGTGGAGTCTCGCTCATGAGATTGTCCTCCAACCTCCACCAGAGTAGGCCCTCTTTCAGTGAAACTAGAATTGTTATCCTATACGACTATTATCCTGTTTCCTGATCCCAGGATGCCACTAAATGAACCTTAATCCTTCTCATGTTGAGCCTCGCTAGAGGTACCATGAGAATGCAAGTAGCCAGCAGGCATAGCAGATATTGGTACCACCACACTCACGTGCAGGTTTCCAATAAAAAGACGAGTCACTACTGCCAGAATATCTTTCCGCCTGTCTGATGTCGAAAATAATCTGGCTTGAATTGTGTCCCACTGAAAACCTATGAAGGTGAGTGTCTGTTTTGGGTTAATTTCGGATTTTTTCCTATGAACCGAAAACCCCCAAGTCGAAAAGAATGTCAATCAGGGACTTGAGGGTCTGTGTTGCCTCCCTCAGAGACTCAGCTCTGATGAGACAGTCTTCTTAAAATGGGTAAACATGTTGTCCCCTGCTTCTTACTAGGGTGGCAATTACATTAATTATCTTTGTGAACCCTCTTGGTGCTAAATTGAGCCCAATTGGCAGACCTCTGTACTGAAAGGGCTCACCAATTAGAGAAAATGTGATTTACTTGCCAGTGGAGATGCCATATTGGCACATGCAGGTAAGTATGCTGCTGGTCCAGGGCACAAAGCCAGTCCCCCGCTCAGAGAGACTCCACAGTCTGAGCAGGTGGCACCACCGTGAATCTTTCTAGGGGTAAGTAAAGGTTGAGGTACGATAGGTCCATCATGACACTGAGGCCAGCCTGGTTCTTTTTGGGGATAGCAAGAATGCTTGAAGAGAATCCCTTGCCCTCGTCCACTGGTGGAACCATCACTACCGTTAGGGACTCCATCAACATTTGAGCTACCTTGTATACCCACAATACTTTTCCTATCTGACTCTGAACTGGTAGTGACCCTCCAGCGATAGCCACTAGAAGGTGCTGTGCTGTGTATTACTTGATTGAAATGGCTAATTCTGCTTTCACATCTCAGGTGGATGGGTATTTTTCAAGCCTTTTAAATGCACAATAACTTTGCTGAAGCAGCTTCAGTATTCCTGGTGGCAACAAAAGGAGAGGGCGACAGAGAAAGAGGACACATAATGTCAGAAGGAAAGAATGACCCATATTCTAATATTCTATAAAATACTCCAAATCATGGGCGCAACTACCAGGGGGTTTAAGGGTGCCCTGGCCCCCTCAAAATGTGGAGCAAGACCTTTGGTCTCCACAAATATTACACCCCACCATTCTCCTCAATGTGTGAAGACCTATTTGTAAATTGTGGATGGACATGTGCTGCTGTCCTGGAGGATAGCTCATGGGCAACGCGCTTGCCTTGGGAGCGAAACTACACGGAGCAAGACAGGTTCGATCGGCGAGTCCGCGCTTAGAAAGCTCTGGGTATTAAGCGCATTATAAATAACCTATCATATCACAAGTAGAAAGGGCCAAGCTTCACAACTGAAAGAAAAAGTTGCCCAAAATGGATAGTTTGCTGACCTTTTACTGTTAGGGTGAGTGTTATGATAAATTAATTGAGCACCAAGCCCAATGTGCTTTAAAGGGACCCACCAGCAAGTAAATGGTAACGTTGGTGGTCCACTAATTGCAATTACCACTTTTAAACAAAATGAGCTGGTATATTAAAACTGTTTATTACTGAGTGATGGAGCATGTTATTTAAAGTCAGTGGGCCTCATTACGACCCTGGCGCTCCCCTAATGAAGGGTGCCGGTACGGGACCGGCACCCTTCATTACGGGAGCGCCTATTACGAGGTTCGTAAAACCAGACGTCCTTTCCGGGTCCCGCGAGGGGAAGAAGGAGCTAATAATGGGCCATTAGTAGCGTGTCCGTTATTAGCTCCGTCCCCATTCCCATTGAGCCCTATGGGGGCTCAAATATGAATAGGGAACGGTTCATTCAAGGAGGAATTACCGGGTCCTCCAATGTTGCAATGACCCGGTAATTCCCCATTGAAGGAACCCAGTATTGGAGCCCGGTATGGAGGCAGCCATGGCGCTAATAGCACCATGGCTACCTTCATTCTCGTAATGAGGCCCAATGATTTATTTACAATATGCAGACTGGACACAAGACTGGATACAAGCAAGACCACCATAGATCATTCTGAGTATCCAAAATATCTTTTGTAGGGTCCCATGATTTCTTTTTTGAGCATGCACCCCCTTCTTTTAGGCAACACCCATCCCTTGTTCAGTCATCTCCCTTTGTTAGAGGCCCACCATCAATTTTGCATCTACTTCATTGTGTCCTGCATTACCCCAGAGAACCAATAGGAAATTGTATGGCCTTTTACTGAATTTCCTCAAAAATAATGCTGTAAAATGCACCGATATGATGTATTATTTTAAAATTGTTTCAGAGGGAGTACCCAGCTCAACTTCCCTACATGACATAGGGTTACTCCCCCATGCTCGGTCACTCATGCTAATTCATGGGAGATGTGAATGCAGCTCCACTAAAAGATTTTCAATCATTTACAATAGCAGGCCTTTAGGAGTCATCTGCCACCACGGCACCAAAGCTGCCCCTGCCACTGGCATGCACATAATGATACAAACCACACACAGTGGCATCTGGTACGTTTGGGCGTTCAGGGCCAGGAGCCTCCCATCTTGTTGCCATGCTAGCTGAGTGAAGTCATTATTTAAAACTTACTTGCATCTTCCACCTAGTGCAGCATGCAGAGTGCCCTATAGAAGCATGAACATCATGTTCATTGCTCATGAGTGATGGCCCAGTCTAACCTGAGGGTCTATGGTGTGCACTTTATCTAGGAGCTTCAGCAGCCCCTCAGCAGGGCTCACAGAGGGAGAGGGGGCTCTTTTTGTTCAACTGACAGACTTTAATCTTAATTGGAATCTGGTGCTGGTCTGGCAATAACACAATTACAATGCAGAGAAAATTCTTCCTATAAAAACTATGTATTACAGCAAACTGGAAAGACTTTCGATCGCTCTCTACCAGAGCATGGTGGAACGCTTTATGTCAAACTCATAAATTGGAAATGTGCATGGCGAAAAATGTTAATTCATTTCCTAAATACAATGCTAAATGGTACTATTTCACATGTTATCTCAACTGTTTCAATGCAACTGCTCATGGCTCATGAATATACATCTCTATGCTTACTTTATTAACCGAATGACTATATTTATATACAAATGCTTGTCTTTAATTATTACAGCAATGGAAAAATCAGTTTTATGAAATAATATGTTATACCCATCTTCCCCCCCTTCACCTTGCTCTCTTCTGTATCTGGTATGTTTGCGGTCTGTTTCCCTGTTTTGTCTCCCCATTTCTCTACTCATATCTCCATATCAGTTACTCCTTACAGATATGTATTATGTTAATCCAGGTTTAATTAGCACTATCTCCAATTTCTACTCCATTCTTGTTCAACTTAATACATCAAACAAATTCAATTTATATATGTCTTGGATACAGTTGATATCCTTCCTTGTTAAAAATTGTTATCTCTGTTCATTCTTTATGGTTACCAGGTCTACTCAAAGTCTGTAACGTGCTAACACATGTAACAATAGCTGTAACTTGATCAATAAAAATCATTAAAATAAAAAATAAGAAAAATAAAAACTATGCATAATGTCCACCAAATACAAGCATATTAACACACAAAGGTGGGCAGGTCTCGTCATGTACAATGCACCTATTGTAAACTCTCTCCCTCAGGAAGGACTATGCTGTCCCTAAGAAGGAGCTACCACGTAGTCAGAGCTAGTGGGCCACCTATCTAAAAGGGATAGAGATTGACCCTCCACTAAACTGCAACTATAAAAAAGCTAAACCCACAGAACCAGGTACTTAAGGGCAGACTGTCCTCAAGCTTATGGTCAGGAAAGCTAAGTTTGTTCCTGCTCCCTGCTAAGAGAAGATATCTCCTCTAATCCCTGAATGACCCCTAATGGGAGCGAGTTATCAGAACCAACTTCGCCAAAAGTAAACCAAAATCAGAAATCTACCCTAGTTACATTTGAGTAGGGATTTTAACATTAATTTATCCCACAGTCCGCCGAGTGTGCAACTGGCATCCTGTGTTAATAATAATAATAATAATAATAATAATAATAATAATAATAATAATAATAATAGTGTTAGTAATACAAAATCAAGTTTCTTAAAAAAAACAAATCACTTCCATCTAGTATCCATTAATCATAGTAAAAGGACATCCACACATTGGATGGTGGACCGGTTTTGGTGACGTCGTCAATTAAATGTTGCCTTCATCAGGACCAGTAAACGGATTTGTATTGCTTCTGGGTTAGATACTAGAACATCAATGTATGTTCTCTAATGTCGATTAGGTTCCTGCCTGTAAGAAGGGGACAGACATAAGGGAGAAACAATTGTAATTTTTTTCCAATCGACTAACATCAATATTGTACCAACTAGTTGATAAAGTGAGTCATAACATAACTGAGGCAGCCTTACCTACCCTCGCTCCCCACATTTCATTTCATATTCCTATCATGAATGTTCATTGGCTACTTCCAAGTGGCAATCTGGGCACTTTCACTTATCACATGCTTTGGGACATCTAAACCATGCAACTAGCGACTGAAGGTTTTTTAAGTGCAAGTGTCTATAGCGGGCTTGTGCCATATCGCAGCATTCACTCGTGTGTGAAACATCAACTACTGCTCATAATGCACACCCTCACCTATTGCCAGCTTAATCTGGTGTCAAAGAATAAGTCCGGGGCGAGGCTTCCGTCCTCCTCCGATAAGTACGTCTATATAACCCTGTGGATTACCATGACTCTTTCAAATGAAACGTGGACAATTACCTGAGTTACGGCATGCGTAAGGACTAGGTTAGTGCTACGTGGGGATGCAATCGGCCATCTTGCGATGGTCTTATTTTCTGCATTGATTATATCAAACTGGAGGTAACAAGCGTTGTGGGCATCAAGGACATCTTCTGGTGGTGGTTACAAGCGTTGTGAGACCGGCAGCTGGAAGCGGCCTATATGTAGGTGCCGCTTGACAGTTGAGCTGTGACATGTAGCGTAGGGACGTGATGAGGTCCTTTCCTTGCAGCACTTGGTACGGCAGTGCGGGCAGAGCGGGCTCAATGGGCTGCGATAGCTGTGGAATGCAGATACCGCAGCAGGCAAACGCCTTTGGTGAGATAGGAGCAGAGCAGAAGTCGTAAGTTACAGGTACAAGTACAAGGTGGCTTGTACCTTTGGCATGACCGTTACAGGCAGCGGTTTAGCTTTCACCCGTGGCCTCTGGGGGAGAGGGTGATGAAGTCAGTGCGGCCTGCTGCAATTGTGTGATAAGCAAGCAAGAATAAAAAAACAACTCATGCCTGCTTGCTTGTTTTTGTTTTTGGCCTCTGCTAATTTTCAACATCGAGCACAGTGACTACAGGGTCCTTTCTAGGGGCCCATTGAGCTGTGTGAACTGCAATATATAGCAGAGTGCTGAGAAGGCGAGTGTTTTCAATTAATTTCAAAGAACCTCCTGTTTGCTGTTTTTATCTATTTTGGCAGTTTTACTGTTACGCTCACCTGGTATCCACGGGGACGCCACCCAGCCCTGGTTGGATGATTTGCACTCACGAACCCTCTCCCGGTACCTTGGTAAGGCCTGTGGTTAAAGATGGGTCTTAATATTGTAGAAGGTGGATTCTCCGTCCTCCTCCTCGTGGCAGGGGCACGTAGATGTGGGGGCAAGCAGCGACCAAATTACTTCACTGGTGCAAGCCCCCCCTTTGGGAATCCAGGCCTGCTGCGACTCCGTAGGTTTGCTGCTTTACAGTCTTTATATGCAGTTCTCATGTTCCTCTTAGTTCGAATAATAATGTCTTGCTTCTTTCCTTTTTGGTATGGAAAGGTATTTTGGAGTTGTCATGCAGTTTGAAGATGAGCATGGGCCGGTAGGCGAAAGCACAGTGTGCGCAATGCTGTCCGGTGAGTAATGCCCGATGTGTGGCGCTGTTTCGCCTTTTATATTGCTAACCTGTGTCTTTTCTCTCCTTGCAGGTTGCGATGCTCCTCGCCGAGCGCCGTAATGTTCCAGCAATGATACTGACCAGGAGATGACTACGCAGGTAAGAATTGTTTCATTCAGAAGGAAACGTGAGTAAACGCTTACTAATGCTGTCTTTCTTTCTCCTCTTTCCAGGTTATGGTATTCCAGGATGCTTGTGGTGCCGGATGATGGAGTTCGTACCTTCAGGTGAGTGGAACAGAAGTCAGCGATGGATTAGGACAGGAAACTGTTCACGGTAAGTTTCGTAGTGTTCTTTCTCTCTCTGCAGGTCCTTGGTTTCAGGTAAGCTGGCATCAAAGAACTGGACACGGTGAGCGTTACGCTGGTTTAAATAGTCTCAGGTAAAGTAGTCCAGGTAAAATAGTCCCAGGCCTGCCACACCCAAATTAGTCCAGGTAAAGTAGTCCCAGGCCTGCCACACCCAAAAGACTAGACCGCATACCTCAGTTCCTTGTAACTGAGCTATGTGTGTGCCTCCATGTTGGCTGAACACCCCCAAGTTAAATAGTCCCAAGTAAATAGTCCCATTCTAATGTTGGTCTTCATGATGGTTATGAACTTGGAGCCAAAGGCGCCAGGACTGCCTCCAAGAGAGTCTTGGATGAGGTTTTAAGGCCTTTGACCTGGCACTAACTGGAAGGCTGACTTGCCAGTGAGGGCCAGGGGCAAGGGTCATGACAGTTACTGAATTGCAATTAGCCGGCAGTTTGAGGGATTTTGTTACTGCGTTTTCTTTTTTAAACGTGTTCTGCCTCACTATGCCGAACAAAGGAAAACAATACCATTTAAGGAGTGCTGAGGGAGTTTTAGGGCCAAGACTCCATTAGACAAGGTGGTAACGAAACCTTTGAAAGAAGCTGCCGAGTCAGGGCCAACTAAGAATTGTGAGAAAATTACATATTTGTTTCCTGCAGCAAACTCGTGTTTGTACAGTAAGCTTGTGCAAACACAGGTGGGCCTAACCATGGTGTCTACTGAAGATACAGTGCTTGATTTGTGCCGGTGTTTGCCGGTGAGCAACACAGCACACTTTTTTGGGCTCCGGCACTGCGTACGCTTTGCGCTGCGCCGCCCAGTAATCATGCTCTGGCGGCGCACCGACAGCATACTTTTCTTTTGTGACACATGGCCCGGGGGTACGGGGGGGTCTGACCCAGGTGCCTGCTGGCCTGCACTGCCTATTGACGTGCATCCTGCAGGTCATGGCAGTCAGTCACACGGCCGTAAGCGTGACATGACTGACTCTGCCGGGCCAGTGCGTGCCAGCCAGGCAGGGGGCGCAGACTCAGTGAGTTTGAGACCACACCCTGGCGTTGGCTGGTGCGCACGGGCAGGCAGTGGGCGGCGTGCGCAATCAGCACATACAGCGGCAGTTCAGTAGTACTCCTGCTGTCCTGTCCGTGACACGCTGTCTCTTCCGGCTCCAGCTCCCACGCTTAGACTGTGTAGGCTCAACACAAGGGAAATGTATCTGCGTTCGTTTTTAGATTTTCAAACGCCAACGGTCTAGAGAAAAGGGGAATTATGTTTCTTAGGGTGCACAAAGTTCCAATTGGTGCAGTTTGTATCCCAGGAGGAGCACATGTGTGACAAATATATACGGAATGGGAAGAAGGAATTCAGTGCATCCTGTGCAAAGGACTTCCAATGGGGGTAGGCAGGAGGGCTAAGGGAGAGCAGATGTATGGTTCAAAATTGTTTCCCAATGCATGCACATTACCACGGGTATTTCCTTGGTGTTATTATCATGAACGTGCGTAACATGATGAAGCATATCCACGAGGCGTTAGCTCCTTAGTATATGATTTCACTGTATTAATTTAGCAAATTCGGACTGTCAAGCACAACATTGGGCATTAATAAAGAATAATGGCCATCCATCCATGGTCCTGGACGGGAAAATCAGTATTGCAAAGATAGCTTGGGGTGTAACGTTGATAGTGGAGTTTAATGAATGGGTTGGAGTCAAAGCAAAATGGAGTTGAAGATTTTCTTTGACAATCTCGGACAAACTGCAACACCTAAAGACCATGAATACCTAGAAATGAAAAATAAGAGTTCATTTCATCCGCAGATTAACAACCCTCTGGTGAATCTATTTAAGACAAAAACCACGAAAGATCTTAAAAAAATCAAATATGAAGCACCAAGGACACAGAATATACGCTGACACCAACTTAAAATAATCAAAGACTTAGTGGAGGACAACTCTCTGACAATCAAACAGGCGGATAAAGGGGGAGCCTTGGTTCTAATGGACACTAGCCAATATAACACAGGCTGTCTAAAACTTCTCGATGACAGAGATACATATCTCCCTTTGGACAATGACCCCACAAATGAGATCCGATCGCTCATTTTACAAGTGGTGGAAAAAGCTATCACTAATGATTGGATATCGGACAAGACTGAAGACTTCTTGATTAATAGGAATCCTATGATTCCAGTCTTTTATGGATTACCAAAGATCCACAAAAATGCCAGAGATTCTCCATTCAAACCAATTGTGGCCGGTACTAATAGCATCTTTCAACCACTTGCGGTATACCTTGACACTGCACTTCAGCCTCTAGTAAAGAAGATCCCCACGTATTTAAAAGATACAACCCATTTTCTACAGACAATCAGATCATTGGACATAAATTTCCCTAACCCATTGTTGTTTTCTATGGATGTCAGCAGCCTATATACTTCAATCCCTCACAATGAGGGAATTGCAACTTTGGAGTGGTTCCTACTAAATAACGATGAAATCTCCATCCACAAAACTTTTGCGATTGAATTAATAAACCTAATTTTATACAACAACTACTTCAGGTTTAATGGGCAGTATTACATGCAAGTCTCAGGGACATCCATGGGCTCAGCCGTGGCTCCATCGTACGTGAACATTTTCATGTTCAATTTTGAAAAAACCCATGTCCTGGAACATCCACAATGGAAGAATAACATACATTGTTGGCTAAGATACATAGACGACATTTTTGGAGTCTGGAATGGTTCAGAACAGGAATTGATGGAATTTTGGCAATACATTAACCTTTGCAATCCAAGGATCAAGTTCACCATTGAAATCGGTAAACCACAAGTAAATTTCTTAGACGTCACAATTGAATTGAAGGACATGGAGCTAATCACATCCATCTTCAGAAACCTACTGACGTCAATAACTCTCTGCATTATAACAGCTTTCACCGAAGACACTTAAAAGAGAATCTCCCATACAGTCAGCTCCTACGAGCCAAACGTATTACTTCAAACACAGAAAGACTTCAAACTGAATTTGAAACTGTAAGAGCGAGATTTCAAGAATGATGCTTCCCAGATGAAATAGTAACTCAAGCCATTCAGAGGACTGAAGCCAATTCCCGTGAGACACTGCTTACCAAACAAGATACCCCTGCAAAATCCAACCTCATCTATACATTGAAGTACTCGAGACAAAGCTTTCAAATCAAGAAAATCATCAACAAAAACTGGGACTTGATATAATCAGACCCCAACCTCAATCGACTTTTTCCATCACCTCCAATGCTGGCTTACAAGAGAGGCAGAAATCTACGAGACACCCTGATAAAAGCAGAGAAACCAAAAAAATCAACCCAAAGACTTCTTACCAGACAAAAACAAGGGACCTTTCCCTTTTTAAACTGCCAACAGTGTTGCAATATCATAAAAGGGGACAACATTAGACATCTCAACAATGGGAAAAAGATTCCATTAAGAAGTTACGCGACGTGTGAATCCAAAAATGTCATTTACACGATAAGATGCCCTTGCGGGAAATACTATGTGGGTAAGACCAGCCGACGTGCAAAAGAAAGATGGACAGAGTATAAGTCCCAAATCAGGACCAAAAACTTGAAATCACCAGTATTTCGACACTTCAGAGATAATAACCATAATATCTCTCAGATGAGATTTTCCATTCTGGAAGTCATACACCCCCCATCAAGGGGAGGAGACCTACCAAAACTACTAGCTCAGAGAGAGCTTTTTTGGATACACAAACTCGATGCCATGTCCCCACTAGGGCTCAATGAAGAATACTAACTAGGTCCATTCATTTAAAAACAACAAATCCACATTTTGTATGAAATTTTTAAACATTTTTTTTCTGGGTAACATACTCCAATCCAAATAGCGATTTCTAAGAATGTGAACCTGTTCTACAGGTCAGGTGAATTTCAACCAGCATCCGGAACAATCTTGTCCATAGTTGTTGCTAACTAAGTCCCCACCTTCTGATATATGTAGTTGTTGAAAAACTGTTTTTTTCCTTATAACGGATGATGTTAAGAATGTGAACCCTGAGTTGGACAGTGTACTCCTATTTTTTCAACATGACTCCCCATTCTTGACTATGAACATGAATGATTGCACTATGCAGGATGTAACATTTGAGATGTTTTACATGTGGATATATAACTTAGGATTCCATCTTAAGTTAACACATCTTCCATGGACTCTTAGTCACATACAAAAAGCATTAGAGACTGGTTACATGCTGCCCTCGAAAACTCTTTCTTACAAACTCTGTACCTGTATTTTTACTTAGTTATTCTCATTTATTCACATTCCTTTTAAAAAAAAGTCAAGAGAGAGGTTGGTCATTGGTTCGATCCCCCTCTCCTCCTTTTTTTTTAGCAATTTATTATCCCGGTCTCACACAGGGACGGCTGATGTTGACATGTGACGTCATTCACGTTTTCCGCGTGATGACGTCACTAGGTAAACAACCGGAATGTCCGGTTGTATCATAACAGCTCCCGCATTTCTGTTTAACTTAGGGAGGATCATACTCATCCCTATTCTATGAGTGTTTTGCATACACTCAGTTTATAATTCAAATAATAAACCTAAAATACGCATTTTGCATAGTCGGACACTAACGTCACACGCGCATGAGCGTGATGACGTCATGGCCCTTACACACATAAATAACGTAAGTACAAACAACATGGAGTCCAGTTATCCCGAGGGATCCTGACTTCATGGGCCTGTACTACGTATTTAAGGTAAGAGCATATCCCTCACATTTAGTTAGAATCATCTTCTTGTGCACTCCATCCCCACGATGTCCACAGTAGATTAATTTAAGCCCTTACTGTTTCTACTTTAGACCTGAACAGGACACACAGAGATTTCACAGCCTGATCCAGTTGGGTCTTCCGCAGCCTCTACACAAGGAGTGAATGTCCGGACTTCTATGTAAGTCCTTTTTATGCACTTTAAAGTAGCTATCCTATTTAGTTTTATTAAACAACCTAGTCCCATTCTGGCCTTAATTTAACAGAGAGCACTGGGAAGCAGAAGCCTTAAAAGCCCCCAGCCGTACTTAGCAGACTAAATTGGGAGTTCCTATCCAGAGGACTATTCCACCCCGTTATCAGCTTGCTGACAGCGTTCTTTAAAGATTGAAAATCACAAGGTTAGAATCTTCCTCTATTTTTTCCTTTTAGGCTAATTATATACACACCGTGATTTCTTCTCCTTAGCTACTTGACTACTACAGTTAGGAATTCTTATTCACCTAATTTTATGCGAATATTATGTTAAACATTTTGGATTTTCCTTGTAAAGACTAGAACTAAATCAATAACATTGAGGTTTCTATTACTAGAATATCTATATGGTTATGATGAATGCTCAAAGATGGGAAACATGATAACTACAAATACCAAGATGCTGTATAGGCAGATATATGGTACTAATGGATTGAACATATATTGTCAAAATTGTTTACTAAATTATGCTGAAAATTATGTCTAAACACTAATGTAAGCACAAATTGTAATTTCTCTTTAGAAATCACTTATTGCCCCTGATGAAGAGTGTGATGCACTTGAAACGCGTTGGGCCCCTCCTGACTTCGTCATCATGAATAAAAAAAAGATGATTTCTTGTGACCTAAAACTGTCTGTTTGAGACATTTTCTTTCAAGAAATTTTTTTTCTAAATATATATAAATTGATTTAATGTCATGTTTGAACACTTTTATTATTGGTCTGGTTTTCCAGACAAAGGATAGTGTGCAGGGGAACGTGAGTTCCCGACTAGGGAACTTTTTTTTTATCTTCTTGGAGTCAAAGCTATGTCATTGCTGAACAGGCCACGATCTAAAAATTAAGGCCACAGAAAGGCTACAAAGAGCGGCAAGTTACGACCTTGACAGGCATGGGTTGAGAAATGCCATGTTACCAGCAGCAGAGGAGGTAATCCAGCTCAGCGCGGGTGCAATTACCTAAAGGGAAGGCAGTATTGGGGATTAGGGAGGAGCAGATGTGAGGAAGGTAGCGAACATCAGGCATGGGTAGTTATCAACCAGCCAAGAGTGAAGTGAATAAGCAGCATGAATATGTATCGACACTCCAGCCGTGCACCGAGCTTGGCACACTGAACCGGCTGAATAATCAGAAACCCATGCAAAGTGCTATGAACGTAAAGGGGGTTACAGGGAAATGCAACCATGAGCATGCACTGGCGGCATGGGAATGCGGAAGTACTTCTTTAAAGGACTTAAAACACACAAAGGGTAGTAGTTCTAGGTTCTGTAGTATTTTATCAAATGCATTACTACTTCGAGGACAGCAAGTATGGTCCAGACAAGTATGGTCTTAAGTGTGTTCAAATACACTCGTTTGCCTCCAAGGGTGCAGGAACCAATAAACCTGCCATAACAATTGTTTTCCATCTTTAAAGCGTTACTTCCTTAACCCATGTGTGCTCCTTCCCCATCCATTCCACTACTAGGTTGTGCCAGCAGTTGCTGCAGTGCCAAACATGGAGCAGCAGCAGTGTCATACGCTGGCGGTGGGCCGATCTAGCACAGAGCCAGGTCGGTGCTGCGATGCCACTGGGGCTGACGTTAGTGAGACAATAGTTTTTGGGCCCGGACACTTATTTTCTTACAAATTAAGCACTGCTTGAAAAAACAATTAGCAAATGTATCAATAATCAGTACCCGACGAGGAACAATGAGCTTGTAACAAGCAAGCTCATTGGCCCTCGCCGGGTCGTTACCAGCCCGACCAAGCCTTTCTCATGGCACCGCTCACAGCCACGTCCATACTGCCATGGAAAGGGGGAACAGACTACATGTAGTCGCCTTCCCCGTGCCCTGGCGGCCATCAATTTTGTTTACTTTTTTCTTCTTTTTTCAATGGTCGCCATTTGTAAGTGGACACGGACACCTCCCTGAATGCTGATGTGTCTAAGCAAAGCGCTGCTAACAATCAATATGCCTCCGTTGTTCCTAGGAACAGTTTTCATCAGTCTTTTTACGATCGTAGAAGTGAGTTACCGCCTTCAGACTCTTCGTCCGTAGTGAGTCATTCGCTGGCTGCTCTCAATCATGTATTACAAGATCTTGTCAGGATGTATGATCATTTAGTTTTTGAAGTCAAAGCTCATACATTGACATAGGGAGAAATTAAGGAGTGCTTATTAACAATTTCGATAAATCAACAAGCTCTTTGGCACTCACTGCCTCAGGGGTCAATTAATGAAACGGCTATATCTAAGTCGAGCTCGGCCCGCTTAATTCCAGTTTACATGAATCTGATGAAGTGGCCAAGCAGAAAAGTGCTTCTACGTTGAGTTCTGGCCCTCAAAACATTTCAAGAAACATATTGCGTGTTTCACGAGCTAGGCCTTCAACTTCAAAAGAGACTATCCATCCCCCAAAATTGTCTTTGCCATTTGTACTGTGGATTTGCAAGATATTGGCTGCGTTGATGTGGGCCCTCAAACCAATAATTCTGTCTCGCCTACTATTTTGGTTGAGCCTCGGAGTAGTGGCTCCTTCTGAAGTTATGGTTCAGTTAAGTAGACCTTCATTGCCCATTCTAATACAGGACTCACAAGAAAAAGGGGACGGTTGATGTGGGCATTCAGTTTAATTGTTCTGTTGTACCTTTATCACTTACGGCTCATCAGGCTGACCCTGAACTCATTACAACATTGCAGCCAATGGATGACAAATTGGTAACTGCGTAATCGGGCAAAAGGTTATCCCGTAGCCAAAGAAAATACTCCTTCAAGAAGAAATTTAAGGACATTGGGTGCTTTTTTCTGACAGGTTCGACTGCCGTTTTGGCTGCTAACGAGGGCACAAATAAGATTTTTGTAAATAGTACCTCTACTGGGCCAAGGAGTTTTGATTCTATGAATCCCTCGTGTTTATTTCCAGTTGAGGGGCATTTTAACAGAGAATGGAAGCAATTCTAATGACTCAACCAACTTTTCTCCAATGAGCCCCCAGTGTTTATCCCTGGCTGAGGGGCGTTTTAGCGAGGATAAAGGTGGACAACTCTCAGCTAGGAAAGGTTCAGAGCGGGGGCCACCAGCTAATTACATACACAGCTTTTAATCTGAATCAGGCTAGTAGCATTCACCAAGAATCATTGAATGATTATTCTAAGGTTTTTGTGATGGGTCATGTAAGTTTGAATCGGGCAAGTCTAACTCAGCGGGACCCTCTCAATACTTGTTTAAAGGTCTGGGAGACTGGTCTCGTTTCTCAGGTTCCCGAGCTCTCTTCTATGGTTCCTGGCGTAGCTAAGTGTGGATCTGTTCCCCAGCAAGTGTGCAACTTGGTCTCGGCCAGGGTTCATAGTGTTTGTAGAGAGGTAAAGGGAGGCAGCAGCAATAAGCCTCAGTCTATAAGAATCATGGCACTTTTTATAGACAAGCTTGATTTCCCCATGAATAGATGTAGAACGTTGGCTTTACTCTTTTGACACCAGATGGGTAGAACGTGATGAGGATGATATTTTCAATACTTGTACTGTCCATGTTACTCTTTTGTGATAAGCAATTTGTTACTGTGTGCTTAGGAAGACTTGTCTATTAGATGGTATGATATTTCAGTTATTAACCCTGCGTCCTCTATAGACGAGTCTATTTTAACTTCAGTTCTATCTAACGCCACAAATAGGGCTAACGATGTGGCAACATACGATGCACAATTGGGAATCGAGATGCGAGGCAAGTCTTGCTTGTGTCCAATCCCAATGACCTACAAGGGAATTGGGAGTGGCTTTGAGCAACCTTGCCCTGCTTTAATGGTCAAAGACCAGGCATCTCATTTTGAATCCTTGAAATTTCGTATTTGGAATAATCATGTATTCAGAGGTTTTATGAATGACACAGTGTTTTTAAACTCAAACAGAATTTTATATTTTTGCAAGAAACCTGATTATCTGACTCCATTGCTATAGCCACAAAGTGCATATATAGCCTGCTGCGAAAGGTCCGACGGGCAGACCAGCAGCAGGTGTCTTAATTGCTACGAAAAACGATCTGTGTGTATTTATTGAGGAAATGAAAACGCAAAGAGAGGCTGTCTTAGTGGTTAGAGTTCAATATAAACTGAGACAGTATCATGTCACTTTCTTTTAATTGATTTATATTGCAACCCAGTAGTTGTAGAGGACAAAGTGATTTGGTCCGAGTTAGATGGTATTTTGGCAGCCTGGGTTTGTCAGTCTCCAGAGCCCTATGTATTTTGCGCCAGCGATTTTACTTGTTATTTTATTGATGATCATATGATTGATCCAGTCAACGTCTCATTGGCACTAACTGTTCAGACGGGCAGAAAGAAATCATCCCAGAGTATACCATCTAAGGGTATAGTATGGGCATTTTTCATTCATGCAGAAATGGTGTCTGTGCAGACTTAATGGAAATGTTGAGGTTACTCCCAGGAATTCCACATGGACTGGTCCTTTTTCCTCCTCAACAATAGATGTTGTCTATATTTCAACACCTTGAGGGACAGGGTCTGCTCAGCAGTCATTGACCCTGTAAATTCAAGTGACCATGTCTGTTTGATAACTACAATGTGTGATTCTTTGCAGCGGTTTTCCTCTGCTTCAGGATGCTCAGACTTAATATCTAACAAAGGAGGTAATGTACTGAGGATCTGGGGTAGAACCCTTCATTGTTTTAACACCAAAGCTACTCAGGTTTAGTATGAATGGACAGTGGATGACCGCAGATACAATTGTTCCCCAAACGTGTTGTAACCACTTTGATTTCCTGGAAGTTAGGAGTTAGTTCCTCCACTTGTTGGCGACAGAAGTCTTTTGTTGCTTCATGTTCAATAACAAATGACCCACGGATACATTTCTGCAAATGCCAAAGGAGACGTAATATTCGATTCTTGCAGACCAAGCTGAAAGTTGAACTAGGCCAGAGAGCTATTTTGTGTCATCGAAAAGAGAAACAGCTCTATAAGAACTGGTTACAGGCCAATAGGGAGCACTTATACCATGTTCAGAAGCAGTATATTCTTCGGAAACTGATTGACCATGGTGCCAGAGAACTCTGGTGGCAGCTGAACAATATGTACTCCCATCAAAGATTGGTGCAGTCCAATTGCATCATGGAATCAGAGTGGGTGAAATTTTACACCAATCAGTTTGCCTGTAGTACACTGTATCCAGTAACTCAACATTTGTTTTTTTGTCGCTCGATGGAGTTTGAATTTTGACCTACATGATCTGAACATGACTATTGCCCATTTAAAACCGTCCAGATCAGTGGGCCTGAATGGTTTTTCTAAGTATATTCTAAGAGGCAACCCTGAGTTCTGGTCAAAGGTATTATGGGTTCTGTTCACTCAAGTGGTCAATGACATGGAGCTTCCAAAATCCTGGTACGAAGCAATAGTGGTACCAATCTATAAAAAAAGGGGATTGATCATGCGGGCTAATTAGAAACCAATTTCACTCCTGTACTGCCTTCAAAGATCCTAGCTAGCTATGTGTTGAAGGACTTGTTTTTTTTTTACTAAGGAAACTAAGAGACTCAGGAATTATCAAAAAGACGTCAAAAGAGGTGTAGGAACCATAACGAATGGTTGGATAATCTTATTGTTTCAAGCCTCGGCCAAATATGATAGGGATTTTCAGCTTTATGTTGCTAGCTTGGACCTTATGTCCGCTTTCGATAAGGTGGACATGGGTCATCTATGGAGAAAATTGCACTGTTGGGTAATACCTCAGGGGCTGCTATCTATGCTCATTCTTTTTCAATATGACAATAGCCTAAAAATTAGATTGAATTCTGAGGGGATACTTTCGAGAAATGTTCCGGTAGTGACGGTCCTACGCCAGGGATTATTTGCACCCATTTCATTTCATTTATAGATTTCAGATCTTCCTCTTGCGTATACGGGTGCTCTCCTTTTTCCTCCTAGACTTGGTACTTTAGAGGTGGGATGGCTAGCCTACGCTGACAACCTTCTCCTTATCGATGTCACAATTGGATTACAGCATAGGTTAGACCTAACATCCCAGTATCTGAGTGAAAACAGTCTTATTATTAATCCAAGTAAATCCAGCGTTTTAACTTTTAATTCCTCCCTTAAAGTTTAAGAATTTTACATGGACAATTAACATAAACAATATACCTCAGCCACCTTTAATTATTTATTTGGTTTATTTGTTTGTACCAAAAAGTCATCTGTGTTTACTGAAAAACAGACTTGATATGAAGATGGAAGCATTTAGTTCACAGATGATAGCGAGCCAAAGAAAGCTATGTTTTTTCTCATTCATTATGGTTATTGTATTTTTTAAAGCCAAGGTAACACCAGAGATTTTGTATAGCTGTGAATTGCTTCCACAAGCCACCAAAAAATGGCTGAAGGTGAAAGAAGGGATGTTGTGAAGGAATGTTTTGAACCTCCCTCGGCACATTCCTATGGAAGCCATTTGACTCGAATTGGGTCTAAATTCATGGTGCTTTTATTATAAATGGTTTAAAACTTGTTCTTATTTTAAGTTTCAAAGTAAAGACAGAGCTGATCTTTTTATCAGGTTGAGGGAGGCAACGTGGGCTAAACCAATTGTCCCACTGTCCGTCTTCTCTAACAAAAATTGAACAGTCCCGAAATGAAATAGCATGGGGATGGGATATGGTTCTGTCTAATATAAAGTCCAGACTGATTGCCTTGGATCAGAATGAAGCATTTAAGCATTTATAAGTATTGACCAGTATTTAAAACTATGTTTCCAGTATGCCCTTGACCAATTTGCCTAAGTTTCTTCAACCATATATTGTAAAGTCCCCTTCTCGAGAATTTAGGAATAACTGACCGCGATTTAGACTGAATTGTCTTCCCACCTTGGAGGTGGTGGGACTGCAAATTGGGTTTCTGGGTTTTACTTGTCGTTTGTGTAAAACTGACTTTGAGTCTCTATATCATTTAGTTTTAATGTGCCCGGCACTATTAATTCAAATGATTACGTTTTTAATTGTTTTGTGACCTCTCTCTCTTCAATTATTCCGGGAAGATTATGGGCAACCCTAATGAGTACATTTCATATTTCCTGTTTGGTAGCCCTTTCGGATTATCTCGTAGAGGTCTGGATCTACATAGGTGATCTTGATCTTTTAACTAAGGACCTGCTGAACATTACCAATTGAGGTGTGTTATCAAATGGGGTTGTTTGACATTTGTGACGATGATAAATGAATTAATTAATAGAAACATTTGGAGTTTTAACTGTTTTAATGTCTATATTTTGATGTACTTTATATGTTAAGAAATTGAGTATTCTTTTATACATTTTTTATGAATTGTGTGTTGAGTGTTGTATTTGTGTAAGGTTTCTACAATATAACCAAATCACAATATGAAATAAATGAATAAATAAATGACATCTAAGCCTGTTTCGCTGTTATTTTTCTTTTCTATTTTCTAGATGTTGAGATTATGCGCTGGGGCCAACTATATTGGCAGTGCTTTTTCAACCTCTTCAAATAATAAAGCTTCTGTTGTACCCCTTGCAAATGCATATGCTGTCTCGCGGACTACAGTCCGGCTAGTGTATATACTCTGGTTCCAGTACCATGGGTTTGGCTGTCATTGAGACGGTCTTACATCACTATGCCAGCAGTCTTTTCTTTTGTAGATTATGTATACATGAACCGTATTGTCCTCCATCTTAATTTGATTCCCCACTCTCTAATATCAGAGATGCACTTAGCTAAATATATTGTGTGTATCATAGCCTCTCCATGTGTGTGGATCGGCGTGGTGGAGGTGGATTTTCTGAATGTTTTAGACAATGCAATTGACATAGAGTTAGCTCAATACAAAGGTTTTAAAATCAGGAATATTCGGAACGTACGTGTGATATTAGCCGGACCAGATACTTGTGTGCCGAGCGCTTGCCTATCATGGTATTTGCACACTTACTGATTATCTCAGAAAGAGCACTAAATGTGCAATAAGCAATCAGTTAAGATAATGATTAGAAAGGTTACTGAGTGTACATACCATGATAGACTGGCTGAATCCTGGTGGGTAGAATACTTGCCTGTCAAATGTTACTAAACTTACAGGTTTCCCCCAGACAGCTCTTTGTACTAATCAATTCTGCACTCTTAGGACCACTGAGTCAAATAAAGCACTGTATATAAGGGTGTGTTGTGTAGGTACTATCTTATTGCGTTATCTGGACATGACCGCCAGATTGTGCCACTGAATCTCTTCATTCAGACACTGAGTGTTGTAGGGAAGGTATGGTATCACAAGTATGACACTCACACAACGGGTACAATTTGTAAAACCTTTATTGAAATTGTTGGTGCTGGAGAAACTCCTACTTTGCCCTATAACCAAGATGGGAGTAGTCTCGACCATCAAATGAGAAATAACGCAGTACTAGTGGAGTCTGTCAAATCAAAATGGCCTATGCTAACAAAACCTAATGTCTTCCCTATCTCTTGTACAAAAAGTGTAAAAAGTAGAAATGTATGTAAAAGGAAAATTTTGTGTTCAAAAGAATAAATGTGGTTTAACCCGCTTTCCTCCCCACGTTAGACCTCACACAGTAAGGCTGTCCCTGTAGGCAGGAGGATACAGGCTTTCAACACAATAAACAATTCCAAAACGTGGATAGAGGCATGCCTGGCCTTCCATGTTAAAGTCTCTTTTCCTGACTTCCAAAATTAAAGTTTCAACCATAAAGTTCACAAAGGTCCCCCTCTGTTGTGCGCATACCTCTCACGATAAAGTTCAACACAAACTTGCACAGGGGCTCCCTTCCCCAAGCTTACTAGGCTCCGGGTCTCCCTCAGTCAGGCTCGGACCACTTTCGAATGTGCATTGATTTCTTTACAGACCACCGAAGGACCATTTTGACTCAAAGTTCAAGGTTTAACTTTCCCGCTTCCTTTTTCTAGGAATGAATCTTCTTTTTTTCACTTTTGCTGTTCATTCGCTTTATCGCTTCAAACAATGTACCTTTCATAGAGACTTTCGAGTGGGCTACTTCCTTTCACCAGACCACTCTGTTACTTAGTATTGCTGATTTCGCAGCTGTTTTTACTTAACAGTTAATTCAGTGGTCTGCTTTTCCTCGCCAAATGCTTGCATCCTTCACTTGCAATATAATTTTGCTACTTCAAACTTCAACGCACATGAGTCTCTCAGGTCACTTGCCAACTCACCGACTGTGAGCGTCTCTTTCTTGATTTTACAATTTCCAATTCATGAGTCAAGGTTAGTACCACAGGCTTGGTCTCGCCTCCCCAACTCTGCTGTTCACCCGGGAGAGTCGCTGGCGTCCTTGAAACACAATGCAGTCTTCGCTTGTGGGAACTGGCCTTCTCCACGTGTCTTTCTCAGCCTGACAGAGGTAACGACCTCCAGTAGGAAACACTTGCGGTTTTCGACATGCTGCTCTCGTCCCTTGGTCCATCGCTCTGCTCCAATAGGTTTGCCTTCATCCTGAAAGCCCTGCCCGTACTCTTGTTCCACCTTGCTCAGAGTGTGTCTGTGAAAGTTAATGGTGTTACTCACAGTCACACTCTTGCTCGGCTCAGTGTTTGTTAATGTTAATGTTAAAGAATATTTATACCATGCACTATCACCACCGTAGTGGCCCCTGGCGCTCTGGCGGATCTGAAAGAAAAGGGGGGTAGGTTAGGGATGTGTTATTAGGACAAAGTCTGGAGAGGATCAAGGGAGCTGTGATGTACTGTTGGCAGCTTCAGTTCAGTTAACACTGTTCGCTGAGCTTTTTGGTGTGGTATCCGGTCTGAATCCGTCGTGTGCTGCTGTGTGAAGGTCTGTGTGGTGTGTTTGTTGTTGCGGTGTGGTGAAGTGCGTGCGGGTTGCTGCAGTTTAAGAGGTCTGGTTGTGTTTAGTTAGGGTGTGAGAGGTGTGTGAGGAGTGGTGAGGTTTTTAGAAGTTTTTGTGCGTTGGTTAGTAGTCTTGTAATTAGAGAAATGCACATTCCTATTGTGTGTCTTTGGCGATTTAGAGAAGGTCTTCCTGTCAGTGATTAAGATTCAGCATGATAAGGTTGTCTCTCATCTCTCTGTCTTTATGTTAAGTTAGCTAGTGTTTGCATTTCTATCTTTGTATATGGACAGCCCCTAAATCCCAGATTGTGGTCGGTGTAAACTAGTCCTTTCGGATTGATCTGTTTGTTTGTTTATTATTTGTAATGCGCAATCCATGCCCTAGGGTAGCGGTGCGCAGCATTTACAAGAGATTGTGAGGCTTAGTTATGACAAAAGAACAAAATACAACAAAATATACAATATACAGTAACAGCAGGAGTATATACAAATATGCAAGCGGGCATCGTTAGGTGCAAAAAGATGAGTCTGGTAGGATTAGGTGGCTGGCTGTAGTGGGGGGCCTATGTTTTCAGCCATGAGATGACCTTCACTCGGAAGTTCTGATAGTGCAGGTCCATTCTGAGGGGTGGTGGAAGGGAGTTCCACAGTTGTGCTGCTTTGACTAGGAAACTGTTACCGCCTATGGTGGAGCGTTTAAAGTTTGGGACAGAGAGGCAGTCTTTATATGGTATTCTTGTTGGTCTCAGAGAGGTCTGTCTATGGAATCTGTCAATAAGATATATAGGGGCATCATTGTTAAGTGATTTGTGTGTAAGTGTAAGAGGATTCAATTCAGCACTACAGCCAAGTTAACGCCTAGTCTAGAATACTGAATGAAAACCCTTATTGATATATCTTTAGGTCCAGTTCATGCGTTCTGGATGACTACCCTTGTATAACACCCCTCTCTTGGAATCCCCCTGACCCCACTGAGCCAAGAAGTAATTCTGTTTTGCAAGTTTAAAAGGTTTATTTGATAAATTAAAATATATATCACACTTTTTAATAAATTAATAATTGAATATCACACTTAATCTGATATGGTAAATATTAACAACGGAGAATCTGGCACTAGCACACTTCTTTAATCACTAATGAGTTGACATGAAATGGATAAGGTAGCACACTGGTAAATAGGAACAAAAGTATAATGTGGTAGAGGATGCTTTATGTAGGCTCAGGTGGATGCAATATTCAATGAATGCAGTACAGAAAATACGCAATATGATTTCAACCAAACAATGTAAACACTTTTCTCTGGCTACTCCCCTCCCCCCCTTGATGCAAGGCAAGGAAATGGAAGGAAAACACACAGTTCTCAGAAATGCAATCAACTGTAATTCAGTTCAATCCAGCAAGCTTAAACAGAAGTTTGAAAACACAGGCAAATGCTTTGATAGGTGCTAGCAATGAATGAGAAATATGCTGGAAACGCTCTTAATTCCCTTTTAGAGGTTCAGGATGAGTGGTATCTAGTTAATATTAGTCCAGGCTCACACTAGCAATGATGCAGGGATAGTTAGCAGGTTAAACGAATTTCTGGCAAATGAAATCAGGCAGCAGCAGTTTTTTTACATGTGAAGAAATTGCAAATCGCGGCAAAATTCGCGGATGCGCCGAGCGCTATTACAAAGGAACCGCAAGGACTATCTCTACCGTTTTGGGGTCCTAGGAAAGCCTGGGATCTCAGCTTCCAAATGAAAGTTATTGCAAGTCTCTAGCCCAAACGGTTGCGGAGATATGAGTAATTTAGTAAAGGTCGTTTTTGGTTTTGTAAATTTTAAACGCACACTTTTTCAAAATGACAAATTTTACTAGAAATGACAGGTGACAGATAGGAGGCAGTTCTACTTAGGTTAAATAGATTGAATTAGATGAATTTAAACTAAGAGATGTGTTCTGAGTTTTGCTAAGTACTCACAAGAGATTTTGAACAGGAAAGCGACTTGGTCACGATCTTCAGTCTGGTCAGGTCTTTCCGGATTCTGCTCACAGCGCCTGGTCTGGTCTCGGCTAGGCACAGCACTGCTTTCTCTCTGGTCTGGTCTCTGCTAGGCACAGCACTGCTTTCTCTCTGGTCTGGTCTCTGCTAGGCACAGCACTGCTTTCTCTCTGGTCTGGTCTCTGCTCTGGATAGATTGAAGTCTCTAGTTTGGCTTTCTGGAGTTTGATGGAGGTAAGTATGGATTTTTCCGGCAGGGCTTCCAGCGGCAGATGAAAAATAATGTCTCTATGTGTCCTGACTCTCTGCTTTTATCTGTTTCTTGAGAATGGGTGTGTGTGTTGCATCACTAGACTTGCCCCTCTCATTCGTCATTGGTCAGGCTTCCATTCCTCCGCTTGATTGGCAAACTGAACTGTGAGTCAGATTGATGTCATTTTATGATCTCTTGAAACAACCTCCCTTATCATCTGTGCACCCAAATATATAAATGATCAAAATCCATACTTCAGAGTTACACAGTTGTTTGAAATTACATATACATGGTGTGGCTGAATTTAGCCATGTCTATGTCCAAATCTGCTCATTCTCGGAGCTTGCATTCAAAGAGTGTACATAATTGACTTTTTAACTGCTTTTTCAATTTCCGACTTGGACCCAACTTTACATACATGTGTGCAGGGGGTAGGGACATTAACTGATGAAGTTTCAGATTTTTAACATGCACACATTTAGAGTAATATCCACTTTTCCGCTAAAACCCCCCTGAACATACCACCGGTTCCTACCACGTCTTAAACTGTGGGCAGAAAAATCACAAGAATTATGGTATCATTTATAAAATTTTCACATGTCCGCTCTATGAGTTATTCATCTTTTTAAAGTTATGTTCTGGCTCCAAAGGGGTGTGGTTTACCCTCAGCACAAGGTTGAATTTCTGGTTCTTTCCAGTTCTGCCAAGCCAGCTTGCTCTCACAGGCAGTGCTCCTCCCAGCTCCTGCCAAGAGGAAGCTACAATTTACGACTGCGGTAATAAAAACCTTTGCCTGAGTGAAGAGGGCTTTGTTCACTCTCTTGCAGAGCACAGATAATTCAATTATCAGATAGATGGCATATCCTTAGCTTGGGCAGCAAAAGGAAGGTTGGCCTGGGAACACAGTGGTGACTCAAGTTTCACTCCTGATGGGTAGTTGCTAGGCAAAATCAAGTTCCTTAAGCCAGACCTTCAGCTAACTGGCAGGTTTTTTTGTTGCTTTTTAACTTAACTTGCAATTTTACACATGCAGCTAGAATGCTGATTCTAAGTGCAAAACTATGACATTTCAACAGTTACAAAGGCATGTGACACCAAACATAGGTCACTCATTTAATCTAAACATTTTCGATTTTAGTGTCTTTAAATCCAGTGCAACTTAAACTGCTGCAATCCACAGCTCAGCCAGTCTTGTTATAAACCTTGTCTTATGATCTTCATTTCCCAGATTCTGTAGGCACACAAAACTCCATTCTGCCAATGTCTGCTGGTGTTCAGTAAATATTTTGCACATGTTGCACTGTTAGAAATAGGCATTTTGACTTGCCTTCAGAAACACACAGAGTGGTTTTAAAACGCCGGCTTTTGGATAGTGGTGAGTACTGGTACTGCACTCATTTTTGGGATTTAAGAAATGAATTCCCCACACTTCTAGGTTGCATTTGGCAATCAGCATTGCCATTCCCAATGGTTTCAGACTACTGTGCGGGTAGTCCAATGGTGGTTTTAAAGCGCTTTGAAGCTAACCGGCGCTACTGTTTTTCCTTTGGCAACCCATTTCCCTCATGGCAACCCGGCCTTTCATTCTCGCACTGGTGGGTGGCAAGTGAGGCAACCATTTTGGTGGGCGCACAAACTGCGCAGCTTTCCTGGATTTCGGCGCACATGTGGGTTTTCCGCCATCTTGAATTTCCTAAGCCCACAGCACCAAATGTTGTAGCAGGATAGCTTAAACGTGGGTCAGGACACCCAACAAGTCCCCCCACGTGACTGCACTTTGAGTTTGGGTCGATGGGGAGTCGCGTGCCCAAGGGTTTTGACCCACGCACCGGTCTGTCCGCATAATCTTCTTCCTCTTCTGTAGATGGCACAGTTCAGCATCTTCTTCTCCATCCGGTCAGATCGATCAGTTCTCCTCGCCGGTCCTGATGGGAAGATTGGGCGGTACCCCGGGCCCGTTGTGTCTTTGCTCCCGGTCTCCGGATCGTCCTTCTTGGTCATCCTTCATGGTTTCATCTCTCCTAGGATGATAAAGGAAGAGCGGCAATATCTACTCATAGACGATTTTTTTTTTTCCACCACTGTTGAGATAGTGGGGCAGCATATGCATTTCATCGTAACGAAATATTACATTCTTATTTTAATAAAAAAAACAGTATAACTAAGAGACAGTTTCATGCAAATCACAATATTTTAGAGACTAGATGTGGTATGTTTTATGATTGGAACTGAATTAGTCTGATACAGTACCCGCTAGGATTCCAGAGGATTCCTCCAGTTGTTGCAGAGTGTGCCTGGGATGGCAACATTTCAACTGGTTTATGTGGACCCACTTGTCTTCCCCCTCTGCCGAACCGCCTTTGGGGATGCGGATCTTGTAGGCCACAGGGGAGATCTTATCGACGATCTCAAAGGGTCCCTTCCATGTAGGCAAAAATTTGCGCTGCTTGGCCTGGTTCCTTTGGAAGTTGTATAGATAGACCCGGTCTCCCACCTGATATTCCTTCCTGGAAGTTTTCAGGTCATAATGGGTCTTCATGCTATCAGTCGATCTTTCTAGATTCCGCTGAGCATAAGCAAAAGCATGTTGGAGGTGTTTCCTTAAATTCTCTACATACTCATGAGTAGTGGAGGCATTTATCAGTGTCTGCTCTTGGGTCCTGTAGAGCAAATGCTGCGGAAGCACCATCTTGCGCCCAGTCATCAACTCAAATGGTGACATTTTGGTTGCAGATGAAGGGGTAGATCTGATGGCCATTAGGACCAGAGGTAATCGGATATCCCAACTTGGCCCAGAATCTGCCACAAACTTCTTTAATATGCTCACAATTGTCCGGTTATATCTCTCTACTGCCCCAGAAGAAGCTGGTCTATAAGCAATATGCAGCTTTCTCTTGACCCCCAGTATCTCCCACATCTTTGTCATTACTTCACTGGTGAAGTGGCTACCTCTGTCTGACTCAATCCTTTGAGGTAGACCAAAACGGGAAAAGATGTGGTTAATCATCAAGGCCGCTGCAGTTTCTGCCTTGCAATTTGGGGCTGGGAGACATTCCACCCACTTGGTAAACAAGCATGTCACGGTCAACATGTACTTATTCCCCCTAGCCGAGCGAATCACAGGGCCTACAAAGTCGATTTGTAAATCTGACCATGGCAGTGTCATTCCCCTCTTTTGTAAAGGCGCCCGGTGTGTGAGGGATGATGGCTGAAATTGTGCACACACAAGGCAACCCTTCAGGTACTGGTCCAGGTCCTGCCCCATGTGTGGCCAGTATGCAACCTCTCTTAAGATTTCCAATGTTGTGTGAAACCCCCTATGACCGGCAGTGGCCGCATCATGGGCGTGACTTAACATCAGGCTTCGGAATGAGGTAGGAACCACCCACTGATCGTGGCCAGCTTTGGATTTCCTTACCAACAAACCGTCTTGGATCCGGAACATTTTGGGACATTTCATCAACACTCTTAGGTCCTCTTTCCCAATGTAATCGGTATCCGTCAGGGGAAAGTTCTCAGGGTCCTCAAGGTGCTGGTAAAATTTACCAATTATTGGATCCCCCTTCTGAGCAGTAATCAAATCAGCATCAGGGGTCTCCTTACTCCATTGTGCAATTGAGAGGTCGTTGTGAGCATTTGTCTGGGACCTAGTGATGGCAGTGACCTGGATTTCCCCCAACAGGGACTCAATCTCAATTAGATCCCCTTGGATGGCCCCGGTTTTGGCCAGCTGATCAGCTAAGTCATTTCCAGTTTTGTCTGGTCCCTCTACTTTGGAATGACCCTTGATCTTCTTCCAATAGATGGTCATCCCATTCGAGGTGACCAGATCATCAATGTTTTGGATCAACTTCCCATGTTTCAAGGGTTTGTTGTTAGCACATACCATGCCTCTGGTCTTCCAATTAACCAGGTGCTCCACGAACCCGTTCCGTACATAATCCGAATCTGTGATTATGACCAGTTCGTGGAGTTGATGCTGGACAGCAGTGAGGATGGCCTGATGCACAGCCATCAATTCTGCCACCTGACTACTTCGGGGACCAATTTTGTATCCAGCGGAGGGTTCTGGGGACTCATTCACCCATGCATTCCCTACGCCGGCCACCAGTTCTTTCTCCCCGTTGTTGTCGACATGGTAAGAGCATCCATCCACATACACAGTGGGCATTCCCTCACACTTGTCTTCTTCAAAGACTTTGTGGGGGGAATTAAGGTATGCCTCCATGTTGTCCTTTATTTTTAGACTTTCGTCCTCGAGACAGTTTTCTCTGGCACAATCATGCAAGTCAGCCAGACCTTGCGCGAGGGGACTCTTCTTGTTTTGGCCATATCTGACCTCCACAGGAAAGCCTTGCATTGACAGAATCCAGGAAGTAATTCGGGAATTACTCACATTTCCGGCCCGGATTCTGTCACTTTGGAGATATTGCAGAGGCTGGTGTGGAGTCTCCACTATGATGTGTTCCCCCTGGATAAACGGGCGGTAATTCTTCAATGCCCACACCGTTGCCAGGAGTGCCTTCTCACAATCGTTGAATTTTTCCTCCACAGAGGATAAAGTTTTGCTCGCATAGGAGATTACTTTATTGACCTTGTCATGCTTTTGATATAATACTGCCGTCAAGCACGTATTAGAGAACCCCGTCTCCAGGAAGAACTCCTTGTTTCTGACAGGGTAAGCTAGGCAAGGCGCTTGTGAGAGGCTTCTTTTGAGTTGTTTTACTGCCTCGGCTTGTTCTGGACCCCATTCCCACTTGACCCCCCCCTTCAGGAGATGAATCAGGGGTCTGGTGATCTCTGCGTAGCCCTCAATGAACTTTCTGCTGTAATTAGTCAGTCCAAGGAGGCTCCTTAGTTCCCGCAGAGTTGTGGGGTCTTTCAGTTTCTGAAGTGCTTCCACTTTCTTTTCCTGGGGACAGAGACCCTGAGGAGTAATCTCATGCCCCAAGAAATTAACACGGGTTCTACACCACTGTGCTTTCTGAAAGGAAAGTTTTGCTCCGGCGGCCCTCAACTGCGTCAGAACATAACGGATCTCCGCTATGTGTTCCTCCACAGATGAACTTTTGATGAGTACATCATCTACATAAGCCAGGTTACCCCTTGCACCCAAGTCAGGCATGGCTTTGTGTAGAAAAATGTTGAATTCATTGCCGGAGTTAAGGTATCCGAAGGGAGTCCGGGTCCATGTGTACTGCTGGCCCCCAAAGGTAAAAGCCAGTTTGTATTGGTCCTCCCTACTGACAGGCACAGTCCAGTATCCATTGGTCAGGTCTATTGCAGTGAATACCTGTGACCCCTGGATCTGGGCCAGCCCTTGGTCAATGTAGGGCAGAGGCCATCGGGAAGTATGGACCCGTTTGTTGAGCTCCCTGAGGTCGGCACAGAGTCTCCACTGGCCGTTTGGCTTCAATATTCCCAGCACCGGATTATTGAAGGTGCTGTGGACTGGACGGATTATTCCCCGGGACTCAAGGTTCTTAATTATTTCAGTAAGGGACTCCATTGATGCGAGAGGCAAGCGATATTGCTTCACAAACACAGGAGTCATGCCAGGGTCCGTGGGGATTGTTGTTGTGTGGATGTCAGTGCGACCACAGTCATATGAGTCTACCGCAAAGAGATCTTGGAAATCCAAGAAAACTTGTTTCAACTTTTGCTTTTGTTCCAGAGTCACACAGGCATCAGCTATAGTTGACTCTCTCTTCCACCATCTGCCTGAAGCCTGGAAAGACTTCTGGTTTGGCTATCTCCGCGGCCTCCTCCAGCTGGGTGGAGAAGTCCCTGGTCAGAGTGCTGATTTGGACCGGAGGCTTCAGGTGGGAAAGGCAGCCCTCATGGACCTGGAAAATCACCTCATCCCTCCTGAAGTCACAGGTCACATCTTCCTTACCATAGGGGCAGGAAGTGTACACCAGGAAGTTCCCCCCATGCCGGGTAAAAATCCTGTCTGGTGTTGCGTTGTCATCACTGTCACTGTCAAAACAGTCCTTGGGGATGGGTCCTAACAGTTCATTTACAAGATCAATGGAGAAATGTCGGTCATCAACCGCCATTCCAATAATGGTGCCTGCGGCTAGAGTAATACTCTTTAAGTCGCTGTTATCCACCTCTATTAGAATGGGGTCATGTTCTATGTTGACTAATGGAGTCGGGTTTACCCCCAACCCTTGCTGTTGGAGAGAAGCATTTAGATGTATGTAAGCATCAGGGTTTTTCAACTCTTGTCCCCTTTTAACTTTCACCTCCAGGGAGAATTGTCGGGTCCCTTCTGGGATGGTGACTTCCTCTTTAACCTGAATTTCAACTGCATAAGGTAGCAATTGAGCTGACCTAAATGCTTTTTCTGGATCATCAAAGCCCATGGGATTATCCGCTAATCGGGACCAAGCTTTGAAGTTTATTAGGTCCAAACTAATGGCAAAGCGATTGAGAATGTCACTGCCTAAGTAAAAGGCGGCAGTGACGTCTCGCACGACCCAACAATTATGGACTATGCTCTTGTTGCCAATGGAGATTTTGAGCATACACCTGCTTGGCAGGAGATGTTTGGAGTCAGGTGCTTCCAGGTCCATTTCCCATTTGTCTATCAGTTTGAAGGTGGGAATGGCTGGATCTTTTGGGAGTTGGCGGAACATGGCTTCGCTGATGAAGCTCTTACCGTTGTTCACACACACTCGAGCGAGAACAGAGTCCTTCCCATCATTTAACTGAACAGGGATGAACAACTGCTCTCCAATTTGCTGAATATCAGCCAGGCTTTGAGCTGATTTCACATCTTTCTGGACTATAGGAGTGGGGGTTTCTGATTGTGGATTAGTATAGAATTTCAGAGTGTTTCCTTCCAGCGTGGAATACCACTTTAGACTGGAAGGAAGGTTGATTTTCAGAAATAGAGAGGACCCCCCATCACCAGTCTGTTGTCCTACTGCTATTACCGTCACGTCTGGAATTTGGTTGTTCTGGAAGTGAAATTCTACTTGGTCAGATTTTTGTTCAACCATGTGGCATGTGCCGTTTAAACTAACATGGTTGACACTCTGTTTTAATTTTATGGGTCGGCTAGTCTGAGTCCAGAGGACCTTGTTTACGCAATCTATTAGGGGTGACAACCTTCTCAGGAGGTCATTCCCTAGTAAACAAGGGGTGCCCTCTGGGGTACAACTATGACCGGGTGTTTCAACTTATGTCGCCCGATCTTAATGTCCAAGTCTGCCGTCCCCTCGACGGGAATTTCCTTCCCGTCAAAGTTCTGCAGTTGTCCAGGAAGAGAGGTGAGAGGAATTTGGTAATTCTCTCCCCTTCCTGCATTCAGTTCGTCAAAGGCCCTTCTGGACAGAAGGGTAGCTTGAGATCCAGTGTCCACCAGTGCTGAGATTGTACCCTGCCCCTGTACTTGTACCGGGGCATAATATCTTCCCTCCTTCTCCTCAAGGGGGCACAGATAATGTACATTTTTGGACAACTGGTGGGCTAATTTTCTGGTTTTGGACATCGCTAGCGAGGAGATTTGGGCAGAATTCTGTGGAGAGTCTTGGGAATCTGAAAGAAAAATTTTTGCAACTGGAGATCAGAGCCATTGTGGGTTCCCCTGGCTCCGTTTCTGGGCCGCCCCCCCCTTTTTGGAGGCAGTCGCCAGGATGGGTTTGAACCAGGGGATTTTCTTGCTGTTGGTTCTGGGATGAGATGGTGGGCGGCGGTAGCTCAGTCTCCACATCTCCCCAGTCTGGATTTGCATCCCTAGGGACCCATTTTTCTTTGGGAGGAGTTCTCCCCTCTCTGAAGGAGAAGATCCTTTTCCCAGGATCCTCTGAGGATCCCTCTCCCTCAAATTGGAAGATCTGTACCTCCTCCTCAAACTGAGTCTGTTTGGGTCTTTTGTTTCTCCTACCCTCCCTCTGCTCCTTAGGAGGCAGACTTTCAGGGGCAAGAGATTTTGTTTCCGGTTCCTGGGTTTCCAGGGGCTGTTTACAAGTGAGGAAGGAAGCTTCCTCCAAGGCTTTACACCCCCCTTCCCCTTGTGCCTCCTCCCTGGGAACCGGTGAGTTATCGGGGTGCTGCCCCCGTCATTGTTCTGGAGCACCAGGTCCAGAGTTGGGTGCGTTCTGCGCCGGCACGCCCATCTGAGGGTTCTGCTGAGCCCTCAGTATGTGACCCAGATCCCGCGCCATGTTTTGAACCTGGCGCTCTAACTGGGAAACCCGCTCAGGCTGATACGGGGCCCTGTTTTCTCCCCTGGGCTGATCCCGGGAAGGGTAGCTGTCCCTCCTCTGGTAATACCCCGGGTTGGGAAGGTTTGGGTACCCCTCCACCCTTGGCCTCCCCTCTCCCGGATTCAGTGGTCTGGGCTCAGGGAACTGGGGAAAGAAGGATGGATGGTTTTGGGGCTGAAAGTCGGGTGGATATCTGGGGAAAAAGTTCTGCCCAGGGTTTGGTAAATTTCTGCCCTCCTGTGGGAAGTTTGGAGGGAAGTTCCCTGGGTTAGGTGCTTGGCTGGATCCCCCCCCTTGGGCTGGAGGAGTCCACACATAACCCAGGATGGGTCTGTTACCTTTGTAGCGAGGACTTACATAGTCAGGAGAGCGAGGGACCCCATTTGTGGGGCTGCCTCCCTGGCTCCCTGTCTGCGACTGGCCCGAGGACCTTCTGGGCCTAGCATTATTAGGTGCAGGTAGGTTTTTAGGCCCCCCCATCTCCAAATCCAAAACGGGGGTGACCTTTACCTCTGCCACCTTGGCAGCAGCAGGGGTGCTGTTGGCTTTGGGGTTTTTCTGGGCATTGCTTTTATTTTCTATGGGCTTCTGCACCTCATAGATGCGGGTAGCCTGTTCAATGACCCAGTCTAAAGATCTTTTCTCGTGAAAATCCCTCACGAGCTGGGTCATGATATATTTGGGCAAGGCATGGAAAAACGTGTTTATAAATTCACGGCTATCCGTGCGCACCCTTCTTGTGGTCTGTGCAAAAGCCCGCTTTAACTCCTGCACAAATTCTTGTGGGGCCTGATCCTCCCCACATTGCAAATTGTAGGCTGCCTTGCGAGCCTCTTGAGGATTTCTGTGAACAGAAAAATGTTTCAGGATGGCCGCCTTATAGGTGGACCATCTTAAATGATTTTGGTCCTCCAGCCCCGCAAAGAAACTGGAGTATTCCGGGGAGAAGGTCCACTTTACATATTGAATGCAGCTTTGGCTGTCCTTCAAATGGAAAGTCTCCATCATTTGTTCAAACAACTCTAAGTGCTCCCAAACAGAATACTTAGCGTTCTTATGGTAAGGCGTGATGACGCTCCTGATCGCCTTAATCTGCTTTAAGGGGTCCTTGAGCAAGGCCCTTTTTGCCTTATTGGCCTTTTTGGTTCGGGTAACCCTTGTCCATTCTTCGTCGGACTCAGAGGCACTGCTCCCAGAGGTTCCCGTCTGTTCTTCCAGGTTTTCCCGGATTCTGCGAGCCTGGGAATGGCTGGCAGAATGTGGGGACCTGGTCTCCTGTGTCCTGCGCAGTTCAGAGGAGTCTTCAGATTCCTCCTTGCTGTCAGGATTTGATGGGTACCCCCTCCACTGACCTAACTGGGCAGAGGTTTTCAGGATGCCCTTAATGGGCCTACTCTCCTGGGGTTCCCCACTGAACTGTATTGTACTTGGGTGCCCATACCCGGATGCCCACCCCTCCATTCCTGGATGGTACTGGCCTATGAGCCCCATGCTTCTGGCTGGATAGTAATCTGCCATCCCTGTGGCCCTGTGCTCATGTGCGCCAGGGGACATGGGGGTGGCAGAGTCCAGGGACTGAGAGGTATGAGGGCCTCTGGTACTAGGGCTCCTGAGGTTATGCTCCGGAGTTTCCATTTCCCAGCGAACCTCATCTCTATCCGCCCCTGCTCCCTGTTGCAATGCAAGAGCCTGCATTTGTGCCTTCAGTTCCTCAGTTAAGGCCTTACTCGACTCTATCAGTCTCTCCTGCATCGCTACCTGCTGTTGGAGCCTATCATTGTGTTGACAGAGGGCCTCATTTTCCCTCTGTGCTTCCTGGTTGGTCCTGGAGAACTGGGCCAGTCTTTGCTGCAGGAGGGTTACCTCCTGAGCTGTGTCCCTATTGGCCTGCTCCTTTCTTGCTAGAGCATCCTCCGCCCTCCTGGTGTGCTCTAGCAAGTTCTGGTTTTCTTTTTGGAGGTCACCCAGTCCCTGGTGGGCCAGGTGATTTTCTTCCATTTTCCTTTTTAAATGGCAGACTTCCTGGCCTAAGGCGTCTCTTTCCTGACTAAGAGCCTGCATTTGTGCCGCCAGGTCGTCCCTTTGCCTTTGGAAGGCACCAGCTTTCTGGCGCTCCTGATCAAACTCTGCCTGGGTATCCAGGTCTTTCAGGATCAGTTTATTGCTCTCCTCTTTCTCTCTGTCTAGTTGGATTTGCAGGGTGGCTACCTGCTCTGTGCATGCCCTGTTGAAATTGATCTGTTGCTCCAGCTTTTTCTGGCTCTGCAGTAAGGAGTCCAAACTGTCTTGGTGCTCCTTCTGCAGGGCCAGAAATCTAGTATCCTGTTCTGACTTTTCCTTTTGCAGCACATCCATATCCTCCTTTATTTTAGTAATGTACAGTCTGCTGTCATTTTCTGACTCCTGGCTCCTCTGCAGCCTCTGCTCAGAAGAGTCCAGATCAGATTGGACCTTCTGTAATGCCATCTGTTGCCTATTTGCCAGATTTTGGCTTTCAGCACATCTATCCTGCATGTCTCCCATATATAGGTACAGGTATGCTGCTATCCTGGCGATCTTATTGTGTTCCTCTTTGGCTTTAGGAGCCATATATAGTTCACTCAGGGCCACATGTAAGGGACCCTGATCTCTATATATATCTGACCCTGTTTCAGTGACCTGTTGTGTGATGGCCTGCAACCACACATCCTGGCCCTGTTCGGTCCATTCACCTCTCACAAATAGCTTATGCAAGAGGTGCTCTCTGGCTATTTTCATGTCTACTAAGGTCGTCATTCTAGAGATTGGTCTCTGTCCTGACTTACAGAAGTTAGTATTTTATTTTTGCAGAACAGAACTTTTCTTGGAGTGTCCCTTTTGAGGAATGCTTCACAGCGTAATGCAGCGTGGTGATCCGACCGGGTGTATGTATCCCGTCAGTTAGCACACTGTATTAAGCTGCACAACTGGTAAATCTAACCCAGCGTCTCGGCTCGAGCCCCCACTTTGTAAGAGGATTCAATTCAGCACTACAGCCAAGTTAACGCCTAGTCTAGAATACTGAATGAAAACCCTTATTGATATATCTTTAGGTCCAGTTCATGCGTTCTGGATGACTACCCTTGTATAACACCCCTCTCTTGGAATCCCCCTGACCCCACTGAGCCAAGAAGTAATTCTGTTTTGCAAGTTTAAAAGGTTTATTTGATAAATTAAAATATATATCACACTTTTTAATAAATTAATAATTGAATATCACACTTAATCTGATATGGTAAATATTAACAACGGAGAATCTGGCACTAGCACACTTCTTTAATCACTAATGAGTTGACATGAAATGGATAAGGTAGCACACTGGTAAATAGGAACAAAAGTATAATGTGGTAGAGGATGCTTTATGTAGGCTCAGGTGGATGCAATATTCAATGAATGCAGTACAGAAAATACGCAATATGATTTCAACCAAACAATGTAAACACTTTTCTCTGGCTACTCCCCTCCCCCCCTTGATGCAAGGCAAGGAAATGGAAGGAAAACACACAGTTCTCAGAAATGCAATCAACTGTAATTCAGTTCAATCCAGCAAGCTTAAACAGAAGTTTGAAAACACAGGCAAATGCTTTGATAGGTGCTAGCAATGAATGAGAAATATGCTGGAAACGCTCTTAATTCCCTTTTAGAGGTTCAGGATGAGTGGTATCTAGTTAATATTAGTCCAGGCTCACACTAGCAATGATGCAGGGATAGTTAGCAGGTTAAACGAATTTCTGGCAAATGAAATCAGGCAGCAGCAGTTTTTTTACATGTGAAGAAATTGCAAATCGCGGCAAAATTCGCGGATGCGCCGAGCGCTATTACAAAGGAACCGCAAGGACTATCTCTACCGTTTTGGGGTCCTAGGAAAGCCTGGGATCTCAGCTTCCAAATGAAAGTTATTGCAAGTCTCTAGCCCAAACGGTTGCGGAGATATGAGTAATTTAGTAAAGGTCGTTTTTGGTTTTGTAAATTTTAAACGCACACTTTTTCAAAATGACAAATTTTACTAGAAATGACAGGTGACAGATAGGAGGCAGTTCTACTTAGGTTAAATAGATTGAATTAGATGAATTTAAACTAAGAGATGTGTTCTGAGTTTTGCTAAGTACTCACAAGAGATTTTGAACAGGAAAGCGACTTGGTCACGATCTTCAGTCTGGTCAGGTCTTTCCGGATTCTGCTCACAGCGCCTGGTCTGGTCTCGGCTAGGCACAGCACTGCTTTCTCTCTGGTCTGGTCTCTGCTAGGCACAGCACTGCTTTCTCTCTGGTCTGGTCTCTGCTAGGCACAGCACTGCTTTCTCTCTGGTCTGGTCTCTGCTCTGGATAGATTGAAGTCTCTAGTTTGGCTTTCTGGAGTTTGATGGAGGTAAGTATGGATTTTTCCGGCAGGGCTTCCAGCGGCAGATGAAAAATAATGTCTCTATGTGTCCTGACTCTCTGCTTTTATCTGTTTCTTGAGAATGGGTGTGTGTGTTGCATCACTAGACTTGCCCCTCTCATTCGTCATTGGTCAGGCTTCCATTCCTCCGCTTGATTGGCAAACTGAACTGTGAGTCAGATTGATGTCATTTTATGATCTCTTGAAACAACCTCCCTTATCATCTGTGCACCCAAATATATAAATGATCAAAATCCATACTTCAGAGTTACACAGTTGTTTGAAATTACATATACATGGTGTGGCTGAATTTAGCCATGTCTATGTCCAAATCTGCTCATTCTCGGAGCTTGCATTCAAAGAGTGTACATAATTGACTTTTTAACTGCTTTTTCAATTTCCGACTTGGACCCAACTTTACATACATGTGTGCAGGGGGTAGGGACATTAACTGATGAAGTTTCAGATTTTTAACATGCACACATTTAGAGTAATATCCACTTTTCCGCTAAAACCCCCCTGAACATACCACCGGTTCCTACCACGTCTTAAACTGTGGGCAGAAAAATCACAAGAATTATGGTATCATTTATAAAATTTTCACATGTCCGCTCTATGAGTTATTCATCTTTTTAAAGTTATGTTCTGGCTCCAAAGGGGTGTGGTTTACCCTCAGCACAAGGTTGAATTTCTGGTTCTTTCCAGTTCTGCCAAGCCAGCTTGCTCTCACAGGCAGTGCTCCTCCCAGCTCCTGCCAAGAGGAAGCTACAATTTACGACTGCGGTAATAAAAACCTTTGCCTGAGTGAAGAGGGCTTTGTTCACTCTCTTGCAGAGCACAGATAATTCAATTATCAGATAGATGGCATATCCTTAGCTTGGGCAGCAAAAGGAAGGTTGGCCTGGGAACACAGTGGTGACTCAAGTTTCACTCCTGATGGGTAGTTGCTAGGCAAAATCAAGTTCCTTAAGCCAGACCTTCAGCTAACTGGCAGGTTTTTTTGTTGCTTTTTAACTTAACTTGCAATTTTACACATGCAGCTAGAATGCTGATTCTAAGTGCAAAACTATGACATTTCAACAGTTACAAAGGCATGTGACACCAAACATAGGTCACTCATTTAATCTAAACATTTTCGATTTTAGTGTCTTTAAATCCAGTGCAACTTAAACTGCTGCAATCCACAGCTCAGCCAGTCTTGTTATAAACCTTGTCTTATGATCTTCATTTCCCAGATTCTGTAGGCACACAAAACTCCATTCTGCCAATGTCTGCTGGTGTTCAGTAAATATTTTGCACATGTTGCACTGTTAGAAATAGGCATTTTGACTTGCCTTCAGAAACACACAGAGTGGTTTTAAAACGCCGGCTTTTGGATAGTGGTGAGTACTGGTACTGCACTCATTTTTGGGATTTAAGAAATGAATTCCCCACACTTCTAGGTTGCATTTGGCAATCAGCATTGCCATTCCCAATGGTTTCAGACTACTGTGCGGGTAGTCCAATGGTGGTTTTAAAGCGCTTTGAAGCTAACCGGCGCTACTGTTTTTCCTTTGGCAACCCATTTCCCTCATGGCAACCCGGCCTTTCATTCTCGCACTGGTGGGTGGCAAGTGAGGCAACCATTTTGGTGGGCGCACAAACTGCGCAGCTTTCCTGGATTTCGGCGCACATGTGGGTTTTCCGCCATCTTGAATTTCCTAAGCCCACAGCACCAAATGTTGTAGCAGGATAGCTTAAACGTGGGTCAGGACACCCAACAAGTCCCCCCACGTGACTGCACTTTGAGTTTGGGTCGATGGGGAGTCGCGTGCCCAAGGGTTTTGACCCACGCACCGGTCTGTCCGCATAATCTTCTTCCTCTTCTGTAGATGGCACAGTTCAGCATCTTCTTCTCCATCCGGTCAGATCGATCAGTTCTCCTCGCCGGTCCTGATGGGAAGATTGGGCGGTACCCCGGGCCCGTTGTGTCTTTGCTCCCGGTCTCCGGATCGTCCTTCTTGGTCATCCTTCATGGTTTCATCTCTCCTAGGATGATAAAGGAAGAGCGGCAATATCTACTCATAGACGATTTTTTTTTTTCCACCACTGTTGAGATAGTGGGGCAGCATATGCATTTCATCGTAACGAAATATTACATTCTTATTTTAATAAAAAAAACAGTATAACTAAGAGACAGTTTCATGCAAATCACAATATTTTAGAGACTAGATGTGGTATGTTTTATGATTGGAACTGAATTAGTCTGATACAGTACCCGCTAGGATTCCAGAGGATTCCTCCAGTTGTTGCAGAGTGTGCCTGGGATGGCAACATTTCAACTGGTTTATGTGGACCCACTTGTCTTCCCCCTCTGCCGAACCGCCTTTGGGGATGCGGATCTTGTAGGCCACAGGGGAGATCTTATCGACGATCTCAAAGGGTCCCTTCCATGTAGGCAAAAATTTGCGCTGCTTGGCCTGGTTCCTTTGGAAGTTGTATAGATAGACCCGGTCTCCCACCTGATATTCCTTCCTGGAAGTTTTCAGGTCATAATGGGTCTTCATGCTATCAGTCGATCTTTCTAGATTCCGCTGAGCATAAGCAAAAGCATGTTGGAGGTGTTTCCTTAAATTCTCTACATACTCATGAGTAGTGGAGGCATTTATCAGTGTCTGCTCTTGGGTCCTGTAGAGCAAATGCTGCGGAAGCACCATCTTGCGCCCAGTCATCAACTCAAATGGTGACATTTTGGTTGCAGATGAAGGGGTAGATCTGATGGCCATTAGGACCAGAGGTAATCGGATATCCCAACTTGGCCCAGAATCTGCCACAAACTTCTTTAATATGCTCACAATTGTCCGGTTATATCTCTCTACTGCCCCAGAAGAAGCTGGTCTATAAGCAATATGCAGCTTTCTCTTGACCCCCAGTATCTCCCACATCTTTGTCATTACTTCACTGGTGAAGTGGCTACCTCTGTCTGACTCAATCCTTTGAGGTAGACCAAAACGGGAAAAGATGTGGTTAATCATCAAGGCCGCTGCAGTTTCTGCCTTGCAATTTGGGGCTGGGAGACATTCCACCCACTTGGTAAACAAGCATGTCACGGTCAACATGTACTTATTCCCCCTAGCCGAGCGAATCACAGGGCCTACAAAGTCGATTTGTAAATCTGACCATGGCAGTGTCATTCCCCTCTTTTGTAAAGGCGCCCGGTGTGTGAGGGATGATGGCTGAAATTGTGCACACACAAGGCAACCCTTCAGGTACTGGTCCAGGTCCTGCCCCATGTGTGGCCAGTATGCAACCTCTCTTAAGATTTCCAATGTTGTGTGAAACCCCCTATGACCGGCAGTGGCCGCATCATGGGCGTGACTTAACATCAGGCTTCGGAATGAGGTAGGAACCACCCACTGATCGTGGCCAGCTTTGGATTTCCTTACCAACAAACCGTCTTGGATCCGGAACATTTTGGGACATTTCATCAACACTCTTAGGTCCTCTTTCCCAATGTAATCGGTATCCGTCAGGGGAAAGTTCTCAGGGTCCTCAAGGTGCTGGTAAAATTTACCAATTATTGGATCCCCCTTCTGAGCAGTAATCAAATCAGCATCAGGGGTCTCCTTACTCCATTGTGCAATTGAGAGGTCGTTGTGAGCATTTGTCTGGGACCTAGTGATGGCAGTGACCTGGATTTCCCCCAACAGGGACTCAATCTCAATTAGATCCCCTTGGATGGCCCCGGTTTTGGCCAGCTGATCAGCTAAGTCATTTCCAGTTTTGTCTGGTCCCTCTACTTTGGAATGACCCTTGATCTTCTTCCAATAGATGGTCATCCCATTCGAGGTGACCAGATCATCAATGTTTTGGATCAACTTCCCATGTTTCAAGGGTTTGTTGTTAGCACATACCATGCCTCTGGTCTTCCAATTAACCAGGTGCTCCACGAACCCGTTCCGTACATAATCCGAATCTGTGATTATGACCAGTTCGTGGAGTTGATGCTGGACAGCAGTGAGGATGGCCTGATGCACAGCCATCAATTCTGCCACCTGACTACTTCGGGGACCAATTTTGTATCCAGCGGAGGGTTCTGGGGACTCATTCACCCATGCATTCCCTACGCCGGCCACCAGTTCTTTCTCCCCGTTGTTGTCGACATGGTAAGAGCATCCATCCACATACACAGTGGGCATTCCCTCACACTTGTCTTCTTCAAAGACTTTGTGGGGGGAATTAAGGTATGCCTCCATGTTGTCCTTTATTTTTAGACTTTCGTCCTCGAGACAGTTTTCTCTGGCACAATCATGCAAGTCAGCCAGACCTTGCGCGAGGGGACTCTTCTTGTTTTGGCCATATCTGACCTCCACAGGAAAGCCTTGCATTGACAGAATCCAGGAAGTAATTCGGGAATTACTCACATTTCCGGCCCGGATTCTGTCACTTTGGAGATATTGCAGAGGCTGGTGTGGAGTCTCCACTATGATGTGTTCCCCCTGGATAAACGGGCGGTAATTCTTCAATGCCCACACCGTTGCCAGGAGTGCCTTCTCACAATCGTTGAATTTTTCCTCCACAGAGGATAAAGTTTTGCTCGCATAGGAGATTACTTTATTGACCTTGTCATGCTTTTGATATAATACTGCCGTCAAGCACGTATTAGAGAACCCCGTCTCCAGGAAGAACTCCTTGTTTCTGACAGGGTAAGCTAGGCAAGGCGCTTGTGAGAGGCTTCTTTTGAGTTGTTTTACTGCCTCGGCTTGTTCTGGACCCCATTCCCACTTGACCCCCCCCTTCAGGAGATGAATCAGGGGTCTGGTGATCTCTGCGTAGCCCTCAATGAACTTTCTGCTGTAATTAGTCAGTCCAAGGAGGCTCCTTAGTTCCCGCAGAGTTGTGGGGTCTTTCAGTTTCTGAAGTGCTTCCACTTTCTTTTCCTGGGGACAGAGACCCTGAGGAGTAATCTCATGCCCCAAGAAATTAACACGGGTTCTACACCACTGTGCTTTCTGAAAGGAAAGTTTTGCTCCGGCGGCCCTCAACTGCGTCAGAACATAACGGATCTCCGCTATGTGTTCCTCCACAGATGAACTTTTGATGAGTACATCATCTACATAAGCCAGGTTACCCCTTGCACCCAAGTCAGGCATGGCTTTGTGTAGAAAAATGTTGAATTCATTGCCGGAGTTAAGGTATCCGAAGGGAGTCCGGGTCCATGTGTACTGCTGGCCCCCAAAGGTAAAAGCCAGTTTGTATTGGTCCTCCCTACTGACAGGCACAGTCCAGTATCCATTGGTCAGGTCTATTGCAGTGAATACCTGTGACCCCTGGATCTGGGCCAGCCCTTGGTCAATGTAGGGCAGAGGCCATCGGGAAGTATGGACCCGTTTGTTGAGCTCCCTGAGGTCGGCACAGAGTCTCCACTGGCCGTTTGGCTTCAATATTCCCAGCACCGGATTATTGAAGGTGCTGTGGACTGGACGGATTATTCCCCGGGACTCAAGGTTCTTAATTATTTCAGTAAGGGACTCCATTGATGCGAGAGGCAAGCGATATTGCTTCACAAACACAGGAGTCATGCCAGGGTCCGTGGGGATTGTTGTTGTGTGGATGTCAGTGCGACCACAGTCATATGAGTCTACCGCAAAGAGATCTTGGAAATCCAAGAAAACTTGTTTCAACTTTTGCTTTTGTTCCAGAGTCACACAGGCATCAGCTATAGTTGACTCTCTCTTCCACCATCTGCCTGAAGCCTGGAAAGACTTCTGGTTTGGCTATCTCCGCGGCCTCCTCCAGCTGGGTGGAGAAGTCCCTGGTCAGAGTGCTGATTTGGACCGGAGGCTTCAGGTGGGAAAGGCAGCCCTCATGGACCTGGAAAATCACCTCATCCCTCCTGAAGTCACAGGTCACATCTTCCTTACCATAGGGGCAGGAAGTGTACACCAGGAAGTTCCCCCCATGCCGGGTAAAAATCCTGTCTGGTGTTGCGTTGTCATCACTGTCACTGTCAAAACAGTCCTTGGGGATGGGTCCTAACAGTTCATTTACAAGATCAATGGAGAAATGTCGGTCATCAACCGCCATTCCAATAATGGTGCCTGCGGCTAGAGTAATACTCTTTAAGTCGCTGTTATCCACCTCTATTAGAATGGGGTCATGTTCTATGTTGACTAATGGAGTCGGGTTTACCCCCAACCCTTGCTGTTGGAGAGAAGCATTTAGATGTATGTAAGCATCAGGGTTTTTCAACTCTTGTCCCCTTTTAACTTTCACCTCCAGGGAGAATTGTCGGGTCCCTTCTGGGATGGTGACTTCCTCTTTAACCTGAATTTCAACTGCATAAGGTAGCAATTGAGCTGACCTAAATGCTTTTTCTGGATCATCAAAGCCCATGGGATTATCCGCTAATCGGGACCAAGCTTTGAAGTTTATTAGGTCCAAACTAATGGCAAAGCGATTGAGAATGTCACTGCCTAAGTAAAAGGCGGCAGTGACGTCTCGCACGACCCAACAATTATGGACTATGCTCTTGTTGCCAATGGAGATTTTGAGCATACACCTGCTTGGCAGGAGATGTTTGGAGTCAGGTGCTTCCAGGTCCATTTCCCATTTGTCTATCAGTTTGAAGGTGGGAATGGCTGGATCTTTTGGGAGTTGGCGGAACATGGCTTCGCTGATGAAGCTCTTACCGTTGTTCACACACACTCGAGCGAGAACAGAGTCCTTCCCATCATTTAACTGAACAGGGATGAACAACTGCTCTCCAATTTGCTGAATATCAGCCAGGCTTTGAGCTGATTTCACATCTTTCTGGACTATAGGAGTGGGGGTTTCTGATTGTGGATTAGTATAGAATTTCAGAGTGTTTCCTTCCAGCGTGGAATACCACTTTAGACTGGAAGGAAGGTTGATTTTCAGAAATAGAGAGGACCCCCCATCACCAGTCTGTTGTCCTACTGCTATTACCGTCACGTCTGGAATTTGGTTGTTCTGGAAGTGAAATTCTACTTGGTCAGATTTTTGTTCAACCATGTGGCATGTGCCGTTTAAACTAACATGGTTGACACTCTGTTTTAATTTTATGGGTCGGCTAGTCTGAGTCCAGAGGACCTTGTTTACGCAATCTATTAGGGGTGACAACCTTCTCAGGAGGTCATTCCCTAGTAAACAAGGGGTGCCCTCTGGGGTACAACTATGACCGGGTGTTTCAACTTATGTCGCCCGATCTTAATGTCCAAGTCTGCCGTCCCCTCGACGGGAATTTCCTTCCCGTCAAAGTTCTGCAGTTGTCCAGGAAGAGAGGTGAGAGGAATTTGGTAATTCTCTCCCCTTCCTGCATTCAGTTCGTCAAAGGCCCTTCTGGACAGAAGGGTAGCTTGAGATCCAGTGTCCACCAGTGCTGAGATTGTACCCTGCCCCTGTACTTGTACCGGGGCATAATATCTTCCCTCCTTCTCCTCAAGGGGGCACAGATAATGTACATTTTTGGACAACTGGTGGGCTAATTTTCTGGTTTTGGACATCGCTAGCGAGGAGATTTGGGCAGAATTCTGTGGAGAGTCTTGGGAATCTGAAAGAAAAATTTTTGCAACTGGAGATCAGAGCCATTGTGGGTTCCCCTGGCTCCGTTTCTGGGCCGCCCCCCCCTTTTTGGAGGCAGTCGCCAGGATGGGTTTGAACCAGGGGATTTTCTTGCTGTTGGTTCTGGGATGAGATGGTGGGCGGCGGTAGCTCAGTCTCCACATCTCCCCAGTCTGGATTTGCATCCCTAGGGACCCATTTTTCTTTGGGAGGAGTTCTCCCCTCTCTGAAGGAGAAGATCCTTTTCCCAGGATCCTCTGAGGATCCCTCTCCCTCAAATTGGAAGATCTGTACCTCCTCCTCAAACTGAGTCTGTTTGGGTCTTTTGTTTCTCCTACCCTCCCTCTGCTCCTTAGGAGGCAGACTTTCAGGGGCAAGAGATTTTGTTTCCGGTTCCTGGGTTTCCAGGGGCTGTTTACAAGTGAGGAAGGAAGCTTCCTCCAAGGCTTTACACCCCCCTTCCCCTTGTGCCTCCTCCCTGGGAACCGGTGAGTTATCGGGGTGCTGCCCCCGTCATTGTTCTGGAGCACCAGGTCCAGAGTTGGGTGCGTTCTGCGCCGGCACGCCCATCTGAGGGTTCTGCTGAGCCCTCAGTATGTGACCCAGATCCCGCGCCATGTTTTGAACCTGGCGCTCTAACTGGGAAACCCGCTCAGGCTGATACGGGGCCCTGTTTTCTCCCCTGGGCTGATCCCGGGAAGGGTAGCTGTCCCTCCTCTGGTAATACCCCGGGTTGGGAAGGTTTGGGTACCCCTCCACCCTTGGCCTCCCCTCTCCCGGATTCAGTGGTCTGGGCTCAGGGAACTGGGGAAAGAAGGATGGATGGTTTTGGGGCTGAAAGTCGGGTGGATATCTGGGGAAAAAGTTCTGCCCAGGGTTTGGTAAATTTCTGCCCTCCTGTGGGAAGTTTGGAGGGAAGTTCCCTGGGTTAGGTGCTTGGCTGGATCCCCCCCCTTGGGCTGGAGGAGTCCACACATAACCCAGGATGGGTCTGTTACCTTTGTAGCGAGGACTTACATAGTCAGGAGAGCGAGGGACCCCATTTGTGGGGCTGCCTCCCTGGCTCCCTGTCTGCGACTGGCCCGAGGACCTTCTGGGCCTAGCATTATTAGGTGCAGGTAGGTTTTTAGGCCCCCCCATCTCCAAATCCAAAACGGGGGTGACCTTTACCTCTGCCACCTTGGCAGCAGCAGGGGTGCTGTTGGCTTTGGGGTTTTTCTGGGCATTGCTTTTATTTTCTATGGGCTTCTGCACCTCATAGATGCGGGTAGCCTGTTCAATGACCCAGTCTAAAGATCTTTTCTCGTGAAAATCCCTCACGAGCTGGGTCATGATATATTTGGGCAAGGCATGGAAAAACGTGTTTATAAATTCACGGCTATCCGTGCGCACCCTTCTTGTGGTCTGTGCAAAAGCCCGCTTTAACTCCTGCACAAATTCTTGTGGGGCCTGATCCTCCCCACATTGCAAATTGTAGGCTGCCTTGCGAGCCTCTTGAGGATTTCTGTGAACAGAAAAATGTTTCAGGATGGCCGCCTTATAGGTGGACCATCTTAAATGATTTTGGTCCTCCAGCCCCGCAAAGAAACTGGAGTATTCCGGGGAGAAGGTCCACTTTACATATTGAATGCAGCTTTGGCTGTCCTTCAAATGGAAAGTCTCCATCATTTGTTCAAACAACTCTAAGTGCTCCCAAACAGAATACTTAGCGTTCTTATGGTAAGGCGTGATGACGCTCCTGATCGCCTTAATCTGCTTTAAGGGGTCCTTGAGCAAGGCCCTTTTTGCCTTATTGGCCTTTTTGGTTCGGGTAACCCTTGTCCATTCTTCGTCGGACTCAGAGGCACTGCTCCCAGAGGTTCCCGTCTGTTCTTCCAGGTTTTCCCGGATTCTGCGAGCCTGGGAATGGCTGGCAGAATGTGGGGACCTGGTCTCCTGTGTCCTGCGCAGTTCAGAGGAGTCTTCAGATTCCTCCTTGCTGTCAGGATTTGATGGGTACCCCCTCCACTGACCTAACTGGGCAGAGGTTTTCAGGATGCCCTTAATGGGCCTACTCTCCTGGGGTTCCCCACTGAACTGTATTGTACTTGGGTGCCCATACCCGGATGCCCACCCCTCCATTCCTGGATGGTACTGGCCTATGAGCCCCATGCTTCTGGCTGGATAGTAATCTGCCATCCCTGTGGCCCTGTGCTCATGTGCGCCAGGGGACATGGGGGTGGCAGAGTCCAGGGACTGAGAGGTATGAGGGCCTCTGGTACTAGGGCTCCTGAGGTTATGCTCCGGAGTTTCCATTTCCCAGCGAACCTCATCTCTATCCGCCCCTGCTCCCTGTTGCAATGCAAGAGCCTGCATTTGTGCCTTCAGTTCCTCAGTTAAGGCCTTACTCGACTCTATCAGTCTCTCCTGCATCGCTACCTGCTGTTGGAGCCTATCATTGTGTTGACAGAGGGCCTCATTTTCCCTCTGTGCTTCCTGGTTGGTCCTGGAGAACTGGGCCAGTCTTTGCTGCAGGAGGGTTACCTCCTGAGCTGTGTCCCTATTGGCCTGCTCCTTTCTTGCTAGAGCATCCTCCGCCCTCCTGGTGTGCTCTAGCAAGTTCTGGTTTTCTTTTTGGAGGTCACCCAGTCCCTGGTGGGCCAGGTGATTTTCTTCCATTTTCCTTTTTAAATGGCAGACTTCCTGGCCTAAGGCGTCTCTTTCCTGACTAAGAGCCTGCATTTGTGCCGCCAGGTCGTCCCTTTGCCTTTGGAAGGCACCAGCTTTCTGGCGCTCCTGATCAAACTCTGCCTGGGTATCCAGGTCTTTCAGGATCAGTTTATTGCTCTCCTCTTTCTCTCTGTCTAGTTGGATTTGCAGGGTGGCTACCTGCTCTGTGCATGCCCTGTTGAAATTGATCTGTTGCTCCAGCTTTTTCTGGCTCTGCAGTAAGGAGTCCAAACTGTCTTGGTGCTCCTTCTGCAGGGCCAGAAATCTAGTATCCTGTTCTGACTTTTCCTTTTGCAGCACATCCATATCCTCCTTTATTTTAGTAATGTACAGTCTGCTGTCATTTTCTGACTCCTGGCTCCTCTGCAGCCTCTGCTCAGAAGAGTCCAGATCAGATTGGACCTTCTGTAATGCCATCTGTTGCCTATTTGCCAGATTTTGGCTTTCAGCACATCTATCCTGCATGTCTCCCATATATAGGTACAGGTATGCTGCTATCCTGGCGATCTTATTGTGTTCCTCTTTGGCTTTAGGAGCCATATATAGTTCACTCAGGGCCACATGTAAGGGACCCTGATCTCTATATATATCTGACCCTGTTTCAGTGACCTGTTGTGTGATGGCCTGCAACCACACATCCTGGCCCTGTTCGGTCCATTCACCTCTCACAAATAGCTTATGCAAGAGGTGCTCTCTGGCTATTTTCATGTCTACTAAGGTCGTCATTCTAGAGATTGGTCTCTGTCCTGACTTACAGAAGTTAGTATTTTATTTTTGCAGAACAGAACTTTTCTTGGAGTGTCCCTTTTGAGGAATGCTTCACAGCGTAATGCAGCGTGGTGATCCGACCGGGTGTATGTATCCCGTCAGTTAGCACACTGTATTAAGCTGCACAACTGGTAAATCTAACCCAGCGTCTCGGCTCGAGCCCCCACTTTGTAAGAGGATTCAATTCAGCACTACAGCCAAGTTAACGCCTAGTCTAGAATACTGAATGAAAACCCTTATTGATATATCTTTAGGTCCAGTTCATGCGTTCTGGATGACTACCCTTGTATAACACCCCTCTCTTGGAATCCCCCTGACCCCACTGAGCCAAGAAGTAATTCTGTTTTGCAAGTTTAAAAGGTTTATTTGATAAATTAAAATATATATCACACTTTTTAATAAATTAATAATTGAATATCACACTTAATCTGATATGGTAAATATTAACAACGGAGAATCTGGCACTAGCACACTTCTTTAATCACTAATGAGTTGACATGAAATGGATAAGGTAGCACACTGGTAAATAGGAACAAAAGTATAATGTGGTAGAGGATGCTTTATGTAGGCTCAGGTGGATGCAATATTCAATGAATGCAGTACAGAAAATACGCAATATGATTTCAACCAAACAATGTAAACACTTTTCTCTGGCTACTCCCCTCCCCCCCTTGATGCAAGGCAAGGAAATGGAAGGAAAACACACAGTTCTCAGAAATGCAATCAACTGTAATTCAGTTCAATCCAGCAAGCTTAAACAGAAGTTTGAAAACACAGGCAAATGCTTTGATAGGTGCTAGCAATGAATGAGAAATATGCTGGAAACGCTCTTAATTCCCTTTTAGAGGTTCAGGATGAGTGGTATCTAGTTAATATTAGTCCAGGCTCACACTAGCAATGATGCAGGGATAGTTAGCAGGTTAAACGAATTTCTGGCAAATGAAATCAGGCAGCAGCAGTTTTTTTACATGTGAAGAAATTGCAAATCGCGGCAAAATTCGCGGATGCGCCGAGCGCTATTACAAAGGAACCGCAAGGACTATCTCTACCGTTTTGGGGTCCTAGGAAAGCCTGGGATCTCAGCTTCCAAATGAAAGTTATTGCAAGTCTCTAGCCCAAACGGTTGCGGAGATATGAGTAATTTAGTAAAGGTCGTTTTTGGTTTTGTAAATTTTAAACGCACACTTTTTCAAAATGACAAATTTTACTAGAAATGACAGGTGACAGATAGGAGGCAGTTCTACTTAGGTTAAATAGATTGAATTAGATGAATTTAAACTAAGAGATGTGTTCTGAGTTTTGCTAAGTACTCACAAGAGATTTTGAACAGGAAAGCGACTTGGTCACGATCTTCAGTCTGGTCAGGTCTTTCCGGATTCTGCTCACAGCGCCTGGTCTGGTCTCGGCTAGGCACAGCACTGCTTTCTCTCTGGTCTGGTCTCTGCTAGGCACAGCACTGCTTTCTCTCTGGTCTGGTCTCTGCTAGACTTGCCCCTCTCATTCGTCATTGGTCAGGCTTCCATTCCTCCGCTTGATTGGCAAACTGAACTGTGAGTCAGATTGATGTCATTTTATGATCTCTTGAAACAACCTCCCTTATCATCTGTGCACCCAAATATATATATGATCAAAATCCATACTTCAGAGTTACACAGTTGTTTGAAATTACATATACATGGTGTGGCTGAATTTAGCCATGTCTATGTCCAAATCTGCTCATTCTCGGAGCTTGCATTCAAAGAGTGTACATAATTGACTTTTTAACTGCTTTTTCAATTTCCGACATGGACCCAACTTTACATACATGTGTGCAGGGGGTAGGGACATTAACTGATGAAGTTTCAGATTTTTAACATGCACACATTTAGAGTAATATCCACTTTTCCGCTAAAACCCCCCTGAACATACCACCGGTTCCTACCACGTCTTAAACTGTGGGCAGAAAAATCACAAGAATTATGGTATCATTTATAAAATTTTCACATGTCCGCTCTATGAGTTATTCATCTTTTTAAAGTTATGTTCTGGCTCCAAAGGGGTGTGGTTTACCCTCAGCACAAGGTTGAATTTCTGGTTCTTTCCAGTTCTGCCAAGCCAGCTTGCTCTCACAGGCAGTGCTCCTCCCAGCTCCTGCCAAGAGGAAGCTACAATTTACGACTGCGGTAATAAAAACCTTTGCCTGAGTGAAGAGGGCTTTGTTCACTCTCTTGCAGAGCACAGATAATTCAATTATCAGATAGATGGCATATCCTTAGCTTGGGCAGCAAAAGGAAGGTTGGCCTGGGAACACAGTGGTGACTCAAGTTTCACTCCTGATGGGTAGTTGCTAGGCAAAATCAAGTTCCTTAAGCCAGACCTTCAGCTAACTGGCAGGTTTTTTTGTTGCTTTTTAACTTAACTTGCAATTTTACACATGCAGCTAGAATGCTGATTCTAAGTGCAAAACTATGACATTTCAACAGTTACAAAGGCATGTGACACCAAACATAGGTCACTCATTTAATCTAAACATTTTCGATTTTAGTGTCTTTAAATCCAGTGCAACTTAAACTGCTGCAATCCACAGCTCAGCCAGTCTTGTTATAAACCTTGTCTTATGATCTTCATTTCCCAGATTCTGTAGGCACACAAAACTCCATTCTGCCAATGTCTGCTGGTGTTCAGTAAATATTTTGCACATGTTGCACTGTTAGAAATAGGCATTTTGACTTGCCTTCAGAAACACACAGAGTGGTTTTAAAACGCCGGCTTTTGGATAGTGGTGAGTACTGGTACTGCACTCATTTTTGGGATTTAAGAAATGAATTCCCCACACTTCTAGGTTGCATTTGGCAATCAGCATTGCCATTCCCAATGGTTTCAGACTACTGTGCGGGTAGTCCAATGGTGGTTTTAAAGCGCTTTGAAGCTAACCGGCGCTACTGTTTTTCCTTTGGCAACCCATTTCCCTCATGGCAACCCGGCCTTTCATTCTCGCACTGGTGGGTGGCAAGTGAGGCAACCATTTTGGTGGCCGCACAAACTGCGCAGCTTTCCTGGATTTCGGCGCACATGTGGGTTTTCCGCCATCTTGAATTTCCTAAGCCCACAGCACCAAATGTTGTAGCAGGATAGCTTAAACGTGGGTCAGGACACCCAACATAAGTGAGGCAGTCTTGAGGAGGATTTTGTTGCTGACAGTGAGCCAGTTACTCTGTTGGCTATGTGCTGAAATATGCTCTCTTCTAGAGATGCCTAGAGCCGCCCTGACAGCGTTGTTCTGGAGGGTTTGGAGTTTACTGGTAACGGCTTTGGTAGACCCAAGATAGAGAGCGTTGCAGTAGTCCAGGCGGGATAGTATAAGGGCTCTGGCCAGGGTCAAGCAGCTAGAGTCAGACAGGAAGGGTTAGCTGCACGGATCAATTTACAAGTGTAGGCCAATGATGAGGCTAGGGATTTCACCTGTCTGTGGAAGGAGAGGGTGGAATCCAGGTAAAAACCTAGAGTTTTAACCTCTTGTCCCACCTTAATGCAGTTGCCATCAATCATAAAGGAACAGTAGTCAGAGTCCAGTTTCTTCAAGCTAGTGGTAGTGCCTAGAATTATGAGTTCAGTTTTATCATCATTCAGGCATAGTCCATGTGTGGCCATCCATGCCTGGATGATGATGTACACTCTATTCACCAAGGCCAAATCCTTTCCATAATCTCCAGAAAGTGGAAGGAGGATCTGGGTATCATCTGCGTAATTTGTGTAGGTGATACCGAGATGATCCAAATCATCGAAAAGGGGCTTGGTAAATATGTTTTACAAGGTAGGGGAGACGCAAGAGCCCTGCGGCACGCCACAAGTAATGGGAATGGGGTCTGCTGCAGCTGTAGGTGAAAAGACCCTCATTGTTCTACCGTTGAGGAATGATCTGATCCATGTAATGGCCTCAGCAGAGAAATGGGCTGATGTATGTAAGTGGGAGCATAAAACAGAGTGGTCAACTAAGTCGAAAGCTGCAGAGAGGTCTAATAGGAGGAGTAGGGAGGCTTGGCCATTATCTCTCAGCTTGTCAATCTGGGCTTTAAGGTCGATGAGGGCGGTCTCAGTTCCATGTAGGGGACGGAAGCCTGATTGCCTGGCTCCGAGTAGGTGATGTTCTTCCAGGTACTTCTGAATTTGCACGTATGCGACCTTGTCCAATATTTTTAAGAGAAAAGGCACAGTCGTTATAGGCCTATAATTTGTAAGTATGTCTGGGTCGAGTGTAGGCTTTTTTAGTAATGGCAACACCCAGGATTGTTTTAGGTTAGTGGGGATGGAGCCAGTTGAGAAGAAGGCATTGATTAATTTCATGATGAACGGGGAGAGGTCACGGGCCGCATCTTTAATGAGCTGTGCAGGGCACCGATCGCCCTGACAATTGGATGGTTTTAGTGACAGGATAATCTTTTCAACTTCCTGTACAGTGACTTTAGAGAATTTAAAGCAAATATTTTCCCTAGAGGTGGGCTTCTCAGGTGATTTAGATATGGGAGTGTCATTCAGGGAGGCTTTTTTGCAGGAGATTTTATTTTGTAGTGTAGTGATCTTGTTGGCTAAGGCCTTTTGAATTTCTGAGCACCAGTTTTTATCTTTAATACAGGTATCCGGTGGTGCAATAGGAGTTTCTACTTCTTTCAAGATAGCGAATAGTTCCTTCGTGTTAGAATTGGCTTGGTTTATGCGGGAGTCAAAGGAGGATCGTTTGGTCAGGTAGATTTCTTTTTTGTAGAGGGTTGCTAGTTTGGTTAGTTTAAATTTGTTGGGTGCTGAAGGGTATTTTTTCCAGGTGGCTTCACAATTTCTTTCTTTTTTGCTGTCTAAGATTTTTGAGGAATGGTGTGTACCAGTTGTTCAGGTGAGCTTTGGGTTTGCTTGATCTGAGTTTCAGGGGAGAGATTAAATTCAGTGAGGTGGACATGATTTTATTATATTCGTCAACCAAGGTCTCAGGGTCCAGGTTGTCAGGGAGTGTGTTTAGTGTGGGAAGTAGGTTCGGGATGAGCCTTTCCACAGTAATGTTCTTTTTATTTCTTGTAAGTGTCGGTGGGGCCTTGCTAGTGGGTGGGGGTGGGGGTCGGTTAGTAGAGAGAGTGAATGATACCAAATAGTGGTCGGTCCATACTAGAGGTGAGATGTCGGTGATATTAGCTAGGCAATTGTAGTCGGCCACCCAGTCAAGTATTCTACCTTTGACGTGTGTGGGTTCCGTGCATCTTTGGGTGAATCCTAAATCGGAGAGAGTACTAAGTGTGGAGTTGGCACTTTGGTCAGCTGGGTCATTATATCCCAGGTTGAAGTCTCCAAGGGTGAGTACTTGGGTAGAACTTTTGAGGTTGCAGGAAAGTATAGTGTTGATATCTTCATCGAAGGTACCTATTGGGCCTGGGGGACGGTATATCAGGTGTATGTTGAGAGTTTGAGATGCAGTAAGAGGGACTTTGACAGAGAGTAGTTCACAGGAAATGAGATTAACAGTGGTTACATTTCTCATAGTAAGGTTGCATTTTTGTATAATAGCAATGCCCCCTCCTCTAGAGTTGGGTCGGTCGTGTCTCAGAATAGTGTAATTATCTGGGATGGCAAGCATGAGCATTGGGCCAGCTGCCGGATGTAGCCAAGTCTCTGTGACGGCCAGGAGATCAAGGTCTTCATTGAGGATCAGATCTGCAATTTCTCATGAGCTACTAGCGATCTAGCACTAATCAAGGCTCCCTTAATTTGTGGGGATGTATTAGTAATAATGGTTGTGTTTTTGTGTGTCGGGTTAGGGTTCTGGGCTGAATTAGGTTTGAGCGCAGGTGGAATATGCCGAGCACTCTTAGTTCTGAGTGATGTGGTCATAGAACGGGCAAGGGGCTCGTAGATTTTGGCTAATCTGGCTCTAAGTCCTGAATTCCTGTCAGAGGTGGAGCGGGGGAGGCTAGTATGTAATGGTGACTGTATGTCACCGGTAAGTGGAAGAGCGTAGCCATGGGGCTTGATGTTGCTGGAAGTCAATTACATATTGGTAGGTAATTGAGGTAACTTACTAGGAAGTGCTACGGTCTTTAAGACGAGCAGGAGGCAGGCAAACAGGCTCGTATTCAAGGGCCACATGCTAACTGGTTGGAGAAGATGTTTAGAGGTGGTGATAATGAATCTGGCTGTGGGACCAGGGCTCGGGCCTTGACCAGTGTTCAGTTGGAATCTTCCTAGGTCAGGAGGGGAAAGGGCTTATGGCTGGGGTGCAGCGCAGGGGTTCCTAGGTGTCAAGTAGCAAAGATTGACTAGGAAGCAGGGAGCTAGCATCTAGATTCAGCAAACACAGTTTGGCTACAATACAATGAGGGAGGCATCTAGATTCAAAGGGCACAATTTGGCTAAAATGCAGTAGGGGTAGCAGCTAAAGGCAAGATACAATTAGGCTAAGGTGCAATGAGGTAGCATCTAGATTCAAAGGGCACAATTTGGCTAAAATGCAATAGGGGTAGCAGCTAAATGCAAGACACAATTAGGCTAAGGTGCAATGAGGGTAGCATCTAGATTCAAAGGGCACAATTTAACTAAAATGCAATAAAGGTATCAACTAGGGTAAAGGCACAATTTGGCTGCAATGCAATAGGGGTGGCAGCTAAAATCCAAGACACAGTTTAGCTATAGTGCAATAGGGTAGCTGGAATAGGCTGGTATGCAACGGTGAACATAGTACAGAGGCACAATGATATGAAATAGCAAATGTATGCTGTATGCTGTTTGTGACCTGCGGCCCTACCCAACATCCTGTCTGAGTGTGTGGAGTTGGTGGTTGTGCCTTTGTGTCAGGCACGTCTGCTCTTGTTCTCTCGAGATGGGGTTTTTGCTCGTGTTCTATTCCACCTAGCATTGTCTCTCTTGTTCTTGTAGGAGTTTCCCTTTGTCGGTCCTGGTTGTTGTCCATGCCGTCATTTATTCTGTCAGCCTATTCTTTTTGTATTCCTGTTTGCTTGTTTCAGTTGTTTCCGTCTGGTTCAGAGGTGTTGAAGAGCCAGGTTGTGTGTAAAAAGGGGGAGAGTTGAAACCTCGGAGAATACTAAAATATAGGATGGGTTGGATAAACAAAATAGGGGGAATACTGCATCTCAACATCGGCTGCCTCACTCTCACCCCCTAAAGGCCCCGCACCCAGGTGATCCTCCTGCACTGGTCCACCCCCAGGGTCTGGATCCAAAGGTGATGGCAGTTCCCTGCCCACCTGAGAGATGTCCCCGGGGACTAGCGGGTGAGACACCCTCTGGTTTCTCACAGTGTGTGATTGTAATCTAAAAATCCACTGTTGTTCCTTATGTAGAAGAATCGCTGCGCAATCACCACTCCTTCTCCTTTCCTGTATCTTCTCAAGCACTGTCCAGGTCCGCTCTTCCGCCAGATGTCCTTTCTGGATAAAATGTTCCTTCAGAATAGCTGTCCCTGGACTCATATATTTCTCCCTCATGGCTATGATATTTCTCACAGTTATAGTAAGAGCTGAGCTCATAAAGCAAGACTTTTAGGATAAATTGCTGCTCTTATTAGACCATAAAGGCTAAGCTAGATTGGACTGGTAAGTGCATGGAGAGTGAGGCTGATGGATCATGGAAGGGTGTCATGGAAAGGAGTGGGCAGAAGGCAGAACAGGGAAAATATTGAAGAGTGCAAAGGGGATGGTGGAAGGTGCCTCAGTAATGGTTGTAGAAGGGATTATATAAAGAAATAGAGTGCATGGCTCGCATTTGGATGAGATCTCTGTAGCGAGAGTGCAAGGACCGAATGAGAATGAATACAGAAAACTAGGAGTGCTTGCAGTAATATTCCAAGTAGTCATTTGGCCTAGCAGAATAAATCACTCAGATATGTCATGGCTTTAGAGAGAGGCAAAAGAATGGATGGTCAAGTAAATTGAATGAACACAATGTGAGGCCTCCATAAAGAGATCAAGAGGCACATGACTGGTCAACCCCTTTCTTGAACCTTACATATGGTGGGGTGTTCAGTGAGGCATCCTGTGCAATTCCTATAAGTGCATCCATTCTTACCTAAGGATGCTATTGATATGGGTGTTGATCTCAGTGCCAATTTCCCAAATCCTCAATTGACCAAATCCCATGTTCTGAGAAACAGCTCTGAAGCCATCAAATCTCAGAGATGTTTCTTTGGTAACTCTTTTGCTCCTTTCCACTCATATTGTGGCTCTTCACCATATGCGCTGGACAACTATGTATACCTGCTGTAATGCAGTGAGCTCGTCCTGCATTGTAGGTGAAAGGCATGGTGTCCCTGAGATAACCACTTCAGCTCAGCCTGCCTTGGAGAGGGAGCCTGGGACAGTACCCTGGAAGTTCCAGCCTGAGAGACGTGACGTTCTGTGCCTATGTGCTAGTTCCAGAGGTCTATACTGTTTCACAGGTTCTCTGACACTATACTGAAAATAACTTTTTATGGAGCACTTTCTGCCCATTTCATCCTTCCTCTAACCCTTGTAATAATATGTGCTATAAACCACTGTGATGGTACTATATTTGTAGACCTCAGACGAGAAGGGCTGAGTTGGCCTTGCCAGACATTAAACCTGTGGTCTATAGACTAAAAATACAAATGTCTCAGGGTAGCAGTTAATTTGTCAATCTATCTCATAAGCTTAATCACCAGAAAACATCAGTTCTGCATGTGACCCTTTCTATCTTTTCTGAGTGAATCCTCTGATGCCCATCTTCCTATATTCAAAGTTCCCAGTCTCTGGCAAGAATGTTCAGACTCATTATTTCTGTAGATGGCAGATTCTCCTTCCCCGTGTGAATCTATCCTTTCCAAGGTTGTTTCCCATCTTTCCTACAATTGACCAGTTTCTACTGCTGGGTAACTCACCAGAACCTGTCCATACTACAGGTGACATGTTGTCTGTCCTTAGTCAAAGTCGCAGAAAAGGTTGTTCCTCTGAGTGACTCGTTTTAAATGGCTGGGTAAGTGAACACCAGTACCCATCCTTCCTACAGGTAACAATGTATTCTGTGTTCATCGTATTAATCCATTCTTGATACATTTGTTTTAAAGCAATTGTAATTGCATTGTGATTGTGGGTTCTGAATCCCTGGCAGTTCTGGCACAAATGCATCTTGAGGTTGTCCTATGCTTCCCATTTGTGAGCTAGGGGTATCGCGTGGAGGAACTTAGCCTGTGGCTGGCTATGCTTGATTGAACAGGGTGGTGTGGGAGCACAGATTGAGTCGGTATAACACACTGTTTGTTCCTCATAGGTTCTTGATCACTGTCTAAATTCCCAGAACCTATCCTTCCTTCTGGCCAGGGGTGTTGCTAGGTCTGGAAAAGATCAGGGGCTATGCTAATGTCAGGACTGGCAGGACTCAGGGCTAGCGATATCTGGTGAATTTCCCAAAGCCCACCCCTCTCACAAGTAACTAGATGATTATCCTGGGGCCACTCCCCATAACCAATCCGTCCTATAGGTGACTAGCTTGCCACCTCTTTGCTGATCATCAGAAGCCATTCTTCCAAAATAACAAAAACTTGTTTGTAAAGCGCTTCCTAGCACAATTTCAGATTCTCAGTCCTTGTGCTGACACACAGAGCTGATTCCTTCCACAAGTAACTACTTCTTCCTTCCTATAGTTGACACTCTTTGTCCATGGGTGAATCCCTACGACAACTACTTCCTACAAGGGAAAGATTGTTTTGGTCCCTGAGTAATTTTCCAGAATCCACCCTCCCTGCAGAAACCATAGAGGCATCCGTCCTGCAAGTAATGTGTCATGCGCTGTTCCTGGGTCCTGGCAATACTTCTGAACCCATTACTTCAACGGGAAATTGCATGTTATCTATCCTTCCGATGAGTGAGCAAATGCCCAGAGTGTGGCAGCTGAAATGTGGTGTTATGTCCTGGGACAATGGGCAGACCCTATACTTTTTAGGGGTGAAATGCAGTGTTTTTTTCCTGATGGCAATGCCCAGAATCCCTCAGCCTCTACAGGTGAAGGGGAGTTTGACCATGAGGAAATCTCCAGACTCCATCAGCCTAGAAGTGACAATTTTCTAGCCACATGTGAGCACTTCCAGGCAATAATACTCACAACATGCCGGCTGATTATTTTAGGTATTCCTTTTATTTGACCATGCATGTGACAATTACATCATTGTCTCCAATACGTCCTTTTCATGTTCAGTCAGTCTCTCAGGGTAGGTATTTCTCTTCCTGTCTTCCACGGTAACTGTTTCCTGCTTTTCCTTCAATAAGCACATTTATATCATGCAGTCCTGGCTCTGTTTCTGTCTTGCGTTCCTGTAAGAATCAGAATGACACTTCACCCTCTGTTTCAGTACCTCCTTTATGTAGTGTTCCCGCCCCATTGGTTCTGAGGTTCCCCACCCCTTCTCCTCTGCAAGGTACTGGAGGACCAAGCGTCCAGGCCCCGCCCCTTACATGGCTGCTATCATCTCATGTCTCCTTCCCTACCCAACCTTCCAGGAAACAACCGTTGGACTCACTGGACTGGGGCTGGCGTTTATGCAGGGTCAGCACGGATGGTTCCCTGTCCTTGTGTCCTAAGACATCGCTCTGCTTTCCATTCACAATGGGAGCCAGGCCCCTTTATCAGGCCTCATTCTTTTATGGTGTTATGAACCGCCCCCAGGCGCTCGCTGTGAGGGGGAACGCCATGTCTCACGGCCTCACCAATGCCTCTGCACAGTGATGGCAGGCATGCAGCAAGATGGTAAGACTCACTGGCCCTCATTACGACCCTGGCGGAGAGGGGTTTACGCCAGCGTAATGCATGGCGTACCTCTCCGCCAGATTAGGACTTTCCGTAGCGCCATGGTGATTTTTACGCCCGGATTTTCCGGGCGGAAAAATCCATGGCGCTACGGGACCCCTCGTTAATTACGCCACCGTATTCTACGGTGGTGTAATTAACGCCTTCCCCACTCCCATTATACCCTATGGGGCAAAAATGGGAATGGGGAAGGGTAAATGGGGATTGGGGACTTACCACCCCGCCAAGGTCGGAATGGGGCGGTAAGTCCACCAACCCCCATGGCGGAGTTGGCAGCTCTGCGCCATGGTCCATGGTGCAAATTGCACCATGGATCTCCGCCAGGGTCGTAATGAGGGCCACTCACTTCAGCGGATGCCATCGGCATCTTCTCCCTCAGGGTGTCTCTATGCCAGCTCGTTGGACTCCCTACACTGCTGTTTGCAGGAGGTGTCCCTGCGCTGTGCAGGGCTCCGTGTTACAAGTCCTGTCCTTCGTTTCCCGGTTTGTTGCGAGGGCTGTGCAGGGCTTCCCATCATAGAAAACTCATAGATTCCATCAATGTTTTAAAAATGTATTATCAACAGGGATTGGCGAATCCTTTTAGCTCTTGCTTCCCACTGGTAAAAGCATAGCTCAAAGACACATTAGTCCTCAGTGAATCAATCCTTCCGACATGCAAAAGGCCCTTTGTTCCTTCCTGATGTAGCAAAGAAGTGCTACTAAACCGCTCCAACACAACAATCCTACGAAATTACCCCCCACCCAACAACATTATTATAATTGTTCTTTTTATAAGGTGCTTAATACCGGCGAGAGGGGGATCGGGATTCGAACCTATGTTGTGCTGGATTGCCTTGCTTCCCAGAGAAGCACGTTGCTCCAGAGGTGTCCTTCCTCCCTCTATCTGTCAGCAGTGGTTGCTCCCCTGCTTCAAATGTAGGCACGTGAATTATACGTGCTTTCGATGGAGACAAGTCCTAAGTAACTTTCTTAAATCCATGTACAAATTGTGATTCAAAAGTAATTTTAAAGCTGCCCTCCGACAACTGTGCGTCAAATTAGCTGGTTTATCATGGAAACGCCTTAAACTCTACGTGCTTCAGCATCGCCATTGCTCACATTATTGGAGAAAGTAACATGAAATCATCTATGTAATCAAAGTATTGGTTTTTGACTTAAAACAATGAAAATGTTTACTTTTACTTACGCCCATATTCGTTGCTGCGGGGTGGGGGGGAGGGCTGAGGGGGCTATAGCCCTGGGTCTTTTGGTTGTAGCCCCAGATAGAAGCTCAGGGGTTACAACCAAAAAGGCTAGCTAGCCCCCAATCCCGACAGTCCCAAAATTAGCATAGCCCCAGATCTTTTCCAGACCTAGCAACAACCCTGTTAAAATTACTATATTCCATTAATGTATGTGAAGTAGCACACAGTGATTTCATTTGAGCAAAATCATAGGGCTAGCAGGATAGGCCTATGACGCATGACATCACAGGAAGTGGTGTTACATAATTCTTCAACCAGATCATGGGCCATTGCATTTTTAAACAGTCTTTATAAGACATGAGGCCAACGCATACGAATAAACAGATTCCTAGCGGGCACACCACACTGCCAAAATTAGCACCAACATTCTGACTTCTGATAGAGTAAGATTGATTAAATCAAAGAGGTGCAAAGCAGTCGGTCCCCAAACAAACAACAACGTCCCCAGCTTTCCACAAATGGCGGCCATTTCAGCACAGTATATGAGTCAATCGAGATACACAGGGAAACTGATTTTGTTATTATGAATTCCAATAGCCATAAAACACACTTACAAAATACCCAAAAATGTGAGTAAAATTAAAAACCTATGTCAGAAATCTTTCAGAGCCCCGTCAGCACCCTTCAGCAGCGCGCGCATCTCTCACTTTGAAAGCACCGGCCATGTTTGTTATGCTATCACAGTTTGCTGCGCAGATAGGCAAGCCCACTAATCCAAAAGCAGTCCCGTAGTGTCAATTCAGATAGGAAGAATTTCTTCTTTGTTGTTGGCTCGGCGAGGGCCTTGGCTTTGCATTCCTGTGAAGTCCCTCCAAGCAACAACCCCTGTTCATTAAATTAATCCTCTCCCCCGAGGCCCCAGCTCCTCAGCCCCCGCCCACATTCTACTTCAGTGACTGGAGTTTAGATTACTACCTGCAGCAAATTCCACTTCACACCGTGCTTAGTTTTCAGGCAAAACAAAGAGCGCAGTGTGCGCCGCTGCTCAGAAGACAGCAAGCAGGGCTTGTGTACTACACAATACAGCAACACAATGCACACTCTGTGCTAGCAGGGTGCAACTTAATCCATATTTAGTTAAGGCATGAGTTTTGGCAAACTCCACTTGGCCTGCGCGGCGCACATGATCCAGTTCAGCGATGGCCCGCGACGCGGGGACTTCCATGAAAGCAAATAATGGTGGGTAGATTTGCTGGTGATCCCGCTGCTTTTCTCACAAGTGGTGAAAGACAGGATTAAGGGAAATGCTCGATATTTAGTGCACTGACAGAAAAGGGTATGTGTTTGAGGGCAAGCGGAAGATTATGGCAGCGGGTTCTTTTGTTGTTTTTTGTAAAACCATAGACATTTACGCTTAACCATCATTTGTTTGATCCATTTTTCCTTTATCCTTTTCTTTCAGTGATAATCCTCCATGCAGTGAAACACTGCCAATTATGTTCATAAAAAGCTTTAACTAAAAGGAAATTCCGTCGTTTCTCAAGCTTTAAAGCGAGCAATTGTTCATAGCTGCATATGCTTTCTAGAGTTGTATTTGGGTGTACTGACATATATGTTTTGGTTTGGTGTGCATAATGGTCTGTAGTGTGGATTCATGTGTGCACGGACTGTAGCACAATGGTGTGGACAAGGGTTGCAGAGCCCACACTGGTTGAAATCCATTGAAGGTGTGCAGTAACCAGAAGTCACTGCCACCTAACGGATCAATCGGTGATTACAGATGTACATGTTAAATGTATTTGTACCACGCACCGTCACCAACGGAGTTGGTCCCCAGGCGCTCTGGCGGATCTGTAAACGAGAAGGTGGGATGGGTTGGTAAGGTGAAGAGGGAGTAGGATAGTGAGAGGAGTGGTGTTCTGTTGGCAGCTTCAACTCGGTATACACAGGGTGCTGAGCTTTGGTGCGGTATTGGATCGGTGTCAGTCCATGTATGCTGTTGGTGCAGCTTATGTGTTGTTGCAGTGTTGTGAAGTGCGTGTGGCTTGTTGTGCGAGAGATGGTTGTGTGAGTTTTTTGAGTGAGATAAGTATGCAGAGAGTTTGAGCTTACATTGGTTAGTGGGTTACCTGACATTTAGCATGCTAACATTCACAGTTTTGTCTATGTGTAGCACTTGCTGACCTTCACAATCCTATCTAGATGTGACGCGGGCTAATGTTCAGAATTCTATCTAAGTGTGGGCATGCTGACATTCAAGTTTCACCTAAGTGCGGGCATGCCATCATTCAATCAAAATTCGATCTAGATGCGATGCAGGCTAATGTTCAGAATTCTATCTAGGTGTGGGCATGCTAACATTCAAGTGTCACCTAAGTGCGGGCATGCTAACATTCACAATCTTATCTAGATGCTAAGCAGGTTAATGTTCACAATTCTATCTAAGTGCGGGCATGCTAACATTTAAAATCCTATCCAGATGCGACGCAGGCCAACGTTCACAACTCTATCCAGGCGTGGGCATGCCAACATACACAATCCTATCCAGATGACACGCAGGCCAATGTTCACAATTCTAAGTGTGGCACATGCTAACATTCAAGTGTCAACTAAGTGCGGGCATGCTAACATTCACAATCTTATCTAGATGCTACGCAGGTCAATGTTCACAATTCTATCTAAGTGGGGGCATGCTGACATTCAAGTTTCACCTAAGTGTGGGCATGCTAACATTTAAAAACCTATCTAGATGTGACGTAGGCTAATGTTCACAATTCTATCTAGGTGTGGGCATGCTAACATTCACAATCTTATCTAGTTGCTACGCAGGCTAATGTTTACAATTCTAAGTGTGGCACATGCTAACATTCAAGTGTCACCTAAGTACGGGCATGCTAACATTCACAATCTTATCTATATGCTATGCAGGTTAATGTTCAGAATTCTATCTAGTTGTGGGCATGCTAACATTCACAATCTTATCTAGTTGCTACGCAGGCTAATGTTTACAATTCTAAGTGTGGCACATGCTAACATTCAAGTGTCACCCAAGTGCGGGCATGCTAACATTCACAATCTTATCTAGAGGCTACGCAGGCTAATGTTCACAGTTCTAAGTGTGGGCATGCTAACATTCAAGTGTCACCTAAGTGAGGCGCTTGTTGACCTTGACAAGTATGTTAATATGTAATGCAAGACAACTTCTACAATCCTGTCATGAATAGGTTCAGTCTGGTGGTCACAAATCTTTCTAAGTATGCCTGGTGTGAGTCTATGGCAGTCTATGTTATTGGAAGGTAAGATAGGGTGGCAGGGGTTTTCTGGAGTAGAGTAATTGCTCTACTCCCCACCCATGCCACACTCACAGTTGTGAGGTTGCAGGGGTTGCCGGGCAGAGGGCTGCCCTGAAGTGTCCTTGATGTGCTAGAGGCGGACCAATCAGGGCTGGGGAGGCAGGCTCGAAGCGAAGCGAAGCAGGAAGCGGGTGGGTATGGGCAGTGGAACCGCGCGCCAAGTGCGCTCTAGGTGTTTTTAAGCACAATTTAGGCATTTTTGGGGGGGAAAGTATGCAGGTGAGGGTCAGGAGACTCTTACCTCTGCCATGGTAGCTCAGCAAATCACCCAGGTGGAGCTCCGGTGTCTACACCGAGCAACGTGGATCTGAATCCACCAATCAGGTTCACAGGGCAGGTTGGGAGGCGGGAGGAGGGAGGGAGAGGGAAGTGGGGAGCCGGGGAAGCTACGCTGGGCAAGGTCGCACCACAGGCACAAAGGGGCACCCAGATGGCAAAGGTAGGCCCAGGAGTGTCGCCACGATCAGCCTCACTCACCTGGGGCTCGGGATGGCAAAGAGCACCCAGGTGGAGCTACGGTCTCTACACAGAGCAACGTGGATCTGAATCCACCAATCAGGTTCACAGGGCGGGTTGGGAGGCGGGAGGAGGGAGAGGGAAGTGGAGAGCCGGGGAAGCTACGCTGGGCAAGGTCACAGCACAGGCACAAAGGGGCACCCAGATGGCAAAGGTAGGCCCAGGAGGGTCGCCACGAGCAGCTTCACTCACCTGGGGCTCAGTATGGCAAAGAGCATCCAGGTGGAGCTACGGTGTCTACACCGAGCAACGTGGATCTAAATCCACCAATCAGGTTCACAGGGCAGGTTGGGAGGCGAGAGGAGGGAGGGAGAGGGAAGTGGGGAGCCGGGGAAGCTATGCTGGGCAAGGCAGCGGCACAGGCACAAAGGGGAACCCAGATGGCAAAGGTAGACCCAGGAGGGTCGCCATGAGCAGCCTCACTCACCTGGGGACTCTACAGTATGCAGTACCCTTCCCATGCATCTCTCAACGGTCCCAAATATTACACTAGTGTTAATCCACAACATTTACCACCATATATTTGCATATCCTTGATGCTCACTGAAATTATGTGGGCCTAAGAAGATGTACCACAAACATTCTTACAGACATGAAACAACAAACTAAGGAAAATCAATAATATTCATCTGCCTACACCTCCATCGTTCAAAGCACGCCTACTCTTTAAGCTCTTCAGCTTGCCTTTTTCCATAGTCACATCACCTCCACCTCATCTCCACATTAATATCCCCTTACTTTCTCCCTCCCACAATTCCCTGCTATACAATGCTGCTTCACCACTAACCCTACCTCAAATCTCTGCATACCTAACTCACCCGAAAATTCAGGCAACCAACTCACGCCCAGCAAAAAGCACGCACTTTACCACACCGCATCAACAACAAACCAACAACACATAAACAGCACCAACAGCACACAAGGTCTCGCCTCGGTCCAATACTTACATCAAAGCTCAGCGCATGGTGTATTCCGAACTGAAGCCGCCAGCAGCACACCACCTCTCTCACTCTCCTACTCCTTCTTCTCCCGACTAACCCAACCCCGCCCGCCTTCTGTTTACAGATCTGCCAGAGCGCCTGGGGACCAACTCCGTTGGTGACGGTGCGAAATATAAATACCTTTAACATCTAACATTAATGTAACATGCTCAGCTCTCTGTAGGTCTCAGAGGGTGCTCTGTGATGCTGTTACTGGCGGTTAATGTTTAGCAGTCTTGCTCCTCTCTACTGGTTAATTTCTTTTTCATCTCGACTCCCAGGCAACTTGAGGCCATCAAAATGGCAGCTGAGAGCGGTATGAATCCCATTAACAAGTAATTTATTTATTGAGCATTTGTTAGGCATCTATACAACAAAAAAGTGTTTCCAGGCACCACAAGGTAAAGTGGGGAGGGAACAGGCGAGTAAATAGTATTGGCAAAAAGACAGTAAATAAACAATCGTGGCCCTACACAGCCTTGTGACGTTCGGACGTGCAAGTGCAATGAAGAGAAGTGCGGGAGATAGGTGAGGGGGGAAGGGAGCAAGGTATTGGCATGTGCTGGTGAGAGCCCAGGAGCGAAGTGCCGCGGAGTTCCAGGGGAGGAGTCCACTGGCTAATTGCAAGGGTAGAGGAATCCCAGGGGTGGGATGCACAGTCGCCAGGTAGAGGGCCTACAAGGGCAGTGCTGGGGGAGGTGATGGTGCTGGTGTCGACTGGGCAGAGGCCTGGTAACCTGTGAGATTAATGAAGGTCTAGGCCGACAGTCTCAGCGGCAGTGGGGTGATTAGCAGGGAAGGGAAAGAGGGAAAGAGCTAGAGAAAAGAAGAGTTTTCAGAAGTTTCCAGAACTTTAGGCAGTCCGACCCAGGCCTGAGAGGGGTAAGAAAACTGTTCCCTAGAGGGAGGCATCAGCTGAAGAGAGACACCTGCCCCCCACTCTCTGCCTGGAGAAGCGTTTTACAAGCAGAGAATTGGAGTTAGATGAACGGAGGGCTCTAGCAGGGAAGTATTTAGGGAGAGAAAGTTGGAGATAGCATGGTCCCAGGCCCCAGAAAGCCTTTTGGTTGATGCATAGGGTCTTGAATTTGATCCTCACAGCCACCAGGAGCCATTGAAGAGATTTTAGGGCTGGAGAGATACAGTCCCTGGGCTTGAGGCCAAGGATAAGTCTTGCAGCCCTATTCTGGATTATCTGAAGGAGGCGCAGGGAGGAAAGGGGAAGATTGAGGGAGGAAGAGGCTGTTGCAGTGGTCCAGCCCAGAGAGGACCAGAGCTCTGGAGACATTGAGCTTCTGGGGCAAGGTGAGGAAGGGGAGAATGCCTCTGAGAAGGTGAAGCTGGAAGTGGGCTTTCTTGGCAAGGTGTAAGATGTGGGGGTGAAAGAAAGAGAGAGAGGTATCGAAGATAACCCCAAGGTTTTTAGCCTCACAGGTAGGTGAAGGTAGAGGGCCCAAGGAAGGCTGCCAGAAACAGGGAGCAGGTGTCCCAATCATAAGGATCCCCATCTTACTGGCATTAAGGCAAGGGTTGTTAGCCGCACACCATGTCTGAATAGCTGTCAGACAATCAAGGATGAGAGAGGAGGAAGGGGGGGTAGTAGATGGAAGATAGAAGGAAAGCTGTGTGTCATCAGCATAACACTGGAAATGAGGAGAGAAGGAGTAGATCAGGTGAGCCAGAGGGGCGAGATAGATATTGAAGAGCCAAGGCGATAGCATAGAGCCCTAGGGGATGCCACAGGTGGAGAGTGAAGTGGTGGAGGAGAAAGGGCCCAGCTGCAACTGGGATGGGAGGTTAGTGAGGAAGGAGGTCAGCCAATCCAGTGCCTGGTCCATGATGCAGAGGGTATCACAGAGTCGTTTTATGAGGATAGAATGGTGGACCTTGTCAAAAGCAGAGGAGAGATCGAAGAGAATGAGAACAGCAGGAGGGTTAGAGTCAAGATTTGCAAGCATGTCTTCACATGTATTCAGGAGAGCAGTTTTCATTCCTCTGGATTCCTGGAATCCAGATTGATGGTCATGGAGGCAACCAACGAGTTCAGTATGAGATATAGAGGGAAAGAGCCTGTGGTGAAGGAGTGGTTGCAGATATCGGCAAGAGACAGGGCGAGAGAAGAGATGTTGTCCTTAATGGTTCTAGAAGAGCAGGGGAGCACCTGTTTGGATGAGACCTTTATAGAGCAGACAACTTTAGAGACCTCATTAGGTGCTATGTGCAGGTGGAAGGAGGGTGAAGAGCTCTTAGGGGGGGCAATATAGGCAAGGGAGAAGGAGCGGGAGTGGGGGTGGGGTGGTAGAGAGGGAGGACAGGATGTCCTGAGTTTTAGATGTGAAATGGGAGACCAAAGATGTGCAGAGAGCCTGGGAAGGAAGGGGAGAGGTGGAGACTGCAGTTGGATTGACGCGTTCCTTGCAGATCTTGAAAAGTTCAGTCATGTTGTTAGTGGCTCCAGAGATGCGGGCTTGGATGTGGGTCCTCTTCTTGGAGTGGATAGAAAAACAATATTGCCTTTGGAACAGGCAACAGGCTGGTTTGTAAGAAGACGAGCCTGAGGTCTGCATTTCCGTCCAGCAATTCTGCACTCATGTTTCAGAGAAGCTAGATTGGAAACATACCAGCCATTGCACTTGGAGGCAGGCTTCAGGTGGTTCCTCATGGCAGGGGCAAGGATGTCAAGGATGTTGGAGATGGAGAGGTGCAGGTTAGCAAGGACAGATCAGAGGGAGAGTCAGCAGAGGGAGTGATAGGGGGGATGAAAGCAGAAGCAAAGACAGTGACACACACTCGCTTCATCAGTCGTATGATGCAAAGGAGGCTGGCAGTGCGGGCAGTGGCTCAGACAGAGGGCCAAGGGGCCCCAGACAGGAGGAGAGGAGCGAGTGGTCAGACTAGGGGAGGGAGTGGTGACCGGGTTAGAGATAGGGATGTCTCCATAGATGAAGGCATCCACAGTGTGTCTGGCTGACTGGGTCGGACCGGAAGGAAGAAAAGTGAGAGAGAGGGAGTCACAGAGGTCATGGAGCTGCGAGGTGGCTGATTCAGGAGAGTTGAGGCGGATAATGAAGTCCCCAAGGAGGAGGAGTTTGGAAGAAGAGGTCAAGAGGGAGGAGGTGAGGCCAGCCTATTCGGAGAGGAAAAGAGAGAGAAGGCCGGGGGTCCTGTAGATGGTAGCGAGGGTGAGTGAGTAGGAGAAACCCTTAGCCTACAGATGAGGCATTCAAAGGAGGGGTACGATTGAGTACGTATGATAGAAGCAGGGGCCCACTCAGGAATGATCCGGCCACTGCACCTCTGGGCCAGTTGGGCCTGGGTTTGCAGAGGATTTTGTAGCCCTCAGGAAGGAGACTGTCATGAGCAGTGACAGAGCTGGCATTGAACCACGACTCTGGTAAGGGCGAGGATGTTGAGGTCAAAGTCTTCAAGGAGGTGACAGATGTCAGAGGACTGTTTGACAGCAGAACAAGCATTCAGCGTAGCTAAGTGAAGCTGGTTAACATCTTTGAAAGTTTTCAGAGGGGGGTACAGGGGCCTGGTACTCCCGTCAGTGGTGGTGGAGAGTTTAGAGGAGTGGGGAGAGGAGGAGCTGCAGGGGATTAATGAGAGAGGTCAGGCACTGGTCAAGGAGGAGAAGAGAAGGTTGAGACCATTGGGCCATGATAGTGCCATTGTGATAGACATTAATGATGCACCTAGAGGATGAGCAGTATGCCCAGAGTACTTCCATCTAGTGCCACCATTAATGGGTCAAGGGACGAAAGGGGAGATAGTGGAAACCAGGTGGGAAGTCCATAGGTCCAAAGAGGGGACAGAAAATAGCATGTCATTAATAATCTGCCTGGAAGTAGCATTGACGTAGGTGTCAGCAATAGGTAGGCCTGGATTAGAGAACAGGAGTGCTTTTTTAAGCTTTTTTTCCAGACTTCATGAGAGAGATAGGATAGGCGATAGTGTAGCAGTTAGAATAGATAGGGGAGAGAGACCGACAGGGAGTGCACAGTGCACACATAACCTCACTAGGCAGCCTAATAGCCAAGCAGGCACAGATGAAGGCGGTTTCTTTCAACAAGATATACACAGGGAAGCAGAATTTTAGCTACCCAGACTGGGTGAGTGCTAAGGTGCAGCAGAAACAATCAATACCCAGGTTTAAAACACAACAAAGATTTAAGAAATGCAGTTGAGGTGAGATGTTTGAGATATTCTCAAGTTTCAAAAAGTTTCCCACAATTATGTAAAATGCAGCAGTTTTAGATAAAACACAGGTAGATCGCAGCAGCTACATTGGAATTTCCCACAATAATGTAAAATGCAACAGTTTTTGATTAAACACAGAAAGATTGCAACAGCTACATTGGAACTTCTTACAATTATGTCAAATGCAGTTTTAGACAGTGCAGAGAAAAATCGCAGCAGCTAGATTTGAATTTCCCACAATAATGCAAAAAGCAACAGTTTTAGATAACACAAAGGAAGATCACAGGAGCTAGATTTGAATTTCTCACAATTATGTCAAATGCAGCAGTTTTAGATAAAACACCAGAAGATTGCCGCAGCTAGATTTGAATTTCTCCACAATCATGTAAAAAGCAGCAGTTGTAGATAATGCACAGAAGAAAACACAGCAGCTATAATTGATCAGCGCACATGTGGCTAAGGGCAAGGTGAAGGCTTGAGTGGTGAAACCCGAATGGAGAAACAGATATGCAAATAGGTAACAGGCTAAGTTAGGTTGTGTCAATTGCACAGCATCCCCAAAGTTCAGAGATTGCAGGGGACATAGAGTTGGCAGTCGAGGCATGGGCGAGCAAAGTTCAGGACAGCGTTTATGTGATGTAGGACTCACATAGACGTAGAGTCATAGGCATCAGAAATGCCACATGGCAGGTAGGAGTGAGAAGTTCCAGCCGTGGAGGACCGGTGACAACAGTGGGACAAACCGAGAAGGTGACACTCATTTAGCGTGAGCCAGCCTGGAGTAGAGGGCTTGAGGACTGTGATCCAGCACTGCTGTGGAGAGCAGAGCGCACTGCAGGTGGTACATCCCGCACCCAGGGGAGAGCCTGAGCCACCGAAAAGGAAAGCACCTTGAATAAAGCACCTTTAAGACAGTCTCTTTTTATTTTATAATTGTCAATTTCCAATAAATCAATTATTACCATTATAATTGTTCATTTATAATGCTCTTAATACCAACGAGAGGTTTCTTAGCGTGGGATCCAGATTCGAACATGTGTTGCACTGCATTGTCTTGCTTCCAAGACAAATGCGTGGCTGCTGAGCTATCCTTCCTCTTTACATCCTTTTTCAAAGATGCACATTTTATTGATTCCTTATTTAATTCATCCACAATTAAATGTTTTTTAAACCAAATATTAACCTCCTATTTGGTGTAACTCTTCAGAATTCAAAATAATATAATGATCTCTTTGATGTTGTCATCTCCTCAAACCAAGATTGCAAATAATACTTTTCTGTGTATTGACTACCTCGACAGGTGTTTAAACACCACTAGGTTGATTTTCATGAGGATTTATGTACTGGTCCCTTAATCAAGTGCTTCGATCTAGCCTTGTTTTCACTTGTGCTCGTTAGGGAAATCAATAATGTGTCAAGATTCCTTATTTCAGAAAAATGCTATATGCTGGAGCTGCTAATCCAGGGAACACCACACGTCTTTAACGCATGGTAATAAATACCATATCGCATAACATAACCCCATATCTTTATTTGCTTCCCTTTAATTTGTCCTTTATTCAGTCTAAGTCTACTTTGCAAGCATCATCCACCCTGGGCACTTTCTTGTTTCGGGTTTCCGTTCATTAAGGCACTTAAAAATGGGGACCACAGGGTAGCATCTTGATGAAATACTCAATGATATGTTATATGGTGATGTTTTTATACTGTGCATATCACCGCCGTAGTGGTATTCTTGGCACTGGGCTTTGTCGGAGAAAGGATAAGCAATTACTGTTTCTTCGATCCTAATCTGAAAATGTGCACCACTTTCCACATCCCAATATATGCCACCCATCAATGTAAAGCTAAATGTTATGTTCTGATAATCAACATTGGACAGTGGCATGGCCATGTATTGCGTTGATACAACTGTCCAAAGTGGTAGGGGTATTACCCTTTTGCCAACTTGAATCATGGGTCCGTACATAGATGCACAAAATATAGCAGGAACTATGTAACCATTAAAACATATCAATGTACTAGTACTAACACACACAGAAACCACCAGATGGAACTAAATTGCCTGGGGACTTAAACAAGACAAAGGGACAATCACTGAGTTACAAGACAGACATCCTATTGCATTATCACAACAACAAATTGCTCCATGCTAACATTCTCACAATTGACTCATTAATGAGGTGGCCCACATTACATAATCAGGAATAATGAGATTTGATATAATGTTTGTCAACTGCACTATTTACGTGACACTCACGAGTGCTCATAAAAAAAAGCTGAACAAGTCTAAAAATGCTTCGGGCTCTATATCCTAGTTATAAAGTCTCACATCAGGACTGCAAGGATATTGGCATTTGATATTCACCAAAGCAAGCTCGTTCCTTTAAAGATCAATCAGTTGTGTCCTTGAAATTTCAGGCATATCTATGAGTTTTAGGGAAGGGATTGGGCACAGTAAATCAAAGGCATAGTCGGTGCCTGATCCAGTCCAAAAACGTCCTTGGGTTGCATGACCGGTCTGCGTGGAATTTATGGACTTAACATCTGCTTGTGGATACATGGACAGACAATTAACTATGGATTTGGAGGTCAAGAGTGGAGTAAGGCAAGGCAGTGTCCTAGCTTTCCTCTCGTTCAACCTTTAAACTAACTATTCCATTGCATCTTTAGAAAAAGCCACCGCCAAAGCACCCCATAAGGGAAGTAGGGAACTTCTCATTTTCTGCTGTGTGGATGGTGCTGTTCTATTGGACAGGATCCCTAGGACGCTCCAGGTATTGGTTGTGCGGCAGATGGCCCTAATGACTCGCAGAGTCTCATGATGGTTCAAGGGTGTTTATTATCAAAATCAAATAGTGTATGGTGTATTGACTGTAATCAGCAGTTCAGATACCTCAACACACATGCTTCCCTACGGGATACCCTGTTTCAGTGTTAGTATTAAATCGACAGCAGAGCTGATTTGAATTTGTATGTAATTTCGTTTGGAGTTGTAACTTTTTTTTACAATTCCGGAAGTCCATTAAGACCTAGCTGTTCTGCTAGTATGATATCATCAGCGCGTGGGGTCTCCATGAAGTTGGCATTCATTGTGTAGTGTATTTATGTTTGCACCTTTATGCAATTTAGTTTGCCAGCAGTGCGTTCTAAGTCCTTATCACAAATTTCAGAGTACACAATATCACAACAGGCAGCTGGGTTCAATTGTTTGGCAAGTGGGCCTATCCAATGGAGAGCACTTGCTGTAAAGGGGGTGGAGAGGTTTGCTAGGGCTGTTTCTCTCTCACTCATCTCCCTTGGTACCCAGTGGCCTAACACAAAATGTCGGGCCCCCCTGCAAGCCCCGCTGAGGACTCCCCCACTGCCACCAGGCCCCCCAGTTTGCATGGGCAGCATCCTCCCGCCCCGCAATACAGGGGCTTTGGGGTCCCCATTATGCCAGTGTAGGTACCTCCCCCAGGGATACCTGGTCCAGGTTAGTCTCTAATGAATGGCGACCTCTACAGTCTAATAACTTGTCTGATGTACTGTGATGACCTAAAGGCAGCCACCTGATCCATCTTATCTTCCTCAAAGAATTACTAAACTGGCCCTGCACTGTCAAAGGTGTTTGTTTATAAGGGTAGTGTATGGATGTGCCATCTGACCCGCAGACACCACTCTCATCCATCTCCTTACTAATCTTCTCCTCCTGTTGCTGCTCTCCTCTGTTGCTCCACTGTCTCTCCCCTTTACCACCTACATCCACCCTCTGATGTTACTACTGTCCTTTCCTACCACTAACCCCTCTCTGCTCTACCACTACTCAATTCTTCTCCAAATTAAGGGATATGATGTCCTGCTCACCCTTCCACTGTACCCATCTTCACTATTCACAGCCCCCACTTCTCTCATGCACCTCTCTCGGTGCACCCCACTCCTCCATCCTTCTCTAATATCCTTACACTCTGTGAACACCCACTCCCTTGCCTTCTATCTACTACTACCCCACTTCCCTAGTCCTATGTCTCACACTTTCTCTACCTTTCTCACTCACCAGCTATATGCCCCTCCCCCTTTTTGTACACTACACAAGTGGTACCAGTCTCTCTCACATCTACCTCACATGGACCCTGCTTAAAATTAGCCACCAACTCGCAAGCATTTGTCTCCTGGTCATTTGGTTCACCTTCACCTCCTCTGACCTCACCCAAACAACCCACACTGTACCACTCATTTGGTCTTCTTTTGTACTGTGCTGCTGGTCATTCTGTGACCCCCTACCACTTTCATTGGCTGCAGCGCTCAACGGACTCTCTGGCTATCTTTTCCACAGGAGCCGTATTCCAGAGGTGAGAGACAATAAGAGCCCCTCTATGCACCTCCTCTTTTTCCAGCATGGTTTTGTTGGCAGTTTCTGATGGTTTCCCTGCTGTTTCGCTGGGGTCTGAAAGTTAATTTTTCTACTGTTGTAGTGAGGTTTGGGCTTTTCTGAGTGAGTGTTGGTCGCTGTTTGGCTGTGGTGAATGCTCATATTGCATCTTGGTTGCACTGTTTCTCTATTCTTCTTCGTTTGATTCAGGTCTAGATTTTTTTGGTTGCTCCCAGGGGTATTCTCAGAGTTGCGGTTCTGAAATGGATTAAAGGGAAGACAGACCAGACTGAGTAGCAGGAGGTGGAATGTGACAAAGAAGGGCACCATTGATGACATCCAAGGCACATGTTTTTTACAGGGACTCGGGCTCCTCAACTCCCATGTCCCGTATCTGAGGTGGGGCTGGCTCTGGCTTTTGTCTTATTGAGCCACCTGCCCCAGGTTGAGATGGCCCCCCCCCCCTGCCTTGACAGGGCCATGACCCTGACTCTCTCACAGTAGACACTTATACACAGTATATGACACACCATAGTCTGCAAGTCAATATGTTTAAATTGAATGTTATACCCATTGCTGCGGTTCATAAATCATTTGGTACTATTTATTGTAAAGGCCACAAATAACCCTGTTGGGATTATTATGACTACCTGGGCATAAGATTTCATTTACGTTTGATCTGGGATGATCATATAACCCGTCAAATAACTAGATTCACTCGTGTTAACAGGGGGGATCCTTAAATTAATTCATAGTATACATAACTACCCCGTGGATCACGTTATGTGCATGTAGAAGACCAAGGGCCTGATTCATGGAACGTTTTCCTATGGGATTGCGCCATTATAAATCAGCCCCCATGTCTATACCCACTGGTTGTTACGCAGCGGAAATATGGAGATATTCAAACTTGAGGAAATTACAGATCACCCAGTGTGACTTTGTATGTAGGCTATTGGGGGTTCCTATTTTGACTACAATACAATAGTCATTCAATGCACACAAGGAGTTTGGTCTACTGAACATCTCAGATAATATTGCATTCCAACTACTAATGTTTTGGTATATTCTGTGGAAGAACCAAGTGTCCACACTGACTAACGAGATACTAACACATATTTTGGACAGGGCTGATGGCAGAAATACAAGCTTGTTGAGTTATGCTAGAAAGCACCTGAGCTCCTCATTGGCCCTGGGGGCAGTTTGAAGACACACACTCTATGCCCACTGATGCTGAGTGATTGATAAAGAGGCTGTGGTATCTCTCTGATGGCAGGAGTAGAGATGGGATGTCAACTAAAACTACTGGCAGAGCCTACCTTCTTGTGCATAGTATCATGACCACATACTCTTTTCTTGTGGTCCTTAGAAGGAGACACAGATTGATGTTGACTCGATTCAGAGTAGCTTTCCTGTCCGTAAATCCTTATGGAGAATGGGCTACAAGTATATCAAATGGAAGAAGGCAAGGATGTCCCTTTGGATAATGGGAGCAGGAGGCACACTAATACATTTCCTAATGTCAATTAGGATGTCAATCAGTCATAAGAGGTCAATTTATGCCCAATGCATACATCCACGAGGAGGTGACATCAGTGCCGCTTTTGAGAAGTAACGGGTTTCGACAAGATATACTTGTCATGTGATTTTCTTAATGCTTCCTGATCTCCCGAGATGCTATGGACTGGTAACTTTAATGTTGGATACTTAAAAAATAGTAAACAATACAATGAAAAGAGGAAATGTGTGTTATATGTAGGAGTTTCCTTTCCACCTATTGCTGCATTTGTGCTCCTAAATAGACCACATGCTTCATATTTAAGAGTGCATATCGGAATTTATATTTATTGTGCTTTGGTACTTCTGGTTAATATGTTTCTATTCTGTTAATTTATATTGCGTCAATGATTTTAGGAAATATTTTCAAATTTTCTAAACAAAGACGATTCATTCATTCGAGTATATATTTGTATATCTAAGTGGTCACTTTTCTATTACAGTTTCCACTGGCCATACAACTGCCTGCAGATTTTTACGGAAATGTAGTCAATTGATTGAACACACATGTTTTTCAATCTACAAAACCTGGCGAATTCATTGCCCAGATTATTGATTTCAAGGTAATTCTTTTGTGAAAAGCACCATTTTGATACACAAGGGTCTCTTTTTCCTATGACTCTAATTGAACATTATTGGTCAATAAATTATGTAATGCAATTCACCTTGAAAATTCTTCTCACTAAATATTACCACAGTGTTTGGTGGTCCTCGCATCTGGGACACTTCCAGTAGTCTTCTCCGTTGCAAAGGGAATTGATCAAATATGTCAACTGTGAGGAACCTGAGGGCACACTTACTTCTTTCCTCCTCTATGTCCTCCTCCCATATAGCCATGGAAAGGCTGTTGCTATTGGATCCAGACCCTCGGGGTAGATATGCGAGGGAGGATCACCTAGGTAAAGGAGACTTGGGGAGTTGGGAGGAGACATCCTTGGGTGAGACATGGTAACCCCCTTTTCCTATTCCAATGAGACCGACCTTCCCCAGGTCTTTATAGGTTATTTCCAGTCACTTCCCTATCATTCCAGAGCTTCCTATACATACAAACACCAAATATGTACTGAGACGAGGAGGCCACCATTAAAACAAAAGAAATACTGGAAGAAGCAACATGACTAGTGTAGTTGTTGGGCTCATTATCCTGGAGCCGGGAACTTTAAATGTGAATCAGCTGAGAAGTTGAGAGAGAGTGGTCGAATGCAATCTCAAACTGGTTATCGAGTTCCAGTTAGTGGAGGCTGTTGCAGACCATTGGAAGTTGCAGAGCACACTGAGGTGAAGGACCCTGTGAGGTTGGGGTCGGGTCTTGTGTTTGGCAAAGGAGCTCCTGCTCTGTTCCACAGCGGTTGCGCAACGGGAAATGGTGCCAAGCAGGGCCATTCCCAAAGAGACTGTGAAGTCGTAGACAAATGCAGAGCTGGAATGATAGCTGTGTTAGCAGAAGAAAGCATGTTGTGGGCAACCCCTGAAAGTTTGAGGAGAGTTACATGGACGCCGGTGCCAAAAAACAGCAGAAGGCGCCTACCGGTCCTATGTGGGTCTTTTTTCCCCAAGACTTTGAATGGTAAAGATTGCCCAGCGGAAGGCGTGTGGGAGGCTGTAGCTGGGGTTGAGTCAGTATCCCGGGGTCTCCAGAGTGGGTGAGATACATGTCTGCAGAAACTACATACCAGATTCCTGAAGTTCGGCAGCTGTGAAGTGAAGCTGCCGGTAAGCTATACCGAGCGTTTTGTTCTCTTACGCGAGGTCCAGACGGCGTAGCAAGTGGGGAACATCCGTGTGTGAATGAAAGTTGTCCAGCACTGGCCAAACACTGCCAGGCAATTGAAGGATACAAGTGTAACACTCGCAAGTGATGCAAGTGTTGGAAAGTAAGCAAACTTTATTTCTTTCATGTTATAACTTGGGAAGTATGCATCGCGTGTGAGTAAAAGCAAATCCCAAATGACAATCAAGAGAAGAACGATGTATACAATAGTTAATCCAATTGAAGTTATTAAAAATGTTGAATGTGAATCGCCAAGAAGCAAACAAGTATTGGCACGAGCCAAAAATAGTGGCGTAAAAGAAGTATAAAGACTGTAAATAAAAGAAACCTGTGGAGAAAGGCACCAGGTGTGTTATAAAGAAAACGTGAACCAGTGGCCGAGTTTCTTAACAGGAGAATGTACTGAGAAACTTATGTTGACAAGTGAAAGCTACTCAAAAGAAAACCTGAACCAGCTGCTGAGTTTCCTAGCAGGGGAGTGTACTAAGAAACGTATGTTGACAAGTGAAGCTACTCAATCTTTCAAGAACACTTGAGGAGATATAGGGACAAGCCCTGCTGTGAAGTTGAAAGTGCAGCAAGATAAATATAAATAACATGTGTTGGTTGCGTGACCTGTAATGGGTGGACCATTTGGTCCACCAACTGCGCCTAGACCAAGTGACATATACTTCAAAAGAGCCAGAAGATTTTAACTGACATTTGGGTTTTGCAAGCTGAAAGAGTCGGTCTCTAGGGGGAGGGAATTCCCTGAGAATTTATGAACTGTGTTGAACCCTTTGGGAAGGGAAAGCCTGAGGTCTTTTGTGGAACTATTGAACTGTGTTGAATTCTTGGGAAAGGGAACCCCAAGGCTGTATTGGAGCTGTTTTGAATTTGGGGAAGAGGAAGCTGACAATAAGCCTGGGGCTGGAAGAAGCTCAGACCTTTATTTTGAACACTTTTCTTTTGCTGCTGACATCCTTAGACATTGTATATCTTTAGTTGTGAGAGCAAGCATAGGTTTTGGACACAGACAGACCGACCTTTCATTTGAACTTACTGACACTGACTATCCGTAGTTTCCTTCAGGTAGGGAAATCCCACCTTAGCATAGGGCAAGTTAGGCTTTACACCATCCTGATATATAAAGTAAATAAAACCTTTACTTAGAAAGTTGAATCTGTTGTCTGTGTCATACTTCAAAATGTCTTCACACAACCCCAACTATTTCCCTTGTTAACATGTATGGTTACAATGGCATTGTAAAACCACGCAGGCTACCCTCTGAGCCCTGGTATTCGGTCTCTCTTAAAGCCGAACAGCAGAAACTTAGACAGGCTGAGCACAAGTGGCGCAAATGTTATGATCCCCATCTCAAAATACTATTTCAGCGCCAGCTAACAGCCTATGCTATAGAGGTGAAAACAGCTAAGACGCTTTATATTTCTGACAAACCTAAAGCCCTATTTAATGCTCTGAAAGCCCTCACATCCTCTGATAAACTGACCTCTAGTGTCAGACCTACACAACAACTATGTAATGATCTATCTTACTTTTTCATCACTAAAATTAGTTACATTCAACAAAACATCACAAAAAAGCCGCTTTTACTGCGGCAGGTAGTAAGACTGACTCTTCCAACTTGCTGGAATTGCCTACTGAACCCCCCAAATGGATGGATTTCCCGATTTTCTCAGAAGAAACTGTGTTAGCAGCTATTAACAAGAACAAATCCTGCTCACCGTCTGATGCCATCCCCATAGCCACCATAAAAACAGTTTTCCCCAGCTTTCAAGGTGAAATCACTGCTGCCATTAATAACTCTTGCCAGTCAGGGACTATTCCACCTGAGCTGAAGGCAGCGAGAGTGATCTCTCTCCTAAAGAAGCCATCACTTGACCCCACTGTCCTTTCCAACTTTCATCCAATTTCTCTTCTTCCGTTTCTTGCTAAACTGTTGGAATTCTTGGTGTCCCCTCTACTGTCTTCTTTTCTGGAATCATCCTCTCTTCTTGACGCAGCGCAGTCTGACTTTATACCTGGCAGAGGCACTGAGAGTGTTCTAGTCTCCGTCCAGGATGATATGGCCAGACTGGTGGACTTAGGTGGGGTCGGTGCCCTGATTCTACTAGATCTTTCAGCGGCGTTCGTCACAGTCGATCACCCCATACTGCTGTGCCGCCGTGCCCAGATGGGCATATCTGGCCAAGTTCTAGCATGGTTGACCTCGTTCCTGGCAGATCGTACCCAGACTCTCTCCATGCCACCCTTTCTATCTACTTCATGCCATCTAAGCTGCGGAGTTCCGCAGGGTTCCTCCTTCTCTCCAATTCTTTTTAACATCTATATTTGGGCACTTGCCTGTCTCATCCGCTCCTTCGGCGTCAGGTGTTACTCATACGCCGACCACACTCAGATCCTGATACGTTTAGATCTAGATCAGGCTGAGTTGGCGCTGTGGCTGCGAAGATGCCTGACTGCTGTCGGTAAGTGGATGAACGACAACTTGTTATAAATAAACTAAGACAAGACAGAGGCCTTGGTGGTGGGGTGCCCTCCTTATCCCTCACTCTGGGTGTCCTGTTTCTGGCCCATATCATTTGGCAACCTTCCCATTCCTACTAAGAAATTGAAAAATCTGTGTCTAATACTATCAGCATCTCTCTCTATGGAGAACCAACTCACTACTGTTTGCCAAGCAGGCCACTTCCAGCTTAGAGTCCTAAAGAAAGTACTCCCCCTGATTCCTGAGCTCCTTCGTCCACGGGTGGTATCGGCTCTTATAATATTTTTTTTAATTGTTTTTAGTAAAATTAATCAACTTTTACAATATTATTTTTAACTTGAAAAAGGTAAATCATAGAAGGTAAATCACAAAATTAATTTTCAATTAAATGTTAAAACACAAGCAAAATGATACAAGTGTATCTTACGTACAAGTGCAAGGCAGATCTCTTTTCTAATATGCCACTTAAACTTGGCCTATGTTTTACATTTTTATACATTTAAATTACACATGTTTGCACTTGTTCACATATCATAATTTCAGAGCATTCAGAAAATTAGCAGTTGCAATTCTAATTCTCACTAAGCGGGCAGAAACAATTATTTTCCATCGTAAATCTTGATTTACCTCTGTGATAAAGCAATACATGTTTGCAAAGTGTGTTTTCCTCAATGAGACCAAGTACGAGCATTCAATGATTAGATGTTTCATAGTTTCTTTCTTATCTTTTAGTTGACAAAACCGACAGATGTTATCTGATTCCTTAATCATTCGTCTATCTGCTAAAACTTCTCTTGTTGGCCATAAATTGAATCTCAAGCGCATTATTGCTGATCGAACAGCCAAGGATGGACTTTTCACTAAGTAAGATGTCAGTATTCGCTACTTTTTATCAATCATGCAATTGCCATCAAAGTGTTTGTAGGTCAGACAAAGATCTCTTGTCTGAATCCAGTTAGTGGTGAAAATGTGTGATTTAGCTTTCACCGTGTTTCTCACAAGAAGATCAATTGTCACATTTGCAGTTGCTAATGTGTGATAGATGCTTTGCAAGCACCTTTTAGCAAATACATGATTGGATGAAAACAAATAAGATGACAATGTTTCAGAAGAGTTGTAGTATCATTACACATAAGACACTTTCCAAATAAAGTGCATAGGCGCCAATGATACTGAGCAGCCAACGAAAACAGAAACAATTGATAACGGATCCAGACAACAGGAACCCCTTGAGGTAGATGTAAGATCTGTCTCCAGTATATGGCTTCTAATTTGTCAAATATATAATCTTCAATCAGTTCTAATGCTTCCATACCATATAACAGCACAGGAGTACATTTTTGGATGTAGTAGGTCCAGTCTGGCATTATTGAGAATTTACCATATTTTCTCATTATGATTTTGGTTTGGGATATTGCTATTTGGATTTTTTGTTGTAGTCTTTGTAAGTGACTTTGGTTGTATTGGCTCATATCAATAGTCATGCCCAGGTAAACATATTGACTAACAACATCGATTTTGATGTCCTGTATGGCCCAATTCATTGTATTACAAGCTGTCTTTTTCGGTGCATACATTAGAATTTTAGTTTTTCCCAAATTTATACTTAGATGATTGTTTTGTATATATTGGGACAGAAGAGTCAATAAAGTTTGTAAGCCTACCATGCTTTTGAACAGCGCACTAAATCATCTGCATACAATAATGCTGCTATGCACCTACCATCCAGTTTGGGTGCATCTGTTAGTTGGTTCTTAAATGCCTTCTTGATGTCATGAATAAAGAAGCTAAACAGTGCAGACGCCATTATGCACCCCTGTTTCTGTCCCCTAGCAGTTTTAATTGATGGTGAAAGTAATCCTTCTGCATTAAGTCTTATTTGTATAGAAGTTTCTGAGTGAAATGCATAAATGATGTCTTTTAATGTGTCTGGACAGTTTGCTATAGACAATTTAGCCATTAATAAGGAACGCGAAACTGAATCAAAGGCAGCATTATAGTCAACAAATGCCAGATAAATTGGCTGTTTGCCTGCTCGTGCTTGGCTCTTGATTGCACTTATGCATGTCAGATTGATGGAAGTGCCCATACCTGGTACAAACCCAGTTTGATTAGGGTTGCGTTTTTGACAGGATTTTGTCGAAGAATTAAATTCTATCAGCAGTATTCTTGGAAAAAGCTTACCTGGTGCATCTAACAATGCAATAGGTCTATAATTAATGGGTTTAGATCTATCACCCTTTTTAAAAATGGGTACCACTATTGAGTTTCGCCAGGAGTCAGGTATGCGTCTGTTAATTACAATGGCTCTAAAGATTTGATCAAAAATTATCGCCCAAATGGATGGATTTGCTTGGACAGAAAATTACTTAGGCCATCCGGACCTGCCGCTCTGGATCTACTTGAGCGTTTTATCAGGTCTTCTATGGCGAAAACTCTAAGTCCCATATGTTCGCTTTAGGGAAGTCATAGATTGAATCAGCAAGACCTGTAGCACTATAGAGTTCAGAAAAATGGTGTATCCATTGCCATTCCATGACACCATTAATCTGGCTATGATTTTGTTTATCATGTTGAGCGTTGTTTAGCAGCGACCATATTTCTGCAGTGCTTTTATTTTCCAGAGTGTGTAACATATGTTCGCTGTCTGCTTGAAACATTAAAGCAGCTCTTCCTCGGGTCCAATTTTTATATTTAGTTTTGTTTCTTCTAGTAGCTTGACCTTGTTCTTCAAGTGGAAGTAATCGAATTGCCCTTTTTTCCCTTCTCAGCTTAGCTTTACGATCTTTCACTGCTGGGTCGAATTGATGTTTATGGGAAAATGCGTTCTTTTCATTTTTACTAAATACAGTTCTGTATTTGTTCATGACTATGGCATAAGAGAAATTACTACTCTTTTCTTGCATATCTAGATCATTTCCCAACATATATAGGTTCTTGTTAGACCAACAAGAGTTTCACACGCGATCGGCCTGGCGCGAACGGGGTACGTGTATTCCGGGGGTGCGCAGGGAGGTTCACACGCGATAGGCCTGGTGCGAGCGGGGTACGTGTATTCCGGGGGTACGCTGCCGGGGAGTTTCACACGTGATTGGCCTGGCACGAGCGGGGTACGTGTGTTCCAGTGGTGCGCGTGGACATTTGCACGCGATTTGGCAGTGTGGGCTCCCCTGGGTGTGCCCCCCCTCCCCATGCCCCGCAGGCAGCCCACACCACAGGGGACCACCCCACACCTCTGGCCATGTCCCGCAGGCAGCCCATCACCCCATACCATGCCCCACAGGCAGGCCGCATGGCACCATGCACTTGGGAGCCCCGACACATGACCCCCACTACACCCCCAGTGACGGGCACCTGCCAGCAGGCCCCGACTCATTGAAATCCCCATGTCATGATAGATCCCAAATAACCAGTATGCCCATGAATACATGTCCGTCAGACCCACACAATGGCGACACATGACTGAGAAAACCCACATTGTGACATGCACGAAACCAATGAGAGAAGACCACACAAATGAATTAAAAAATTAAAATGTATTCTATACAAAACTGAATGAATGAAACGAAATCACACAAGACAATAAATAATAAATAAAAGTCTGGATGTCCAAAATAAAGGATAAAAAATTAATGCTGAAATCAATAAAATCCAAAGTAAAATGGCTCCAAAGTGTCCGTCCATAAAACAAAATCCAAAGTTTAAAAAAAAGCAAACCAATCCTCCATGGTAGAAAAAATACAGTAAAATCAGGTCCATAACTATATATAAATTAAAAATCAAGGGTCCACGAGCCCAACAATCCAAGGAAACCTAACAAAAAAACCTACCTAATAAATAACTATTTGCAAAAAGGCGGGGCATAGTCTATGCGCCCCAAAGGAACAAAAAATAGAAAGGGAACCTACACCTACATAACTATTTACAAAGGCGGCGGCCAGTCCCACGGCTCATTTAGTGATGTTCCGGGCCAGGGCATCATCGAACTCCACGTCGATGTTCTGGAGGCAGGCCCGTTCCCTGGCCTCGAGGTCTCGCAGGGATGCAGCTATGGAATCCCTCAACTCCCTGCAAGTTTCCTTGAGGCCCTCTGCCTGCCTCAAAGCCCGGTGCATGGAGTTCTCGGCCCTGACCATCCTGAGCCGTGCCCTCTTTGCCCGCCGCCTCTCCGCATCTATTTGCCGGCCCAACCGCTGCCACACGGAAGACCCTCCCAGTCTGGGGTCCTCCTGCCCCTCGGCCGATGCCTGCCCCCGGGGTGTTAATGGCCAGAGCCATGATGCCTCCCACGCTGAGACTGCTGCTGCCTCCGACGCAACTGCCTCTGCCACCACGACGGCCTGCGGGCTGATGGAACCCTCCTGCGCCGTTGTGCACGTGCCCTGCCCAATGATGCCGGCACATCCTCATCTGCTGGGGTCCAGTTGGTGGGGTGGCCACCCCTGCTGGACCTCTGACTCCCGACTGTGGCAGGGATGGGATCTCCACCAGGCTGGCTGCGTTGGTTGGGGCAGGTCCACAGGGGGCCCTGGTGGCATCTGGGCCAGAAAACGGCACGGAGAACGACTGGCGTATATTGTGCACAGAGGAGGAGAGGGCCGCAAGACTGGCCGACACATGGAGGAAACCCCCGACCATGGTCCCTCCCAACTAGGCCACGTTGCCACGCAGCTCTTCATGATGACATGCGTGGTCCCCCCAGGAAGCACGCACATCATCACAAATGTCACGTGTGCGCAATGCGACACCAATCAGGACGGACTCAACCCTGTCACGGGTCCCCAAGTCCGCAGGTAGAGGAGTGCCAGATGACGTGGACCTCCCCCCTACCTGCGGACAGGGCCTGGGACGGGGCATCCCCGCTGGTGCATGGTGATGCAGTCACAGTGTCAGGGACAGTGACATGCACAGGCCCCTCCGCGGCGACCTGTGCTGCATCCTGATCCCTGCCCCTGGACTGCACCACTTGCACCAGTGGTACCATCCCCACCAGGCCCCATGTGCGGCTCTGTAGCGGCCTCCTCCTCCTCCTCACACACCACCAACCTGGATGGCTCTGCACCGTCTTCTGACGTCGCAAGCCCCTGTGGGGGCTCACCCACCCTTTCCGCTGCAGCCGTAGTGGTGGACATGGCACCAGTCCCCTCACTCCCGGATGATGGAATTTCCAGGGAGGGTGACTGGGCCTTGCGTTGCCGGCCGGTGGAGGCATCCCTGCCACTTTCCTCCACAGCGCCGTCTCCGCCCTCTTCTTCACTCACCGCTGTGTAAAGGGAGACATTGAACACAAGCATTAGGGTACTGTACAATAGTCCCCTAGACAGAAAGCAGTAGCACATGAGTGGCACTGTCAAACGTCACTTCCATCATGTCCCTCCACAACGCATGGGTCAGAGCAGGCATGAACAGGCATGGCACATGCAGCAAACTTTTGCATCCATGTCCAAGGCACCGTAGAAACATCCAATGGTGGGCTGAAACTCACATGCATCATGGGACATGCTGATCACATGCACACACATTACCGGGGGGTCATGCATCTGGCCCTGTATACCCACAGACACAGTGGATGCAAGGATGACTAGGCTGTATCAGTGAATCAACACATCGTCACGGACATGTGTCATGCATCCATGGCGCACACATTGCTCAGACACACGGACATGTACACCATGCATGTCCATGACAGCAGCACACATCTCTCACACCCCAAACATGTCCAAGTACAGACACAGGCATGCATACATGTGTGCATTCCGCATGCTGCTCTGCATGATGCATTGTAACACATAAACCATCCATGTGGGTCATGCCTGACTGGACTCACATGCAGCACCATCATGTCCTGCACACACACATCCATACATGACCCATGTCACACATGCAGCCAAGTAGCTAACTACCATCACACTGCAACATGCACTGTTTTAAACGTGAATGCATGGGCACTTACCGCCTGAATCCAGACGGGCCTGCATCATGAGGATCTGGTGGTGAAGCACTGGTCGAATACGCTCCAGGACCCTCATCTGATGGGTGGTAAGCTGGACCCGGCGCGCCACTGCATTCGCTGCATCTAAGAGGCACAGGGCCTTCTTGAGGGTCCTGGACTTGTAGTCCTCCCAGCACTTCTGGACGTGTTTGATGTCGCGGGTGCCACCCCCTCCGCATTGATGGCACCCACTATGTCCTTCCAGATCCTCTTCTGTCCTTCCTTGTCAGCGCGCAATGGTGTGAAGAGGGCATCATAATGCCCCAGAACTTGCTTCACCAGGATACCATCCTCCTTTTCACTGAAACTGGTAGCCCTCTGCCTCTCTGCAGGGGGTTGCCACTGGTGCTGGGTGGTGTTGCGTCAGACATGGCAACCCCTGAGGCAGGTGTGGGTGGGCAACTGGGTCCTGGGGCTGGGCTGTGGAGTGATGGAACACCAGTCGGGAGTCCTCTGTTCCAGCAGGGGGGGTCACAGCAACTGTACCCCTGCAGATGGCAGATGTGCAGGCACCAAATGGCAGGGCACGGTGACAGCAGGCAGGCAGGCAGCAGCAGATGGCTTGTGGGAGGCTGCTCGGGGCTCCAGGGGGCAGTAATTCGGCCTTCTGGGCAGGAGCGTGGTCTTCCGTGTGTTGCTGTGTGGCCAGCTTGATACGGAGTGATTTGGCACGTGAAAAACAGCACGTTTGCGTAGATTCCGAGGAAAGGCCCTTAGCGCGTAAGTGCGTAGGTGACGTAACGTGAGCGCAGGCGTTTCCCTCGGAACGGTTTAAAGGTCCCACGTGGGTTTCCAACGCTCTGTACGTGCTTTTCGTGGAGAGCGGTGCGTTTGTTTTCCAGACATTGGGGTTCACACGCGATTACTTCACATTGGCTAGAGTGCGTACTTCTTGTTTTGGCGGAGGTGTTACCTACGCATTCTTCTTCTACACGCAAGGCAGACGGTGAGTCGCGCACGCTATTTTTCCCACTGCGGGTGTCCCTGTTGGTCGCGTACCCCTTTTTTTCGGTCATATTATCCCACGTGTTGATCACGTACTCATTTTTTGTGTTCCTGGCTGCCACAGCATACTGCGTGTGTTTTTTTACATGCATGTGGGCTACAGGGTTCACGTATCTCTTTTTCATGCTTTTTTGGGATGCCTGAGCGTTGCGTGACCCGTCATTTTTCCTAAGGGGCCACCGGCAGCCTTGCAGGAGCACAGGGGTGCTGTTTGCATCAGGTACCTTGCCCCCTCTCCCAAGTTGCTCAGGACAATTGTTGTGTGCACCTCCCATTGGTACTAGTACATCTGTGCCATGGTTGGGAGGCCACAAAAGGTCAGGGGCGCCTCAGTTGCTCAGTTGGGCGGCCTCCACGTGCTCTTTCCCCTCCCAATGCGCAGCGCCTGTGCACCTGGTTGGGGATGTGGGGGCACCACCATGTCCACCGGTACGCCCCGCCGTGTTGCAACATTGTGCAGGACACATGCTGCCACAATGATCCTGCACACTACTGGGGGTGCATAGAGTAGCTGCCCGCCAGAGCGGTCAAGGGAGCAGAAGTGTGACTTGAGCACTCCAAATGTGAGTTACACTATGGCCCAGGTTGCAATATGGGCTGCATTGTATCTTACCTGGGGTGGGGTGGTGAGGTTCCATATTGGCGTCATCATGTGGGTGCTCAGGGGGTAGGCACTGTCCCCTGGGGAGGTGATAATGGTTGTCATTAGTTTGGTTTGTGTATTTGTCTGTGTGTGACATGCATGCATGTGAACAGGAATTTGTACTCACCAATGAGCGATGTGTTGCCATGCTTCACAGCTTCCATGTCCCGGCTCAGGGTGGACATTCTGTATATGAAACTGTCATGGGTGGACCGAGGATAGTTAGCATTGACAGAGGTGATGATCCCCTGCGCATCGCATACTACCTGCACGCTGATGGTATGCCAGTGCTATGGCAGTGGTCCGCTGAAATGACCCAGTGGCCAAGAAATGCAGTACATTGAGCACCCTTTCCAAGGGGCTCAGTGCTTGGGAGCACAAGGTGGGTGATGAGAGGTCATCCTCCCACTCCTTGACCAGTTATAGGATGATATGAGGTGCAAACCTATACCTGCCATAGACCTGGTCATCAGGCATCCCAAAAAGGCTGGTCCTGGGCAAGGAAATGCGGGGCCTGGCTATTCTCCTCCTACTGTGGTGTTCCATGATCAGTGCTGCGAGAAATGGGACCTTCATCGTAGCTGTATGTACGTGTTTGTTTTTTGCATGCACTTTTATACTGCGCGGTGACGCTTCCACCTGCCTTCGTGTGGCGGACGTGTTTAGGCTTGTGCGTGTCTTTTGGCGGTCGCGGGTTTCCCCTATTTGATTCCATGAATACGTGTAGTTCGCGTGCGTGTAGGCGTTCCATGTGCTTCCCAGCAGTACTTCCCCAGTTATGCCCTTATCTTCATGCGTTGTTCCCAATTCCATATGTTCCGCCCCGTGTTCCGCCCCCTTTTTGGTGTGTGCGCTAACGTTGTGCGCTTTCGCTGTGTGCGTTGCGCACAGAGTTCGGGATGTTGCAGTGATGTGTGCGCCCGTGTAAGCCAGCCGCGGATATGGCACACATCCCGGGGAAAACACGCGCAGGGCCTTCCATGAATCGCACGCGTGCGCTTGCTTTTTCATGCCTGCGCCAGCTTGCACCACAAATTTAGGCGCACATTTTTTCCAGTACTCAGCCCCACAGAGTCATGTATCAAGGAACTGTGTCTGGAGAAAGGAAGAGAGAGTCGCAAGGCAGAGATGGAGGAAAGATCTGTGAATCTACAAAGCAAGGTTCTAGTGCGAAAAGATTTGAGCAAAAATGGAAGGAGAGCTCAAGGGAGAATAATCTTTTATTGCCCAACAGAGAGGGTGATGCTGTATCGTTCCGTGGAGGTGGCAGAAGGTGTTATCGCTGTGCGAGTGGAAACCATCTTGCAAATAATAAGTGCATGGCGGTTCATATTATTTGTTGTGAGTGTGACCGAAACGGTCATCTGGCTCATTGCTGCTGAAATGTTGGGGCTACTCCTGGTCAGAAAAGGGAAGTGCATGAGGAAGAACCAGGCAGTGACGAGAAGCTAGGCGTAGAGAGATTGATTTACTCTGTGCATGGAGTGGCAGGCAAAGTGAGGCGAAAGAAACCACATGCCTGGGATTCTGTGAATGTCATCAGCGTACCCATGTTAATCGACACTAGGGTGGACTATACACTGATCAGTGTACAGATATGGAGAGACACATTTGGTTGTTGTACCCTAGAAGAGCCTAGGATCAGGGCCAACGCATATGGAGATGTTCCTATCGACATTGTTGGTCAGGTTCAAGCAGTGTTAAGATTCAAAGGGAGAAGTGCACAAGGCATGGTTTGGGTTGGCAAGAAGGGAGGTTAACTACTTTCCTGGGAAGATCAGGGAGAACTTGCAATTAGACTTGATCCGCGTCATCCTGATCAGGTGCTGACGGCACATGAGGTGGAAAGTGGCGCAGGCACAACGAAGAAGAGGGAGAAGAACGGAAATCGCCATACTTACTGAAAAACTTCCACATGTCTGCAAGTTAACGTTTGTTGACACAACATTAGTACTAGAAATTGTTAAATGGCTTTGATGTACCACAGTCAAGAGAAGTCTTCCTACTGTGTATATAATATGATGCACCTGCAAAGACTAACTTTCAGATATATCTGGCATTTCGGGTTAAGAAGAGCCAAAGTATTTCCTGAATTCTTTCTTACAAATATAAAATGCAATAAATACATGTAAATGCCAAAACTATTGTCTTTGCCAAAGCTTGTTTTTACATCTGTAAAAAAAAATGAATGAGTAAATATACGTTTCTCTCCATTGTCCCCTCAGTTCGGTAGGGAATCAAAAGGAATCCTGTTCTAGGTCGACTAGGACCCTCGAATACTCTTGTAGTTGACCTCTCATCCCATAGCCACAACACACAAGCCAGAAAAAGAGCTTTACTCCGCAGTCGCGGTATTTAATCTCCTTTTTTAGTTGTGGATGAAGGTGGGGCTATCTTTGGGCTTGTTATCACTCTTCGTCCCTAATTACTCCAGCTGGGGATGTGGGTAAGGGTAAAGACACGCGGTGGAGATGCAGTGTTGGGTTGAGCGGGTTGATGGCGTAGGCAGATCGGCCGTTAAGCACAGCAGGCTGCCAGGCATCAATGCATTTAGGTGATGCGTGTGCCTGCTGGTTAAGGGCTGCCTCACCACAAAGGATCATTATCGTGTGAAAGAGCCATTTTAGCGATCGGGGGTTCATGGTTTCTTTTTCTGGGGCAGTGACAAATAAATATAATGATTACGCTGGAATGCACTCTTCTTCAGTGAGTGGGAGTAAGGGGTTATACACATGCAAACATTTCTAACCACACACCCTACATTTGGAGAGTATTTGGCATGCACATTGTTCTCAAATTGTTCCTAGTTAGAATGGAATGGGTTAGTGCCAGATATTGCTTTGCATTCTGGATCTTGTAGTTCTTTAATTGACCAGGATGCAAATAGAGAAGCACGAATGGATGACCTGCCTGCACCTAGTGTGGGGCACCTTGAGAGCTATTCAAATATAATGTCCATGTGATTACTTTAGGAATACAATGCAGTTACTTTCTTTTGCAAAGTAATGATGCGGCCTATGAACCTTGACCTCAGAGAAAAGACTTACTTCGTGCAAGTTTCATTAGGGCCTTGATACATTCCAGGTAGATTATTTTGGGGGAGAAATACTCGCTGGCAGAAATTGCCATACAAGCAAATTCCTTTACTATTTTCACATATGATGTGAATGGACTGGGTCTTCAGCTTGCTCTCCTTCACTGCTGCCACAATAGGGCACGTTCCCTTTACTTGTGTTAGAATCTCCTGTCACTTTGGGATATTTCTATGGGAAAGTGTAATGGCCTCATTTTCGACATGCTCAGTATTCCTTAGCATAAGTCAAATGATTTCATTTATTGGATTTATAAAACAACAATTGGGCCTCAACCATTTCTTTGCCATTGTCTGTGTAGTCATTTGTTTCTTCTTCGCGGTCATATTGTCAACCATCCTCTGTACACACGGCTTCATCTCTTTGCCTTGTTCCCTACGCAAAGTGGCACATGGCCCATTTCCACAGAATTAGGCATTCTGATAAGGTCGAATCATCGTATAGCCATACATTGCATGTATACATGTCTGTATGAGAGTTCGAAAGGTCAAACCTAGCTGGGGATGAGCGCCAGCTGTGCATTTAGCTTCTTATAGGCGCAATCAGAGCAGTGCTTAATTTGTATTTAAAAAAAAGTAAGGGCCAGGGCACACATACTTTCTCACACTCCTGTGGCACTGCGGGTGGGCACCACTGCTGCTGCCACCCAGAGCTGCTCCCCAGAGTGTCGACATATTTGGGCATACGCTACAGCTCTCACCTGCTCGTTGTGTGCACTTTTTCTGTCTTTCATAATGGTACTTTTGTGCAGGTGTGCATGAGGATAACCCCTTGTGTTGCAACCAAACTGGAGTAACTGGATTCAAGTAACCAGTGTAACTAAAGAAAACCGTTTCCTACTTACCTGACCTCTGAGCCTTACCTGAGAGGGAAGTACATTTTAAAGGTGTAACATTTTTCTAAGCAGTCTTATCTTATCCGGTACAATGCAAATGTTGTTTTTCAGTGATACCAGCATGCTAACAGTAGAACACACCTGCTACTTGCCCTCACTTTAGTAACTAAGAAGGAAACCATTATGTAGCACAATAAAGAATAATAGCACATAGGAAAAGTGACATGATTGGCAGGCCTAGACATTCTAAACGTTGTAAAGGAGGCGCATTACATGTTAACATAGATATAAGAACATACTGCATAATAAAAATATTAGATATGAAAGGTTATTTATAAGGAGCTTAATACCCAGAGGTGTCTAAGCAGAGGCTCGGGGTTCGAACCTATGTTGCTCCAGGTCGTCTTATTTCCAAGGCGAGACGGGTTGCCCCTGAGCTATCCTCCAACAGTTAGCAAGACACATTAAAAACAATGCATTTTAATAAACGCTTGTACGATCATTTCTCTATTGGAAACCATAGACGATGCAATGGAAGTACATTAAAGTCCACAGCAAAGACCAACCTGACAGAATGCTAAAATAAAGGTGCAGCATCTTAAACTTTAGGTGATAGGAGAGAACTTGGGTAGATTGATTTTAGGCAGTGCTCAACAGAATATGCATTTTTATTTGTTCTTTTTGTAAACATCATTTAACAGCAATCTGCATTTCTCAGGAAAGCCGGCTATCCTTTGGACCTCATAGCGATGTATCTTAAGGGTGTTTTCTATGACACATTTTGATGCACTTATCACTGCGACCCACCCTTGTTTGCCATGGCCATCGTTTGGTAATTGACAGTCACACAGGGGTGAGCTAGCATTGTCTGCTTTAGCGGCACACACAATGTCCCTGGTGGTGATGACTGTGGCCACCATGTATCCTAAACATGTTCGCACATCACGTGCAGCAATGGAGAGGCAGACGACCCTCTCGCCAGTGATGCATATCAACATTCACTCTCTCTGGTCACTTTTGATTCCTTTTGTTTTCAATGATATAATTTCTCAAATAAAGTAAGGAGTCAACACAGTAATTTATGTATTTATATTAACATGTCATTGTAGCAATACACCCCGGTTATTAAAAAGCCTCCATTCAATGTGTGTAGTTATGAAAGGACAATTATCATTCTGCACAGAAAAACATTAAATCATGTTTATGCTACCTTTCCAGTCTCCAAACATGTTGCTGTGAATAGCCAAGTCAATTAGAAAATGTCAGTGGTGTGTTGGTGGCAATGCCTCTGAATGAGTCCAAGTCATTTCATGTTGCAGATGTCCGTGGTATGCTTTGTAGAATTTCGAAGAAAGATCACAATTAGGTTATCCACAAAGCAGAGGGATGAGAAAAAATGTTCAGCCTTTAGTCCGACAGCTCTGACGGCAGCATGTGGTATATTTTTCATTTATTTCTTCTAAAATTGGCCAATTTTTCATCTGCATTTCACAGTTGCATTTGTAGTGCCTAACCAGCATTGGGGGATCTAGCAAGTTCCCTGTGAGCAGTTAGCCATTTGGGAGGACTGTCACTGAAGGGTTCCTGAGGAATCTGTCCATGGTAGAGTAAGGCCGTGGCTCATGCATGCCTGAGACTGTATCTGTCAATCACAAGAACATGTTTTTAACAACACCAGTTAGCCCACTGAACCTTGCCCCTCCCTCCTAAGAAATCTTTCACTAGTGAAGTAAAATATCTATTTGTCTTGTTCTCCTACTCTGGTAGCTGAAAAAGTAGCTTGTGAATTACCCTAGTTGTTACATGTTTTTAACACAACTATCTGCTCTCCCTCGCAGCTTTTGTTTTTCGTTAGCTGGGCCCATGGAATCTCAAGGCCATGCCAAAAATAACGACTTCCCTGTTTCCTCCAATGCAACATTTTAATCAAAGCTGCAAATGTTAGCACCTGCTAGTGACCATCAAGAGATGCAAAAAATCCATTGTATTGTTTTATTTTGCTACAATTAAAAAAGAAACTTTTAAAATAGCGTTTCATTACATTTTAAAAGTAGCAATGATGTGCACAGTTAATTTTGATAGCTGCCAAATTCATTTGCAGGTCCCTATTGAGGAAGCTCCTGCCACCCACGATCGGGTACCCCAATTTATTTCTGGGTTACCAGGCATGGGTTTAGCCCCTGTAGCCACCACCACTAAAAGTAATTTAGCATGTTCCAATGCCTTTGCTCTTCAATGAGTTGCTAGCCTAACGATCCACCGGCCCGCCATTCAATTCCATACAAAGGAAGGCAACATATCAGCAGTCATGAATGTATATATTTATTTAATTGTTTTTATAACGTGCCTAATACCGTACCAGAGTTCAGTTTTAAAGCACGCTGTTGCTCTGGGTGGTCTTGCATCCAAGACCGTGCATTGCCCCTGTGCTATCCTCTGTTCCAAAAAGATACACACATGCCAACATTGACACTGAAGACAAATTGTATAGTGTGGTGTTTTTCAGAAGAGCTTACCCAACAAAAAAATCACTCTTTAGGGCTGACTATTATGAGAGATTGAGAGACTGGTAATTTTGACAGGTCGGTGACCCTGAGATTAAATGAGTTGCCCAGGATTGCACACTTGGCTCTCCTGTGCAGATGAGATTTGAGCTCATTCTGCTGTTTATGTACGTGACCATATTGTTTCCCAGTTCTTGTTATTTCAATGCAAAAGTCATTAACGTTTTACTTCATGAACTACAACACCAAAACCGTTTTGTAGACATGACTACACAAACCATGTTGACAATGTTTTTTAAAACTTTTTTTGCAGAAGTATGACTAAAGGATGATAGTAGCTTTGTTTTCCTTCCATCAAATAAAGTACAAAAGTAACTAATAATTGATATAATATGAAATAAGACTAAAATATTTAATCTTAGTTTTACTACTGTATTTGAAAGTTTTAAATTCAATCAGAACACCGACTTGCGGAATGTTATTCATGATGTTGAAGGCAACGACCTCAAACACACGTCGCAATAATTACAGCCCCCATCAGGGAAAAAGACCGAGAGATAAGTTGCAAGGAAAACAAAGTTTTATATAACATTAATATGTCAGAAAAGAACTCTGTTGACCGAGAGCGAAAAAATTCCACAGGCAGCACATTAAAAAGGGCAAATGCATCATCAGTGACGATTTCGTCTAAGGCAGATGTCACGTTGCTGGTTGGAGGGGAACATATAGGTGTGCCTGCTCCATAGGGGATGCTAGGTGCCTATTGGCCGTTGCTTCCCAGTCGATCTTGTTGCACGTGGGTCAGTTTGGCTCAACTTCGTGGTGAAGGTCATTTCATGCGGGCAACACATTTCTAACTAATCTAAGCTAAACAAGAGGAACTGGTAATTATGGAGTAATGACAGATACCTGAACGTCACATGCAAAGGGGTCCTTTGAAAAGAGGGGATAATATATTGACATGCCAGCCTCCACATTTAGTGCTTCATTGATACCGTAGTTCCCGCACCCAAGTGTCTTTTCTGGGGGCTTGATCTGCCGCCTACCTTCCCTGGTGTCTCATGATACGAACAGACGTGTGTTGCTATTGAGAGAATATATTGCTATGCAGGATTAGGTCTATGGTGGGTGTTCTGGAATGGTTAAGGCGAGGGGGTTAGATGTTTATCAGCATGAAATGAATTGGGGGGTTGTCACCGGTGGGCTCTGGCCTGGCACGGTGGAGATTGAGGGGGCACGGGCAGTTTAGTGGAGATGGATGGGCATTTGTGCTGTGGCCTGTCTCTGTCCCACGCTTTCCGCAGAGCGCATTCTTTGCAAAAGGAAACTAGGTATTTGCAACATTGAGAGGACAGTGAACGGATGGACTTCAGTGGGAACAAGGTTCATGCGGCGCTGGCCTGATGTGTTGACAGATTGGTCCCTCTGTGTTAGAGGCCGGGGATGCGAACGCTGCAGGCTCGACGAGTGGCGGTTTTTGGGCCTAGTATAAATGGCATTAGGGCCTAATACAAAATGGAGTACTAATGCCAAGACACAAGCGTTGTTAATCGTCTACTTCTGTATGTTATAGGGCTCCTACACAAACTGTGGGGGGAGGGGCCTCTCCCCCCTTGGCTTTGAAGAAAGGTTATTCTCATTAGTAGAGGGTGGGATAGGACCATCTCCTTCCCAATATTGTAAAGAATAAAGTTTGACATTGTACAAAAAGTAGAGCGTTTGTGTTGAATATGGAAAACTGAATTAAGCCAGCCAGACGACTGATTTTGATTGGTTGCTACTATCCAAAACCTCTACCACTCAAATGGCCTACATCACAAGAAACAGCAGACACTGGCCCTCATTCTGAGCCATGCCGGTAAGTATCGGTACTTTCCGGCATGGCGTAAAGTACGACATCATGCTGGTTGAAGACCGAAAATTTCGGCCCATTCCGAGCCCTCCGATACGCGCTTTCCGCCATGCCGGAAAAGGACTGCACGGCCTGCCGCAAAACCCCCCGAAAAACCCCTACCGGCATGCAATGACACGTAAAGTACAACACCGCCCTGTAAGCATTACGTCACCGAAAAAAAAGGAACCGGAAATTACGACATCGCACAGGAACGGAAAGGAGAGCGGCGGCCATCTTTAAAAACACAATCCATTGCCATCCGCAGCTGCCAGCAGCCAGCAGCCCTGTGAGGAAACTAAAGTTGGGAACCGGACCAGGCACCGCAGGACATGCCGAAAGCACCAAAAAGGGCGGCGGATTGCATCCGCAAGCAGAGATTCTGCCCCAATGAACTCCAGGCCATGGTGGACTACCTGGCAGAGCATGCCAATGTAGTCTTCAGCAGCGACATGCGGAGGGAGTCGACCCTCCGCAAGAAGACCATCTGGGCGGAACTGGCACAGAGTGTGAGCGCTGTTGGCAACACCCCCTGCACCCCCAGGGACTGCCGCAAGCGGTGGGACGACCTGCGGGTGCGGGGCCTCCTCTCCAGCAACCGCAGCCAGGCCCTGCAGATGGGAGGTGGCCCAAGTACCGCAGTCCAACTTGAGCCGTGGGAGGAGACCTGTGCGGAGCTTATTGACACTGAATCCATTGAGGGCGTGGGGACCATGGAGTGCGGGGGAACGACTTCTGGAGAAGGAGGTGAGTGTTGGCAGTGTACACTGGCAATGTCCATTGCATGATGTAAACTGACCCAGGGGCCATCGAAGGCACCCTCTCGTGTTGCCCCCCCCATCCAACGCATCCCCCCATCCAACAAATGCTGAGGCAAGTGCCGCCTAATGCTGGCCCAAGGGCGAGTACATAACGCACATCAACCATAGTGCATTGACTTGCACAGCCCATCATGCACACTGTCTAGCGTGGTAGGCATAGTACTAGCCAAAATGTACATGACCAGGGCACAACGAGTCACTCCCAAACATGTGTATATGCCATCATCATGCACATGTACCACTGCCATAGCTACCCCCCAAACAGAACAAACCGTAAATGACCGAAATGTCCATGCAACCATGTATGCAAATAGGACATTGCACATACACTAATGTTGTCCCTCTCTTCTACCCCCACAGGCACAGACCATGACAGCACAGAGCCCCAGGGAAGCCGGCCAAGCACCTCCGCGCGGATACTGGCAGGGTCAGGCCGAAGCCAGCAGCAAAAAAAAAACACCCCCCAGCCTACGGAAAGGCCACTTGAAGCTGGCAGACCAGCAACCCACACAGCATCTGCGGCAGCAACAGTGGAAACCCCTAGCTTGGCACAGTCGAGCGTCTCAGGGGAGGCTGCTGCCACCACACCGGATGAGTGGGAGCCCAGCCCGCCACCCATCCAGGGGCCCATGTCGGAGGACAACCAAGACAGTATGCACAGTACAGAGCCATGCCTCGTGGCCCTGGCGTCATGCAGTGACTCCGGGGATGCACCGTCACCTGTGCACAGACTGGAACTTGACCCCCAGGTGTATGACGCCTTGCCCCCCAGTCCACCCATACCACCCCCTGCAGAGCATGCTGGTGCAAGTGGATCCTCAGATGGTCTCCCTTCACTTGACCAGCACCGAGTGCACCAGTTGACTGATCTAATTGAGAACTACATTGAGGACAATCGCCAGGCCAGGGCAGAACTGCATGCAGAACTTAACCAAATGCGGCAGTCCCTCACCGACTGCACCACCAGATTGTGCGACTCTATGACGGACAGCACGACCCGGCTATGCCATGTCCTCAATCGCATAGCAAATGCCCTTGAGGCAGGGCATCAAAATACCGAGCCACAGCAGGAGGACACGGCCGCGACCAGTGAGGCCACGCAATGCAGCCCGGAGAGACGCACTCGGCGTTCCTTGCGTCAACGGGATTTGCCTCCCCCAGACAAGGGGGGCAAGAAACATTAGGCGTTCCTGCCACATGTGGGCCCCACATCCTACATGGGACGACTGCTCTGGAGTTGGGGGGAGGAGGGAGGGGGTGATGGTGTGTTCTGGAGTTGGGGGGAGGGGGGAGGGGGGTGATGTTGTGTTCTGGAGTTGGGGGGAGGGGGGAGAGGGGTGATGTTGTGTTCTGGAGTTGGGGGTGGGGGGAGGGGGCATGGGCAGTTGCTGATGTAAGCACTATTTTTTTTTATTTATCACAATACACAATTGGTGTTGCAAACTTCAACCGTTGTGGACATTCATCATTGCACATTTGTTCATTGACTACTGCCAGTGCATGGTGTACAAGTATGCACAAGTCCGTTGCCCTGTGAGCCCATGTCATGACACCCTCTACTGACTTGTGTCCTGGAGACCATGTCCACTGTAAGTACAGAGCATTACATGTCCCTCAAGTGCACAGCCTCAATGAACCCTTGTTGGCACTACACCCTCCGCCTTCACCGCATTGTCCTGTGGTTGTAGCAGTACCATGTCAGGGGTGATAGCCGCTCACGTAGGGATGCACTTTTTTTCCATCTGCACATATGGCATGAGCCCATTCGACACCAGATATCAGTGGAGGGGTCAGCCACCAGTCCTGGTTCGCCGGCACATATGTGCATCACGCAAGCCTGGTGACTGCTTCATCTACACGCTTGCACGGGTATGGCCATATTCTGGTTGCCCCATGGGCCTGTTCAGGGGGTTCATGACAGGGGTCATGTGGCTTGCTGTCATGGGACAGCCAACAACAGCTGCATGTGTCGCCAAATGAGGTGGGTGTGTGGACTGTCATGGTGGAGAACAGTACTTGGCTGTCATGCCAGTATTTCAATGATGGCCATCTGGACATGTCCATGGTTGTATTGGGCACGATCAGGGACACAAATATGTGTCCGATGCAATGTAATGCAGTGGGGTGTTGTGTCTACATGATGGTCCGTGAACGATGGTGTGGACATCTTGGGGTACATGTTTCTTTGTTGCATGCTGCTGTCCTGATGTCGGATCATTGTGGTGCTGTGCACTGTGTACATTCTTATTTGGGTGTGATGGCTGTAGTCTGTGGATCATGGTCATCATCCTGATCTGATCCATTCTATGGTGATTCCCAACACTCCTATGGGGGTGCCATGCCAGTGACGTGATATCGTACCCCTGCTGCCCTCTGTGAATTCCACTCCCAGGGATGGGTCTCCAATGAGGTGCCAGGCTGGGGGATGTCACATTGTGCATGTGCAGTGTGTCCTCCGATATGCGCTTACGGTTGTGGTGTCCGCTAATGAGTGGTGCTGGTGTAGTGTGCTTAGCCCTTGTCAGTTGGTGGAGATGTAGTGTGATTTGGGTGCCTTATTCTGGCAAAGTGGGAATCTGTTCATATGTGCCGTTGCACTGGTTCTGTGACAGGTTTGTTGTCGGGCCCACCCATGTGTGCGGTTCTTGGTAGCGTTGGATTCCATCTGCATGTAGGGGGAGTGGTATTGTTTGCAGTTGATGTCCGCAGCGTGCATGCCAGGCTGGTCCACATATGACCTGTGGGTGCTGTCAAGGGCACCATTGTCATTTGGCATGCCTCCATTTGCATTAGGTCCAGCTTTACTGTTGTGTATCTCATGGGTGGTCCATGTTGGGGATTGGTGGACCCTTGTGTGCTCGGGGAGGTGTAACGGCACTTGTATATGTGGCAGCATAATGGACGGTTGTGACATGCCACTGTGTGCTGGTAGGTGCCTTTGGCATGGGTGTGGGGCACAGGCAACACCATCACTTGTGCCGGGTTGGCACTGTACATTTGTATGGTGCTCGCTTTTCTTGTGTCTGTGGCGCAATATGGTGGTGACGGTGTCACAGTCTAGGTGGTCAGGGGTGTCTATCTGGTAGGACTTCTCCTAGAGCAGCCGGACATGCTGCGTGTGCATGGGGGCTGCTGGGGTGGTAACGGAGGCTTACTGGTGCTGCATGCAGGGCCTGTCTCCCCCCTCCTTCTACACCTGTGTCTCCTCAGTAGGGGGGGCGTGGTGTTGTTGCAGGGGTTTGTGTGGTTGTGGCCTTGCTTGTTCGATTGGTGTCATCTTGGTGTGGGAGGGGGTGGTGTATGGGTGTGTTCCTTTTCTGCTGTGGCAGACTCCTGGCCTCCGTCTGTGTTGCTTGTGTGCACCTGTGGCTCTGGGTCCCACTGCTCAGGGTTCTTTACTCCTTCTCTGAGATGCCTGTATGTACTCCATGCCGGTAAGGTACTTTACGGCCTTGGGGAGGCCGTAATTTACGTGTGCTCCTTACTTGAGATCAGCTCCGGTTTACGCCATGCCGTTAATTTCAGCATGGTGGGGCACGCGCGCGACCCAAGAACGTAAATTACGGCATTGTAGTTTACGGTGACGTAATTTACGGTCTGAGGGGTCGGAATGGCATGGAACGGAAAACCATGCCGGTAAATCATTACCGGCATGGTTTGTACCTTAACTCCATGCTCGGAATGACCCCGACTGTGCTTAAAAATGCAATCAAATCAATCAAAAAGCGAGTAGGCTAACCTTTTTACAGAAGGCAACACAGTTCTGGAACGTGGGACAGGACGATTTAAGCAGGTTCACTGTATCATCCAGAGGCAAATCTGGCATATGGAATCAACACTTTTGTTCCATTCTTGAATTTAGCTACGTAATGACATTAGCAAAGAACCACTTCACGCCCTTTATTGACGGTGGCTGACATTTTTTTTAACTGTCATCTGGAGGAACAGAGCTCTAGACCTTCACTATACTGATGTTATGTTCGTTTTTAATTCTATGTGTTCCAGATCCGTTCTTTTGTAGGACCGTAGGTGTCACTATCATCAAAGTATAAATACAATCAATTAACCTCAAAGGTTGAATTGGTTTAGCCTGAATATGCTACTGTTATCAGGCGTATGAACACTGATCTCTGCAACATGTGGGTTACACAGTGAGATATCTTCGGAACAAAAGGGACACTCCAGTTTATTAATATCCATTTCAACTTTGGTTACTGCAGATGACACATATATACATCACACAGAGGTGAAAACACTATACCACATGTGTTATAGTGAGAGAACATACCATATCTACTACTGTGAACACAGAGCATATCACACGCTAAATAGTTCACATCAAAAGCAGCCAGGCAGCATGCTCAGAGCAGATAGTCTCAGCAGTGCAATGTACAATCTTCTGGCATGCTGTTGTTTTGCAGAATAATGTGGGGTGTTTATTTCTTTGAAAAAGCCAGCCCTATTATGGCCTTTCCCAAGTGTGTGCCCTATCCTCAAACACAACTCCAATTGTTTCTGGCCCACACTTTTATGAAAGGTAGGGTACAACAGTAGGCTTGCACATGAACACAGATTATCCTAGAAAGTATTTCAATGCCTAGAGCTTTAACATCTTTGCACCCACGTACAATTAATATACATTAAAGGTTGTTCGAGTAAGTAATCAACAGATTAACCCAGGATATGAAAAAAGGCTACACCAGTTCATTTTATTGAATGTGCAGACTTATTTTGAATAGTGTATATGGTAGGAATTGGCTGATTGGCTGATGAAATAGGTCTTTAGTTGTGACCATGGCTGACGAAATAGGTCTTTAATTGTGACCATGACAAAATCACAATTTAAAGAAGAGCACAAGCTATGTTCATTTAAATCTGCTACTAAGCTGGCCAACAATGGTAGTCTTGCGAGGACATTCTTTGTGTGCAATGGTGTCTGCCAATAGTTCAGCATGCGGTCTATGCCTGGTTTCAAGGACATTGCTCTCCATTGCCATGACGAATAATACTAGATTGTACATAATTTGAAATTCATTTTTTCAAAAACGGACTTGGCTACCCATTCCCTCTTTTTTGGTGAAGGCCAATCCATTTTAGAATTCTCTTCTTAGACAAAACTGCTAAGCATTTCCTAGCCACCATGCCACTAATGCTAAAATGCACGCTTTTTGGATGGTCTTTGTTGCAAAACACCTAAATCCATTTAGTGGCACACGTCTGCCATTCAAATCTTTGGTCAGCTCCTGGTCACAAATAATATTCACAAGGGCTGTATACGATGGTGACCAAGGGTCCAGTTATTTCTTCCCCCTCACATGCTCCTTTCTCAGTGGTGGATGTACGCAGGCATGCAGTGAAGAATGTGCGACCTCCGCCAACCTGGTGAACGTGATGGAGTGGTCCACCAGGTCGAAGGCTGCCGACAAATCTAACAGCATCAGCAGAGAGGCTTCATTTTTATCCATGCGGTCCATAAGCTTGCATTTTAATTCTTACAGAGCCATCTCTGTTCGAAATCCGACTCTGAAACCCGATTGATGGTTGTTCAGAATAGGAACATTTTTCAAATGGTCTGCAATTTGCCTATACGCCACTTGGTCCAGAATTTTCAAAAGGAAAGAGGAATTTGTAATTGGCCTGAAGTTGTTTGGAACATCAGGAGAGACCTGGCTTTTTGAGAATAGGCATAATCCATGCACTTTTCAGATCCTGGAGCGCAACCCATGCATCAAAAGACAAATGAACGAATTTGCAGATAGCTGCAATCAAAGTAGGCGGGCATGCTTCTATAATAATAGCTCCAGAGGGATCATTCTTACATTTAATGGCCTCCAGCTGTTGGATGATCAGTAAAACTGATGGGAGTAAAACTAAAGAGAGGAACAGCAGGGGACCTACTGAAAACCCAGCCGGGGATTCCATCTTCAGCTCCATGTAAATTGTCTATTTTATTGGCGATATCAGCCCTAATGTTCTTTAACTTGCCTGGCATAGCATACTGAATGCCTTCGCTCCAGGCACTATCCTTTACCACCAGTCCTGGGTCAATACGATTGGTAGATTCTTGCTCTTTAACAATTGTAAAGAGTTCCCTGGGGTCCGATTGAGCATTCTTAATTCTGTTGTTAAAGAAATGTTTCTTGGCCTCAATTATCGCTATTCTATATTTTTTGGCAGCGACCTTATAGGCTGCCAAAGCTGGCTCGGTCGAATGTAGTTTCCACTCATAAAAGAGTTTTTGGGTTGAAGTTTTTAAGAACTTCAACTCCGAGGAGAACCATAAATTGTTTTTTTTACCTTCCTTGAGCATTTTACTTTTTTGTGGTGCCAAAGGATTAGACACTGTGTCCACACTAGAAAGGATAAACCTTGACATCTCCTCAGGAGAAACATATCCAGACAGGTTCACCAGATGACAGAGAAGGGGTTCTATCCTTTCTAATGATATGTTCTTAAGGTTTCTGAACGTTACCTCCAGCCTTATTCCGTTTTTCCCCTTCCGGGGGAATTCCACGAGCATGGTGAACTCCACAAAGAAATGATTTGACCACGGACATCTTGACACTAAAACAGCCATCGTCCTTACCTTATGGCAGTCCACCCAATCTAGGGTATGCCCCAAACAATGAGTAGGTGCATGAATCAGTTGGTCAAAGCCAATCTCTGTCAAGGCTGACTGCAGTATTCGAGCGGCATCATCATCTTTGTGCCCCAGCCACTAATGAATATCTCTCATGACAAGAAAACTAAACTAGTGTTAGGCAGGGGGAGAAGAAAGCTAGGCAGGCCAGCTATGAAATCCTCAGACAAGGAGGGGGGCCTATAAATCAATAGGACATTAATTGAAGTTGTCAACTAGTACCCCTCGACAACTCTTGTAGTTGACCTCTCATCCCATAGCCACAACACACAAGCCAGAAAAACAGCTTTACTCCGCAGTCGCGGTATTTAATCTCCTTTTTTAGTTTTGGGTGAAGCCTCTGCATTAAGTCCAATCTTGAAACAGATGGATTCAATCCCATCCATAATATAGCCTTTAGTTTCCCAAACAGTAAGTGAGAGTCTCAAAATTAATGCGACCACGCCACCGCTACCCTCTTTCCTATCATATCTTATCATCCCATAACCATTGGGAATAGCAAGATTTAATGAAGGAGCAGCGGCATTGTTGCCCCCGGATTCTGTAATAGCACAGACATCACTGCTATTTTCTTCAATATACGTCACTACCTCTGTTGCGTGTTTCACTAAAGATCTAATGTTCAGCATCATAAATGTAATGTTAGTTATAGGCAAAATCAAAACTCTAGGGCTCAATGGGGGAGCACCAGATTCTATCTGCGGGGCATAGAGTGAAACTAGTACTAATTCATTTGTAGGAAGCACATCAGCAACTACATCAGCACAAAGGGCTAGAGGCCCCTTGCAGGTGACAGCATTTCTACAAGCTTCAAATGTAAAGTCTGCGGCAACAACAGTGGCCGTCTCAGGAGTGGGTACTGGTGTGTAGGAAATTATTTCCTCAGCCAGATGCTCAGCTTCTAGAGCTGAGTGAAATATCAGTTTCAATAGACTCAGTGATTTTAGCATTACCTGCTGTCGCTCCACCATGCGGTATGGGAAGACTCTTAAGGGTAGCTGTATTAAAGATACTTCAAGCTGACTAATTGTAGCCAACACCTCTGCAGTGCCCATGGCAAGAAGGCGCAGCACTTCCTGCCCTTTAGGAATTAGATACATGGGATCTAATTGGATATAAGGGTAAATTGGTGTCTTGATCTTGCAAGTCGGGCTTTGAAGGAAACATTGGGAAAGATATTGATCTGCATTGAATTCTATTACATCTTCTGTAAATAATGTTTGCGGAGTAGGGACATTGCAGAGTAGCAATGCTCTTTAAGAACCTTTCATGCATCTGCAATGGCGTTTAACTCCCATTCTGCCCACAGGCATCTTTCATCATTACATTTGGGGATTGGTTTGATTACTGCAACATTAAATCGGCCCAAGTCAATGTCGTTTAACAACCCGCATCCATATTTTGTGGTGTGGTCTTTTTTTGGTGTTTCTTTTTCCTAGGTGTCTATGGGAAACAAATCAAATAAACATTTAGATTGAGTGTGTGAGTCCTTGAACATTAAAATATGTCTGATTAAAACATGTTTAAACAGATAAAGCTATTGTTCCCTGGAAAACATGCCTAACAAGTTATTCAACTGTGGAAGCAAAGCAACTTGAGCAAAATTTCAGTGACAAGTGATACAAAGAGTTAAATGACAGTCTTTTTTTACTCGCACGTGTTTCTTTTTTAGAGATCTTTACAACTGACAATTTATGTGTGCCATTCACAGCCCACAACAATGAACATATAAAAATAAGAATTATTTACATTGCTGTAGCATATATATATTTTTTATTTATATAATTTGTGTAACGCCCAGACCCAGAGGTAACACAACGTTTGTACAGGTGAGAAAAGGGCATCAGGTAACAGCATCAAATTACAGGTTAAGGTTAGTCATATTTGTCAAAAAGCCAGGTTTTCACAAGTCTCTTTAAGGCAGGGTAGGAGCGTTTGTTTCTAATGTTAGGAAGCAGTGAGTTCCAGAGGGTGGACGCTGTGACACAGAAGCTGACGCCTCCTGATGTAGCATGTTTGAATCGAGGAGTGACAAGAGGGAGGTTGCTGGATGATCGGAGTGGACGCAGCAGCTGTTGCTTGGCAATGCTGTTATTCAGGTAGGGGGGGGGGTTTCTTTGTAGATGCAGCGGTGAGCAATGGTCAAAGTTTTAAAGTAAATGCAGGCTTTGATCGGGAGCCAGTGGGCCTTACGCCATGTTGTTGTGGTGTGGTCAGAGTGAAGGAGCCCCAGTGCTGCATGCAGGGCTTTACTTTAGAGGAGGTGGGGCTTGGCCAGCTTGGTTGCCGATGTGCCCATGAGGAGGGCATCTCAGTAGTCCAGTTTGCTAAGTGTAATTGCCTGGCGAGCATGAGACAATTACTTGGAGAGAGAAATTGTCTACTGAAGGAAATTAGTTTGGAGGTATGAGCTGTGGATGAGGCAATGGCGTTAATGTGCTTCGTCATGGATAGCTCTGCATCCATGTATACCCCCAAAGATTTGACCTGCTTGAGGACCAGTATTGCAGTGCCATCAATGGAAAATTAATAGACTGTGTAAAGGTTTTTGAGGCAGTGGGATGAGCCTACAATGGGTAGTTCTGTTTTGTCGTCTTTGAGGCAGAGGTTGTGAGTGTCCATCCAGTTTTGAATAGTGCTGTACAGTACACACTGTTCATGGTAACAGTGTCATCTGTGTGGTTGCCAGTGATGGGGTGAGAATTTGGGTGTCATCCACAAAGTTGCTGTAGATCATACCAAGGGAGTGCAGGATGTTGAATAGGGGTTTGGTGTAGGTATTGTAAAGGGTGGGTGACAGGCAGGAGACTTGCGGAGCACCCAAGGGTGCTGAGATTAGGTCAGCAGCTGAATTATCGATAAAGACTCTCGAAGTGCATTCGCTGAGAAATGATTTGACCCAGGAAACGTCATCTGTGGAAGTGTGAGCTAAGGTGCTGGCATAGTGTGTCATGGTCAACAAGGTCAAACACTACTCAAAGGTCAAGTTGGAGAAGGCTGGCTGGGTTGCCAGAATCACGGATGCTGTGAAGCTGCATTTTAAGGTCGAGTAGGCCTGTTTCAGTGCTGTGATTAGGGCAGAAGCCTGACTGTCCTGCTCCAAGGAGATGGTGGTGTTCGAGGAATTGTTGCACTTGGTAGTGGGCAATGTGGTCTAGGATCTTTAGCGAGAAGGGCACAGTAGTGATGAGGCAGTAGTTCATGGTCTGGGAAGGGTACAGCAATGGTTTTGTGAGGAGTGGGGTGACCTAGGCTGTTTTGATGCTGATGGGGACGACATTAGTCCTGAAGGAGGCATTAATAAAGTCAGCAATGATGGGGGTCACCGTTGTGGCACAGAGCTTGACAATATGTGCTGGGCAGGAGTTTTCTTTGTAATTAGAAGGTTTCAATAACTAAATGGTATCCAGGACAGTGGCTTGGGTTACTTCAGTAAAAGAGAAAGAGGAGGCAAGGTGGTATTCAGGGGATCTGGGGACCCATGGACAGCTGGTGGTAGGGACTTGATATCTAGTTGTGTTTTTTGCCTTTATTTTATTACGTAGGAGGTCAATTTTGTTTGCTAGGGCATTTTGTATAATGGTACACCAGGCTTTGTCAGAATGCGTCTGGGAAGTAGAGGGGATAGGGTTTTCCAATTCTATTAAGATGGAGAAGAGTTCCTTAGCATTAGAGCTTGCGTTTGAAATTCTGGTGTCATAGAAGTTTGCTTTGGGGGCGATTACAGCTTCCTTATATAGCTTGGTAACCTTTGCAAAGATCATGCAGTTAGCAACGGTGGGGTGTTTCCTTCACATATGTTCTGCTGCTCTCTTGCTTCTGTGGAGAGTGATGAGTTCCTCCACAAACCTGATGTTAGTAGTCTTGCATAGTTTAGGTGTTTTACATTGTAACGGGGCATGCAGATCCATGGCGTGGAGGAGACTCTGGTGGTAACATTCTGCAAGGCCTTCTGGGCTTGTGGATATTGGAGATATGGAAGTAAACAACATCTGCGGTGTAGTCATGATAGTGTCATGTGTGAGTTTGTGTGTTGTGAACCAAAATGGGCTTAAGTGTTGGTGCGGGGGTCGGGAGGGGTTTAGCATAGTGTGGTCAAATTATATTACATAATTATATATCATTGGTTATTTATAGTGCACTTAATACCCAGAGGTTTCTAAGCATGGACCCCAGGAACAAACCTGTGTTGCTGCGTCGTCTTGCTTTCAAGGCGAGCACGTTGCCCCTGAGCTATCCTCCCGAGGTAGGTAGTGATCAGACCAGGGTACTGGGTTGAGGAGAGAGATGTTGAGAGTGGTATTGGTGAAGAGAATCCAGTCTAGGATACGGTCTTTGGCATGAGATGGGGAGGATAAAGGTTGCATGAAGTTCATATCCTGTAGTGAGTGTGCAAGTTTGGTTGCTTTGGCATTGGCAGGATCATTGAAACCCAGGTTAAAGTCGCCTAGTACAATGCATTTTGTGGCTGGTTTGACGAGGGGAGTGATCAGGAGGTGGATGTCAGACTTCGGGGAGCTGAGGGAGTTGGGTTGGTGGTAGAGGAGAAGGATGCTGTACGTGGTTCGGGATTAATCGTGAGTTTGAGGAGCAGTGTTTCATAGCCAAGCAAAGGCAGAGTGGGAGTAATTCTGATGTGCAGGGAGGATTTAGCAATAAGGATGACACCACCTCCTGAGGTCTTAGTGAGGTCAGCCCTGAAGATGGTATAGTTAGGGCGAATGGCTAGCAAAAGTAAAGGGCCAGATGCGCTGTGGAGCCAGGATTGTGTGATGGCGAGCATGTCTAACTGGTGGCCAATAATGAGATTGTGAATCGCAATGGCATTTGGTCCAAAGGAGCGTAAGGTGATAAGATTGCATTTGAGCATTACTTCCTAGTTGATTGGTGGAAGGGGGGTAGGGAGTGTAGGGGTGAGGAGGACTTATTATGGGTGGCGTAGATGGGTGGAGGGCTGGTGCAGTAAGTGAGCCTTCTCCTTCTGGTCTCTCCCACTCTTGGGTAAGTGAGGTCTGACAGTAATGGCAATACTGTGCTCGTTCTGGAACGTAATTTAAGTAGCCGTTGATTACCTAGGCAGGGCGGGATACGCATGGAATGCCTTTGAGTTGTCAGTAGGGCACTACCTGAGTAGAGGAGATGTGCCTAGGGGCAAGGATGGGGAGGAAGGGATCTTGGCGGGGTGGTTGCCACGCTGTTTAAGTCTATTCCCGGTTTGCACAGTGTAGCGAAGCAGCTGATTTTGGGAATGAAGGGGGTGGGTTTCGGTAGGACATGGGAGAGGGTGACGGGAGAAGGCGAGAGCATTTCCGTAGTGGGAGGTGGTTAAAGATCTGTTGCTGGGAGTTAACCGTTAACCACAGATTTAATGGGGCAAGCTTGTGGCAGGAATGGGGTGGGGATGGGAATTGGCCATTGGCAGTTCGAAGAGAGCCTGGAGATGAAAATGTATAGGCTGAAGTGGAGCCGCTAACCAAAGTATAGGTGTTAATGAAGGCAGGAATGGAGTGGGAGGTGGGAGATGATGACGTGGGGTCGCTGTGGGGGTGGGTGCCCCTGGTTGAAGGGGGTTGTAACTGAATTTCTGAGCAAGGAGCAAATCATAGGTATCCGGCATCACATGTAGGTGGTTCAGTGTGGCAGAGTTCAAAGGGTAATTCCACCTATTTGCATTGACCTCTGAATCATTAAGATGATCTTGTGAGGCGCGGTTGCCTTACCTCAAGGCATCTCATTGGGGACACCTTGGGATGTCTGTTTTTCCCGTTGTGGATCAGAGTGGCCAGGTGGATGGTCCAAGGAGGGATTCACAGCGTTGCAAACAATCAAGGGGCTTTGCGGGAACACCCAAAAAGGCTGGAGAGGGCCAGACAGGATCCAATGGCCTTAGAATCGGGACTTTGGATTTGTCCAGCTCTGCCTGCCAGCAAAAGGAAGAGGCCAGTGATAATGTTTGCCTTTGCCAATCTGATGGGATGTTGGAGGTGGCCTTGCTGGAGCCACTCCGCTGCCCCGCAAGGCCGACATCACGTCCGGCATAGTGCTGGAGGTGGCCATCATTGAGTGGGTCTAAAAGCATCCTTGCACCTCAGGGCAATGGAGACCCAGCTCTTGCGGCGGCAGTCATCAGGGGAGCTCTGTTGTTGTTGGGAGCTCTACGGCAATGAAGGAAGGGCCCGACAGAATCCAATGGCCTTAGAATCGAGCCTTTTGATTCGGCCCGCTCTGCCTGCCAGCAGAAGGAAGAGGCCATTGATAATGTTTGCATTGGCCAATCGGATGGTGCGTTTTAGGAGCCCTGACTGGATGACGCTCCGCAGCCCGGCGCAGCCGACATCACGTCCGGCATAGTGCTTGCGGCAGTCATCATTGAACAGGTCACAGCTGCTGGAGGGTCTAGGTGCATCCTTGCACCTTGGGGAAATAGAGACCCAGCTCCTGCAGCGGCGGTCGTCAGGGGAGCTCCGTTGTTGTTGCGAGCTCTAGGGCAAAGAAGGCAGGGCCAGACAGGATCCAATGGCCTTCGAATCGGGCCTTGGGATTCGGCTGGCTCTGTCTGCCAGCAGAAGGTAGAGACCAGTGATAATGTTTGTATTGGCCAATCGGATGGCCCGCTGGAGGAGACTTGGCTGGATGCCGCTCTGCAGCCCGGCAAGGACATCACATCTTACATAGTGCCGGCGGTGGCCATCATTGAGTGGGTCGCAACTGCTGGAGGGTGTAGTGTGATGAATCAAAGGTGATCATCCCACCAACCCTGCCCTGGGACCCTTTTCATGTGGCCAGGGAAAGGCAGACTCTTCCTGACCCTGGGGGTGGTGTTCTGCGGGAGGATCACATGGGAGGGGATTCAGGTCAGGGGAATCGGGAGAATCCTCCAAACAACTTCCCTATTGGCCGTACGGTCTTAATGGCATATTGCAAAACTGAAATATATGATTAAAAAAAAAAGGAGACCGTTGGGGACTTAAAGTCCCATAATGCCACTGAAGAGTGAGTCCCAAGAATGCCCCTCCTCACCCTTATATTCGTGACAAGACGGAGAGCCAGAAACAATTGCAACCACCCCTCCTATTTTAGACGAATCCTGAGTGCACCAATGATTGACAAGTACACAGAAAGGTATCCTTTCAGTCAGCCCTACAGACGAATCCAATACATGTCTTCACATGTATAGGAGAAGAAACAGAGATCGTGGATGGAACCACCACTATGGACAGTCTCGACTAAGCACCAAGAAGCCACAATGCTGATGTCATTAGTGACAGCACGAAGTAGAAGCGTTAGACATGAAGCATATTCACATTCCTGTACTGCATTACACAAACACAAATTCCCTTACACGAAGAACATGCTTACACAGTTCTATATCCAGAAGGCAGATACATATGCATACTGTCAATGCTTTTATTATTTTCTCATTAGCCAAATGCATTAATGCAGAACCGCAACGCACAAGAGATCCTGAGCAAGCTTGCAGATGCTTAACGCGAACAACCCTATGGGGCTACAGGGATATACATGGAACCTGATAGGACCATGTGTGACTAACATATAGAGTACTTAGAATGACATGAACATGTAGAATTTATATTATACTATACATCTAAGGAAAATGACAAAGGGCCTAAAGCCACGGAGCCTGAGACGAGGAGAGCTGATTCAGGCTGCATAGAGCACAAAGCAGGCTCACAGCGAAGGTCAGAGATACGCAGACACATTCCAATCTCTCGACGACAAGGCGGCCAGTGCCAGAGAAACTGAATAAATCCTCATAAATGCAAGATGAAGAGCTCGGTTTTGTGGTCTCTAAGCACGTGGTATGGCCAAACGAGACAATGGACAGTCACCCGGGGTGGGAAATCAGAGCCGATCCCAGCAAGTCAGACGCAGATGGCAACAAGTGTTGCAAAGTAAGGAGCGCCATCTCATAGGAAAAGGTGGCACACACAAGTTACAATGCAGATGCATAATCATTCACATCACCTTGAAGAGGTGCACAGAGGGTTGAGAACCGAATCGAGTCCCAGGCCTGGGGAGATCAGCCCTAATCAATCACAGTTTAGAAAGCCAGGGGTGGATGGCAAAGGGTATGAACCAATGGTAAGCCCATTACTCTGCAAAAATGTAGTAGATAGTTTCTTGGGGACGGACAGGCCAGCCACCTGACATGCAAGGACCAATAGAATAACCTCTATAGGTACCTCTATAGGTAATAGTACTCTCAATAACCAATCTTCTGTGATGATAGGTTTTTTGGGGAAGGGCCCACGTGATGCTGTCATACTTGTACAAACATGGACCGCATACCATGGAGAGCTGAGAAGTACTGGAGAATTTCAATTGTCTTGTATGATCCCTGTTGTTTTTTAGCAATAAACCGCAGTTCTAACTTGCCGTTGACTGAGTCCTCCATTTATTCTGGTGAAGACCGTTGGGGCCCATGGGAGTCAGGCAGTCCCCCAGACCTATGGTATACCTTTGGAGAAATTACCCCGACAAGTTAGTAGCAGAGTTGATGGGTGGCAACGCCAGCCCGGCACAAAGCCAACTCCTCCGCCGCAGAAGCTGAGAGGCCTTGGGAACACTTGCGTGTTTCAAGAAGACAGGGAACGCATGCCCAGCGGAAAGGCCTGTCAGGAGCCAGCCTGGGAAATATCCTGCCCGAAGTCTGTGAGGCATCCAACAGACCATGAAGGGGATGTGGCAGATTAGGGGGACACAGCAGCTGAGCAGCGTCAGCAGACCACGGAGTGTAAGTATTGACCCAGTCACACGGCGAGTGGGGGAGGGTATCGAGTATTGTGGAGTATTGTTTAGTATTGTTGAGCATGACCAAGTATTGTCAAGGTATTGTCTAGCATTGTCAAACGTAGATGTCATTATCTGTGGTTAGGACACATTCAGGTTTAGAGCTAAACGATTCTGGTGAACAACCTAGGCTATTGACTCGCAGGCACGGAGGACAGAAGTTATGTAAATAGTGTATTTCATGTGGGTTGGACATTTTAGCTTGGGTCATAGATGACAGTATTCCCATAAGGTTTAGCAAGCAAGCTGACCTAGATAGTGGAAAGTGACTCATCTGGTTAAGCCTCGAAGAGGCGTATTACTTTGCAGGCGACTAAGCAGATACAGATCGAACACAAAAGAAAAGTGATATACTCTGCTATGAGGCAGGAAGACAGCTGTGGGGTTTGTGTTGGGGTTGTGTGTATTTTGGGGCAAAGGGATATAACATTCTGTGCATGGTATTTGACTTCTTAGTGCTACCTTGTCTAATAAATTGGTGACGTCATCTGTAGGTTTGTACATAGAACATGGAGAGCACGCGACAGTGAGGAGCTAGCATTGGAAAACCTGAGATTGGTAGACGAGGTTAATGAGTGGTTGTGCATGGAAGGCAGATACACAAGATTGTGGGTGTTCCCAAGGAGGCAGCGATTGTTAAAGGGGTGGCGCACAGAGCACGCCTAACAGGTTGTGGAGCCAGAGCAGCTTGTAGCGAATTAAAAGGTATTGTGATTACATTGTGTTTTTCCCTTAACAGCGGACCATCGGAACCCTCAATTTGAGGTCAGGTAAAAAGAAGAGCAATGTATCAAGAGAAGTGCGGGTGTGGTAAACATTGACCCAATCAGCAGAATTCCCATCCATAACCAAGCTGCACTTCAGCAGAACCAGCAAAATGGCTGCGCTGGCTCCTTTGAGCACCATTGCCTTGCATCAAAACTGTGTTTGGCAGCTACAAAAGGATGGCTGCACTGTTTTGCCAAACACCATTGGGTAAGTTGGAACAAGGAGCACACCGAGAAAGGCTGCCAGGGTGTGTTCTTGTGTGCACTAAAGGAGCGAAGTGAGACGCTGCACTGCTTTGCTGCTAGCCCAAAGTTTCCCAGTGAAAAAGGGAAATATTTGACATTTAAAATGATGCTGCTATGAAGCTCTTTTCATCTGTTCTACATTACTCTGCTTTTATCAGTGAGGCCCTGCCATGCCCATCCATTTTCAGATTGTGCCCCAGCAGGAGAGATCAGTATTACTGAATGGCAGGCTGTGTCAGACCAAGTCTGGGAAATCAACAAAAGCTTTACTTTCAGCTGCATGGAAAAATGCTTGACTTTTGGGCTACAAAATGTAAAATCACTACTTCAAAAGAAACCCTAGCTCTAAGGGCATATGCCCATTTCAGTGAACCTGGTCTTAAACAGATTGCTCTGTACGTGAAACTAACTAGGGCAAAACCATGTTTGAAAGTCAAAAGGAAGAGAAAACCTTTTGAAATGGCCAGCTCAGCAGACTTCACCATGGGTTAAAATGCGCTTTTGCAAATAAGGAAAAATGCCTGTTTTAAAAGTGCAATGTTGAAAGAAGGCCCTGTCTTGGCCTAGAATGTAAAAGGGGGTTTTGCTGGGAAACATATATGGGATGTTTTATTTCAATAGGCTTGCTTCTGATTCAGAACAAAATAAAATAAAATAAAGAATTAAATGCAGTGGCTGGACTGTGGAAACTCCAGAACAGGTTTTTTCTGCTGGCTAAACTGAGGCCTTCCCACAAAAGGAGAAACCATACATTTCTGGGACACATGCATGTTAATTGCTACCTTTGAAAACTTTGAATGGACCAAGGGAAAGAAATATCACACGCTCGTCAGACTTCTGTCTGGACTTCAGCTTGAGACAATGGATCTGGGACACCTACGTGTGAAGCGGGGGAAGTGACAATAAACAGTCAATCAAACTGGGAAAACCCCATGGCCACCCTGAGCCGAACTGACAGTTGGTGGTAGCCTGGAAAGACATGACCATATTTGGAGGGCAAAGGCAGCTCCATCTGTCTCAAAATACTATTTGATGAATAAACTTTAAAGACTGTTAAGTCTGTAACCGGACAGCGCAGAAATGTAAAAGTTGTACAGTTTAAGTGTAATTTTTGTGGCTTTTAAACAAGACGTGGTAGACTTCACTGGCATATTGTGGACAGAAATGGCAGAGAATTGGATATTCTGAGGAAAGTATATATGATGCCACTTTGAAATTTAATATTCACATGCCTTACGACTATATATACACATGTATACGTTTATAGCATTTTAGGTAAAGTAATCTCATTGAAAATCCACAAAAAAACCATTAGACGGATGAAACAAAGTCCTAAAAAGTGAGAATTGGACTGCAATGTTCTGCATGAAATACGTAATCTGCCTATGTAATTTGTTAAAGAGCCACAACTTTACAAATGTGTAATTTATGTTAAAGACTTATTTTAGCAAAAGTAACTGTGGGATGATCCTATGCATTGTAAAGCACACAGCATACATTTGACATCATGCCCCTGAAGCCCAACCAGCTGACAGCAAGGCGGTAACAATCACCCTGACCAATCCAGTTGTTAGAGGCATGCCCAGCCTAAACCTGCCCCATTATATAATCCTATGATGTCACTATGCCTTATAAATAAGAGAGGCTGACAGAACTCTAAACACACTCTCTCCTGAATTTCCAGCACTTGCGTATCCTGACATTCCAGATCCACCTTTTCAAGATTCCAGATTCTACTGTAAGGCCAAAGCATAGATGATCGTATCCCAGCAAAGCCTTGATCCAGAAATTCCACTAAAATCCCAATAGCAAAGGGGAACAACTGTGGTACCTTGGGGAGCATCCTGTGACCAGACCAGCCTTTTGCTCACTACCTGCATGCCCACTGTACCATTGCCATCATCCAGTGACCAGACTTGCCCAGCTGCTTGCTGTTAGGAGTGTCCGCCGCTATCCTGTGACCAGAACCTCTTGAGTCCAGAATACAGTTGGCTACCCAAATCCCCAAACTCCAGTGCTGATTGCGAGTATTTCCCCATCCCATAGCCACACATAGTCTACCCCATCTTGATACTTTGTCTTTGTTCTGCTCTCTAAGAAATCCTATCCTTGCCTTGGTAACTTCTTTAAGACTGTAAGTATTCGCTGTGCATCCTGTCCTTGATCTCCAAGTGTTAGCGCCACTTTTCTCTTCATTCCTGTCTTACATAGATCATAAATCCTTAGCAATATTTTGATAAAATTAATTAATTTTCCCTGAAGAAAAGGGGTACACTCCGTGAAGGGTTACAACTGCAGTATAACTTTTATATTCATGGGTGGTGTTCCTCTTTTCTAGCCACTAAATCCAATGTAAGTAAAACGTGTACTTTTTCTTTCAAGCCGATTTTCTCTTTTTAACTGCTCTATTTTCCTAAAATCAAACCTCATTCCAACTTGTAAATCTCATTAAATTCTCCAGCTATAGTCACTCTTTCACTTCTATATTGTCCCTGTGATGTTCATCTATCACTCTGCCTAAAAACTGCATTCTGATTCTGTATTTTTCACCCGTTTAAAAAAAAACGTTTTTGACATTTAAAGCGGAAAAAGAGAAACATGCAACTTTTCCATGTGTAATTTGACTGTGCTGTGTTCTCAATTTCAACCTGCTTTGTGAACTGTATGCCTTTTGTGATACCTTACCTTATATTTGCTTGTGATATAATATCCCTGAGACTGTGATAAAAAATGTGCTTCATTATTTAATTACACATATAATTAATTATTTGTTAAAATCTGAGTGTCATTTAGGCCATTGCAAAGGGTTTTTGGCTCTTATATTTTGAGGGAAGGTCGGATTTTGATTCTGTTTGCTGCCTCATAGTGAGGGAACATTGCAGGGGGGAACCTTAACTTGGGTGCTATCTATCCTAATAGAAAAAGTGCTCCTATTCATTTGTGCTTTGGGTATGTTCTTGTAGAAGGTTACCCAAGTGTATTTCAGTGGTTTTCATTGTACTTATCACCCCATTGGTGATTACTGCCCCATATAAAAATGGTGTGATTTTCTTTTCAATTAAAATAAATAAATATTGTATTCCCAGCAACCGGCCTGGTTCATGGTCCATTGTAACCCGGGGTATTTGTAAAAGGGGGTGTGAGACAGGTTGGGTATCGGCTCAATTCGAATTCGTAGAAAAAAAAGAGAAAGTATTCAGATTGAGCGCTACATCCTAGGCCAAGGGCAAGAGTCCTAATCCGGTGTGTAACACCCGGTTAGAATCCTTCACATGGGGTGACATGCCCCTACAGCCCTGTGCAAGACCTTCCCATCTTATAAAGACAAGATTTGCAAATACCAAAAGCACCAAAGGTAAATGGACTAAACCATGCCCACCACGCAGAAGTCTCTCCAAGGATGTGCAGCAATCACTCATGACACACATACACACATACATGATACCTGTAAGTGGATGAAACTAGTAAGCCGCATGGCAATTTTCGAGTTGTGCAGAATGTTTCAGGAGGGCGAGGGGGATGCAGCAAGGTGTCAGCGGATGCTGAGCCAGCAGGAGGTGCAGGGTCTGATGCCTCTACCCACCGCTCCACCACTTGCTCCTGCAAGTGAGAACTCTGAATACATGGACAATCAGCAGGGGATATACCCATTACAATAGCTAAGAGCAGCAGAGGGGTACTCAAACCCGACATATAAACTACCACCTTATACTAGGGAAGAGGGACAGAAAGATACAGGACAGCCGGCCACTGCAATAGGAGCGAGCAATGAGGTGCAGTAGGGCACAAAGGAGGGGCTAGAGTGCATAGCCATGAACAAGTGAATAGGGGTACAGATCCTCCTGAAGTTGGAAGGGACGACGAATGGGGAGGCAGAGGGAGCAACCAAAGCAATAGCAGGCCTTAAGGAAATCATATTGGGCTGAGATAATGGAGGAAACAGATAGGAAGGAGAAGGAAGGAGAAGAGAGGCTAGAGTGGGAGTGCAGAGAGAGGAAGAGAGAAGAGTGGGAGCAGCAGGAAAGAAGGAGAAGAGAACAAGAAGAGATCAAGAGATATAGGGAGGCAGAGGAGAAGGAAAAACACAGGTTGATAGAGAGGGAACAAAGAAAGTTACAGGCAGAGAGACTAGCAAGAGAGCACCCATGCAAGGCGGAGGATAAGCATGCAATTAGGGACATAAAGACACAATGGACAGTGTACAGGGTAAATTACAGAGTTGGAGGGGCGGACGGTCAGAGACAGACAGCACTACCACACAGGGTAGGATTACCACAGTACCAGACAGAACAGGCTTATGGTCCTGGGGGAGAAAGCAGATGCGACTTGCGTAACATTGACACTACCATAAAGCCCAACACGGATACAACCAATAGGAGACTGAGCTTTGTGGACGATTTTTGCAATAATAGAGGCTCGGGTCAGACAATGAAGGAAGAAACAGTGGGGACGAGCAACGTGAACGACGCAGGTGTCAACCCACGGGGACAGGTGCGGACAAATGGGTGACATGGGAGAGAGGGACCAGCGCAGGGGGAGCAAGAGGTGGCAAGGACGAACGAACACCACAGTCGGAGGACAAGTTATGCAACATCGATGACCTAGTACCATACGTAGAGAGACTTAGAGATCTCCCAGGATGAAAAAAGGGGGAGACAGCTATAGTATGTTCCAGAGAAAGGATCATGGGGAAATCTGATCACTGTACTCAAATACCCATAACAGAACCAATAGACATGTACACCGACATTAGAAACGCCGACAGATCAGACTGACTAGGAGTACAAATGGGGAGGTAGGGTTCACACAAATCCCCCTACTGGAAAAGGGAGGAGGGGTGACCTCAATGTATAGCATGGAAACATATTGACAAAGAAAACGTGAGATGTAGGTTACCGTCGTTGTCCATTGGTGCTGAAAAATTGATATTTGAGATGGAAAGGATTACAGCGTGTCAGCGGTTAGCAGTGAGGGGTGTAAAAGGACTATGAGTGGTGATCCTCGGGAAGCAGCTGATGACGTATGGAAAAGGGTGGGGTTTCCCAGAGTGACCACCCAGAACACTGCGCATGATGGTTCGCCGTTTGCAAATTGCAGAGCTGCTGTATGGCAAGCCTCAAGGACACAATACCCCGACACGTCAGACATTGGTGCAATTATGTCTCGCAAAATGAAGATAAATGATATGTTATGATATGGTATGATATGGCATTTGTAACGTGCCTACACACAAGTGTTTCAAGGCGTGACGAGGCAAGGAAGGGGGAAGAGAGGGAGGACAGAGACAACGATCTTACTAGGCCAAGTGACATTGAGATAACGCAAGAAAAAGGGGAGGGGGGTGCCAGGGGAAAGTGGAGGGGGCAGTGCTGTACATGGAATCAAAACAATAACAAGAAGTGCGGCCAGCAGGTGGCAGGCGCCAGGGTAAGTGCAGACAGCAGGTGTCCAAAAGTGCAGGTATGGGGACTGTAGGGTTACAGATACAGACCCAAGTGCAAAGGTTGCCGAGAGGCAGTGCAGGTGTGCAACTGGGTGGGCAGGGACCTGGGCCCAAAATCAAAGGGTAGCCAGGAGACCAGTGCAGTATCAGACAGGAAATTAGCAGGGGAGAGGAAGAGAGAAGGCAGAAGCAAAGAGTAAGGTGTTGAGGTGCTTCCGGAACCGGAGATGGTTCTCCTCAAGTTTCAGAGAGGCAGGGAGGCTGTTCCAGAGGGAGGCCCCAGCCGAAGGAAGAGATCTACCACCAACTCGTTGCTTGGAGAAGTGACTGACCCTGAGGGAGTTGGAAGTGGAGGAGTGAAGAGCTTGAGTAGGAAGGTATTTATAAAAGAGGGAGTTGGAGGTATTGAGGACACAGGCCCCAGAAGTCCTTGTGGACAATGCAGAGGGTCTTCAACTTAATCCTTACCGCCTCTGGGAGCCAATGCAGAGATTTCAGTGCTGGATAGATACGAGAGAAACAAGTCTCGCAGTCCTGTTCTGGATGAGTTGCAGAGAGCGGAGAGTAGAAGCAGGCAGATTAAGAAAGAGGCTGTTGCAATAGTCCAGCCTAGAGAGAACCAGAGATCTAGAGACAGTGAGCTTCTGGGGGAATGAGAGGAAAGGAAGAATATTTCAGTGGAGGTGCCGTTAGTAGTTTGACTTCTTAGAGACATCGGAGATGTGAGGAGAAAAGAAGAGTGTGGAGTCGAAGATGACCCCGGGGTTCTTAGCCTCACAGAGGGCCAAGGGAGGCTGGCCACAGAGTGACATCCTTGACGTACTGGGTATCTCCTACACCAACTACGCAGACGATACCCAGATCCTCCACACTCTCACAGGTAACTATGACACAGACTCCACTACTCTCAACAACATCTACGACACTATCCAGGCATGGATTGCAGCCAACGGACTATGCCTGAACTCTGACAAGACAGAACTCGTTCTGGTAGGATCCTCTGACACACCTCGACACACAGTTTAGCTATTTCACCATTGACTCTATTAAAATCCCAGTATCTGACACAGTCAAAACCATCTGAGTTTATCTGGATTCTAACCTTTCCATAAATAGACAAGTTAATGCGATCACCTCTTCAGCGGCGTACCATTCTAAACTCATTAACGCAGCTAGGCCATTCCTTGCCAAGGAGAACTGCACTAACATTGCCAGAGCCATCACTGGTTGACGGTTAGACTACTGTAATGTACTCTTCTTAGGGATGTCCACCAAAAACCTGGAAAGACTGCAAGTCATCCAGAACAATGCGCTCCGTGCAGCTCAAGGTATCTCCAAAAGAGAACACATCACGGCCGCCAGAAAAGCAGCCCACTGGCTCCCAATAAAAGAAAGGATCATATTCAAAGCACTGACGCTAACCCACAAGTGCAGCCACCTCTCCGCACCTGACTACCTATCGCAAAGAATACAACCCTCCGCCGCCACAAGGCCAACTAGAACACCTTACGTCAACATACTCAGCATGCCCATGGTGAAAAGAGCTACAGCAGGTGGCGCTAGCTTCCCCTACCTTGTACCCTCACACTGGAATGCTCTTCCTCCCACTCTCCGAGGCGAGGTAACTCTCATGGCATTCCTCAAAGTCATGAAAACTGCACTTTTCTCCTGATGTACCCCACTTCCACGGCATCTCATGATCAACTACAAAATGTATTTACAAATCTATTCTGTACCTAATGTATCAATTTACAGCCTGTGAATGCATTTCTCACCTGTTTCCTCCCCTGTAACTAAGCTCCCCGCAAGTAACAGCGCCTCGATGCCCAAGGGCTGTCTGTGCACTATACAAATGTAAAAAATGTAATTAAATTAAATAAAAGGAGGGTGCAGTTGTTCTGATGAGGAGATTGTCTGTGTTACTGGCAGAGGCAGAGATTGTTGACGGCACACCACTCCTGGATAGCAGACAGACAGTCACAGATGAGAGAAGGAGAAGAAGTGGCAGAGGGGAGTCTGAAAACGAGTGTCATCTGCATAGCACTGAAAGTTGGAGCAGAGAGCGGCAATGCGGTGGGCGAGAGGTGCCAGGTATTGGTTGACAGCCAGGGTGACCCCTTACACTACAAGAGCTTTGGTGTCTTCAAACTCGAGAACCGTAAGATAAATCAGTAGCAGTATTTTACCACATATTATGCAAGGTATTGCCAGAACCTGTTCAGAAGCAGCTAAGGAAGTTGGTAGGCATGGAAGCAAAACCTTGGCCAGAAATACATCTTACGATCGTTCATCATAGTAGGCTATTGCAAGAGAAAATAAAGAAGAAAGCAGAGAAAAGGAAGCTAGCGGAAGCGAAACTAGTACAGGACAAACTATCAAAGGACACCATGGAAGGGGCGGTACTGACAAGTGCAAGCGCAACGGGGACGCAGCAGCACTACACGCCGTAGCCTGTGGGGGGAGGATTCATGTGGTGGGGGAACATGCAGAAAGGGTTCTGAGGAAGAGGGAGGCCATTGAGAGGACCCACGTATGGGCCACAGATACATCACAACCAAGGGGTTTCCCAGGAGGGTTTCGAGGAAACAGGCCACAGGTGTAGCAAGGCCCAGGGGATTATGCAGGGTGTTTCCAGGGGCAAGGGAAAGAGCCACCACACTGCTGGTCTTGTGGGCCAGATGGGGCACATTTCGAGAGCATGCAGAAACAGGGTGATGCAGCAGAATTGGGGAGCGCAGTACCAGAAAGCATATCAGGGGGACCAAGACAACTATTACACACAGGACCAATCACAGCAACAGCAAGAACAGACACAGAGAGCACAACTGCAGGCAGACCAACCCATGACATAGATACCACAGTATTTGCAAACACCACAGATTTGAGGCATAGCACTGAAAGTTGGAGCAGAGAGCGGCAATGCGGTGGGCGAGAGGTGCCAGGTAATGGTTGAACAGCCAGGGAGACCCCTTACCTTACAATAGCTTTGGTGTCTTGAAACTCGAGAAACGTAGGACAAATCAGTAGCAGTATTTTACCACATATTATGCCAGGTATTGCCAGAACCTGTTCAGAAGCAGCTAAGGAAGTTGGTAGCCATGGAAGCAAACCTTGGCCAGAAATACAGCTTACGATCGTTCATCATAGTAGGCTATTGCAAGAGAAAATAAAGAAGAACACGGAGGAAAGGAAGCTAGCAGAAGCGAAACTAGTACAGAACAAACTATCAAAGTACACCATGGAAGGGGCGGTACTGACAAGTGCAAGCGCACAGGGGACGCAGCAGCAGTACATGCCGCAGCCTGTGGGGGGAGGATTCATGTGGTGGGGGAACATGCAGCAAGGGTTCTGAGGAAGAGGGTAGCCATCGAGAGGATACAGGTATGGGCCACAGATACATCATAACCAAGGGGTTTCCCAGGAGGGTTTCGAGGACACAGGCCACAGGTGTAGCAAGGCCCAGGGGATTATGCAGGGGGTTTCCAGGGGCTAGGGAGAGAGCCACCACAGTGCTGGTCTTGTGGGCCAGATGGAGCACATTTCGAGAGCATGCAGAAACAGGGGGATGCAGCAGAATTGGGGAGTGCAGTACCAGAAAGCATATCAGGGGGACCAAGACAACTATTACACACAGGACCAATCACAGCAACAGCAAGGACAGACACAGAGTGCACACCTGCAGGCAGAGCAGCCCATGACATAGATACTACAGATGCAAACACCAGTACCACAGTATTTGCAATCACCACAGATTTGAGGCAGCACGCAGCAGGTGCCACAGATAAAGAACAGCGTACAGCCAAATAACGGCACAGTGTCACGCAAAGACTCCATGGCAACGACCCCCGTTAAAAATCTGGGAGGGGTCACCATGATGGAGAACGATCCATTTTCTGGGAATGGGATGTACTTATACCCTCAATAGGACAGCCCACAGACAGACTTGATGTGTTCCATCCTGTCGATCACACCCAGCCCTGCAGAGGAACCTCACTTAGGGTTGGCGATAGGTAACACAACTTTTTCCTTTCTTGTAGACACAGGGACGACTAGGTCCTGCACTCAATAGGGAACATTTAGGTTGTCAAGCGATGCCATGAATACTGAAGGATTCTCTGTGGCTCAGGAAGTTTTTCGTTTTACAGACACCATCTCCCTTTCTATAGGGGAACATGATTTATCTTTGCCTTTACTTTACTCTCGACAGACACCTGTAAATATACTGGGATGAGACGATATGAGCAGACTAAACATGACAATTTCATTCACGGACAATGGGATAGTGTGCTCTACACCAGGGATACATTCTCAACATAAGAGAGATCGTTCAAGCCTATTGTGGATGGAGGTACAGAGGGGGGTGCCAGTAGACGAGGAGCTATTCCAGTACGGGACTGAGATTGCAATTGCATGGCTCCCAGGGATTCAAGAGAAGATGTGGCAAGTCCCAAATGAGTATTTTGTTCAGACCAGAGATACCATTGGATGAGGCAGAAGGCACAATAACACCAATAAAGATCGAGGTAGTGATTGTGAGGGACGAGTGAATAGCAGTACATGGGATGGACGACACAGGACGATCATGGCAAGCAGTGATCGTGGTAGCAGAAGGGTACAGGCTAACCACAGTGACAGGCAAGGAACTGTTTAAAGGAAAATGATCAGAGCACGAAATGGTGTTTGAAATGAGTGTGACTCATTATTTGAAAATACACTACTGAGAGGTACCACAGAGGATAGCAATGGCGCTAAAAGCGCCAACATCCTTCTGCAAGGAGGATTTGGCCAATGTGACCCTGCATCCTATGGACCACAAGTCCCTATGATGTGGGGCTTCTGAAAGGAGTGGGCAGAGTGAAGATAAAGCTGAAACCATGAGCAATTTTACCTAGACTGGAACTGTAGCCACTGGCAAAGGCGGCAGATAAGGGCATTTATGAGACAATGGCAGCACTGGTGGAGCGAGGCATTCTAGTACCATCACAGTCCCCATGCAACAATGCTGTGTACCCAGTCAAGAAAGCAAAAGGGGGTCATGGCATTTTATCGTAACTGGCCAAAATGACTGAGCTTCGGGGTGTGGTGTTGGTGTGGTTGGGGGCTGGAGCCAAGTTGTAAATGTTATGGGGAGAAAAGACCAAAGATTATTTCGGAAAAATAATCTATGGTCTTTTCTCCCTCAAACATTTGGATTGCGGGCTTTCAACCCCCATCCGTTTTATACAGGACTTGTGCCCCCTTAATCACATTGTAGAAGCAGAGTATCCTCTGGTTCCAAATCCAGCTACAATATTGTGCAGTATTCCGGCGGAAACTGCCTGTTTTACAGTCATAGACTTGAAGAACGCATTCTTCTCTGTACCACTACACCCAGACTCACAGGATTTGACTTCCTTTATGTATAGAAACCAGAAGTGGAAACACACAAGACTTCCTCAAGAGTACTGTGAGTCACCCTCTATAGTGTATAGGGTCCTCTAGATGGACCTAGTCAATGTACAAATGGAGAGCACGGTTCTAGAGTACGTAGAATTGTTTTTTATCTGCAGGACAGAGGACCATTGTAGAACTGTCTCAGTATTTGTATTTGTATTTTATTATTTATATAGCGCTTTACACCAAAGCGCTTTACAGCATAACAACCAAAATACATTAAACATGGAACATAGAAGCAATAAAATAAACATGATTCAAACCAGAAAAACAGCATGTAGAACAATTTGCATTTGGGAAGGAAGAGAAGAGGAGAGGTATGGGAAGGAAGAAAGGGAAAGGGGAGAGGGAGTAGAGGGAGTAAAGGGGAGGGTGGAGGTCAAGGGGGGGAGACAGGAAGAGATAAAGGAACAGGAAGGCAGAGTGGGGAGGAGAAAGAAGAGGAGGAAGGGGAGAAGAGTCAGGGAGGGTGGTGAAGAAGGAGTATTTTTAAGGAGGAATGAAAGGTGGAATAGGTGGAGATGGAGCAGATAGAGAAAGGGAGCGTGTTCCAATGTAAGGGGGCAAGGAGTTGGAAGGAGTGGAAACGAGAGGAGGCACAGGGAGGGGGGGAACAGAGAGTAAAAAGTGATCAGCGGAGCGTAGAGAGTGAGAGGGGGCATAGAAAAAGAGAAGAGAGGAGAGGTAAGGAGGGCAACGTCATGAAGAGATTTAAAAACGAGACAAAGGAAGTGGTATTTGAGTTGGGAGTGGAAGGGTAGCCAGCCTACGTTGGCAAGTGAATTAGAGATGGAATGATAGGGAGAGAGAAGAGGGAAGGTGCGGACGGCAGAGTGGTAAAGGGATTTAAGAGGGGCGAGATCAGAAGACCAAAAAAGACAAAAGAACAGTAGAAAAGGCGAAAAAAGATGAGGGAAGAGATTAAGAGTTTAGTAGCATGGAAAGTAAGAGAAGAACAGACGTTATGGATATTAAAGAGGTGATAGCGACAAGAGCGAATAGTGAGGGAAATGTGGTAAGTGAAGGACAGGGAAGAGTCAAAGTAGATTCCTAAATTCCTTGCATGGGTGGAAATAGGAAGATCGGTAGGGGGGAAAAGAATGGAAGGAGGGGGAGGGAGGAGGAAGTGTGTTGGAATGGAAGAAAAGGACTTCAGTTTTGTCCGTATTGAGAGAGAGAAAATGCGATGACATCCAGTTTTTAATGGCAGAGAGACAGGAGGAGAGTTTAAGATGAAGGTCAGGGGTGAAGGAAGAGAAGGAGAGGAACAGTTGAGTGTCATCGGCAGAGAAATAGTGAGAAATTCCAAAAGAGGAGATGAGAGGAGCGAGAAGAGAAGTATAGAGAGAGAATAAGAAGGGTCCGAGGACGCAACCTTGGAGAACACCATAGTTTAGAGGGAAGGTGGAGGAGGTTTGACCACCCCAAGAGATGGTGAATGAGCGATTGGAGAGGTAAGAGGAGAGCCAGTTTAGAAATTAGTCTTTGAAGCCAAAGGAGGAAAGAGTGTTGAGAAGTAGGGGGTGATCGACAGTGTTAAAAGCAGCGGAGAGGTCGAGGAGGACAAGGATTGAGGATTGCTTAGCATAGCGAGCGATGAGGAGAGAGTTCAGGATATAGGTGAGGGCAGATTCAGTGGAGTGTTTGGGACAGAAGCCAGATTGAGAGGGGGGGAAGGAGAGAGAGGTTAGAGATAAAGGTCGAGAGTTGAGAATAGGCAAGGCGTTCGAGTAGCTTAGAGGGGAAAGGTAGAAGTGATATAGGGCGAAAGTTAGACACAATAAGGGGATTGGCAGAAGGCTTTTTAACCCCTTTACTGCCATGGGTTCCCCCCCCCCAGTGCCTTTTTATTGATTTTAGTATTTCACCACGCAAATCATTCCAACATTTTCTCCTTTATTAACCCCTTAAGTGCCACCGACGAGCCGGCTCGTCGGTGGCAACCTGGAGGGGTTTCCACTGACGAGCCGGCTCGTCGCTGGCACTTAAGGGGGATAATAGTGGCATGCTTGAAGGCAGTAGGGAAGATAGCCGTAGAAAGACAAGTATTGAAGAAGGAAGTTAGATAGGGGATGAGTAGGGGGTAAACCTTAGGAATAAGAATAGAAGGGATGGTATCCGAGGGTGCGGCAGTAGGGTGGGATTTGGATAGGAGGAGAGAAATGTCAGATAGAGTGATAGGAGAGAATTCAGACATGAAAGCCGAGGGGGAGGAAGGAGGGGAGAGGAAGTAAGAAGGAGAGCAGATAATCCTTTGACGAAGAGAACACATTTTTTCAGAGAAGAAGTTAGCGAAGTCTGAGGGAGAAAGAGGAGACGTGGAGGAGAGGTCAGGAGAGGGAGGAGAGAGGAGGCGTGAGATGGTTTGGAAGATAGAACGAGGATGAGAGGCTTGGGAGTGATGATGGTTAGAAAAGTAGGATAGGAGCATTTAGCAGAATTAAGGCAGGCGTCATACAGCGAGTGATAAGAAAAGTAGGAGGTTTGGTTAGTGAGAGAAGGGGATTTGCACCAGGAGCACTCAAGATGACGAAGGAGACGCCTCATGGAAATGAGGTGAGGGGAAAGCCAAGGTTGAGAAGGCTTATGAGTGGGGAGAAAGAAGAGAGGGGATAGAGTTGATCGAGAGTAGAGGTGAGAGAGGAGGACAAGGAGGAGAGGGCTAGGTCAGCAGGGAGAGAGGAGAAATTAGAGAGGGGAGGAAGGGATGAGGAGCAAGCATCAAGGAAGAGTGAAGGGTTAAAGTACCGAATGTCACACCGCATGAAGGAATTGGTGGGGGGTAGAGAAGAGGGAGGAGGGGAACAAGGGGTAAGTGAGAAGGAGAGTAGAGAATGATCAGTTAGATAAGTGGGAAGAGAGGAAACCGGGGAGGAGGAATAAGTAGAATTAAAGATGAGATCAAGTGGAGCCTGAGGAGTAGGAGAAGAGGGGAGAGGAGAGGAGAGAGAAGGTAGGAGTCAAGAATTGAGAGAAGAGGAGAGGGATTTGGGGGAATGGGAAGGTGAAGATTAACATCGCCAAGGACAGTGAGGGGAGAGGGTGAGGGGGAGATGAGAGAGAGGAGGTGGTCAAGGTCATCGTAGAAGGAAGAGAGGGGGCCAGGAGGTCTATAGATGATTAGGAAAGAAATGGGGTGAGGCAAAGAGAAGGATTTATACTGTATTCAAAGGAAGAGAAAGTAGAAAGGGATGGGGGAGGTAGAAGAGAGGTATTTAGGATGGAAGAGAAGACCAACGCCACCGCCACGACCAGAGGGACGAGAAACATGAGAGAAGGAGGAGGAGGAGGCAGAGAGAGAGGCAGGAACAGTGGAATTGTGAGGGATCCAGGTTTTAGTTAGGCAGAGGAAGTGGAGGTTGAGCCGAAAGAACATATCTAAAACGGCAGCAGTTTTATTACAAAGGGATCTGGCATTACAAAGAGCAATGTTAATTAGGTTAGAAGGTTGACGTGGAGGGTGGATGAGGTTGAGGCGACAAGGAGAGGAAGAAAAGGAAGGGGGAGAGCGGGGAAGGGAGTTGATTACGGGAATGGACATGAGGATAAGGGAAGGGATAAGGAGGAGAAGGAGGAGGGAAGTGGGGGAGAGGGAGGAAGGAGGGGGGGAGGTGAGTAGGTGAGAAAGGTGAAATCTAGCAATGTGCATGACAGATTGAGGGAGGGATGAGGAGAAGGACAGCAATTAGAGAAGGAGGAGAGTGAAAAGAAGGAGTGTCACGGAGGGAGAGAAATGAGATAGGAAAAGGACCAGCTAGTGATAGTAGGAATAGGGCCTGGAGCAGACACGTCACCAAAGAGGATGAAGATGCTTGGTAGTCATCTCACTGGAGAGACACGGGCGGAGGCAGATAGAAGAAAACACTGAGCTATAGGAAGACAGAACACAAAACACGTACCGATGTGGTAAGTATGCAGGCCAAGGTAGACAATGGAGGGGCAGCAGCAGAGGGGATTGGAGGACAAGGTAGGAGTAGGCAGAGAGCAGGGTCAGGGGCAGGAAGTCCATGAGCAGGTCCAGGAGCAGAGGTGAGCAAGGTCCAGAAGTAAGAGGTTAATAAGGTCCAGGCCTCAGCGGGCAGAGTATGTAGGCTGTATGTAGGTAGTGAGCACGGTCCAGGAGCAGGTGGTCCAGGAGCAGATCCAGTAGCAATAGATGTGTAAGGACCAGGAGTATGAAGTGAGCAGGGACCAGGCCGCAGGAGGCAGAGTAAGTAGGGGAGCAGGGTCCAGGAGGAGGAAGTCCAGGAGCAAGAGGTAAACTATGTAGGTAGTATAGGTGGAGCCAGAGGAAACACTCTGGCTCCACTTATACTGGCATCAGGTGGTCAGCTGAAGCAGGCAGAGTAAGGCTCGTGGGTAGAGAAGACGCAGCTGGTGTAGGGGAGTCACCAGGTGGAAGAGGCTGGGAAGCCTACTGTAGGAACTATGGAGGGCCTGCGGTTTAGGAAAGGAGGTAGCAGCAGGCCGACCGCAGAGGGAGTCTTAGTCTGGCCAGCTGGAAGACAGCAGCAGAACCCTTAGTGGGGGAGCCGTGGAGGAGCCAGTGGCCCTGATGATATGCAGCCACAAGTCACCCGCAAAGAAGCCATGGAACAGGCCCCAGATGGAGGCAGTAGCGGGCACTCACAGGAGGAGCCAGTGAGGAGCCAACGGGCCAAGGAGCCACACGTTCTAGAAGGAATCCACAGGCCCCAGAAGTCCAAGCCCTAGAAGGAAGGCAGCAGCGGGTGCTCACTGGGGGAGAAGAAGAAGTCCAGAAGGAGCCACAGAGCAGAACACTCTACGGAACAGGCCACAGATAGGGGCAGTGGCGGGTACTCACAGGAGGAGTCACAGAGGGGAACACTCCACTGAGCAGGCCCCAGATGGAGGCAGCGGCGGGCACTCACAGGAGGAGCCATTGAGGAGCCAACGGTCCAGATGAGTCACAGAGCAAGCCCTAGAGGGAAGGCAACAGCGGGCGCTCAATGCAGGATAAGGAGTCCAGAAGGAGCCCAGGAGTGGTACCAGGAGGGAAGCGGCAGCAGACGTTCACTGTAGAGGCCGCGGGGAACCAGCAGACCAGGAGGATCCACGGAGCAGGCCCAGGAGTGAGGCGGCAGTGGGCACTCAAAGGAGGAGCCACGGAGCATGCAGCAGTCCAGAGGGAGCCACGGAGCGGGCCAGGAGGGAGGCGGCAGCGGGCGCTCACTGGAGGAGCTAGGAATCACTGGAACAGCCCCAAAGGGATCACCAAGGCTGCGTGCACCAGATCCAAGAAGCGAGCGGGCAGGCCTGATTGCCCAAGAGAGCCGTGACTCTGGAAGAAGGGTCCACATTGCAGTGAAACTCAGTAGGGAGGTGCTCGGGAGGTAAGAGCTTACAGATGATTCGGTTAGAGCCAAAGAAATTGCAAAAAATGCTTATTTTTAAGCTTGAATCAGCCTGAGAGCGAGGAGACGTCGGTTCAGGCTACCGAGCTTCTACGCCCCCTGGTGGAACTCAGTACACATGCTGACAGTGTTAGCTGACAAGGGATAGAAGGTGGGCAAGGCAACACTACATTACTGCCAGAAGGAAGTGCTATAAATTGGCCAGATGATCTCCCAAAATGGCTGACAGGTAATACCAGAAAGGGCGGAGACAATAAGAAAGACAGCAAAACCCACGACAGTGAGAGAGATGCAGTACGTTTTGGGGTTGTGCAATTACTGCAGGGCATGGGGTTTTGATTACAGCACATACTTCAGGCCATTGCTGGCTGCTCTGAAGGAAGCACAAAAGGGACAAAAGACAATAAGCTGGACAACAGATATGACTGAGGCATTCGATGAGCTGAAAGAAGCAATATGCACAGCTCCAGTGTTAGGGATACCAGACTATAAAAAGGAATTCTTTCTGTTCTCACACATTGATGGGGTGATAATGAAAGCAGTACTGATGCAGAAGACAAGTTTGGGGCACAAGCCCATTGCCTACTACAGAGGGAAGCTTGATCCAGTAATGAGAGGACATTACCGTTGCAAACAAGCTTTGGCTGCTGCAGCATTTGCAGTGGACAAGTCAGCAGGTGTACCATGGGGTGCAGCCCCACTCTTTACGTGGAGCATGCCCTCTTTTCGATACTGGAGAAACCAAAGAGCACACTGACAACACAGAGAGCATCAGGGTACAAAGTATTACTATCAAACCCATCACTCAGGGTGGTGAGGTGCAGAGTTGTTAACCCAGCGATCTTTCTCACAGACGTCTTACAGGAAGGTGATTACACACACGATATATAGAGTACTTAGAATAACATGAACATGTAGAATTTATATTATACATCTAAGGAAAATTATAGAAGGGCTGAAGCCACAGAGCCTAAGATGAGGAGAGCTGATTCAGGATGCACAGTGCACAAAGCAGGCTCACAACCAAGGTCAGAGATACAAAGGTTACCGCCGGACTTGTAACCAGTTACTGGCACCTAGCTTCCCGGTAAACCGGGACATTACAAGTCCCAGCGGACCGGGAGCTAGGTGCCGGTAATATGTTCTTCCACATTCCCATAGAGTCTAAAAGGACTCTATGGGAATGGGGGCCATGGAAACACTGGCACCAGTAATAATAGTGCTGGTGCTTCAATGAAAGTCTGGGGGGGGTGCCAGTCCACCCGGCAAGTCAGACCTGCTGGGCGGGAGGGCACCCGCCCACCAGACTGGTACTTTGTCGGTCCAGAAACAACGGTGTCGGTAAGCTTACCAGCCCATTGTTTCCGGACCGGCAAAGTTGTATGGAGGGCCATTGAAGTACAGCATTGTGGTGAAAGGTTACGGTGAAAAGAAAGTGGTCATGCCACTAATATGTTTGATGAACTGTGATAAAACCATCCTGACAAAAACATTACTGTGTATAAAGAAGAAGTGTGCAGTAAATGTCTTTCTCAAGAGAAGAGAAATCCTATTGAAATGTTCCTTAGAAGAATGATGAACTGTGTTTGATTATAACACAATCACAACATCAAGTGAAGCACTCCAGAAGTGAAGGAACTTTGTGTTGGAAGCAGAACTTGGCTATTGGGAGAAACCTTTGTGTGTTCCCTTTTGAAATAGAATCTGACTATTGTAGTGAACTTTATCCTTTGGAACTTTTATTTGGAAATTCTGCTTTGATCCTGGGGTATGGGACCCAACCCTGGTTATAAGAATATTTGGTTCTAATTATTATTTTGTTGAATATAAACAGCCAAATACGTACCTGAATTGCTTTTGTTGTATGTATAAGTATGAGTGACAGATATCCTTGAGTATTAGAGTGTTTGCCGTTAGTCTGAGTTTCATAGGCAGGACAACTCATGTTAGGTTAGGAAAAGTGATTAATTTATCAAACTCTTAAGTTAATAAAATGGCTTCTTGTGAAAAACCTTTATCAAGCTGTTCGCCTCACATTTCTGACCCCGCACACTAGGTGCATCCTTGCACCATGGGACAATGGAGACCCAGCTCCTGCAGCAGAGGTAATCAGGAGCGTGTTTGTTCAGAGCTCTAGGGCAATGAAGGCAGGGCCAGACAGGATCTGATGGCCTTAGAATCGGGCCTTTGGATTGGGTCGGCTCAGGCTGCCGGCAGAAGGAGGAGGCCAGTGATAATGTTTGCAATGGCCAATCAGATGGCTTGTCTTGTTAAGCTTTTTTTGCATTAACACAGAACACAGGGAAAAATACAGAGCATTTGGATGTGGTTTTCTGATGTGGTGGCAGACAGTTTGATGCACTTTTAAAAATTCTAAATGTACAAAGTTCACAGTTTATCAAAGAGCATTCACGCTACTGCACAAACAACTATGACTGGCATACCTGCATGTACTACGATAAGCAGGTGTGTAAGAAAGCACTGGCTGTCCCTTTCTCCCCCTGCAGACAGGAAACAAAATGGTTGCAGAGTGAAAGTTTGCACGTGAGAATATGGGATAGGGCAATATATTCCACCAAGCCTACACTCTAAATCGAAAGATATTGGGATCATGCCTAATCATAATTTGAACCCAAGAGAACACTTTCAATGCTCCACAGACAACCGTGACTGGCATGCCTGCATGGACTGCTGTGTGTCAGAAGGTATCAAGAAAGCACTGGCTGCCCTGTGTCCTCCTGCAGACAGGAAATGAAACGGTTGGAGAGTAAAATGCATAATTATTCCATGAGGACATGGGGTGGAGCAGTACATTCCACTATGCCTAGACACGAAACAGACAGACATTAGTGGCATTCTTGATCAGAATTTTAACCCAAGAACATTCACGCTATTCGACAATGCAACTGTAACTGTCATACCTGCATGGCCTGTGAAGTGTTGGAGGGTTCCCGAAACATCAATAGTTACCCCACATGCAATGAAGAAACAGTTATGACTTTACATAATTGATATATATTATACTCATTGGCCTATGTTGGTGTTGAAAGAGCATTGCTACAACAGTAGTGAGCAATCGCTTAGTCAGTCTGGTATGGCCCTTCTTTGTAAATTCCTCTGATACATACATCTGGCCAAAATGTTGGATGCATACGTGGATCGATTTCCTCTTTTACTGCCCAATACTTAATAGGTTTGTCTATCAATATCATCTGGTTAAACGCCACAGTTGAGTAGCCAGCAGAATATCTTTTGGGAAAATGTGTACTACTGCGACGTGCATTTTGGTTTGTTTAGTGGTGGAACATCCAATGATGATACAAGGTGGTATTTTACTAACAAAAGCAAGTTCTGGAATATACAGAAAGATATTTAAAACAAGACCACATAATGTACAAGTAATCATACATATTTGCTAAATTCAAATTAATATTATCATATTCAATTAACTCCACACTCTATCCTCCTCGTCCAATGATGGATGAGGAGGAATCCAAGTCCATGGGCACAACTTTAAAACACATAAATGAGAAAAACAGTTACTTACCATTAATGTTTGCTGCCTTGGAAATAATTGTGGCGTGGCTAGCAGTGTGTGCCTAATTGAGTCTCTGGTAATGATGAAAGTTTTGAGTCAAGTGCTATTTTATACCATGTGCTCTTCACGTGGCTATGGTACATGTGGATGGACCCTGGATGCGCAGTCCAAAATATTTTGTGCATTTGCCTCATCTGCATTTGGCAAAGGCCAGTGAAACATAAGATGTGTATGGCTATGGGCAGGTGGATTGTGGGATTTCTTTGAAGCTATTTACTCTTTTGTGAAAGAAATTGACCCAAGTGTTCAATAACATGAAAACGCTGCATGGCGTTATCAAGATAAGATAGTGACAGAATGAGTGATGTGCTTAATTGAAAGATTTATCTTGCAACCCAGCTGACATCCTCATCAAAAACCTGGTGGGACATTGTGATCACTTTAATTATTTGATAGACCAGTCTCTTGATATAGCTAAACAACATGTAGGTGGAGACTGGATGGGATGTACGTTTGTTTTCGTGTATTTTACTCATCTGGCTTTGCCCAGCTAGACATGTGTGTATATATGTCTCAGGCATGGGGCAGTTAGATTGTGCTATGTCTTTGAAGTATTATATTGATAAACAAATTGACAATGAAAAGAGGACTGCAGTGCCATCTACCAAGATGTGCACCACGCCCGCCCTGGAGGTCACCCTGGTCAGCTCTTGTTTGCAAGGGCTATTGTATATTTGGTGTTCTTAACAGCATTTGGTAACATGTATGTGGACTCTGTATGGAAAGTTATTTTTTTGTGTATTTGAAAAGTCTGACTTTGCCCTGTTAGACACACAATGGGCCTCGTTACAACCTGCCAGTCCGGGACCGTGCAAAATCCGTGATGGCGGTAAAAACGTTTCCGTGTCCGCAAGGTTGCGGAAAAACCGTCCGATTACACGATGTCGGTCGCGCGCACCACACGGACTCGGAAACGTTGTTACCGCCGTCACGGAAAACCCCACGGAAATGGAAATAACGAAGCCACAAGTGGCGCAAAACCCGTTTCCGCCTCCGCCACCACGGACACGGAACCGGAAATACCATGATCGCCAAAACAGGAAACAGAGAGGCGGCCATCATATAAAAGCACAATCCATTGCCATCCAGAGCCAGCACAAGCACAATCCTAACTCTGAGAAGCCAAAAGGGACCACCAGCATGTCTGCCAGGATTCCTGCTCAGAGGCAGCGCAAACAGCGCTTCAGCGAGGCGGAGCTAACCGTCTTGGTGGAGCACAATGTGGACAATGCTGAGATGCTGTTCAGCGCCGACCAACGGCGTGCCACACAGCAGCGGAGGAAGGAGGTGTGGGCCGAAGCTGCACGCAAGTGCACCGCCGTGGGCGTGGCAGTGAGGAGCGTGAAGGACTGCCACAAGCGTTGGGACGACCTGAGGCTGAGGGTACGCAACCTAATTTCCACGCACCGCCAACGCAGCAGTGGGACAGGCGGAGGACCCCCTTCCCCACTGAGGCTGCAAGCATGGGAGGAGCGTTGCAGCAGCGTCCTCCACCTAGAGGGAATCCATGGGATCGGGCAGGCTGAGGCAGGAGTGAGCCCACCTGCAGATGCCGGTAAGTGCCCAACCATGAATGCCACATGTAAATATGCAGTTGTGAGTACTGGGCCAAAGGACCCATTAACAACCCCCCCCCCCAGGCAGTGCGTGTGTGGGCCAAAGGACCCATTAACAACCCCCCCCAGGCAGTGGGTGTGTGGGCCAAAGGACCCATTAACAACCCCCCCCCAGGCAGTGCATGTGTGGGCCAAAGGACCCATCATGATCCGTATGGCAACCAATAGCACTGAATGCAGACACCAGCAATCAGATGCATGTGACAAACACTATTCAATGTACAATCTTAATGACGCATGTGATGCACCCATCTGCCACCACAACAACACTAATTGCATGCCCTTTGTGTCCCCACAGCCGTTTCAAGTGACAGTGATACTGCACAACAGGCCAGCCAATCTGCATCGGCAAGTACACTAGCCACCGCCACCACACAGGAGGATGCTGCCGGCAGTTCTGCACCTCTGGCCACATTACCAGCCACTACAGATGTGCGGCACACCACCACCACCGACATCCCCACCGTCTCCACACTGGCTGAGTCTAGACAGGTGCCACGGGAACCTATCATGGACACCCAACACAACACCGAAGGCAGCAGCACTGCAGAGGGGGCGGCCTGCAGTGATAACAGTGCCCCGCAAGAGCACTCAGAAACGGGGCCACAGGGGGAGATGCCCACATTGGAAGACCTGGGCTCCTTCCATGAGCTGGGGTTCAGCCCCACTTCACTGGGGAGTCCCATGAGGTCGCCTACCCCATCCATGGCCGAACTGAATGCCCGCATGCAGCGGATGGAGGACCAGCAGGCTACCCTCACCCAGCTGGTGGAGAGGCAGCTAGAGGAATCCAGGCTGCAGAGGGAGAGCTACAGCGCCTCAGTGCGTCGCCTGTCGAGGTCCATTGGACGCTTTGCGAGCACCATAGTGACCCTTGCACGCCATGTGCGGGAGGGCAACGACCACACCTCCAGGCTTGTAGAGGCCATGTTGGTTGGCCAACAGGCAAATCTGGCACGGATGCCCTCAATCCCAGATTCTGGCCCATCAAACACTACCACCCCATCCAGCTCCACTACTGCCAGTCCAAGGAGGCGCTCAAGTAGGCTAACGGGTCCTTCGGGCAAGGTTGCACAGGCACAGAAGCGCACACGGAAGTGATGGCATGTGTGTGGGGCAGTGCAGGACACATGTGGACTACAAGGGTGTGAGAGGGGTGGGCACGTTTGGGTGGTGGGGTAGGTAGTTTTGGGGGTTTGGACAATGGGCTCTGGGTGGGGGTGGGCACGTTTGGGTGGTGGGGTAGGTAGTTTTGGGGGTTTGGACAATGGGCTCTGGGTGGGGGTGGGCACGTTTGGGTGGTGGGTGGCCCCGGGTGTACAGCTTCCCTAACCAATGCACCTTCTTCCCTGTTGTTATCACATCAATACATTACCATTTCAAATCAAGACATACATGTGTGGACATTGATCATTTATTTTGCAGTGCAACTATTAATTCATTGTCGTCACCATGTTTGTGCATTTCTGTGAATGTGCTGTGACTCAAAAGTAAATGCGAATCAGGGCATCCCGTGCTCTCTGGCCATCATGTGGACCCCCAGGGGCAGGCGGTGCCATCCCATCCCCATCTCCATCCCCATCCCCATCCCCATCCCCATCCCCATCTCCATCCCCATCCCCATCTTCCTCATCTGCGTCTGGTGGCATTGGGATGTTCCTGCGCAGGCATATATTGTGCAGCATGGCACATACGAGCGTGATTTTGCCCGTCTTCACTGGGCTGTACAGCAGTGATCCGCCAGATCTGCTCAGACAGTGGAAACGGGCCTTCAGCAGTCCAAATGTCCTCTCAATCATTCCACGTGTGCGGATATGTGCCCTATTGTATGCCTCTTCATGCCTGTTCCTTGGTCTCCGTACAGGTGTCATCATCCATGGCGTGAGTGCATATCCCGCATCACCTACATGGGATGTAGATGGGGGAACATGTCAGTGTTTGTGGCATCATGTCCTCATCTGCTGCTGTGCATTCGTGTATCATCATTCATTCATGCATATGTACCATGCAGTGTATGGAGGTATGTCTTGGGCATCACGAGGTATGTCGCTGACTGCATATGGGCCTACACATTAACTTGCATGTTTACTGTGCCCTGCGGGTGACATTTGATTGTGTGCATGTCATGGTGCAGTGCTGTCCACACATGGCAGAGTGACTCCACTGTACGGAAGTAGTAAATACACGTCGTCTCATTTACACGCCTCTCATGCTTTTTGGGGCAGTGTTTCAATTGAGGGTGGGTGTCTGCAGTGGCACAGGGTTCATGGGACAGTGACGGGATTGGCTGTGGCAGCGTGTGCACGGGCACATTGTGGTGCCCTGTCATGTCTTCCTTCATGATGTTTGGCATCCGCTGTGTATTTGATAGATGGAAGGGGGGTGATGCATGTGCGGTCACAGCCGCACACTCACTATGCTCATTGGCCTGGACACACACACACCACTCCGACAGGGTTGTAGCATCATCAGCTGTACTCACCCAATAGCCATGTGCTTTGTCCGGCATAGCGTTCCATGTACCGTGGCAACGTGGAATTCCGCAGTACCATTGAGTCATGTGATGAGCCTGGGAAACGTGCGCAGCAGTGTGTAATCAGTTGCATGGCATCACAAACCATCTGGACATTCAAAGAGTGATACTGTTTCCTATTGCGGAACACCGCCTCAATTGCATGTGGTACTGTCAGCTCGACGTGGGTGCAGTCAACTGCGCCTATGCAATTTGACATGCCTGCTATGGCATGGAAGGCCAACTTGGTGGCAATGACCTCGGGGAGGGTGCGGGGTAGGGCTATGTGTTCCGACACATGGCGCAACAGGGCATCCAGTACCTGTACCAGGATTTTTGAGAAACACGGTTGTGATATGCCGTGCAGCTCACCAACCGTGTGTTGATAGGTGCCAGTGCCAAGGAAATGCAGAACTGAGACAACCTTCAAGAGGGGGGGATGGCGGTGGGGGTGTCAATTAGGCTGCTGATGTTGTCCACAATCATGGCGGTGATGTGCAGGATTGTTGCGCGGTCCAGCCGGTATAGGGTGTGGATCTGTCCTGGGGTGAGGTTCCAGGGTGAGGCCCTGATGCGTGGTATTGGTGGCTGGCGGCGGGGTCGGGCTGGCTGGGCAATGGGGTTTGCCATAGCTGCAGGGTTGGCTGGTTGCCGCCTGCGCCTCCTCCGCCTACGCCTCCTCCTCTGCGCCATTACTGCCACCATGTGCAGTGCTGCCTGTTGGTTGAGTAGGCCCAGTCCCAGTGCTACTAGACCTGCTGCCTGCATGGTTCTGTGTTGTGTTGGGCTGGGTGTGGCCCTTTTGTAGGCTCCCAGTGGCCTGCTAGGTCCAGCTGGGCTGATTTGGTGCACCTGTGCCCTGATTCAGTTCAGCAGGCAGTGTATAACGCCATGTTCGCGGTGGCGGCGGTTCCGCCACCGTGATCACGGTATTTACGCCATTTTTTTGCCGGTATTTCCGTGTCCGCGCTAGTTGTGATGCTCACGGTGTTTCGTGTTGACGGTAACGGAGGGGTTTCCGTGCAGACGGACTTAACGGGAACCCTATTTCCGCGGTGGCGGTTTAGGGTGGTGCTATTACCGGGGCCGCGGGTCATGATTGCGCGGACATGGAAACGGTGCCGGTATGGTTTTACCGGCAGTGTTAATTCCGGACCGGAGTACTTGTAATGAGGCCCAATGTGTACATATGTCTAGGGATGTGGCAAGGCAGGGTGAGGAATGTCTCAGAGACCAATACAACTTTGATAAACAAATTGAATCAAGTGTCTTGAAAAAATAACGTGACCAAATCAAGCTAATAGGCCACCCTGAGCATTTACCAAATAAAATAACTATCTGGAAACAGTGCATGATGGTCAAAAGCAAACTATTGTGTTGTTATGTGGAAAAACGAAAAGGAACTAGCTGTACTGGTAATTATTCCTTGAAATTGAACACTTTGTTAAATAAATACCACATCCAATTCAGGAAGCAGATCTTCATGGCTGTCTAACAACCAACAGACAGCCTTTCCTCGATACCCCACTGTATATGTGAAAGAATTTGCCATGGTGTCAGCTCTTTAATTAATGAGATTTCTTCTCTCATTGTAAGTCACAGACATCATGGTATCGTATAGCCAATGGAAAAGTTAGCACTCGTAACATTTTACACCTTTATTCAAATCAATAAGTGCCTGATTTTTGCAGTAGAGCTACGTGTGCTTTTAACAGATGCAAAGTCTTGAGAAGGTACTCAAGGGTGAGCCAGCACTCTTGTTACCAGACCGGCAAACTGCGAGTTTGCCTGCCGGGGCCTCTGCACCCAACAGGTCTGACCCTCCCGGGCACAGTGGCCATGATAGGCAGACTCTTCACAGAAGTGCCAGCACCGTTAGCAACGGTGCCAGCGCTACCAAGTCCCCACTCCCTATTGGACTCTATGGGAATGGGCACTAAAATGTTACCGGCACCTGACTTCCCGGGCCGCCGGTGTCGTGGTGGCACGGGGAAGTCAGGTGCCGGTAAAATATTACAAGGCTTGTGGCATCCCACTGGTAGCACCGACAGGGTTACTGCCGGACTCGTAATGAGGCCCACTGGGTTTAACTGCCCAATATGGTAGAAGAGCAGGGTACAAAGTGACTACAACTTACTAGAATATGAAACTGGGGAACAATGTCATGTGTCAAAGCACAGTAGAGCTGATAGGTACCAATGAAATTATAAATGATGCCTCATGGCACATCAAATTTCGGCATTTGCCATTAGATTAGTTCCTCCATTCACAAATCCTTTCTTTGTATATTTTATATCTTTAGATGTGGTTTTAAAGGAGCAGAGAAGAGTTGATGAATAACACGTCGCTAACGGAATATATTCAGGGGAGTTGCTAGGTCTGGAAAAGACCCGGGGCTACGCTGATGTCGGAACTGTTGGGACTGGGGGCTAGCTAGTCTTTTGTCTGTAGCTCCTGAGATTCTATCCGGGGCTACAACCAAAAGATCAGGGGCTATAGCCCACTTATTCCCCCCTAGCAACGCCCCTGAATATATTTAAAACCTTTAATAGCCGTTTTTCCAACGATGATACTTATCACCTTCGTGTTAAAAAGTGTGTAATTTATATTCATTGGAAAAATATTGTTACATTGTCCATGCTCTGTGGATGTCTTTTATTCTCCAAAATACCATGTAATATCCAGAACAACTTGGGAATTCTTCATGGGTGGAACATACAAGGCATGCAGGGATCACTTGATGCACATTTGTTCCAAGTCTGCTGTGAATCCACCAAATAGATGCTCTATATGCCACAAAGCTTGCAGCGATTTTTATTAGCTAGGAGACAGGTTTGTTACCCATATGTCAGAAATACCGTCGTAGGCCCCCATGTAGCCCACCTGCAAAACGCTAGGGGAGATCAGGTTGGGACAGGTATCTGGGACAACAGGAAAATCAACAAATTGCATTTCCCACATGCTAACACGGGTCTGTGTTTTCGGTCAAATGCTGCCATTTTGATGGGTTACTACAGCCTGCAGCTACACATTTTGACCATTTAATATGTACACATTTTTATATAAATCCATATTGCATTTAGGCATTTTACCCAAAAAATTCACATTCAGCACTATTGAAATCGTTTTTTTAACCAAAGGGAATGATTTGACATTTGCAAAAGTAGGCAAATGTCATTGCATACTGACCAAATTTGAATCTTCCATTCAAAGCTTCGGGCATTTTAACAAAAGATTTAGAAATTGACATTGACGAGTAGAAGTAATGCAGTCAGATACATGTATGGAAGTATGGACGGATAGATTGCTGGCAAATGCCACATATGTATGAGGATATGGTTTATTAATATAATACCGTTCCATGGGAAAGACTAGAACCAGTCAGGACGGTGAAAGTACAATAATGTGTGTCAAGTATTCGTGTTAATGTCATGCTATACTCACTTATTAGCGGGGGCCCACGGACGAACACAGCCCTGTAGTGCATGCGTCCATGTCACCATCTGGCGTATACCCATCCTCAGTCCTGTGTGGACTACAGGCTGTTCATCCCCTTCTTTGGTAGATTGGTTTTCTCAACCCCCCTCCTGGGTTATTCAGGTACTTAGTCCAGTGTAGGCTAATAGCTTTCAACACTTCCCTACTTCTTCGCCCCTTCGTGGGGTATTTGTCTTTGCAGCCCTGTGTAGACTTCTGCTTGTTCAGTCTTACCTTTCTCGGTTTCGTCACCCCTTTGTGGGATATTTGGTTTTATGACTCGATGCAGGCAATGCTCTGGCCTCACCACCTGCCTTTTCATTATGAGGTTGCATACTCTTCCAGCGGCGAGGTCTCAGATGCAGTTCTGCACCCAAGGCCTGGTGCAGTCTGCGTTGTTTTTTTGGTTCTTTCAGTTGGACATCTCCCTGCTGTTTCCTGGTTCTTTCTGCTTCTTTCTGTGAGGGAGGGGCTCCCTCTTCTGCGTGGAGGCACAGGCAAGTGTTCCGTTACCCAGATGTCTCTGCTGCTTACGTCATGGTGTATTTGAGTTCCTCCCTGTGAGGAGGAGAAAAATGCCATTATTACTTCCATTAACAAGTTTGCAGCAACAAATACAGGTCAGATAACAAGCTATACACCTTAAAGGGGGGGGGGGCTGTATATTATTTTGTTCAACACCTCCCCCCAGACCCCCATGTAACCAAAAACCATTGAAGTTTTAGAAGTAAAGGGCGGTGGGATGGAATCTTTACTTTGGCATTACTTGTCCCCAAAGTTGGACCCCGATTACCTGTCCCTTACGGAAGGTATCGCTTAACGGACTGGCCTCCATAGTCACAAAGGGAGTGACTCCCCTTGAGAAGAGACGAATTCCATGGACTTGTCAAAAATCATTGGCATGAAAGACTACTCCTAGATCAAGATCCAGCTATTGAAAGGCGTCACCAGTGACGCCGTAGAGTTAGGGAGAGCTATACTCTGGGCCCAAAAAGCAGTTCTGCAGCAGGCAGTTTTGTATTTCCCGGAGCAGTCATTTTGCATATTTGGCAAGTTCTGGGAAACAAGTTAGTGGATGCAGTTGAAGGGCATGCCAGGTCCCTGAACTTCCAAAATGGGTGAAAATCAAACCAAGCAGCTTGCAGGATGTTTTTAAAGAATCTCATAGGTCAGTGAGTCTCTAGTGACCCCCCCTGAGCAGACTGTGTGACTGGTTCAAGAAATGTGCTCAATTTTGTAGGCTACAATCATGCCAAAGCGGTGATCCGTCTGTAACTCTCGAGGATGTTCTGGTTTTCGCAACTCCCTTTATGATCCTGTTGCAAAATCATCACCGAATTCACCAAACCTTCATGCACCACCACCGTCCCGACACCCTCACAATCGATGTGCGACTCACTCTCTCTCCACTTTTACACCACAACTCTCGAAAGAACAAACGGTCTAACCAACAAACTAGCTCTCTTACCCCCACCAGGCAACCCACCCTCCATACCGGCCAACCCACCGCCTGCGACCACTACCCAACCAACGTTCGACTCCTTTAGTCCAATATCAGCTGACCAATTTCTCAAACTTCTCTCTGCTCGCAAACCATCCGGCTCTCCGCTGGACCCTTGCCCGGCCACAGTCCTCAAAGAAATGTTCGCATCTACCTGCGCAGGTGAACACGCAAGAACCATCATAAATGACTCCCTTTCCTCTGGAATTTTTCCCGACTCATTCAAAACGGTTCATGTCAAACGTTTAATAAAAAAACCTTCCCTCGACCCTCTCGAGCCCAAAAATTACCGCCCCATATCAAACACCATGTTCCTTGCCAAACCCATCGACCGAACCTCCTATTCCCAACTCAATGCCTTTGTCGAAGCCAACAATCTCCTAGACCACGCTCAATCAGGCTTCAGAGGCCGACACAGAACCAAAACCACCCTAACCTCAATCTGGGATGACCTTAAAAACACGGCATACTCTGCGGGATGCACCGCATTAATCCTTCTTGACCTGTCCGCAGCCTTCGACACAATCAACCACTCAATCATCCTTGACCGCCTCCACTCCCTAGGAATTCATGGAACTGCTCTCAAATGGATAGCATCCTTCCTCAATAATAGGAACCAAATAACCGTACTCTCCACCTATTCCTCCCAAGACCGACCAGTCGACACGGGAGTTCCACAAGGAGCATGCCTATCAGCCCTCCTGTTCAACCTCTACATGGCCACCCTCCCACGAATAAATCGGGTATTACCCAAATTGTTCGTTTACAATTGTTCGAATGAACAATTGACCGAATTTAAAGAGTCACAATTGACCTTTTCACAATTGACCGAATATATATATATATATTCAGTGAAAAAACTTTGTTAAAGGGACGTTATGGTTAAGTTGCGCTACTAAAAACCTATGAAATTCAGTGAAAAAACTTTGTCAAAGGGACGTTATGGTTCCAAGTAAAACCGAAAACCGTGCACTGCTAAGACTAACACCCAGGACATCAAAGATGACATCACAAATGTCATTGATGACATCACTGATGACATCACACGTCTGGCTCGCTCTTTTTTCTTTTGCTGACATGTCTAGGCCACATGGTTTTCTTCAGTAACAGTCACAAACTAAAAATGTTATTTTATTTGTAGACGTATCCTTCAAGTAGGTTCTTACAGTAATTCCCTTAGAGTCCAGTCACATCATATGAAACATATACATACGGGAAGACACAAGCTTGAAAGACAGCAATCCTTTTTGTGCATAAAGATAATCAATAGACTAATGAGCACTTTCTGATAGTTTTGTTGTTTCTTTTATGGCTTTATTTTCCCTGTATATGATCATATTTGTATACATTGTACTCACACTACTTTCCTTAGGGTCCAATCACATCAAGTGATTCATATACATAGGGTAAATAGCAGCTTTGAAACAGAGCAATAATTTATTTGCATGAAAATAATCAGTTAAGTTATGAATTGTTTCTGCAACTACTTGTGCTTTTTTGCTAACTTCACTTTCCCTGTATATTCCCATATTGGTATGTGTTCTTGTGTCTTTGTGTTTTGTCTATAGTAATGCAATTATGTAATACATGTGTTTTATTAGCTACTTATTACATATTTCACAGTACACAAAAATCTATTAAGAAAACAATTATCATTTCATTATTCAACATATTAACATTACGAATATTATACCTTCATCTTGTACGCTGCACACAATGTTATGTTTCTGTATGAGTAGCTTAGTATACTAGATAGAACCCCATAATAGAATGCTATTTATATCAATGCATCGTTCAATGCACTAATTAGGGTATGATATTTATTGCAATGATCCTTGACACTTGTTTTGCAACATTATAATAAGAATCCCTTGTACACATATTTCATGAAAAGTACATAAACATGTGATGTCATCAGTGATGTCATCAATGACATTTGTGATGTCATCTTTGATGTCCTGGGTGTTAGTCTTAGCAGTGCACGGTGGTGGTGCGAGTTATGGTTGTTTAGCTTACCATAACTGGCGAATTTCAAGGGTTTTTCGGTTTCACTTGGAACCACAACGTCCCTTTGACAAAGTTTTTTCACTGAATTTCATAGGTTTTTAGTAGCGCAACTTAACCATAACGTCCCTTTAACAAAGTTTTTTCACTGAATTTCATAGGTTTTTAGTAGCGCAACTTAACCATAACGCCCCTTTAAGAAAGTTTTTTCATTTGAATTTCGTAGGTTTTTAGTAGTGCAAGTTAACAATAATGACTTTCACTTTATATACATATCATATGGAACTGACTGAATCTCTTCTACTGTACTTGATGTCCGCGAACTCATTTAATGTTCGCGGACATGTTCGAAGAACGGTACCACTACCTAAAAAACCTCTGGGGGGGTATGTTTGATTGTTATATCATAACATAGGAACATTTAACAAATTCAAAAAAAAGCACACAAACACATTATATGTACTAATACATAATAAATGTAACCCATATATACAACACACTAAACATTCATTTAAATGCACTATGTTCTAAAATGGAATATACCACAAGGAAATAAATTGGCTTCCAACATAATTACCTCACAAACACAACAGAACTGAGAACAAGAGCAGACCCACTGAGTACATAGGACATATCTTACCTGAAATAGTAAGTGCACTTAATTTTATTCAGATATTTATAAACTTTCTGTATTAGATAAAAAAATATATTATCTTTTATTTTTTCTCTCACAGAAATGTCTAGTACTCTAGAATGGCTAGAGGAACATTTTCCACATGAAGAAATGTCACAAGATAGTGAAACTAATGGTAAACACTTTATAATATAAACCATTTAATTATTATTATTTTGTATACATTTAACATATATATATTTTTTTTTGTACAGAGCATAACAAAATAGAAACTATCTCTGAAGAAGCTGTTATGGAAAACACGCTTGACAACATAAAAGAAAAAATTGATTTATTGTTGACCAATTTTAATAATTTAAAAACTTTTGTTGAAGATCATTTTAAAACAAAAACGTCATACCATTGCCCCACATGTACTTGTCCCCCCTCACCATATCCCAGTCAATTATCCCCAAACCCCCTCCATAACCCAAAATGTTTTGATGAGACTTCCAACCCTTCTTCACCTAATAACAATCATGATGAAACCCCTAATTCTCCTGTTTTTGTTTCTGTTTCTGCCTCACCTTCTCTGTCATAAATTATTAATATATGTTAAATAAAGTTTAATTTTTATATTGTGTTGTAAATAGTTTCATTTTTTTTAAAAAAAACAATGTAGGTGTCCGTGGACAGTGCAGGTGTTCTAAAATGTTCGTAAATAAACGAAAATGGAGGTGTCCTGAAGAACACTATACCTGTTCGTAGTGTACGCTAGCAAGATGAAACTATTCTGAGAACACACGCGGTGTCCTGAAATGTTCGTAAAAAAAAAAAATTAAAGTGTCCTAAAGAACACTATATCTGTCCGTAGTGTTCGCTAGCAAGTTCAAACTGTTCTAAGAACACACGCGGTGTCCTGAATTGTTCGTAATTAAACGAAAATGGAGGTGTCTTAAAGAACACTATACCTGTCCGTACTGTTCGCTAGCAACTTGAAAATGTTCTAAGAACACAATTGGTGTCCTGAAATGTTCGTACATAAACGAAATTGAACGTGTCCTGAAGAACAGTATATCTGTCCTTACTGTTCGCTAGCAAATTTAAACTGTTCTAAGAACACACGCAGTGTCCTGAAATGTTCGTTTCACGTGTGACGCAATTTTAATTAGTTCAGGACCAAACAGTGTCCGTAGAACATCAACGCGCATGCACTAGCCAATCTCTGTGCATTTGGTGTCCTGCGGACATGCGCTTCCTTCGCGGACTTGTTCGCGAACGGATCATATGACCGCGCCCACGCTGATCGCGTGTTCTGAATGAGAACACTGTTTGGGTCCCCGAACAAATTAAAAGTACATTTTCAATTAATCCATAATATTTTTCAATAAAATCTCACCATGGCACAAGTCCCACATAGTAATCCTGAGTTTCTACATACCTTTTGAAACTTTTCAAACTTTTTTTGTGTTCGATCTGTCCACGGACAGCGCGCATGTCCACGAACCGTGCACAAGCACCCCTATAAAGGACTACGCCCTAGAGCTTATTCTCATTGTGTTTCTGGCTATTCTTCAGAGCACAGCTATTTCTCCAGCAACTTGCTGATTACACCATCGAGATGGCATCCCTGGCTGCAGAACTGCCACCTGGTGCTGCACCTGCTTCAGCACCACCCCTCCCCCCCTCCACCACCACCACCTCCCCAAGGGCCTGAAGAGGGGAACAGGAGCGAGGATGCAGAGGAGGAAGAAGAGGATGATGAGAATGAGGTAGAGGAAAACCCTACTACCCGCACTAGGCGTGAGTCTTGGGTGTGGCGGTTATTTACCATTCATGGTAATGTTCCTAAGGCTCGTGCGAACTGTGTTACCTGCAATGAGTGCAAAATGATACTCAGTCGCACGGTAAGTACAGCTTTGGGACCACTACTATGAAGCGACACCTGAGGTCATTTCACTTTGGGGCTATTCGCAGGGTTGTACCTTGCGAAGAACGTAGCAGGTTGATTTCCTCTACTTCATCCTCTGTTTCTGATCTTGTCACCACAAGGACCACCTCTGTGGGACAGCGTCTTCCTCAAGCTGCCTCACAGGCCATACAGAATGCTGATGACCCTTACCTTTCGAGGGTCACAGTTGTATGTATGTACAGTGACACAGTACTCTGCAGGGGGGAGCGACTTTGTAGTGCTTTTGAGACTATCGTCTCAGAGCACGAGAAGATCTGCTCACTACCCAAATAAAACCCACTCTACATCTTCCTCTCTCAGCTCGCCCTTTCTTATCCCTGTGGTTGGTGTCCCCCCCATTTAACTTCCTTTCCCCTCCTCTCCTAGTGTGTCGTGTATAAAAAACCCAAAAAATACAAAATATCAAAAATCACAAAAAAAATAAGGCTCTTTTCAGAGCCGCCTTTCACAGTTAAAAAATAGAAGTGAAAATAAATGAAGCAGGGCCCTTTGTGTTTTTTAGAAGTCCTCGGACAGTTCGCGAAGATTTTAAAAATTGGGTTGCTACCCCATCACAAACATTGCAATTTTCTCTGGGAAGAAGTGGTGGCTCTGAAAAGAGCCTTTGGGTGGTGTTTGTAAGTCAAAAATTATAAATGCTTAACACCTACTTCAAAATGGTTGTTGTAATTCCAAAAAAGGTCGCAATGCATTTTGTACATTTCTCAGAAAAATCCGATTGCCAGCATAAGTAAGATGGACTCCATCTCTGCGAAAAATGTATGTACTACGAAACATAATATTTTCATTGTGAAAAGAGGACATGCCAAAATCTTTTAGAAAGTCACAAACAGCCTTATTGCGCCTTGCTTTTTCCATTTGTGGACCAAATGAAGAAGAACGAAGCCACATTTGTCTCTGCGCAATCCGTGAAAATATCACTTGAGAATTAGGAAAAATGTCCATAACCTTCCCAAGTCCTTCTTTCATAGCAAATTGCAAAAAAATTCCAGTCACATGTCCCAAACTGTTCCCTCCACAATGAATTACAATTATGTCTGGATGTTGCTCTGTCTCCAAAGTAGCACAGAGAGGTAGCAAGTCCAACCACTTCATTCCACGTACTCCATGCCAGTGTACTTCCACATGTGGGAATCCAAGATCTACAGCTACTCCACAGCTTTCTGCATGCACCTTCAACCAATGTATCCACGAATCTCCCAAAATCCAAACAATCTGTTTTCTGAAACACACAACCATAGCTATCTTTTGTTCTCTCAGCAAAAAGAGTATCTGAGAAACTCTCTCCTGGCACAACACACCCACTAAACTTTCCTGACCAATCCCTTTCAGTGCTTATTCTCATTTGCATGACTTCTGAACCCAAAAATCCCCGGATGTAACTCCCGATGTCCGCGAACTACCGCCATGTCCGCGGACATATCGTAACATGAACAGCCCTTCTACCATTTCGACTTCACTCTCTCTGCCATTCCCTCATTGGATGTAGCTAAAAAATCACATGACCATGCACCAATCACATTCAAGACCTCTAGATCTAACTGCATCATCATAGATCAGCACTGCAAATGTACTGTGAATCTCTCTGAGTACAAGTGTCATATCATTGGCAAGCACCATCTACCAGAAATACTGTACAAGTCTCCAAGATTTCTACTTGCAGCTCCATGCATATCCATATGCATGAACACAAACTTCAGGTATGCATATTTTCTGTACAGAAGATGAACACATTTTCAAACAGACTTTTAGCTTGTGTAATCTGTAAAATGAATTTACTGTATTTTTTTCAATATCCTAAAATCAACTATCACTTATAAACCTTTATACTATTTACTTTCTTTATAAACACACACTCAAATCATGTTAAACTAACATTTTTTAAATGAAATATATAGACTACATATATTCAAACAAAATTGCATGCAAGCAAAATCTATGTTTAAATCTTTAAAAAAATACTTATACAATTTCATATTTTTTTGTTTTTATTTATTTATTTACTTAATTACTTTAATTTAGACATGACATTGAGGCGCTATTACCTAGAACAGCTTACCTACAGAAATAGTAGTATTCACTGGTATATTATAAATTTCACAAGACATAGTAAAGATATTTTTTTTTGCTACAGTTAGTCATTCAATACAATTTGTTCATTAAGAATTAATGTAAATAAATTAGCTTAATGGTTTTAAAGAAGGCACTGAGGATTTCAATTAAAAAAATCAATATCTAAATTAAAAACAGCGCTATGTACAAACAAAGTTACTAATTTGAAGCTTTTACAATTGCAGTGAAGACCAGTCTACTGAAAAGAAGCAGCCGAATTCGAAGAACAAAGAAGAACTAAGAAGTTACCTGTTAATTTAAGAAAAAAAGTAAGTAGAATATCACCATAATATTTGTATTATTAATCAAACATACTATAACATTAATACAAGCTATTTTGGTGCCTAAAAATAGAGATTGTGTACCATTTTGTCCAAAAATCTCCATGTCTTAAACAGTGATTTACAGCCAGAATGGCCCACAAATTCCTATTTTTGGACACACAAATTACCCAACTGAACCGCTACAATTTTCATATTATAGAACAAACAACTGTTTTAATTGTATACATTAGATTTACTATTTGTACTTTCCACACCACTAGCTTACTTTTTTTTGTCATCTGAACCCCAGTTTAGTAACACATAAATTCAAGAATACCTATCCCTACTAGATGTAGTTCCCAATGCACAATCACACACCATTACATACAGCTTTATCATCTTACTCAAACACTCATGCACACAGCACACATACATTCCAGAACACCCCAACCTATATCTTCTTTATTTTTTTCAACAGACCCTAAAGAATGCCTACCAAAAGTTAAGTCCGTAGAAAGCAACGCAAAAGTAGAGCAAATGAAAATAAAAGTGTCCAACATAAGCATCCATCTCTAGCAGAATTTGTAAAAAAAAAGTTGAAACAAAACAGCTAATACAGTCATTTAGTGAAACACAAGAAGTTTCAAGTACAAAAACTTTGCCTCCTCTATTAAAATGCAAAACAAACCAAAAAACAATTAACAGAAAATCAGCTATCACTACAGATAAAACTACTTCTTCAAATTTTAATATAGTGCTAAGTAAGCATACCAAGAAAAGTATTTTAGCCAAAATGTACAGTCACAAGGTCCTTCAAAATCTTATAAAAACAGGAGAGAAATCAGGTTCAATGCTTAAAACCTATCGTAGGAATTTAATCTTAGAAGCGTTGATGGACAGTGCAATTCTTCTGAAAAGAAAGTGATTTATTTTACTGTTAAACAAAATGAAACCACTAACAAAACTAATAACTAAATTACAAAAAAGACTTCTCAATAAGCGAAATGTCAACAGAAAGAACTTCTTAAGTATCTGCGGAGGTGAATGAAATCACACTACGAGCACAGAACCATATTTTAATGAAGAAGCGTACAAACAAAAGCAAACAAATACAATTGCCATACATAGCAGTGGTCGAGGTTATGAAAAAGTGAATAATACCATAATGGAACAAGAAGTACTCCTTACAAAAATATGCCCTGAAAACTTAGAGTTACCCCTCCATTCAACTGAATAAGAACGTCTAGTGTACAAATGGCCATGTATGTCAATGTGTAACATTCCCAAACAATGTTTCAAATCTTTACGCCAATTCCTCAATAAATATGTAAAAAGCAAAGACAAAATCAAAATTAAATTACTGCAAAATTTGGATACCTGTCCAGTGCGCACAGGACTACAAGGACATTCATTGGCCTGCATTACAGGACCTACTTGTAAAACCACTTTCCATGATATCAAAAGGATATCAACACATCATTCAACTATAAGAAATCTAGTCTATAAACTGTACTATGCTAAAAGTCCTGCTTTAGCACTAGCAAAGTTAAATAACATCCTTCTACATGGTACAGCAAAAGACCTACTTGAAGAAATTCACTATATCCAGAAAAAATATTTTGGAAGTGAAAGCCATTTACAGAATGAAATAGCTTTAAACCTATTAAGCAACAATTCTACACATGGCAACTTTTTGCTGAACACATACAAAAAAGAAATACTAAAATTGAAAAGTACATCAGCTGAAGTACCAAACCATGTATGTGTATGTTGCCGTAGAACATTTTACAAAAGTAACACAAAAACTGTAGACCTATCATACATAATAGAAGACAATGAAGATTCTAAATGGTTTGAATTAGCTCTCTACCTTGTAGCAGAAAACAAATACGAAATAACTGAGCCCTTAATACTTTGCAGTTACTGCACTACAAAACTTGACAACAACCAAACTCCTTCACGTGCTATCACAAACAATTTGGAATTATACCCAGTACCAAAACCCCTACAACAACTTAATTTATATGAGAGCATCATAATTCAAACAGTACACCCATTTCAAGCAATAATACGCCTTCAACCAAAAACAGCAAAATTACCTCCTTCTGAATTGGTAAAAGGCATTCGTAGAAAAGTAGTTTATTTACCATTAGATCTAAAAGAAAATGTGCATACTCTAGGAGTGCAACATCCAATGCAGCAATCTTTAATTATCTTAGTAAATGGAGTACCTACAAAAGACAAAAAAATATGGCAACAGCTGGTAAATTTATATAAAGTTAGACAAGCCTTCCAATATCTTAAAGAGAATAATGAATATTACAAAGAAATTAATATTGGAGAAAACTTGAAAGATACAACTGAAATAATTCAAGAAACACAAGAAGCTGGTCAATTTGAGCTACTAGATCCTGCTACAATATCAAATACTTTAGACCATTATACAATTCATCCTTTGCACTGTAATGACACCGTAGAAAATGCACTGGAAATTTACCAAATGCGTCAAACAAAAGGATCGCCAATCAGCATATGGGAAAAAAGTATAGAAGCACCTGCTTTTCCTCTACTCTTTCCTACTGGCAAAGGAGGAAGGTATGATGATAGACCTATTCAAATATCAGCTTCAGAATACCGCACATTACGGATGTATTCTGAAGATCCCAGATTTAGACAAAATGTGGAATACATATTCCACCTACTCTTTGAAAGTGAACTAGCAACTTTATGTTACGGAGTTGCACACATATTAAAATCAGGATCACACTTTCAAAATATGACAGCTACACAATTATTAGAAAAAGTGCAACAAAAGGATGAGGTTTTATAATTAAATATTACAAATCTATTAGCAAATATGCGTGGTACTAAAGAGTACTGGTTTCGACGTCATGGAGATGTATGTTGTATGATCAGAAACCTTGGCCCACCCACTTGGTTTGTTACATTAAGTTGTGCAGAATATGCATGGGAATATTTACATGATTTCCTACGCATATCAAATAAAAACAAAACAAACATAGATATACTAACACCTGGAGAACTTTGTTCTTTGGATCCTGTTAATGTTTCAAGATATTTTCACCATCGCTTCATTGCTATGCTACATTTTATTTGTAATAATACTGTTCCTCCCCTTGGAGAAGTGCAACACTTCTTTTGGAGAAAAGAATACCAAGCCAGAGGAGCACCACATAGCCACACGCTTTTATGGATTAAATATGCTCCTAAATTTGGTCAAGACAGTGATGCCACTGTTTTACAGTTTATTGAAAAATATGTCACTTGTGAAATTCCATCAGAAGCCACAAATAGTGATCTTCATGCACATATTTTACAATTTCAAAGACACAAATGTGGAAAATATTGTCGTTGCAAATACAAAAACAAAGGGAAATACTACACCAAATGCCGATTTGGTTTCCCTAGACCAGTTACAAATGCAGGTCAAGTGAACAACCTCATGTCTTCAGTTAGACATAGTGTTAAAGGTAAGTCACCTAAAAATACATATTACATAAAGAGAAAAGAAGACGAAAAATATATCAATGATTATAATGCAATCATTGCCCACTTATGGAATGCAAACATAGATGTGCAGTACATTGCAGACAATTCTACTGCAGTTGCACGATATGTCATAGCATACCTAACTAAAGCAGAAAAGACAGAGCTCCAAGACCTCTGGAATGACCTGTCATCAGATAAAACAGTATCTCAGAAATTATACAGCTTGGGCATAAAAATGCTCACCCATAGAGAATGTGGATCATATGAAGCAGCTGATCGTTTAACTGGTACTGCATTGTATGGTAAATCTGAAAATATAGTATGGCTAAGTCTTGGTCCAGCTAAATCTAGAAAAAGAGTTCTAAAATCATATGAAGAAACAATAGCCAAACATGATCCCAACAGCCAAGACATTTTAAAAAACCATTTATTGGACACATACTACTCAAACAGAAGTAATACTTTGCAAAACATGTGTCTATACCACATAGCCCAAAACTACACATACAAAAATAATATGAAACCTGATGAAAAAAAAGGTAAATATAGAGTAACAAACTGTGAAGGCAGCTTAGTTAAACTCACTAAACCAAATTTAATTAATCATATCAAATTGTCATTAAAGACTCCTCAACATAAAGAAGTATATTACATGTCCCTGCTACAACTCTTCAAACCATGGAGAAAAGAAGAACAATTACTAGATAACTATGACTCATATGAGGATGCTTTCAAAGCAAATGAAAGCACTATAACTGATGTAAACTTTACACAGTACAAAACAATGTTGCACAATGAACAGCACCACAAAGAAGAACTCCAAGCCCAACTAGATAAGGACACTCTTGACAGTAGTCAACCTTCTGTAACAGGAAGCCAAGAACCACTGGGAGAATCACTAATAGTAAATGAGGCAGAATTAGCTCTGATAGAAGTAGAAAACACCATGTGTCAGTATGAAGATAAGGAAGACTTAACTATACTACAATCAAAACTAAACAATGAGCAAAGTAGCATTTTTCAAGAAGTAACAAAACAAATTGCAAATGGTGTAAAACATGAAAATAAAGAATGTTCCTGCCATAATTATAAACCTATACTACTGTACGTCAGTGGTGAAGCTGGTTCTGGCAAAACATTCCTAATCAAAATCATTAGTAAGTTCCTTCAACAATTGACAAACAACAAACTGTCAGCTGTTGTCAATGCCCCCACAGGTTTAGCTGCCTACAACATAGGTGGTGTTACATTACACCGATTACTACTATTACCAGTAGAACACCAGAACAGATTAGACTATTACAAACTTTCTGCAGAAGCTGCAATGGAATTACGCAGAGTATTGAAACAAATGAAAATGCTACTAATAGATGAAGTGAGCATGGTCTCCAACCTGATGTTAACTTTGATTCACCTCAGATTACAAGAAGTACTCAAAACAAACTATGAAGAGCTCTTTGCAGGAAAACACATTATTGTTTTTGGAGATCTGCTTCAATTAACACCAGTAAAAGGTGAGCCTATTTTTAAAACATTAGGACACAAACTCTGCCGTAAAACTGTTGGCAGCATTGGAAATGTCAACCTTTGGCAACATTTCCAATACAGAGAATTAACAGAAAACATGCGGCAATCTGCAGATCCCACTTATGCCAACATTTTAAAAAGTATCAGCGTTGGTATACTTTATAAAGAAGCAGAAGGAATATTGAAAAGCCGGCACATTAATGCACTTTATGGCGATAATGCATGTGCTACAGATGTTATGGAACAATTAGCCCACAAAAATGTCAATTGTATGGCCTTAATGCAAGCTGTTTCAAATTCAATGAAATCATGCTAAGTAAAGAAATGCAACCAATCATGGAAATTAGCGCCACAGACAAACTAGATGTTCATGGTATGACACTACCCATGTGTGACCAAGCCACAACAAGACTAAATAGTTTAGAAAAATCAATCTCAAACACAGCAGGCTTAGAAAAGATATTAAAATTATCCTTAAATTGCAGAGTAATGCTTAAATGTAACTTTGACGTGGACCAAGGACTAGTTAATGGAGCACTGGGTACAGTTGTTGGCTTTCAAACATACCCACGCGACAACAAAATTCAGTTTGTCAATATACTCTTTGACAATCTTTCAGAAGTAAAAAGGATAGGACGCTCAACAGCTAGATTCCTTCTCTTCAAAGATATGTATGTACGCAGAGAACAGTTTTCTCTAACTCTTGCATATGCAGTCACGATTCATAAATCACAAGGTCTTACCCTAGACAAAGCAATGATAGATATTGGTAACACAGTGTTTAAAGAAGGCATGAGCTATGTAGCACTATCACGCTTACGTACACTTGACGGTCTATTTCTAATCAACTTTGATGCAAGTAAAATAAACGCTGATATTCCTTGCATTTTAGAATACAATAGACTTCGCTCACTATACACCCCCCACCTAAACACATATTCTGTTCCACAAAAAGTAAAACGTTATAAAAGAAAAATAAATCAAACAGAAATGCAACACGATGTCACTTCAAATCCTCCAAAGAGAGTAAAAGAAACTAATACTTCATCAAGTACCACAAACAAAAAAGAATCAATTAGGGAAAGTAAACCAAGTACTTCTTTAAAGAAGGAAGACAAACTCCAAAAAAGGCAGTTAGATACAGAACTACCTGGACCATTTAAATTCTCAAATATAGTTGGTGTAAGTTGCTACGCAAATGTAGCAATGAATATTCTATTTCAATTACCACCAATTGTTGACAATATTTACTTACACAGTATAGACCCATTGTGTTTGCAAATGTTAGTACTTCACAGAAAAGCAGCAAACAATCCTGACAACACGTATAGTGTTTTTGGAATAAGACAACAATTGGACTACTGTGCTGGAATGGTGAAATTCACTATAAATTCACAGGAAGATCCACAATCCAAAAACATACCTATAAATGAAATCTTTCAGATTTCATGCATGTGGAAACATACATGCACTCTCTGCAACAATGTGACACAAGAAGAAATCCCCAATGAACGCTACATATATATATATATCAATACCAAATTGTGAATCCATTCCATTTCAACGACTTGTACAAAATGCAAACCATGGTAGATTATGCTCTACCTGCAATTCAGATAATCGCTCCACGTTAGTAATACAAACACATAGTAAATACATAACACTAATGCTTCTACGTTACAATGCAGATGGTACCAAAAACAACTGCAAGCTGACTGGATTCACACATGGTCAAATATCACTTGGTAAGAAAACCTTCACAACAATAGGTATAATCTACCACACAGGAGCCACAACCAATTCAGGGCACTACACTGCATATATAAAAAAGAAATGTGGATGGTTTGAATGTAATCATAGTACCATTACTCTAAAGCAGAGATTACCAGGAAATCTTACAAACGCTTATTTGATGTTCTTAAAACCAAAATTTGATAACTAAACTGTATTTAAACCCTAAGTAAACTTGTGTTAAAAAAATATAAACTGTTAGAATACTCCAAAAGCTATCTAACTGCTCAAAGATTCTACAACAACTAATCAGATAAATGAATACCACTAAATTAGACCAAAAAATATACAGTTAGAATACGCCAATTGGTATCTAACTGTCCCAAAATTTAACAATATCCAAATAGATAAATCAATACCACTAAAATATATCAAAAAAATAGACAGTTAGAATACGCCAATTGGTATCTAACTGCTCCAAAATTTTATAATATCAAAACAAATAAATAATATGTTACTGCTCCAAAAAAATACAACAAGCCAAAGTATTAAGCATTAGCCAGAAACAACAAGTGAACACTGAAAACAAACAAACAAATAAACTGTAGCATAACAGAAAAAGGTTTTTTTTTTAATCCAACATGGATTTTTTTTTCTCCCACAGACCCAATGATTTTAGCAACAAATACAGAAACTGAGCAAATTGCACAGTACTCTGATTTGTAATCTACTAAATATGAGGGTCCAAAAAAAAAAAAGTATATTGATTATACAATGTAATAAGTCATTACAAAATACTAATACTAACATGCTATTTTCTTTTATCACAGAAATTAACAAGAAAAACATGGCCTCCCATTACTAGACCAAACAGTAAGTATACAATAATAAGGAGAACCATAGCAGCATATCACATCCATAGTATCTAATACCTTTGTTCCTTATACATTTGTTAACACATTCAAGTTATAAGCAAATATGAATGTGATATGCTGCGGTGGTTGTTGCCAGGGCATAGAGTCATGGGTGCATGGCCAAGTGGCCATGCACCCAAGACTCTATGCCCTGGCAACAACCATCGCAGCATATCACATCCATAGAGTCAAACATTTCAACTATGGTCTATGGAAAATGTTAATGTCTGCGGACATTATGAGTGTTCTTAGAACACTTTCAACTTGCCAGCGAACAATACGGACAGTGTTTTCAGGGTACCCCCTACGAACATTTCAGAACAACGCGATAGTTCTTAGAACACTTTCAACTTGACAACGAACAATACGGACAGTGTCCTCAGGACACCCCCATTTTGTTTATTTGCGAACATTTCAGGACACTGCGAGTGTTCTTAGAACACATTCAACTTGCCAGCGAACAATACGGACTACGCCTTCAGGACACCCCCTACGAACATTCCAGGACACCGTGAGTGTTCTTAGAAACGTCTTCAGAACACCTCCATTTTGTTTTTTTGCGAACATTTCAGGACATCGCGAGTGTTCTTAGAACACATTCAACTTGACAGAGAACAATACGGACAGCGTCCTCAGAACACCCCCATTTCGTTTATTTGCGAACATTTCAGGACACCATGAGTGTTCTAAGAACACATTCAACTTGACAGAGAACAATACGGACAGCGTCCTCAGGACACCCCCATTTTGTTTATTTGCAAACATTTCAGGACACTGCGAGTGTTCTTAGAACACATTCAACTTGCCAGCGAACAATACGGACTACGCCTTCAGGACACCCCCTACGAACATTCCAGGGCACCGGGAATGTTCTTAGAAACGTCTTCAGAACACCTCCATTTTGTTTATTTGCGAACATTTCAGGACACCGCGAGTGTTCTTAGAACACATTCAACTTGACAGAGAACAATACGGACAGCGTCCTCAGGACACCCCCTACGAACATTCCCCAGACACCGCGAGTGTTCTTAGAAGCGTCTTCAGAACACCACCATCTTGTTTATTTGCGAACATTTCAGGACACCGCGAGTGTTCTTAGAACACATTCAACTTGACAACGAACAATACGGACAGTGTCCTCAGAACACCCCCATTTCGTTTATTTGCGAACATTTCAGGACACCATGAGTGTTCTAAGAACACATTCAACTTGACAGAGAACAATACGGACAGCGTCCTCAGGACACCCCCATTTTGTTTATTTGCAAACATTTCAGGACACCGCAAGTGTTCTTAGAAGACATTCAACTTGACAGAGAACAATACGGACAGCGTCCTCAGGACACCACCATTTTGTTTATTTGTGAACATTTCAGGACACCGCGAGTGTTCTTAGAACACATTCAACTTGTCAGCCACAACCCCATTCATATTTGCAAACATTTCAGGACACAGCGAGTGTTCGACAACGTCTTGAGAACACCCCCATTTTGTGTATTTGCGAACAATTCAGGACACCACGAGTGTTCTTAGAACATATTCAACTTGACAACGAACAATACGGACAGTGTCCTCAGGACACCCCCATTTTGTTTATTTGGGAACATTTCAGGACACTGCGAGTGTTCTTAGAACAGTTTCAGTTTGCTTGCGAACAAAACGGACACATATTGAGTCCTCAGAACACCCCCCATTCAGTTTATTTAGAACATTTCAGACACCCGTGATGTCCGCAGACAAATCGAACACAAAAAGAACGTCTAACACATAAAAAACACAACTTTCATCCTATGTGGCAACACCGAACTTCTTCCACACCCACTACCCTGGCCATCTGCCATGGGCAACTCACTGACACCCTCTAATTCAGTAAAAAACCTTGGATGCACCCTAGACTCTGACTTAACACTTTTGTGCCAAGTCAACAACGTCTCAAAGTCCTGCCACTACCACCTTAAAACTCTTAGGGGCATTTTTCCATGCCTCTCCTTTCCCAACAGACTCTCTGCGGTTCAATCAATTGTTATATCAAGACTGGACTACGCTAACCCCCCCTCTACCTCAGAGTCCACGCATACCAACTGACTAAACTACAAAGAGCACAAAACGCTGCAGCCAAACTGCTACTAGCGCTTGGCCCTAGAGACCACATCTCCCCAGCCCTCAAATCTCTGCACTGGCTTCCAGTTGCCCAAAGGGTGACCTTCAAAACTTTATGCATTTCTCACCGAGCACTGCATAAAACCAGACCTCAATCTTCAAGACAAACTAAAACCCTATCACCCTGCACGTAATCAGCCGGCCTCCTAGTCATACCAAAAACAAACTCAGACAGGTTATGCAGATCATCATTCTCAGCCATGGCCCCCACGCTGTGGAACGCACTCCCACCCCACATCCGACTCACTGAAGACCTCATGTCTTTCCGCAAATTACTGAAAACTTGGCTCTTCCCCTAAAACCGACCCCGAACTCAAACTAACTCAAACTGGATAACAGCATCTCAATGACTTTTGCCCTTATGCTAGATCATAAATAGTGATGCAGCATCATGATCCGAGCGAGAAATCGAAAACTAATAACCTCTAAGGTTAGCTAAAAAGGACAAACAAAATAGAATGAGTAAAAAGGATCAAACCTGCGTGGTGGATAAAAAGAATAAGTTGGACGAGAGCAGTAGAGTGGCTGAAATTAATTAAATGGACGAAATAAATGTAATGGACAAGATTATCAATGTTGGCAAGAGGAATCAAAGGGATAACAGCAATTCAACTAACCCAAACTACTTGATCATAAATAACAATAAAACAAATAACAATACAACATCAAGATCCAGGCGAGAAATTGAAAACTAATAACCTCCAATGTAAACTAAAAAGGACAAACAGAATAGAATGAGTAAAGTGGATCAAAGCAGTGTAGTGGATAAAAATAATAAATTGTATGATAGAAGTAAAGCGGTTGAAATTTATGAAATGGATGAAATGATTGCAATGGACGAAAGGAGCAAAATGAACGAAAGGAATAAAGTGAAGAGGATGGAAAGATGAATACAGGAGACGGATGAGTGCACAGACAGATGGAGAGCACGGAACAGATTGAGTGCAAGCGACAAGTGACGTGGGCTGAACCGATAATGCAAGATGAATGAACAAAGTGAGTGGAGCGGATGAAGTCGGTGGAGTGGATAAAGCGCGTAAAGCGGATGAGTGTATAGAGCCGATGAGTGCGTGGAGCGGATGAGGGCGTGGAGCAGATGAGTGTGTGGAGCGGATGTAGAGTGCTGAGCAGATGTAGGGTGTGGTGGTGGTGAGCCGATGTAGGGTGCTGAGCGGATGTAGGGTATAGCACGGGTGCCGAGCGGGTGTAGAGTGCAGAGCGGGGGTAGAGTGCGGAGCAAAGGGGTGAAGTGTTTGGAAGGAACGGGTGTAGTAGGTGGAAGAAACAGGTGAAGTGGTTGGAAGGAACGGGTGTAGTAGGTGGAAGAAACGGGTGAAGTGGGTGGTAGGAACGGAGGATCGATCTGGAAGAACGGGTGATGTATATGGACAAGACAGGTAAAGTATGTTGAAGGAACGGGTGAAGTATGTGGATAAAATGTGTCAAGTATGCTGAATGGAACAGGTGAAGGGGATGGATCAAGTGAAAAATGTGGTTGGAACGGAGGAAGTATGGGTTGGAACGAGTGAAGGGGGCGTGGCCGGCGCGCATGGAGTGAGGACAAACATCCCCAGCGCACCTGCCCGAGATCCTACAACGGACCGAACCGTTCAGCTTCAACACGATGTACAGACACAAATAGGGGTGCAGCGAGGAGAAGAACCGTTTCCTCACCCTCGGTGAAGATCCTGTGCAAAATCGGACCGAGATAGTCGGTAAACGGAGCGGGCAAAGACGTGACCCCCCCGCCCGACAAGATGGCGGCGCCTGCGGTTTCCATCGGAACTGCACAGCGGAGGAGAGGATAGCCTTCAGGCTGCAGGAAGTAAGGCCCGATACTTCCAGCCCTGCGCGCTGACTGCACCCTGGAGGGAGCGGATCCCTGCTGCAGACTACAGCCGGCGTCTTTGCCACTCAGATCGCGGCTCGCGGCGGGGACGGCACCGAAAGACGAAAGAGCTGAGGAAGGAGGAAGGCGGAGAGACGGACCACGACACGCGGCCTCCAAGAGCTGTCGCCGACCACCAAGGCCCCACTCGTGAAGCAGAGACGAGGAGCCCGAGCACCATCTGCAGGGAGGAGGAGGAGTGGGCCGGGAGGTGCACCTAGCTGGAATCGCCGGCCCTAGGAACATCGGGAAGTGGACGGCTCCCGACTGACAGTGAGTCACCAAAGCCCCTCGCCCACTGAACGGCCCACGGGGCAACAGGACAGAGATCCCGGGGGCAGCCTGGAAGGCCTGAGGTGGCACGAAGGACCTAAAAGTGCACAAAAAATGAGTAGCGTCTGAATGCCCCCAGACAAGTTGCAATTTGAGTGCCTGGTTACATGCTTCTGGGCCAGCACTTAACGGAGGGCCTCCGCCATGAGTGGGAGGGAAGCGAAGTCATGGGAGGCTGGTTGCAATAGATCCAGTCCTCCACACGACACATTGGGCCTCACAAAAGACTGCTTATTAATGTGCCATAGACCGAAGGCCTGGACACAGAACAAAGAACAGAATTGCAGCTACACTGACACGCAGCAATCGCAAGCACACATGGGACTAGGAGCGCAGCACGCCCATCTACAACAAACGACTTAAAGACCCCCTAACCCAGATAAGGCTGCCACTAATTTCGCAATCAGCGCAGAGTAACTGTCCCCCGAGACAGGCTGAGGGAAGAACCCGGAGATAAGGGATGTCACCCCCCAAGAACAAACCGAAAGCAGTGACAATGGACACCTTTACCACGGTTAGACCCAAACAGCAACTGGGAGCAGGGGCTGAGGATGATCCAACAACCAAGGAAGATGATCCCACGAACATGCAAGTGCTACAGGCCATAGCGGCGCTACGCACGTCCATCGAAACCAGAATAGACGAAATCAAATCGGGCATGCAGTTGATGAGGCAAGACGCCCGAAATCTCACTGAAAGGGTGACCACAGTGGAAGCAACACTACGAGACAATGTTGGCAGCACGACAGAGCTTAAATCTAAGGTCCAGGAACTTGAACTGCAAGTAGCGCGGCTGGAAGCGCGGTCAGAAGATGAGGAAGGGCGCGCCAGCCGCTGCAACATTCGAATCCTGGGGGTCCCAGAAGACATGGAGGGCTCGAATCCAACAGAATTTATAAAGACAATGCTATTGCAAGAAATTGGGGCTGGCAAACTCACCCAGGGTTTTTCGATAGAACGGGCCCATAGGTCATTGCAGAAAAGACCTCCCTCGGGTTCGCGCCCGCGCCCGATAATTGCAAAAGTCTTCAATTTCCGAGACAGAGAGACAATATTGAGATTTTCGAGGGAGGGCGGAGAAATCGAAAGGCAGGATGCCAAAATAGTCATCTATCCAGACTATACCCCTGCGGTGCAACGGGCTTGTGCCGGTGAAAGCAAGACTACGCAAGCTAAACTTCAAGTACATGCTAATGTACCCCTCGCGCCTTAAAGTATTGTACAAGGGTAAAGATATCTTCCTAGAGACTCCAGCATCTGCAAATATGTGGCTTGAAGACAACAACCTCGCAGATGATGAGGGAAGAAAGGCGAAGGAGGTCACAAGCCACTGAATACCCCAAGCAACAGGAATATGACCAAGGAGCGCATACCCAAAGAATGAACCATCGGACCGTATTAAGATTTACAACACCTTGTAAGCCACAACGGGCAGGAGCGCACCTACCCACACGTGCGACGACGAAGCCGACACAACCCCTGGAACACGTGTAGGCCGACTGCCAACACACTACCTGGACCAGGAGGGCTGAAAGGCCTGAGAGGCTCAGGTGGCCCTGAGCGCTGAAAGTTAGAGGCAACTTCTGGGGGCAGCTTAAAGTTGGTTTGTTGTTTCCATTCACTAGAATGAAGGTTGTTATTGTTAGTAAGTCTCCTGGTGACACTGATGGGGTAGGAAGAGGGGAGCGGGGGAAGAGAGCGGCCCGAGCCCCGATCCAGACACCGGCTGACCTCAGGGAAGTCGGCTCAGGCCCGTGGGCAGCTGGGGAGGAGAAACGGGAGAACACCGTAACCCGCATTGAACCACCATGGCTACGACCACATTCAACATAATGTCATGGAATGTAAGAGGCTTGAACACTTACCTCCTCAGGAATAGAGTTAAAATCTACCTATACAGAAAAGGGGTGATGATAGCATTGCATCAGGAGACCCACTGCACAGTGGACTCTATGACCAAACTCCAAACGCATTGGGGAGGGCAGGGATTTGGCACCACTTACTCTAAATATATACACACAGCTCCCGCTCCGTGTGGTCAAATCGGAGATAGACCCGGAAGGCAGGTTTGTTATAATATGGGGATTCATTGAACAGGAAGCAATATGCATTATGAACTCATATCTCCCTAATAACAATATACCGACATATCTAAACACACTGTACCCCAGAGTCGCACAGTATAGAAACAACCTTTTCATCTGGGGAGGAGACTTTAATTGTGTCCATGACCCAATGCTGGACAGGTCCGCACCTCATCCAAAAGGCCCATCAACGGCTACGACGGCTCTGGCCGCCATGCTGGACGGGCTAGACATGGCGGATATATGGCGTGAAAAGCACCCAGGAACACGTGGATACTCATACTACTCATCCCCACATACCCTACACACCAGATTAGATTATATCCTCACAGGTAGGGAACACCTGTACCGGGTGGAGGGGGCACAGTACTTGGGACGGACCATCTCTGACCACTCCCCGCTCCTAGTGACATGGAATCACAGAGGACCCAGACCCCCAATTCCTATGTGGAAGATGCCTACGGAGGCTCTGAAAGACCCAGCCTTCAAGGAGGAATTACGAGACTCTATTGATGCCTATCTAGAGGTTAACATGGGAAGTGTAGACCACATAAGCACAGTGTGGGACGCTCTGAAAGTAGTAGCTAGGGGAGAAATCATTGCGAAGGCAGGGGGCATCAGGAGGCTGTTCAGAAAAGAACTAGATCAAGTAGAGCGGGAAATCGAAAAGCTGGAAGCCACTCCCATAAACACCCAACAGGGGGAGGCGGAGCTGCAGAAGTTGAGGGTGAGGAACACAAATGCGTGGAACAGACTAGAAAAGTTTGACTATACTGCCAAGACGAATAGAGCACACATTGAGGCGGACATGCTGGGCAGGTTACTGGCCTGGCTCTGCCAGAAGGAGCACCCCAGACACACCATCACCTCAATACAGGATGCAGAAGGGCACCACACACAGCAGAGCATAAATGACACATTCACACATTTGTATGCACACCTATACTCACACGAGGAACTGGTCCCCCAGGAACGGCTAACAGAAACACTGGAGGAGATAGGGCTCCCCAGGTTGTCCCCAGAACAATCCAACTCCCTTGAAGCAGAAATCCCACCTGAAGATATCACTGAAGCTATCAGATCCTTGGCCACATGTAAGGCACCTGGTACTGATGGGCTAACCACAGAGTTTTACAAAACATATGAGTCCTCCTTGACCCCCCTGCTACATGCGGTCTACCAAGAGGCGTATGAAGAAGGCATACTGCTCGAAAGCATGAGAGAGACGCTTGTTGTCCTGATTCTTAAGCCCAATAAACCACCAGAACAATGTGACTCATATCGGCCCCTTGCAATGCTAAATTATGATGTTAAAATTCTAACCACGATTTTGGCAAGGCGGCTGTCCAGAATAATAGGAGACATAATACACACCGATCAGTGTGGCTTTGTACCAGGCCGCAACACATCCATGAACTTGCGCAGGCTGCAACACGTTATAGCACAAACTGATAATGAATAGGACTCTTACGCACTTCTGTCTCTGGGTGCAGTTAAAGCATTTGATTCCATCTATTGGGAGTGGCTAGTTGCGGTGCTCAGGGAGTTCAGCTTTGGTCCTGGGTTTATTAGGTGGATTAATATCCTGTACACTAATCCTAGGGCAAGAGTGAAGACTGGGAAGCATGTGTCAGAGGCCTGGGGCATACATAGAGGGACTAGACAGGGCTGTCCACTATCCCCAATGCTTTACATATTAGGACTGGAACCCATAGCCATATACTTTAGAAAGCAGTTTTTTGATGCAGGTATAAGACTGGGAGGCGTGGACCACATCATCTCACTCTATGCAGACGATGCCCTTCTGTATGTTCGGGACCCGCACCTCAACGTGCCGACCATGCTCGAGGTATTGGATAACTATTCCAGGGTCTCTGGGATACACTTCAGCAAGCTGAAGTCCTGCCTGTTCCCCCTAGCGGCACTGAAACATGTGGACGTGGAGGCACTCCCTGCAGTGGGGATCAGTTGGCAGACCACATCATTCCGATACCTCGGAAGGCTACTTAATGCACACCCCTGCGCTAATGCATGAACGCAACACAAAGACAGCACTTCCGGCTTTGTGCAAATCAATGAACTTTTGGGCGAAACTCCCCCTTTCAATGATGGGCAGGGCCTCGATAGTCAAAATGATCGTCCTTCCACGATTCCTCTATGGGTTCCAAAATGTACACTACTATATTCACAAGCCCTTCTTCCGACTGCTTGCGACCATAGTGCGAGAGTTCTTATGGGGGAAAGGCAGACATAGGATAGCGCTGTCGTCGCTGGTATTGCCATATAGAAGGTGGAATTCAACTTCCGAACCTAGAGGGATACTACCTGGCAGCACAGCTTAGTTTTGTGACCAAGTGGCTGGATGATAAACCCACATCAGAAACACCACTGCTGCAAGCCCTGATACCTCTGTTCCACCAGAAGGAGCTGATCTGGGCACCGACCAAACTACTGGGCACCATACCGTTTCTGGCTGATCTTGGGAGGAAAATCTGGCACAGAGTGAAAACGCTTACTCACTTGCGAAACCCCTACGTCCCGGAAATACCACTGATCACAGACCTATGCACGACCAACTCAGACCTGAAACAAATCAGACTATGGGAAAGGGAAGGGGTCTACACCTGTGGAGACCTGTATGATGAGTGCACCTTTAGAGAGTTGGCTTCGTTACAGGAGAAAGAAGGAATTTGCCCTGGCCAATTCCTATGGTATCAAAAACTCTGCACCATAGCTCGACACAAATGGGAAACATGGCCTGAAGAACCAGAAACAGATCCATTCCTAACACTAATGTACAATTTAGGGGAGGGCTACAGACCCAAATCTCAAATATACAGCCACCTAAGCAACATACCTAATCCTCAGAGTATGGAAATGAAAAACAAATGGGAAAGGGACACAGGCAGAGAAATGACTGAGGAGGAGTGGAATAGAGGTCTTGCGGTTCCCAGAGAGGTATCCAGGAATCATAGATTCAGACAGATCCAGCTAAATATACTATGCAGAACCTATCTGACCCCATGCCGATTAGCTAAATTCAATCAGCAGACACAATCAACCTGCATCTGGTGCATGGGGGAAAAAGCGGATCTGATCCACATGCTATGGGAATGCCCCAAAACTAGAACCTTGTGGGACAAAGTGAAACATGCATGTGAAAAAGCAGGCTTGGGCAAATACAACTGGACACCTGAGGAGTGCCTCCTAGGAACTTACCCCAGACCTGCCAAGCTTAAACATGCAATAAGACTCATGGACATATCATGCATACTGGCCAAAAGAACAATTGCAATGGCCTGGAAGAAGCCTGTGGGCCCACAATACAAACTATGGCACAATGAGACTGAACGATGGGTGCTAGCTGAGACCAAGGCATGGGAGGAATGTGTTGCTAGATCTACGGATGACTCTAGTATGTCACTCGAGGCATGGAAGGAACTCACTAGACATATGTTTCGCCCTTCTGATGATAAGCCCCCTTGAGCTAGAGCCTAGATTAGACCCACTCTCGGCTCACCCAAGGGTCAACCAAGGTTGCAGAACTGTGACAGATGGAAGCCCCCTGGGAACCATCCCCCTCTGATGTTGCCAGATGAATCCCCCATTTTGTTTATTTGTGAACATTTCAGGACACCGCGAGTGTTCTTAGAACACATTCAACTTGTCAGCCACAACCCCATTCATATTTGCAAACATTTCAGGACACAGCGAGTGTTCGACAACGTCTTCAGAACACCCCCATTTTGTGTATTTGCGAACAATTCAGGACACCGCGAGTGTTCTTAGAACATATTCAACTTGACAACGAACAATACGGACAGCGTCCTCAGGACACCCCCATTTTGTTTATTTGTGAACATTTCAGGACACTGCGAGTGTTCTTAGAACAGTTTCAGTTTGCTTGCGAACAAAACGGACACATATTGAGTCCTCAGAACACCCCCCATTCAGTTTATTTAGAACATTTCAGACACCCGTGATGTCTGCAGACAAATCGAACACAAAAAGAACGTCTAACACATAAAAAACACAACTTTCATCCTATGTGGCAACACCGAACTTCTTCCACACCCACTACCCTGGCCATCTGCCATGGGCAACTCACTGACACCCTCTAATTCAGTAAAAAACCTTGGATGCACCCTAGACTCTGACTTAACACTTTTGTGCCAAGTCAACAACGTCTCAAAGTCCTGCCACTACCACCTTAAAACTCTTAGGGGCATTTTTCCATGCCTCTCCTTTCCCAACAGACTCTCTGCGGTTCAATCAATTGTTATATCAAGACTGGACTACGCTAACCCCCCCTCTACCTCAGAGTCCACGCATACCAACTGACTAAACTACAAAGAGCACAAAACGCTGCAGCCAAACTGCTACTAGCGCTTGGCCCTAGAGACCACATCTCCCCAGCCCTCAAATCTCTGCACTGGCTTCCAGTTGCCCAAAGGGTGACCTTCAAAACTTTATGCATTTCTCACCGAGCACTGCATAAAACCAGACCTCAATCTTCAAGACAAACTAAAACCCTATCACCCTGCACGTACTCAGCCGGCCTCCTAGTCATACCAAAAACAAACTCAGACAGGTTATGCGGATCATCATTCTCAGCCATGGCCCCCACGCTGTGGAACGCACTCCCACCCCACATCCGACTCACTGAAGACCTCATGTCTTTCCGCAAATTACTGAAAACTTGGCTCTTCCCCTAAAACCGACCCCGAACTCAAACTAACACAAACTGGATAACAGCATCTCAATGACTTTTGCCCAAATGCTAGATCATAAATAGTGATGCAGCATCATGATCCGAGCGAGAAATCGAAAACTAATAACCTCTAAGGTTAGCTAAAAAGGACAAACAAAATAGAATGAGTAAAAAGGATCAAACCTGCGTGGTGGATAAAAAGAATAAGTTGGACGAGAGCAGTAGAGTGGCTGAAATTAATTAAATGGACGAAATAAATGTAATGGACAAGATTATCAATGTGGACAAGAGGAATCAAATGGATAACAGCAATTCAACTAACCCAAACTACTAGATCATAAATAACAATAAAACAAATAACAATACAACATCAAGATCCAGGCGAGAAATTGAAAACTAATAACCTCCAATGTAAACTAAAAAGGACAAACAGAATAGAAGGAGTAAAGTGGATCAAAGCAGTGTAGTGGATACAAATAATAAATTGTATGATAGAAGTAAAGCGGTTGAAATTTATGAAATGGATGAAATGATTGCAATGGACGAAAGGAGCAAAATGAACGAAAGGAATAAAGTGAAGAGGATGGAAAGATGAATACAGGAGACGGATGAGTGCACAGACAGATGGAGAGCACGGAACAGATTGAGTGCAAGCGACAAGTGACGTGGGCTGAACCGATAATGCAAGATGAATGAACAAAGTGAGTGGAGCGGATGAAGTCGGTGGAGTGGATAAAGCGCGTAAAGCGGATGAGTGTATAGAGCCGATGAGTGCGTGGATCGGATGAGGGCGTGGAGCAGATGAGTGTGTGGAGCGGATGTAGAGTGCTGAGCAGATGTAGGGTGTGGTGGTGGTGAGCCGATGTAGGGTGCTGAGCGGATGTAGGGTATAGCACGGGTGCCGAGCGGGTGTAGAGTGCAGAGCGGGGGTAGAGTGCGGAGCAAAGGGGTGAAGTGTTTGGAAGGAACGGGTGTAGTAGGTGGAAGAAACAGGTGAAGTGGTTGGAAGGAACGGGTGTAGTAGGTGGAAGAAACGGGTGAAGTGGGTGGTAGGAACGGAGGATCGATCTGGAAGAACGGGTGATGTATATGGACAAGACAGGTAAAGTATGTTGAAGGAACGGGTGAAGTATGTGGATAAAATGTGTCAAGTATGCTGAATGGAACGGGTGAAGGGGATGGATCAAGTGAAAAATGTGGTTGGAACGGAGGAAGTATGGGTTGGAACGAGTGAAGGGGGGCGTGGCCGGCGCGCATGGAGTGAGGACAAACATCCCCAGTGCACCTGCCCGAGATCCTACAACGGACCGAACCGTTCAGCTTCAACACGATGTACAGACACAAATAGGGGTGCAGCGAGGAGAAGAACCGTTTCCTCACCCTCGGTGAAGATCCTGTGCAAAATCGGACCGAGATAGTCGGTAAACGGAGCGGGCAAAGACGTGACCCCCCCGCCCGACAAGATGGCGGCGCCTGCGGTTTCCATCGGAACTGCACAGCGGAGGAGAGGATAGCCTTCAGGCTGCAGGAAGTAAGGCCCGATACTTCCAGCCCTGCGCGCTGACTGCACCCTGGAGGGAGCGGATCCCTGCTGCAGACTACAGCCGGCGTCTTTGCCACTCAGATCGCGGCTCGCGGCGGGGACGGCACCGAAAGACGAAAGAGCTGAGGAAGGAGGAAGGCGGAGAGACGGACCACGACACGCGGCCTCCAAGAGCTGTCGCCGACCACCAAGGCCCCACTCGTGAAGCAGAGACGAGGAGCCCGAGCACCATCTGCAGGGAGGAGGAGGAGTGGGCCGGGAGGTGCACCTAGCTGGAATCGCCGGCCCTAGGAACATCGGGAAGTGGACGGCTCCCGACTGACAGTGAGTCACCAAAGCCCCTCGCCCACTGAACGGCCCACAGGGCAAAAGGACAGAGATCCCGGGGGCAGCCTGGAAGGCCTGCGGTGGCACGAAGGACCTAAAAGTGCACAAAAAATGAGTAGCGTCTGAATGCCCCCAGACAAGTTGCAATTTGAGTGCCTGGTTACATGCTTCTGGGCCAGCACTTAACGGAGGGCCTCCGCCATGAGTGGGAGGGAAGCGAAGTCATGGGAGGCTGGTTGCAATAGATCCAGTCCTCCACACGACACATTGGGCCTCACAAAAGACTGCTTATTAATGTGCCATAGACCGAAGGCCTGGACACAGAACAAAGAACAGAATTGCAGCTACACTGACACGCAGCAATCGCAAGCACACATGGGACTAGGAGCGCAGCACGCCCATCTACAACCAACGACTTAAAGACCCCCTAACCCAGATAAGGCTGCCACTAATTTCGCAATAAGCGCAGAGTAACTTTCCCCCGAGACAGGCTGAGGGAAGAACCCGGAGATAAGGGATGTCACCCCCCAAGAACAAACCGAAAGCAGTGACAATGGACACCTTTACCACGGTTAGACCCAAACAGCAACTGGGAGCAAGGGCTGAGGATGATCCAACAACCAAGGAAGATGATCCCACGAACATGCAAGTGCTACAGGCCATAGCGGCGCTACGCACGTCCATCGAAACCAGAATAGACGAAATCAAATCGGGCATGCAGTTGATGAGGCAAGACGCCCGAAATCTTACTGAAAGGGTGACCACAGTGGAAGCAACACTACAAGACAATGTTGGCAGCACGACAGAGCTTAAATCTAAGGTCCAGAAACTTGATCTGCAAGTAGCGCGGCTGGAAGCGCGGTCAGAAGATGAGGAAGGGCGCGCCAGCCGCAGCAACATTCGAATCCTGGGGGTCCCAGAAGACATGGAGGGCCCGAATCCAACAGAATTTATAAAGACAATGCTATTGCAAGAAATTGGGGCTGGCAAACTCACCCAGGGTTTTTCGATAGAACGGGCCCATAGGTCATTGCAGAAAAGACCTCCCTCGGGTTCGCGCCCGCGCCCGATAATTGCAAAAGTCTTCAATTTCCGAGACAGAGAGACAATATTGAGATTTTCGAGGGAGGGCGGAGAAATCGAAAGGCAGGATGCCAAAATAGTCATCTATCCAGACTATACCCCTGCGGTGCAACGGGCTTGTGCCGGTGAAAGCAAGACTACGCAAGCTAAACTTCAAGTACATGCTAATGTACCCCTCGCGCCTTAAAGTATTGTACAAGGGTAAAGCTATCTTCCTAGAGACTCCAGCAGCTGCAAATATGTGGCTTGAAGACAACAACCTCGCGGATGATGAGGGAAGAAAGGCGAAGGAGGTCACAGGCCACTGAATACCCCAAGCAACAGGAATATGACCAAGGAGCGCATACCCAAAGAACGAACCATCGGACCGTATTAAGATTTACAACACCTTGTAAACCACAACGGGCAGGGGCGCACCTACCCACACGTGCGACGACGAAGCCGACACACCCCCCTGGAACACGTGTAGTCCGACTGCCAACACACTACCTGGACCAGGAGGGCTGGAAAGGCCTGAGAGGCTCGGGTGGCCCTGAGCGCTGAAAGTTAGAGGCAACTTCTGGGGGCAGCTTAAAGTTGGTTTGTTGTTTCCATTCACTAGAATGAAGGTTGTTATTGTTAGTAAGTCTCCTGGTGACACTGATGGGGTAGGAAGAGGGGAGCGGGGGAAGAGAGCGGCCCGAGCCCCGATCCAGACACCGGCTGACCTCAGGGAAGTCGGCTCAGGCCCGTGGGCAGCTGGGGAGGAGAAACGGGAGAACACCGTAACCCGCATTGAACCACCATGGCTAGGACCACATTCAACATAATGTCATGGAATGTAAGAGGCTTCAACACTTACCTCCGCAGGAATAGAGTTAAAACCTACCTATACAGAAAAGGGGTGATGATAGCATTGCATCAGGAGACCCACTGCACAGTGGACTCTATGACCAAACTCCAAACGCATTGGGGAGGGCAGGGATTTGGCACCACTTACTCTAAATATATACACACAGCTCCCGCTCCGTGTGGTCAAATCGGAGATAGACCCGGAAGGCAGGTTTGTTATAATATGGGGATTCATTGAACAGGAAGCAATATGCATTATGAACTCATATCTCCCTAATAACAATATACCGACATATCTAAACACACTGTACCCCAGAGTCGCACAGTATAGAAACAACCTTTTCATCTGGGGAGGAGTCTTTAATTGTGTCCATGACCCAATGCTGGACAGGTCCGCACCTCATCCAAAAGGCCCATCAACGGCTACGACGGCTCTGGCCGCCATGCTGGACAGGCTAGACATGGCGGATATATGGCGTGAAAAGCACCCAGGAACACGTGGATACTCATACTACTCATCCCCACATACCCTACACACCAGATTAGATTATATCCTCACAGGTAGGGAACACCTGTCCCGGGTGGAGGGGGCACAGTACTTGGGACGGACCATCTCTGACCACTCCCCGCTCCTAGTGACATGGAATCACAGAGGACCCAGACCCCCAATTCCTATGTGGAAGATGCCTACGGAGGCTCTGAAAGACCCAGCCTTCAAGGAGGAATTACGAGACTCTATTGATGCCTATCTAGAGGTTAACATGGGAAGTGTAGACCACATAAGCACAGTGTGGGACGCTCTGAAAGTAGTAGCTAGGGGAGAAATCATTGCGAAGGCAGGGGGCATCAGGAGGCTGCTCAGAAAAGAACTAGATCAAGTAGAGCGGGAAATCGAAAAGCTGGAAGCCACTCCCATAAACACCCAACAGGGGGAGGCGGAGCTGCAGAAGTTGAGGGTGAGGAACACAAATGCGTGGAACAGACTAGAAAAGTTTGACTATACTGCCAAGACGAATAGAGCACACATTGAGGCGGACATGCTGGGCAGGTTACTGGCCTGGCTCTGCCAGAAGGAGCACCCCAGACACACCATCACCTCAATACAGGATGCAGAAGGGCACCACACACAGCAGAGCATAAATGACACATTCACACATTTTTATGCACACCTATACTCACACGAGGAACTGGTCCCCCAGGAACGGCTAACAGAAACACTGGAGGAGATAGGGCTCCCCAGGTTGTCCCCAGAACAATCCAACTCCCTTGAAGCAGAAATCCCACCTGAAGATATCACTGAAGCTATCAGATCCTTGGCCACATGTAAGGCACCTGGTACTGATGGGCTAACCACAGAGTTTTACAAAACATATGAGTCCTCCTTGACCCCCCTGCTACATGCGGTCTACCAAGAGGCGTATGAAGAAGGCATACTGCTCGAAAGCATGAGAGAGACGCTTGTTGTCCTGATTCTTAAGCCCAATAAACCACCAGACCAATGTGACTCATATCGGCCCCTTGCAATGCTAAATTATGATGTTAAAATTCTAACCACGATTTTGGCAAGGCGGCTGTCCAGAATAATAGGAGACATAATACACACCGATCAGTGTGGCTTTGTACCAGGCCGCAACACATCCATGAACTTGCGCAGGCTGCAACACGTTATAGCACAAACTGATAATGAATAGGACTCTTACGCACTTCTGTCTCTGGATGCAGTTAAAGCATTTGATTCCATCTATTGGGAGTGGCTAGTTGCGGTGCTCAGGGAGTTCAGCTTTGGTCCTGGGTTTATTAGGTGGATTAATATCCTGTACACTAATCCTAGGGCAAGAGTGAAGACTGGGAAGCATGTGTCAGAGGCCTGGGGCATACATAGAGGGACTAGACAGGGCTGTCCACTATCCCCAATGCTTTACATATTAGGACTGGAACCCATAGCCATATACTTTAGAAAGCAGTTTTTTGATGCAGGTATAAGACTGGGAGGCGTGGACCACATCATCTCACTCTATGCAGACGATGTCCTTCTGTATGTTCGGGACCCGAACCTCAACGTGCCGACCATGCTCGAGGTATTGGATAACTATTCCAGGGTCTCTGGGATACACTTCAGCAAGCTGAAGTCCTGCCTGTTCCCCCTAGCGGCACTGAAACATGTGGACGTGGAGGCACTCCCTGCAGTGGGGATCAGTTGGCAGACCACATCATTCCGATACCTCGGAGTGCACATAATGCACACCCCTGCGCTAATGCATGAACGCAACACAAAGACAGCACTTCTGGCTTTGCGCAAATCAATGAACTTTTGGGCGAAACTCCCCCTTTCAATGATGGGCAGGGCCTCGATAGTCAAAATGATCGTCCTTCCACGATTCCTCTATGGGTTCCAAAATGTACACTACTATATTCACAAGCCCTTCTTCCGACTGCTTGCGACCATAGTGCGAGAGTACTTATGGGGGAAAGGCAGACATAGGATAGCGCTGTCGTCGCTGGTATTGCCATATAGAAGGTGGAATTCAACTTCCGAACCTAGAGGGATACTACCTGGCAGCACAGCTTAGTTTTGTGACCAAGTGGCTGGATGATAAACCCACATCAGAAACACCACTGCTGCAAGCCCTGATACCTCTGTTCCACCAGAAGGAGCTGATCTGGGCACCGACCAAACTACTGGGCACCATACCCTTTCTGGCTGATCTTGGGAGGAAAATCTGGCACAGAGTGAAAACGCTTACTCACTTGCGAAACCCCTACGTCCCGGAAATACCACTGATCACAGACCTATGCACGACCAACTCAGACCTGAAACAAATCAGACTATGGGAAAGGGAAGGGGTCTACACCTGTGGAGACCTGTATGATGAGTGCACCTTTAGAGAGTTGGCTTCGTTACAGGAGAAAGAAGGAATTCGCCCTGGCCAATTCCTATGGTATCAAAAACTCTGCACCATAGCTCGACACAAATGGGAAACATGGCCTGAAGAACCAGAAACAGATCCATTCCTAACACTAATGTACAATTTAGGGGAGGGCTACAGACCCAAATCTCAAATATACAGCCACCTAAGCAACATACCTAATCCTCAGAGTATGGAAATGAAAAACAAATGGGAAAGGGACACAGGCAGAGAAATGACTGAGGAGGAGTGGAATAGAGGTCTTACGTTTACCAGAGAGGTATCCAGGAATCATAGATTCAGACAGATCCAGCTAAATATACTATGCAGAACCTATCTGACCCCATGCCGATTAGCTAAATTCAATCAGCAGACACAATCAACCTGCATGTGGTGCATGGGGGAAAAAGCGGATCTGATCCACATGCTATGGGAATGACCCAAAACTAGAACCTTGTGGGACAAAGTGAAACATGCATGTGAAAAAGCAGGCTTGGGCAAATACAACTGGACACCTGAGGAGTGCCTCCTAGGAACTTACCCCAGACCTGCCAAGCTTAAACATGCAATAAGACTCATGGACATATCATGCATACTGGCCAAAAGAACAATTGCAATGGCCTGGAAGAAGCCTGCGGGCCCACAATACAAACTATGGCACAATGAGACTGAACGATGGGTGCTAGCTGAGACCAAGGCATGGGAGGAATGTGTTGCTAGATCTACGGATGACTCTAGTATGTCACTCGAGGCATGGAAGGAACTCACTAGACATATGTTTCGCCCTTCTGATGATAAGCCCCCTTGAGCTAGAGCTTAGATTAGACCCAATCTCGGCTCACCCAAGGGTCAACCAAGGTTGCAGAACTGTGACAGATGGAAGCCCCCTGGGAACCATCCCCCTCTGATGTTGCCAGATGGATCCCCCTCGCTCCCAACGCCCCCTAGGACAAGAGACAATACAAGAGGCGAACTAAGCTAGGAGATGGTTATTGTTGTTTGTATAATGTTAATGTTAAGATAAAATACCACTATCGCTACAGGTGTATGGCACAAATGAACATTGTGTATTGATACTAATCAAAATGCCAATAAACAAATTTGAAAATAAATGGGTTGGAACGGGTGAAGTATGTGAGTGGAACGGATGAACTGGGTAGAACGGATGAACTGGGTGGAACGAACGAACTGGGTGGAACGAACGGGTGAAGTATGTGGATGGAACGGGTAAAGTGGGTGGAACAGTGGTTGGAACAGGTGAAGTAGGTAAAACGTAAAGGGTGTGGACGAAATGGGTAAAATGGTAGAATGGATGAAGTAGGTGGATGAACGGATGAAGTAGGTGGATGAGCGGGTGAAGTGGGTGGAACGGGTGAAGTGGATGAAACGTGTGAAGATGGATGATGCATGGAGAAAGGATAAGGCGGGTAGAACGAATGAAAGGAGCAGACCGGATGATGAAGGGATGACATGCATAGGTCGGACGAAGTGCACTGATCAGAAGGAACACATAGAACTGATCAAACTGATAGTGTGCATAGAACTGAGCAATTTCATGCAACGGATGGAATGCACGGAACAGATAGAGGGCACGGAATGGACACTGTACAAAAATGATAGAGTGCATGGAACGATATGAAGTGCATAAAATGGTTGGAGTGCATAAAATGGTTGGAGTGCATGGAACGGTTGGAGGGCATGGCACGGCTTGGAGGGCATGGAACGGCTTGGGTTGCATGGAATGGCTTGGGGTACATGGAACTATTGGAGTGGGCTCAATCTCAAGCACCTAAGGTAAACCACCATATCACATCTCCACTCTTACTCTCTTCTTTACACCACCACTCAACTAGAACATAGCGATACTAAGACACCATTCGGTATAGCTGTTCTCATACCATCATTTGCCTCATACTCCCCATCACCCTAACTAAACACGGCTGGTTACACACCATCCAGCCTAGGAGTTCTCCTCAGGCCTAACGCAGCCAGAATCAGTCTGGATAATAACCTGCCATACTCTTGATCTCTCAACCACCACATCTACCACTAAGAAGCAGCTATCCCACGAATGCCACAACAACTGCACACATATCCGGTGCTCACACGCACCTTTATGACTCTCTCTATTCTCTCTACTGACTTGAACTTCGGTTCCTGAGGGCGTTCAACCTACCAGCGCCTTGAGACCATACCATATGGTACATAAGGTGCTATATAAATGCAAAGTAACATAACATAACATATAGAGAAGGGAACGGGTAAGATCTGCTGGCCACGTTTCCTTCTGTAATGCGCTGTTGTGAGAGGTCTTCTTCAGCTAGGTAGCCCCTACAAGAAGAATTCTCCGATCACCCGGTATTTTCTGTTAATGTGGTCACCAGTTCCCACCGCTGGCATTGGCACCATTGTGGAGACATCCTCCATGAGACTTGGTTCAGGAAATTCATCTTCTGTGCCACTGCCTTGCACGGGTAGTTCTTGATTTTATCTTGCATTGATTTCTTCATCACTCTACTCTACTCAGGTTCAAACATAAAGAGAGGGAGGACAAAGACAACAATCTTACTAAGCCTAGTGACATTGAGATCGCGCAAATGCAGGGGAGATGGGAGGGGAAAGTGCCATGGGGGAGGGGAGAATGGGCAATTGCAAGTGCTGAACATTCGATAAAAACAAGTAGTGCGGCCAGCAAGTGGCAAGTGCGAGGGTTAAGGTGCAGACAGCAGGTTTCTAATAAGTGCAGGTAAGGGGACTGCAGGGTTGCAGATACAGACCAAAGTGCAAGGGTTGCCAGGAGGCAGTGCAGGGGTGCAACTGAGCGGGCAGAGACCTGAGCCCGAAATCAGAGGGTAGCCGGGTGACCAATGCAGTATCAGACATGAGATCAGCAGGGGAGAGGAAAAGAGAAAGCAGAAGCAAAGAGGAAGGTCTTGAGTTACTTACGGAACCGGAGATTGTTCTGCTCAGGTTTCAGAGAGGCAAGGAGACTGTTCCAGAGGGAGGCGCCAGCCGGAGAAAGAAAGGATAGGGATACAACATATATTAGTGAGAGCTATTGAAAATGAGGGAACAGTGTTAAATGGTTTGTGAAATTAAATAGAGATTGGTTTGTAGAGATAATACTTAATGAACAATGATTTTACATTGCACATCTTAAAAAACTTCAGGCAATCATATATATTAAAAAACATGCTCTTCGACTTAACTGCAGATGCGACAAGGGCAGGTCCTTAGTTGACATCATCTATATCAATGTGTCGATGCATTCCTCTGCAAATACATGCAGCATCAGTAACATTTATAACATTAAACACTTACTCTGACTAATGTAGAAGGGGATTGTATATGTTGGAGGTTCACTAAAATGTAGCAAGTGATTTAGTAAAGCACCATTTGAGTTTGAAATATTTTGTCTCTCCCAGAATCCTCTTTGCCATACTTGACCATCTCCTGCTGCTGACTCAGATGTATTGCCATGTGCATAATACGCACCAGTAAGGCTGCAAGCTGTGCCTGTGGTTATCTAGTGTAAGTGGTAGCAGAATGAGATCATTGACTGTGGTCAGCGTATCCGCAGCACGGCCACACCTCTCATGAGAAGCCTGATGTTTGACGCAGCCACTGAGAAAGATTAACATTTTGGTGGCTTATAATCGTTTTTACCCCAACTGAGGCTGGTCCAACCTGGCCCTTAGGCCAGAATCTGATACTGGACAAGTTTACAAGTCAACCCAGGGTGGTGTTAGAGGTGGAAGAAAACCTCAGAATGAATGTGTCTCACTAGGAAGCACATACACGAAGTTGGACCATCTAATGCGCATTCCATTTCTCGTTGAGTTAAATCACCCAGCAAACTTCTGGATTTTCAAACACTGATAGAAGACATCCTGACCTGTGACAGAGGTCAGTACAGAGGTACCATACATGCTCCACCACAAAGGCCTGCCGTGCCACCTCTTTTTACAAGGGACCAGTCGAGAACTCTCCGCAGATCGAGACAATAGAATCATGATACACAGTTTGGGTCATAGAGCTGGATTTCTTGCTGCGATAATGTTAGTTTGGTTAAAACAGGGATCTGCAACCATTGCCTCACCATATGTTATTGGACTGCAACTCTCATCAGTGCTAGCCAATATAGTCAATGGTGGGCGGGGAATCATGGGAGTTGTAGTCCAAGGTATCTGGTGAGACACCAATTTAAGGTAAGTAATGTCAGGGACATACTTCAAGGGCCTCATCTTGAGTATTCTCATGGGAATCTGAGGCACTCAATTTAATATAATGATATTGAATATATGTGAACCCACAAGGGTCCTTTAAGATGAGGTAACAGTATCTGAGATGGATGGGGATGCAGATCTTACTCATACATCAATAATCAGACCGACTCAGGAAGTTGGCAAACATTAACAGTTTTAATAACAAGCCTTTAAAACAGGGAGTACAATGGACATCAACGGACGCTGCACAGCTCGCTCAACAAGTACTTGAAAACAGTTCATAAAAAACACAACTTTATAGTAAAAATTCATCATAACTGACGTCATACTACCTGGCAAAATAAGAAAACCTACTAGGGGATGTGATAGGCTTAAAGGGAACATCTAAGTATACTTTCTGTAGGGGCAGGAATCATGATTGGGTCTCTAAAGTCAGGTGGGCAACTTAGCCCACCCCAAGTGCAAGTCATCTTCTGTGTCAGACTAAAACACAATGTTCTATTGGCTTCTCAAACTATAGGGCTCCTTACTAAGTGGCCCTCTACAATTGGTTGACACGTTTGTACCCTTCTGGAATATTCCACTCACTAGCAGCATGCAAGCTGGTACCCCAGGTGCTGGGGGGTTGGCCTGGTCATGCCTCCCAACCCAATTAGCCAAACATCTATCATCACTCCTGTGGTCTGCCAATCAATTAATTGCCTTTGAACTCAGCCTTGAGAGGCTCACTGTGCCTGAGAATAAAAATGAGTGAAGGCATGGCCTTATCTTCTGGTCTCGGTGTAGCTCACCCCAAAGTCTATTTTCACCTGAACATGTGACTAGAGACCACGTTTTGAGCTCCTTTGTTGCATTTAATACTATTAAATGAAGAAACCTTGGCACTTCCAGTGTTTTTCCATTACACCTCAAACAGGAGCTTGACTTGCTTCTCACGTTCATGTATCTTCTCGAGTAGATATCATATCCCTTTTTCAGTGTTGATTTCAATTTAGCAATTCTCTCTTTGAGAAGACTGTTGAGACTCTCACATATTCCGTTCACTTGCGGGTGATAAGCAGAAGAAAACTTGTGTTTTATACTAAGCAATAGGCTGATCTGCTCAAATACTTCATTAACAAAATGGGACCCATTGTCAAATCTCAGCACCTCACATACTCCACATCTAGGAAAGACTTCTCGGACTAAGAACTTCGCAGCGCAAGTGGCATCAGGGTCATACTTCAAGGGCCAGCTTCAATCCATCTCGAAAAGGGGCACTCCACCACTATCATATAACTATATCTACTACATACTTGCAGCATATTGACATAGCCGATATGTAAATGCTGAAAAGGACCATTTGGTCGAGGAATTCCTCCTCTGATTGTTTGTAATGTGTGGGCAGCAGTAAAATCTTGACATACAATGGAATTTACTACATAAAAGGCAACGTGTCCTAACAAATTCGGTACGAACCAGTCCACTACAATAGCTTCTGCGAGGCTTTCCCTAGTTACATGTGCAGGGTAGTGTAGCTATTATAGCAATACCCTGAGCCTACAGGCATCAATGGCTTTCCAGTGCTGTCCTGTCACCACAATGCTTCAGAGGGGGAGAAAGAACACCCCCTCTGCTTCCATAACTCTTTCTCTTCCTGAGGAGCACTGCATTGAACTTCCATCAACTGTGTTCTGGACAAATGATTAAACCCTTCATTTACAATCATAATCGTGACCACTTTTTCCTTCAAATCTGGAGTATCGAAACTAGAAATATAGGAGAATATGCAACCCTTTTGGCCTCTTCATCTGTGGCTTTGTTCCGAGGTGAAATAAAGTCAGTTCTCTTAGTATGTACTGCGCATTTAACTATTGCGATGGCTACTGAGAGTTGTAGTGCTTTAATAAGCCTGTGCAATAATGCAGCGTGTAGCACTGGAGTGCCGTCCGCTTGGAGGCAGCCCCTTCTTTTCCAATGTGCTAGCTCTGCATGCACGGTTAACTTCAAATATGCAGAGTCACTGAACACCATCACTTCCTGCCCTGCGTGTTTCTCAAGCGTGACAATAAGCACCACCAATTCTGCAGCCTGTGCCGAAAAGTGAGACAGTAGCCTTGCACTTGCTACCACTTCAAATTCCCCATTAGCTCTGTGCCTTACCTTAGCTGACCCTGAATGCCTTTCTCCATCAGTTTGATACATTTTTGATGACCCATCAATAAAGATAACCTCCCCCCCCCGCTAGAGCATTCTCCTTTACTCTTGGGATCTCATCATAAAACTCTTTGTAGTTGGGCCAATCATCCACTTGCTCATCCGCTGCCAAAGGCTCAGCTACAAACGTGGCAGGGTTCACTATTTTACACCTGACTGTTTTAATCGCTGGATTCGATATAACTACCTCATATGCAGAAGCCCTCTGAGATGTCAGTGTACCCTTTGGTTTCTCCAAAACAGCAAACAAAGCAAGCTCAACAAATAAAGTCATGGAACACCCCATCACAGTGCTTGTATTTATTTATTTATTCAAATTTGTTGAGCGCACATCAGCCCAGAAGCATCGTGGCGCTTGTTACAGACATCTTAGTTGCAAAGGAAACCGTAGTTACAATCAATACATAAATTACAGAGGAAATATATACAATAGCAAGGCAGTATATTTACATGGCTTCCTGAAATTTGCTAGTTATTTAGCAAGGAACGAGGTGTTCAGTTTCCTGCGAAAGATGGGAAGTGAGTTTTCCGTTCGGATGTCTGAAGGGAGAGCGTTCCATGTCTGTGCTGCAATGTAGGGAAAACCTAGACCTCCGGCTTTGGCTTTTTTGATGCGTGGGGTGCAGAGTAGGTTAGCGTATTGCGTCCTGGTGGGACGTGTGGAGGAAGGTTTGAGGATGGTATCTGAAAGATAGGACGGGGCGGAGAAGGAGAGGCATTTGTGAGTGAGGGTGAGGATTTTGAGGGTGATCCGTTCTTTGACTGGGAGCCATTGGGCTGAGAGCCTGGCCTGGGTGATATGCTCTCTTCTTGGGATACTAAGAGCGGCCCGGAGAGCGTTGTTCTGTGTGATTTGTAGTCTATTTATGTTTTTGGCTGATGTGCCTGCTAGGAGAGCATTGCAGTAGTCCAATTTGGCTCCAATGGTTGCCCTCGCTATGGAGAGGCAGTTAGGTTTAGAGAGGTAGGGCTTGATGGCGTTTATAAGTTTGGTGGTGTGTGCGGATGCGGAAGTGATAGCGCTGACTTGTCTAGTCATAGATAGCGAAGAGTCAAGGTATACTCCCAGTGTCTTGACGGCTGTGGACACGGGGATGATGGAGTTGTCAATTGAGAAGTTAGTGTACAGTTTGTCCAGTTTGTCTAAGGTGTTCTGTTGACCTAGTATCAAGATTTCGGTCTTGTCACCATTGAGGCAGAGGCCATTAATTGCCATCCATGCCTTGATGATGGAGTAGATAGTATGGAGTGCCTTTGCGTCTTCGTTGTATGAGCCTGAGAGGGGTAGAAGTACTTGTGTGTCGTCCGCGTAGTTCGTGTAGGTGATGCCGTATGAGTCAAGTTTGTCAAAGAGGGGCTTGGTGAACAAGTTATAGAGTGTGGGTGCAGTGCAGGAACCTTGAGGGACCCCGCAGTGGATTGTCGTGGGTGTGGCGTTAGCGATGTCCGAGAAGACTTTCATGGCCCTACCTTCGAGGAAGGAAGTGATCCAGGTGGCTGCTTTTTTGGAGAAGTTGGCTGAGTGCGTGAGGTGGGAGGTGAGAATCTTGTGATCAACCAGATCAAACGCGGCTGAGAGATCTAGAAGAAGCAGAAGAGCCGGCTTGCCTTTGTCCATGATTTGGGTGATCTGACTCTTCAGATCTACCAGGGCTGTTTCTGTGCCATGTCCTTTCCGGAAGCCCGATTGTCTCATCCCGAGGATGGAGTGGGTTTCCAGAAAGTGTTGGATTTGGCGGTGTGCGGCTTTGTCCAGTAATTTCAGCAAGAATGGCACAGTGGTTATTGGTCTATAGTTGTTGGGTTGTGAGGGGTCAAGAGTCGGTTTTTTTAGGAGAGGCCGGACCCAAGCCTCTTTGAGGTTGGCTGGGATGATGCCTGTTTTAAAGGACGCATTGATAAATGCCGTGAGGAGCGGCGCAAGGCAGTCTGCGCAGTCTTTGACTAGTTTAGGTGGGCAGATGTCGCCTTTGCATGGGGAGGGTTTGAGGTTTATTAGAAGGTTAATAACTTCTGTTTCAGTGACATCTCTGAAGGAGAAGTCAGGTGTGGTGGGCTTGGAGGAGGTGGGTGGGGTGTTGGTCGGTTTGGTTCCTGTCTGGTGAGGAAGTGCTTTGCAGTGGTCTTTGATTTTCTTTTGGAGAAGGTCAATTTTGTGAAGCATGGCAGCTTGAATGCTGGTACACCACGCTTCATCTTTGATTATTTCATCTGGAGTATTAGGGGGGGGGAGATGAGCTCATTAAAGATTCTCAATGGCGAACGCAATGCTACCAGCGATTGTTCACAAGGAAAGTGTCCTCTGATAACTGGGTCTATAATCCCACTATAATATGCCAGAGGTTTATAACCAAGTGTGGTCCTGTGTGTAAGCACTGCTGTCATAACTGTTCCATTCTTGTGTGAAAACCCTCAAACCCTTCCTCCATATCCTCAGTCCATTCTGTTTTCTCTTTGTTCACTTGGGCTTTCTTTAACGCCTGCAAAAGGGGTCTCATGTATGAACTATAATCAAATACCCATGCTCTAACATAATTACACAATCCCAGAAATGGCTGCATATGCTTCATCATGTGCAGTGTTTTCATAATCGCCTCAGCTGTTTCAGGTGTAACTTTCTTTCCCTCATGCGAAATTAACTGGCCTATGTACAACACCTCCTCCTGGCAATATTGCAATTTCTCCTTGTCTACTTATATGCCTTGTCTGCTAGGATAGTTATTAGCTGAATCAAATCTTGTCTGCACGCATCTTCTGTCGTGCTACAAACTAAAATGTCATCTACGTACTGCAGCACAGCACTTTGCAAATCGATATTGCTTAGGTCCATCTGCAGGACCCTATTAAAAATGGATGGAGACGCAGAGTGCCCCTGGGGCAAACTAGTACTCTTCAGCTTAGTTTGCCAAAACATAAATGACGTGAGGTCTTGGGAGTCCTTATGCAACGTGATTGAGAAAAATGCATTTTCAAGTCAATCACAGTGAAATATCGTGCCTCTGTGGGGATACTACATAAAATCGTTGCAGGAGATTCCAAAATGGTGGCCGGTAGAGGAGGACATGCGTAGGAGTCTCTCCCCGACGTGCCGCAATCATCAGCACATCAATTAAGCTTTTCGGGGTGTTTCATTGCCCGAACAACAAGGGAAACTCAGTACTCTCCAGACATAGAAGCACAAGAAGTAGCTGACAGGATTCCCGCAAGGCAAGGGAACAAACCAGCATTCACAAAAATGCTGCCCGGAGCAAGGGCGGACCCTAAGGGGCACCAGCAACCTGGGTCACCAACGGGCAGCAGAAGAGGGACAAATGCACCGCCACGAGGATAAACACTCCAGGGATCCCTCTACGAGGCGTCAGGATTCGGAATGAGCGGAGTACCACAAGCAGAGAACAGCCGGTGCACGCAACCCGCAGTGCGCTTCATCACCGTCACGAGCGGGAGAAGCAGAAGCAGCCTGAACCAGCTGATGGAGCAGGGATACTGCAGCGCGGAAGAAGAAGCGGTGGAGGCTGCGAGAGTGAATCGGACTCAAGCCCCCTCGTTACCCAATACAAGCAAAGCGCACATGGTATACGCGCTGGAGATCTAGCAGTCCACGGTGGGGGAAATGAGAGGAACTGGCCGGTGGCGGCCCCCCAGCTTCCCGGTATGCAATCGGAGCAGAGGAGGAAGCACCCCCAAAGCAAGTCCCGGTGAGGGGACAAAAGGTGACTCCAGGCAGTGCCCGCTGACAGGCACAGCGAGGCGAATTGCCCCAGGCAACGCAGGACGCAACGTTGCTCCCCGCAGGCACTGAAAACAGACTGCAGCCCCGGTGGCCAAGAAAACAAGGGATAAACGGTGTGGGGGAAAGCTACAACGAAGGTGGCTGCAGCGGTCATATATAACCATAAACACGCAGTGAGTACACCGCGCACCAGCAAAAGCCCCATATTCCCACCACAGAATTGCAGGCCAGCAACTCTGAACTGTACGCCTCGAAGCAGCATGTAAATGTATGAAACATAAGCAGCTAAGTGAGGGCAGCCCAAGAGGCAGTAAATCCAGTAAGGAACGCAGTCCCATACACCCGCTGCAAACTCAGGGGCGAATATCCTCTACACGAAAGGGGACATAGAAAAGGCCCACCAACAGAGCTTCATGCACCAACACCAGCTACAGTTGCCCAGCTAAAAGGGTGCCGACAATGAAAGCATAAAGCAGACAGCAGGGCAGTAATCAACAGCGGCCTGTGCAGCAACAGCCCAACAATTTATAAAACCCCAGGGCAAGGGAGGTCAACGAAAGCGGAGACTTAGACAGCGGGGCGTGAATCACGATCAGTAAATCCAGAACCAGGCCTCCGATGGCACAAAACAATACTGTATCCTACAAGAGATAAAGCATAGAACCTCGCATCAAGACAAATAATCCACTGGGGGGTCCTTAAAAAGGGGAAAGAGCACAATCTTGAAGAGGTCTAACTGGGGGAACACACAGCATTAGCGTGAGGCCCAACGGAACAGAATCGCCAACCAAAAAGGGACAGACATCTTCTCCAACCTCACAGGACGCATATAGATATCAGGACAGCAAGAGAGGAAGACACCGCCCCAGCTTAACGGCACACAACCAAGTATATAAATAAGGACCTGAGCGGAAAAAAAGGGAACAGTGATAGGACCATCACACTAGCATTGATGTCAAAATCTACAGCAAAAACCACAACCCCAACTCTGTCCCCCCTCCCAAAGAAAGCAGAACAGAAGCCTGAAACAACTTTGGAGTGCGGACGACCACGACAAGAAAGGGGGAACTCTCACGAGATGCACACAACACAGAACGGCAAGATATGGGGGATAATACAATAACCAAAGCAGACATGGAAAACTGCTTCAAGGAACTACATAGTCCATTTTTACTCTCCATCAAGGAACAATTCCAGACACTGAAGGAATACTTGGAGCAGTCCCTCCAGGAGGTAAAGACTGACGCAGCAAAACTGTAAGAGAGGACTGACACACTTGAAAAAACTGTTCAACAATTGGCAGAGGATACACAGAAATCAGATGAGGTGCTCTAACAGCTGGCTCGCATCTCTAATAACCTCAAACTCCAATGTGAGGACTTAGAAAATAGATCAAGAAGATCAAATATTAGAAATAAAAACTTACCAGAATCAACAAAGGACAAAGACCTACAATGAACAGTCATCCAGCTCTTTGCAGAAATACTATCTGAGGACACGGAACCGCAGATACAGTTAGATAGACTGCACCGATTGGGACCGGACCTGCTGGCAGTCGTATTCTCCTATATTCAGAAAGAACAAATACTATAGAAAGCGAGATATGCAGGCCTGATGCGGATAAATGGTCAAGAAGTGCCGCTATACCAAGATCTAGCACAGTCTACACTACTGAAGAGAAGGAAAATGGGCCCCGTGGTCCAACACCTAACAGCCCATCAGGTGAAATACAAATGGACCTTCCCGTTTTGGTCTTCTCTTCACCTGGGAACCCAACCAGCACCGGATAACAACATGCAAAGAAGGGGAACAGATCCTGGGATTACAACAGGAAGACGGGGATGGCCAGGACCGACCACAGGGGGAGGGTAAAAGGCCCCATTAAGCAGTAAGGATGGAAAACTGTAGTGAAGAAAAGCAGAGGAGGGAGGAAAAGATGAGGCCCACTGAATCCCCAACGCATTACAAGGGAGAACTTAAAACAACTACAGCAATCGCATAGCTCTAATGGGCGATGTCACACCCTGAAATCCACAACACAGGCCCAAGGATGGAAGGGCTTGGATGGAATCCAAAGTGGGGTATAGGATCCCTCACAACCTGAACCTGAGGTGGATGGGGGGCCAGGTGCACAGGACACTTCGTCCGGACGCTCTTAAGAACTTAGCCCCCCCTCAGGGGGGAGGGGAAGTTGGGGAAGGGAGGGGGGAGGGAACACGGCAAAGGGAGTGGGGAAGGGAACAAGGGTGGCAAGGGTGGTGGGGAAGGCAGGGAGCAAGAAAACAGAATAGTGAAGGGGGAGGCACCAGAGGGGCAAAGGACAGGATATAGAGGATCATGGATAGTGGGACATCGAAACAGATAAACATCCTGATGCTTAATGTCAGGGAGATGAATACCCTGATCAAAAGGAAAAAACTAGAGTGACTGGCCTGGAGAATAAAGGCGGATGTTATTATGTATCAGGAAACTCACATAAAGAAGGCTAACAAAGCACAGGTCAAGATTAGGGGGGCCTCCCAAATCTATCAGGCCAATGCGGAGGGAAAGAGAGGGGGAGTTCTCATAGCCATACAGGATAGACTTAAGGCACATGTCCAGAACTCTCTGGCTGATAAGGAGGGGCGCTACCTCTTTCTAAATGTAAAAAAATAGTAGGCAGATATATCACTCTAGCATCAATGTACGCACCCAAAACATTATTTTATTTATGTATTTGTTGCATTTATTATACGCCCAAACCCTAGGGTGTCACGGCGTAGTTACAGACATCTTGATATACATAACATTAACAGAAGCCCAATACTCTATAATACATATTGTTGCTCTATAAGACATTTTGTAGTACAATACACTTTACAAATTTAGGCAGGCATTCAATATTTTTCCTGAAGGAAAGCAAGTGTAGGTAAGGGGGCAGTGATGGTGAAATGCTGTTAGTTTATTAAGGTGACTGGCGATGGGTGAGGGGGCTGTCTGGCTCGAATTTGTTGAATAGCCACTTTTAAGCAGTTTCTTGAAACCCTGGTGTGATGGCTCCAGTCTGATATGAATAGGGAGGGTGTTCCAGAGTTTTGGACCCATAACTGTAAAAATTGCTTCCCCTGCTCTGACACATTTGTAGCGTGGGATGAAGAGTTCAGCATTGTTGTTCGATCGAAGCGATCTCGTGGTCTTGTTGAATGAAATGGTGTTGTTGATATTAATGGGGGCCTTCTTAGCAAGACATTTGTGGGTGACACAGAGTGATTTGATGATGATTCTAATTTTGATGGGGACCCAGTGGGTTTCCCTTCTAATGACAGATATGGTTGGAATCTTTTAGTCCTAGTGCTGCTCGCAGTGCTTTATTTTGTAGCAATTGAAGTTTGGCTAGGTTGGTCTTTGAGGTGCCTATTAGTAGTACATTGCAATAATCTAGCTTTGATAGGATGAGGGCTCGTGCTAGTGTGGTGCAGTTTTGTGGTATGAGGAATTGGTGGCTAAGTGTGATAACTTTCTCTGTGTAGGACGTGGCCGATGAGACGGCATTCACATGTTTAGGTGAGGTTTGCATCTAGATGGACACCTAGGGTTTGCATCTAGATGGACACCTAGGGTTTTAACCTACTTTAAAACTGGAGACATTCCATCAATATGTATTGTGGAGTAGTCGGAGTGGAGGGCATTGATTTTAGCTGGGGAGCCCACCATGAGTATCTCCATCTTTTCATCATTGAGGTAAAGGCTATTGATAGCAATCCAATTTTGAATTATCGCATATATTTTGTTAATCATGATGGTGTCTTGTTCATAATCCCCGGTTATGGGGATTAGGATCTGGGTGTCATCAGCAAAATTCTTATAGATGACACCCATGGCATCCAGAGCAGCGAATAGCAGCTTAGTATACACGTTATAGAAGGTGGGAGATAGGCAGGAACCTTGTGAAACTCCTATTGGAACTGGGATAGGATCTGCCACATCCTTGCCTATGGTAACTCGTGAGGTATGCTCAGCGAGAAAGGATTTAGCCCAAAGGGTTGCTTCCGATGAGAATTGAAAATCATTTGTCAGCGTGGTGCACAGTTTGTCATGATCCATTAGATCAAATGCAGCTGACAAGTCTAATAGTAAAAGAATGCAGAGTTTGCCAGCATCACTTATAGAGTTCATCTGTCTTTTAAGATCAAGAAGAGCTGTTTCCGTACTATGGTTAGGCAATAATCCGGATTGTCTGGCTCCTAATAGATGATTTTGTTTGCGGTGTGATTGAATTTGTTCATAGGCTATCTTATTGATGATTTTGAGCAAAAAAGGAACAGTTGTTATGGGGCAGTAATTTGTGGGGACTGTGGGGTCCAGGGTGTTTTTTTTTAGTAACGGGGTCACTCAGGCTTCTTTGATGCTGGAGGTCACAGTATTAGTGCTGAACAAGGCATTGACAAAATTGGTGATGATGGGGGTGAGTGTGGGAGCACACAGTTTGACTAAATGCGCTGGGAAACGATCTCCTTTACAGTTAGATGGTTTTATTTTAGCAATAGTGACTAGCACTTGGTTTTGGTCTACTGGTGAGAATTTGAATTGAGTGTTGTTGGTCTCACAGGAACCGTCAAGCATTGCAGAGTGGGTATTCTTGTTAGCCAATAACTTTCTTTTGGCTGAGATTTTACCTTGGAGTAGTGGTATTTTGGATGCAAGGGCATTTTATATAGTGGTACACCAGGCTTTAGTGAAGTTTACTGGGGTGGAGGAGGGGATGGGGTTTTCCAGTTCCCTGAGTATTGTAAAAAGCTCTTTTGTGTTTGAGGATGCATTACAAATACGCATATTGAGTGCATTTGCTTTGCGCGTTATGATAGCTGCTTTATAGTTTTTGTTGGCTTCTACAAATGCTTTGGAAGAGTAAGGGGAGAGGGTCTTTTTATGGGTAAGTTCCAGTGCTCTTTCATTACGTCTGAGTAGTACTAGTTCTTTGTTGAACCAGAAATTGGTATGTTTGTCTGGACGTTGCATTTTAGTTCGAAGAGGTGCTACGGAGTCAATGGAGTTTTTTTTTTTCAAACTTTCTTTTTATTGGTTTTGTGAGTACAGCTTTCTAGGTTGCAGTAAAGCCTGGCATCTTAAAGCTTCAGTTTGGTTCAGCGTAAAGAAAAAAAACAAAAAGGAAAAAAAAAAATTGAAACCAAGCACAACCATAATAATGGAACAAAAACAACATGTCAACTGCGGGAGATAGAAGGGGGAAGGGCGGGAGGGGGGAGAAGAGGGGAGACAAGGGGGAACAGCATCATTCGCATAATTCAAGTCAGAAGTACTGTTTTCGGTGCAGTAGATTGGATGGGCCTTTTCTTCTGCCCGTCTTTCGTCTATTCGTCTATTCGCATAGGGTGGACGCGTCTGCTTCCGTTATGCCTCCTGCTGGGCACTTTAGTCAATTTTCTCCAGCCATCTGAGGGGTGGGGGTTGCCTAGCCAACCCAGTGAATTGCTGTGTGTAGTCTAGGAAGGGGGCCCAGGTTTGGTAGAATTTGTTTCTGTTGCCAAATCAAATGGCTGTGATTTTCTCTGCGACGACTATATCCCAAAATTTAGCCAACCACATTGGGGTCGCCGGGCCCTCTGGATTTTTCCATAGTCTGGCAATTGATATTTTAGCTGCAGTTAGGAGATGCGAACATAGGTCCGCCATGTGTCCGGTTAAAGGGAATTGGCCCTCGCCTGTTGCCCCCAGCAGGACGATTCCTGGGTCCCAAGGGATTGTGAGTCCAGTCATTAGTTTAATTTAGTCGAGGACACTTCTCCAGAACTGTGCAGCCTTTGGGCAGGCCCACAGCAGGTGGAATAATGTGCCTTTGTCCATGCATCCCCTCCAGCACTGCTCCGGGATGGCAGGGTTACATTTGTTGAGTATCTCCGGGGTGCGGTACCATCTGTAGCATACCTTAAAGGCACCTTCTTTGTTGGTTATGCATTTGGAACTTTTGTGTACTTGGGTCCAGATTTGGCTCCACTCCGTCGAGTCAATTTCTCTGCCTATGTCCCTTTCCCACTTCGTCATATAGGCCTCTTTCTTGTTTGGGTCCGTCTTGTCGAGTAGTTTGTATAGGGTGGATATTTTCCCCTTCGGGGGGTGGCTGCCAGTGTTCTCTCTAGGGCTGAGAACTCTCTACCACTGTTCTGCCTTATCCCTTCGTTCGAGAGCCAATGCCTGAGTTGTGAGTACCTGAACCTTTCTGTCTCTGCGATTAGGAATTTGGCTTTGCAGGCTTCAAAGTTCAATGGGATCCCATTTTCGAAGAAGTCGCCGAGAACCTTCCACCCTCCTTCTTTCCATTTGCCAAAGCTGTTCGGGGAGATGCCTGGGGTGAACTCCGGATTGTCCCAGATGGGGGTCAGCGGGCCCAGCGGGGATCTGCAGTTAGTTCGAGAGGCATGCTGCTTTCTTCCAGCTTTTTGGCGTGTTTCTTGTGGCTGTTAGGGGCCCCACATCGGGAGGGCTGCCAGGGCATTTCAGGTGAGGGAGGAATTCTCTAGGCGTCCGGCACCACTTGTCCTCTAGTGTCAGCCAGCGGGGTCGCCTGTCGTTTAGCTTCCAGGTAAAGGCCTGGGATAGCTGAGCTGCCAGGCAATATGTGGTGCCGTCGGGGACCCCTCGGCCGCCCAGCGCTGTGCTCCAAAGCATGATGCGCCTCGGTATACGCGGTTTCTTGCCTTCCCAGGCGTACCTTAGAATGTCTGCCTGCAGCTTTTGAATGACTGTTTTTTGGATGGTTACAGGGTGGGCCAGGGAATGGTAGAGCAGTCTTTGGATTAGATTCATCGTTACTGCTGTGATTCTTCTAAACCAGGAGATTTCTTGTTTTTCCCATCTGGTTAAGTCCTTCCGAACTCTGCGAATACTGGGCAGAAGTTTGTTTTGTAGATCCTTTCCATTCAACTTGGCATCTGTACCCCCAAGTAGCTAAGGCAGTTCTTTGCCCATGGGATTGGGGAGTTGGATTCCAGGGCTGTTCTCCGCCTCCCCGGCATGTTGATGCCTATAGGAGCCGATTTCGTGAAGTTTATCGTAAATCCTCAGGCCTCCCCGAATGCTTCTAGTTCCTGCCAGATGGCCTGCATGGACTCTTCAGGCTGGGAGATTGTCAGTAGCACGTCGTCGGCATATAGGGCCATTTTCTAGGATTCTCCTTTGACCGTGAGGCCGTGAATTGCTGGGTTTAGTCGGATTCTGCATGCAGTCAATGGATGTTTGGAAATACTTGTGATAGAGGTCTGCAAGGTCCTTTGGGTTGTCACTTAAGGCAATGAGATTGTCAGCTGCTAAGTTCCTCTTGTATCTTGGTACTATAGTATCCAATGTGGTGGAGGTAAGGTGGAGTTTCTCATTGAAATTTAGTGTGAATTTAATGAGGTGATGGTCCGTCCACTCGACTGGAGTGTTAGAGACTATTGATACAGAGGAGTTAAGTGTTCACACCCAATCTAGTATTCTGCCCTTAGCATGAGTGGGTGTGTTCACTAGTTGGGTGAAGTTCATATCTTTAAGGGAGGTATGGAAATCATGAGCTTTAGTGTCTTGTTTATCATTAAAGCCTAAGTTCACATCACCCAAGATGATGCATTTGGTATTGGGCTTCAGGTGAGGGATGAGCAGGAGTGGGATGTCCAGTTTGGGGTGGTTGTTTTTGTTCGGTGCTCAATAGATGACCAAGATTTTGGTTGTGGTTTTGGGATCTGTTGTGATTTTGGCAAAGAGAAGTTCATAACCATCTAGTGAGTCTAATGGGCAGGATCTTATTGGCAGACTGGATTTAGCCATTATAGCTATGCCCCCTCCTTGTGCGTTGTGTCTATCAGATCTAAGGCTACTGAATTTTGGTGGGATAGCCAGCGCTAGAAGAGGTCCTGAGGCTTGGTGCAGCCAAGTTTCAGTGATGACTAACATATCTAGACTTTGGTCTAGGATGAGGTCATGGATCTCAATCGTGTGAACACCAAGTGATCGTGCATTGAGCAGTGCGCCATTGATGTTAGTGGTGGGATCAGGGGGCGGAGAGGGAAGGACTGTCCCTTTGGGTTGAGTGTTATTAAGCGGTGCACGTTGTGCAGTTTTCATGGCACAGGGAGGTGTTCCCTTGTTAGGTTTTGGTGTAGGGGAGGGCGGGCTTAACTTTTCAGGAGTCTTAATTATGGGTGGGTCTTGCATAGGGAGGTAAGGCTTGCGCAAATTGGTAAGACTGGTGTGGGCAAGACGGATTCCTGAGAGGGACCCTCATGGCACTAGAAGAATTTGCCACAGGGAACATCATCATGGGGGACAATCTCAATATAGCATGGGACCCCAGATTACATAGATGCTCTAAGACACAGACGTGTACAAGCGCGCCCTCTAAGGCAATAAAGAAAGCCTTCAAGACCCTAGCGCTACATGATATTTGGCACGCCAGAATAGGGGACACACAAGGATTCACCCACTTCTCTCATATTTATAATTCCCAATCTAGAATAGATTACATCTGGGCTTCCACGGGCTTAGTGGGAAAAGCAGTTGACATAGAAAGTGGTCCGATCACCCTCTCGGATCAAGACAGTCCACTGGTGGAAGCAATAAAGGGAAAGATTGAACTCTACTTTGCCGAGAACAATACAGGCACAACCCCACAGGGAGTGGTATGGGATGCTTTCAAGGCAGTATTGCAAGGGAGAACTAATAGCCTTAAAGGCACAAAGAGATAAACAATGTACCAGATGGGAAGAAGACCTAGAGGAGAAAGTGGCGAGAGTACAAAAAGAACTAGTGAACAACCCCAGCAGGAAGTTGAAACTAGCCCCGAAACACATACAAGGCCAATTAGGGATGCTACAGAACAAAAAAGCAGAGCTATCACTCTTAAGAACGAAACAGAGGTACTATATCAGCGCCAATAAGGAAGACAAACTCCTGGCAAGACAACTTTGTGAAAAGAGACGCACGACAGCCATTCTGAAACTGACGGACATGTAAGGTCATCTGGAAACTACCAATGAAGAAATGGGGGAAATTATGACAACCTACTATCCGGCCCTCTATAAGTCAGAACGTCCGAAAGACAGATAAGCAGAAGGCCTACCGAGACAATATCACCCTACCCCAGATATAAGAAACAGACAAAGAGACATGGGATAGACATGGGATAGAGACATACAAGTAGAGGAGGTCATACTAGCAATCAAGAAGCTCCCGCAAAATAAGGCACCGGGCCCAGATGGCTACTCAGAAGCTTTCTACAAAAAATAAATAACAAGAGATACTGGCCCCAAGACTGACCAACCTATTTAACAGCTTCAAAACCCAAGGAAACATAACAAATTCAATGAACGAAGCAAAACTGGTCATATTCCCCAACCCAGGAAAGGACCCAACCTTGCCGGGCTCATACCTGCCAAATAGCTTTAATTAACCTGGATGCTAAGCTCTACATAAAGATCCTGGCGGAAAGACTCACCCGGCTGATACCGACAATCGTAGGCCCGGACCAATCAGGATTCATCCCCAGGAGACAAACAGCAGGCAACACACCTAGGGTGAGTCATCTGATTGAAAAGGTAGAACACACTCGTACCCCAACGATTCTTGTTTCGTTAGCAAATAAAAGGCATAAAAATGGGAGGAGAGGAACAGAAAATGATGGCTTTTGTGGATGACATGCTCTTAGCTCTTGTTGAGCCCGGAACATTCCCTCCCGGTGCTTCAGAGGGAACTACACCATTTTGGGTCTATGTCCGGTCTAAAGATCAACAGACACAAGTCAGAAATCCTAAATCTGATGCCAGACCCAGTAATGGTGGACAATCTATCTCGAACAACCCAAATGAACAAAACCATGGACAGCATCACATACCTAGGGATAAGGCTAACACCCTCAATAGGGCAGTTATGCAATGCAAACTATCCAAATCGTCTAGCGAAGCTGAAGGCAGACCTAGTGAAATGGAATCCCCTCAACATTTCATGGTGGGGCAGACTGACGGTTATAAAAATGTCGTTCCTACCGAAATTGGTCTACTATTTTCAGATGCTCCCAATAAAAATTCTTAGAACATTCTTCAGGGCACTCAACAAAATGGTGTCAACCTTCATATAGCAACACAAAACACCAAGAATAGCAATGGCGACCCTAACAGCTCAGAGGAATGAAGGAGGACTCATGCTCCCCCATTTACGAAGATATTATGAAGCAGCGCAACAGCGAGTCAGAAAAGAATGGGTGGAACAGTCCCCCCAAGAAACCTGGGTGCATCAGGACAGAGAAGTGGTGGGTGCCCCCCTTATGGCTGCATAAACGCTACAGACATCCGAACACTAAAGTAAGTGAAGTGATGGGAGTGGGAATAGAAGCCTGGTATACAGCAATCAAAAGAGAGGCCCTTACGACATACCCACCACCCTTCACCCCAATGTTCAGAAAGCTTACCGCAGCTGGATACAAGCAGGGTGCACCAAAATCTGCTATATGTACAAAGGCCAAGCCATTATAACACTTCAAGATTGTACCCAAAAGGTGGGGATAAAACCCACAGAGGAATAACAATACTCACAGCTACGACATTGGCTAACGCCCTCCCCAATAAAGAAGCTGCCACTAGACAGCTGACACCTTCCAAGTATACATGACAATGGACACGGGCTCCCACAAGCTGATCTCCAATCTATACAAACTTTTAAATTAACAAGGAGAAGAAATCCAATGGAAATACATGAAGAAGTGGTAGAAGACAGTGGGGGAGACAATAACACGGAATCAGTGTCAAGACTTATGGAATAAAATTCCCAAGCTGACACGCTCCATACAGCTGAGAGAAATGTGGCAGAAAGTTGTTCTTCAATGGCACTATACCCCAGAGAGACTTCATGCAATGTACCCTGCTACAAGCGACAGATGTTAGCGAGGGTGTCCGGCAACAGGAGACTGGAATCATATCTGGTGGAGCTGCCCAGACATAACACACTTTTGGGAAGAGATAAAAAGACAAGTAGGGAAAATGATACAAGGAGCTGACAATTTGGAAGACAAGGTCTGGCTGGCAGGCATGTGAAACCCGAAACAAAGGACATATACAAAAACTCAGCAGAGGGGAGTGATAATGCTGATCATAATGGCATGGTTGACAATCGGCCAACATTGTAAACAAAATAACCCACCTACGATATTTGATTGGCTCCAAAAAGTGCAGAGATTCATATCCATGGGAAGGATGACATAAAGACTACAGGGAACCCCAGAAACATTCCACTCAGACTAGGGCAATATCCTATTCTATCTGCAAAGTGACTATATGATTCAATGGTGCCTGCACAATATCAGAATCATGGACATTTTATGAACCAGGAAACACCACAACACCAAGAGCCGAAGAACGCCACCCGAGGAGGGACAGTGGAGGGGAAGAGGGAGTTGGGGGATGTTGTTATTGCTGATTTAAAGAAATGTAAAACAAATAAAAATATATATTTTGTTTTAAATCGTCGCAGGATTCGGAACTAAAGGAAACTCTGCCTCTACAATCTGGTTAATTGGTCTCATGTCCTGAATTCATTTTCACCACCCCCCTTTTGATTTTTTCACAGGGTAAACAGTAGTATTACACAATGACTCTGACGTCACTAAGATACCTGGTTCCATCATAGCTGATATAGTCTCAAAAATACCCTCATCCGCTTCTCGAGACATTGGGTATTACCTTGCTCGAGGTAAAATTGCTCATGGTGTAAACTTAATCTTAACTTCTGCCACCCCCCTCAATAGGCCTACATCATAGGGGCCTGTAGTTCATAAAGAGTATGGCACTTTTTCCATGTCCTCATCAAAAAATGCTGGGCGCTGCCGCAATATCACCATTCGCTGTGGGATTTCCCTTCTCTCTATTCTGATCCAATATGTAATACTCATCTCGAATACTACTTCATAGTCTGACGGATCATCTTTAAACATATCTTCGTCTGTGGCGTCAGTCAATCGAAACCCTTCCCCAATAGCAATTACCGTGCTGCATGGCCTGCCCTCATCATCGGTTCCGTCGAGTATGGCCAATTCCCCTCGCACTATGGCTGTCTGTAACTCTACAGGGATAATCTGTCCCTCCTCTTCGTCCATAGGTACATGTGGCCTGAACAAGAACTCATAAGGTATCCTCATAATTTTGCCCACTAAGCCGGGTAGCCATATCAACAAAATGCATACCCCATAAAGAAAGACTTCTGGCTCCAATGGCATTCCTCGCAGAGCCTTTTGCCCTGTAAACGCCATGATACATTTGCCCACATTTAAATAATGTATCCCTGGAGTGGAACACTCTATGCATTCATCAGTAAAGGAAATTGGCATATTTAGCTTCGTCATTAAATCCCGGCCCAGAATATTAACCTGTGTCAGCCTTGAATACAATAATGGTACAGACATGTCACACTCTCTTATTGAGACAGGTAATTCATCAGTAAAAGGGACTCTACTTGTAGCTCCAGAGAAGCCCTGAGCATTCATGGCATTTCCTGATAACGGATATTTTCGCTCTCGTATACGTGAGCGAGTTGCCCCAGTGTCTACTAAAAAAGAAAAAGATTTGCCTCCTATGGTAACATCAACCCTCGGTTCCTCTTGGGGGTTTGGTGTCACCGAAAGCACTGAACACATCAAGTCACCCTGTGAGCTGTCCTATTGTGGATACATGCTTATTCGTGTGCCTGTAAATGGACTTCCTCCCACGACAGTGACACCCCCTACTCTAGGTGTCAATAACTGTCCCATGTTTACATTCTTCTGTATCTGCATGGGTGCGTGCTGTGACTGCCCCTTGCAGCTGATTCAATGGTGCTTGCTGTGGTTGCAAAGCCTGTTGCATTTGCGGCGCTTGTGCTTGATACACCGTCTGATCTTGGGCAAACCCATCCCTATTTTGTGAGCTTTATGCTGGAGGATAAGCTGTCACACCTCTTAAGAATTTCCCATTCTGTACATACCCTTGACTTCCACATGTTTGCACGATGTGCCCTGTCATGCCATATGTCCAACATATAGGAGGGAACCTTCTAATTTGCCCACCTTGCATACTCCCTCATTCTGCATATTCTGAAACCTGCCTTGGTTATTTTGAAAGCCACCCTGATTATTCTGATAGCCACCTCTTCCTCTGAAACCGTTCCTCTACCTTGCGGAGTGAACCCATTCCCTCCTTGATCTCAGTGGTGTTGATTATTCGCCTGTGACATACCCACTGCTTGCTGCTTTCTCAGCCCTTCTCTGCTTGTCAGTACCGCTCCTTCTATGGAGTACTTTGACCATTTTTTCTGAACTAGCTTGACTTCCTCAAGTTTTCTAGCATCTTCCTTCTTCCAATTTTTCTCTTGCAGCAGTCGGCAATGATGTGCGATAGTCAACTGTATTTCTGTGCATGGCTTCACTTCCATCCCCACTAGTTTCTTGAGCTGTCTCTGTACCTGTTTGGCAATCCCTGACACAAAATGTGGTAAAATACTGCCACTGATTTCCCCCACGGCTCCCTCATTTCCAAGGTCCACCATTCCTGAATACTTTGAATGTATGTAAGCAGATCTTCGTCATGTTTCATTTTACGTGCCATAATTGCACCCATTTCTGACGTATCAGGATACTGTACCCTGAGCGCTTTCCAAACAGCCACCCTACAATTATTAAATGGTGCTCCGTCATGATCTGGGTTCTGCACCGTGACACTTGAGTAACCTGCTCTCGTCAACTGTCATCATCCCTTTCCCCAAGAATGGCTGCTAGAAGATCCTTAATGTCCCCTATAGCTAGAGTATTTCCTCCTGTCAACTTTTCTAACTCATAAATCCATTTTCCCGCACCCACTGTTAAACTAGGGGGTTTGCATCTCAAATTATCCTTGTCCATTTGGGGCCAAGGGATATACTGCGGTCTGGCCCCTCCTTTCTCCAATAAGGGGAATTGCGTAAACACAAATCCGCAATCGGCTTACATCGTCTGCCTATCCATAGTGGGGAAAATGATTCCTGATTTCCTTCTACCTGGAAATAACCTCAACCTGTTTACATATGGTGGCGATTCCCCCCTCTCACTATGCGATCGTCCTTTAGGTCTCTCTGGGTATGCCATGGGGTCTGGCGTCTTATCTTTAGGTTGGTCTAAATCCGACCACCTCACTTCCTTATCTGTCTGCAAACATTCCTTGGGACGGCATGCACTTTCTCCCTCCTCCCCACGGAAGGTTTCTCTGTCTTCATCTGACATATCAAGTCTGCAACTAGTATGGCTTTCATCTTTTTCATTCTTATTTAAAGTCAGCCTGTCTAAAGACAAGGCTCTATGCTCGAGATAGCCCTGTTTACTGTATGCCTTATTTACAAATACAATGAATACAGATTGCATGAGTTATTGCATTCATAATGTGGATGTTAAAAACAAGCAATGCTACCTGTTTTCCCGTTACAGAGAAACTCAAAGGAGCCCTAATTGCCAGTTGACAGTTGTATTTGTATTAATGTGGGGGGAGGGCATCAAAATTTCGTAGGCCAAAAATCTGCATTGAGGATGTAGTCTGCTTTGCCTACAGTTGTGATGGCAAGGTTGGCATGTTGTAAATGGGTATGGAAGGTGTTAAAATCCAAACTTGAATGGCACGTAAATGGCATTTTGGCAATTGTATTAAAATGAACCCCTAAATTCTGGCTTCTCCCTATACCACTAGCAGAATGTTGTTAAAAAAAAAATGTTGTACCTACCAAACTCCCAGCATTTTTCAAAGTTCATAAGGACGACTTCAATCTTTTCTGAGAATTGGCTGGCTAGAGGCCCAAAAGCCCATTTCCTTTTGTGCACTTTTCAAAGGAGTGTATGAGGGATGGTTGCTATCTATAAAGATAAAATGCTTAGGTCTCTTTCCGTACTCAGCTGATGCAATTTATCAGTGTTAGGTTGCCCTCTGCTGTCCAAATGGCAAAGTGCACCCACTTTAACAAGAGCAATCCTTTCAACAAACACAATGGGCCTCATTCCGAGTTTGGAGGTAATCATGGCGCTATTAGCGCCATGGCTACCTCCAATACCGGTACCGAGTCCGTCCTCGTTCAATGGGGACTTACCGGTCTATTCCGACCTTTGCGGGTCCGGTAAGTCCCCATTGAAAAAGCCATTCCCCATTCCCATTTGAGCCCCCATAGGGCTCAATGGGAAGGGGGAAGGCGCTAATAACGGTACCGCAAACTGCGGTACCATTATTAGCTCTAAAGTCCCTTAACGGGTCCTGTCCTTAACGGCTGGTAAAACCAGGAGTTAAGGAAGGGACCCGCTAAGGGAACTCGGAATAGGGCGCAAAGGGATTACTGGCACCGGTGTCCTTACCGGTGCCCGGTATCCCTTTGCGCCAAACTCGGAATGAGGCCCAATGAGCGTGGTTCTACATGATGACCTTCACCTTCAACCATTGCAAACATTCGGAATAATTTCAAGTTACTGCTTTCTGCCTCAACTTCTCTACACACAGTGCATGGCAGTTCCAGTGTCAATGAACAGTTAATTACCGGCACAACTTTCTGGGCCTCATTCCGAGTACGGCGCTAACCAATGGCGCTATTAACGCCTTGGTTGACGCCGTACCCGGACCGGCAGCGCCTTGGTGGATGGCGGAATTACCGCCCCATTCCAAGGTTGGCGGGGCGGTAATTCCCCATTCACCAAGGCTCTTCCCCATTCCCAAATGAGCCCCCATAGGGCTCCATGGGAATGGGGAAGATGCAAATAACGGTGACCGTTCATTACGGTCACCGTTATTGGCTTGGTGGCCCCTTTGCGCCCTCGACTTTAACACCTGCTCAAAGCAGGCGTTAAGGGCGAGGGCGCAAAGGGAACTCGGAGTATGGCGGTAAGGGATTACCGCCACCGGTCTCGTTACCGGTGGCCGCTATCCCTTACCGCCATACTCGGAATGAGGCCCTCTGTCTCTAAAGAGTGAAATGCTGTAGGAGGAATGCCTCCTCACAAGCTAAAACTGAAAGTAGGTGCTGTAATTATGCTACTATGCAATCTTATGCCATCACAATACTCTGCAATAGAACAAGGTTTACAATTATGCATCTACAAATACACATCATTACGGCCCATGTGATCGATGGAACTTAAATACTGCTCTTATACCGCGCATACCTCTCATTCCATCTGATACGTTTAGCTTTTTCAACTACCATTAATAAGTCACACGGACCTACGCCCCTTCCTGGAAGCGATCGGTGGTAATTCTGATATTTAAAAAGCGGGACAAGAGGTACCCTATGAATTACAGACTGATATTGACCTTTAAGATATGCTAGAACAGCGTATATTACACCGGGAAAATCTAGAAGAATAAATACATATCTAGCAACGAATTACATTTCAAGTGCCATTTGATTTTTAATATGTGAACTCCATGCTATTAAGTTTGAAATATTTTTGCTTTGGCACATAGACCAAGACTGGCACTAGGTAGTGCCATGTATTAGACAGAGGTTCCCTTCTCATGCAAGCTATTTTCTGCCACAAAAGAATATTCATAGAAATTAAGGTAATTATAGGCGTTTCTTGCCAATAAGCATGAAATCAAAGCTTTCAGTAGGAACGTGCACGAACTTGCAGGTGCTCCAACCTTCTGCTCGGTGTCCATGCCAGCCGCAGCCCAGAGGCCAATCCGGACGCCCACATTAAACACAAGAATCATTTCTCTAGATCAACATTTTGGAAGACTTTTAAAGGGGCACAAGACCAGAATATAAACGTTGAAATCTGCTGCTGGAGACTGTCGTGACTGTTTTAATGCCGGCAAAACAACAGCTTGAAAGGAAAGAAACTGGAGAATTGGGCAGTGAGGCACAGTAAGAATTAGATGGGGGTGGGGGGCTTCGGTGAGTGGAGGCATGGCGAGTAGAAGTGAAAGACCATCAAGTGCCAATGAGAGCAGCTGAAAGGGCAGCAGAGCTGTGTACTGCAGTATTGTATATCAACCACCTCGCAGGCATTCTTGCGCCATTCCACCATTGTCTGAAACCTCCTCTAGGCATCTGGGCTAATAAGTAAACCGTGACATTTAGTAATGAAGAGGCCTTCCCCTAATAACATGGAGTACACCACCAAGTAATTTCATGCAGAGCTAGAAAGGGGTCAACATTTTAAGAGTGCCCCAGAGTTTTTGAAACATATTTTCCAATACTGAAGAGAAGCACAAACAATGGAAAAAGGTTTTGCATGGGGCCAATCAAAGAGGGAGAAAAAGTGCCCCTCCTGGATACCCACCATCTAAGCATCTACCGTCATGTAATGCACAATGGGTCACGTGGTTATTCTGGAAACAGACATTCGCTACCACCAACCCAGGCAGATTTGACAGAATTAGATGCATTTCGAGCACTCCCCCTGCACTAATGCCATGGGCAGTTGTTTTATTTGTAAAATTCCCCAAAACAAATAATGAGACCCCAGTATAATCATGCCTGGTATCCATGTGCATGTTACGCCTATGCCTGTTCCCCTACCCACTGCCTGGAATACATACATTAAACATGCATGTGGTTGGGATCACGTTTTATGGGTTTATTTTATCCAAAGGCACTCCCCTTCCGACAGACACACATCCTGAACTCGCCGGTGCACCTTTGTTCACTGTTCCCACTGCGGAAACAGACCTGCCTGGGTAAGAGTTAATCACGTGGTAAAGTGAGCCACTTTTGTGGAAATGTTTTTGTGAATACCCTCTGAGTTACTAATTTGTAAGAAGCAACCGACATTTGCATTGCATTTCTAGGTGTTATTTATTTATTTATTTATTTATTTATTTATTTATTTATTTATTATTATTAATGTGATGTAGTCTATAAAAAGACTTTACACATGACAAATACATTTACAGAATAAAGCAATTTCAAAACAATTTACTAAATACATAAGAACATAATATTTACAATAAGTAAAAAGAAACCCAAATACAATTACATATATTTTACAGCACATATCTTTGCATTTCACTAACCTCTTCCTGAGACTCCCCAGGGAAAACATATGCATGCAAATCTGTTTTTAACTGTATGTATTTAGTTTAGGAAGTCATGTGTACATTTCAAACATGCACTTCAGACTTCCCCTTTGGCAAATTAATCTTTTGTGAATGCTGCGTACTTTAGGCACACACATATTACAACTTGCTTTTAAGGCATACGCCATAACTTAAAGCACTAATTGGCAAAGACAACAGTTGTGGCTTTTGTGTAAGCATGGGATAAGCACTTGCCAGCTACTGTCACAATTGTAGTACTTGGCCATAAGAAGGCAACAGCTGGAAAATGGCCGGAGTACCTAGGCATATGACGTCAGTGCCCGACTCATACCTATACACAAGACAAAACTAATTTCCTTTCCAATGCTTGTTTTTAACAGGATGTATGTGCGAGGAAGAGATGCAAGGAGGCACAATTTGTTTATGAATCAAGTGGCTGAAGACACACTTGGTAAAGACATTTTTATTACGCGAGGTGACAGAGGCAATTAAGCCATGAACTCTCAGACAACTGCTTAGAAATAACACTGGCAATCCCCATACAGCAAACCATGTGATGTTACTGCATGATAGAGCTAGCTCAGAGAGATCCCCCGAAGTGTGTGTTTTAAGTGGGGAGAGGTGGGTAGAATTGTATGGTCTCATGTAAGAAATGTAATGTCTGCTGTCAATAACAAGGATGTCCGAGCTATTCTCTGTGAACATACATCATTCACTTGAACTCTGTAAAGGGGAAATGCAATTAATGCCGCGCATGCATCATACTGCAATGCTTTCATAAATCAGAAAAAATGGAAAACATGGGCCCTATTTCCACATTAAGCATTGCGTATCTCTATATCTGATGGCTTTATATGCAACCAATGTAAAGATCCTTATCATTTATTACATACATTTATAAAGCGATGACTGAGCAAGATCTTCATTATTTTATATTTAACAGAAGGTTGAAACAGTGTCAAATTCTAATGTGTCTTTCTGAAGACAGAATCTGGGCCTTATTTATTTATTTATTCCTTTATTTATTGTTTGCTTTTTAGGCGCTTATGCATCAAGTAGAATACCGTTTAAAAGCACCGGCAGGGGAGGGGAGGGAACAAGGGAGTGAATACATTACAAACACAATATATAATAAGAGCAGTGGAGGGAAAAGGAAGCAAGGACGAACCTACTGTGCCTTGTGAGTATTCAGAACATGCAAGTGCAGCAAGGAAGATGGAAGAGGGTGTAAGGGCTGGGGAGTCCGGGCTCATGGGTGAACCACAGATGAAGTGCTTGGGTTTTTCAGTGCTACATGGCCAGGGGCCACGTTAGGAGTAAGTGCGAAATCTCCAGGGAGGAGGGAGTGCCAAGGAAAGTGCTGAGGGGGGACAGCAACTGGGCAGCTTGGGTGAGGGAGGTCAGGGGCTCAGAGGATGCATAAGGCCCCCGGACAACAATCACAGCAACTGTGGGATTAGCAGAGAAGTGAAGAAGGGAACGAAGAGGTAAAGAGGAAAGTCTTGAGCAGCGTGCATTATTTACGGAAGCCCTGATCAAGGCGTAGAGGCAGGGGAAGCCTGTTCCTTAGGAGGGAGCCAGCTGAGGAAAGTGATCGACCACCTACCCTCTGTTTAGCAAAACGCTTTACACACAAAGAGTTGGTGCCAGAGGAACGTAGTGATCTAGAGGGAGAGTATTTAGTAAGATAAAGTTGAAGATAGTGTGGGCCCCGGGCCCAGACAGCCTTGTGGATAATGCAGAGGGCTTTGAATTTAATCTGTGCAGCAACCGGAAGCCAGTGAAGACCTTTTAGGGCAGCAGAGATGTGATCCCTGGGCTGAAGGCCAAGGATAAGTCTTGGTGTCCTATTCAGGATTAGCTGGAGGGGTCGCAGAGTGGAAGAAGATAGATTCAGGAGGAGGCTATTGCAATAGTCAAGCCTAGAGAGAACCAGGGCTTGGTTAATATTGAGCCTCTGGGGGAAAGTGAAAAAAAGGAGAATTCCTTTGAGAAGGAAGAGCTGAAAGTGGTACTTCTTGGCAATGTCCTTAGTGTGAGGGAGTAAGGAGAGAGAGGAGTCAAAGATGACTCCAAGGTTTCTGGCTTCAAAAGAAGGAGCAGTGCGAGAGCCCAATGAGGAAGGCCAGAGTGAAGGGAAGAAAGAGGGATCAGGGGTCCCGATAGAAAGGATTTCAGTTTTACAGGTGTTGAGGCAGAGATTGTTGGAGGTGCACCAGGACTGGATGGCAGATAGGTCAGCAGGAAGTTTGAAAAAGAGCTGTTGTCTGCGTAATGCTGGAAGTTGGAGGAGAAGGAGGAGATGAGGCGTGCACGCATAGCAAGGTAGATGTTAAAGAGCCAAGGGGAGAGGAAAGAACCCTGGGGGACACCACAGGTGGAGAAGGAAGTAGGAGTGGAGAAGTGCCCAACTTGACCTGGGGAGAGCGCTCAGTAAGAAATGATGTCAGCCAGTCCAGTGCCTGTTCCGAGACACCAAGGGTATTAGGTAGCCTTTGTATGAGGATAGAATGGAACTGTGTGTTTTTCTTTCTAGGAGCAAACCCACGCTTTTCTATTCCAAGAACAGACAGAAGCAGTAAACGTATAAAAGACATGCAATGCTATTGGGAAGATGCTGGCAGAGGCATAAGGTCACAGCTGAAGAAAAGATATCTCCCTGACTGCAAAATACTGGAGGATGCACTATACACATAATCATGAACATGATCTATGGAACATTTGTCACTGAAAAAATAGTTAAGAATTAACTTAAATGTGTGGCCCATAATTGACAAGGATCCGAGTCTGGTTTCCTTGAGATTGTGATATTCTACTTTTTACCTGCCAGAGCGTGGCAAGAATGTAAAGTGGGCATCATCTCATTTTGAAAGACAGAGAACACCAGATGCTATTCATTGCTGACTCTAGAAAATCCACACTGTAACATAACATGGGTATTTGGAAAGCGCACATTCAAGGGGCATCTGATGTCTCAAAAAAGCCAAACTTCCTACTGCACCTCCTCAGAGGTACTCTTCCTTTCCTCTCCTTCCCCCAGAAGCTTCCTGTCTCCCAAGCTCTGGTTCTCTCTAGGTTGGACTATTGCAACAGCCTCTTTCTAAATCTACCTGCCTCTACGCTCCGCCATCTGCAACTTATCCAGAACAGGACTGCGAGGCTTTTCCTTGGCCTCAAGCCCTGGGACCGTATCTCTCCATCTCCGAAATCTGGTTTGTCCACAAGGCTTTTTGGGACAGGGTCCAACATAACGTCGGTATCCCTCGGCAAATACCGCCCCTCTCGAGGTCTCCGCTCCTCTACCTCTAACTCCCTCAGGGTGAGTCGTTTTTCAAAGAAACAAGCTGGAGGGAGATCTCTGTCTACTGGGGCCTCCTTCTGGAACAGCCTCCCAGCCACACTAAAACTCTTTGCTTCAGCCTTTGCCTCCCCGTCCCCTGCTGATTTTCTGTTCTCCTTCGGCACCGTGCACCTGGCCACCCTCTGTCCTCCGGGCCCAGGTACCTGCTCACACTGCCACCCTCCCGCACTACCTCTGGGCCACCCCGTGCCCTGGGGTCTGTATCAATACAGCCTCCCCCTTTCTCCCTCCTGCACTTATCAGACATACTCAGTCTGCCGCCTTAAACCCAGCAATTGCCACTTGCTGGCTGCACTACCAATGTTTGTTGCCTTATTATTTATCAATTTATTATTCTTTATCTGGGTCTCCTTGCTCAGCACTCTCCTTTTTCTCCCCCCCTCCTTGCACTTTTCCCCTTCCCTCTCTCCCTCCCTCTCTCCCATGCACTTGCGAGTTCTCAATGTCACTGGGCATAGTAATTTTGAAAGGCAGAGAACACCAGATGCTATTCATTGCTGACTCTAGAAAATCCACACTGTAACATAACATGGGTATTTGGAAAGCGCACATTGAAGGGGCATCTGATGTCTCAAAAAAGTCAAACTTCCTACTGCACCTCCTCAGAGGTACTCTTCCTTTCCTCTCGTTCCCCCAGGAGGAGAGGAAAGGAAGAGTTTTGTTGTGTTTTGTTCTCTCCTGTTTCCCCCTTCCCTGCCTTGTTGCCCTCTGAAACACCTGTGTATGAGCGCGATATAAATAAAATATCATATCATATCTTGCCACTAATAACAGATGTTTTTGTTACCCAACTTAATGGTACTCATTTTCTCAACCTCAGAAGGATAAAAGGTTGAGTGGACTCCTGGGATTCGAACCTGTGACCATGAGGTCAAACACAGGCCTCTCCAATGGATGCATTAGTCCACTGAGTCACAGACCCGGTATGTAAATATTGTAAACGCTTTAAAGGGTTTTTATGACAACTTTGAAGTTAGAAACGCTTGGCCATCTGTCCCAGATAACATCTTGAGACAGGGGGTGGGGAGTCATTACTAAGGGAAGGAAGGAATGTTATCTTACAAGAAACATGCTTGTAACTTGTGTTTTGAACAATGCATCCCAGCATTGAAGCTGGGAAATGTTGAAATGCAGAAAGGGAAGTGAAATACATATTTGAACAACAGCGACTTTAAAGTTGATGTTTTTGAGAGTTAGAACACTGCATTACTGCTCAACCATTATAGCGAGAGAAAACTGAAGCTGCGATTGCCAGCTGCAAGAGGAGAACTTTCAACATATGTTAGTTTGATAATGGATTCGTTTATTTGGAATGTAAGAAGTGTTTTGATGGCTTCATTTCGTTTTAGCCTAGCCAAACTGCACTAACATGTCAGCTTGTTGTGCCATGTCTAATGCTGTTATTTTGATGGAGGGGGAGTCAATGCAAATCTCATTTTAATAATATCATTCTTATTTTGTAAAATGTTCCTTTTCGTGATTTCATTTTGGCGAGAAAGCGGATCCAATGGAGCGTGCACCTCTTCTCCAGTTAAGGGGAGAGAGCAAGGTGAAAATAATCTTTCCATCCTCACAGATTCTCATGTTCTTGGTGAATCTCTGCCCAACAGTCTGAGCATCCCATGAAAATAGAGAACAAATACAAAATAATGTCATCATGTATACATCATAATGGGAGTGGCAACGCCCTTTAAAATGCTCAACCCTCAGCAGAAAAGGGAGCGATTTGGGAAACATTGAGAGCAGAAAGACAGACAGTACAGGAAGAATAGAAAGGATTCGACATGGAGATAGACTGATTTTAACAGAAGAGAGAACAGGTCCATCCTGCAAGAAGGGCTCTAAAACATTTGGGGGGAGGGGTCAATTTGAGGCTGTGACTGCAGCAGAAGGGAGTCCAGTGATCACGAGCAGAACTAAATTGCTTACAAGTGGAGTTGACTCCTTGGACTAGATGAAAGCCCTTCTGATGTTCAGGGAGAGAGATTTGCCAGAGGGAGCCATTATACCAATTAGTCTGCAGACAGCCCTGCTGCCTATCGTCCAATAAATAAACTCTAACAAGCAGATTGATTTTCCACAGGAACAAAAATTCATCTGGGTCTGTAAGGAAGAACGTGCAATGATTTTACAGATTAACGAGGGGTACTACACCTTTTACCAGTTTTGACCATAATCTAAATAAAAGCCCTGAATTAATTTGTTTGATAATCCTTAAAGGGACTAGAAAAGGGGTGGTGAATGGAGGAACATAATCCCAAATAGACACTAGAAGGTGTCATTATTTTCCCATAGAAAATAAAATGTAATTTTAAAATTAGACCTACAAGGGACCAATTTGTTAATTCCCTCACAATTTTGATTTCCCCATTTCGTAGTTGTGTGACATTTCAAAAGTGATTCACCATTCTAAAATGAAGCTGTATTTTTGATTGTTTTATATTCAATTCTGAATAAAAGTCCACCTTGGTACAAAGGTGCATGTTTGTATTCAATAAGTATTTAAAATACACTTGCATTGTTAATTGTTTATAAAACAATAGAACGAGGCAGATTGTGTTGGTTTGGGATTGTGATTTATCCTGCCTGTATTTGTCAATAGCTTTTCAGGTGCATCCCCCTAGTAGAGCCACCAGTTCATTCTATTGTTGTCTATCTTAAAATATAAAGGAATTATTGTTATAATTCAGCTTGTTTCTTGTGGTGTACCGGACCATTAGACTCAGTTTATCCGTGTCCATAAAAAGGACCTGAAATTATTATTTGTGTGAATCTTGTTTGGGGGTGAGTTGTTAAACTTCCTTGAATGAGGTCCTGTTTAATTGAAAGTGTTGTCACAGAACGGCCATAGGTATTAGCATGGCCAAAGGTCAGCCAGCGGGTGGGTAAATAACCAAACAATGCCCACGGGCTGTGTGTTTATCCTCACATCCAATCTTACTCCTATCTGTACTCCAGTGCAATAGATCTGGCTTTTAGATGGCACTAAATTTCCACTAAGCCACAACTAGGGTGTATTTTGTCAATCAGTCTCTTTTTACCTGATCCAGGTATAGAACGTATCTAACAGTCCTCCATGATATTTCTGTGATGTGCCAGCAAAGTTACCTCAAGGAGCCACATGCTAAAACACAGAAATATGAATTTGTAAAAAGTATTGCATTTCAATACACCAATTTCACCAAAATAAAATAAAGACAATCTAATGTATATCAAAACCTCTTTTATATTTGTTATTAAAAAAAAACATTTGTATCACCTGCTGTGGAATTGAATCCAATATTTTTTGCAGACGTGCCTTTTCCCTGCTATGTTAGTGTTGCCGATGACATCACAGAGTTCTTTGCTTTTGTGGTATTTGCAATACCAACACCTGTGAAATTCAAAATGCACCTCTAATGCTCCATTTTCCAACTTGTTTATGTTTGTGGTATGGAATGATTTGGTAGGACAGAGGCCCAGAAACTGCCAACATCAAATGAAAAACCTGGTGAAGGAAGCATGCCCACCAAGGTGATGATTTTGTGTTGCATCTTTTGATTGGTAGATACTAACTTTATTTACCTCTGCCCTTTTAAAAAATATTATACGTCTACACGATGTATTCATATTTTTGAGTACGCAGGACAGCCGATTTATAATCAAAAGAGGCAAAGGACTGCATCACTAGCCCAGCGAAAAGAAGCATTAGGTTCATCAAGCAAATGATAGTTGTTTCTTTATGCTTTTCGGGTAATGTTGAAGAACATTCTAGAAGCCCTGACCACAGACAGAAAACCGTCATCTTCCTATGGCTTAATTATCATCCTGATTTTTTTTATTGACCACAGACAGAAAATCGTCATCTTCCTATGGCTTAATTATCATCCTGATTTTTTCATTTAGAACATATTTCCACTTGAAGGAATCATTTCAATTTCATATGCTAAACTCTAAGAACAAGAAACACAGATACATTACCCATCAGCACAATTCCAAATCTCAGCCGACTGTGATTTGTCATTGATGGGCCATAATATATTCTCTTCTCGAAGAGGTGCCTCTCTTTTTATTGTCCTCTCATCTATACGCCTAAAGCAAAAGCCATTGTATACCTGCACTTTCAGACTATAATCATACTGTCCATGCATAAGCATGAGTCCTTCAATGCCCACGGTTCAGATGCTGTGGGCCAGAAGCCCAAGGCACAAAAGGCTGTAAACAAAAGCATGCCGTGTTGTGCGTCAGGCTTCCTGGAGCGCAGTATCTAGACCGCAGAAGGCGGCAGCCAAAGCCCAGAACGATGTCCAGTCAAAGTTTCGAATACATAGTTTCGAAGTACAATACTTTCGAACAAAAGGATCGAGAAAAAAAATGTTCGAATGCATTTTTTTTGTAATTTTTTTTGGGTTTCATATAGTAAAAATAGTGTTGTTTCCCCAAAAAACGTGGGTTTGGGGGGTGACCCCCCCAAAAAAAACAAAAAAAAAACGTCCATTCGAAAAAAATGTTTTCGATGCTTTTGAGTCGAAACTGTTGTATTTCAACACTATTACTGTCGAAACCTTGACTATGAACCGCCCAGAACATGCTGCAGGTAAGTGAGGGGGCGAAGGTTGCCATGCTGCAGTGAGGGTGGTTCAGGTGGACCCCCCAAAAGGGACCGGGAGAGGGCCGGTTATAAAAGGTTGAACCTGTGGAAATGCAGCCTTTTTTTATCTGGACTCCACAGGTTCAGACTTTTGTAACCAGCCTTTAGACATAGATCCGTCCCTCACACATGCTCACTGTGACGATTCACAAGGAGTCGTACTTCTCCCCAAGGGGGAGCCCTTTCCATGAGGCTAGGGAGGTGCAGCTGCTAAGTACCCCTAGGGTTGATTTAATGCAGTAGGACCTCATGGGGAGGTACTGCCCCTCTGAGGACAAGGGCGATCGCCTGGGGTACAGCCCTTTGAATATTATCACTCCCCAACATTCCCTAACCCTTCCCACTGTTCAGAACAATTTTATTGAAATTAAACCTGTGTATTGTTGTACCACTGGAGATGAAGCTAAAGCCAAATGTACTAGGACGAGTAAGAGCACAGGAGACATGAAAGTCATTGACTGTGCTAGTACTGGTACGAGGTGGCCCAGAGGAGGCATGAGAATTAAACTATCAACAGAGAAAAGGGACTTTTACAATCTGTATGGGAGGAATTGGATACAAGGTATAAAAGTAACAATGGACTATCAAAATGTCAAGCTCAGCTGAGTTGGGCAGCAGTTTTTGGGGCAAACCAGTGCGAGCGATCCAGGGGCTGCCGAAAGACTGGAGGGAAGAGGACACCTGTAAAGTGCCGTGGGAGTCTTCCACAGGTTATGCAGGAGCAAACCCTGGCAGAAGACCAAGCAAGAGAGCAGAGCCGCTGAACAGACGGGAGAAGTACTGTGCAGCCGACGGAGCAGCAGCAGTGAACCAGCAGAGCTGGAGAGAAGACCCACGGTCCCAGGAAGTCCCAGTGACGTACCACAATCCCACACAAGATAACAGGAGTTGCAGGAGCCAGAGGGGACACGTGGATAGATGGGAGGCTGGTTCACGAAGCTCTCTCTCGTCTCAGTAGATGAGAGCTCACTTCTAGGTATAATCAGAGAAAGGTCTGAGACCTGGAAGAAAATACTGAGAGTATTAGAGGAAATGTTCCTCATCACAGTGGGAAAGAGAGAACCACTGTCGACCAAAGAATGGTCTGGGACCCGAAAACAAATTCTGCGAGTATTGGAGGAGATCTTCCTCATCGCAGTGGCAACCATAAGCCCATTGACCACCATGCAAGGGTGTGGGATCACAACAAAAGGAAACTGAGCAAACAAGGAGTTGTGTTAAAGACGCCAGGATAAGGGAGTCATTCTCCTAATCCCAAACTAGGAGCTGTGCTAAAGATGCCAGAGGATGGGAGTCATTCCCCCTGCCCTTGTTGTGAACTATGCCAAGCAATACCTGGCGAAGGGAATTATTTTCCTGGTCCTGAACTGGGACTTGTGCTGGAGTCACCAGGGAAAGGGAGTCATTCCCCCTGATTGTATTGGAAATTGCATAGATCAACACCATGAGAAGGGAGCCAATCTTCTGGACGTGGAATTGTATAAAGGCTTTGTGAAACCCGCAAGCCAGGGGAAGGCAGTCATTACCCCTGGCATTCTTGTTGCAAGAGAACGTTCTTTTGGACGCTATTGGAACATCAGGAGAAGGGAGTCATTCTCCTGAAGAAGTAACTTTCTGTTAGTGTATCCTTTAGTTGTGTGAGGGATAGAAGTAGGTTGCGACACAGGATGGTGGAGTTTAATTTCACTGACATTCTGATGGACCCTTTGGTTTTAGTTTTGAGGCAGGAAAACCCCTCTTAGAGGATAGGGGTAGCGAGGACCCTTTTATGCACAAATAAAAGTCTATAACCACCACCATGCCACCTTTCTGTAAGCTTCCTTCTTCAACAGCCTTACACCACTCTGTCCATAGTGTAGTGCTGCACTCGTGTCACTGACAGCACTGGTCATGCACAGCCTAGGGCCACTTCAAGCTTGCCGACCCCCCTCTACTGTTGTTCTGTCCATCAGAATAGAGGTCTGTGACGTTGGAACAGAAGTTCAGTTCTTGAGCATTAGTGTGTGAACATTTGGTAGGGAATCAGAGGTGCATGGCTTGAGTCATGGACCTCTGGTCCTAAGGATTGATTGATTTGAATTCTGCTAAATATTTTTGGTTATGTCAAACTATGAATAATTACAGTTTGGGTCCCTTATTCAGCAGTATTCTTTTGAATTTGGGGTTTGGTTTTGGGTCACTGGCAACTCCCTCATCACCTGCTTACCATATTACATATTGTATTATTGTCTCTTTAATGCAATGTGTTTGGCGGTTTGGGACACCTGTTTTACATATCATTTCAAACCTCAGAATTTTGGGCTTGGCTAGCGTGGAGGTAAGGGCGTCTCACTGATATAGAGATGTTAACTCTATATCAGTGAGGGGATTGGGTAAGTACTCTCAGGTGGGCATCTAAGCCCTTCCTTCAAAATGACTACTGTAGACGTCACTAAAAATAGGACGTCCCATAGGTTCTACTACTAGAGGACCCCAGATTATTTGGTCCATTGTGATTGGGTTGGCACCAACCCCATGCATACATCTCCACCTTACTTAGCAGCACTCAGAATGGTCAGCCAGGTGCAGGGTGCCCCCTCAGCTACCCAGCCTTCCTCCAATTAAGGTTACACTCAATCATCACTTCAACAGCAATGTGTCAATTATGTTACTGTGGTTGGCCTCGAAACTGCATCTTCTGTCTGGGAAAGTTCCGATTTCTCCTCCTGGGCGGATGCCAAGCGTAGGTGTGAACTCGTGCTTCTCCTCGCTCGGATGGTCACGTGATGCGGATACCGTGAATTTTCCTAGGTTCTCTGAATTCGTGCATTTAATTCTTATTCAGCTTGCCACCAGCCTATGCTTCCTTATCTTGACCTTTCAGAGACAGGATATTCTGTTCTTAAGGTTCAATTAGATTTAGCTACTGTTCGTTCATTCTATTGGTATGACCTTGGCTCTCTTGGCATGAGTTGCATCTGCTGAGTCTAGATTCAGCCGTCTATTCTCATTTTGCTAGAATATGAATCTTGTCTTGTTTGGCGTCTAGTAACCTGAGTTGATTCTGCTTTTTTTGTAAAGTGGAATCGCACTTATAATAATGTACTTCGTTTTGAGGTAGATTATGTACAATGGCGCTTGCCGCGCTATTTTTCTACTTAGCATAGCAAGCTGCACTGTCTTCTTAGCTTTCTTGCAGTTTCAACCATATGTACAGGCGTTAGCTGGTTGAATATCTTCATACTGTTTACAGCTTAACTCTCTTACGCTTTGATAGTTTTCTATCACTTTAAGCTCACAATCTCTTTTCTCATGGTGTTTCGTCTCCTTGTGTCATTCTTGGTTCGTCATTTGTTCTATCTGTGAGTCCGTCCGGGCTCTTGTGACGTCACCATTCGTCTTCATTTAAGACCTTTTTGGTTTCTTCCGGGACGGTACTTAGGCAATCTTCATTTCGTCTCATTTGTTGGCAGGGTTTTCTCAATGGATACCTTACTGTCCATGGTTGTTGGTTATTGGTACTTCAATAGGTGTTGCTCTTCTGATGGGTACTGGGCAGAGCCCTACTGCGGCTCTCTGCTGGTTTATTTGCTCATAATAGTCGCATATTTTGGTGTGAATGTTCCTGGTATTTCAAAATGGCCGATGGGAGTGAAGCCATTACTTGGGACCTCCTCCACACTCCTCCCTCTGGGTGATTCATCGACCACTAGGTATTAGCATGGCCAAAGGTCAGCCAGCGGGTGGGTAAATAACCAAACAATGCCCACGGGCTGTGTGTTTATCCTCACATCCAATCTTACTCCTATCTGTACTCCAGTGCAATAGATCTGGCTTTTAGATGGCACTAAATTTCCACTAAGCCACAACTAGGGTGTATTTTGTCAATCAGTCTCTTTTTACCTGATCCAGGTATAGAACGTATCTAACAGTCCTCCATGATATTTCTGTGATGTGCCAGCAAAGTTACCTCAAGGAGCCACATGCTAAAACACAGAAATATGAATTTGTAAAAAGTATTGCATTTCAATACACCAATTTCACCAAAATAAAATAAAGACAATCTAATGTATATCAAAACCTCTTTTATATTTGTTATTAAAAAAAAACATTTGTATCACCTGCTGTGGAATTGAATCCAATATTTTTTGCAGACGTGCCTTTTCCCTGCTATGTTAGTGTTGCCGATGACATCACAGAGTTCTTTGCTTTTGTGGTATTTGCAATACCAACACCTGTGAAATTCAAAATGCACCTCTAATGCTCCATTTTCCAACTTGTTTATGTTTGTGGTATGGAATGATTTGGTAGGACAGAGGCCCAGAAACTGCCAACATCAAATGAAAAACCTGGTGAAGGAAGCATGCCCACCAAGGTGATGATTTTGTGTTGCATCTTTTGATTGGTAGATACTAACTTTATTTACCTCTGCCCTTTTAAAAAATATTATACGTCTACACGATGTATTCATATTTTTGAGTACGCAGGACAGCCGATTTATAATCAAAAGAGGCAAAGGACTGCATCACTAGCCCAGCGAAAAGAAGCATTAGGTTCATCAAGCAAATGATAGTTGTTTCTTTATGCTTTTCGGGTAATGTTGAAGAACATTCTAGAAGCCCTGACCACAGACAGAAAACCGTCATCTTCCTATGGCTTAATTATCATCCTGATTTTTTTTATTGACCACAGACAGAAAATCGTCATCTTCCTATGGCTTAATTATCATCCTGATTTTTTCATTTAGAACATATTTCCACTTGAAGGAATCATTTCAATTTCATATGCTAAACTCTAAGAACAAGAAACACAGATACATTACCCATCAGCACAATTCCAAATCTCAGCCGACTGTGATTTGTCATTGATGGGCCATAATATATTCTCTTCTCGAAGAGGTGCCTCTCTTTTTATTGTCCTCTCATCTATACGCCTAAAGCAAAAGCCATTGTATACCTGCACTTTCAGACTATAATCATACTGTCCATGCATAAGCATGAGTCCTTCAATGCCCACGGTTCAGATGCTGTGGGCCAGAAGCCCAAGGCACAAAAGGCTGTAAACAAAAGCATGCCGTGTTGTGCGTCAGGCTTCCTGGAGCGCAGTATCTAGACCGCAGAAGGCGGCAGCCAAAGCCCAGAACGATGTCCAGTCAAAGTTTCGAATACATAGTTTCGAAGTACAATACTTTCGAACAAAAGGATCGAGAAAAAAAATGTTCGAATGCATTTTTTTTGTAATTTTTTTTGGGTTTCATATAGTAAAAATAGTGTTGTTTCCCCAAAAAACGTGGGTTTGGGGGGTGACCCCCCCAAAAAAAACAAAAAAAAAACGTCCATTCGAAAAAAATGTTTTCGATGCTTTTGAGTCGAAACTGTTGTATTTCAACACTATTACTGTCGAAACCTTGACTATGAACCGCCCAGAACATGCTGCAGGTAAGTGAGGGGGCGAAGGTTGCCATGCTGCAGTGAGGGTGGTTCAGGTGGACCCCCCAAAAGGGACCGGGAGAGGGCCGGTTATAAAAGGTTGAACCTGTGGAAATGCAGCCTTTTTTTATCTGGACTCCACAGGTTCAGACTTTTGTAACCAGCCTTTAGACATAGATCCGTCCCTCACACATGCTCACTGTGACGATTCACAAGGAGTCGTACTTCTCCCCAAGGGGGAGCCCTTTCCATGAGGCTAGGGAGGTGCAGCTGCTAAGTACCCCTAGGGTTGATTTAATGCAGTAGGACCTCATGGGGAGGTACTGCCCCTCTGAGGACAAGGGCGATCGCCTGGGGTACAGCCCTTTGAATATTATCACTCCCCAACATTCCCTAACCCTTCCCACTGTTCAGAACAATTTTATTGAAATTAAACCTGTGTATTGTTGTACCACTGGAGATGAAGCTAAAGCCAAATGTACTAGGACGAGTAAGAGCACAGGAGACATGAAAGTCATTGACTGTGCTAGTACTGGTACGAGGTGGCCCAGAGGAGGCATGAGAATTAAACTATCAACAGAGAAAAGGGACTTTTACAATCTGTATGGGAGGAATTGGATACAAGGTATAAAAGTAACAATGGACTATCAAAATGTCAAGCTCAGCTGAGTTGGGCAGCAGTTTTTGGGGCAAACCAGTGCGAGCGATCCAGGGGCTGCCGAAAGACTGGAGGGAAGAGGACACCTGTAAAGTGCCGTGGGAGTCTTCCACAGGTTATGCAGGAGCAAACCCTGGCAGAAGACCAAGCAAGAGAGCAGAGCCGCTGAACAGACGGGAGAAGTACTGTGCAGCCGACGGAGCAGCAGCAGTGAACCAGCAGAGCTGGAGAGAAGACCCACGGTCCCAGGAAGTCCCAGTGACGTACCACAATCCCACACAAGATAACAGGAGTTGCAGGAGCCAGAGGGGACACGTGGATAGATGGGAGGCTGGTTCACGAAGCTCTCTCTCGTCTCAGTAGATGAGAGCTCACTTCTAGGTATAATCAGAGAAAGGTCTGAGACCTGGAAGAAAATACTGAGAGTATTAGAGGAAATGTTCCTCATCACAGTGGGAAAGAGAGAACCACTGTCGACCAAAGAATGGTCTGGGACCCGAAAACAAATTCTGCGAGTATTGGAGGAGATCTTCCTCATCGCAGTGGCAACCATAAGCCCATTGACCACCATGCAAGGGTGTGGGATCACAACAAAAGGAAACTGAGCAAACAAGGAGTTGTGTTAAAGACGCCAGGATAAGGGAGTCATTCTCCTAATCCCAAACTAGGAGCTGTGCTAAAGATGCCAGAGGATGGGAGTCATTCCCCCTGCCCTTGTTGTGAACTATGCCAAGCAATACCTGGCGAAGGGAATTATTTTCCTGGTCCTGAACTGGGACTTGTGCTGGAGTCACCAGGGAAAGGGAGTCATTCCCCCTGATTGTATTGGAAATTGCATAGATCAACACCATGAGAAGGGAGCCAATCTTCTGGACGTGGAATTGTATAAAGGCTTTGTGAAACCCGCAAGCCAGGGGAAGGCAGTCATTACCCCTGGCATTCTTGTTGCAAGAGAACGTTCTTTTGGACGCTATTGGAACATCAGGAGAAGGGAGTCATTCTCCTGAAGAAGTAACTTTCTGTTAGTGTATCCTTTAGTTGTGTGAGGGATAGAAGTAGGTTGCGACACAGGATGGTGGAGTTTAATTTCACTGACATTCTGATGGACCCTTTGGTTTTAGTTTTGAGGCAGGAAAACCCCTCTTAGAGGATAGGGGTAGCGAGGACCCTTTTATGCACAAATAAAAGTCTATAACCACCACCATGCCACCTTTCTGTAAGCTTCCTTCTTCAACAGCCTTACACCACTCTGTCCATAGTGTAGTGCTGCACTCGTGTCACTGACAGCACTGGTCATGCACAGCCTAGGGCCACTTCAAGCTTGCCGACCCCCCTCTACTGTTGTTCTGTCCATCAGAATAGAGGTCTGTGACGTTGGAACAGAAGTTCAGTTCTTGAGCATTAGTGTGTGAACATTTGGTAGGGAATCAGAGGTGCATGGCTTGAGTCATGGACCTCTGGTCCTAAGGATTGATTGATTTGAATTCTGCTAAATATTTTTGGTTATGTCAAACTATGAATAATTACAGTTTGGGTCCCTTATTCAGCAGTATTCTTTTGAATTTGGGGTTTGGTTTTGGGTCACTGGCAACTCCCTCATCACCTGCTTACCATATTACATATTGTATTATTGTCTCTTTAATGCAATGTGTTTGGCGGTTTGGGACACCTGTTTTACATATCATTTCAAACCTCAGAATTTTGGGCTTGGCTAGCGTGGAGGTAAGGGCGTCTCACTGATATAGAGATGTTAACTCTGAAGTCCACACAGAGCCTCAATGAGCAAATGTGGCTTCTTTTATTACAAGCAGATACGTTCCAGCAGCCCCAACCCCACTGTCCTTCTTCCACATTTCTCTCCAACTTCCTCCCCTTTGCAAACCCCTCCATTCCACATTCGGATACAGAGACCCTTCTAATGTGGAACCTTCCTTCCACACTTTATTCAATACAGGACTGCTTGTTGATTTGCAGATCTCTTTATGTTCACTACTCCATAGTGTTGTGCTATGTATGAAGTTACGTATGTAACATTAAACTCCTGCAGAGTTTGAAAGTGCATGATGGCATATGAAGGTGTGTTAACACTCAATTACAGCTTTACAGGCTTCAGGCTTAGGGCCTTTGCCAGGAACGTCATTTCACCAAAATGCCAGGGGTAGCGGAAGTGACATCACATGACCTTTGACCTCTGGTGACACCACAGGAAGTGATGTCATGTGACCCCTCTTCTTCGAAGTGACATCACGGGAAGCGATGTAACGCGACTTTTCACCCCTTGACAAAACAGGAAGGGACATCACATATTGTTCCTAAGTACACTACGAAAAATATGGTTGCAATATCACTATAATGTTATGTACATTTCATACAAGAATGGATCACCATATGTATCGTTAATATCAGTATGTATAGGCCCATATTACCAAATTACTGTGAATGAAAGCAGACGTCTAAGGCCAAATAATAATGATATATTATATAGCACTTGCGCTTAAGCGCTTTATATAGAACAAATATACATATAATATCACCCAACCTGTTGTACTCAGGAGACACCCGGCTGGCCCATATTGCCGAGGTTTGCTCCGAGAGTACTTTAAGATGAGATAGCTGCACCTTGCGATGGCTAGAGGTGCAGATTTATTACTCCAACACCAATCAATAAAGACAACTCAATGGTTTGGCAAAGGGAGTCTGTTTAATGACAAGTACAAAAAACGGGGAGTCATGGCAATCAGCAGTGATGCGATAGTCCGTCTCGCTTCAACTCCAACAAACTTCATACAAGTAGTAACATTTATACTCAAAACTCGTCATAAGTGACGTGTAACACTCAAAAGTTAATAAGCATTTCTATTGGTTCGGAAAAGGTAATTTTAATATAGGTGCTATATCTGTATATGGTAACGGAGTGAGGGGATTGGGTAAGTACTCTCAGGTGGGCATCTAAGCCCTTCCTTCAAAATGACTACTGTAGACGTCACTAAAAATAGGACGTCCCATAGGTTCTACTACTAGAGGACCCCAGATTATTTGGTCCATTGTGATTGGGTTGGCACCAACCCCATGCATACATCTCCACCTTACTTAGCAGCACTCAGAATGGTCAGCCAGGTGCAGGGTGCCCCCTCAGCTACCCAGCCTTCCTCCAATTAAGGTTACACTCAATCATCACTTCAACAGCAATGTGTCAATTATGTTACTGTGGTTGGCCTCGAAACTGCATCTTCTGTCTGGGAAAGTTCCGATTTCTCCTCCTGGGCGGATGCCAAGCGTAGGTGTGAACTCGTGCTTCTCCTCGCTCGGATGGTCACGTGATGCGGATACCGTGAATTTTCCTAGGTTCTCTGAATTCGTGCATTTAATTCTTATTCAGCTTGCCACCAGCCTATGCTTCCTTATCTTGACCTTTCAGAGACAGGATATTCTGTTCTTAAGGTTCAATTAGATTTAGCTACTGTTCGTTCATTCTATTGGTATGACCTTGGCTCTCTTGGCATGAGTTGCATCTGCTGAGTCTAGATTCAGCCGTCTATTCTCATTTTGCTAGAATATGAATCTTGTCTTGTTTGGCGTCTAGTAACCTGAGTTGATTCTGCTTTTTTTGTAAAGTGGAATCGCACTTATAATAATGTACTTCGTTTTGAGGTAGATTATGTACAATGGCGCTTGCCGCGCTATTTTTCTACTTAGCATAGCAAGCTGCACTGTCTTCTTAGCTTTCTTGCAGTTTCAACCATATGTACAGGCGTTAGCTGGTTGAATATCTTCATACTGTTTACAGCTTAACTCTCTTACGCTTTGATAGTTTTCTATCACTTTAAGCTCACAATCTCTTTTCTCATGGTGTTTCGTCTCCTTGTGTCATTCTTGGTTCGTCATTTGTTCTATCTGTGAGTCCGTCCGGGCTCTTGTGACGTCACCATTCGTCTTCATTTAAGACCTTTTTGGTTTCTTCCGGGACGGTACTTAGGCAATCTTCATTTCGTCTCATTTGTTGGCAGGGTTTTCTCAATGGATACCTTACTGTCCATGGTTGTTGGTTATTGGTACTTCAATAGGTGTTGCTCTTCTGATGGGTACTGGGCAGAGCCCTACTGCGGCTCTCTGCTGGTTTATTTGCTCATAATAGTCGCATATTTTGGTGTGAATGTTCCTGGTATTTCAAAATGGCCGATGGGAGTGAAGCCATTACTTGGGACCTCCTCCACACTCCTCCCTCTGGGTGATTCATCGACCACTTTCACCTCCTTCTTTGGATGCATTTCACTTGATTCTTCTATGTTTATCTTCACTCCATCGCCTGGGTTCATTCCTTCTTCATCTTCTGGATCTATACATGATGGTTTGAAGAAGTGTCTCTTTGGAGTCCATATTTTTATTACTTCTTTCAGGCTTCCTGCTGTCCTTACATATTAGTCTTTATTCCATGTCATTAGTTGACATTGTCCATTTGGGCTACAGTAAACCCATCTTCCCACATAGTTTCTGTGCTTCCTGGGATAGAGAAACTTTGTACCTTCTGGCGCGTGCCTGCTGGCCTTCACAAAGTCTCTTATTTCTTCATCAGTCAGGTCTTTGGGCTTCCATTCTGGCTTGACATCAATCATGATCTTCATCACTATGGCTTTCTTTGCAGTTTTCTAGCATTGCGAGATTATTATCTTCATAACACAAAATCCTAGTAATATCATCACTAGCAGGGCTCCTAGAAACTTGAATATGTCTGCCAATCATTGTGGGAACCAAGAGAATAGTGATCCAAACCAGCTGTCATCATCAACTTCGTCAGTTTCGTCGATCATCTGGTTCTGTAGCTTCATCAGCATACCTATGGCTTCTGCTAAGGTTCCATTTTCCTCATCGTGAGAAGGTATAAATGTGCAACATGATTCTCCTATTTTGGCACAAACTCCTCCATCCATGGCTGTGATCATGTCAAGCACATATCTGTTCTGGAGAGTCATCAGTCGGATGGCTCTTAACTCTTCCTTTATTGCATTGAATCCTTTTATTGTCGTGTTGATGGTCTGCAGTAACTCCCATCTGGTTATCTGTAACCATTTAGTATTTGCTCCAACTTGGAATCTTGGCATGAAGATTGTTGCGAACACTGATGAGGTGAGGCTGAACAGCCTGTGTTCATATGGGATTGCATGAAAAGCTTCTTCTGATTTATCAGAGAAGTAATTCTCTCTCTTCACCCTAGCTATCAGTTCCACAGATCTCTTCTTCCTCAGGTGAGCATCTGCTTTTGGGAAACTGTCAATATTCAGGTCACTTTTCGGGATCACCAATGCTGAAACATAGACGTTCACTATCGTGCATATGCCTCCCCAGTCTCTTGGCAGTCTGATGTATACTTTGGGTCCACACGCCCAATAATGATCCATAATCACTGCGGTTCCAAGTACCATGCCTGGAACATCAAAAACTCGCCCACAGTTCTGATTCTCTCCCATCTTCCTTGTGCCATTATTTCTGAAACAGAACTTTGGGCTTTCTAGTGGCACAATCTGCAAGGGTCCTCCTCTGTCTTCGACCCATGTGAGTAGTTTTGCAAGTTTTGGCCATAATGACTTGCATCTATTGTGCTTGTAGTGACCAAAGACCATCCATGCTCGGCATATCACTACTCCTTTCTCCCATCCGTCTGGTGAAAGCACTGTTGCCCAAATTTGCATTTGACCTCGATTCTTCCATCTCCGAGCTTTTTCTGGAGTTTTTCCATGGACGTTTAGCTTCTGGTTTGCTTCTCTTCTGATCTCTGCTCCTTTAACTCCAGGCTTCTCATATCTGATCACAATGTGTTTCATCTTTCCATTGTTTCTTGTCTTTATCTCCTGGACATAATCGTCTTCATTTGGATCAGTTGCTTCAGTTGCCTATTTCAGAGAGGCATCACTAACCATGAACTGGCCTCTGGTCTTGCACATTGCTACGTGCAACATACAGTGTGCTGTCTGGACATCGATTTCTACAGCTACGAAGATCTTGGACTTCCCCATGCTGTACGGTAGGAGTGCGCAAACAAAGCATTCCCCTTCTGAACTTCGTCTTCCAACTTCTTTCATGTGCTGGTAACAAATGTTGTTTCCCAGATGTGCTGTGCTGTCCAGGTAGTCGTTGAGTTCATTGTCATCCCCATGCATACTTCTCTTGATTCTTAATGTTTTCCTGTAGTTGGCAATAACTACATCCCTGAATGCATCGTTATGGCTTTTTCTTGCTGGAGGATTTTCAGGTATCCTGATCCATGGTGCAGGCCTCCTCGTCTGCGCCATTTGAGTGGACAAGAGCCTGGTAGCTCTTTCCCTCTCCTCATACATCTTTGCCTCATGCAAATGCCCATGCCAACCAGCCTGACACTGGTCCGGTGTATGGTTGTATTGTACAACTGGTACTTGTTCCTTGCGTTGGAATGTATATGCTTGGTAATACAGTCTCTGTGATTTTGTTCTTCAGTTCCTCTTGTAGTTCCCTTGCTCGAGCTATGTGCGGAACTAATGAGTCTACTATCAGTTGTGTCTGTGCAGAGAGTTTCTCAGTGTTGGCTCTTGTTTTCTTAAGAGTTTCTGATATAACTGCTTCTGTTGGTTTTTGCTTTAATTCTTGTTTTCTCACAACATCTGCTGTGGAGTTTCTTATGGCAGGCAGTCTTTGGTTTGTGGTTCTGCAATCATTGACACTAGGCCTGTTTCGTGTGCATTCACTGTTTGCGTGTGTGTATTTGTCAGTGATGTTACTTCATTCATCCCTTGCCGACCCTGTCTCCGGCTTTTCTTTTCGTTCGTTACCACAAGTGTGTGTGTATCGTTGCTAATTACATCCATTTCAAGTTCATTCACTCCACCGTCAGATCTTCTAGGGACTGGAATGACTATATAAGGTCTGGGTGCTTTTTTGGCTTTTATGCGTGCATCATTAGGTGGGTGCACTGAAATTGGGACGCTTTGTGCACCAATAAAGAATGCAGTTCTGATCGTTAATGACAGTACAACAATAATGAATATGATGCATAGGTACATTATGCCCCTGTAGGTCAGGCAACAGCATTTTCTTCCAGAGAACAGGGTTGCCTCTCTTCTTGTGTGAGGACCAGATTGCTGCTCTGGACCCCCATCTTGATCATTCAACAAATGTCAATGTTTATTGTTTCTGTGTTTTAAGAGTGTCCGGTGCTCCACAAGTGTCCCCCATCTCGCGAGTTACAAATTGTCTCTTTTGTCAGGACAGTTCCTTTGCTAGACTATGAGAAAAATCAGAAATAAAATAACATTTTAGTGAGTCCCTTTACTTTGCATGTTCAAAATAGGTGAGCTCCCAATCCACTCCTCTGATTTGCTTCAGTCCTGAGGACATAGTGTACGTTGATCAGTGTGAAGGATTAGGGACAAAAATAACAAATATGACACGTGGAGTTCTTGGCACCGCTTCCTTGATCTGTCCGTCGGCGGAAGGCTCTAAGAATCTCCTCAGATAGCTCCTCTTATGGTTAGAATGTTCCACTTGGAGTACGATTCCGTGCAAGAGCATTCCCATCTGTGCAATATTAGCTGGGTCTCTGATGAAAGTGAGGACGTCAACATCGATTAGTCTCCCCACAGGCTCTGGAAAGTCAGTGACTAGGCGAAAGAGAACATTATGGGCCAACCTGGTGTCTTCTGGTGACAGGGACATCCGTCCTGTCCTGCTGAGGTTCAGGATTATGTGTTCTTTTCCTTAATGTAAACAATGTCTGCACTGTCTGGTCGCGTGGAGTACAACTAGAATGGCTTGATTTTCTGTATTTGCTGGGCCTCTGAGGGATGTGAGTGTATCTGTTGTTCTCCCAATAAGAGTTGTACAGTCTTTGATTATGCGAAAGAACAGTGTGTTGATGAGCTCATCTATTTCCGCCTGTGTTGGGAACATTTGATTCTTTCTCACTGTACTCAGGGAGTACATAAATTGTTCGGCAATGACAGTGAGGAGTTGTCTTATTGTCTTTTCGTTTTCAGGATCTTGTAGAAAGTTAGTGACACTGGTGAGCCTGCCTAACAATGACGGTTATGATCTTAGCACTAGATCAAAATAGGTTATTATGTCCTTTGTGATGTCTCTACTGTGGGACACCATAAGTGATTCCGAATAGTGTCTCAGTATTAAACGAATCGGGATACTGTATTTGCTTCCAATGTAAGTGTCCTCGGTCAAAATTTGGCATATTCTTTTCTCAAAGCTTAAGTGTGCCTCAGTCCAAAGTTCAAAGTCATCAGACTGTGTTGTCGCTTGTGCATGCAATTTTCTTCTTCACCCTGCAACTAGGATGCACAAAGTGTCTGATTTTTATGTCCTTATCCCCTTTTTTGCTTAGAGGAAGTATCCAATTTAAGCCACAATTTGCAAAAAGTTGTTTGTCTTTGTCTGGCTGGTCATACGTCCTTCTTCCACGTCATGGATCTCGTCTGCACGTGCTGTAGTTATTCCCCGTCGCTCGTCGATTCCTCTCGTTGGGGTGCAGGCAGGGGGCCTTCTCGGATGTAGGGTTTTATATCGCTGAGAAAAATCCAACCTCTCATGCCTGGTAGTTTCACTGCGGACGGACTGCAGTCCTCCACTGTAAAAGGACCATTGAACCTTGGCTCGTCCCACTTTTTCCTTGTATGATTCTTCACAAGGACGGCGCCTCCAGGGAAGACCGATGGAACACGTAGACCTTGAACTTGGTCTGTTGTAGTGTCTCCTTCTGTGTTCTGTGCTGCTCTGCACCCTTTTCGTCGTCGCTGCAGCTGGTCTGAAATTAAAGTAAGGCAACATGTCATCCAGTTCAGATAGTTTTGCATTTCAGACCCTAAACCCTCTCCTGTTGACTGGGCATCACATCTAGTTCTATCTCGGGGTGTCAGAGGAGTTCTCATTCTTCTTCCTGTGGCTATCTCGTGTGGCGTAAAATGATGGTTGGACCTGGGTTAGTTCCGAAGTGCATACAGTGCCAGTGGAAGGCAGTGCAACCATCCCTTCTTTAGAGTAAGCTTCAACTTGGTTATCCTTTCCTTTAATAAGCCGTTGAGCACAGATCCCATTACCTTGAGGATGATACGCTGACGAGAACTTGTGCTTTATACCAAGCAGCAAGCTAATCTGCTCGAACACTGTGTTGACAAAATGAGAGCCATTATCTGACCTCATGACCTCACACACCCCCCACCTGGGGAACACTTCTCTCACTAAAAACTTGGCCACACAGGTAGAGTCTGGGTGTGTACATGGACCTGCCTCAATCCATCTAGAGAATGGACACACCACAACAATTAAGTATCTGTACCCGTTAGATACTTGAATCATGTCGACGTAATCGACATGCAAGTGTTGAAAAGGCCCATTTGGCCTAGGGATGATTCCTCTCATTACTTTTCATTTGTGCCCCGCCGTGAATTGCTGACAAATTATACCGTTTACCATAAAGAATGCAATGTGCTCCCCTAAATTTGGTATGAACCAGTCTTCTGCGAGTGTTGCTGCTAGGTTCTCTTTTGTCATGTGCACCGGGTAATATAACTGCTTCAGCGCTATTTTTAATAGGGCTACAGGCATTATTGGTTTACCAGTGCTGTCTTGTCGCCACAAGCTGTCAGAAGGGTTTAAAGAACACCCTCAACGTTTCCACGGGTTCTTCTCTTCCTGTGGTGCCTCCCCTTGGAGTTCCATTAGCTGTGTTTGCCCCAAATTACTGTAACTTTCAGGTGTAGTTCATGTAACCATCATTCGCTCGTTGGCATGGATAACTTCCACTTCCATGATTGTTTCACTTTTGGATGCCATACGCTTGGCTTCCGTGTCTGCTGCTTGACTCCCGCGTGAGATAAAAACTGTCCCCTTTGTGTGGGCAGCGCATTTCACGACTGGCATGCCCACTGGGAGCTGTAGTGCCTCGATCAGCCTGTCCGATAAGGCTGCATGCTGCACTGGTGTGCCGTCTGCTCGGAGGTAGCCTCTCCTTTTCCAGTGCGCTAAGGCTGTGTGCACTGTTGTCGTCACATAGACAGAGTCACTGTACACTGTTACTTCCTGGTCTGCGTGATTCTTAATGGCGAGTATTAACACCAATAATTCTGCAGCCTGTGCTGAATAATGAGATGGTATTCGTGCACTAAGACGCACTCTAAACTCTCCATTTGTTGTGTGTTTCATTACAGCAACACCTGTGTATCTCTGTCCATAATTTTGGTTGATCCTCGAAGACCCATCAATAAAGACGATCTCTCCTTCTGCCAAGGCATTTTCCTTCACCCTGGGGATTTCATCATAGAATTCTTCATAATTTGCACAGTCATGTATGGGCTCTCCTTCAGTGGCTAGCTCTGCTATGAACATAGCTGGGTTCACTATCTTACATAGGAATATTTTAATCAATGGATTTGATATGATCACTTCATAAGCAGAAGCTCTCTGTGATGCCAATGTGCCCTTTGGTTTCTCTAGAATGGCAAATAGCGAGTGCTCGACGTACAACGTCATTGAGCATCCCATTACAATGGTTGTAGCTTTCGCAATGGCGAACGCTGCGGCAGCTAAACTTTGTTCGCACGAAAAATTACCCCTCACAACTGGGTCCAAGTTCCCACTATAGTACACCAGGGGTTTGTACCCCAACGTGGCTCTCTGTGTGAGTACTGCCTTCATAACGCTGCCATTTGTGTGTGAAAACAGGTAAAATTCCTCTGCATAATTGGGGATCCCTAAAACTGGTGGTGTGCCGATGGCTCTTTTGAGTTCAGCAAACCCTTTCTCCATGGTCTCAGACCATTCAATCTTTTCCTTCATCACTTGGGCCTTCTTTAGGGCCTGAAGTAAAGGCTTGGTGTAAGAGCTGTAGTCAAAAACCCATGCCTGACATAGTTGCATAGGCCTAAAAAGCTCTGCATCTGCTTTATCGTATGTGGCTTAGCCATGTTAAATATGGCTTCAGCCCTTTCTGGGGTCACCTTCTTTCCCTCATGTGAGAACAGATGGCCTATGTACAGCACTTCTTGTTGACAATATTGTAACTTTTCTTTGTCAACTTTATATCCCTTCTCAGCCAGTATAGTCAATAGCTGAACAGAATCGTGCCTGCATTGCTCTTCTGTGGTGCTGCAAATTAAGATGTCATCCACGTATTGCAGGATGACACTTTCTAGTGCAATATTGCTCAAGTCCATCTGCAGGACTCGGTTGAAAATAGGATTCTCACAGTACCCCTGTGGCAGCCTCGTGCTTTTCGACGTATTACATGACAACTCTGACGTCACTAAGATGCCTTGCTCTATAATAGCAGAAATTGTCTTAAAAATCCCCTCATCTGCCTCTCTGGACATATTGTCGGGCTCTTGGTAGAATTGCTCCTGGTTTCAGTTTAATCTTCACTTCTCCAACCCCCTTCAAGAGGCCTACGTCATAGGGTCCTGTAGTCCATACTGAGAAAAGGCACCTTGGCTATGTCGTTTTCAAAATATTCAGGACAATTTAGTGCCAACATCATTCTCTGAGGTACTTCTCTTTTAATCATCTTTACCCAAAAGGTGAGACTCACTTCCACCATTGTCTCTCCTATATTTGTTTGCTCTTCAAACAGATCGTCATTGGTGACATCAGTCAATCGATATCCTTGTTCAATGGTGATTACAGCGCACCATTGTCGGCCCTCGTCGTCATAACCATCAATCAAGGCCACTCTCCCTTTCACTGCAGCCGGGTGTATCATCAAGGGAAATACTTGTCCCTTCCGCTCATGCATCGGTATTCTGGGTCTGAATGAGAACTCATCAGGGGTTCTCATGATTTTGTCTGCAAGGCCTGGCAATCCTGCCATAGGCAGACGCATAGCATATGCGAACATTTCTGGCTCTAACGGTTTGGCCCTCATGGCTATGTATCCTGAGTATGCTCTAATCATTTTAAATACATTTGAGTAGTACATTCCTGGAGTGGAACATACTATGCCCTTCTCCGTGAACGAGATTGTCATGGTTAACTTTGTCATTAAATCTCGACCCAAAATATTTACTGGGGTCTGCCGAGAATATAATAAAGGTACATTCATTTCACATTCTCCTATGGAGACTGGAAGTGCATTTGTGAAGGGAACACAACTGGTAGCTCCTGTAAAACTCTGAGTGTCTATGGCCTCGCCGGACAAGGAAAACTTGCCTTCACGTATGCATGAGCGTGTTGCACCCGTGTCAACTAAGAAGGAATATTCTTTATCCCCTATAACAACATCCACCCTAGGTTCCCAGTGAGGGTCTGGTGTCACTGTAGGATAGAACACATCAGGGTTCCCAGTGAGCTGTCCTAGTTTATATACAAATTTGGGCCGCTGTGTGCTGGTGAATTTCCCCCATTCCCATTGTTACTCCCCATTCCAGGGTTCGTGGTCTGCCATGTGCTCATCGTCTGCGATAGTTGCAGCGGTGCCTGTTGGGATTGTCCTTGTGGAAAATACCCCATGCTTTGCGGTTGCACACCTTGTTGTGCTCCTAGCGCTTGTTGTTGCACTGTTTGATTCTGTGCACCACCCTGCTGTAAAACTACAGGTGGATTTGCCATGCCTGCTCCTGTTCCTTGGCTGTTCTGCATCATGCTTGGATTTCTGCATGTGCGCGCCAAATGCCCTGTCATTCAACACAGCCTACATACTGGCGGTGGTCGGATCATTTGCCCATTTGACATATCTTGGTTACCATTTTGCATATTTTGAAAACCTCCTTGATTATTTTGGAAACCTCCCTGATTGTTCTGCCATCCTCTTCCCCTAAATCCTCTTCTCCTGGGATAAAATCCCATATTGCCCTGATTATTTTGCTGTGGACTAGCCACTTGCTGCATGCTTGATTCAGCTGTTCTAGTTATCATGGCTCCCTCAAGAGCATATTTTGACAATTTCTTTTGCACCAATTTCGCTTCCTCACCCTTTCGAGTTGCTTCCTTTTTGCGATTCTTTTCTTGCAGCAGTCTACAATAATGTGCGATGGTCAACTGTATTTCAGCCCAAGGCTTAGCTTCAATTCCCACCAATTTCTTGAGTTGTTTCTGTATTGGCTCTGGCAACCATGGGCACAATATATGGTAAAACACAGGTACAGATTTCGTCCAAGATTCACGAGTCTCGAGCACCCATGCGTCTTGAAAATTCTGTATGTAAATTAACAGATCTTCAGACTCCTTCATCTTTCGCGTCATTATAGCTCCCATATCAGAAGTATCTGGGTATAGTACTCGTAGCGCTTTCCATACTGCGGCTCAACAATTGTTGAATGGAGCTCCGTCGTGCACGGTATTAATTGAGCCTGCTCGTGCCCACACATCGTCTGCTCTCTCACCAAGTACGGCGATTAGGAGACCTTTAATGTCCCCTATGGCTAACGTGTTTCCTCCTGTCATTTTTTCGAACTCATGTATCCACTCTCTGGCTCCCGATGTCAGCATTGGAAGCTTGTTTATCAAATTTTCTCTATCCATGTGTGGCCATGGTATATATTGCGGTCTTACTCCCCCTTCTTGAGCAACGGAAATCGAAATGTGTAGCCCTCTCTCTCTTCTCTCATTGTTCTCCTGTCTATTGCAGGGGTAATATTCCTGCATCACCATCTACCTGGCAATGCCCTTAGTCTCTCCAGATAGGGCGGCGAAGACACCCCCCTCTAATCGTGAGATACTTCTTCATATCGGTCAGGCTGCGTGGCGGACTCTGATGCTCTCGGTGCAGATTCACTATTGTCTGACCACCTTATTCCTTTTTCCCTTGGGAGTCATCTTTTGCTCCTTCCCTCTTCCTCATTTTCCTCGTGCTCCTCCCTTTCGGAGTCAGACATTGTCTGTCCCCATCTAGTGCGACTTCTCGTATCCTCTTTGTGCCTACTTATTTCTAATCTATCCAGGGATAGCTCTCTATTCCCACTACTTCGGGAGATCTCCTCAGTGTCATACAACTGAGTGCTCTCCAGACGCTCGTCTTCCCCCTCCCCTTGGGGTATTTGTTCTAGCCCCATTTCATCATATATTCTATGAATCGTTTCTGTGATGATTCTGGTGTCGAAATCATCATCAATATTTGCCCTAGATGTCCCTGGTACTGAATCATATTCAGGAAAGAATTCTTCAATGTCTTCCCAGTCTACAACTGGAGCAGGTATTTTATCCTCTTTCCCCAGATCTTCAAGATCGCGTGCTCTCTGCCTTCGCTTACGTTCTACGTTCTACATTCTACGTCATCATCAAATTCTTTGTGTTTCCTTGCCTCTTCTCTGGCCCTATCTTCTTCCTTTCTCTTTTCATTTCTACATTCATCTGCCCTTCGAATTTCCTCATCTCTTCGTCTTTTTATTCTTTTCCCACGTATCCTTTGGTCTTCCTCTAACTTTTGCTGTTTCTGTTTGTCTTGGTCATTGGCTGCTCTTGATTGCGATAGAGCTGTCTCTCTTGCTCTTCGCGATATAGCTGTTCTCGCCTTTGTCTGTCTTTGTTTCTTATCCTTAAGTCTCTTAACTCCCTCTCTTTCCCCTTTCTCCGTGTCTCATCTAACCTCTCCTTTTGTTTCGCGTCATCAATGCCTTTGCCATTGAGTTTCAATAAAATGTGTCCTGTAAGTATCCAATCTGTTGGTGGCTCTTCCTCCTTTCCCTGTTCATACATTTTCCATAACTCGAGAACAGCAAGGCGTTTTCTAACTTTTTGCCTGTATATGTGGCATGCAAATATGTCATCATATGTTGTAAGACGGCTTTTGATAAAGACACATTTTGTGGCCATGGCATAAATATCTTGTGGGCGGTACCTTTAACCCACTCTGTACTATATTTCTTTAGCTTGGGTGCGTGTTTTGGCAATTGCTTGCATAAGTGTGCCAATGGAGTCATGTCTTCCATGCTTAAATCTGTTCCCTTTCCTCTTATATAACACTTGTCAACGCTTTCGTGTGGCTTAAAGAACTTCTAACAATATGAGCGAGCACCAAACACTGCAAGCTCCAAACCAAATTCACAAAATTGTATACCTTCTGATTTACTCAAAAAACATCAATTCATATGCGATTTTATCTCAGCTATTAAATCGCATAAAATTTAAATCAGTTTTCTCTAAGAATTTGTTTTACATATGACGTCACAACAAAAACATGGAAGACAGACGCTTGACAGACTAGACAGACACCAGCTGGACACAGATATCTCTGCCTCTTATCATTACCCCTTCATGGAGTGTTAACGTACCCCTTTCACAACGTCTTTAAAGATTGTGGTAGTCTATTTGTTCCCCATTATGTGGGACTCTGGGTACACGTTTCTTCTAGCTGCTATATTAAAGTGTAGGAATAAGGCAAATCCTCTCACTTCTCGGGTGTCTGCCCCGGTAACCTTTTGTTTACTTTTATTACTCTCAAGTCATTATCCCCTGATATATATAAAGTCTTCTCTACTTCTAACTATATCTAGTTTTTTCTCCCGCCTCCCTTACCTTTTCCGGTTACTTGTTCTAAAGCATGAACTTTTGCTAGAACATTAGTCTTTTCCACTCACCGTTCCCATGGTTCTTCTCTGGACCCTCGGGATCACCACCTTTGTTACCGCCTTCTTAGGTTTTTCACCCGTTCAGCTGCCCGTAGGAATGGGAAGGGAAGTGTGGGGAACATAGGTCCCTTCAGGCCCTGACTACAGTTTCTTTACGTGACCATTGGCTACGGGGAGCTTCACGGTCTTACTCAGCCGAATGGCAAAGGACTCGTGATATTGCCGAAGACCTAGAGTTACTTTATGTCGACGGTCAATAGGTGTCTTATTCAAATCAATAATTGATAATCGATAACCATCAAATCTCTGCTACCAAGTGTACTCAGGAAACCCCCGGCCGGCCCATATAGCCGAGGTTTGCTCCGAGAGTACTTTAAGATGAGATAGCTGCACCTTGAGATGGATGGGGGTGCAGATTGATTACTCCAACACCAATCAATAAGGACAACTCAATGGTTTGGCAATGGAAGTCTGTTTAATGACAAGTACAAAAACGGAGAGTCATGGCAATCAGCAGTGATGTGATAGTCCGTCTCACTTCAACTCCAACGAACTTCATTCAAGTAGTAACATTTATACTCAAAACTCATCATAAGTGACGTGTAACACTCAAAAGTTAACAAGCATTTCCATTGGTTTGGAAAAGGTAACTTTAATATAGGTGCTATATCTGTATATGGTAACGGAGTGAGGGGATTGGGTAAGTACTGTCAGGTGGGCGTCTAAGCCCTTCCTTCAAAATGACTATGTAGACGTCACTAAAAATACGACGTCCCATTGGTTCTGCTGCTATAAGACCCTAGATTATTTGGTCCATTGTGATAGGGTTGGCACCAACCCCATGCATACATTTCCACTTTACTTAGGAGCATGCAGAATGGTCAGCCCGGTGCAGGGTGCCCCCTCAGCTACTCGGCCTTCCTCCAATTAAGGTTACACTCAATCATCACTTCAACAGCAATGTGTCAATTATGTTACTGTGGTTGGTATCGAAACTGCATCTTCTGTCAGGAAAAGTTCCGATATCTCCGTCTGGGCGGATGCCAAGCGTAGGTGTGAACTCGTGCTTCTCCTCGCTCGGATGGTCACGTGATGCGGACACCGTGAATTTTCCTAAGTTCTCTCAATTCGTGCATTTAATTCTTATTCGGCTTTCCACCTGCCTACGCTTCCTTATCTTGACCTTTCACAGACAGGAAATTCTGTTCTTAAGGTTCAATTAGATGTAGCTACTGTTTGTTCCTTCTATTGGTATGACCTTGGCTCTCTTGGCATGAGTTGCATCTGCTGAGTTTCGATTCAGCCGTCTCTTCTCATTTTGCTCGAATATGAATCATGTCTTGGTTGGCCTCTAGTAACCTGAGTTGATTCTGCTTTTCGTGTAAAGTGGAATCGCACTTATAATAATGTGCTTCGTTTTGAGGTAGATTATGTACAATGGCGCTTGCTGCGCTATTTTTCTACTTAGCATAGCAAGCCGCACTGTTTCTTAGCTTTCTTGCGGTTCCAAGCATATGTACAGGCGTTAGCTGGTTGAATATCTTCATCCTGCTTACAGCTTAACTCTCTTACGCTTTGATAGTTTTCTATCACTTTAAGCTCAAGATCACTTTTCTCATGGCGTTTCCGTCTCCTTGTATCATTATTGGTTCGTCATTTGTTCTATCTGTGAGTCCGTCCGGGTTCTCGTGACGTCACCATTCATCTTCATTTAAGACCTTTTTGGTATCTTCCGGGACGGTACTTACGCAATCTTCATTTCGTCTCATTTGTTGGTAGGGTTTTCTCAATGGATACCTTACTGTCCATGGTTGTCTGGTTATTGGTACTTAAATAGCTGTTGCTCTTCTGATGGGTACTGGGCAGAGCCCTACTGCGACTCTCTGCTGGTTTATTTGCTCATCATACGTCACATATTTTGGTGTGAATGTTCCTTGTACTTCAAAATGGGGAGTGCAGGCTTTATTTGGGATACTGTGTTGGTACTCATTGATCGACCTCAGAAGGGTGAAAGGCTGGGCAGAGGTGTTTTTGAACAGGCTAAATCTGTGACTCAACCCCACAACTGTGCCTGAAAATAAACCTTTATGAGTCTAGCAATTATTGTATAGAATTCCAGAAAGACAAATGATGTGTTATTCCTATTCTTTCTTATTTGGCGTCACTGCTCAAAGTGTTACACTTGTGGAACCCCGTTTTTTTAAGAGGCCTGAATAAGAAAGTCAGCCACTCCAAAAATAAAGAGACACATGACACAGGCTACATTTAGCTTACATTTTTTAAAAAAAAGTTTTAAAAAAACCCTTTTTCAAGGGGTAGCAAGGGAGACCTCAGGGGTCGCAACTGCGACCCCTGGCAACCCCTAAATGACATCCCTGGCCTTTGCTGTGAAGTAGTTAGGACACTGGCCTCCGAACGAGCAGATGTGAGAGCTGCGATCTATGCCCAAATGCAAGTAACTAAAGACAGACTTTGCATAATCCAGGCCATGAAGGCCGCCGCTCGTCCCCCAAGGTCAGTATTTTTTTCCCAGACCCTCTTTCTGTCCTTTCTTAGGTGCTCCCCCATGCACACTGCCCTCCGCTGCACGGCCACCCTCGTTTCCCTGCCACCTCCACTTACAAACTGCAGGTTCCGGCTGTCTTCCTCATCGGTCTGCAGGCCGCGAAGACAGAAGCCCCACGTACAGCACGTCAAGCTTCTGTAGGTGACCTTTAGTGTGTTGGGCTTAAGTCTTGGTGGCCTACGGACTGCGATTGGAGAGCACGGTTTGAATACCACCTCCACCAATGCCTTTCTACAATTGCCCTTGTGTGTCTTTTATTTCATTCTACTTTGTTTAATGTTGTTGGTTTTATTTACCAGTTAACAAGCTGAACAAAATTAAACATTGAAGACAATATGCAGTTAAAGCTTAGGTACAATTGGAGCAGCAATCACCTGAGCAAGGAGGTTGGTCTAATGTTGATGTTCTTCGTAAATACACTAGACAGATTTAAGTAATCAGTCTAGGAATCAAAGCACTTAAGTTTGATGCCCGTGACATCCAACACCACTATGTATTTCCCTCAGTACATACAGTCACCCTTTTCAATCACCACCTTTTTTGAGTCTTTTGTGGCTTAATTTTCATGTCTGCAAACCGTAAAATAACACAAGTAGGAAATATATGGTGAGCTGAAAGCCAGGAGCCATACTAGTCCTTCTTGGCAAATAGTATGGGCCGCCAGTTTTCTTTTCTTTTCTTTCAACTTGCTTAATGATGTACAATACGAAAATAGGCATGGGGCATCCATCTGATGGTGTATAGATTGTTGTGCCTAATTGTTTCAAAGGAGACAGTGGCCTCGGTCAAAGGACGCGTCCACTGGCCATGGGCCAATGACATCGCTCCTGGTCTTTTTGCCTAATTATTGAAACATGGACAGGACCATGGCCCAAGGCCAGTCGGATCTGGTTCTATATTAATGAGTGGGATATGGGCCATGGCCATAGGGAACGGGCTATGGACAGTGGGCCACGCTGTTGTTTCCTAATTGTTGTAATGACCCCTGGGATCTGCTTATTTACTAGTTGTTGTTTTTTTTAAAAAATGTACTAGTAAGGGGGATATGGGACACAGTATTTCATCATAATTGTTGCAGAGTGGACAGAGGCTGAGGCCGAGAAGATATAGCACAACAACAGATATACAATTCAGTGGATGTGGAAGTGATGGCGATCATTAATATGAGTCCCATTTAATATTCGTTTTATTTGGCTGGCCAATGAGAAAAAGGCAATTCTGTAGCCGTGTTTGTTTTTATAAATAGAATTGGCCATAACACAATTTCTCTGCACACCAAAGTATTCTTCCTTGGCAGACTATTGTTTCAGATTTAACTTAATCAAGCATCCATTTTTTTTGTCTGTGAGGACTCTGCCACTGGGTGTCAGAAAACTCTAGGTATACCAATTGGGCTTCATGAATTGAAATACATCGCTGTTGCTGCCCGGCAAAATTAGGCTTTAGCAAACGTTGCCGATTATTAACATACTTTCCCCAAATCTATCTTTTATTATTGATAGCGCCAAGGATGCTGTCTCTCTAGTACCAACGCGCTCTTGAACGGAAATACAACGAGAAGCTGTTGCAGTTTCTTCATGTGCACCTTTTAAGCAGCAGGTAGCTTTTAGATCTAAAATGTGGCCCATTCACCTTTCACCTATTGCTTTGTCTTTGAACTATGCACCGAGGAAGTATACATCTTTCCACTGTATGTATGACAGTAATTAGGTCAAACACTCACTGAACGTGACGTCAGCCCAGGGGTAACCACTGACACCACTTTATAGCCGTAAATCTTATGTAAAAAGTGTGACTGATTAGCAGAGCAGACTTTCTTTCCAGCAGAGAAAACCACTTCACATTGTGTCGCAAATACGAAACAACGTCGGAGAGCAAATGCTCCCATGCTGCCGCAATCCCACATTCTGGATCCATTCTGTTAGGGCAAGAATCGAGGCATAATCTCAACTCTACAGGCATTTGGCAGGATAAACACTTGCAATCCCAACATGTTTGCTCAGTCTCTACAGAACACAGAGACAAACCATGTGAGATGTATAGTGAAACGAGAGGAAACACGCGGGTAGGAGGAACAGGGGAGCTTTCGTCGATCCTATCACACATTGCGCTTAGACCATTCTGAACCCCAAGATAGTATACAAAGTGTCAGAATGAGAGACAGGAGAGAGAGAGAGGGAGGCGGTGGGAGGAGTGATTTGCTGAACACTGTAGCACTGTTTCTCAGTAAACTGCAATCTGTGCAGTGGGTCCCTTGTCCCGTGTTGGCAAATCTTTCTGCTGTGTTGCTGCTGAGAAGGAGGTGCTTCCACACTCTCACATACTCCTTCCTACCGCAGAGCAGCTGCGGAGTAGACGCAGAGTAAACTGCAGTCTGTGCAGTGGGTCCAGGGTCCCATGTTGGCGAGTCTTTCTGCTGTGTTGCTGCTGAGAAGGGGGTGCTTCCACACTCTCACATATTGCTTCCTACTGTGGAGCAGCCGCGGAGTACTGTGGAGCAGCCGCGGAGTAGACACAAAGCAAACTACAGTCTGTGCAGTCCTAGCAGGTCCGAAGGAAGAAGTTACAAATTAAGAAATTCCTCAGAGGAGGCGCTGGACAGCGGTGCAGTGGTCTGCGGCTGCTGCCGTTTCAAGGAAACAGAGAAATTGAAAGTATACCTGTACAATTCCAGTGCGTAGTTCTGAGTTAGGTCCAGCCACTCTCCAGTCATCTGACTGTTCGGAGTGGCTGGACCGCTGGACAATCAGCGACACAACAATGCCTAGGAAACTCAGAAGAGGTGACCAACTAGACTCCAGAGGGCCGCAGGAGCAAGCATCGAGTTTAAGGAGTGTAACTATGCTACCCTTGCTCGAAGATGCCTCTACAAAGGTTCTTTTGGAGCCTACGAACAGTTCACTTCACCAGACAGTACGACAGGTAAGCTGACTGAAGGTTCGGGACCTCTACCACCAACATCGCCGGAGGGATGGGTGTCACACAATCCTTACATCGCTTCTCAGACTGCGATGAATGCTTGCTATAATGACAGTTGTCTTTCTGGAGTGTCCGCTACCCTGGAGTGCCTCCCTCTACCCCTGTGCTTGTGACACATAAATAAAGGAGAACTATGACACCAGATTCTAGCACTGGTGAAGGGGGGGAGTGGCCAATTTTGCCAGTGACAGATCTGGTAATAGAACTTGCCAAGGCAGGACCAAACAAAATTCAAGAGCCGCGGGGACAATGTTGTATCCCAGAATCATCGGCTATTCAGACAGTGTTCACATATTCCGATTTGACGTCAGAGGATCTTAGTGACACCATTACACAAAGCAATATCTGTGAGCCTGCTAAGACAGTATTTCAAAAACATGTCGGAATCGAAGTAGCTATAGCCCGGGAGAAAGACACACAAGCTGAGCGGAGCATCAACGTGCTATGGGAATCTGGGCTAGCGGGAATGGAAAGTGACACTACAGAAGAAATCAGAGAGCCACGCCGACCAATGGCAGTGGCCTTATTCTCCCTCAGTCTGAGAACAGCTAAACTTAACCTCCTATATAATCTTAGTACAGTGCGAGGAAAGGCGCCAGCGGCCGTCCCACTCCTCAAATGGAAGTGGGCAGACCAATGTAAACACACCAAAGGCCACCTCAACCTTCCACCTCAACCTTCCACTATCTAAAGCACATGACTCGAAACCAATCCTCACTTGTGTACTAAGAACCAAGTATACAAAGAGCTCACATCGGAGCAAGCCAAATGAGGTAAAAAGTCCTGCAGAGATAAGGACGGGTGAACTAACAGACTGTGAATTGCTGGGAGGCATAACCGGAGAAGATGACCAATATCCAGACCCTGTCGTACCACCTACATATCATACCCCACCTGCTAATGATGAGAAGCTAACAAAGCGAGGCCGGCCGGCCCAAAAAAGACTGAGACTTTCATCAAACGCTTCTCAAGTGAGAAATCAAGATAGCGATATCAGTGTCATTTCAGGAGATGCTGCGGGAAATGAAATTAGGAAATGAAACAATGCCGGGGCGATTGAAGGAACATTACTCAGACAGTCCTAATGAATCCTTGCTTACCATACAACGAGATATCAAGCTAAGAGACTTGATCGAAGTGCTAGAAAGTAAGCAATGGAAATCAGAGATGGGAAATACGGAAAGAGAAAAGTGGAGTGATAAGATCATCCTATTAGAGGGCCAGCAGCACCGATGATGGAATGGCTCAAGGAACCCTCTACATACACAGTAACTCCAGGACAACCCAATACGAAGCATAGAGGAAAAAGGGTGTCCTCAGGTCTCCACCAAACAGACATGGTTACTTTCTGCCCTTTAAGAACGGATCGCTTAAGTGTCCAACACACTCTACGGCAGGGGAAAAAGAAAATAATAAGGAAAGACCATCACCAGCAGAACTACAAGACCCCAAACACTCCAAGAATCCAAAACAAGATACACTTACACAAATGTCAATGATTACATCGCAATGGCGCTGTTCATGAAGCTTTATGAGTCTATTCATGACACCTTGGCCAATCATACCAGCTTGTTACCAATGGTACATTCAAAAATGATTTTTGTTGAAGATTACATTGCGGCTATAACCCATGGTGAGGGGGAAGAAAGATCTTCAAGCACCCCAGAAAATACACAAATTAATAATGGAAGAGCATCAAAAGATTGACGTCCCATGGCGAGAAACCATTGTAACGAGGACCAATAAGAAAGAAATCAAACAGATGAAAAGTCTACCCAATGGTACTGTGTTTGTGGGGAGAGTTGTGCCAGTCCGGGGGAGATAGAGGATGGAGAATAACTAATTAGCCAGGAAAAGGATTTGTCGAAGCCTCGAAGACAGGAAACAATTTGGATACCCTCAAAGCAGGCCCCCAAACTGAAAAATAATAAGAAGGTCACCGAGGAAAAAACATATCTGCTCTTTGGGAGCAAAGAAAAATGAAGAGCGGAGACCACTACGGCAACGACCCAACAAAAAGTCGGGCGCTGTCCAAGAAGAAATGAAGCAAGAAACTTTTTTTTAAAAATGATCATTACCGACAAAGGAAAATAAACTACACGGGAAAGGCAGAGTCCTCAAATTAAACAACCAAGGTATCAAAAAGAGGACGCACTGCAAAAAGGAAGATGAAGACCGATTACATCAATGAGATTTAAACATACTTCTTGATTTATACGTCTACTCGCTGGAAGATGATGAAAAAGATATGCCAACATTTGGTACTAAAGAGAATGAACAGGACGTAACAACACTGGGACCTGACCCACACGCTTTACCAACCGAGTCCACGCAAGACTTAGCAATTGAAACTAATAATGAGCCAAAAGTGATCTCGCCCTTCCTCCCGTTGGCTGAAAAACGAGAGCGGCTTATTGGCAAACTTAACGAACAAGACAAAGAGCCTAATCCTATAACTGCATCAATATGGCCCAGTAATAGTGGTGAACAGAGGCAAAGGAGCCCTGACTCTCCACAGACGAAGTAATGTTACACCAAAATCAATAGGGAGATGGACATAAGATCTAGAAGAAACTCCTCACCAGTAGCAGCTCAGCGGACGAGATATAGGAGCAGAGCTCTCCAGACCCACCACATAAGTAAGAAAAGAAATGGGAAACTTAATTTCGATCAAGAGATGAAGATCGAGAAACCAACTAGCAGTCGGCCACCTTTCAAAAAAGACTATACAAGATGCATCAGATTAGAAAGAGAGGTTGACGAGGGTGAGGACTTCATTTTAAATAGACACAATGTGGTTAGATTATGCCGCTGCATCCCTCAACTAAAGCAAATTAACAATGATGATTTTGCCATAGTGAAGTTTAGGCGAGAGGACCGAACAGATCTGGTTCAGCTACACCTAAAATCTATTGTGATAAAAAATCTACTCTTAACAGCTGGGATGAGCTTTCTAATGTTAGGTTTTGATTTAACAGATCTGAATCCGCAAACAAAGAGAAATCCCACTGAGTGGGGTAAAGGAAGAGACAGAAAGAGTAAAGAACTTAATTGATCCAGATAATCGACTTTATGCTGATAGGTTTATCGGAACGCTGCGTAAAGAAGACAACGAAAGCGGACCATGGGGTATGAACCTTAACCCAAGAGTAATGGAGAAAAAAAATCGCTAAAGCAGCAAAAATCTAACTTAATACTGACCTTCAACTGCGATCCAGAAAGAGATCAAATGAGGAAAATCACATGTAAGTCTCAACTGACGAGGGTTCAATGGGAGAAGTCTCCTCGGACTGGTTACCGACTGCTCTAGCGTCTAAACAAAAACAGTAGCAGAGACCGGATCCAGAAAATCAACAAAATTAACTGATTCTACTATCATGGAATACAAGGGGCTACACCAGTTTATTGGGAGAGAGAGAGATACATTGGGATGAGCTGGACTTCCTATGTGTCCAAGAGACTTGGTTAAGGTGGGTGTCCTCATTGGACGGCTTTACAACTCTGCTTAACCCACCCATTAGATGAGAGGCCGGTAGACATAGAGCTGGTCTCCTAACCCTGATTAACTCCAAAGCTAATCATGAGGTAATTAAATATAGTAATAAAGGTTCCTTCATTCAACTTCCCACCTTAAGAAAGAAATTAAGTCACATCAAACAGGCAAAGCCTACACTCATCAACATCTACTGGAGTACCAGGGAAATAGGAACTAAAGAGATGCTGGAATTGATGGCTGAAGCTATTAATGAAGCGTATAACTGGGACAATCCATCCGTAATCTTGTGTGGTGATTTCAACGTGCCTTTTTTAGCCAAAGATGGGGATATGGATTTCTGGGGCGGTGACCGAAATAAGGCTAACATACCGAAAAGAGAATTATGGCTAGAGTTGATGATTAGGCGCCGCTTATATGTGATGAATGGCTATTTTGAAGAGACCTTAATCTGTCAAGCAACATGGAAACGAGGAATCCAACTGTCTGTAATAGACTATATTTTGACCTCAAGAACACAATCTCCTTCGAAGTAATAACCATCACCAGAAGTGATCACAACCGTTTAAAACTTACTTGGTATGAGATGATAACAAGACCGTCCCAGAAAAGATCTACCCCAGTAGAAGTGATGAATAACGGAAGTGCAAGGCCACAGACATTGATTGGCTGTACTTCCTTCCTCGCTGTAAAACGGGTAAAAGGAAAGACCCTCAGTTCCAGTGAAAGAAAAACACATCGGCACATTTTTTACCAGCAACTGGTTCAAAGGCGTAAAGAGATGAGACACAAACTAAGGGCCCTCAAGAAATATCCAACGGATACCTCATTACTTGAAACAAAGCAAATAAAGGCCAACTACAAATATTGGCTAATCAATCATAGAAGCACGCTAGTCCAGCAAAATGCAGAATCTATGCATAGGGCCTTGGCAAAGAAATCACTGGCCGAGATCTGGTCCCTGATTAGGGTAGCAAACCAGTCCCACCAATCTCAACAATCGAACAGGGTAACCGAGGCAAATTGGATTGCCTTCTTGGGATCTCTGTTCAAAGAACTCTCTCCATTGCAGGATTTCTCCTCAGACACTGTAACTACCTGGACCCTGCCCTATGATAGAGATGATCTTATCACTATGATCAAAAGACTCCTTCACGAGCCCCCGGTCCAGACGGCTTGTCAAATCAAGTTATAAATGAAAATCCAGAGCAGTGGGTGAACATGGTAGACCTGGTGTTAAAAGAGGTCCTAGCTTCTAAATCCATTCCTCCTTCCTGGAAAACAGCACACGTGATCCCCATATTTAAAAACGGCACCCGGACTGACCCTAAAAACTATTGACCTATAGCCCTACTGGATGTCATGGGGAAAATGTATGCCACTCGACTCCTAAAAAGACTAACAGAATGGACACAGAGAAATGACTTAAATGACAAGTTTCAAGCATGTTTTGTAAATAGCTTGGGGACCTCTCCTCCTGCTTTCCTGATTACCCTGCTTAAAAAGAAGATCATGAAAAGCAAAGGTAAATTAATCCTGTTTAAAGATGTGAAGGCAGACGCTCTGTTACCAGTCTTTAGCTTCTCCTCCTAATGCACGTTTTCATGACTTCATCAATCTTCAGGGAGGCTGGGTTTCTTTGTTTTTTCAGACGGGTCTGCATTTCTGTTTCAGGTGTGACAAGTTAATTAGCTCTGAGGATTCTGGTACTTGTATTTTTCGCACTTGATTTTGCTGGCAGGTAACTGGAAACAACTCCCTCCATAGCACAAATCTACCCCTTGATGGGGGGAGGGGGAAAGCCATGGTTGTGGCTCTCGAATGTAAGGCATGATGGCCCTGCTGCACTGCCTTGTGAGCCCGGGACTCCTGGAACAATGTTTAAAGATGTGAGGCAGGCGCTCAGTTACCAGTCTTTAGCTGCTCTTCCTAACGCACGTTTTCATGACTTCATCAATCTTCAGGGAGGCTGAGTTTCTTTGTTTTGTCAGGCAGGTGTGCATTTCTGTTTCAGGTGTGACAAGTTGATTAGCTCTGAGGATTATGGTACTTGTATTTTTCACACTTGATTTTGCTGGCAGGTGACTGGAAACAACTCCATCCATAGCACAAATCTACCCCTTGATGGGAGGAGGGGGAAAGCCATTGTTGTGGCTCTCCAAAGTAAGGAATGATGGCCCTGCTGCACTGCCTTGTGAGCCCGGGACTCCTGGAACAATGTTTAAAGATGTGAAGGCAGGCGCTCTGTTACCAGTCTTTAGCTTCTCCCCCTGACGCACGTTTTCATGACTTCATCAATCTTCAGGGAGGCTGAGTTTCTTAGTTTTTTCAAGCGGGTCTGCATTTCTGTTTCAGGTGTGACAAGTTAATTAGCTCTGAGGATTCTGGTACTTGTATTTTTCACACTTGATTTTGCTCGCAGGTGACTGGAAACAACTCCCTCCATAGCACAAATCTACCCCTTGATGGGGAGAGGGGGAAAGCATGGTTGTGGCTCTCCAATGTAAGGCATGATGGCCCTGCTGCACTGCCTTGTGAGCCCAGGACTCCCGGAACAATGTTTAAAGATGTGAAGGCAGGTGCTCTGTTACCAGTCTTTGGCTTCTCCTCCTAAAGCACGTTTTCATGACTTCATCAATCTTCAGGGAGGCTGAGTTTCTTTGTTTTTTCAGGCAGGTCTGCATTTCTGTTTCAGGTGTGACAAGTTAATTAGCTCTGAGGATTCTGGTACTTGTATTTTTTGCACTTGATTTTGCTGGCAGGTGACTGGAAACAACTCCCTCCATAGCACAAATCTACCCCTTGATCGGGGGAGGGGGAAAGCCATGGTTGTGGCTCTCGATTGTAAGGCATGATGGCCCTGCTGCATTGCCTTGTGAGCCCGGGACTCCTGGAACAATGTTTAAAGATGTGAGGCAGGCGCTCAGTTAGCAGTCTTTAGCTGCTCCTCCTAACTCACGTTTTCATGACTTCATCAATCTTCAGGGAGGCTGAGTTTCTTTGTTTTGTCAGGCGGGTCTGCATTTCTGTTTCAGGTGTGACAAGTTAATTAGCTCTGAGGATTCTGGTACTTGTATTTTTCACACTTGATTTTGCTGGCAGGTGACTGGAAACAACTCCCTCCATAGCACAAATCTACCCCTTGATGGGGAGAGGGGGAAAGCATGGTTGTGGCTCTCCAATGTAAGGCATGATGGCCCTGCTGCACTGCCTTGTGAGCCCGGGACTCCTGGAGTAATGTTTAAAGATGTGAAGGCAGGCGCTCTGTTACCAGTCTTTAGCTTCTCCTCCTAACGCACGTTTTCATGACTTCATCAATCTTCAGGGAGGCTGAGTTTCTTTGTTTTTTCAGGCGGGTTTGCATTTCTGTTTCAGGTGTGACAAGTTAATTAGCTCTGAGGATTCTGGTACTTGTATTTTTCGCACTTGATATTGCTGGCAGGTGACTGGAAACAACTCCATCCATAGCACAAATCTACCCCATGATGGGGGGGGGGCCATGGTTGTGGCTCTCCAATGTAAGGCATGATGGCCCTGCTGCACTGCCTTGTGAGCACGGGACTCCTGGAACAATGTTTAAAGATGTGAAGGCAGGCGCTCTGTTACCAGTCTTTAGCTTCTCCCCCTGACGCACGTTTTCATGACTTCATCAATCTTCAGGGAGGCTGAGTTTCTTAGTTTTTTCAAGCGGGTCTGCATTTCTGTTTCAGGTGTGACAAGTTAATTAGCTCTGAGGATTCTGGTACTTGTATTTTTCGCACTTGATTTTGCTCGCAGGTGACTGGAAACAACTCCCTCCATAGCACAAATCTACCCCTCGATGGGGAGAGGGGGAAAGCATGGTTGTGGCTCTCCAATGTAAGGCATGATGGCCCTGCTGCACTGCCTTGTGAGCCCAGGACTCCCGGAACAATGTTTAAAGATGTGAAGGCAGGTGCTCTGTTACCAGTCTTTGGCTTCTCCTCCTAAAGCACGTTTTCATGACTTCATCAATCTTCAGGGAGGCTGAGTTTCTTTGTTTTTTCAGGCGGGTCTGCATTTCTGTTTCAGGTGTGACAAGTTAATTAGCTCTGAGGATTCTGGTACTTGTATTTTTTGCACTTGATTTTGCTGGCAGGTGACTGGAAACAACTCCCTCCATAGCACAAACCTACCCCTTGATCGGGGGAGGGGGAAAGCCATGATTGTGGCTAACCAATGTAAGGCATGATGGCCCTGCTGCACTGCCTTGTGAGCCCGGGACTCCTGGAACAATGTTTAAAGATGTGAAGGCAGGCGCTCGGTTACCAATCTTTAGCTTCTTCTCCTAACGCACGTTTTCATGACTTCATTAATCTTCAGGGAGGCGGAGTTTCTTTGTTTTTTCAGGCGGGTCTGCATTTCTGTTTCAGGTGTGACAAGTTAATTAGCTCTGAGGATTCTGGTACTTGTATTTTTCGCACTTGATTTTGCTGGCAGGTGACTGGAAACAACTCCCTCCATAGCACAAATTTACCCTTGATGGGGGTAGGGGGAAAGCCATGGTTGTGGCTCTCCAATGTAAGGCATGATGGCCCTGCTGCACTGCCTTGTGAGCCCAGGACTCCCGGAACAATGTTTAAAGATGTGAAGGCAGGTGCTCTGTTACCAGTCTTTGGCTTCTCCTCCTAACGCACGTTTTCATGACTTCATCAATCTTCAGGGAGGCTGAGTTTTTTTGTTTTTTCAGGCGGGTCTGCACTTCTGTTTCAGGTGTGACAAGTTGATTAGCTCTGAGGATTCTGGTACTTGTATTTTTTGCACTTGATTTTGCTGGCAGGTGACTGGAAACAACTCCCTCCATAGCACAAATCTACCCCTTGATCGGGGGAGGGGGAAAGCCATGATTGTGGCTCTCCAATGTAAGGCATGATGCCCCTGCTGCACTGCCTTGTGAGCCCGGGACTCCTGGAACAATGTTTAAAGATGTGAAGGCAGGCGCTCTGTTACCAATCTTTATCTTCTCCTCCTAACGCACGTTTTCATGACTTCATCAATCTTCAGGGAGGTTGAGTTTCTTCGTTTTTTCAGGTGGGTCTGCATTTCTGTTTCAGGTGTGACAAGTTAATTAGCTCTGAGGATTCTGGTACTTGTATTTTTCGCACTTGATTTTGCTGGCAGGTGACTGGAAACAACTCCCTCCATAGCACAAATCTACCCCTTGATGGGGGGAGGGGGGAAAGCCATGGTTGTGGCTCTCGAATGTAAGGCATGATGGCCCTGCTGCATTGCCTTGTGAGCCCGGGACTCCTGGAACAATGTTTAAAGATGTGAGGCAGGCGCTCAGTTACCAGTCTTTAGCTGCTCCTCCTAACGCACGTTTTCATGACTTCATCAATCTTCACGGAGGCTGAGTTTCTTTGTTTTGTCAGGCGGGTCTGCATTTCTGTTTCAGGTGTGACAAGTTAATTAGCTCTGAGGATTCTGGTACTTGTATTTTTCACACTTGATTTTGCGGGCAGGTGACTGGAAACAACTCCCTCCATAGCACAAATCTACCCCTTAATGGGGGAGGGGGGAAAGCCATGGTTGTGGCTCTCCAATGTAAGGCTTGATGGCCCTGCTGCTCTGCCTTGTGAGCCCGGGACTCCTGGAATAATATTTAAAGATGTGAAGGCAGGTGCTCTGTTACCAGTCTTTGGCTTCTCCTCCTAACGCACGTTTTCATGACTTCATCAATCTTCAGGGAGGCTGAGTTTCTTTGTTTTTTCAGGCGGGTCTTCATTTCTGTTTCAGGTGTGACAAGTTAATTAGCTCTGAGGATTCTGGTACTTGTATTTTTGGCACTTGATTTTGCTGGCAGGTGACTGGAAACAACTCCCTCCATAGCACAAATCTACCCCTTGATGGGGGGGGAGGGAGAAAGCCATGGTTGTGGCTCTCCAATGTAAGGCATGATGGCCCTGCTGCACTGCCTTGTGAGCCCGGGACTCCTGGAACAATGTTTAAAGATGTGAAGGCAGGCGCTCTGTTACCAATCTTTAGCTTCCCCTCCTAACGCACGTTTTCATGACTTCATCAATCTTCAGGGAGGCTGAGTTTCTTTGTTTTGTCAGGCGGGTCTGCATTTCTGTTTCAGGTGTGACAAGTTAATTAGCTCTGAGGATTCTGGTACTTGTATTTTTCACACTTGATTTTGCTGGCAGGTGACTGGAAACAATTCCCTCCATAGCACAAATCTACCCCTTAATGGGGGAGGGGGAAGCCATGGTTGTGGCTCTCCAATGTAAGGCATGATGGCCCTGCTGCACTGCCTTGTGAGCCCGGGACTCCTGGAATAATGTTTAAAGATGTGAAGGCAGGTGCTCTGTTACCAATCTTTGGCTTCTCCTCCTAACGCACGTTTTCATGACTTCATCAATCTTCAGGGAGGCTGAGTTTCTTTGTTTTTTCAGGCGGGTCTGCATTTCTGTTTCAGGTGTGACAAGTTAATTAGCTCTGAGGATTCTGGTACTTGTATTTTTTGCACTTGATTTTGCTGGCAGGTGACTGGAAACAACTCTCTCCATAGCACAAATATACCCCTTAATGGGGAGGGGGAAAGCCATGGTTGTGGCTCTCCAATGTAAGGCATGATGGCCCTGCTGCACTGCCTTGTGAGCCCGGGACTCCTGGAATAATGTTTAAAGATGTGAAGGCAGGTGCTCTGTTACCAGTCTTTGGCTTCTCCTCCTAACGCACGTTTTCATGAGTTCATCAATCTTCAGGGAGGCTGAGTTTCTTTGTTTTTTCAGGCGGGTCTGCATTTCTGTTTCAGGTGTGACAAGTTAATTAGCTCTGAGGATTCTGGTACTTGTATTTTTTGCACTTGATTTTGCTGGCAGGTGACTGGAAACAACTCCCTCCACAGCACAAATCTACCCCTTAATGGGGGAGGGGGAAAGCCATGGTTGTGGCTCTCCAATGTAAGGCATGATGGCCCTGCTGCATTGCCTTGTGAGCCCGGGACTCCTGGAACAATGTTTAAAGATGTGAGGCAGGCGCTCAGTTACCAGTCTTTAGCTGCTCCTCCTAACTCACGTTTTCATGACTTCATCAATCTTCAGGGAGGCTGAGTTTCTTTGTGTTGTCAGGCGGGTCTGCATTTCTGTTTCAGGTGTGGCAAGTTAATTAGCTCTGAGGATTCTGGTACTTGTATTTTTCACACTTGATTTTGCTGGCAGGTGACTGGAAACAATTCCCTCCATAGCACAAATCTACCCCTTAATGGGGGAGGGGGAAAGCCATGGTTGTGGCTCTCCAATGTAAGGCATGATGGCCCTGCTGCACTGCCTTGTGAGCCCGGGACTCCTGGAATAATGTTTAAAGATGTGAAGGCAGGTGCTCTATTACCAGTCTTTAGCTTCTCCCCCTGACGCACGTTTTCATGACTTCATCAATCTTCAGGGAGGCTGAGTTTCTTTGTTTTGTCAGGTGGGTCTGCATTTCTGTTTCAGGTGTGACAAGTTAATTAGCTCTGAGGATTCTGGTACTTGTATTTTTCACACTTGATTTTGCTGGCAGGTGACTGGAAACAATTCCCTCCATAGCACAAATCTACCCCTTAATGGGGGAGGGGGAAAGCCATGGTTGTGGCTCTCCAATGTAAGGCATGATGGCCCTGCTGCACTGCCTTGTGAGCCCGGGACTCCTGGAATAATGTTTAAAGATGTGAAGGCAGGTGCTCTGTTACCAATCTTTGGCTTCTCCTCCTAACGCACGTTTTCATGACTTCATCAATCTTCAGGGAGGCTGAGTTTCTTTGTTTTTTCAGGCGGGTCTGCATTTCTGTTTCAGGTGTGACAAGTTAATTAGCTCTGAGGATTCTGGTACTTGTATTTTTTGCACTTGATTTTGCTGGCAGGTGACTGGAAACAACTCTCTCCATAGCACAAATATACCCCTTAATGGGGGAGGGGGAAAGCCATGGTTGTGGCTCTCCAATGTAAGGCATGATGGCCCTGCTGCACTGCCTTGTGAGCCCGGGACTCCTGGAATAATGTTTAAAGATGTGAAGGCAGGTGCTCTGTTACCAGTCTTTGGCTTCTCCTCCTAACGCACGTTTTCATGACTTCATCAATCTTCAGGGAGGCTGAGTTTCTTTGTTTTTTCAGGCGGGTCTGCATTTCTGTTTCAGGTGTGACAAGTTAATTAGCTCTGAGGATTCTGGTACTTGTATTTTTTGCACTTGATTTTGCTGGCAGGTGACTGGAAACAACTCCCTCCACAGCACAAATCTACCCCTTAATGGGGGAGGGGGAAAGCCATGGTTGTGGCTCTCCAATGTAAGGCATGATGGCCCTGCTGCACTGCCTTGTGAGCCCGGGACTCCTGGAATAATATTTAAAGATGTTAAGGTCGGTGCTCTGTTACCAGTCTTTGGCTTCTCCTCCTAACGCACGTTTTCATGACTTCATCAATCTTCAGGGAGGCTGGGTTTCTTTGTTTTTTCAGGCGGGTCTGCATTTCTGTTTCAGGTGCGACAAGTTAATTAGCTCTGAGGATTCTGGTACTTGTATTTTTCGCACTTGATTTTGCTGGCAGGTGACTGGAAACAACTCCCTCCATAGCACAAATCTACCCCTTGATGGGGTGAGGGGGAAAGCCATTGTTGTGGCTCTCCAATGTAAGGAATGATGGCCCTGCTGCACTGCCTTGTGAGCCCGGGACTCCTGGAACAATGTTTAAAGATGTGAAGGCAGGCGCTCTGTTACCAGTCTTTAGCTTCTCCCCCTGATGCACGTTTTCATGACTTCATCAATCTTCAGGGAGGCTGAGTTTCTTTGTTTTGTCAGGCGGGTCTGCATTTCTGTTTCAGGTCTGACAAGTTAATTAGCTCTGAGGATTCTGGTACTTGTATTTTTCACACTTGATTTTGCTGGCAGGTGACTGGAAACAATTCCCTCCATAGCACAAATCTACCCCTTAATGGGGGAGGGGGAAAGCCATGGTTGTGGCTCTCCAATGTAAGGCATGATGGCCCTGCTGTACTGCCTTGTGAGCCCGGGACTCCTGGAATAATGTTTAAAGATGTGAAGGCAGGCGCTCTGTTACCAGTCTTTAGCTTCTCCCCCTGACGCACGTTTTCATGACTTCATCAATCTTCAGGGAGGCTGAGTTTCTTTGTTTTGTCAGACGGGTCTGCATTTCTGTTTCAGGTGTGACAAGTTAATTAGCTCTGAGGATTCTGGTACTTGTTTTTTTCACACTTGATTTTGCTGGCAGGTGACTGGAAACAACTCCCTCCATAGCACAAATCTACCCCTTAATGGGGGAGGGGGAAAGCCATGGTTGTGGCTCTCCAATGTAAGGCATGATGGCCCTGCTGCACTGCCTTGTGAGCCCGGGACTCCTGGAATAATGTTAAAAGATGTGAAGGCAGGTGCTCTGTTACCAGTCTTTGGCTTCTCCTCCTAACGCACGTTTTCATGACTTTATCAATCTTCAGGGAGGCTGAGTTTCTTTGTTTTTTCAGGCGGGTCTGCATTTCTGTTTCAGGTGTGACAAGTTAATTAGCTCTGAGGATTCTGGTACTTGTATTTTTCGCACTTGATTTTGCTGGCAGGTGACTGGAAACAACTCCCTCCATAGCACAAATCTACCCCTTAATGGGGGAGGGGGAAAGCCATGGTTGTGGCTCTCCAATGTAAGGCATGATGGCCCTGCTGCACTGCCTTGTGAGCCCGGGACTCCTGGAATAATGTTTAAAGATGTGAAGGCAGGTGCTCTGTTACCAGTCTTTGGCTTCTCCTCCTAACGCACGTTTTCATGACTTCATCAATCTTCAGGAAGGCTGAGTTTCTTTGTTTTTTCAGGCGGGTCTGCATTTCTGTTTCAGGTGTGACAAGTTAATTAGCTCTGAGGATTCTGGTTCTTGTATTTTCTGCACTTGATTTTGCTGGCAGGTGACTGGAAACAACTCCCTCCATAGCACAAATCTACCCCTTAATGGGGGAGGGGGAAAGCCATGGTTGTGGCTCTCCAATGTAAGGCATGATGGCCCTGCTGCACTGCCTTGTGAGCCCGGGACTCCTGGAATAATGTTTAAAGATGTGAAGGCAGGTGCTCTGTTACCAGTCTTTGGCTTCTACTCCTAACGCACGTTTTCATGACTTCATCAATCTTCAGGGAGGCTGAGTTTCTTTGTTTTTTCAGGCGGGTCTGCATTTCGGTTTCAGGTGTGACAAGTTAATTAGCTCTGAGGTTTCTGGTACTTGTATTTTTCGCACTTGATTTTGCTGGCAGGTGACTGGAAACAACTCCCTCCATAGCACAAATCTACCCCTTGATGGGGGAGGGGGAAAGCCATGGTTGTGGCTCTCGAATGTAAGGCATGATGGCCCTGCTGCATTGCCTTGTGAGCCCGGGACTCCTGGAACAATGTTTAAAGATGTGAGGCAGGCGCTCAGTTACCAGTCTTTAGCTGCTCCCCCTAACGCACGTTTTCATGACTTCATCAATCTTCAGGGAGGCTGAGTTTCTTTGTTTTGTCAGGCGGGTCTGCATTTCTGTTTCAGGTGTGACAAGTTAATTAGCTCTGAGGATTCTGGTACTTGTATTTTTCACACTTGATTTTGCTGGCAGGTGACTGGAAACAACTCCCTCCATAGCACAAATCTACCCCTTAATGGGGAAGGGGGAAAGCCATGGTTGTGGCTCTCCAATGTAAGGCATGATGGCCCTGCTGCACTGCCTTGTGAGCCCGGGACTCCTGGAACAATGTTTAAAGATGTGAAGGCAGGCGCTCTGGTACCAGTCTTTAACTTCTCCTCCTAACGCACATTTTCATGACTTCATCAATCTTCAGGGAGGCTGAGTTTCTTTGTTTTTTCACGCGGGTCTGCATTTCTGTTTCAGGTGTGACAAGTTAATTAGCTCTGAGGATTCTGGTACTTGTATTTTTCGCACTTGATATTGCTGGCAGGTGACTGGAAACAACTCCCTCCATAGCACAAATCTACCCCTTAATGGGGGAGTGGGAAAGCCATGGTTGTGGCTCTCCAATGTAAGGCATGATGGCCCTGCTGCACTTCCTTGTGAGCCCGGTACTCTTGGAATAATGTTTAAAGAAGTGAAGGCAGGTGCTCTGTTACCAGTCTTTGGCTTCTCCTCCTAACGCACGTTTTCACGACTTCATCAATCTTCAGGGAGGCTGAGTTTCTTCATTTTTTCAGGCGGGTCTGCATTTCTGTTTCAGGTGTGACAAGTTATTAGCTCTGAGGATTCTGGTACTTGTATTTTTTGCACTTGATTTTGCTGGCAGGTGACTGGAAACAACTCCCTCCATAGCACAAATCTACCCCTTAATGGGGGAGGGGGAAAGCCATGGTTGTGGCTCTCCAATGTAAGGCATGATGGCCCTGCTGCACTGCCTTGTGAGCCCGGGACTCCTGGAATAATGTTTAAAGATGTTAAGGCTGGTGCTCTGTTACCAGTCTTTGGCTTCTCCTCCTAACGCACGTTTTCATGACTTCATCAATCTTCAGGGAGGCTGGGTTTCTTTGTTTTTTCAGGCGGGTCTGCATTTCTGTTTCAGGTGTGACAAGTTAATTAGCTCTGAGGATTCTGGTACTTGTATTTTTCGCACTTGATTTTGCTGGCAGGTGACTGGAAACAACTCCCTCCATAGCACAAATCTACCCCTTGATGGGGTGAGGGGGAAAGCCATGGTTGTGGCTCTCCAATGTAAGGCATGATGGCCCTGCTGTACTGCCTTGTGAGCCCGGGACTCCTGGAATAATGTTTAAAGATGTGAAGGCAGGCGCTCTGTTACCAGTCTTTAGCTTCTCCCCCTGACGCACGTTTTCATGACTTCATCAATCTTCAGGGAGGCTGAGTTTCTTTGTTTTGTCAGGCGGGTCTGCATTTCTGTTTCAGGTGTGACAAGTTAATTAGCTCTGAGGATTCTGGTACTTGTATTTTTCACACTTGATTTTGCTGGCAGGTGACTGGAAACAATTCCCTCCATAGCACAAATCTACCCCTTAATGGGGGAGGGGGAAAGCCATGGTTGTGGCTCTCCAATGTAAGGCATGATGGCCCTGCTACACTGCCTTGTGAGCCCGGGACTCCTGGAATAATGTTTAAAGATGTGAAGGCAGGTGCTCTGTTACCAGTCTTTGGCTTCTCCTCCTAACACACGTTTTCATGACTTCATCAATCTTCAGGGAGGCTGAGTTTCTTTGTTTTTTCAGGCGGGTCTGCATTTCTGTTTCAGGTGTGACAAGTTAATTAGCTCTGAGGATTCTGGTACTTGTATTTTTTGCACTTGATTTTGCTGGCAGGTGACTGGAAACAACTCCCTCCATAGCACAAATCTACCCCTTAATGGGGGAGGGGGAAAGCCATGGTTGTGGCTCTCCAATGTAAGGCATGATGGCCCTGCTGCACTGCCTTGTGAGCCCGGGACTCCTGGAATAATGTTAAAAGATGTGAAGGCAGGTGCTCTGTTACCAGTCTTTGGCTTCTCCTCCTAACGCACGTTTTCATGACTTTATCAATCTTCAGGGAGGCTGAGTTTCTTTGTTTTTTCAGGCGGGTCTGCATTTCTGTTTCAGGTGTGACAAGTTAATTAGCTCTGAGGATTCTGGTACTTGTATTTTTCGCACTTGATTTTGCTGGCAGGTGACTGGAAACAACTCCCTCCATAGCACAAATCTACCCCTTGATGGGGTGAGGGGGAAAGCCATTGTTGTGGCTCTCCAATGTAAGGAATGATGGCCCTGCTGCACTGCCTTGTGAGCCCGGGACTCCTGGAACAATGTTTAAATATGTGAAGGCAGGCGCTCTGTTACCAGTCTTTAGCTTCTCCCCCTGATGCACGTTTTCATGACTTCATCAACCTTCAGGGAGGCTGAGTTTCTTTGTTTTGTCAGGCGGGTCTGCATTTCTGTTTCAGGTCTGACAAGTTAATTAGCTCTGAGGATTCTGGTACTTGTATTTTTCACACTTGATTTTGCTGGCAGGTGACTGGAAACAATTCCCTCCATAGCACAAATCTACCCCTTAATGGGGGAGGGGGAAAGCCATGGTTGTGGCTCTCCAATGTAAGGCATGATGGCCCTGCTGTACTGCCTTGTGAGCCCGGGACTCCTGGAATAATGTTTAAAGATGTGAAGGCAGGCGCTCTGTTACCAGTCTTTAGCTTCTCCCCCTGACGCACGTTTTCATGACTTCATCAATCTTCAGGGAGGCTGAGTTTCTTTGTTTTGTCAGGCGGGTCTGCATTTCTGTTTCAGGTGTGACAAGTTAATTAGCTCTGAGGATTCTGGTACTTGTATTTTTCACACTTGATTTTGCTGGCAGGTGACTGGAAACAATTCCCTCCATAGCACAAATCTACCCCTTAATGGGGGAGGGGGAAAGCCATGGTTGTGGCTCTCCAATGTAAGGCATGATGGCCCTGCTGCACTGCCTTGTGAGCCCGGGACTCCTGGAATAATGTTTAAAGATGTGAAGGCAGGTGCTCTGTTACCAGTCTTTGGCTTCTCCTCCTAAAACACGTTTTCATGACTTCATCAATCTTCAGGGAGGCTGAGTTTCTTTGTTTTTTCAGGCGGGTCTGCATTTCTGTTTCAGGTGTGACAAGTTAATTAGCTCTGAGGATTCTGGTACTTGTATTTTTTGCACTTGATTTTGCTGGCAGGTGACTGGAAACAACTCCCTCCATAGCACAAATATACCCCTTAATGGGGGAGGGGGAAAGCCATGGTTGTGGCTCTCCAATGTAAGGCATGATGGCCCTGCTGCACTGCCTTGTGAGCCCGGGACTCCTGGAATAATGTTTAAAGATGTGAAGGCAGGTGCTCTGTTACCAGTCTTTGGCTTCTCCTCCTAACGCACGTTTTCATGACTTCATCAATCTTCAGGAAGGCTGAGTTTCTTTGTTTTTTCAGGCGGGTCTGCATTTCTGTTTCAGGTGTGACAAGTTAATTAGCTCTGAGGATTCTGGTTCTTGTATTTTCTGCACTTGATTTTGCTGGCAGGTGACTGGAAACAACTCCCTCCATAGCACAAATCTACCCCTTAATGGGGGAGGGGGAAAGCCATGGTTGTGGCTCTCCAATGTAAGGCATGATGGCCCTGCTGCACTGCCTTGTGAGCCCGGGACTCCTGGAATAATGTTTAAAGATGTGAAGGCAGGTGCTCTGTTACCAGTCTTTGGCTTCTACTCCTAACGCACGTTTTCATGACTTCATCAATCTTCAGGGAGGCTGAGTTTCTTTGTTTTTTCAGGCGGGTCTGCATTTCGGTTTCAGGTGTGACAAGTTAATTAGCTCTGAGGATTCTGGTACTTGTATTTTTCGCACTTGATTTTGCTGGCAGGTGACTGGAAACAACTCCCTCCATAGCACAAATCTACCCCTTGATGGGGGAGGGGGAAAGCCATGGTTGTGGCTCTCGAATGTAAGGCATGATGGCCCTGCTGCATTGCCTTGTGAGCCCGGGACTCCTGGAACAATGTTTAAAGATGTGAGGCAGGCGCTCAGTTACCAGTCTTTAGCTGCTCCCCCTAACGCACGTTTTCATGACTTCATCAATCTTCAGGGAGGCTGAGTTTCTTTGTTTTGTCAGGCGGGTCTGCATTTCTGTTTCAGGTGTGACAAGTTAATTAGCTCTGAGGATTCTGGTACTTGTATTTTTCACACTTGATTTTGCTGGCAGGTGACTGGAAACAACTCCCTCCATAGCACAAATCTACCCCTTAATGGGGAAGGGGGAAAGCCATGGTTGTGGCTCTCCAATGTAAGGCATGATGGCCCTGCTGCACTGCCTTGTGAGCCCGGGACTCCTGGAACAATGTTTAAAGATGTGAAGGCAGGCGCTCTGGTACCAGTCTTTAACTTCTCCTCCTAACGCACATTTTCATGACTTCATCAATCTTCAGGGAGGCTGAGTTTCTTTGTTTTTTCACGCGGGTCTGCATTTCTGTTTCAGGTGTGACAAGTTAATTAGCTCTGAGGATTCTGGTACTTGTATTTTTCGCACTTGATATTGCTGGCAGGTGACTGGAAACAACTCCCTCCATAGCACAAATCTACCCCTTAATGGGGGAGTGGGAAAGCCATGGTTGTGGCTCTCCAATGTAAGGCATGATGGCCCTGCTGCACTTCCTTGTGAGCCCGGTACTCTTGGAATAATGTTTAAAGAAGTGAAGGCAGGTGCTCTGTTACCAGTCTTTGGCTTCTCCTCCTAACGCACGTTTTCATGACTTCATCAATCTTCAGGGAGGCTGAGTTTCTTCATTTTTTCAGGCGGGTCTGCATTTCTGTTTCAGGTGTGACAAGTTATTAGCTCTGAGGATTCTGGTACTTGTATTTTTTGCACTTGATTTTGCTGGCAGGTGACTGGAAACAACTCCCTCCATAGCACAAATCTACCCCTTAATGGGGGAGGGGGAAAGCCATGGTTGTGGCTCTCCAATGTAAGGCATGATGGCCCTGCTGCACTGCCTTGTGAGCCCGGGACTCCTGGAATAATGTTTAAAGATGTGAAGGCAGGTGCTCTGTTACCAGTCTTTGGCTTCTCCTCCTAACGCACGTTTTCATGACTTCATCAATCTTCAGGGAGGCTGAGTTTCTTTGTTTTTTCAGGCGGGTCTGCATTTCTGTTTCAGGTGTGACAAGTTAATTAGCTCTGAGGATTCTGGTACTTGTATTTTTTGCACTTCATTTTGCTGGCAGGTGACTGGAAACAACTCTCTCCATAGCACAAATCTACCCCTTGATGGGGGGAGGCGGAAAGCCATGATTGTGGCTCTCCAATGTAAGGCATGATGGCCCTGCTGCACTGCCTTGTGAGCCCGGGACTCCTGGAACAATGTTTAAAGATGTGAAGGCAGGCGCTCTGTTACCAATCTTTAGCTTCTCCTCCTAACGCACGTTTTCATGACTTCATCAATCTTCAGGGAGGTTGAGTTTCTTCGTTTTTTCAGGCGGGTCTGCATTTCTGTTTCAGGCGTGACAAGTTAATTAGCTCTGAGGATTCTGGTACTTGTATTTTTCGCACACGATTTTGCTGGCAGGTGACTGGAAACAACTCCATCCATAGCACAAAGCTACCCCTTGATGGGGTGAGGTGGAAAGCCATTGTTGTGGCTCTCCAATGTAAGGAATGATGGCCCTGCTGCACTGCCTTGTGAGCCCGGGACTCCTGGAACAATGTTTAAAGATGTGAAGGCAGGCGCTCTGTTACCAGTCTTTAGCTTCTCCCCCTGACGCACGTTTTCATGACTTCATCAATCTTCAGGGAGGCTGAGTTTCTTTGTTTTGTCAGGCGGGTCTGCATTTCTGTTTCAGGTGTGGCAAGTTAATTAGCTCTGAGGATTCTGGTACTTGTATTTTTCACACTTGATTTTGCTGGCAGGTGACTGGAAACAATTCCCTCCATAGCACAAATCTACCCCTTAATGGGGGAGGGGGAAAGCCATGGTTGTGGCTCTCCAATGTAAGGCATGATGGCCCTGCTGCACTGCCTTGTGAGCCCGGGACTCCTGGAATAATGTTTAAAGATGTGAAGGCAGGTGCTCTATTACCAGTCTTTAGCTTCTCCCCCTGACGCACGTTTTCATGACTTCATCAATCTTCAGGGAGGCTGAGTTTCTTTGTTTTGTCAGGCGGGTCTGCATTTCTGTTTCAGGTGTGACAAGTTAATTAGCTCTGAGGATTCTGGTACTTGTATTTTTCACACTTGATTTTGCTGGCAGGTGACTGGAAACAATTCCCTCCATAGCACAAATCTACCCCTTAATGGGGGAGGGGGAAAGCCATGGTTGTGGCACTCCAATGTAAGGCATGATGGCCCTGCTGCACTGCCTTGTGAGCCCGGGACTCCTGGAATAATGTTTAAAGATGTGAAGGCAGGTGCTCTGTTACCAGTCTTTGGCTTCTCCTCCTAACGCACGTTTTCATGACTTCATCAATCTTCAGGGAGGCTGAGTTTCTTTGTTTTTTCAGGCGGGTCTGCATTTCTGTTTCAGGTGTGACAATTTAATTAGCTCTGAGGATTCTGGTACTTGTATTTTTTGCACTTGATTTTGCTGGCAGGTGACTGGAAACAACTCTCTCCATAGCACAAATATACCCCTTAATGGGGGAGGGGGAAAGCCATGGTTGTGGCTCTCCAATGTCAGGCATGATGGCCCTGCTGCACTGCCTTGTGAGCCCGGGACTCCTGGAATAATGTTTAAAGATGTGAAGGCAGGTGCTCTGTTACCAGTCTTTGGCTTCTCCTCCTAACGCACGTTTTCATGACTTCATCAATCTTCAGGGAGGCTGAGTTTCTTTGTTTTTTCAGGCGGGTCTGCATTTCTGTTTCAGGTGTGACAAGTTAATTAGCTCTGAGGATTCTGGTACTTGTATTTTTTGCACTTGATTTTGCTGGCAGGTGACTGGAAACAACTCCCTCCACAGCACAAATCTACCCCTTAATGGGGGAGGGGGAAAGCCATGGTTGTGGCTCTCCAATGTAAGGCATGATGGCCCTGCTGCACTGCCTTGTGAGCCCGGGACTCCTGGAATAATGTTTAAAGATGTTAAGGCCGGTGCTCTGTTACCAGTCTTTGGCTTCTCCTCCTAACGCACGTTTTCATGACTTCATCAATCTTCAGGGAGGCTGGGTTTCTTTGTTTTTTCAGGCGGGTCTGCATTTCTGTTTCAGGTGTGACAAGTTAATTAGCTCTGAGGATTCTGGTACTTGTATTTTTCGCACTTGATATTGCTGGCAGGTGACTGGAAACAACTCCCTCCATAGCACAAATCTACCCCTTAATGGGGGAGTGGGAAAGCCATGGTTGTGGCTCTCCAATGTAAGGCATGATGGCCCTGCTGCACTTCCTTGTGAGCCCGGTACTCTTGGAATAATGTTTAAAGAAGTGAAGGCAGGTGCTCTGTTACCAGTCTTTGGCTTCTCCTCCTAACGCACGTTTTCATGACTTCATCAATCTTCAGGGAGGCTGAGTTTCTTCGTTTTTTCAGGCGGGTCTGCATTTCTGTTTCAGGTGTGACAAGTTATTAGCTCTGAGGATTCTGGTACTTGTATTTTTTGCACTTGATTTTGCTGGCAGGTGACTGGAAACAACTCCCTCCATAGCACAAATCTACCCCTTAATGGGGGAGGGGGAAAGCCATGGTTGTGGCTCTCCAATGTAAGGCATGATGGCCCTGCTGCACTGCCTTGTGAGCCCGGGACTCCTGGAATAATGTTTAAAGATGTGAAGGCAGGTGCTCTGTTACCAGTCTTTGGCTTCTCCTCCTAACGCACGTTTTCATGACTTCATCAATCTTCAGGGAGGCTGAGTTTCTTTGTTTTTTCAGGCGGGTCTGCATTTCTGTTTCAGGTGTGACAAGTTAATTAGCTCTGAGGATTCTGGTACTTGTATTTTTTGCACTTCATTTTGCTGGCAGGTGACTGGAAACAACTCCCTCCATAGCACAAATCTACCCCTTGATGGGGGGAGGGGGAAAGCCATGATTGTGGCTCTCCAATGGAAGGCATGATGGCCCTGCTGCACTGCCTTGTGAGCCCGGCACTCCTGGAACAATGTTTAAAGATGTGAAGGCAGGCGCTCTGTTACCAATCTTTAGCTTCTCCTCCTAACGCACGTTTTCATGACTTCATCAATCTTCAGGGAGGTTGAGTTTCTTCGTTTTTTCAGGCGGGTCTGCATTTCTGTTTCAGGCGTGACAAGTTAATTAGCTCTGAGGATTCTGGTACTTGTATTTTTCGCACACGATTTTGCTGGCAGGTGACTGGAAACAACTCCCTCCATAGCACAAAGCTACCCCTTGATGGGGTGAGGTGGAAAGCCATTGTTGTGGCTCTCCAATGTAAGGAATGATGGCCCTGCTGCACTGCCTTGTGAGCCCGGGACTCCTGGAACAATGTTTAAAGATGTGAAGGCAGGCGCTCTGTTACCAGTCTTTAGCTTCTCCCCCTGACGCACGTTTTCATGACTTCATCAATCTTCAGGGAGGCTGAGTTTCTTTGTTTTGTCAGGCGGGTCTGCATTTCTGTTTCAGGTGTGGCAAGTTAATTAGCTCTGAGGATTCTGGTACTTGTATTTTTCACACTTGATTTTGCTGGCAGGTGACTGGAAACAATTCCCTCCATAGCACAAATCTACCCCTTAATGGGGGAGGGGGAAAGCCATGGTTGTGGCTCTCCAATGTAAGGCATGATGGCCCTGCTGCACTGCCTTGTGAGCCCGGGACTCCTGGAATAATGTTTAAAGATGTGAAGGCAGGTGCTCTATTACCAGTCTTTAGCTTCTCCCCCTGACGCACGTTTTCATGACTTCATCAATCTTCAGGGAGGCTGAGTTTCTTTGTTTTGTCAGGCGGGTCTGCATTTCTGTTTCAGGTGTGACAAGTTAATTAGCTCTGAGGATTCTGGTACTTGTATTTTTCACACTTGATTTTGCTGGCAGGTGACTGGAAACAATTCCCTCCATAGCACAAATCTACCCCTTAATGGGGGAGGGGGAAAGCCATGGTTGTGGCTCTCCAATGTAAGGCATGATGGCCCTGCTGCACTGCCTTGTGAGCCCGGGACTCCTGGAATAATGTTTAAAGATGTGAAGGCAGGTGCTCTGTTACCAGTCTTTGGCTTCTCCTCCTAACGCACGTTTTCATGACTTCATCAATCTTCAGGGAGGCTGAGTTTCTTTGTTTTTTCAGGCGGGTCTGCATTTCTGTTTCAGGTGTGACAAGTTAATTAGCTCTGAGGATTCTGGTACTTGTATTTTTTGCACTTGATTTTGCTGGCAGGTGACTGGAAACAACTCTCTCCATAGCACAAATATACCCCTTAATGGGGGAGGGGGAAAGCCATGGTTGTGGCTCTCCAATGTCAGGCATGATGGCCCTGCTGCACTGCCTTGTGAGCCCGGGACTCCTGGAATAATGTTTTAAGATGTGAAGGCAGGTGCTCTGTTACCAGTCTTTGGCTTCTCCTCCTAACGCACGTTTTCATGGCTTCATCAATCTTCAGGGAGGCTGAGTTTCTTTGTTTTTTCAGGCGGGTCTGCATTTCTGTTTCAGGTGTGACAAGTTAATTAGCTCTGAGGATTCTGGTACTTGTATTTTTTGCACTTGATTTTGCTGGCAGGTGACTGGAAACAACTCCCTCCACAGCACAAATCTACCCCTTAATGGGGGAGGGGGAAAGCCATGGTTGTGGCTCTCCAATGTAAGGCATGATGGCCCTGCTGCACTGCCTTGTGAGCCCGGGACTCCTGGAATAATGTTTAAAGATGTTAAGGCCGGTGCTCTGTTACCAGTCTTTGGCTTCTCCTCCTAACGCACGTTTTCATGACTTCATCAATCTTCAGGGAGGCTGGGTTTCTTTGTTTTTTCAGGCGGGTCTGCATTTCTGTTTCAGGTGTGACAAGTTAATTAGCTCTGAGGATTCTGGTACTTGTATTTTTCGCACTTGATTTTGCTGGCAGGTGACTGGAAACAACTCCCTCCATAGCACAAATCTACCCCTTGATGGGGTGAGGGGGAAAGCCATTGTTGTGGCTCTCCAATGTAAGGAATGATGGCCCTGCTGCACTGCCTTGTGAGCCCGGGACTCCTGGAACAATGTTTAAAGATGTGAAGGCAGGCGCTCTGTTACCAGTCTTTAGCTTCTCCCCCTGATGCACGTTTTCATGACTTCATCAATCTTCAGGGAGGCTGAGTTTCTTTGTTTTGTCAGGCGGGTCTGCATTTCTGTTTCAGGTCTGACAAGTTAATTAGCTCTGAGGATTCTGGTACTTGTATTTTTCACATTTGATTTTGCTGGCAGGTGACTGGAAACAATTCCCTCCATAGCACAAATCTACCCCTTAATGGGGGAGGGGGAAAGCCATGGTTGTGGCTCTCCAATGTAAGGCATGATGGCCCTGCTGTACTGCCTTGTGAGCCCGGGACTCCTGGAATAATGTTTAAAGATGTGAAGGCAGGCGCTCTGTTACCAGTCTTTAGCTTCTCCCCCTGACGCACGTTTTCATGACTTCATCAATCTTCAGGGAGGCTGAGTTTCTTTGTTTTGTCAGGCGGGTCTGCATTTCTGTTTCAGGTGTGACAAGTTAATTAGCTCTGAGGATTCTGGTACTTGTTTTTTTCACACTTGATTTTGCTGGCAGGTGACTGGAAACAATTCCCTCCATAGCACAAATCTACCCCTTAATGGGGGAGGGGGAAAGCCATGGTTGTGGCTCTCCAATGTAAGGCATGATGGCCCTGCTGCACTGCCTTGTGAGCCCGGGACTCCTGGAATAATGTTTAAAGATGTGAAGGCAGGTGCTCTGTTACCAGTCTTTGGCTTCTCCTCCTAACACACATTTTCATGACTTCATCAATCTTCAGGGAGGCTGAGTTTCTTTGTTTTTTCAGGCGGGTCTGCATTTCTGTTTCAGGTGTGACAAGTTAATTAGCTCTGAGGATTCTGGTACTTGTATTTTTTGCACTTGATTTTGCTGGCAGGTGACTGGAAACAACTCCCTCCATAGCACAAATATACCCCTTAATGGGGGAGGGGGAAAGCCATGGTTGTGGCTCTCCAATGTAAGGCATGATGGCCCTGCTGCACTGCCTTGTGAGCCCGGGACTCCTGGAATAATGTTTAAAGATGTGAAGGCAGGTGCTCTGTTACCAGTCTTTGGCTTCTCCTCCTAACGCACGTTTTCATGACTTCATCAATCTTCAGGGAGGCTGAGTTTCTTTGTTTTTTCAGGCGGGTCTGCATTTCTGTTTCAGGTGTGACAAGTTAATTAGCTCTGAGGATTCTGGTACTTGTATTTTCTGCACTTGATTTTGCTGGCAGGTGACTGGAAACAACTCCCTCCATAGCACAAATCTACCCCTTAATGGGGGAGGGGGAAAGCCATGGTTGTGGCTCTCCAATGTAAGGCATGATGGCCCTGCTGCACTGCCTTGTGAGCCCGGGACTCCTGGAATAATGTTAAAAGATGTGAAGGCAGGTGCTCTGTTACCAGTCTTTGGCTTCTCCTCCTAACGCACGTTTTCATGACTTTATCAATCTTCAGGGAGGCTTAGTTTCTTTGTTTTTTCAGGCGGGTCTGCATTTCTGTTTCAGGTGTGACAAGTTAATTAGCTCTGAGGATTCTGGTACTTGTATTTTTCGCACTTGATTTTGCTGGCAGGTGACTGGAAACAACTCCCTCCATAGCACAAATCTACCCCTTGATGGGGTGAGGGGGAAAGCCATTGTTGTGGCTCTCCAATGTAAGGAATGATGGCCCTGCTGCACTGCCTTGTGAGCCCGGGACTCCTGGAACAATGTTTAAAGATGTGAAGGCAGGCGCTCTGTTACCAGTCTTTAGCTTCTCCCCCTGATGCACGTTTTCATGACTTCATCAATCTTCAGGGAGGCTGAGTTTCTTTGTTTTGTCAGGCGGGTCTGCATTTCTGTTTCAGGTCTGACAAGTTAATTAGCTCTGAGGATTCTGGTACTTGTATTTTTCACACTTGATTTTGCTGGCAGGTGACTGGAAACAATTCCCTCCATAGCACAAATCTACCCCTTAATGGGGGAGGGGGAAAGCCATGGTTGTGGCTCTCCAATGTAAGGCATGATGGCCCTGCTGTACTGCCTTGTGAGCCCGGGACTCCTGGAATAATGTTTAAAGATGTGAAGGCAGGCGCTCTGTTACCAGTCTTTAGCTTCTCCCCCTGACGCACGTTTTCATGACTTCATCAATCTTCAGGGAGGCTGAGTTTCTTTGTTTTGTCAGGCGGGTCTGCATTTCTGTTTCAGGTGTGACAAGTTAATTAGCTCTGAGGATTCTGGTACTTGTATTTTTCACACTTGATTTTGCTGGCAGGTGACTGGAAACAATTCCCTCCAAAGCACAAATCTACCCCTTAATGGGGGAGGGGGAAAGCCATGGTTGTGGCTCTCCAATGTAAGGCATGATGGCCCTGCTGCACTGCCTTGTGAGCCCGGGACTCCTGGAATAATGTTTAAAGATGTGAAGGCAGGTGCTCTGTTACCAGTCTTTGGCTTCTCCTCCTAACACACGTTTTCATGACTTCATCAATCTTCAGGGAGGCTGAGTTTCTTTGTTTTTTCAGGCGGGTCTGCATTTCTGTTTCAGGTGTGACAAGTTAATTAGCTCTGAGGATTCTGGTACTTGTATTTTTTGCACTTGATTTTGCTGGCAGGTGACTGGAAACAACTCCCTCCATAGCACAAATATACCCCTTAATGGGGGAGGGGGAAAGCCATGGTTGTGGCTCTCCAATGTAAGGCATGATGGCCCTGCTGCACTGCCTTGTGAGCCCGGGACTCCTGGAATAATGTTTAAAGATGTGAAGGCAGGTGCTCTGTTACCAGTCTTTGGCTTCTCCTCCTAACGCACGTTTTCATGACTTCATCAATCTTCAGGAAGGCTGAGTTTCTTTGTTTTTTCAGGCGGGTCTGCATTTCTGTTTCAGGTGTGACAAGTTAATTAGCTCTGAGGATTCTGGTACTTGTATTTTCTGCACTTGATTTTGCTGGCAGGTGACTGGAAACAACTCCCTCCATAGCACAAATCTACCCCTTAATGGGGGAGGGGGAAAGCCATGGTTGTGGCTCTCCAATGTAAGGCATGATGGCCCTGCTGCACTGTCTTGTGAGCCCGGGACTCCTGGAATAATGTTTAAAGATGTGAAGGCAGGTGCTCTGTTACCAGTCTTTGGCTTCTACTCCTAACGCACGTTTTCATGACTTCATCAATCTTCAGGGAGGCTGAGTTTCTTTGTTTTTTCAGGCGGGTCTGCATTTCGGTTTCAGGTGTGACAAGTTAATTAGCTCTGAGGATTCTGGTACTTGTATTTTTCGCACTTGATTTTGCTGGCAGGTGACTGGAAACAACTCCCTCCATAGCACAAATCTACCCCTTGATGGGGGGAGGGGGAAAGCCATGGTTGTGGCTCTCGAATGTAAGGCATGATGGCCCTGCTGCATTGCCTTGTGAGCCCGGGACTCCTGGAACAATGTTTAAAGATGTGAGGCAGGCGCTCAGTTACCAGTCTTTAGCTGCTCCCCCTAACGCACGTTTTCATGACTTCATCAATCTTCAGGGAGGCTGAGTTTCTTTGTTTTGTCAGGCGGGTCTGCATTTCTGTTTCAGGTGTGACAAGTTAATTAGCTCTGAGGATTCTGGTACTTGTATTTTTCACACTTGATTTTGCTGGCAGGTGACTGGAAACAACTCCCTCCATAGCACAAATCTACCCCTTAATGGGGAAGGGGGAAAGCCATGGTTGTGGCTCTCCAATGTAAGGCATGATGGCCCTGCTGCACTGCCTTGTGAGCCCGGGACTCCTGGAACAATGTTTAAAGATGTGAAGGCAGGCGCTCTGGTACCAGTCTTTAACTTCTCCTCCTAACGCACATTTTCATGACTTCATCAATCTTCAGGGAGGCTGAGTTTCTTTGTTTTTTCACGCGGGTCTGCATTTCTGTTTCAGGTGTGACAAGTTAATTAGCTCTGAGGATTCTGGTACTTGTATTTTTCGCACTTGATATTGCTGGCAGGTGACTGGAAACAACTCCCTCCATAGCACAAATCTACCCCTTGATGGGAGGAGGGGGAAAGCCATTGTTGTGGCTCTCCAATGTAAGGAATGATGGCCCTGCTGCACTGCCTTGTGAACCCATGACTCCTGGAACAATGTTTAAAGATGTGAAGGCAGGCGCTCTGTTACCAGTCTTTATCTTCTCCCCCTGACGCACGTTTTCATGACTTCATCAATCTTCAGGGAGGCTGAGTTTCTTAGTTTTTTCAGGCGGGTCTGCATTTCTGTTTCAGGTGTGACAAGTTAATTAGCTCTGAGGATTCTGGTACTTGTATTTTTCGCACTTGATTTTGCTGGCAGGTGACTGGAAACAACTCCCTCCGTAGCACAAATCTACCCCTTGATGGGGAGAGGGGGGAAAGCATGGTTGTGGCTCTCCAATGTAAGGCATGATGGCCCTGCTGCACTGCCTTGTGAGCCCGGGACTCCTGGAGCAAATGTTTAAAGATGTGAAGGCAGGCGCTCTGTTACCAGTCTTTAGCTTCTCCTCCTGACGCACGTTTTCATGACTTCATCAATCTTCAGGGAGGCTGAGTTTCTTTGTTTTTTCAGGCGGGTCTGCATTTCTGTTTCAGGTGTGACAAGTTAATTAGCTCTGAGGATTCTGGTACTTGTATTTTTCGCACTTGATTTTGCTGGCAGGTGACTAGAAACAACTCCCTCCATATCACAAATCTACCCCTTGATGGGGGAGGGGGAAAGCCATGGTTGTGGCTCTCCAATATAAGGCATGATGGCCCTGCTGCACTGCCTTGTGAGCCCGGTACTCCTGGAATAATGTTTAAAGATGTGAAGGCAGGTGCTCTGTTACCAGTCTTTAGCTTCTCCTCCTAACGCACATTTTCATGACTTCATCAATCTTCAGGGAGGCTGAGTTTCTTTGTTTTTTCAGGCGGGTCTGCATTTCTGTTTCAGGTGTGACAAGTTAATTAGCTCTGAGGATTCTGGTACTTGTATTTTTCGCACTTGATTTTGCTGGCAGGTGACTGGAAACAACTCCCTCCATAGCACAAATCTACCCCTTGATGGGAGGAGGGGGAAAGCCATTGTTGTGGCTCTCCAATGTAAGGAATGATGGCCCTGCGGCACTGCCTTGTGAACCCGGGACTCCTGGAACAATGTTTAAAGATGTGAAGGCAGGCGCTCTGTTACCAGTCTTTAGCTTCTCCCCCTGACGCACGTTTTCATGACTTCATCAATCTTCAGGGAGGCTGAGTTTCTTAGTTTTTTCAGGCGGGTCTGCATTTCTGTTTCAGGTGTGACAAGTTAATTAGCTCTGAGGATTCTGGTACTTGTATTTTTCGCACTTGATTTTTCTGGCAGGTGACTGGAAACAACTCCCTCCATAGCACAAATCTACCCCTTGATGGGGAGAGGGGGAAAGCATGGTTGTGGCTCTCCAATGTAAGGCATGATGGCCCTGCTGCACTGCCTTGTGAGCCCGGGACTCCTGGAGCAAATGTTTAAAGATGTGAAGGCAGGCGCTCTGTTACCAATCTTTAGCTTCTCCTCCTAACGCACGTTTTCATGACTTCATCAATCTTCAGGGAGGCTGAGTTTCTTAGTTTTTTCAGGCGGGTCTGCATTTCTGTTTCAGGTGTGACAAGTTAATTAGCTCTGAGGATTCTGGTACTTGTATTTTTCACACTTGATTTTGCTGGCAGGTGACTGGAAACAATTCCCTCCATAGCACAAATCTACCCCTTAATGGGGGAGGGGGAAAGCCATGGTTGTGGCTCTCCAATGTAAGGCATGATGGCCCTGCTGCACTGCCTTGTGAGCCCGGGACTCCTGGAATAATGTTTAAAGATGTGAAGGCAGGTGCTCTGTTACCAATCTTTGGCTTCTCCTCCTAACGCACGTTTTCATGACTTCATCAATCTTCAGGGAGGCTGAGTTTCTTTGTTTTTTCAGGCGGGTCTGCATTTCTGTTTCAGGTGTGACAAGTTAATTAGCTCTGAGGATTCTGGTACTTGTATTTTTTGCACTTGATTTTGCTGGCAGGTGACTGGAAACAACTCTCTCCATAGCACAAATATACCCCTTAATGGGGGAGGGGGAAAGCCATGGTTGTGGCTCTCCAATGTAAGGCATGATGGCCCTGCTGCACTGCCTTGTGAGCCCGGGACTCCTGGAATAATGTTTAAAGATGTGAAGGCAGGTGCTCTGTTACCAGTCTTTGGCTTCTCCTCCTAACGCACGTTTTCATGACTTCATCAATCTTCAGGGAGGCTGAGTTTCTTTGTTTTTTCAGGCGGGTCTGCATTTCTGTTTCAGGTGTGACAAGTTAATTAGCTCTGAGGATTCTGGTACTTGTAATCTTTGCACTTGATTTTGCTGGCAGGTGACTGGAAACAACTCCCTCCACAGCACAAATCTACCCCTTAATGGGGGAGGGGGAAAGCCATGGTTGTGGCTCTCCAATGTAAGGCATGATGGCCCTGCTGCACTGCCTTGTGAGCCCGGGACTCCTGGAATAATGTTTAAAGATGTTAAGGTCGGTGCTCTGTTACCAGTCTTTGGCTTCTCCTCCTAACGCACGTTTTCATGACTTCATCAATCTTCAGGGAGGCTGGGTTTCTTTGTTTTTTCAGGCGGGTCTGCATTTCTGTTTCAGGTGCGACAAGTTAATTAGCTCTGAGGATTCTGGTACTTGTATTTTTCGCACTTGATTTTGCTGGCAGGTGACTGGAAACAACTCCCTCCATAGCACAAATCTACCCCTTGATGGGGTGAGGGGGAAAGCCATTGTTGTGGCTCTCCAATGTAAGGAATGATGGCCCTGCTGCACTGCCTTGTGAGCCCGGGACTCCTGGAACAATGTTTAAAGATGTGAAGGCAGGCGCTCTGTTACCAGTCTTTAGCTTCTCCCCCTGATGCACGTTTTCATGACTTCATCAATCTTCAGGGAGGCTGAGTTTCTTTGTTTTGTCAGGCGGGTCTGCATTTCTGTTTCAGGTCTGACAAGTTAATTAGCTCTGAGGATTCTGGTACTTGTATTTTTCACACTTGATTTTGCTGGCAGGTGACTGGAAACAATTCCCTCCATAGCACAAATCTACCCCTTAATGGGGGAGGGGGAAAGCCATGGTTGTGGCTCTCCAATGTAAGGCATGATGGCCCTGCTGTACTGCCTTGTGAGCCCGGGACTCCTGGAATAATGTTTAAAGATGTGAAGGCAGGCGCTCTGTTACCAGTCTTTAGCTTCTCCCCCTGACGCACGTTTTCATGACTTCATCAATCTTCAGGGAGGCTGAGTTTCTTTGTTTTGTCAGACGGGTCTGCATTTCTGTTTCAGGTGTGACAAGTTAATTAGCTCTGAGGATTCTGGTACTTGTTTTTTTCACACTTGATTTTGCTGGCAGGTGACTGGAAACAATTCCCTCCATAGCACAAATCTACCCCTTAATGGGGGAGGGGGAAAGCCATGGTTGTGGCTCTCCAATGTAAGGCATGATGGCCCTGCTACACTGCCTTGTGAGCCCGGGACTCCTGGAATAATGTTTAAAGATGTGAAGGCAGGTGCTCTGTTACCAGTCTTTGGCTTCTCCTCCTAACACACGTTTTCATGACTTCATCAATCTTCAGGGAGGCTGAGTTTCTTTGTTTTTTCAGGCGGGTCTGCATTTCTGTTTCAGGTGTGACAAGTTAATTAGCTCTGAGGATTCTGGTACTTGTATTTTTTGCACTTGATTTTGCTGGCAGGTGACTGGAAACAACTCCCTCCATAGCACAAATCTACCCCTTAATGGGGGAGGGGGAAAGCCATGGTTGTGGCTCTCCAATGTAAGGCATGATGGCCCTGCTGCACTGCCTTGTGAGCCCGGGACTCCTGGAATAATGTTTAAAGATGTGAAGGCAGGTGCTCTGTTACCAGTCTTTGGCTTCTCCTCCTAACGCACGTTTTCATGACTTCATCAATCTTCAGGGAGGCTGAGTTTCTTTGTTTTTTCAGGCGGGTCTGCATTTCTGTTTCAGGTGTGACAAGTTAATTAGCTCTGAGGATTCTGGTACTTGTATTTTCTGCACTTGATTTTGCTGGCAGGTGACTGGAAACAACTCCCTCCATAGCACAAATCTACCCCTTAATGGGGGAGGGGGAAAGCCATGGTTGTGGCTCTCCAATGTAAGGCATGATGGCCCTGCTGCACTGCCTTGTGAGCCCGGGACTCCTGGAATAATGTTAAAAGATGTGAAGGCAGGTGCTCTGTTACCAGTCTTTGGCTTCTCCTCCTAACGCACGTTTTCATGACTTTATCAATCTTCAGGGAGGCTGAGTTTCTTTGTTTTTTCAGGCGGGTCTGCATTTCTGTTTCAGGTGTGACAAGTTAATTAGCTCTGAGGATTCTGGTACTTGTATTTTTCGCACTTGATTTTGCTGGCAGGTGACTGGAAACAACTCCCTCCATAGCACAAATCTACCCCTTGATGGGGTGAGGGGGAAAGCCATTGTTGTGGCTCTCCAATGTAAGGAATGATGGCCCTGCTGCACTGCCTTGTGAGCCCGGGACTCCTGGAACAATGTTTAAAGATGTGAAGGCAGGCGCTCTGTTACCAGTCTTTAGCTTCTCGCCCTGATGCACGTTTTCATGACTTCATCAATCTTCAGGGAGGCTGAGTTTCTTTGTTTTGTCAGGCGGGTCTGCATTTCTGTTTCAGGTCTGACAAGTTAATTAGCTCTGAGGATTCTGGTACTTGTATTTTTCACACTTGATTTTGCTGGCAGGTGACTGGAAACAATTCCCTCCATAGCACAAATCTACCCCTTAATGGGGGAGGGGGAAAGCCATGGTTGTGGCTCTCCAATGTAAGGCATGATGGCCCTGCTGTACTGCCTTGTGAGCCCGGGACTCCTGGAATAATGTTTAAAGATGTGAAGGCAGGCGCTCTGTTACCAGTCTTTAGCTTCTCCCCCTGACGCACGTTTTCATGACTTCATCAATCTTCAGGGAGGCTGAGTTTCTTTGTTTTGTCAGGCGGGTCTGCATTTCTGTTTCAGGTGTGACAAGTTAATTAGCTCTGAGGATTCTGGTACTTGTATTTTTCACACTTGATTTTGCTGGCAGGTGACTGGAAACAATTCCCTCCATAGCACAAATCTACCCCTTAATGGGGGAGGGGGAAAGCCATGGTTGTGGCTCTCCAATGTAAGGCATGATGGCCCTGCTGCACTGCCTTGTGAGCCCGGGACTCCTGGAATAATGTTTAAAGATGTGAAGGCAGGTGCTCTGTTACCAGTCTTTGGCTTCTCCTCCTAACACACGTTTTCATGACTTCATCAATCTTCAGGGAGGCTGAGTTTCTTTGTTTTTTCAGGCGGGTCTGCATTTCTGTTTCAGGTGTGACAAGTTAATTAGCTCTGAGGATTCTGGTACTTGTATTTTTTGCACTTGATTTTGCTGGCAGGTGACTGGAAACAACTCCCTCCATAGCACAAATATACCCCTTAATGGGGGAGGGGGAAAGCCATGGTTGTGGCTCTCCAATGTAAGGCATGATGGCCCTGCTGCACTGCCTTGTGAGCCCGGGACTCCTGGAATAATGTTTAAAGATGTGAAGGCAGGTGCTCTGTTATCAGTCTTTGGCTTCTCCTCCTAACGCACGTTTTCATGACTTCATCAATCTTCAGGAAGGCTGAGTTTCTTTGTTTTTTCAGGCGGGTCTGCATTTCTGTTTCAGGTGTGACAAGTTAATTAGCTCTGAGGATTCTGGTTCTTGTATTTTCTGCACTTGATTTTGCTGGCAGGTGACTGGAAACAACTCCCTCCATAGCACAAATCTACCCCTTAATGGGGGAGGGGGAAAGCCATGGTTGTGGCTCTCCAATGTAAGGCATGATGGCCCTGCTGCACTGCCTTGTGAGCCCGGGACTCCTGGAATAATGTTTAAAGATGTGAAGGCAGGTGCTCTGTTACCAGTCTTTGGCTTCTACTCCTAACGCACGTTTTCATGACTTCATCAATCTTCAGGGAGGCTGAGTTTCTTTGTTTTTTCAGGCGGGTCTGCATTTCGGTTTCAGGTGTGACAAGTTAATTAGCTCTGAGGATTCTGGTACTTGTATTTTTCGCACTTGATTTTGCTGGCAGGTGACTGGAAACAACTCCCTCCATAGCACAAATCTACCCCTTGATGGGGGAGGGGGAAAGCCATGGTTGTGGCTCTCGAATGTAAGGCATGATGGCCCTGCTGCATTGCCTTGTGAGCCCGGGACTCCTGGAACAATGTTTAAAGATGTGAGGCAGGCGCTCAGTTACCAGTCTTTAGCTGCTCCCCCTAACGCACGTTTTCATGACTTCATCAATCTTCAGGGAGGCTGAGTTTCTTTGTTTTGTCAGGCGGGTCTGCATTTCTGTTTCAGGTGTGACAAGTTAATTAGCTCTGAGGATTCTGGTACTTGTATTTTTTGCACTTGATTTTGCTGGCAGGTGACTGGAAACAATTCCCTCCATAGCACAAATCTACCCCTTAATGGGGGAGGGGGAAAGCCATGGTTGTGGCTCTCCAATGTAAGGCATGATGGCCCTGCTACACTGCCTTGTGAGCCCGGGACTCCTGGAATAATGTTTAAAGATGTGAAGGCAGGTGCTCTGTTACCAGTCTTTGGCTTCTCCTCCTAACACACGTTTTCATGACTTCATCAATCTTCAGGGAGGCTGAGTTTCTTTGTTTTTTCAGGCGGGTCTGCATTTCTGTTTCAGGTGTGACAAGTTAATTAGCTCTGAGGATTCTGGTACTTGTATTTTTTGCACTTGATTTTGCTGGCAGGTGACTGGAAACAACTCCCTCCATAGCACAAATCTACCCCTTAATGGGGGAGGGGGAAAGCCATGGTTGTGGCTCTCCAATGTAAGGCATGATGGCCCTGCTGCACTGCCTTGTGAGCCCGGGACTCCTGGAATAATGTTAAAAGATGTGAAGGCAGGTGCTCTGTTACCAGTCTTTGGCTTCTCCTCCTAACGCACGTTTTCATGACTTTATCAATCTTCAGGGAGGCTGAGTTTCTTTGTTTTTTCAGGCGGGTCTGCATTTCTGTTTCAGGTGTGACAAGTTAATTAGCTCTGAGGATTCTGGTACTTGTATTTTTCGCACTTGATTTTGCTGGCAGGTGACTGGAAACAACTCCCTCCATAGCACAAATCTACCCCTTGATGGGGTGAGGGGGAAAGCCATTGTTGTGGCTCTCCAATGTAAGGAATGATGGCCCTGCTGCACTGCCTTGTGAGCCCGGGACTCCTGGAACAATGTTTAAATATGTGAAGGCAGGCGCTCTGTTACCAGTCTTTAGCTTCTCCCCCTGATGCACGTTTTCATGACTTCATCAATCTTCAGGGAGGCTGAGTTTCTTTGTTTTGTCAGGCGGGTCTGCATTTCTGTTTCAGGTCTGACAAGTTAATTAGCTCTGAGGGTTCTGGTACTTGTATTTTTCACACTTGATTTTGCTGGCAGGTGACTGGAAACAATTCCCTCCATAGCACAAATCTACCCCTTAATGGGGGAGGGGGAAAGCCATGGTTGTGGCTCTCCAATGTAAGGCATGATGGCCCTGCTGTACTGCCTTGTGAGCCCGGGACTCCTGGAATAATGTTTAAAGATGTGAAGGCAGGCGCTCTGTTACCAGTCTTTAGCTTCTCCCCCTGACGCACGTTTTCATGACTTCATCAATCTTCAGGGAGGCTGAGTTTCTTTGTTTTGTCAGGCGGGTCTGCATTTCTGTTTCAGGTGTGACAAGTTAATTAGCTCTGAGGATTCTGGTACTTGTATTTTTCACACTTGATTTTGCTGGCAGGTGACTGGAAACAATTCCCTCCATAGCACAAATCTACCCCTTAATGGGGGAGGGGGAAAGCCATGGTTGTGGCTCTCCAATGTAAGGCATGATGGCCCTGCTGCACTGCCTTGTGAGCCCGGGACTCCTGGAATAATGTTTAAAGATGTGAAGGCAGGTGCTCTGTTACCAGTCTTTGGCTTCTCCTCCTAAAACACGTTTTCATGACTTCATCAATCTTCAGGGAGGCTGAGTTTCTTTGTTTTTTCAGGCGGGTCTGCATTTCTGTTTCAGGTGTGACAAGTTAATTAGCTCTGAGGATTCTGGTACTTGTATTTTTTGCACTTGATTTTGCTGGCAGGTGACTGGAAACAACTCCCTCCATAGCACAAATATACCCCTTAATGGGGGAGGGGGAAAGCCATGGTTGTGGCTCTCCAATGTAAGGCATGATGGCCCTGCTGCACTGCCTTGTGAGCCCGGGACTCCTGGAATAATGTTTAAAGATGTGAAGGCAGGTGCTCTGTTACCAGTCTTTGGCTTCTCCTCCTAACGCACGTTTTCATGACTTCATCAATCTTCAGGAAGGCTGAGTTTCTTTGTTTTTTCAGGCGGGTCTGCATTTCTGTTTCAGGTGTGACAAGTTAATTAGCTCTGAGGATTCTGGTTCTTGTATTTTCTGCACTTGATTTTGCTGGCAGGTGACTGGAAACAACTCCCTCCATAGCACAAATCTACCCCTTAATGGGGGAGGGGGAAAGCCATGGTTGTGGCTCTCCAATGTAAGGCATGATGGCCCTGCTGCACTGCCTTGTGAGCCCGGGACTCCTGGAATAATGTTTAAAGATGTGAAGGCAGGTGCTCTGTTACCAGTCTTTGGCTTCTACTCCTAACGCACGTTTTCATGACTTCATCAATCTTCAGGGAGGCTGAGTTTCTTTGTTTTTTCAGGCGGGTCTGCATTTCGGTTTCAGGTGTGACAAGTTAATTAGCTCTGAGGATTCTGGTACTTGTATTTTTCGCACTTGATTTTGCTGGCAGGTGACTGGAAACAACTCCCTCCATAGCACAAATCTACCCCTTGATGGGGGAGGGGGAAAGCCATGGTTGTGGCTCTCGAATGTAAGGCATGATGGCCCTGCTGCATTGCCTTGTGAGCCCGGGACTCCTGGAACAATGTTTAAAGATGTGAGGCAGGCGCTCAGTTACCAGTCTTTAGCTGCTCCCCCTAACGCACGTTTTCATGACTTCATCAATCTTCAGGGAGGCTGAGTTTCTTTGTTTTGTCAGGCGGGTCTGCATTTCTGTTTCAGGTGTGACAAGTTAATTAGCTCTGAGGATTCTGGTACTTGTATTTTTCACACTTGATTTTGCTGGCAGGTGACTGGAAATAACTCCCTCCATAGCACAAATCTACCCCTTAATGGGGAAGGGGGAAAGCCATGGTTGTGGCTCTCCAATGTAAGGCATGATGGCCCTGCTGCACTGCCTTGTGAGCCCGGGACTCCTGGAACAATGTTTAAAGATGTGAAGGCAGGCGCTCTGGTACCAGTCTTTAACTTCTCCTCCTAACGCACATTTTCATGACTTCATCAATCTTCAGGGAGGCTGAGTTTCTTTGTTTTTTCACGCGGGTCTGCATTTCTGTTTCAGGTGTGACAAGTTAATTAGCTCTGAGGATTCTGGTACTTGTATTTTTCGCACTTGATATTGCTGGCAGGTGACTGGAAACAACTCCCTCCATAGCACAAATCTACCCCTTAATGGGGGAGTGGGAAAGCCATGGTTGTGGCTCTCCAATGTAAGGCATGATGGCCCTGCTGCACTTCCTTGTGAGCCCGGTACTCTTGGAATAATGTTTAAAGAAGTGAAGGCAGGTGCTCTGTTACCAGTCTTTGGCTTCTCCTCCTAACGCACGTTTTCATGACTTCATCAATCTTCAGGGAGGCTGAGTTTCTTCATTTTTTCAGGCGGGTCTGCATTTCTGTTTCAGGTGTGACAAGTTATTAGCTCTGAGGATTCTGGTACTTGTATTTTTTGCACTTGATATTGCTGGCAGGTGACTGGAAACAACTCCCTCCATAGCACAAATCTACCCCTTAATGGGGGAGGGGGAAATCCATGGTTGTGGCTCTCCAATGTAAGGCATGATGGCCCTGCTGCACTGCTTTGTGAGCCCGGGACTCCTGGAATAATGTTTAAAGATGTGAAGGCAGGTGCTCTGTTACCAGTCTTTGGCTTCTCCTCCTAACGCACGTTTTCATGACTTCATCAATCTTCAGGGAGGCTGAGTTTCTTTGTTTTTTCAGGCGGGTCTGCATTTCTGTTTCAGGTGTGACAAGTTAATTAGCTCTGAGGATTCTGGTACTTGTATTTTTTGCACTTCATTTTGCTGGCAGGTGACTGGAAACAACTCTCTCCATAGCACAAATCTACCCCTTGATGGGGGGAGGGGGAAAGCCATGATTGTGGCTCTCCAATGTAAGGCATGATGGCCCTGCTGCACTGCCTTGTGAGCCCGGGACTCCTGGAACAATGTTTAAAGATGTGAAGGCAGGCGCTCTGTTACCAATCTTTAGCTTCTCCTCCTAACGCACGTTTTCATGACTTCATCAATCTTCAGGGAGGTTGAGTTTCTTCGTTTTTTCAGGCGGGTCTGCATTTCTGTTTCAGGCGTGACAAGTTAATTAGCTCTGAGGATTCTGGTACTTGTATTTTTCGCACACGATTTTGCTGGCAGGTGACTGGAAACAACTCCCTCCATAGCACAAAGCTACCCCTTGATGGGGTGAGGTGGAAAGCCATTGTTGTGGCTCTCCAATGTAAGGAATGATGGCCCTGCTGCACTGCCTTGTGAGCCCGGGACTCCTGGAACAATGTTTAAAGATGTGAAGGCAGGCGCTCTGTTACCAGTCTTTAGCTTCTCCCCCTGACGCACTTTTTCATGACTTCATCAATCTTCAGGGAGGCTGAGTTTCTTTGTTTTGTCAGGCGGGTCTGCATTTCTGTTTCAGGTGTGGCAAGTTAATTAGCTCTGAGGATTCTGGTACTTGTATTTTTCACACTTGATTTTGCTGGCAGGTGACTGGAAACAATTCCCTCCATAGCACAAATCTACCCCTTAATGGGGGAGGGGGAAAGCCATGGTTGTGGCTCTCCAATGTAAGGCATGATGGCCCTGCTGCACTGCCTTGTGAGCCCGGGACTCCTGGAATAATGTTTAAAGATGTGAAGGCAGGTGCTCTATTACCAGTCTTTAGCTTCTCCCCCTGACGCACGTTTTCATGACTTCATCAATCTTCAGGGAGGCTGAGTTTCTTTGTTTTGTCAGGCGGGTCTGCATTTCTGTTTCAGGTGTGACAAGTTAATTAGCTCTGAGGATTCTGGTACTTGTATTTTTCACACTTGATTTTGCTGGCAGGTGACTGGAAACAATTCCCTCCATAGCACAAATCTACCCCTTAATGGGGGAGGGGGAAAGCCATGGTTGTGGCTCTCCAATGTAAGGCATGATGGCCCTGCTGCACTGCCTTGTGAGCCCGGGACTCCTGGAATAATGTTTAAAGATGTGAAGGCAGGTGCTCTGTTACCAGTCTTTGGCTTCTCCTCCTAACGCACGTTTTCATGACTTCATCAATCTTCAGGGAGGCTGAGTTTCTTTGTTTTTTCAGGCGGGTCTGCATTTCTGTTTCAGGTGTGACAAGTTAATTAGCTCTGAGGATTCTGGTACTTGTATTTTTTGCACTTGATTTTGCTGGCAGGTGACTGGAAACAACTCTCTCCATAGCACAAATATACCCCTTAATGGGGGAGGGGGAAAGCCATGGTTGTGGCTCTCCAATGTCAGGCATGATGGCCCTGCTGCACTGCCTTGTGAGCCCGGGACTCCTGGAATAATGTTTAAAGATGTGAAGGCAGGTGCTCTGTTACCAGTCTTTGGCTTCTCCTCCTAACGCACGTTTTCATGACTTCATCAATCTTCAGGGAGGCTGAGTTTCTTTGTTTTTTCAGGCGGGTCTGCATTTCTGTTTCAGGTGTGACAAGTTAATTAGCTCTGAGGATTCTGGTACTTGTATTTTTTGCACTTGATTTTGCTGGCAGGTGACTGAAAACAACTCCCTCCACAGCACAAATCTACCCCTTAATGGGGGAGGGGGAAAGCCATGGTTGTGGCTCTCCAATGTAAGGCATGATGGCCCTGCTGCACTGCCTTGTGAGCCCGGGACTCCTGGAATAATGTTTAAAGATGTTAAGGCCGGTGCTCTGTTACCAGTCTTTGGCTTCTCCTCCTAACGCACGTTTTCATGACTTCATCAATCTTCAGGGAGGCTGGGTTTCTTTGTTTTTTCAGGCGGGTCTGCATTTCTGTTTCAGGTGTGACAAGTTAATTAGCTCTGAGGATTCTGGTACTTGTATTTTTCGCACTTGATATTGCTGGCAGGTGACTGGAAACAACTCCCTCCATAGCACAAATCTACCCCTTAATGGGGGAGTGGGAAAGCCATGGTTGTGGCTCTCCAATGTAAGGCATGATGGCCCTGCTGCACTTCCTTGTGAGCCCGGTACTCTTGGAATAATGTTTAAAGAAGTGAAGGCAGGTGCTCTGTTACCAGTCTTTGGCTTCTCCTCCTAACGCACGTTTTCATGACTTCATCAATCTTCAGGGAGGCTGAGTTTCTTCATTTTTTCAGGCGGGTCTGCATTTCTGTTTCAGGTGTGACAAGTTATTAGCTCTGAGGATTCTGGTACTTGTATTTTTTGCACTTGATTTTGCTGGCAGGTGACTGGAAACAACTCCCTCCATAGCACAAATCTACCCCTTAATGGGGGAGGGGGAAAGCCATGGTTGTGGCTCTCCAATGTAAGGCATGATGGCCCTGCTGCACTGCCTTGTGAGCCCGGGACTCCTGGAATAATGTTTAAAGATGTGAAGGCAGGTGCTCTGTTACCAGTCTTTGGCTTCTCCTCCTAACGCACGTTTTCATGACTTCATCAATCTTCAGGGAGGCTGAGTTTCTTTGTTTTTTCAGGCGGGTCTGCATTTCTGTTTCAGGTGTGACAAGTTAATTAGCTCTGAGGATTCTGGTACTTGTATTTTTTGCACTTCATTTTGCTGGCAGGTGACTGGAAACAACTCCCTCCATAGCACAAATCTACCCCTTGATGGGGGGAGGGGGAAAGCCATGATTGTGGCTCTCCAATGTAAGGCATGATGGCCCTGCTGCACTGCCTTGTGAGCCCGGGACTCCTGGAACAATGTTTAAAGATGTGAAGGCAGGCGCTCTGTTACCAATCTTTAGCTTCTCCTCCTAACGCACGTTTTCATGACTTCATCAATCTTCAGGGAGGTTGAGTTTCTTCGTTTTTTCAGGCGGGTCTGCATTTCTGTTTCAGGCGTGACAAGTTAATTAGCTCTGAGGATTCTGGTACTTGTATTTTTCGCACACGATTTTGCTGGCAGGTGACTGGAAACAACTCCCTCCATAGCACAAAGCTACCCCTTGATGGGGTGAGGTGGAAAGCCATTGTTGTGGCTCTCCAATGTAAGGAATGATGGCCCTGCTGCACTGCCTTGTGAGCCCGGGACTCCTGGAACAATGTTTAAAGATGTGAAGGCAGGCGCTCTGTTACCAGTCTTTAGCTTCTCCCCCTGACGCACGTTTTCATGACTTCATCAATCTTCAGGGAGGCTGAGTTTCTTTGTTTTGTCAGGCGGGTCTGCATTTCTGTTTCAGGTGTGGCAAGTTAATTAGCTCTGAGGATTCTGGTACTTGTATTTTTCACACTTGATTTTGCTGGCAGGTGACTGGAAACAATTCCCTCCATAGCACAAATCTACCCCTTAATGGGGGAGGGGGAAAGCCATGGTTGTGGCTCTCCAATGTAAGGCATGATGGCCCTGCTGCACTGCCTTGTGAGCCCGGGACTCCTGGAATAATGTTTAAAGATGTGAAGGCAGGTGCTCTATTACCAGTCTTTAGCTTCTCCCCCTGACGCACGTTTTCATGACTTCATCAATCTTCAGGGAGGCTGAGTTTCTTTGTTTTGTCAGGCGGGTCTGCATTTCTGTTTCAGGTGTGACAAGTTAATTAGCTCTGAGGATTCTGGTACTTGTATTTTTCACACTTGATTTTGCTGGCAGGTGACTGGAAACAATTCCCTCCATAGCACAAATCTACCCCTTAATGGGGGAGGGGGAAAGCCATGGTTGTGGCTCTCCAATGTAAGGCATGATGGCCCTGCTGCACTGCCTTATGAGCCCGGGACTCCTGGAATAATGTTTAAAGATGTGAAGGCAGGTGCTCTGTTACCAGTCTTTGGCTTCTCCTCCTAACGCACGTTTTCATGACTTCATCAATCTTCAGGGAGGCTGAGTTTCTTTGTTTTTTCAGGCGGGTCTGCATTTCTGTTTCAGGTGTGACAAGTTAATTAGCTCTGAGGATTCTGGTACTTGTATTTTTTGCACTTGATTTTGCTGGCAGGTGACTGGAAACAACTCTCTCCATAGCACAAATATACCCCTTAATGGGGGAGGGGGAAAGCCATGGTTGTGGCTCTCCAATGTCAGGCATGATGGCCCTGCTGCACTGCCTTGTGAGCCCGGGACTCCTGGAATAATGTTTAAAGATGTGAAGGCAGGTGCTCTGTTACCAGTCTTTGGCTTCTCCTCCTAACGCACGTTTTCATGGCTTCATCAATCTTCAGGGAGGCTGAGTTTCTTTGTTTTTTCAGGCGGGTCTGCATTTCTGTTTCAGGTGTGACAAGTTAATTAGCTCTGAGGATTCTGGTACTTGTATTTTTTGCACTTGATTTTGCTGGCAGGTGACTGGAAACAACTCCCTCCACAGCACAAATCTACCCCTTAATGGGGGAGGGGGAAAGCCATGGTTGTGGCTCTCCAATGTAAGGCATGATGGCCCTGCTGCACTGCCTTGTGAGCCCGGGACTCCTGGAATAATGTTTAAAGATGTTAAGGCCGGTGCTCTGTTACCAGTCTTTGGCTTCTCCTCCTAACGCACGTTTTCATGACTTCATCAATCTTCAGGGAGGCTGGGTTTCTTTGTTTTTTCAGGCGGGTCTGCATTTCTGTTTCAGGTGTGACAAGTTAATTAGCTCTGAGGATTCTGGTACTTGTATTTTTCGCACTTGATTTTGCTGGCAGGTGACTGGAAACAACTCCCTCCATAGCACAAATCTACCCCTTGATGGGGTGAGGGGGAAAGCCATTGTTGTGGCTCTCCAATGTAAGGAATGATGGCCCTGCTGCACTGCCTTGTGAGCCCGGGACTCCTGGAACAATGTTTAAAGATGTGAAGGCAGGCGCTCTGTTACCAGTCTTTAGCTTCTCCCCCTGATGCACGTTTTCATGACTTCATCAATCTTCAGGGAGGCTGAGTTTCTTTGTTTTGTCAGGCGGGTCTGCATTTCTGTTTCAGGTCTGACAAGTTAATTAGCTCTGAGGATTCTGGTACTTGTATTTTTCACATTTGATTTTGCTGGCAGGTGACTGGAAACAATTCCCTCCATAGCACAAATCTACCCCTTAATGGGGGAGGGGGAAAGCCATGGTTGTGGCTCTCCAATGTAAGGCATGATGGCCCTGCTGTACTGCCTTGTGAGCCCGGGACTCCTGGAATAATGTTTAAAGATGTGAAGGCAGGCGCTCTGTTACCAGTCTTTAGCTTCTCCCCCTGACGCACGTTTTCATGACTTCATCAATCTTCAGGGAGGCTGAGTTTCTTTGTTTTGTCAGGCGGGTCTGCATTTCTGTTTCAGGTGTGACAAGTTAATTAGCTCTGAGGATTCTGGTACTTGTATTTTTCGCACTTGATTTTGCTGGCAGGTGACTGGAAACAACTCCCTCCATAGCACAAATCTACCCCTTGATGGGGGAGGGGGAAAGCCATGGTTGTGGCTCTCGAATGTAAGGCATGATGGCCCTGCTGCATTGCCTTGTGAGCCCGGGACTCCTGGAACAATGTTTAAAGATGTGAGGCAGGCGCTCAGTTACCAGTCTTTAGCTGCTCCCCCTAACGCACGTTTTCATGACTTCATCAATCTTCAGGGAGGCTGAGTTTCTTTGTTTTGTCAGGCGGGTCTGCATTTCTGTTTCAGGTGTGACAAGTTAATTAGCTCTGAGGATTCTGGTACTTGTATTTTTCACACTTGATTTTGCTGGCAGGTGACTGGAAATAACTCCCTCCATAGCACAAATCTACCCCTTAATGGGGAAGGGGGAAAGCCATGGTTGTGGCTCTCCAATGTAAGGCATGATGGCCCTGCTGCACTGCCTTGTGAGCCCGGGACTCCTGGAACAATGTTTAAAGATGTGAAGGCAGGCGCTCTGGTACCAGTCTTTAACTTCTCCTCCTAACGCACATTTTCATGACTTCATCAATCTTCAGGGAGGCTGAGTTTCTTTGTTTTTTCACGCGGGTCTGCATTTCTGTTTCAGGTGTGACAAGTTAATTAGCTCTGAGGATTCTGGTACTTGTATTTTTCGCACTTGATATTGCTGGCAGGTGACTGGAAACAACTCCCTCCATAGCACAAATCTACCCCTTAATGGGGGAGTGGGAAAGCCATGGTTGTGGCTCTCCAATGTAAGGCATGATGGCCCTGCTGCACTTCCTTGTGAGCCCGGTACTCTTGGAATAATGTTTAAAGAAGTGAAGGCAGGTGCTCTGTTACCAGTCTTTGGCTTCTCCTCCTAACGCACGTTTTCATGACTTCATCAATCTTCAGGGAGGCTGAGTTTCTTCATTTTTTCAGGCGGGTCTGCATTTCTGTTTCAGGTGTGACAAGTTATTAGCTCTGAGGATTCTGGTACTTGTATTTTTTGCACTTGATATTGCTGGCAGGTGACTGGAAACAACTCCCTCCATAGCACAAATCTACCCCTTAATGGGGGAGGGGGAAATCCATGGTTGTGGCTCTCCAATGTAAGGCATGATGGCCCTGCTGCACTGCCTTGTGAGCCCGGGACTCCTGGAATAATGTTTAAAGATGTGAAGGCAGGTGCTCTGTTACCAGTCTTTGGCTTCTCCTCCTAACGCACGTTTTCATGACTTCATCAATCTTCAGGGAGGCTGAGTTTCTTTGTTTTTTCAGGCGGGTCTGCATTTCTGTTTCAGGTGTGACAAGTTAATTAGCTCTGAGGATTCTGGTACTTGTATTTTTTGCACTTCATTTTGCTGGCAGGTGACTGGAAACAACTCTCTCCATAGCACAAATCTACCCCTTGATGGGGGGAGGGGGAAAGCCATGATTGTGGCTCTCCAATGTAAGGCATGATGGCCCTGCTGCACTGCCTTGTGAGCCCGGGACTCCTGGAACAATGTTTAAAGATGTGAAGGCAGGCGCTCTGTTACCAATCTTTAGCTTCTCCTCCTAACGCACGTTTTCATGACTTCATCAATCTTCAGGGAGGTTGAGTTTCTTCGTTTTTTCAGGCGGGTCTGCATTTCTGTTTCAGGCGTGACAAGTTAATTAGCTCTGAGGATTCTGGTACTTGTATTTTTCGCACACGATTTTGCTGGCAGGTGACTGGAAACAACTCCCTCCATAGCACAAAGCTACCCCTTGATGGGGTGAGGTGGAAAGCCATTGTTGTGGCTCTCCAATGTAAGGAATGATGGCCCTGCTGCACTGCCTTGTGAGCCCGGGACTCCTGGAACAATGTTTAAAGATGTGAAGGCAGGCGCTCTGTTACCAGTCTTTAGCTTCTCCCCCTGACGCACTTTTTCATGACTTCATCAATCTTCAGGGAGGCTGAGTTTCTTTGTTTTGTCAGGCGGGTCTGCATTTCTGTTTCAGGTGTGGCAAGTTAATTAGCTCTGAGGATTCTGGTACTTGTATTTTTCACACTTGATTTTGCTGGCAGGTGACTGGAAACAATTCCCTCCATAGCACAAATCTACCCCTTAATGGGGGAGGGGGAAAGCCATGGTTGTGGCTCTCCAATGTAAGGCATGATGGCCCTGCTGCACTGCCTTGTGAGCCCGGGACTCCTGGAATAATGTTTAAAGATGTGAAGGCAGGTGCTCTATTACCAGTCTTTAGCTTCTCCCCCTGACGCACGTTTTCATGACTTCATCAATCTTCAGGGAGGCTGAGTTTCTTTGTTTTGTCAGGCGGGTCTGCATTTCTGTTTCAGGTGTGACAAGTTAATTAGCTCTGAGGATTCTGGTACTTGTATTTTTCACACTTGATTTTGCTGGCAGGTGACTGGAAACAATTCCCTCCATAGCACAAATCTACCCCTTAATGGGGGAGGGGGAAAGCCATGGTTGTGGCTCTCCAATGTAAGGCATGATGGCCCTGCTGCACTGCCTTGTGAGCCCGGGACTCCTGGAATAATGTTTAAAGATGTGAAGGCAGGTGCTCTGTTACCAGTCTTTGGCTTCTCCTCCTAACGCACGTTTTCATGACTTCATCAATCTTCAGGGAGGCTGAGTTTCTTTGTTTTTTCAGGCGGGTCTGCATTTCTGTTTCAGGTGTGACAAGTTAATTAGCTCTGAGGATTCTGGTACTTGTATTTTTTGCACTTGATTTTGCTGGCAGGTGACTGGAAACAACTCTCTCCATAGCACAAATATACCCCTTAATGGGGGAGGGGGAAAGCCATGGTTGTGGCTCTCCAATGTCAGGCATGATGGCCCTGCTGCACTGCCTTGTGAGCCCGGGACTCCTGGAATAATGTTTAAAGATGTGAAGGCAGGTGCTCTGTTACCAGTCTTTGGCTTCTCCTCCTAACGCACGTTTTCATGACTTCATCAATCTTCAGGGAGGCTGAGTTTCTTTGTTTTTTCAGGCGGGTCTGCATTTCTGTTTCAGGTGTGACAAGTTAATTAGCTCTGAGGATTCTGGTACTTGTATTTTTTGCACTTGATTTTGCTGGCAGGTGACTGAAAACAACTCCCTCCACAGCACAAATCTACCCCTTAATGGGGGAGGGGGAAAGCCATGGTTGTGGCTCTCCAATGTAAGGCATGATGGCCCTGCTGCACTGCCTTGTGAGCCCGGGACTCCTGGAATAATGTTTAAAGATGTTAAGGCCGGTGCTCTGTTACCAGTCTTTGGCTTCTCCTCCTAACGCACGTTTTCATGACTTCATCAATCTTCAGGGAGGCTGGGTTTCTTTGTTTTTTCAGGCGGGTCTGCATTTCTGTTTCAGGTGTGACAAGTTAATTAGCTCTGAGGATTCTGGTACTTGTATTTTTCGCACTTGATATTGCTGGCAGGTGACTGGAAACAACTCCCTCCATAGCACAAATCTACCCCTTAATGGGGGAGTGGGAAAGCCATGGTTGTGGCTCTCCAATGTAAGGCATGATGGCCCTGCTGCACTTCCTTGTGAGCCCGGTACTCTTGGAATAATGTTTAAAGAAGTGAAGGCAGGTGCTCTGTTACCAGTCTTTGGCTTCTCCTCCTAACGCACGTTTTCATGACTTCATCAATCTTCAGGGAGGCTGAGTTTCTTCATTTTTTCAGGCGGGTCTGCATTTCTGTTTCAGGTGTGACAAGTTATTAGCTCTGAGGATTCTGGTACTTGTATTTTTTGCACTTGATTTTGCTGGCAGGTGACTGGAAACAACTCCCTCCATAGCACAAATCTACCCCTTAATGGGGGAGGGGGAAAGCCATGGTTGTGGCTCTCCAATGTAAGGCATGATGGCCCTGCTGCACTGCCTTGTGAGCCCGGGACTCCTGGAATAATGTTTAAAGATGTGAAGGCAGGTGCTCTGTTACCAGTCTTTGGCTTCTCCTCCTAACGCACGTTTTCATGACTTCATCAATCTTCAGGGAGGCTGAGTTTCTTTGTTTTTTCAGGCGGGTCTGCATTTCTGTTTCAGGTGTGACAAGTTAATTAGCTCTGAGGATTCTGGTACTTGTATTTTTTGCACTTCATTTTGCTGGCAGGTGACTGGAAACAACTCCCTCCATAGCACAAATCTACCCCTTGATGGGGGGAGGGGGAAAGCCATGATTGTGGCTCTCCAATGTAAGGCATGATGGCCCTGCTGCACTGCCTTGTGAGCCCGGGACTCCTGGAACAATGTTTAAAGATGTGAAGGCAGGCGCTCTGTTACCAATCTTTAGCTTCTCCTCCTAACGCACGTTTTCATGACTTCATCAATCTTCAGGGAGGTTGAGTTTCTTCGTTTTTTCAGGCGGGTCTGCATTTCTGTTTCAGGCGTGACAAGTTAATTAGCTCTGAGGATTCTGGTACTTGTATTTTTCGCACACGATTTTGCTGGCAGGTGACTGGAAACAACTCCCTCCATAGCACAAAGCTACCCCTTGATGGGGTGAGGTGGAAAGCCATTGTTGTGGCTCTCCAATGTAAGGAATGATGGCCCTGCTGCACTGCCTTGTGAGCCCGGGACTCCTGGAACAATGTTTAAAGATGTGAAGGCAGGCGCTCTGTTACCAGTCTTTAGCTTCTCCCCCTGACGCACGTTTTCATGACTTCATCAATCTTCAGGGAGGCTGAGTTTCTTTGTTTTGTCAGGCGGGTCTGCATTTCTGTTTCAGGTGTGGCAAGTTAATTAGCTCTGAGGATTCTGGTACTTGTATTTTTCACACTTGATTTTGCTGGCAGGTGACTGGAAACAATTCCCTCCATAGCACAAATCTACCCCTTAATGGGGGAGGGGGAAAGCCATGGTTGTGGCTCTCCAATGTAAGGCATGATGGCCCTGCTGCACTGCCTTGTGAGCCCGGGACTCCTGGAATAATGTTTAAAGATGTGAAGGCAGGTGCTCTATTACCAGTCTTTAGCTTCTCCCCCTGACGCACGTTTTCATGACTTCATCAATCTTCAGGGAGGCTGAGTTTCTTTGTTTTGTCAGGCGGGTCTGCATTTCTGTTTCAGGTGTGACAAGTTAATTAGCTCTGAGGATTCTGGTACTTGTATTTTTCACACTTGATTTTGCTGGCAGGTGACTGGAAACAATTCCCTCCATAGCACAAATCTACCCCTTAATGGGGGAGGGGGAAAGCCATGGTTGTGGCTCTCCAATGTAAGGCATGATGGCCCTGCTGCACTGCCTTATGAGCCCGGGACTCCTGGAATAATGTTTAAAGATGTGAAGGCAGGTGCTCTGTTACCAGTCTTTGGCTTCTCCTCCTAACGCACGTTTTCATGACTTCATCAATCTTCAGGGAGGCTGAGTTTCTTTGTTTTTTCAGGCGGGTCTGCATTTCTGTTTCAGGTGTGACAAGTTAATTAGCTCTGAGGATTCTGGTACTTGTATTTTTTGCACTTGATTTTGCTGGCAGGTGACTGGAAACAACTCTCTCCATAGCACAAATATACCCCTTAATGGGGGAGGGGGAAAGCCATGGTTGTGGCTCTCCAATGTCAGGCATGATGGCCCTGCTGCACTGCCTTGTGAGCCCGGGACTCCTGGAATAATGTTTAAAGATGTGAAGGCAGGTGCTCTGTTACCAGTCTTTGGCTTCTCCTCCTAACGCACGTTTTCATGGCTTCATCAATCTTCAGGGAGGCTGAGTTTCTTTGTTTTTTCAGGCGGGTCTGCATTTCTGTTTCAGGTGTGACAAGTTAATTAGCTCTGAGGATTCTGGTACTTGTATTTTTTGCACTTGATTTTGCTGGCAGGTGACTGGAAACAACTCCCTCCACAGCACAAATCTACCCCTTAATGGGGGAGGGGGAAAGCCATGGTTGTGGCTCTCCAATGTAAGGCATGATGGCCCTGCTGCACTGCCTTGTGAGCCCGGGACTCCTGGAATAATGTTTAAAGATGTTAAGGCCGGTGCTCTGTTACCAGTCTTTGGCTTCTCCTCCTAACGCACGTTTTCATGACTTCATCAATCTTCAGGGAGGCTGGGTTTCTTTGTTTTTTCAGGCGGGTCTGCATTTCTGTTTCAGGTGTGACAAGTTAATTAGCTCTGAGGATTCTGGTACTTGTATTTTTCGCACTTGATTTTGCTGGCAGGTGACTGGAAACAACTCCCTCCATAGCACAAATCTACCCCTTGATGGGGTGAGGGGGAAAGCCATTGTTGTGGCTCTCCAATGTAAGGAATGATGGCCCTGCTGCACTGCCTTGTGAGCCCGGGACTCCTGGAACAATGTTTAAAGATGTGAAGGCAGGCGCTCTGTTACCAGTCTTTAGCTTCTCCCCCTGATGCACGTTTTCATGACTTCATCAATCTTCAGGGAGGCTGAGTTTCTTTGTTTTGTCAGGCGGGTCTGCATTTCTGTTTCAGGTCTGACAAGTTAATTAGCTCTGAGGATTCTGGTACTTGTATTTTTCACATTTGATTTTGCTGGCAGGTGACTGGAAACAATTCCCTCCATAGCACAAATCTACCCCTTAATGGGGGAGGGGGAAAGCCATGGTTGTGGCTCTCCAATGTAAGGCATGATGGCCCTGCTGTACTGCCTTGTGAGCCCGGGACTCCTGGAATAATGTTTAAAGATGTGAAGGCAGGCGCTCTGTTACCAGTCTTTAGCTTCTCCCCCTGACGCACGTTTTCATGACTTCATCAATCTTCAGGGAGGCTGAGTTTCTTTGTTTTGTCAGGCGGGTCTGCATTTCTGTTTCAGGTGTGACAAGTTAATTAGCTCTGAGGATTCTGGTACTTGTTTTTTTCACACTTGATTTTGCTGGCAGGTGACTGGAAACAATTCCCTCCATAGCACAAATCTACCCCTTAATGGGGGAGGGGGAAAGCCATGGTTGTGGCTCTCCAATGTAAGGCATGATGGCCCTGCTGCACTGCCTTGTGAGCCCGGGACTCCTGGAATAATGTTTAAAGATGTGAAGGCAGGTGCTCTGTTACCAGTCTTTGGCTTCTCCTCCTAACACACGTTTTCATGACTTCATCAATCTTCAGGGAGGCTGAGTTTCTTTGTTTTTTCAGGCGGGTCTGCATTTCTGTTTCAGGTGTGACAAGTTAATTAGCTCTGAGGATTCTGGTACTTGTATTTTTTGCACTTGATTTTGCTGGCAGGTGACTGGAAACAACTCCCTCCATAGCACAAATATACCCCTTAATGGGGGAGGGGGAAAGCCATGGTTGTGGCTCTCCAATGTAAGGCATGATGGCCCTGCTGCACTGCCTTGTGAGCCCGGGACTCCTGGAATAATGTTTAAAGATGTGAAGGCAGGTGCTCTGTTACCAGTCTTTGGCTTCTCCTCCTAACGCACTTTTTCATGACTTCATCAATCTTCAGGGAGGCTGAGTTTCTTTGTTTTTTCAGGCGGGTCTGCATTTCTGTTTCAGGTGTGACAAGTTAATTAGCTCTGAGGATTCTGGTACTTGTATTTTCTGCACTTGATTTTGCTGGCAGGTGACTGGAAACAACTCCCTCCATAGCACAAATCTACCCCTTGATGGGGTGAGGGGGAAAGCCATTGTTGTGGCTCTCCAATGTAAGGAATGATGGCCCTGCTGCACTGCCTTGTGAGCCCGGGACTCCTGGAACAATGTTTAAAGATGTGAAGGCAGGCGCTCTGTTACCAGTCTTTAGCTTCTCCCCCTGACGCACGTTTTCATGACTTCATCAATCTTCAGGGAGGCTGAGTTTCTTTGTTTTGTCAGCCGGGTCTGCATTTCTGTTTCAGGTGTGACAAGTTAATTAGCTCTGAGGATTCTGGTACTTGTATTTTTCACACTTGATTTTGCTGGCAGGTGACTGGAAACAATTCCCTCCAAAGCACAAATCTACCCCTTAATGGGGGAGGGGGAAAGCCATGGTTGTGGCTCTCCAATGTAAGGCATGATGGCCCTGCTGCACTGCCTTGTGAGCCCGGGACTCCTGGAATAATGTTTAAAGATGTGAAGGCAGGTGCTCTGTTACCAGTCTTTGGCTTCTCCTCCTAACACACGTTTTCATGACTTCATCAATCTTCAGGGAGGCTGAGTTTCTTTGTTTTTTCAGGCGGGTCTGCATTTCTGTTTCAGGTGTGACAAGTTAATTAGCTCTGAGGATTCTGGTACTTGTATTTTTTGCACTTGATTTTGCTGGCAGGTGACTGGAAACAACTCCCTCCATAGCACAAATATACCCCTTAATGGGGGAGGGGGAAAGCCATGGTTGTGGCTCTCCAATGTAAGGCATGATGGCCCTGCTGCACTGCCTTGTGAGCCCGGGACTCCTGGAATAATGTTTAAAGATGTGAAGGCAGGTGCTCTGTTACCAGTCTTTGGCTTCTCCTCCTAACGCACGTTTTCATGACTTCATCAATCTTCAGGAAGGCTGAGTTTCTTTGTTTTTTCAGGCGGGTCTGCATTTCTGTTTCAGGTGTGACAAGTTAATTAGCTCTGAGGATTCTGGTACTTGTATTTTCTGCACTTGATTTTGCTGGCAGGTGACTGGAAACAACTCCCTCCATAGCACAAATCTACCCCTTAATGGGGGAGGGGGAAAGCCATGGTTGTGGCTCTCCAATGTAAGGCATGATGGCCCTGCTGCACTGCCTTGTGAGCCCGGGACTCCTGGAATAATGTTTAAAGATGTGAAGGCAGGTGCTCTGTTACCAGTCTTTGGCTTCTACTCCTAACGCACGTTTTCATGACTTCATCAATCTTCAGGGAGGCTGAGTTTCTTTTTTTTTCAGGCGGGTCTGCATTTCGGTTTCAGGTGTGACAAGTTAATTAGCTCTGAGGATTCTGGTACTTGTATTTTTCGCACTTGATTTTGCTGGCAGGTGACTGGAAACAACTCCCTCCATAGCACAAATCTACCCCTTGATGGGGGGAGGGGGAAAGCCATGGTTGTGGCTCTCGAATGTAAGGCATGATGGCCCTGCTGCATTGCCTTGTGAGCCCGGGACTCCTGGAACAATGTTTAAAGATGTGAGGCAGGCGCTCAGTTACCAGTCTTTAGCTGCTCCCCCTAACGCACGTTTTCATGACTTCATCAATCTTCAGGGAGGCTGAGTTTCTTTGTTTTGTCAGGCGGGTCTGCATTTCTGTTTCAGGTGTGACAAGTTAATTAGCTCTGAGGATTCTGGTACTTGTATTTTTCACACTTGATTTTGCTGGCAGGTGACTGGAAACAACTCCCTCCATAGCACAAATCTACCCCTTAATGGGGAAGGGGGAAAGCCATGGTTGTGGCTCTCCAATGTAAGGCATGATGGCCCTGCTGCACTGCCTTGTGAGCCCGGGACTCCTGGAACAATGTTTAAAGATGTGAAGGCAGGCGCTCTGGTACCAGTCTTTAACTTCTCCTCCTAACGCACATTTTCATGACTTCATCAATCTTCAGGGAGGCTGAGTTTCTTTGTTTTTTCACGCGGGTCTGCATTTCTGTTTCAGGTGTGACAAGTTAATTAGCTCTGAGGATTCTGGTACTTGTATTTTTCGCACTTGATATTGCTGGCAGGTGACTGGAAACAACTCCCTCCATAGCACAAATCTACCCCTTGATGGGAGGAGGGGGAAAGCCATTGTTGTGGCTCTCCAATGTAAGGAATGATGGCCCTGCTGCACTGCCTTGTGAACCCATGACTCCTGGAACAATGTTTAAAGATGTGAAGGCAGGCGCTCTGTTACCAGTCTTTATCTTCTCCCCCTGACGCACGTTTTCATGACTTCATCAATCTTCAGGGAGGCTGAGTTTCTTAGTTTTTTCAGGCGGGTCTGCATTTCTGTTTCAGGTGTGACAAGTTAATTAGCTCTGAGGATTCTGGTACTTGTATTTTTCGCACTTGATTTTGCTGGCAGGTGACTGGAAACAACTCCCTCCATAGCACAAATCTACCCCTTGATGGGGAGAGGGGGGAAAGCATGGTTGTGGCTCTCCAATGTAAGGCATGATGGCCCTGCTGCACTGCCTTGTGAGCCCGGGACTCCTGGAGCAAATGTTTAAAGATGTGAAGGCAGGCGCTCTGTTACCAGTCTTTAGCTTCTCCTCCTGACGCACGTTTTCATGACTTCATCAATCTTCAGGGAGGCTGAGTTTCTTTGTTTTTTCAGGCGGGTCTGCATTTCTGTTTCAGGTGTGACAAGTTAATTAGCTCTGAGGATTCTGGTACTTGTATTTTTCGCACTTGATTTTGCTGGCAGGTGACTAGAAACAACTCCCTCCATAGCACAAATCTACCCCTTGATGGGGGAGGGGGAAAGCCATGGTTGTGGCTCTCCAATATAAGGCATGATGGCCCTGCTGCACTGCCTTGTGAGCCCGGTACTCCTGGAATAATGTTTAAAGATGTGAAGGCAGGTTCTCTGTTACCAGTCTTTAGCTTCTCCTCCTAACGCACATTTTCATGACTTCATCAATCTTCAGGGAGGCTGAGTTTCTTTGTTTTTTCAGGCGGGTCTGCATTTCTGTTTCAGGTGTGACAAGTTAATTAGCTCTGAGGATTCTGGTACTTGTATTTTTCGCACTTGATTTTGCTGGCAGGTGACTGGAAACAACTCCCTCCATAGCACAAATCTACCCCTTGATGGGAGGAGGGGGAAAGCCATTGTTGTGGCTCTCCAATGTAAGGAATGATGGCCCTGCGGCACTGCCTTGTGAACCCGGGACTCCTGGAACAATGTTTAAAGATGTGAAGGCAGGCGCTCTGTTACCAGTCTTTAGCTTCTCCCCCTGACGCACGTTTTCATGACTTCATCAATCTTCAGGGAGGCTGAGTTTCTTAGTTTTTTCAGGCGGGTCTGCATTTCTGTTTCAGGTGTGACAAGTTAATTAGCTCTGAGGATTCTGGTACTTGTATTTTTCGCACTTGATTTTTCTGGCAGGTGACTGGAAACAACTCCCTCCATAGCACAAATCTACCCCTTGATGGGGAGAGGGGGAAAGCATGGTTGTGGCTCTCCAATGTAAGGCATGATGGCCCTGCTGCACTGCCTTGTGAGCCCGGGACTCCTGGAGCAAATGTTTAAAGATGTGAAGGCAGGCGCTCTGTTACCAATCTTTAGCTTCTCCTCCTAACGCACGTTTTCATGACTTCATCAATCTTCAGGGAGGCTGAGTTTCTTAGTTTTTTCAGGCGGGTCTGCATTTCTGTTTCAGGTGTGACAAGTTAATTAGCTCTGAGGATTCTGGTACTTGTATTTTTCGCACTTGATTTTGCTGGCAGGTGACTGGAAACAACTCCCTCCATAGCACAAATCTACCCCTTGATGGGGATAGGGGGAAAGCATGGTTGTGGCTCTCCAATGTAAGGCATGATGGCCCTGCTGCACTGCCTTGTGAGCCCGGGACTCCTGGAGCAAATGTTTAAAGATGTGAAGGCAGGCGCTCTGTTACCAGTCTTTAGCTTCTCCTCCTAACGCACGTTTTTATGACTTCATCAATCTTCAGGGAGACTGAGTTTCTTTGTTTTTTCAGGCGGGTCTGCATTTCTGTTTCAGGTGTGACAAGTTAATTAGCTCTGAGGATTCTGGTACTTGTATTTTTCGCACTTGATTTTGCTGGCAGGTGACTGGAAACAACTCCCTCCATAGCACAAATCTACCCCTTGATGGGGGGAGGGGGAAAGCCATGGTTGTGGCTCTCCAATGTAAGGCATGATGGCCCTGCTGCACTGCCTTTTGAGCCCGGGACTCCTGGAATAATGTTTAAAGATGTGAAGGCAGGCTCTCTATTAACAGTCTTTAGCTTCTTCTCCTACCGCACGTTTTCATGACTTCATCAATCTTCAGGGAGGCTGAGTTTCTTTGTTTTTTCAGGCGGGTCTGCATTTCTGTTTCAGGTGTGACAAGTTAATTAGCTCTGAGGATTCTGGTACTTGTATTTTTTGCACTTGATTTTGCTGGCAGGTGACTGGAAACAACTCCCTCCATAGCACAAATCTACCCCTTGATGGGGGTAGGGGGAAAGCCATGATTGTGGCTCTCCAATGTAAGGCATGATGGCCCTGCTGCACTGCCTTGTGAGCCTGGGACTCCTGGAACAATGTTTAAAGATGTGAAGGCAGGCGCTCTGTTACCAAGCTTTAGCTTCTCCTCCTAACGCACGTTTTCATGACTTCATCAATCTTCAGGGAGGTTGAGTTTCTTCGTTTTTTCAGGCGGGTCTGCATTTCTGTTTCAGGTGTGACAAGTTAATTAGCTCTGAGGATTCTGGTACTTGTATTTTTCGCACTTGATTTTGCTGGCAGGTGACTGGAAACAACTCCCTCCATAGCACAAATCTACCCCTTGATGGGAGGAGGGGGAAAGCCATTGTTGTGGCTCTCCAATGTAAGGAATGATGGCCCTGCTGCACTGCCTTGTGAGCCCGGGACTCCTGGAACAATGTTTAAAGATGTGAAGGCAGGCGCTCTGTTACCAGTCTTTAGCTTCTCCCCCTGATGCACGTTTTCATGACTTCATCAATCTTCAGGGAGGCTGAGTTTCTTTGTTTTGTCAGGCGGGTCTGCATTTCTGTTTCAGGTCTGACAAGTTATTTAGCTCTGAGGATTCTGGTACTTGTATTTTTCACACTTGATTTTGCTGGCAGGTGACTGGAAACAATTCCCTCCATAGCACAAATCTACCCCTTAATGGGGGAGGGGGAAAGCCATGGTTGTGGCTCTCCAATGTAAGGCATGATGGCCCTGCTGTACTGCCTTGTGAGCCCGGGACTCCTGGAATAATGTTTAAAGATGTGAAGGCAGGCGCTCTGTTACCAGTCTTTAACTTCTCCCCCTGACGCACGTTTTCATGACTTCATCAATCTTCAGGGAGGCTGAGTTTCTTTGTTTTGTCAGGCGGGTCTGCATTTCTGTTTCAGGTGTGACAAGTTAATTAGCTCTGAGAATTCTGGTACTTGTTTTTTTCACACTTGATTTTGCTGGCAGGTGACTGGAAACAATTCCCTCCATAGCACAAATCTACCCCTTGATGGGGGGAGGGGGAAAGCCATGGTTGTGGCTCTCCAATGTAAGGCATGATGGCCATGCTGCATTGCCTTGTGAGCCCGGGACTCCTGGAACAATGTTTAAAGATGTGAGGCAGGCGCTCAGTTACCAGTCTTTAGCTGCTCCCCCTAACGCACGTTTTCATGACTTCATCAATCTTCAGGGAGGCTGAGTTTCTTTGTTTTGTCAGGCGGGTCTGCATTTCTGTTTCAGGTGTGACAAGTTAATTAGCTCTGAGGATTCTGGTACTTGTATTTTTCACACTTGATTTTGCTGGCAGGTGACTGGAAACAACTCCCTCCATAGCACAAATGTACCCCTTAATGGGGAAGGGGGAAAGCCATGGTTGTGGCTCTCCAATGTAAGGCATGATGGCCCTGCTGCACTGCCTTGTGAGCCCGGGACTCCTGGAACAATGTTTAAAGATGTGAAGGCAGGCGCTCTGGTACCAGTCTTTAACTTCTCCTCCTAACGCACATTTTCATGACTTCATCAATCTTCAGGGAGGCTGAGTTTCTTTGTTTTTTCACGCGGGTCTGCATTTCTGTTTCAGGTGTGACAAGTTAATTAGCTCTGAGGATTCTGGTACTTGTATTTTTCGCACTTGATATTGCTGGCAGGTGACTGGAAACAACTCCCTCCATAGCACAAATCTACCCCTTGATGGGAGGAGGGGGAAAGCCATTGTTGTGGCTCTCCAATGTAAGGAATGATGGCCCTGCTGCACTGCCTTGTGAACCCATGACTCCTGGAACAATGTTTAAAGATGTGAAGGCAGGCGCTCTGTTACCAGTCTTTATCTTCTCCCCCTGACGCACGTTTTCATGACTTCATCAATCTTCAGGGAGGCTGAGTTTCTTAGTTTTTTCAGGCGGGTCTGCATTTCTGTTTCAGGTGTGACAAGTTAATTAGCTCTGAGGATTCTGGTACTTGTATTTTTCGCACTTGATTTTGCTGGCAGGTGACTGGAAACAACTCCCTCCATAGCACAAATCTACCCCTTGATGGGGAGAGGGGGGAAAGCATGGTTGTGGCTCTCCAATGTAAGGCATGATGGCCCTGCTGCACTGCCTTGTGAGCCCGGGACTCCTGGAGCAAATGTTTAAAGATGTGAAGGCAGGCGCTCTGTTACCAGTCTTTAGCTTCTCCTCCTGACGCACGTTTTCATGACTTCATCAATCTTCAGGGAGGCTGAGTTTCTTTGTTTTTTCAGGCGGGTCTGCATTTCTGTTTCAGGTGTGACAAGTTAATTAGCTCTGAGGATTCTGGTACTTGTATTTTTCGCACTTGATTTTGCTGGCAGGTGACTAGAAACAACTCCCTCCATAGCACAAATCTACCCCTTGATGGGGGAGGGGGAAAGCCATGGTTGTGGCTCTCCAATATAAGGCATGATGGCCCTGCTGCACTGCCTTGTGAGCCCGGTACTCCTGGAATAATGTTTAAAGATGTGAAGGCAGGTGCTCTGTTACCAGTCTTTAGCTTCTCCTCCTAACGCACATTTTCATGACTTCATCAATCTTCAGGGAGGCTGAGTTTCTTTGTTTTTTCAGGCGGGTCTGCATTTCTGTTTCAGGTGTGACAAGTTAATTAGCTCTGAGGATTCTGGTACTTGTATTTTTCGCACTTGATTTTGCTGGCAGGTGACTGGAAACAACTCCCTCCATAGCACAAATCTACCCCTTGATGGGAGGAGGGGGAAAGCCATTGTTGTGGCTCTCCAATGTAAGGAATGATGGCCCTGCGGCACTGCCTTGTGAACCCGGGACTCCTGGAACAATGTTTAAAGATGTGAAGGCAGGCGCTCTGTTACCAGTCTTTAGCTTCTCCCCCTGACGCACGTTTTCATGACTTCATCAATCTTCAGGGAGGCTGAGTTTCTTAGTTTTTTCAGGCGGGTCTGCATTTCTGTTTCAGGTGTGACAAGTTAATTAGCTCTGAGGATTCTGGTACTTGTATTTTTCGCACTTGATTTTTCTGGCAGGTGACTGGAAACAACTCCCTCCATAGCACAAATCTACCCCTTGATGGGGAGAGGGGGAAAGCATGGTTGTGGCTCTCCAATGTAAGGCATGATGGCCCTGCTGCACTGCCTTGTGAGCCCGGGACTCCTGGAGCAAATGTTTAAAGATGTGAAGGCAGGCGCTCTGTTACCAATCTTTAGCTTCTCCTCCTAACGCACGTTTTCATGACTTCATCAATCTTCAGGGAGGCTGAGTTTCTTAGTTTTTTCAGGCGGGTCTGCATTTCTGTTTCAGGTGTGACAAGTTAATTAGCTCTGAGGATTCTGGTACTTGTATTTTTCGCACTTGATTTTGCTGGCAGGTGACCGGAAACAACTCCCTCCATAGCACAAATCTACCCCTTGATGGGGGGAGGGGGAAAGCCATGGTTGTGGCTCTCCAATGTAAGGCATGATGGCCCTGCTGCACTGCCTTGTGAGCCCGGGACTCCTGGAATAATGTTTAAAGATGTGAAGGCAGGCTCTCTGTTACCAGTCTTTAGCTTCTCCTCCTAACGCACGTTTTCATGACTTCATCAATCTTCAGGGAGGCTGAGTTTCTTAGTTTTTTCAGGCGGGTCTGCATTTCTGTTTCAGGTGTGACAAGTTAATTACCTCTGAGGATTCTGGTACTTGTATTTTTCGCACTTGATTTTGCTGGCAGGTGACTGGAAACAACTCCCTCCATAGCACAAATCTACCCCTTGATGGGGATAGGGGGAAAGCATGGTTGTGGCTCTCCAATGTAAGGCATGATGGCCCTGCTGCACTGCCTTGTGAGCCCGGGACTCCTGGAGCAAATGTTTAAAGATGTGAAGGCAGGCGCTCTGTTACCAGTCTTTAGCTTCTCCTCCTAACGCACGTTTTTATGACTTCATCAATCTTCAGGGAGACTGAGTTTCTTTGTTTTTTCAGGCGGGTCTGCATTTCTGTTTCAGGTGTGACAAGTTAATTAGCTCTGAGGATTCTGGTACTTGTATTTTTCGCACTTGATTTTGCTGGCAGGTGACTGGAAACAACTCCCTCCATAGCACAAATCTACCCCTTGATGGGGGGAGGGGGAAAGCCATGGTTGTGGCTCTCCAATGTAAGGCATGATGGCCCTGCTGCACTGCCTTTTGAGCCCGGGACTCCTGGAATAATGTTTAAAGATGTGAAGGCAGGCTCTCTATTAACAGTCTTTAGCTTCTTCTCCTACCGCACGTTTTCATGACTTCATCAATCTTCAGGGAGGCTGAGTTTCTTTGTTTTTTCAGGCGGGTCTGCATTTCTGTTTCAGGTGTGACAAGTTAATTAGCTCTGAGGATTCTGGTACTTGTATTTTTTGCACTTGATTTTGCTGGCAGGTGACTGGAAACAACTCCCTCCATAGCACAAATCTACCCCTTGATGGGGGGAGGGGGAAAGCCATGATTGTGGCTCTCCAATGTAAGGCATGATGGCCCTGCTGCACTGCCTTGTGAGCCTGGGACTCCTGGAACAATGTTTAAAGATGTGAAGGCAGGCGCTCTGTTACCAAGCTTTAGCTTCTCCTCCTAACGCACGTTTTCATGACTTCATCAATCTTCAGGGAGGTTGAGTTTCTTCGTTTTTTCAGGCGGGTCTGCATTTCTGTTTCAGGTGTGACAAGTTAATTAGCTCTGAGGATTCTGGTACTTGTATTTTTCGCACTTGATTTTGCTGTCAGGTGACTGGAAACAACTCCCTCCATAGCACAAATCTACCCCTTGATGGGAGGAGGGGGAAAGCCATTGTTGTGGCTCTCCAATGTAAGGAATGATGGCCCTGCTGCACTGCCTTGTGAGCCCGGGACTCCTGGAACAATGTTTAAAGATGTGAAGGCAGGCGCTCTGTTACCAGTCTTTAGCTTCTCCCCCTGATGCACGTTTTCATGACTTCATCAATCTTCAGGGAGGCTGAGTTTCTTTGTTTTGTCAGGCGGGTCTGCATTTCTGTTTCAGGTCTGACAAGTTATTTAGCTCTGAGGATTCTGGTACTTGTATTTTTCACACTTGATTTTGCTGGCAGGTGACTGGAAACAATTCCCTCCATAGCACAAATCTACCCCTTAATGGGGGAGGGGGAAAGCCATGGTTGTGGCTCTCCAATGTAAGGCATGATGGCCCTGCTGTACTGCCTTGTGAGCCCGGGACTCCTGGAATAATGTTTAAAGATGTGAAGGCAGGCGCTCTGTTACCAGTCTTTAACTTCTCCCCCTGACGCACGTTTTCATGACTTCATCAATCTTCAGGGAGGCTGAGTTTCTTTGTTTTGTCAGGCGGGTCTGCATTTCTGTTTCAGGTGTGACAAGTTAATTAGCTCTGAGGATTCTGGTACTTGTTTTTTTCACACTTGATTTTGCTGGCAGGTGACTGGAAACAATTCCCTCCATAGCACAAATCTACCCCTTAATGGGGGAGGGGGAAAGCCATGGTTGTGGCTCTCCAATGTAAGGCATGATGGCCCTGCTGCACTGCCTTGTGAGCCCGGGACTCCTGGAATAATGTTTAAAGATGTGAAGGCAGGTGCTCTGTTACCAGTCTTTGGCTTCTCCTCCTAACACACGTTTTCATGACTTCATCAATCTTCAGGGAGGCTGAGTTTCTTTGTTTTTTCAGGCGGGTCTGCATTTCTGTTTCAGGTGTGACAAGTTAATTAGCTCTGAGGATTCTGGTACTTGTATTTTTTGCACTTGATTTTGCTGGCAGGTGACTGGAAACAATTCCCTCCATAGCACAAATATACCCCTTAATGGGGGAGGGGGAAAGCCATGGTTGTGGCTCTCCAATGTAAGGCATGATGGCCCTGCTGCACTGCCTTGTGAGCCCGGGACTCCTGGAATAATGTTTAAAGATGTGAAGGCAGGTGCTCTGTTACCAGTCTTTGGCTTCTCCTCCTAACGCACGTTTTCATGACTTCATCAATCTTCAGGGAGGCTGAGTTTCTTTGTTTTTTCAAGCGGGTCTGCATTTCTGTTTCAGGTGTGACAAGTTAATTAGCTCTGAGGATTCTGGTACTTGTATTTTCTGCACTTGATTTTGCTGGCAGGTGACTGGAAACAACTCCCTCCATAGCACAAATCTACCCCTTAATGGGGGAGGGGGAAAGCCATGGTTGTGGCTCTCCAATGTAAGGCATGATGGCCCTGCTGCACTGCCTTGTGAGCCCGGGACTCCTGGAATAATGTTAAAAGATGTGAAGGCAGGTGCTCTGTTACCAGTCTTTGGCTTCTCCTCCTAACGCACGTTTTCATGACTTTATCAATCTTCAGGGAGGCTGAGTTTCTTTGTTTTTTCAGGCGGGTCTGCATTTCTGTTTCAGGTGTGACAAGTTAATTAGCTCTGAGGATTCTGGTACTTGTATTTTTCGCACTTGATTTTGCTGGCAGGTGACTGGAAACAACTCCCTCCATAGCACAAATCTACCCCTTGATGGGGTGAGGGGGAAAGCCATTGTTGTGGCTCTCCAATGTAAGGAATGATGGCCCTGCTGCACTGCCTTGTGAGCCCGGGACTCCTGGAACAATGTTTAAAGATGTGAAGGCAGGCGCTCTGTTACCAGTCTTTAGCTTCTCCCCCTGATGCACGTTTTCATGACTTCATCAATCTTCAGGGAGGCTGAGTTTCTTTGTTTTGTCAGGCGGGTCTGCATTTCTGTTTCAGGTCTGACAAGTTAATTAGCTCTGAGGATTCTGGTACTTGTATTTTTCACACTTGATTTTGCTGGCAGGTGACTGGAAACAATTCCCTCCATAGCACAAATCTACCCCTTAATGGGGGAGGGGGAAAGCCATGGTTGTGGCTCTCCAATGTAAGGCATGATGGCCCTGCTGTACTGCCTTGTGAGCCCGGGACTCCTGGAATAATGTTTAAAGATGTGAAGGCAGGCGCTCTGTTACCAGTCTTTAGCTTCTCCCCCTGACGCACGTTTTCATGACTTCATCAATCTTCAGGGAGGCTGAGTTTCTTTGTTTTGTCAGGCGGGTCTGCATTTCTGTTTCAGGTGTGACAAGTTAATTAGCTCTGAGGATTCTGGTACTTGTATTTTTCACACTTGATTTTGCTGGCAGGTGACTGGAAACAATTCCCTCCATAGCACAAATCTACCCCTTAATGGGGGAGGGGTAAAGCCATGGTTGTGGCTCTCCAATGTAAGGCATGATGGCCCTGCTGCACTGCCTTGTGAGCCCGGGACTCCTGGAATAATGTTTAAAGATGTGAAGGCAGGTGCTCTGTTACCAGTCTTTGGCTTCTCCTCCTAACACACGTTTTCATGACTTCATCAATCTTCAGGGAGGCTGAGTTTCTTTGTTTTTTCAGGCGGGTCTGCATTTCTGTTTCAGGTGTGACAAGTTAATTAGCTCTGAGGATTCTGGTACTTGTATTTTTTGCACTTGATTTTGCTGGCAGGTGACTGGAAACAACTCCCTCCATAGCACAAATATACCCCTTAATGGGGGAGGGGGAAAGCCATGGTTGTGGCTCTCCAATGTAAGGCATGATGGCCCTGCTGCACTGCCTTGTGAGCCCGGGACTCCTGGAATAATGTTTAAAGATGTGAAGGCAGGCGCTCTGTTACCAGTCTTTGGCTTCTCCTCCTAACGCACGTTTTCATGACTTCATCAATCTTCAGGGAGGCTGAGTTTCTTTGTTTTTTCACGCGGGTCTGCATTTCTGTTTCAGGTGTGACAAGTTAATTAGCTCTGAGGATTCTGGTACTTGTATTTTTCGCACTTGATATTGCTGGCAGGTGACTGGAAACAACTCCCTCCATAGCACAAATCTACCCCTTGATGGGAGGAGGGGGAAAGCCATTGTTGTGGCTCTCCAATGTAAGGAATGATGGCCCTGCTGCACTGCCTTGTGAACCCATGACACCTGGAACAATGTTTAAAGATGTGAAGGCAGGCGCTCTGTTACCAGTCTTTATCTTCTCCCCCTGACGCACGTTTTCATGACTTCATCAATCTTCAGGGAGGCTGAGTTTCTTTGTTTTTTCAGGCGGGTCTGCATTTCTGTTTCAGGTGTGACAAGTTAATTAGCTCTGAGGATTCTGGTTCTTGTATTTTCTGCACTTGATTTTGCTGGCAGGTGACTGGAAACAACTCCCTCCATAGCACAAATCTACCCCTTAATGGGGGAGGGGGAAAGCCATGGTTGTGGCTCTCCAATGTAAGGCATGATGGCCCTGCTGCACTGCCTTGTGAGCCCGGGACTCCTGGAATAATGTTTAAAGATGTGAAGGCAGGTGCTCTGTTACCAGTCTTTGGCTTCTACTCCTAACGCACGTTTTCATGACTTCATCAATCTTCAGGGAGGCTGAGTTTCTTTGTTTTTTCAGGCGGGTCTGCATTTCGGTTTCAGGTGTGACAAGTTAATTAGCTCTGAGGATTCTGGTACTTGTATTTTTCGCACTTGATTTTGCTGGCAGGTGACTGGAAACAACTCCCTCCATAGCACAAATCTACCCCTTGATGGGGGAGGGGGAAAGCCATGGTTGTGGCTCTCGAATGTAAGGCATGATGGCCCTGCTGCATTGCCTTGTGAGCCCGGGACTCCTGGAACAATGTTTAAAGATGTGAGGCAGGCGCTCAGTTACCAGTCTTTAGCTGCTCCCCCTAACGCACGTTTTCATGACTTCATCAATCTTCAGGGAGGCTGAGTTTCTTTGTTTTGTCAGGCGGGTCTGCATTTCTGTTTCAGGTGTGACAAGTTAATTAGCTCTGAGGATTCTGGTACTTGTATTTTTCACACTTGATTTTGCTGGCAGGTGACTGGAAACAACTCCCTCCATAGCACAAATCTACCCCTTAATGGGGAAGGGGGAAAGCCATGGTTGTGGCTCTCCAATGTAAGGCATGATGGCCCTGCTGCACTGCCTTGTGAGCCCGGGACTCCTGGAACAATGTTTAAAGATGTGAAGGCAGGCGCTCTGGTACCAGTCTTTAACTTCTCCTCCTAACGCACATTTTCATGACTTCATCAATCTTCAGGGAGGCTGAGTTTCTTTGTTTTTTCACGCGGGTCTGCATTTCTGTTTCAGGTGTGACAAGTTAATTAGCTCTGAGGATTCTGGTACTTGTATTTTTCGCACTTGATATTGCTGGCAGGTGACTGGAAACAACTCCCTCCATAGCACAAATCTACCCCTTAATGGGGGAGTGGGAAAGCCATGGTTGTGGCTCTCCAATGTAAGGCATGATGGCCCTGCTGCACTTCCTTGTGAGCCCGGTACTCTTGGAATAATGTTTAAAGAAGTGAAGGCAGGTGCTCTGTTACCAGTCTTTGGCTTCTCCTCCTAACGCACGTTTTCATGACTTCATCAATCTTCAGGGAGGCTGAGTTTCTTCATTTTTTCAGGCGGGTCTGCATTTCTGTTTCAGGTGTGACAAGTTATTAGCTCTGAGGATTCTGGTACTTGTATTTTTTGCACTTGATTTTGCTGGCAGGTGACTGGAAACAACTCCCTCCATAGCACAAATCTACCCCTTAATGGGGGAGGGGGAAAGCCATGGTTGTGGCTCTCCAATGTAAGGCATGATGGCCCTGCTGCACTGCCTTGTGAGCCCGGGACTCCTGGAATAATGTTTAAAGATGTTAAGGCCGGTGCTCTGTTACCAGTCTTTGGCTTCTCCTCCTAACGCACGTTTTCATGACTTCATCAATCTTCAGGGAGGCTGGGTTTCTTTGTTTTTTCAGGCGGGTCTGCATTTCTGTTTCAGGTGTGACAAGTTAATTAGCTCTGAGGATTCTGGTACTTGTATTTTTCGCACTTGATTTTGCTGGCAGGTGACTGGAAACAACTCCCTCCATAGCACAAATCTACCCCTTGATGGGGTGAGGGGGAAAGCCATGGTTGTGGCTCTCCAATGTAAGGCATGATGGCCCTGCTGTACTGCCTTGTGAGCCCGGGACTCCTGGAATAATGTTTAAAGATGTGAAGGCAGGCGCTCTGTTACCAGTCTTTAGCTTCTCCCCCTGACGCACGTTTTCATGACTTCATCAATCTTCAGGGAGGCTGAGTTTCTTTGTTTTGTCAGGCGGGTCTGCATTTCTGTTTCAGGTGTGACAAGTTAATTAGCTCTGAGGATTCTGGTACTTGTATTTTTCACACTTGATTTTGCTGGCAGGTGACTGGAAACAATTCCCTCCATAGCACAAATCTACCCCTTAATGGGGGAGGGGGAAAGCCATGGTTGTGGCTCTCCAATGTAAGGCATGATGGCCCTGCTACACTGCCTTGTGAGCCCGGGACTCCTGGAATAATGTTTAAAGATGTGAAGGCAGGTGCTCTGTTACCAGTCTTTGGCTTCTCCTCCTAACACACGTTTTCATGACTTCATCAATCTTCAGGGAGGCTGAGTTTCTTTGTTTTTTCAGGCGGGTCTGCATTTCTGTTTCAGGTGTGACAAGTTAATTAGCTCTGAGGATTCTGGTACTTGTATTTTTTGCACTTGATTTTGCTGGCAGGTGACTGGAAACAACTCCCTCCATAGCACAAATCTACCCCTTAATGGGGGAGTGGGAAAGCCATGGTTGTGGCTCTCCAATGTAAGGCATGATGGCCCTGCTGCACTGCCTTGTGAGCCCGGGACTCCTGGAATAATGTTAAAAGATGTGAAGGCAGGTGCTCTGTTACCAGTCTTTGGCTTCTCCTCCTAACGCACGTTTTCATGACTTTATCAATCTTCAGGGAGGCTGAGTTTCTTTGTTTTTTCAGGCGGGTCTGCATTTCTGTTTCAGGTGTGACAAGTTAATTAGCTCTGAGGATTCTGGTACTTGTATTTTTCGCACTTGATTTTGCTGGCAGGTGACTGGAAACAACTCCCTCCATAGCACAAATCTACCCCTTGATGGGGTGAGGGGGAAAGCCATTGTTGTGGCTCTCCAATGTAAGGAATGATGGCCCTGCTGCACTGCCTTGTGAGCCCGGGACTCCTGGAACAATGTTTAAATATGTGAAGGCAGGCGCTCTGTTACCAGTCTTTAGCTTCTCCCCCTGATGCACGTTTTCATGACTTCATCAATCTTCAGGGAGGCTGAGTTTCTTTGTTTTGTCAGGCGGGTCTGCATTTCTGTTTCAGGTCTGACAAGTTAATTAGCTCTGAGGATTCTGGTACTTGTATTTTTCACACTTGATTTTGCTGGCAGGTGACTGGAAACAATTCCCTCCATAGCACAAATCTACCCCTTAATGGGGGAGGGGGAAAGCCATGGTTGTGGCTCTCCAATGTAAGGCATGATGGCCCTGCTGTACTGCCTTGTGAGCCCGGGACTCCTGGAATAATGTTTAAAGATGTGAAGGCAGGCGCTCTGTTACCAGTCTTTAGCTTCTCCCCCTGACGCACGTTTTCATGACTTCATCAATCTTCAGGGAGGCTGAGTTTCTTTGTTTTGTCAGGCGGGTCTGCATTTCTGTTTCAGGTGTGACAAGTTAATTAGCTCTGAGGATTCTGGTACTTGTATTTTTCACACTTGATTTTGCTGGCAGGTGACTGGAAACAATTCCCTCCATAGCACAAATCTACCCCTTAATGGGGGAGGGGGAAAGCCATGGTTGTGGCTCTCCAATGTAAGGCATGATGGCCCTGCTGCACTGCCTTGTGAGCCCGGGACTCCTGGAATAATGTTTAAAGATGTGAAGGCAGGTGCTCTGTTACCAGTCTTTGGCTTCTCCTCCTAAAACACGTTTTCATGACTTCATCAATCTTCAGGGAGGCTGAGTTTCTTTGTTTTTTCAGGCGGGTCTGCATTTCTGTTTCAGGTGTGACAAGTTAATTAGCTCTGAGGATTCTGGTACTTGTATTTTTTGCACTTGATTTTGCTGGCAGGTGACTGGAAACAACTCCCTCCATAGCACAAATATACCCCTTAATGGGGGAGGGGGAAAGCCATGGTTGTGGCTCTCCAATGTAAGGCATGATGGCCCTGCTGCACTGCCTTGTGAGCCCGGGACTCCTGGAATAATGTTTAAAGATGTGAAGGCAGGTGCTCTGTTACCAGTCTTTGGCTTCTCCTCCTAACGCACGTTTTCATGACTTCATCAATCTTCAGGAAGGCTGAGTTTCTTTGTTTTTTCAGGCGGGTCTGCATTTCTGTTTCAGGTGTGACAAGTTAATTAGCTCTGAGGATTCTGGTTCTTGTATTTTCTGCACTTGATTTTGCTGGCAGGTGACTGGAAACAACTCCCTCCATAGCACAAATCTACCCCTTAATGGGGGAGGGGGAAAGCCATGGTTGTGGCTCTCCAATGTAAGGCATGATGGCCCTGCTGCACTGCCTTGTGAGCCCGGGACTCCTGGAATAATGTTTAAAGATGTGAAGGCAGGTGCTCTGTTACCAGTCTTTGGCTTCTACTCCTAACGCACGTTTTCATGACTTCATCAATCTTCAGGGAGGCTGAGTTTCTTTGTTTTTTCAGGCGGGTCTGCATTTCGGTTTCAGGTGTGACAAGTTAATTAGCTCTGAGGATTCTGGTACTTGTATTTTTCGCACTTGATTTTGCTGGCAGGTGACTGGAAACAACTCCCTCCATAGCACAAATCTACCCCTTGATGGGGGAGGGGGAAAGCCATGGTTGTGGCTCTCGAATGTAAGGCATGATGGCCCTGCTGCATTGCCTTGTGAGCCCGGGACTCCTGGAACAATGTTTAAAGATGTGAGGCAGGCGCTCAGTTACCAGTCTTTAGCTGCTCCCCCTAACGCACGTTTTCATGACTTCATCAATCTTCAGGGAGGCTGAGTTTCTTTGTTTTGTCAGGCGGGTCTGCATTTCTGTTTCAGGTGTGACAAGTTAATTAGCTCTGAGGATTCTGGTACTTGTATTTTTCACACTTGATTTTGCTGGCAGGTGACTGGAAATAACTCCCTCCATAGCACAAATCTACCCCTTAATGGGGAAGGGGGAAAGCCATGGTTGTGGCTCTCCAATGTAAGGCATGATGGCCCTGCTGCACTGCCTTGTGAGCCCGGGACTCCTGGAACAATGTTTAAAGATGTGAAGGCAGGCGCTCTGGTACCAGTCTTTAACTTCTCCTCCTAACGCACATTTTCATGACTTCATCAATCTTCAGGGAGGCTGAGTTTCTTTGTTTTTTCACGCGGCTCTGCATTTCTGTTTCAGGTGTGACAAGTTAATTAGCTCTGAGGATTCTGGTACTTGTATTTTTCGCACTTGATATTGCTGGCAGGTGACTGGAAACAACTCCCTCCATAGCACAAATCTACCCCTTAATGGGGGAGTGGGAAAGCCATGGTTGTGGCTCTCCAATGTAAGGCATGATGGCCCTGCTGCACTTCCTTGTGAGCCCGGTACTCTTGGAATAATGTTTAAAGAAGTGAAGGCAGGTGCTCTGTTACCAGTCTTTGGCTTCTCCTCCTAACGCACGTTTTCATGACTTCATCAATCTTCAGGGAGGCTGAGTTTCTTCATTTTTTCAGGCGGGTCTGCATTTCTGTTTCAGGTGTGACAAGTTATTAGCTCTGAGGATTCTGGTACTTGTATTTTTTGCACTTGATATTGCTGGCAGGTGACTGGAAACAACTCCCTCCATAGCACAAATCTACCCCTTAATGGGGGAGGGGGAAATCCATGGTTGTGGCTCTCCAATGTAAGGCATGATGGCCCTGCTGCACTGCCTTGTGAGCCCGGGACTCCTGGAATAATGTTTAAAGATGTGAAGGCAGGTGCTCTGTTACCAGTCTTTGGCTTCTCCTCCTAACGCACGTTTTCATGACTTCATCAATCTTCAGGAAGGCTGAGTTTCTTTGTTTTTTCAGGCGGGTCTGCATTTCTGTTTCAGGTGTGACAAGTTAATTAGCTCTGAGGATTCTGGTTCTTGTATTTTCTGCACTTGATTTTGCTGGCAGGTGACTGGAAACAACTCCCTCCATAGCACAAATCTACCCCTTAATGGGGGAGGGGGAAAGCCATGGTTGTGGCTCTCCAATGTAAGGCATGATGGCCCTGCTGCACTGCCTTGTGAGCCCGGGACTCCTGGAATAATGTTTAAAGATGTGAAGGCAGGTGCTCTGTTACCAGTCTTTGGCTTCTACTCCTAACGCACGTTTTCATGACTTCATCAATCTTCAGGGAGGCTGAGTTTCTTTGTTTTTTCAGGCGGGTCTGCATTTCGGTTTCAGGTGTGACAAGTTAATTAGCTCTGAGGATTCTGGTACTTGTATTTTTCGCACTTGATTTTGCTGGCAGGTGACTGGAAACAACTCCCTCCATAGCACAAATCTACCCCTTGATGGGGGAGGGGGAAAGCCATGGTTGTGGCTCTCGAATGTAAGGCATGATGGCCCTGCTGCATTGCCTTGTGAGCCCGGGACTCCTGGAACAATGTTTAAAGATGTGAGGCAGGCGCTCAGTTACCAGTCTTTAGCTGCTCCCCCTAACGCACGTTTTCATGACTTCATCAATCTTCAGGGAGGCTGAGTTTCTTTGTTTTGTCAGGCGGGTCTGCATTTCTGTTTCAGGTGTGACAAGTTAATTAGCTCTGAGGATTCTGGTACTTGTATTTTTCACACTTGATTTTGCTGGCAGGTGACTGGAAATAACTCCCTCCATAGCACAAATCTACCCCTTAATGGGGAAGGGGGAAAGCCATGGTTGTGGCTCTCCAATGTAAGGCATGATGGCCCTGCTGCACTGCCTTGTGAGCCCGGGACTCCTGGAACAATGTTTAAAGATGTGAAGGCAGGCGCTCTGGTACCAGTCTTTAACTTCTCCTCCTAACGCACATTTTCATGACTTCATCAATCTTCAGGGAGGCTGAGTTTCTTTGTTTTTTCACGCGGCTCTGCATTTCTGTTTCAGGTGTGACAAGTTAATTAGCTCTGAGGATTCTGGTACTTGTATTTTTCGCACTTGATATTGCTGGCAGGTGACTGGAAACAACTCCCTCCATAGCACAAATCTACCCCTTAATGGGGGAGTGGGAAAGCCATGGTTGTGGCTCTCCAATGTAAGGCATGATGGCCCTGCTGCACTTCCTTGTGAGCCCGGTACTCTTGGAATAATGTTTAAAGAAGTGAAGGCAGGTGCTCTGTTACCAGTCTTTGGCTTCTCCTCCTAACGCACGTTTTCATGACTTCATCAATCTTCAGGGAGGCTGAGTTTCTTCATTTTTTCAGGCGGGTCTGCATTTCTGTTTCAGGTGTGACAAGTTATTAGCTCTGAGGATTCTGGTACTTGTATTTTTTGCACTTGATATTGCTGGCAGGTGACTGGAAACAACTCCCTCCATAGCACAAATCTACCCCTTAATGGGGGAGGGGGAAATCCATGGTTGTGGCTCTCCAATGTAAGGCATGATGGCCCTGCTGCACTGCCTTGTGAGCCCGGGACTCCTGGAATAATGTTTAAAGATGTGAAGGCAGGTGCTCTGTTACCAGTCTTTGGCTTCTCCTCCTAACGCACGTTTTCATGACTTCATCAATCTTCAGGGAGGCTGAGTTTCTTTGTTTTTTCAGGCGGGTCTGCATTTCTGTTTCAGGTGTGACAAGTTAATTAGCTCTGAGGATTCTGGTACTTGTATTTTTTGCACTTCATTTTGCTGGCAGGTGACTGGAAACAACTCTCTCCATAGCACAAATCTACCCCTTGATGGGGGGAGGGGGAAAGCCATGATTGTGGCTCTCCAATGTAAGGCATGATGGCCCTGCTGCACTGCCTTGTGAGCCCGGGACTCCTGGAACAATGTTTAAAGATGTGAAGGCAGGCGCTCTGTTACCAATCTTTAGCTTCTCCTCCTAACGCACGTTTTCATGACTTCATCAATCTTCAGGGAGGTTGAGTTTCTTCGTTTTTTCAGGCGGGTCTGCATTTCTGTTTCAGGCGTGACAAGTTAATTAGCTCTGAGGATTCTGGTACTTGTATTTTTCGCACACGATTTTGCTGGCAGGTGACTGGAAACAACTCCCTCCATAGCACAAAGCTACCCCTTGATGGGGTGAGGTGGAAAGCCATTGTTGTGGCTCTCCAATGTAAGGAATGATGGCCCTGCTGCACTGCCTTGTGAGCCCGGGACTCCTGGAACAATGTTTAAAGATGTGAAGGCAGGCGCTCTGTTACCAGTCTTTAGCTTCTCCCCCTGACGCACTTTTTCATGACTTCATCAATCTTCAGGGAGGCTGAGTTTCTTTGTTTTGTCAGGCGGGTCTGCATTTCTGTTTCAGGTGTGGCAAGTTAATTAGCTCTGAGGATTCTGGTACTTGTATTTTTCACACTTGATTTTGCTGGCAGGTGACTGGAAACAATTCCCTCCATAGCACAAATCTACCCCTTAATGGGGGAGGGGGAAAGCCATGGTTGTGGCTCTCCAATGTAAGGCATGATGGCCCTGCTGCACTGCCTTGTGAGCCCGGGACTCCTGGAATAATGTTTAAAGATGTGAAGGCAGGTGCTCTATTACCAGTCTTTAGCTTCTCCCCCTGACGCACGTTTTCATGACTTCATCAATCTTCAGGGAGGCTGAGTTTCTTTGTTTTGTCAGGCGGGTCTGCATTTCTGTTTCAGGTGTGACAAGTTAATTAGCTCTGAGGATTCTGGTACTTGTATTTTTCACACTTGATTTTGCTGGCAGGTGACTGGAAACAATTCCCTCCATAGCACAAATCTACCCCTTAATGGGGGAGGGGGAAAGCCATGGTTGTGGCTCTCCAATGTAAGGCATGATGGCCCTGCTGCACTGCCTTGTGAGCCCGGGACTCCTGGAATAATGTTTAAAGATGTGAAGGCAGGTGCTCTGTTACCAGTCTTTGGCTTCTCCTCCTAACGCACGTTTTCATGACTTCATCAATCTTCAGGGAGGCTGAGTTTCTTTGTTTTTTCAGGCGGGTCTGCATTTCTGTTTCAGGTGTGACAAGTTAATTAGCTCTGAGGATTCTGGTACTTGTATTTTTTGCACTTGATTTTGCTGGCAGGTGACTGGAAACAACTCTCTCCATAGCACAAATATACCCCTTAATGGGGGAGGGGGAAAGCCATGGTTGTGGCTCTCCAATGTCAGGCATGATGGCCCTGCTGCACTGCCTTGTGAGCCCGGGACTCCTGGAATAATGTTTAAAGATGTGAAGGCAGGTGCTCTGTTACCAGTCTTTGGCTTCTCCTCCTAACGCACGTTTTCATGACTTCATCAATCTTCAGGGAGGCTGAGTTTCTTTGTTTTTTCAGGCGGGTCTGCATTTCTGTTTCAGGTGTGACAAGTTAATTAGCTCTGAGGATTCTGGTACTTGTATTTTTTGCACTTGATTTTGCTGGCAGGTGACTGAAAACAACTCCCTCCACAGCACAAATCTACCCCTTAATGGGGGAGGGGGAAAGCCATGGTTGTGGCTCTCCAATGTAAGGCATGATGGCCCTGCTGCACTGCCTTGTGAGCCCGGGACTCCTGGAATAATGTTTAAAGATGTTAAGGCCGGTGCTCTGTTACCAGTCTTTGGCTTCTCCTCCTAACGCACGTTTTCATGACTTCATCAATCTTCAGGGAGGCTGGGTTTCTTTGTTTTTTCAGGCGGGTCTGCATTTCTGTTTCAGGTGTGACAAGTTAATTAGCTCTGAGGATTCTGGTACTTGTATTTTTCGCACTTGATATTGCTGGCAGGTGACTGGAAACAACTCCCTCCATAGCACAAATCTACCCCTTAATGGGGGAGTGGGAAAGCCATGGTTGTGGCTCTCCAATGTAAGGCATGATGGCCCTGCTGCACTTCCTTGTGAGCCCGGTACTCTTGGAATAATGTTTAAAGAAGTGAAGGCAGGTGCTCTGTTACCAGTCTTTGGCTTCTCCTCCTAACGCACGTTTTCATGACTTCATCAATCTTCAGGGAGGCTGAGTTTCTTCATTTTTTCAGGCGGGTCTGCATTTCTGTTTCAGGTGTGACAAGTTATTAGCTCTGAGGATTCTGGTACTTGTATTTTTTGCACTTGATTTTGCTGGCAGGTGACTGGAAACAACTCCCTCCATAGCACAAATCTACCCCTTAATGGGGGAGGGGGAAAGCCATGGTTGTGGCTCTCCAATGTAAGGCATGATGGCCCTGCTGCACTGCCTTGTGAGCCCGGGACTCCTGGAATAATGTTTAAAGATGTGAAGGCAGGTGCTCTGTTACCAGTCTTTGGCTTCTCCTCCTAACGCACGTTTTCATGACTTCATCAATCTTCAGGGAGGCTGAGTTTCTTTGTTTTTTCAGGCGGGTCTGCATTTCTGTTTCAGGTGTGACAAGTTAATTAGCTCTGAGGATTCTGGTACTTGTATTTTTTGCACTTCATTTTGCTGGCAGGTGACTGGAAACAACTCCCTCCATAGCACAAATCTACCCCTTGATGGGGGGAGGGGGAAAGCCATGATTGTGGCTCTCCAATGTAAGGCATGATGGCCCTGCTGCACTGCCTTGTGAGCCCGGGACTCCTGGAACAATGTTTAAAGATGTGAAGGCAGGCGCTCTGTTACCAATCTTTAGCTTCTCCTCCTAACGCACGTTTTCATGACTTCATCAATCTTCAGGGAGGTTGAGTTTCTTCGTTTTTTCAGGCGGGTCTGCATTTCTGTTTCAGGCGTGACAAGTTAATTAGCTCTGAGGATTCTGGTACTTGTATTTTTCGCACACGATTTTGCTGGCAGGTGACTGGAAACAACTCCCTCCATAGCACAAAGCTACCCCTTGATGGGGTGAGGTGGAAAGCCATTGTTGTGGCTCTCCAATGTAAGGAATGATGGCCCTGCTGCACTGCCTTGTGAGCCCGGGACTCCTGGAACAATGTTTAAAGATGTGAAGGCAGGCGCTCTGTTACCAGTCTTTAGCTTCTCCCCCTGACGCACGTTTTCATGACTTCATCAATCTTCAGGGAGGCTGAGTTTCTTTGTTTTGTCAGGCGGGTCTGCATTTCTGTTTCAGGTGTGGCAAGTTAATTAGCTCTGAGGATTCTGGTACTTGTATTTTTCACACTTGATTTTGCTGGCAGGTGACTGGAAACAATTCCCTCCATAGCACAAATCTACCCCTTAATGGGGGAGGGGGAAAGCCATGGTTGTGGCTCTCCAATGTAAGGCATGATGGCCCTGCTGCACTGCCTTGTGAGCCCGGGACTCCTGGAATAATGTTTAAAGATGTGAAGGCAGGTGCTCTATTACCAGTCTTTAGCTTCTCCCCCTGACGCACGTTTTCATGACTTCATCAATCTTCAGGGAGGCTGAGTTTCTTTGTTTTGTCAGGCGGGTCTGCATTTCTGTTTCAGGTGTGACAAGTTAATTAGCTCTGAGGATTCTGGTACTTGTATTTTTCACACTTGATTTTGCTGGCAGGTGACTGGAAACAATTCCCTCCATAGCACAAATCTACCCCTTAATGGGGGAGGGGGAAAGCCATGGTTGTGGCTCTCCAATGTAAGGCATGATGGCCCTGCTGCACTGCCTTATGAGCCCGGGACTCCTGGAATAATGTTTAAAGATGTGAAGGCAGGTGCTCTGTTACCAGTCTTTGGCTTCTCCTCCTAACGCACGTTTTCATGACTTCATCAATCTTCAGGGAGGCTGAGTTTCTTTGTTTTTTCAGGCGGGTCTGCATTTCTGTTTCAGGTGTGACAAGTTATTAGCTCTGAGGATTCTGGTACTTGTATTTTTTGCACTTGATTTTGCTGGCAGGTGACTGGAAACAACTCCCTCCATAGCACAAATCTACCCCTTAATGGGGGAGGGGGAAAGCCATGGTTGTGGCTCTCCAATGTAAGGCATGATGGCCCTGCTGCACTGCCTTGTGAGCCCGGGACTCCTGGAATAATGTTTAAAGATGTGAAGGCAGGTGCTCTGTTACCAGTCTTTGGCTTCTCCTCCTAACGCACGTTTTCATGACTTCATCAATCTTCAGGGAGGCTGAGTTTCTTTGTTTTTTCAGGCGGGTCTGCATTTCTGTTTCAGGTGTGACAAGTTAATTAGCTCTGAGGATTCTGGTACTTGTATTTTTTGCACTTCATTTTGCTGGCAGGTGACTGGAAATAACTCCCTCCATAGCACAAATCTACCCCTTGATGGGGGGAGGGGGAAAGCCATGATTGTGGCTCTCCAATGTAAGGCATGATGGCCCTGCTGCACTGCCTTGTGAGCCCGGGACTCCTGGAACAATGTTTAAAGATGTGAAGGCAGGCGCTCTGTTACCAATCTTTAGCTTCTCCTCCTAACGCACGTTTTCATGACTTCATCAATCTTCAGGGAGGTTGAGTTTCTTCGTTTTTTCAGGCGGGTCTGCATTTCTGTTTCAGGCGTGACAAGTTAATTAGCTCTGAGGATTCTGGTACTTGTATTTTTCGCACACGATTTTGCTGGCAGGTGACTGGAAACAACTCCCTCCATAGCACAAAGCTACCCCTTGATGGGGTGAGGTGGAAAGCCATTGTTGTGGCTCTCCAATGTAAGGAATGATGGCCCTGCTGCACTGCCTTGTGAGCCCGGGACTCCTGGAACAATGTTTAAAGATGTGAAGGCAGGCGCTCTGTTACCAGTCTTTAGCTTCTCCCCCTGACGCACGTTTTCATGACTTCATCAATCTTCAGGGAGGCTGAGTTTCTTTGTTTTGTCAGGCGGGTCTGCATTTCTGTTTCAGGTGTGGCAAGTTAATTAGCTCTGAGGATTCTGGTACTTGTATTTTTCACACTTGATTTTGCTGGCAGGTGACTGGAAACAATTCCCTCCATAGCACAAATCTACCCCTTAATGGGGGAGGGGGAAAGCCATGGTTGTGGCTCTCCAATGTAAGGCATGATGGCCCTGCTGCACTGCCTTGTGAGCCCGGGACTCCTGGAATAATGTTTAAAGATGTGAAGGCAGGTGCTCTATTACCAGTCTTTAGCTTCTCCCCCTGACGCACGTTTTCATGACTTCATCAATCTTCAGGGAGGCTGAGTTTCTTTGTTTTGTCAGGCGGGTCTGCATTTCTGTTTCAGGTGTGACAAGTTAATTAGCTCTGAGGATTCTGGTACTTGTATTTTTCACACTTGATTTTGCTGGCAGGTGACTGGAAACAATTCCCTCCATAGCACAAATCTACCCCTTAATGGGGGAGGGGGAAAGCCATGGTTGTGGCTCTCCAATGTAAGGCATGATGGCCCTGCTGCACTGCCTTATGAGCCCGGGACTCCTGGAATAATGTTTAAAGATGTGAAGGCAGGTGCTCTGTTACCAGTCTTTGGCTTCTCCTCCTAACGCACGTTTTCATGACTTCATCAATCTTCAGGGAGGCTGAGTTTCTTTGTTTTTTCAGGCGGGTCTGCATTTCTGTTTCAGGTGTGACAAGTTAATTAGCTCTGAGGATTCTGGTACTTGTATTTTTTGCACTTGATTTTGCTGGCAGGTGACTGGAAACAACTCTCTCCATAGCACAAATATACCCCTTAATGGGGGAGGGGGAAAGCCATGGTTGTGGCTCTCCAATGTCAGGCATGATGGCCCTGCTGCACTGCCTTGTGAGCCCGGGACTCCTGGAATAATGTTTAAAGATGTGAAGGCAGGTGCTCTGTTACCAGTCTTTGGCTTCTCCTCCTAACGCACGTTTTCATGGCTTCATCAATCTTCAGGGAGGCTGAGTTTCTTTGTTTTTTCAGGCGGGTCTGCATTTCTGTTTCAGGTGTGACAAGTTAATTAGCTCTGAGGATTCTGGTACTTGTATTTTTTGCACTTGATTTTGCTGGCAGGTGACTGGAAACAACTCCCTCCACAGCACAAATCTACCCCTTAATGGGGGAGGGGGAAAGCCATGGTTGTGGCTCTCCAATGTAAGGCATGATGGCCCTGCTGCACTGCCTTGTGAGCCCGGGACTCCTGGAATAATGTTTAAAGATGTTAAGGCCGGTGCTCTGTTACCAGTCTTTGGCTTCTCCTCCTAACGCACGTTTTCATGACTTCATCAATCTTCAGGGAGGCTGGGTTTCTTTGTTTTTTCAGGCGGGTCTGCATTTCTGTTTCAGGTGTGACAAGTTAATTAGCTCTGAGGATTCTGGTACTTGTATTTTTCGCACTTGATTTTGCTGGCAGGTGACTGGAAACAACTCCCTCCATAGCACAAATCTACCCCTTGATGGGGTGAGGGGGAAAGCCATTGTTGTGGCTCTCCAATGTAAGGCATGATGGCCCTGCTGCACTGCCTTGTGAGCCCGGGACTCCTGGAACAATGTTTAAAGATGTGAAGGCAGGCGCTCTGTTACCAGTCTTTAGCTTCTCCCCCTGATGCACGTTTTCATGACTTCATCAATCTTCAGGGAGGCTGAGTTTCTTTGTTTTGTCAGGCGGGTCTGCATTTCTGTTTCAGGTCTGACAAGTTAATTAGCTCTGAGGATTCTGGTACTTGTATTTTTCACATTTGATTTTGCTGGCAGGTGACTGGAAACAATTCCCTCCATAGCACAAATCTACCCCTTAATGGGGGAGGGGGAAAGCCATGGTTGTGGCTCTCCAATGTAAGGCATGATGGCCCTGCTGTACTGCCTTGTGAGCCCGGGACTCCTGGAATAATGTTTAAAGATGTGAAGGCAGGCGCTCTGTTACCAGTCTTTAGCTTCTCCCCCTGACGCACGTTTTCATGACTTCATCAATCTTCAGGGAGGCTGAGTTTCTTTGTTTTGTCAGGCGGGTCTGCATTTCTGTTTCAGGTGTGACAAGTTAATTAGCTCTGAGGATTCTGGTACTTGTTTTTTTCACACTTGATTTTGCTGGCAGGTGACTGGAAACAATTCCCTCCATAGCACAAATCTACCCCTTAATGGGGGAGGGGGAAAGCCATGGTTGTGGCTCTCCAATGTAAGGCATGATGGCCCTGCTGCACTGCCTTGTGAGCCCGGGACTCCTGGAATAATGTTTAAAGATGTGAAGGCAGGTGCTCTGTTACCAGTCTTTGGCTTCTCCTCCTAACACACGTTTTCATGACTTCATCAATCTTCAGGGAGGCTGAGTTTCTTTGTTTTTTCAGGCGGGTCTGCATTTCTGTTTCAGGTGTGACAAGTTAATTAGCTCTGAGGATTCTGGTACTTGTATTTTTTGCACTTGATTTTGCTGGCAGGTGACTGGAAACAACTCCCTCCATAGCACAAATATACCCCTTAATGGGGGAGGGGGAAAGCCATGGTTGTGGCTCTCCAATGTAAGGCATGATGGCCCTGCTGCACTGCCTTGTGAGCCCGGGACTCCTGGAATAATGTTTAAAGATGTGAAGGCAGGTGCTCTGTTACCAGTCTTTGGCTTCTCCTCCTAACGCACTTTTTCATGACTTCATCAATCTTCAGGGAGGCTGAGTTTCTTTGTTTTTTCAGGCGGGTCTGCATTTCTGTTTCAGGTGTGACAAGTTAATTAGCTCTGAGGATTCTGGTACTTGTATTTTCTGCACTTGATTTTGCTGGCAGGTGACTGGAAACAACTCCCTCCATAGCACAAATCTACCCCTTAATGGGGGAGGGGGAAAGCCATGGTTGTGGCTCTCCAATGTAAGGCATGATGGCCCTGCTGCACTGCCTTGTGAGCCCGGGACTCCTGGAATAATGTTAAAAGATGTGAAGGCAGGTGCTCTGTTACCAGTCTTTGGCTTCTCCTCCTAACGCACGTTTTCATGACTTTATCAATCTTCAGGGAGGCTGAGTTTCTTTGTTTTTTCAGGCGGGTCTGCATTTCTGTTTCAGGTGTGACAAGTTAATTAGCTCTGAGGATTCTGGTACTTGTATTTTTCGCACTTGATTTTGCTGGCAGGTGACTGGAAACAACTCCCTCCATAGCACAAATCTACCCCTTGATGGGGTGAGGGGGAAAGCCATTGTTGTGGCTCTCCAATGTAAGGAATGATGGCCCTGCTGCACTGCCTTGTGAGCCCGGGACTCCTGGAACAATGTTTAAAGATGTGAAGGCAGGCGCTCTGTTACCAGTCTTTAGCTTCTCCCCCTGATGCACGTTTTCATGACTTCATCAATCTTCAGGGAGGCTGAGTTTCTTTGTTTTGTCAGGCGGGTCTGCATTTCTGTTTCAGGTCTGACAAGTTAATTAGCTCTGAGGATTCTGGTACTTGTATTTTTCACACTTGATTTTGCTGGCAGGTGACTGGAAACAATTCCCTCCATAGCACAAATCTACCCCTTAATGGGGGAGGGGGAAAGCCATGGTTGTGGCTCTCCAATGTAAGGCATGATGGCCCTGCTGTACTGCCTTGTGAGCCCGGGACTCCTGGAATAATGTTTAAAGATGTGAAGGCAGGCGCTCTGTTACCAGTCTTTAGCTTCTCCCCCTGACGCACGTTTTCATGACTTCATCAATCTTCAGGGAGGCTGAGTTTCTTTGTTTTGTCAGGCGGGTCTGCATTTCTGTTTCAGGTGTGACAAGTTAATTAGCTCTGAGGATTCTGGTACTTGTATTTTTCACACTTGATTTTGCTGGCAGGTGACTGGAAACAATTCCCTCCAAAGCACAAATCTACCCCTTAATGGGGGAGGGGGAAAGCCATGGTTGTGGCTCTCCAATGTAAGGCATGATGGCCCTGCTGCACTGCCTTGTGAGCCCGGGACTCCTGGAATAATGTTTAAAGATGTGAAGGCAGGTGCTCTGTTACCAGTCTTTGGCTTCTCCTCCTAACACACGTTTTCATGACTTCATCAATCTTCAGGGAGGCTGAGTTTCTTTGTTTTTTCAGGCGGGTCTGCATTTCTGTTTCAGGTGTGACAAGTTAATTAGCTCTGAGGATTCTGGTACTTGTATTTTTTGCACTTGATTTTGCTGGCAGGTGACTGGAAACAACTCCCTCCATAGCACAAATATACCCCTTAATGGGGGAGGGGGAAAGCCATGGTTGTGGCTCTCCAATGTAAGGCATGATGGCCCTGCTGCACTGCCTTGTGAGCCCGGGACTCCTGGAATAATGTTTAAAGATGTGAAGGCAGGTGCTCTGTTACCAGTCTTTGGCTTCTCCTCCTAACGCACGTTTTCATGACTTCATCAATCTTCAGGAAGGCTGAGTTTCTTTGTTTTTTCAGGCGGGTCTGCATTTCTGTTTCAGGTGTGACAAGTTAATTAGCTCTGAGGATTCTGGTACTTGTATTTTCTGCACTTGATTTTGCTGGCAGGTGACTGGAAACAACTCCCTCCATAGCACAAATCTACCCCTTAATGGGGGAGGGGGAAAGCCATGGTTGTGGCTCTCCAATGTAAGGCATGATGGCCCTGCTGCACTGCCTTGTGAGCCCGGGACTCCTGGAATAATGTTTAAAGATGTGAAGGCAGGTGCTCTGTTACCAGTCTTTGGCTTCTACTCCTAACGCACGTTTTCATGACTTCATCAATCTTCAGGGAGGCTGAGTTTCTTTTTTTTTCAGGCGGGTCTGCATTTCGGTTTCAGGTGTGACAAGTTAATTAGCTCTGAGGATTCTGGTACTTGTATTTTTCGCACTTGATTTTGCTGGCAGGTGACTGGAAACAACTCCCTCCATAGCACAAATCTACCCCTTGATGGGGGGAGGGGGAAAGCCATGGTTGTGGCTCTCGAATGTAAGGCATGATGGCCCTGCTGCATTGCCTTGTGAGCCCGGGACTCCTGGAACAATGTTTAAAGATGTGAGGCAGGCGCTCAGTTACCAGTCTTTAGCTGCTCCCCCTAACGCACGTTTTCATGACTTCATCAATCTTCAGGGAGGCTGAGTTTCTTTGTTTTGTCAGGCGGGTCTGCATTTCTGTTTCAGGTGTGACAAGTTAATTAGCTCTGAGGATTCTGGTACTTGTATTTTTCACACTTGATTTTGCTGGCAGGTGACTGGAAACAACTCCCTCCATAGCACAAATCTACCCCTTAATGGGGAAGGGGGAAAGCCATGGTTGTGGCTCTCCAATGTAAGGCATGATGGCCCTGCTGCACTGCCTTGTGAGCCCGGGACTCCTGGAACAATGTTTAAAGATGTGAAGGCAGGCGCTCTGGTACCAGTCTTTAACTTCTCCTCCTAACGCACATTTTCATGACTTCATCAATCTTCAGGGAGGCTGAGTTTCTTTGTTTTTTCACGCGGGTCTGCATTTCTGTTTCAGGTGTGACAAGTTAATTAGCTCTGAGGATTCTGGTACTTGTATTTTTCGCACTTGATATTGCTGGCAGGTGACTGGAAACAACTCCCTCCATAGCACAAATCTACCCCTTGATGGGAGGAGGGGGAAAGCCATTGTTGTGGCTCTCCAATGTAAGGAATGATGGCCCTGCTGCACTGCCTTGTGAACCCATGACTCCTGGAACAATGTTTAAAGATGTGAAGGCAGGCGCTCTGTTACCAGTCTTTATCTTCTCCCCCTGACGCACGTTTTCATGACTTCATCAATCTTCAGGGAGGCTGAGTTTCTTAGTTTTTTCAGGCGGGTCTGCATTTCTGTTTCAGGTGTGACAAGTTAATTAGCTCTGAGGATTCTGGTACTTGTATTTTTCGCACTTGATTTTGCTGGCAGGTGACTGGAAACAACTCCCTCCATAGCACAAATCTACCCCTTGATGGGGAGAGGGGGGAAAGCATGGTTGTGGCTCTCCAATGTAAGGCATGATGGCCCTGCTGCACTGCCTTGTGAGCCCGGGACTCCTGGAGCAAATGTTTAAAGATGTGAAGGCAGGCGCTCTGTTACCAGTCTTTAGCTTCTCCTCCTGACGCACGTTTTCATGACTTCATCAATCTTCAGGGAGGCTGAGTTTCTTTGTTTTTTCAGGCGGGTCTGCATTTCTGTTTCAGGTGTGACAAGTTAATTAGCTCTGAGGATTCTGGTACTTGTATTTTTCGCACTTAATTTTGCTGGCAGGTGACTAGAAACAACTCCCTCCATAGCACAAATCTACCCCTTGATGGGGGAGGGGGAAAGCCATGGTTGTGGCTCTCCAATATAAGGCATGATGGCCCTGCTGCACTGCCTTGTGAGCCCGGTACTCCTGGAATAATGTTTAAAGATGTGAAGGCAGGTGCTCTGTTACCAGTCTTTAGCTTCTCCTCCTAACGCACATTTTCATGACTTCATCAATCTTCAGGGAGGCTGAGTTTCTTTGTTTTTTCAGGCGGGTCTGCATTTCTGTTTCAGGTGTGACAAGTTAATTAGCTCTGAGGATTCTGGTACTTGTATTTTTCGCACTTGATTTTGCTGGCAGGTGACTGGAAACAACTCCCTCCATAGCACAAATCTACCCCTTGATGGGAGGAGGGGGAAAGCCATTGTTGTGGCTCTCCAATGTAAGGAATGATGGCCCTGCGGCACTGCCTTGTGAACCCGGGACTCCTGGAACAATGTTTAAAGATGTGAAGGCAGGCGCTCTGTTACCAGTCTTTAGCTTCTCCCCCTGACGCACGTTTTCATGACTTCATCAATCTTCAGGGAGGCTGAGTTTCTTAGTTTTTTCAGGCGGGTCTGCATTTCTGTTTCAGGTGTGACAAGTTAATTAGCTCTGAGGATTCTGGTACTTGTATTTTTCGCACTTGATTTTTCTGGCAGGTGACTGGAAACAACTCCCTCCATAGCACAAATCTACCCCTTGATGGGGAGAGGGGGAAAGCATGGTTGTGGCTCTCCAATGTAAGGCATGATGGCCCTGCTGCACTGCCTTGTGAGCCCGGGACTCCTGGAGCAAATGTTTAAAGATGTGAAGGCAGGCGCTCTGTTACCAATCTTTAGCTTCTCCTCCTAACGCACGTTTTCATGACTTCATCAATCTTCAGGGAGGCTGAGTTTCTTAGTTTTTTCAGGCGGGTCTGCATTTCTGTTTCAGGTGTGACAAGTTAATTAGCTCTGAGGATTCTGGTACTTGTATTTTTCGCACTTGATTTTGCTGGCAGGTGACTGGAAACAACTCCCTCCATAGCACAAATCTACCCCTTGATGGGGATAGGGGGAAAGCATGGTTGTGGCTCTCCAATGTAAGGCATGATGGCCCTGCTGCACTGCCTTGTGAGCCCGGGACTCCTGGAGCAAATGTTTAAAGATGTGAAGGCAGGCGCTCTGTTACCAGTCTTTAGCTTCTCCTCCTAACGCACGTTTTTATGACTTCATCAATCTTCAGGGAGACTGAGTTTCTTTGTTTTTTCAGGCGGGTCTGCATTTCTGTTTCAGGTGTGACAAGTTAATTAGCTCTGAGGATTCTGGTACTTGTATTTTTCGCACTTGATTTTGCTGGCAGGTGACTGGAAACAACTCCCTCCATAGCACAAATCTACCCCTTGATGGGGGGAGGGGGAAAGCCATGGTTGTGGCTCTCCAATGTAAGGCATGATGGCCCTGCTGCACTGCCTTTTGAGCCCGGGACTCCTGGAATAATGTTTAAAGATGTGAAGGCAGGCTCTCTATTAACAGTCTTTAGCTTCTTCTCCTACCGCACGTTTTCATGACTTCATCAATCTTCAGGGAGGCTGAGTTTCTTTGTTTTTTCAGGCGGGTCTGCATTTCTGTTTCAGGTGTGACAAGTTAATTAGCTCTGAGGATTCTGGTACTTGTATTTTTTGCACTTGATTTTGCTGGCAGGTGACTGGAAACAACTCCCTCCATAGCACAAATCTACCCCTTGATGGGGGGAGGGGGAAAGCCATGATTGTGGCTCTCCAATGTAAGGCATGATGGCCCTGCTGCACTGCCTTGTGAGCCTGGGACTCCTGGAACAATGTTTAAAGATGTGAAGGCAGGCGCTCTGTTACCAAGCTTTAGCTTCTCCTCCTAACGCACGTTTTCATGACTTCATCAATCTTCAGGGAGGTTGAGTTTCTTCGTTTTTTCAGGCGGGTCTGCATTTCTGTTTCAGGTGTGACAAGTTAATTAGCTCTGAGGATTCTGGTACTTGTATTTTTCGCACTTGATTTTGCTGGCAGGTGACTGGAAACAACTCCCTCCATAGCACAAATCTACCCCTTGATGGGAGGAGGGGGAAAGCCATTGTTGTGGCTCTCCAATGTAAGGAATGATGGCCCTGCTGCACTGCCTTGTGAGCCCGGGACTCCTGGAACAATGTTTAAAGATGTGAAGGCAGGCGCTCTGTTACCAGTCTTTAGCTTCTCCCCCTGATGCACGTTTTCATGACTTCATCAATCTTCAGGGAGGCTGAGTTTCTTTGTTTTGTCAGGCGGGTCTGCATTTCTGTTTCAGGTCTGACAAGTTATTTAGCTCTGAGGATTCTGGTACTTGTATTTTTCACACTTGATTTTGCTGGCAGGTGACTGGAAACAATTCCCTCCATAGCACAAATCTACCCCTTAATGGGGGAGGGGGAAAGCCATGGTTGTGGCTCTCCAATGTAAGGCATGATGGCCCTGCTGTACTGCCTTGTGAGCCCGGGACTCCTGGAATAATGTTTAAAGATGTGAAGGCAGGCGCTCTGTTACCAGTCTTTAACTTCTCCCCCTGACGCACGTTTTCATGACTTCATCAATCTTCAGGGAGGCTGAGTTTCTTTGTTTTGTCAGGCGGGTCTGCATTTCTGTTTCAGGTGTGACAAGTTAATTAGCTCTGAGAATTCTGGTACTTGTTTTTTTCACACTTGATTTTGCTGGCAGGTGACTGGAAACAATTCCCTCCATAGCACAAATCTACCCCTTGATGGGGGGAGGGGGAAAGCCATGGTTGTGGCTCTCCAATGTAAGGCATGATGGCCATGCTGCATTGCCTTGTGAGCCCGGGACTCCTGGAACAATGTTTAAAGATGTGAGGCAGGCGCTCAGTTACCAGTCTTTAGCTGCTCCCCCTAACGCACGTTTTCATGACTTCATCAATCTTCAGGGAGGCTGAGTTTCTTTGTTTTGTCAGGCGGGTCTGCATTTCTGTTTCAGGTGTGACAAGTTAATTAGCTCTGAGGATTCTGGTACTTGTATTTTTCACACTTGATTTTGCTGGCAGGTGACTGGAAACAACTCCCTCCATAGCACAAATGTACCCCTTAATGGGGAAGGGGGAAAGCCATGGTTGTGGCTCTCCAATGTAAGGCATGATGGCCCTGCTGCACTGCCTTGTGAGCCCGGGACTCCTGGAACAATGTTTAAAGATGTGAAGGCAGGCGCTCTGGTACCAGTCTTTAACTTCTCCTCCTAACGCACATTTTCATGACTTCATCAATCTTCAGGGAGGCTGAGTTTCTTTGTTTTTTCACGCGGGTCTGCATTTCTGTTTCAGGTGTGACAAGTTAATTAGCTCTGAGGATTCTGGTACTTGTATTTTTCGCACTTGATATTGCTGGCAGGTGACTGGAAACAACTCCCTCCATAGCACAAATCTACCCCTTGATGGGAGGAGGGGGAAAGCCATTGTTGTGGCTCTCCAATGTAAGGAATGATGGCCCTGCTGCACTGCCTTGTGAACCCATGACTCCTGGAACAATGTTTAAAGATGTGAAGGCAGGCGCTCTGTTACCAGTCTTTATCTTCTCCCCCTGACGCACGTTTTCATGACTTCATCAATCTTCAGGGAGGCTGAGTTTCTTAGTTTTTTCAGGCGGGTCTGCATTTCTGTTTCAGGTGTGACAAGTTAATTAGCTCTGAGGATTCTGGTACTTGTATTTTTCGCACTTGATTTTGCTGGCAGGTGACTGGAAACAACTCCCTCCATAGCACAAATCTACCCCTTGATGGGGAGAGGGGGGAAAGCATGGTTGTGGCTCTCCAATGTAAGGCATGATGGCCCTGCTGCACTGCCTTGTGAGCCCGGGACTCCTGGAGCAAATGTTTAAAGATGTGAAGGCAGGCGCTCTGTTACCAGTCTTTAGCTTCTCCTCCTGACGCACGTTTTCATGACTTCATCAATCTTCAGGGAGGCTGAGTTTCTTTGTTTTTTCAGGCGGGTCTGCATTTCTGTTTCAGGTGTGACAAGTTAATTAGCTCTGAGGATTCTGGTACTTGTATTTTTCGCACTTGATTTTGCTGGCAGGTGACTAGAAACAACTCCCTCCATAGCACAAATCTACCCCTTGATGGGGGAGGGGGAAAGCCATGGTTGTGGCTCTCCAATATAAGGCATGATGGCCCTGCTGCACTGCCTTGTGAGCCCGGTACTCCTGGAATAATGTTTAAAGATGTGAAGGCAGGTGCTCTGTTACCAGTCTTTAGCTTCTCCTCCTAACGCACATTTTCATGACTTCATCAATCTTCAGGGAGGCTGAGTTTCTTTGTTTTTTCAGGCGGGTCTGCATTTCTGTTTCAGGTGTGACAAGTTAATTAGCTCTGAGGATTCTGGTACTTGTATTTTTCGCACTTGATTTTGCTGGCAGGTGACTGGAAACAACTCCCTCCATAGCACAAATATACCCCTTAATGGGGGAGGGGGAAAGCCATGGTTGTGGCTCTCCAATGTAAGGCATGATGGCCCTGCTGCACTGCCTTGTGAGCCCGGGACTCCTGGAATAATGTTTAAAGATGTGAAGGCAGGTGCTCTGTTACCAGTCTTTGGCTTCTCCTCCTAACGCACTTTTTCATGACTTCATCAATCTTCAGGGAGGCTGAGTTTCTTTGTTTTTTCAGGCGGGTCTGCATTTCTGTTTCAGGTGTGACAAGTTAATTAGCTCTGAGGATTCTGGTACTTGTATTTTCTGCACTTGATTTTGCTGGCAGGTGACTGGAAACAACTCCCTCCATAGCACAAATCTACCCCTTAATGGGGGAGGGGGAAAGCCATGGTTGTGGCTCTCCAATGTAAGGCATGATGGCCCTGCTGCACTGCCTTGTGAGCCCGGGACTCCTGGAATAATGTTAAAAGATGTGAAGGCAGGTGCTCTGTTACCAGTCTTTGGCTTCTCCTCCTAACGCACGTTTTCATGACTTTATCAATCTTCAGGGAGGCTGAGTTTCTTTGTTTTTTCAGGCGGGTCTGCATTTCTGTTTCAGGTGTGACAAGTTAATTAGCTCTGAGGATTCTGGTACTTGTATTTTTCGCACTTGATTTTGCTGGCAGGTGACTGGAAACAACTCCCTCCATAGCACAAATCTACCCCTTGATGGGGTGAGGGGGAAAGCCATTGTTGTGGCTCTCCAATGTAAGGAATGATGGCCCTGCTGCACTGCCTTGTGAGCCCGGGACTCCTGGAACAATGTTTAAAGATGTGAAGGCAGGCGCTCTGTTACCAGTCTTTAGCTTCTCCCCCTGATGCACGTTTTCATGACTTCATCAATCTTCAGGGAGGCTGAGTTTCTTTGTTTTGTCAGGCGGGTCTGCATTTCTGTTTCAGGTCTGACAAGTTAATTAGCTCTGAGGATTCTGGTACTTGTATTTTTCACACTTGATTTTGCTGGCAGGTGACTGGAAACAATTCCCTCCATAGCACAAATCTACCCCTTAATGGGGGAGGGGGAAAGCCATGGTTGTGGCTCTCCAATGTAAGGCATGATGGCCCTGCTGTACTGCCTTGTGAGCCCGGGACTCCTGGAATAATGTTTAAAGATGTGAAGGCAGGCGCTCTGTTACCAGTCTTTAGCTTCTCCCCCTGACGCACGTTTTCATGACTTCATCAATCTTCAGGGAGGCTGAGTTTCTTTGTTTTGTCAGGCGGGTCTGCATTTCTGTTTCAGGTGTGACAAGTTAATTAGCTCTGAGGATTCTGGTACTTGTATTTTTCACACTTGATTTTGCTGGCAGGTGACTGGAAACAATTCCCTCCAAAGCACAAATCTACCCCTTAATGGGGGAGGGGGAAAGCCATGGTTGTGGCTCTCCAATGTAAGGCATGATGGCCCTGCTGCACTGCCTTGTGAGCCCGGGACTCCTGGAATAATGTTTAAAGATGTGAAGGCAGGTGCTCTGTTACCAGTCTTTGGCTTCTCCTCCTAACACACGTTTTCATGACTTCATCAATCTTCAGGGAGGCTGAGTTTCTTTGTTTTTTCAGGCGGGTCTGCATTTCTGTTTCAGGTGTGACAAGTTAATTAGCTCTGAGGATTCTGGTACTTGTATTTTTTGCACTTGATTTTGCTGGCAGGTGACTGGAAACAACTCCCTCCATAGCACAAATATACCCCTTAATGGGGGAGGGGGAAAGCCATGGTTGTGGCTCTCCAATGTAAGGCATGATGGCCCTGCTGCACTGCCTTGTGAGCCCGGGACTCCTGGAATAATGTTTAAAGATGTGAAGGCAGGTGCTCTGTTACCAGTCTTTGGCTTCTCCTCCTAACGCACGTTTTCATGACTTCATCAATCTTCAGGAAGGCTGAGTTTCTTTGTTTTTTCAGGCGGGTCTGCATTTCTGTTTCAGGTGTGACAAGTTAATTAGCTCTGAGGATTCTGGTACTTGTATTTTCTGCACTTGATTTTGCTGGCAGGTGACTGGAAACAACTCCCTCCATAGCACAAATCTACCCCTTAATGGGGGAGGGGGAAAGCCATGGTTGTGGCTCTCCAATGTAAGGCATGATGGCCCTGCTGCACTGCCTTGTGAGCCCGGGACTCCTGGAATAATGTTTAAAGATGTGAAGGCAGGTGCTCTGTTACCAGTCTTTGGCTTCTACTCCTAACGCACGTTTTCATGACTTCATCAATCTTCAGGGAGGCTGAGTTTCTTTTTTTTTCAGGCGGGTCTGCATTTCGGTTTCAGGTGTGACAAGTTAATTAGCTCTGAGGATTCTGGTACTTGTATTTTTCGCACTTGATTTTGCTGGCAGGTGACTGGAAACAACTCCCTCCATAGCACAAATCTACCCCTTGATGGGGGGAGGGGGAAAGCCATGGTTGTGGCTCTCGAATGTAAGGCATGATGGCCCTGCTGCATTGCCTTGTGAGCCCGGGACTCCTGGAACAATGTTTAAAGATGTGAGGCAGGCGCTCAGTTACCAGTCTTTAGCTGCTCCCCCTAACGCACGTTTTCATGACTTCATCAATCTTCAGGGAGGCTGAGTTTCTTTGTTTTGTCAGGCGGGTCTGCATTTCTGTTTCAGGTGTGACAAGTTAATTAGCTCTGAGGATTCTGGTACTTGTATTTTTCACACTTGATTTTGCTGGCAGGTGACTGGAAACAACTCCCTCCATAGCACAAATCTACCCCTTAATGGGGAAGGGGGAAAGCCATGGTTGTGGCTCTCCAATGTAAGGCATGATGGCCCTGCTGCACTGCCTTGTGAGCCCGGGACTCCTGGAACAATGTTTAAAGATGTGAAGGCAGGCGCTCTGGTACCAGTCTTTAACTTCTCCTCCTAACGCACATTTTCATGACTTCATCAATCTTCAGGGAGGCTGAGTTTCTTTGTTTTTTCAGGCGGGTCTGCATTTCTGTTTCAGGTGTGACAAGTTAATTAGCTCTGAGGATTCTGGTACTTGTATTTTTCGCACTTGATATTGCTGGCAGGTGACTGGAAACAACTCCCTCCATAGCACAAATCTACCCCTTGATGGGAGGAGGGGGAAAGCCATTGTTGTGGCTCTCCAATGTAAGGAATGATGGCCCTGCTGCACTGCCTTGTGAACCCATGACTCCTGGAACAATGTTTAAAGATGTGAAGGCAGGCGCTCTGTTACCAGTCTTTATCTTCTCCCCCTGACGCACGTTTTCATGACTTCATCAATCTTCAGGGAGGCTGAGTTTCTTAGTTTTTTCAGGCGGGTCTGCATTTCTGTTTCAGGTGTGACAAGTTAATTAGCTCTGAGGATTCTGGTACTTGTATTTTTCGCACTTGATTTTGCTGGCAGGTGACTGGAAACAACTCCCTCCATAGCACAAATCTACCCCTTGATGGGGAGAGGGGGGAAAGCATGGTTGTGGCTCTCCAATGTAAGGCATGATGGCCCTGCTGCACTGCCTTGTGAGCCCGGGACTCCTGGAGCAAATGTTTAAAGATGTGAAGGCAGGCGCTCTGTTACCAGTCTTTAGCTTCTCCTCCTGACGCACGTTTTCATGACTTCATCAATCTTCAGGGAGGCTGAGTTTCTTTGTTTTTTCAGGCGGGTCTGCATTTCTGTTTCAGGTGTGACAAGTTAATTAGCTCTGAGGATTCTGGTACTTGTATTTTTCGCACTTGATTTTGCTGGCAGGTGACTAGAAACAACTCCCTCCATAGCACAAATCTACCCCTTGATGGGGGAGGGGGAAAGCCATGGTTGTGGCTCTCCAATATAAGGCATGATGGCCCTGCTGCACTGCCTTGTGAGCCCGGTACTCCTGGAATAATGTTTAAAGATGTGAAGGCAGGTGCTCTGTTACCAGTCTTTAGCTTCTCCTCCTAACGCACATTTTCATGACTTCATCAATCTTCAGGGAGGCTGAGTTTCTTTGTTTTTTCAGGCGGGTCTGCATTTCTGTTTCAGGTGTGACAAGTTAATTAGCTCTGAGGATTCTGGTACTTGTATTTTTCGCACTTGATTTTGCTGGCAGGTGACTGGAAACAACTCCCTCCATAGCACAAATCTACCCCTTGATGGGAGGAGGGGGAAAGCCATTGTTGTGGCTCTCCAATGTAAGGAATGATGGCCCTGCGGCACTGCCTTGTGAACCCGGGACTCCTGGAACAATGTTTAAAGATGTGAAGGCAGGCGCTCTGTTACCAGTCTTTAGCTTCTCCCCCTGATGCACGTTTTCATGACTTCATCAATCTTCAGGGAGGCTGAGTTTCTTAGTTTTTTCAGGCGGGTCTGCATTTCTGTTTCAGGTGTGACAAGTTAATTAGCTCTGAGGATTCTGGTACTTGTATTTTTCGCACTTGATTTTTCTGGCAGGTGACTGGAAACAACTCCCTCCATAGCACAAATCTACCCCTTGATGGGGAGAGGGGGAAAGCATGGTTGTGGCTCTCCAATGTAAGGCATGATGGCCCTGCTGCACTGCCTTGTGAGCCCGGGACTCCTGGAGCAAATGTTTAAAGATGTGAAGGCAGGCGCTCTGTTACCAATCTTTAGCTTCTCCTCCTAACGCACGTTTTCATGACTTCATCAATCTTCAGGGAGGCTGAGTTTCTTAGTTTTTTCAGGCGGGTCTGCATTTCTGTTTCAGGTGTGACAAGTTAATTAGCTCTGAGGATTCTGGTACTTGTATTTTTCGCACTTGATTTTGCTGGCAGGTGACTGGAAACAACTCCCTCCATAGCACAAATCTACCCCTTGATGGGGATAGGGGGAAAGCATGGTTGTGGCTCTCCAATGTAAGGCATGATGGCCCTGCTGCACTGCCTTGTGAGCCCGGGACTCCTGGAGCAAATGTTTAAAGATGTGAAGGCAGGCGCTCTGTTACCAGTCTTTAGCTTCTCCTCCTAACGCACGTTTTTATGACTTCATCAATCTTCAGGGAGACTGAGTTTCTTTGTTTTTTCAGGCGGGTCTGCATTTCTGTTTCAGGTGTGACAAGTTAATTAGCTCTGAGGATTCTGGTACTTGTATTTTTCGCACTTGATTTTGCTGGCAGGTGACTGGAAACAACTCCCTCCATAGCACAAATCTACCCCTTGATGGGGGGAGGGGGAAAGCCATGGTTGTGGCTCTCCAATGTAAGGCATGATGGCCCTGCTGCACTGCCTTTTGAGCCCGGGACTCCTGGAATAATGTTTAAAGATGTGAAGGCAGGCTCTCTATTAACAGTCTTTAGCTTCTTCTCCTACCGCACGTTTTCATGACTTCATCAATCTTCAGGGAGGCTGAGTTTCTTTGTTTTTTCAGGCGGGTCTGCATTTCTGTTTCAGGTGTGACAAGTTAATTAGCTCTGAGGATTCTGGTACTTGTATTTTTTGCACTTGATTTTGCTGGCAGGTGACTGGAAACAACTCCCTCCATAGCACAAATCTACCCCTTGATGGGGGGAGGGGGAAAGCCATGATTGTGGCTCTCCAATGTAAGGCATGATGGCCCTGCTGCACTGCCTTGTGAGCCTGGGACTCCTGGAACAATGTTTAAAGATGTGAAGGCAGGCGCTCTGTTACCAAGCTTTAGCTTCTCCTCCTAACGCACGTTTTCATGACTTCATCAATCTTCAGGGAGGTTGAGTTTCTTCGTTTTTTCAGGCGGGTCTGCATTTCTGTTTCAGGTGTGACAAGTTAATTAGCTCTGAGGATTCTGGTACTTGTATTTTTCGCACTTGATTTTGCTGGCAGGTGACTGGAAACAACTCCCTCCATAGCACAAATCTACCCCTTGATGGGAGGAGGGGGAAAGCCATTGTTGTGGCTCTCCAATGTAAGGAATGATGGCCCTGCTGCACTGCCTTGTGAGCCCGGGACTCCTGGAACAATGTTTAAAGATGTGAAGGCAGGCGCTCTGTTACCAGTCTTTAGCTTCTCCCCCTGATGCACGTTTTCATGACTTCATCAATCTTCAGGGAGGCTGAGTTTCTTTGTTTTGTCAGGCGGGTCTGCATTTCTGTTTCAGGTCTGACAAGTTATTTAGCTCTGAGGATTCTGGTACTTGTATTTTTCACACTTGATTTTGCTGGCAGGTGACTGGAAACAATTCCCTCCATAGCACAAATCTACCCCTTAATGGGGGAGGGGGAAAGCCATGGTTGTGGCTCTCCAATGTAAGGCATGATGGCCCTGCTGTACTGCCTTGTGAGCCCGGGACTCCTGGAATAATGTTTAAAGATGTGAAGGCAGGCGCTCTGTTACCAGTCTTTAACTTCTCCCCCTGACGCACGTTTTCATGACTTCATCAATCTTCAGGGAGGCTGAGTTTCTTTGTTTTGTCAGGCGGGTCTGCATTTCTGTTTCAGGTGTGACAAGTTAATTAGCTCTGAGAATTCTGGTACTTGTTTTTTTCACACTTGATTTTGCTGGCAGGTGACTGGAAACAATTCCCTCCATAGCACAAATCTACCCCTTGATGGGGGGAGGGGGAAAGCCATGGTTGTGGCTCTCCAATGTAAGGCATGATGGCCATGCTGCATTGCCTTGTGAGCCCGGGACTCCTGGAACAATGTTTAAAGATGTGAGGCAGGCGCTCAGTTACCAGTCTTTAGCTGCTCCCCCTAACGCACGTTTTCATGACTTCATCAATCTTCAGGGAGGCTGAGTTTCTTTGTTTTGTCAGGCGGGTCTGCATTTCTGTTTCAGGTGTGACAAGTTAATTAGCTCTGAGGATTCTGGTACTTGTATTTTTCACACTTGATTTTGCTGGCAGGTGACTGGAAACAACTCCCTCCATAGCACAAATGTACCCCTTAATGGGGAAGGGGGAAAGCCATGGTTGTGGCTCTCCAATGTAAGGCATGATGGCCCTGCTGCACTGCCTTGTGAGCCCGGGACTCCTGGAACAATGTTTAAAGATGTGAAGGCAGGCGCTCTGGTACCAGTCTTTAACTTCTCCTCCTAACGCACATTTTCATGACTTCATCAATCTTCAGGGAGGCTGAGTTTCTTTGTTTTTTCACGCGGGTCTGCATTTCTGTTTCAGGTGTGACAAGTTAATTAGCTCTGAGGATTCTGGTACTTGTATTTTTCGCACTTGATATTGCTGGCAGGTGACTGGAAACAACTCCCTCCATAGCACAAATCTACCCCTTGATGGGAGGAGGGGGAAAGCCATTGTTGTGGCTCTCCAATGTAAGGAATGATGGCCCTGCTGCACTGCCTTGTGAACCCATGACTCCTGGAACAATGTTTAAAGATGTGAAGGCAGGCGCTCTGTTACCAGTCTTTATCTTCTCCCCCTGACGCACGTTTTCATGACTTCATCAATCTTCAGGGAGGCTGAGTTTCTTAGTTTTTTCAGGCGGGTCTGCATTTCTGTTTCAGGTGTGACAAGTTAATTAGCTCTGAGGATTCTGGTACTTGTATTTTTCGCACTTGATTTTGCTGGCAGGTGACTGGAAACAACTCCCTCCATAGCACAAATCTACCCCTTGATGGGGAGAGGGGGGAAAGCATGGTTGTGGCTCTCCAATGTAAGGCATGATGGCCCTGCTGCACTGCCTTGTGAGCCCGGGACTCCTGGAGCAAATGTTTAAAGATGTGAAGGCAGGCGCTCTGTTACCAGTCTTTAGCTTCTCCTCCTGACGCACGTTTTCATGACTTCATCAATCTTCAGGGAGGCTGAGTTTCTTTGTTTTTTCAGGCGGGTCTGCATTTCTGTTTCAGGTGTGACAAGTTAATTAGCTCTGAGGATTCTGGTACTTGTATTTTTCGCACTTGATTTTGCTGGCAGGTGACTAGAAACAACTCCCTCCATAGCACAAATCTACCCCTTGATGGGGGAGGGGGAAAGCCATGGTTGTGGCTCTCCAATATAAGGCATGATGGCCCTGCTGCACTGCCTTGTGAGCCCGGTACTCCTGGAATAATGTTTAAAGATGTGAAGGCAGGTGCTCTGTTACCAGTCTTTAGCTTCTCCTCCTAACGCACATTTTCATGACTTCATCAATCTTCAGGGAGGCTGAGTTTCTTTGTTTTTTCAGGCGGGTCTGCATTTCTGTTTCAGGTGTGACAAGTTAATTAGCTCTGAGGATTCTGGTACTTGTATTTTTCGCACTTGATTTTGCTGGCAGGTGACTGGAAACAACTCCCTCCATAGCACAAATCTACCCCTTGATGGGAGGAGGGGGAAAGCCATTGTTGTGGCTCTCCAATGTAAGGAATGATGGCCCTGCGGCACTGCCTTGTGAACCCGGGACTCCTGGAACAATGTTTAAAGATGTGAAGGCAGGCGCTCTGTTACCAGTCTTTAGCTTCTCCCCCTGACGCACGTTTTCATGACTTCATCAATCTTCAGGGAGGCTGAGTTTCTTAGTTTTTTCAGGCGGGTCTGCATTTCTGTTTCAGGTGTGACAAGTTAATTAGCTCTGAGGATTCTGGTACTTGTATTTTTCGCACTTGATTTTTCTGGCAGGTGACTGGAAACAACTCCCTCCATAGCACAAATCTACCCCTTGATGGGGAGAGGGGGAAAGCATGGTTGTGGCTCTCCAATGTAAGGCATGATGGCCCTGCTGCACTGCCTTGTGAGCCCGGGACTCCTGGAGCAAATGTTTAAAGATGTGAAGGCAGGCGCTCTGTTACCAATCTTTAGCTTCTCCTCCTAATGCACGTTTTCATGACTTCATCAATCTTCAGGGAGGCTGAGTTTCTTAGTTTTTTCAGGCGGGTCTGCATTTCTGTTTCAGGTGTGACAAGTTAATTAGCTCTGAGGATTCTGGTACTTGTATTTTTCGCACTTGATTTTGCTGGCAGGTGACCGGAAACAACTCCCTCCATAGCACAAATCTACCCCTTGATGGGGGAAGGGGGAAAGCCATGGTTGTGGCTCTCCAATGTAAGGCATGATGGCCCTGCTGCACTGCCTTGTGAGCCCGGGACTCCTGGAATAATGTTTAAAGATGTGAAGGCAGGCTCTCTGTTACCAGTCTTTAGCTTCTCCTCCTAACGCACGTTTTCATGACTTCATCAATCTTCAGGGAGGCTGAGTTTCTTAGTTTTTTCAGGCGGGTCTGCATTTCTGTTTCAGGTGTGACAAGTTAATTACCTCTGAGGATTCTGGTACTTGTATTTTTCGCACTTGATTTTGCTGGCAGGTGACTGGAAACAACTCCCTCCATAGCACAAATCTACCCCTTGATGGGGATAGGGGGAAAGCATGGTTGTGGCTCTCCAATGTAAGGCATGATGGCCCTGCTGCACTGCCTTGTGAGCCCGGGACTCCTGGAGCAAATGTTTAAAGATGTGAAGGCAGGCGCTCTGTTACCAGTCTTTAGCTTCTCCTCCTAACGCACGTTTTTATGACTTCATCAATCTTCAGGGAGACTGAGTTTCTTTGTTTTTTCAGGCGGGTCTGCATTTCTGTTTCAGGTGTGACAAGTTAATTAGCTCTGAGGATTCTGGTACTTGTATTTTTCGCACTTGATTTTGCTGGCAGGTGACTGGAAACAACTCCCTCCATAGCACAAATCTACCCCTTGATGGGGGGAGGGGGAAAGCCATGGTTGTGGCTCTCCAATGTAAGGCATGATGGCCCTGCTGCACTGCCTTTTGAGCCCGGGACTCCTGGAATAATGTTTAAAGATGTGAAGGCAGGCTCTCTATTAACAGTCTTTAGCTTCTTCTCCTACCGCACGTTTTCATGACTTCATCAATCTTCAGGGAGGCTGAGTTTCTTTGTTTTTTCAGGCGGGTCTGCATTTCTGTTTCAGGTGTGACAAGTTAATTAGCTCTGAGGATTCTGGTACTTGTATTTTTTGCACTTGATTTTGCTGGCAGGTGACTGGAAACAACTCCCTCCATAGCACAAATCTACCCCTTGATGGGGGGAGGGGGAAAGCCATGATTGTGGCTCTCCAATGTAAGGCATGATGGCCCTGCTGCACTGCCTTGTGAGCCTGGGACTCCTGGAACAATGTTTAAAGATGTGAAGGCAGGCGCTCTGTTACCAAGCTTTAGCTTCTCCTCCTAACGCACGTTTTCATGACTTCATCAATCTTCAGGGAGGTTGAGTTTCTTCGTTTTTTCAGGCGGGTCTGCATTTCTGTTTCAGGTGTGACAAGTTAATTAGCTCTGAGGATTCTGGTACTTGTATTTTTCGCACTTGATTTTGCTGTCAGGTGACTGGAAACAACTCCCTCCATAGCACAAATCTACCCCTTGATGGGAGGAGGGGGAAAGCCATTGTTGTGGCTCTCCAATGTAAGGAATGATGGCCCTGCTGCACTGCCTTGTGAGCCCGGGACTCCTGGAACAATGTTTAAAGATGTGAAGGCAAGCGCTCTGTTACCAGTCTTTAGCTTCTCCCCCTGATGCACGTTTTCATGACTTCATCAATCTTCAGGGAGGCTGAGTTTCTTTGTTTTGTCAGGCGGGTCTGCATTTCTGTTTCAGGTCTGACAAGTTATTTAGCTCTGAGGATTCTGGTACTTGTATTTTTCACACTTGATTTTGCTGGCAGGTGACTGGAAACAATTCCCTCCATAGCACAAATCTACCCCTTAATGGGGGAGGGGGAAAGCCATGGTTGTGGCTCTCCAATGTAAGGCATGATGGCCCTGCTGTACTGCCTTGTGAGCCCGGGACTCCTGGAATAATGTTTAAAGATGTGAAGGCAGGCGCTCTGTTACCAGTCTTTAACTTCTCCCCCTGACGCACGTTTTCATGACTTCATCAATCTTCAGGGAGGCTGAGTTTCTTTGTTTTGTCAGGCGGGTCTGCATTTCTGTTTCAGGTGTGACAAGTTAATTAGCTCTGAGGATTCTGGTACTTGTTTTTTTCACACTTGATTTTGCTGGCAGGTGACTGGAAACAATTCCCTCCATAGCACAAATCTACCCCTTAATGGGGGAGGGGGAAAGCCATGGTTGTGGCTCTCCAATGTAAGGCATGATGGCCCTGCTGCACTGCCTTGTGAGCCCGGGACTCCTGGAATAATGTTTAAAGATGTGAAGGCAGGTGCTCTGTTACCAGTCTTTGGCTTCTCCTCCTAACACACGTTTTCATGACTTCATCAATCTTCAGGGAGGCTGAGTTTCTTTGTTTTTTCAGGCGGGTCTGCATTTCTGTTTCAGGTGTGACAAGTTAATTAGCTCTGAGGATTCTGGTACTTGTATTTTTTGCACTTGATTTTGCTGGCAGGTGACTGGAAACAATTCCCTCCATAGCACAAATATACCCCTTAATGGGGGAGGGGGAAAGCCATGGTTGTGGCTCTCCAATGTAAGGCATGATGGCCCTGCTGCACTGCCTTGTGAGCCCGGGACTCCTGGAATAATGTTTAAAGATGTGAAGGCAGGTGCTCTGTTACCAGTCTTTGGCTTCTCCTCCTAACGCACGTTTTCATGACTTCATCAATCTTCAGGGAGGCTGAGTTTCTTTGTTTTTTCAAGCGGGTCTGCATTTCTGTTTCAGGTGTGACAAGTTAATTAGCTCTGAGGATTCTGGTACTTGTATTTTCTGCACTTGATTTTGCTGGCAGGTGACTGGAAACAACTCCCTCCATAGCACAAATCTACCCCTTAATGGGGGAGGGGGAAAGCCATGGTTGTGGCTCTCCAATGTAAGGCATGATGGCCCTGCTGCACTGCCTTGTGAGCCCGGGACTCCTGGAATAATGTTAAAAGATGTGAAGGCAGGTGCTCTGTTACCAGTCTTTGGCTTCTCCTCCTAACGCACGTTTTCATGACTTTATCAATCTTCAGGGAGGCTGAGTTTCTTTGTTTTTTCAGGCGGGTCTGCATTTCTGTTTCAGGTGTGACAAGTTAATTAGCTCTGAGGATTCTGGTACTTGTATTTTTCGCACTTGATTTTGCTGGCAGGTGACTGGAAACAACTCCCTCCATAGCACAAATCTACCCCTTGATGGGGTGAGGGGGAAAGCCATTGTTGTGGCTCTCCAATGTAAGGAATGATGGCCCTGCTGCACTGCCTTGTGAGCCCGGGACTCCTGGAACAATGTTTAAAGATGTGAAGGCAGGCGCTCTGTTACCAGTCTTTAGCTTCTCCCCCTGATGCACGTTTTCATGACTTCATCAATCTTCAGGGAGGCTGAGTTTCTTTGTTTTGTCAGGCGGGTCTGCATTTCTGTTTCAGGTCTGACAAGTTAATTAGCTCTGAGGATTCTGGTACTTGTATTTTTCACACTTGATTTTGCTGGCAGGTGACTGGAAACAATTCCCTCCATAGCACAAATCTACCCCTTAATGGGGGAGGGGGAAAGCCATGGTTGTGGCTCTCCAATGTAAGGCATGATGGCCCTGCTGTACTGCCTTGTGAGCCCGGGACTCCTGGAATAATGTTTAAAGATGTGAAGGCAGGCGCTCTGTTACCAGTCTTTAGCTTCTCCCCCTGACGCACGTTTTCATGACTTCATCAATCTTCAGGGAGGCTGAGTTTCTTTGTTTTGTCAGGCGGGTCTGCATTTCTGTTTCAGGTGTGACAAGTTAATTAGCTCTGAGGATTCTGGTACTTGTATTTTTCACACTTGATTTTGCTGGCAGGTGACTGGAAACAATTCCCTCCATAGCACAAATCTACCCCTTAATGGGGGAGGGGTAAAGCCATGGTTGTGGCTCTCCAATGTAAGGCATGATGGCCCTGCTGCACTGCCTTGTGAGCCCGGGACTCCTGGAATAATGTTTAAAGATGTGAAGGCAGGTGCTCTGTTACCAGTCTTTGGCTTCTCCTCCTAACACACGTTTTCATGACTTCATCAATCTTCAGGGAGGCTGAGTTTCTTTGTTTTTTCAGGCGGGTCTGCATTTCTGTTTCAGGTGTGACAAGTTAATTAGCTCTGAGGATTCTGGTACTTGTATTTTTTGCACTTGATTTTGCTGGCAGGTGACTGGAAACAACTCCCTCCATAGCACAAATATACCCCTTAATGGGGGAGGGGGAAAGCCATGGTTGTGGCTCTCCAATGTAAGGCATGATGGCCCTGCTGCACTGCCTTGTGAGCCCGGGACTCCTGGAATAATGTTTAAAGATGTGAAGGCAGGCGCTCTGTTACCAGTCTTTGGCTTCTCCTCCTAACGCACGTTTTCATGACTTCATCAATCTTCAGGGAGGCTGAGTTTCTTTGTTTTTTCACGCGGGTCTGCATTTCTGTTTCAGGTGTGACAAGTTAATTAGCTCTGAGGATTCTGGTACTTGTATTTTTCGCACTTGATATTGCTGGCAGGTGACTGGAAACAACTCCCTCCATAGCACAAATCTACCCCTTGATGGGAGGAGGGGGAAAGCCATTGTTGTGGCTCTCCAATGTAAGGAATGATGGCCCTGCTGCACTGCCTTGTGAACCCATGACACCTGGAACAATGTTTAAAGATGTGAAGGCAGGCGCTCTGTTACCAGTCTTTATCTTCTCCCCCTGACGCACGTTTTCATGACTTCATCAATCTTCAGGGAGGCTGAGTTTCTTAGTTTTTTCAGGCGGGTCTGCATTTCTGTTTCAGGTGTGACAAGTTAATTAGCTCTGAGGATTCTGGTACTTGTATTTTTCGCACTTGATTTTGCTGGCAGGTGACTGGAAACAACTCCCTCCATAGCACAAATCTACCCCTTGATGGGGAGAGGGGGGAAAGCATGGTTGTGGCTCTCCAATGTAAGGCATGATGGCCCTGCTGCACTGCCTTGTGAGCCCGGGACTCCTGGAGCAAATGTTTAAAGATGTGAAGGCAGGCGCTCTGTTACCAGTCTTTAGCTTCTCCTCCTGACGCACGTTTTCATGACTTCATCAATCTTCAGGGAGGCTGAGTTAATTTGTTTTTTCAGGCGGGTCTGCATTTCTGTTTCAGGTGTGACAAGTTAATTAGCTCTGAGGATTCTGGTACTTGTATTTTTCGCACTTGATTTTGCTGGCAGGTGACTGGAAACAACTCCCTCCATAGCACAAATCTACCCCTTGATGGGGGGAGGGGGAAAGCCATGGTTGTGGCTCTCCAATATAAGGCATGATGGCCCTGCTGCACTGCCTTGTGAGCCCGGTACTCCTGGAATAATGTTTAAAGCTGTGAAGGCAGGCTCTCTGTTACCAGTCTTTAGCTTCTCCTCCTAACGCACGTTTTCATGACTTCATCAATCTTCAGGGAGGCTGAGTTTCTTTGTTTTTTCAGGCGGGTCTGCATTTCTGTTTCAGGTGTGACAAGTTAATTAGCTCTGAGGATTCTGGTACTTGTATTTTTCGCACTTGATTTTGCTGGCAGGTGACTGGAAACAACTCCCTCCATAGCACAAATCTACCCCTTGATGGGAGGAGGGGGAAAGCCATTGTTGTGGCTCTCCAGTGTAAGGAATGATGGCCCTGCGGCACTGCCTTGTGAACCCGGGACTCCTGGAACAATGTTTAAAGATGTGAAGGCAGGCGCTCTGTTACCAGTCTTTAGCTTCTCCCCCTGACGCACGTTTTCATGACTTCATCAATCTTCAGGGAGGCTGAGTTTCTTAGTTTTTTCAGGCGGGTCTGCATTTCTGTTTCATGTGTGACAAGTTAATTAGCTCTGAGGATTCTGGTACTTGTATTTTTCGCACTTGATTTTTCTGGCAGGTGACTGGAAACAACTCCCTCCATAGCACAAATCTACCCCTTGATGGGGAGAGGGGGAAAGCATGGTTGTGGCTCTCCAATGTAAGGCATGATGGCCCTGCTGCACTGCCTTGTGAGCCCGGGACTCCTGGAGCAAATGTTTAAAGATGTGAAGGCAGGCGCTCTGTTACCAATCTTTAGCTTCTCCTCCTAACGCACATTTTCATGACTTCATCAATCTTCAGGGAGGCTGAGTTTCTTTGTTTTTTCAGGCGGGTCTGCATTTCTGTTTCAGGTGTGACAAGTTAATTAGCTCTGAGGATTCTGGTCCTTGTATTTTTCGCACTTGATTTTGCTGGCAGGTGACCGGAAACAACTCCCTCCATAGCACAAATCTACCCCTTGATGGGGGCAGGGGGAAAGCCATGGTTGTGGCTCTCCAATGTAAGGCATGATGGCCCCGCTGCACTGCCTTGTGAGCCCGGGACTCCTGGAATAATGTTTAAAGATGTGAAGGCAGGCTCTCTGTTACCAGTCTTTAGCTTCTCCTCCTAACGCACGTTTTCATGACTTCATCAATCTTCAGGGAGGCTGAGTTTCTTAGTTTTTTCAGGCGGGTCTGCATTTCTGTTTCAGGTGTGACAAGTTAATTAGCTCTGAGGATTCTGGTACTTGTATTTTTCGCACTTGATTTTGCTGGCAGGTGACTGGAAACAACTCCCTCCATAGCACAAATCTACCCCTTGATGGGGAGAGGGGGAAAGCATGGTTGTGGCTCTCCAATGTAAGGCATGATGGCCCTGCTGCACTGCCTTGTGAGCCCGGGACTCCTGGAGCAAATGTTTAAAGATGTGAAGGCAGGCGCTCTGTTACCAGTCTTTAGCTTCTCCTCCTAACGCACGTTTTTATGACTTCATCAATCTTCAGGGAGACTGAGTTTCTTTGTTTTTTCAGGCGGGTCTGCATTTCTGTTTCAGGTGTGACAAGTTAATTAGCTCTGAGGATTCTGGTACTTGTATTTTTCGCACTTGATTTTGCTGGCAGGTGACTGGAAACAACTCCCTCCATAGCACAAATCTACCCCTTGATGGGGGGAGGGGGAAAGCCATGGTTGTGGCTCTCCAATGTAAGGCATGATGGCCCTGCTGCACTGCCTTTTGAGCCCGGGACTCCTGGAATAATGTTTAAAGATGTGAAGGCAGGCTCTCTGTTAACAGTCTTTAGCTACTTCTCCTACCGCACGTTTTCATGACTTCATCAATCTTCAGGGAGGCTGAGTTTCTTTGTTTTTTCAGGCGGGTCTGCATTTCTGTTTCAGGTGTGACAAGTTAATTAGCTCTGAGGATTCTGGTACTTGTATTTTTTGCACTTGATTTTGCTGGCAGGTGACTGGAAACAACTCCCTCCATAGCACAAATCTACCCCTTGATGGGGGGAGGGGGAAAGCCATGATTGTGGCTCTCCAATGTAAGGCATGATGGCCCTGCTGCACTGCCTTGTGAGCCTGGGACTCCTGGAACAATGTTTAAAGATGTGAAGGCAGGCGCTCTGTTACCAAGCTTTAGCTTCTCCTCCTAACGCACGTTTTCATGACTTCATCAATCTTCAGGGAGGTTGAGTTTCTTCGTTTTTTCAGGCGGGTCTGCATTTCTGTTTCAGGTGTGACAAGTTAATTAGCTCTGAGGATTCTGGTACTTGTATTTTTCACACTTGATTTTGCTGGCAGGTGACTGGAAACAACTCCCTCCATAGCACAAATCTACCCCTTGATGGGGGGAGGGGGAAAGCCATGGTTGTGGCTCTCCAGTGTAAGGCATGATGGCCCTGCTGCACTGCCTTGTGAGCCCAGGACTCCTGGAACAATGTTTAAAGATGTGAAGGCAGGCTCTCTGTTACCAGTCTTTAGCTTCTCCTCCTAACGCACGTTTTCATGACTTCATCAATCTTCAGGGAGGCTGAGTTTCTTTGTTTTTTCAGGCGGGTCTGCATTTCTATTTCAGGTGTGACAAGTTAATTAGCTCTGAGGATTCTGGTACTTGTATTTTTCACACTTGATTTTGCTGGCAAGTGACTGGAAACAGCTCCCTCCATAGCACAAATCTACCCCTGGATGGGGGGAGGGGGAAAATTAATCCTGGCATTTGTTGACTTTTCAAAGGCTTTCGGCAGTATTGATCAAAACCGTCTGTGGAAAAAGCTAGTGGATAAAGAGTGTCCAACAGGAAGGGGGGACAAACAAGGCTGCTCTTTGGCTCCTGCCTTATACATCGCAGATCTGTGAAACTTTATGAATCAAATCAGAGGCTTCCCCCAAAACTGGGCAAAATGAAGATCACTCACCTACTTTATGCTGATGATCAAGTCCTATTGGACTAAGCAGAAGTAGGCCTACAACGTCAATTGGACAGTTTACAGGAATACGCAACAGAGAATAAATTGGAAATGAATACAGGAAAAACAAAGATTTTTATCCTAAAAAAGGGTCAGGAACTAAGGAAAAAGAAATTCAAATGGTATCTCAATCGCTTAGGAATAATAAAAGTTCCATCTTTCAAATATGTAGGGATACTTTTTCGAAGAGAATAATGGAGACTTACATGGGGGGTTCTTTAAGAAAGAAAGCCATCACCCTTGATCGTCAATCCATCATTCTAACAAGGAATTATTGTAGATACTCTCTGATCCCCATAATTGAGTTCTACAAAGCCAAGGTGATACCTATGTTTACCTATGGTGCGAATGTCCTAATAGATCTGCCAATTAAGATATGGCCACTTCTGGAAGGCCTCTATTCAAAGAAGACACTGTCAGGGTAATTCATAGAATTTCGCAGAAAAGTGGCGCACGCGGCTGGCGCACAGTGTGCGCATGCGAATGTCTGCGCCAGCCGCGTGCGCTAAAATCGATTTCCGCGCTCAGCGTATTCATGGATTTTCGCCTCCAAAACCAGCCATGGCGCAGAGTGGCGCAGCGACCCTGCAGCAGCGCCAGTTATGCCCCCAAGAACGCCCCTAGCACAAGGAAAAGCCATCAAAATCTCCAATCCAGCGCAAAGGGCTGCGCTAACCCTGGACCAGTTTACAGGGCTGCCAAACAGGAAACGCCAAGCAGGGAATGTGTATTACTGGGGTTCGTGTGAAGTTTCACACGCGAAAGGGCCTGTGCAAGTGGGGTATGTGTATAACTGGGGTTCGCGGGATTTTTCACATGCGATTTCAGTAGGGTACGTGTATAACTGGGGTTCGTGGGAAGTTTTGCACGTGAAAGGGCCTGTGCGAGTGGGGTACGTGTATAACTGGGGTTCGCGGGAAGTTTCACACGCAATTTCAGCAGGGTACGTGTATTACGGGGGTTCGCGTGAAGTTTCACACTCGAAAGGGGCTGTGCGAGTGGGGTACGTGTATAACTGGGGTTCGCGTGAAGTTTCGCACGCGAAAGGGCCTGTGAGAGTGGGGTACGTGTATAACTGGGGTTCGCAGGAATTTTCACATGCGATTTCAGCAGGGTACGTGTATTTCGGGGGTTTGTGTGAAGTTTCACACGCGAAAGGGCCTATGCGAGTGGGGTACATCTATAACTGGGGTTCACGGGAAGTTTTACACGCGATTTCAGCAGGGTACGTGTATTACGGGGGTTCGCGGGAAGTTTCACATGTGAAAGGGCCTGTGCGAGTGGGGCACGTGTATAACTGGGGTTTGCGGGAAGTTTCACACGCGAAAGGGCCTGTGCGAATGGAGTACGTGTATAACTGGGGTTTGCGGGAAGTTTCACACGCGATTTCAGCAGGGTACGTGTATTACAGGGGTCCGCGGGAAGTTTCACACGCAAAAGGGCCTGTGCGAGTGGGGTACGTGTGTAACTGGGGTTTGCAGGAAGTTTCACACGCGATTTCAGCACGGTACGTGTATTTCGGGGTTTCGTGTGAAGTTTCACACGCGAAAGGGCCTGTGCGAGTGAGGTACGTGTATAACTGGGGTTCGCGGGAAGTTTCACACGCTATTTCAGTAGGGTACGTGTATTTCAGAGGTTTGCGTGAAGTTTCACACGCGAAAGGGCCTGTGCGAGTGGGGTAAGTGTATAACTGGGGTTCGCGGGAAGTTTCACACGCAATTTCAGCAGGGTACGTGTATAACTGGGGTTCGCGGGAAGTTTCCCAAGCGAAAGGGCCTGTGCGAGTGGGGTACATGTCTAACTGGGGTTCGTGGGAAGTTTCACACGCGATTTCAGCAGGGTACGTGTATTACGGGGGTTCGCGGGAAGTTTCACACACGAAAGGGCCTGTACGAGTGGGGTACGTGTATAACTGGGGTTTGCGGGAAGTTTCACACGCGAAAGGGCCTGTGCGAGTGGGGTACGTGTATAACTGGGTTTCGCAGGAATTTTCACACGCGATTTCAGCAGGGTAAGTGTATTACGGGGGTTCGCAGGAAGTTTCACACGCGAAAGGGCCTGTGCGAGTGCGGTACGTGTATAACTGGAGTTCGCAGGAAGTTTCACACACAATTTCAGCAGGGTACGTGTATTACGGGGGTTCGCGTGAAGTTTCACACGCGAAAGGGCCTGTGCGAGTGGGGTACGTGTATAACTGGGGTTCGCGGGAAGTTTCACACGCTATTTCAGCAGGGTACGTGTATTTCGGGGGTTCGCGTGAAGTTTCAAATGTGAAAGGGCCTGTGCGAGTGGGGTACGTGTATAACTGGGGTTCGCGGGAAGTTTCACACGCGATTTCAGCAGGGTACGTGTATTTCGGGGGTTCGCGGGAAGTTTCACAAGCGATTTTGCTGTCAGAGCGGGGTACGTGAATTTCAGGGGTGCGCAGTGAGTCCTACACGTGAATTGGCAGTGTGGGTCCTCCCAGGTGTTCCCTCTACACCCCCCACGGCACCTGCAGGCAGCCCACACCACAGGGGACTACCCCCACCCCTGGTCATGTCCCGCAGGCAGCCCATCCACCATGGGCATGCCCCCCAGCCAAGCCACATGGCAGCTTGCACCCCCACCCCCCAGCAGTTAGGGGCACCTGCCAGCAGGCCCCCACACATGTCCCCCTGCACCCCCACCCCCCAGCAGTGCAGGGCACCTGCCAGCAGGCCCCCACTCATGTCTCACTCATGTCCCCCAGCACCCCCAACCCCCAGCAGTGCAGGGCACCTGCCAGCAGGCCCCCACTCATGTCCCACACATGTCCCGTTGCACCCCCAACCGCCAGCAGCGAGGGGCACCTGCCAGCAGGCCCCCACACATGTCCCCCTGCCTCCCACCCCCCAGCAGTCAGGGGCACCTGCCAGCAGGCCCCCACACATGTCCCCCTGCACCCCCACCCCCCAGAAGTCAGGGGCACCTGCCAGCAGGCCCCCACACATGTCCCCCTGCACCCCTAACCCCCAGCAGTCAGGGGCACCTACCAGCAGGCCCCCACACATGTCCCCCTGCACCCCCAGCCTCCAGCAGTCAGGGGTACCTGCCAGCAAGCCCCCACTCATGTCCCACACATGTCCCCTTGCACCCCCAACCCCCAGCAGTCAGGGGCACCTGTCAGCAGGCCCCCACTCATGTCCCACACATGTCCCCTTGCACCCCCAACCCCCAGCAGTCAGGGGCACCTGCCAGCAGGCCTCCATTCATGTCCCACACATGTCCCCTTGCACCCCCAACCCCCAGCAGTGAGGGGCACCTGCCAGAAGGCCCCCACACATGTCCCCCTGAACCCCCACTCCCATCAGTGCAGGGCACCTTCCGGCAGGCCCCCACTCATGTCCCACTCATGTCCCCCAGCACCCCCAGCAGTGCAGGGCACCTGCCAGCAGGCCCCCACTCATGTCCCACACATGTCCCCTTGCACCCCCAACCCCCAGCAGTCAGGGGCACCTGCCAGCAGGCCCCCCGCACATGCCCCCCAACAGGTCATCACACTCCAGACCCATGCCCCTCATGGCCACCCAAATCCCACCCCAGTCCAAACACCCCACATTGAACTCCCAAAGTCATGATAGAAAATGCATAACCAGCATGGCCATGAATCAATGTCCCTCAGCCCCACGCAATGGTGACACATGACTGTGAAAAGATCAACATTGTGACATGCACAAAACAAATGATATAAGACCACATCAGTAAAGTATATAATAAATGTGTATTCAATAATTAACCAAATGAATAAAACAAAATCACACAATAATGGAAATAATGAAGAAAAAGCTGCATGTCCAAAATATTCAAAAAAAATGTGTGAAAGCAGAATCCAAATCAATCCAAAAGAAAATGGGTCCAAAGAGTCTGTCCGTCCAACCAAATCCAAAGTGTAAAAATAAGACACATCCATTGATCCATGGTAAAAAAGAAACTTAAATGAAGTGAAATCCAGTGTTGAACTATATACAAAGTACAAATCTAGGGTCCATGAGCCCAACCATTGAAAGGAAACCTACAAAAACCCTACCTAATGAACAACTATATACAAAAAGGTGGGGCATTGTCCAAGCACCCCAAATGAAATGAAAAACAAAAGGAAACCTAATGCTAATTAACTATATACAATGGCAGCGGGCTAGTCCGACGGCTCACTTTGTGATTTCCCGGCCAGGGCATCATCGAACTCCTGCTCGATGTCCCGGAGGTGGTCCTCTTCCATGGCCCCGATGGTTCCCAGGGACGATGACATCCGGACTTCCATGTCCCTGCGAATTGCCTCGAGGCACTCCGCCTGCCTCAGAGCCCTTTGCATGGAGTTCTCCGCCCTGACCATCGTGAGCCGTGCCTCTTCCGCCCCCTGCTGCTCCGCATCTATAGCATGGCCTAACCGCTGCCACATGGAAGACACTTCCCGTCCTGGGTCCTCCTGCCCTCCGGCCGATGCCTGCCCCTCCGATGTCGAAGGCCCCGAGCCATCATGGTTCCCACCTTGTTGCTGCTGCTGCTTTGCCTGTGCCCGTGCCCTGGCTCCTTCTGCCTGCACATCCTCCTCCGGCTGGGGTGCAGTTGTTGAGGTGACCACCCCTGCTGGACGTCCGACTCCCGACTGTGGGAGGGATGTGTCCTCCACCAGCCTGGCCGCACGGTCAGAGGCAGCTCCACAGGGTACCCAGGTGATACATGGGTGGGAAGATGGCACGGAGGACGACTGGCGCATAGGGGGTTCAGGTGAGAAGGGGGTCGAAGCAAGGTTCAGCAAACGGAGGAATCCAGCCTGGGTGACCTGTCCCAGTAAGCTGACGTGGTCAATGAGCCACTCGAGATGACGTGCAGTCTCCCCATGAAAAGACTGCAGGTCACCTCGCATGGCCCGTTGACGCAACGCCACCCCACCCAGGACAGGCTCAACCCGGTCCCGGATAGCCACGTCCGCAGGGAGAGGAAGGCCAGTTGTTGTAAGCAGATCCCCTCCCTGAAAACGGGTCTGGACGTAGGCATCCCTGCTGGTGCGGGATGATGCAGTCACAGGATCGGGGACAGGATTACACACAGGCACCTCCGCGGCGGCCTGTGCTGCCTCCTGTCCCTGCCCCTGCACTGCACCACTGGCACCAGTGGAATCCCCACCTCCAGACCCTGTCTCTGTCCCTTGCGCGGCATCCTCCTCCACCAAACCCCCACCAACCTGGATGACTCCGTGCCATCTTCCTTTGTCGGACCCTGTGGGGTCTCAGCTGCCCCTTCTGCTGCCGGGGAGTCCAACTCCGACCTCTGCCTCTTGGACCTACCCTCGGCAGCTGCAGCCTGGGAAGCGGCACCAGACTCCTCACTCCCTGACAAGATCACAACCTGGGAGGGGAGCCGGGCCTTGCGTCTCCGGCTGGTGGTGTGATCCCCACCGCTGTGCTCCACAGCACCCTCCCCGCCCTCTTCATCAGTTGATGCCGCAGACAGGGAGAGATAGGAGACAGGCATCAGGACACTGTACAATGGACTGATACACACATGCCAGTTGCACATGAGTGGCAGTGTCAAACTTCAGACATGGCATCACAATCCCCAACACACATGGCATGTCAACTCACACACATGAGCAATTCCACAGCCATATGGCAACAGCCAGCACCATCCATACACATACAACAGCATGAGCAGCCAAAGGTGAGCCAGACATCACATGAAACACAGGGAGTGCACTAGACATGCACACACACCACCACACTTACATGCATGTGTACACCTCCACCAACTGTCGCAGTGATGAGATCGGCATCCATGTCACATCTGGCAATCAGTCTTCTACATATCAGTGTCCCAAGCATCCGTGTTGAATCACTGTTGCACCCTTGTGAAATACACACACATGCACATGTACACGGTGCAGATACATGCAGCTGGAACCGACATCCATGTGTGACACCACAACCATGCCAACTTACATACATAATCATTCAAACATGTGTGCTCACACATCTGCATTTGGCATGCAAGCTTACACACACATGCACCATCCATGTGTCTCACACAGGAGAGGACTCACATGTGTTAGCCTCACGGCCCTGTACATACACATCCATACATGGCCCTACAAAACCACATGTGCAACCTGCACACTACTGGCACACCACCACACGCACAGCTTACAATCAGTATGCATGTACACTTACCGCTCGACTCCAGACGGGTCTGCCTCTCAAGGACCTGGACGTGGAGCGCTGGGGATATGCGTTCCAGGACCCTCATTTGATGTTCCGACAGGTGGCCCCAGCGCCCCTTAGCATCCGCTGCCTTCAAGAGGCACCGGGCCTTGTTGAGGGTCCTGGACCTGAAGTCCTCCCAGCGCTTCTTGACATGTTTGAATTTGCAGACTGCCACCCCCTCCACGTTGATGGCAGTCACGATGTCCGTCCAGATCCTGGTCCGTCCTTCCTTGTCGGCGCGCGAACTTCTGAAGAGGGCATCATACTGCCCCAGGATTTGCTCCACCAGGACACCAACTTCGGTGGCAGTGAAGCTGGTGGCCCTCTCCCTCTCTGGCTGGGGGTTGCCAGTGGTGCCAGATGGTGGTGTGCCCGTCATGGCAACCCCAGAGGCAGGTGTAGGTGGGCAACTGGGTCCTGGGGCTGGGCTGTGGAGTGATGGTATCCCAGTTGGGAGTCTTCAGTTCCAGCAGGGGTGGTCACAGCAACTGCATCCCTGGCTGATGTGCAGGCAGTAAATAGCAGGGCACGTGGGCAGCAGGCAGGTAGCAGCAGATGGCACGTGGGAGCGTGCTCGGGGCTCTTGGGGGCAGGAAAATGGCCTTCAAGGCAGGAGCGTGATCTTCCATGTGTTTTCGCGTGGCCAGCTTGATACGGAGTGATTTGGCACGTGAGGAAATTGCACGTCAGCGTGTAATTCGAGGAAAGGCCCTTAGCGCGTGAGCGCATCAGCACACGCACGCGATTCCATTGGACCGAAGGCCCTTAGCGCGTAAGCGCATCTGTGGCGTATCGCGCACGGGCGTTGCCCTGGCAGGGCTTGAAGATCCCACGTGGATTTCCATTGCTCTGTACGTGCTTTTCGTGGGGTGCGGTGCGTGTGTTTTCCAGGCATTGGGGTTCACACGCTATTACTTCACAGCGGGTGGGTGTTGGCTACGCGTTCTTCTACACGCAAGGCAGACGGTGAGTGCTAGCCCGCTCTCCCAGGCCCAATCGCGTGTAAAACTTCCCGCGCACCCCAGAAATACACATACCCCGCTCGCCCAAGGCCTATCGCGTGTGAACCGACAAGAAGTACAGATTTCACCCACTCGCTCTCCACGAAAAGCACGTACAAGAAAATGGCATCCTACACGTACCTTTTAAACCGGCCCACACGTACACTGAACTTACGCGTGTACCTTCCCTTTCATCCAATTACACGCGATGCCACTCGGACGTGCAGTTTTTCCACGTGTGCTCTGTCATCATGTGCTATGATGGAAATGCCTGTGCGCGTTATGTAACTTACACGCTTACGCGCTAAGGGCCTTTGGTCCAATGGAATCGCGTGCATGTGCTGACGCACTTACGCGCTAAGGCCCTTTCCTCGAATTACACGCTGACGTGCAAGATTTTCACGTGCCAAAACACCCCGTATCAAGCTGGCCACGCGAAAACACACGGAAGACCAAACTCCTGCCCTGACGGCCATTTTCCTGCCTCCCAGAGCCCCGAGCACGCTCCCACCTGCCATCTGCTGCTGCCTGACTGCCTGCTGCCCACGTGCCCTGCTATTTGGTGCCTGCACATCAGCCATCTGCAGGGGTCCAGTTGCTGGGTCCACCCCTGCTGGAACAGAAGACTCCCGACTGGGATACCATCACTCCACAGCCCAGCCCCAGGACACAGTTGCCCACCCATGCCTGCCTCGGGGGTCGCCATGTCGGGGCAAACACCATCTGAGACTACTGGCGACCCCCAGCCAGAGGGGCAGAGGGCCACCAGCTTCAGTCAGAAGGAAGTTGGTGTGCTGGTGGAGCATGTCCTGGGGCATTATGGTGCCCTCTTCGGAACATCACGCGCCAACAAGGAAGGACGGGATAGGATCTGGGATGACTTTGTGGTTGCCATCAACGCGGAGGGGGTGGCAACCCGCAACATCAAGCAAGTCAAGTAGCGCTGGGAGGACTTGAGGTCCAGGACCCTCGTAAAGGCCTGGCACCTCGTGGAGGGGGGCCGGGGCAGCATGAGTACCATCCAGATGAGGGTCCTGGAACGCGTAGGCCCAGCGCTCCACGCCCAGATCCTTCAGAGGCAGACCCGTCTGGAGTTGAGCGGTAAGTGGCCAAGCATTGCTGTGTGAGACAGGGCAAGTTTCAGGGTGCTGGTTGTCTGATACTTGCCTGTATGTGTGACATAGGCCATGTACGTATGTGTTTGTGCAGGGACATCATGGTCATGCATGTGAGACCAGTAATGTGTGAACCACATGGTTGTTGCATGTGTTACAATGCAACATGCGGAGCAGCATGCGGAATGCACACATTAATGCATGCCTGTCTCTGTTATTGGACATGGATGGGGTGTGAGAGATGGGTGCTGCTGTCATGGACATGTCTGTGTGTCTGACTTGCATGTCTGTGACTTGTAAATGCCACGGATGCATGACATATGTCTGTGACAATGTTCAGACTCACTGATGCAGCCTACTCATCCTTGTATCCACTGTGTCTGGGGTGTACGAGGCCAGATGGATGAAACCACGGTGAATTGTGTGCATGACCCATGATGCATGTGAGATTCAAACCAGCATTGTATGTTTCAAGAGTCCCTTGGACATGTATGCTAATGTTCATAGCATGCGCCATGCTTGTTACTGCTTGTGTTTTGCCTGCACTGACCCATGTGTTGTGGAGGGACATGATGGAAGTGATGTTTGACAGTGCCACTCATCTGCTATTGCTTCCTGTCTAGGGGACCATTGTACAGTACCCTGATGCTTGTGTTCTATGTCTCCCTCTACACAGCGGCAAGTGATGAAGAGGTCGGAGACGGCGCTGTGGAGCAAAGCGGCGGGGATGCCCCCACCGGCCGGCGACGCAAGGCCCAGTCACCCTCCCAGAAATTACCATCGTCCGGGAGTGAGGGGACTGGTGCTGCGTCTGCCACTACGGCTGCAGTGGAAGGGGTAGGTCAGCCCCCACAGGGGCTTGCAACGGCGGAAGACGGTGTGGAGCCATCCAGGTTGGTGGTTTCCACAGAGGAGGAGGAGGCCGCTACTGAGCCGCACATGGGGCCTGGTGGGGGTGGTACCACTGGTGCAAGTGGTGCAGTCCAGGGGCAGGGGCAGGAGGCAGCACAGGTCGCCGTGGAGGGGCCTGTGCATGTCACTGTCCCTGACACTGTGACTGCACCACCATGCACCAGCAGGGATGCCCCATCCCAGGCCCGTCCGCAGGTAGGGGGGATGCCCATGTCATCTGCCACTCCTCTACCTGCGGACGAGGGGACCCCTGGCCGTATGGGGAAGGTCCTGATTGGTGTCGCGTTGCGCACGCGTGACATTCGTGATGACGTGCTTGCTTCCCGGGGGGAGCACGCACATCATCATGAAGAGCAGCGTGCCAACGTGGCCCAGTTGGGAGTGTCCATGGTCGGGGGTTTTGTACATGTGTCGGCCACTCTGGCGGCCCTCTCCTCCTCTGTGGAGACTATGCGCCAGTCGTTCTCCATGCCGTCTTCTGGCCCAGATGCCACCAGGGCCCCCTGTGGACCTGCCCTGACCAACGCAGCCAGCTTGGTGGGGATCTCATCCCTGCCACAGTCGGGAGTCGGAGATCCAGCAGGGGTGGACACCCTAGCAACTGGACCCCAGCAGATGGAGGATGTGCCGGCATCATCAGGCAGGGCACGTGCACGACGGCTTCGGTGGATTCCATCAGCCAGGATGTCGTCGTGCTGGCAGAGGCAGTTGCGTCAGAGGCAGCAGCAGGCTCAACGTGGGAGCCATCTACATCAGAGGGGCAGGCATCGGCCGGAGGGCAGGAGGGCCCTGGAATGGGAGTGTCTTCCATGTGGCAGCGGTTGGGCCAGCAGATAGGTGCGGAGCGGTGGCGGGCGGAGGAGGCACGGCTCACAATGGTCGGGGCAGAGAACTCCATGCGCAGGGCGCTGAGGTGGGCTGAGTGCCTCGAGGGAATTTGCAGGGAGTTGGAGGTGGACATGGGGTTATCCCTGCGAGACCTCGGGGCCAGAGAACAGGCCCGCCTCCAAGACATTGAACAGGAGTTCGAGGATGCCCTGGCCCATGACATCAACAAGTGAGCCGTTGGACTTGCCCGCCGCCATTGTATTTAGTTCATTAGTGTTAAGTTTCATTTCTTTTTTCTTTCATTTGGGGCGCATGGACTATGCACCACATTTTTGTATATAGTTAGTAATTAGGTAGGTTTCCTTGTAGGTTTTATTTATGTTGTTGGGCTCATGGACCCTGGATTTGCTATTTGTACATAGTTTTACAGTGGATTTTTCTCCTTCATCTTTTTTTTTCACCATGGAGCAATGGATATTACGCTTTTCTTTCCCTTTGGATTTGCTTTGTTGGACGGTGACTTTGGACAGATTTTCATTTGGATTAATTTGGATTCTCATTTTATTTTTTATCATTTTTTGGGACATGCTGCATTTTGATTATTATTGGCATTATTGTGTGTTTTGATTTCATTCCCTTCATTTTGACTTGAATACATTTTTGTTTCTTACTTCAATGTGTGGTTTTCTCTCATTGGTTTCATGCATGTCACAATGTGGGTTTTCTCAGTCATGTGTTGCCATTGTGTGGGTCTGACAGACTTGTACTCATGCGCATACTGCTTATTTGTGATCTATCAGGTAATGGGGATTTCAATTTGGAGTGGATGTAATGTTTGGTTGGGTGTTTGGACTGGGGTGGCGTGGGGTGGGATTTGGGTGGCCATAAGAGCCAGGGATCTGGATTGTGATGACGTGTTGGCTAGGGAACATGTGTCGGGGCCTGCTGGCAGGCGCCCCTCACTGCTGGGGGTTGGGGGTGCAAGGGGACATGTGTGGGACATGAGTGGGGGCCTGCTGGCAGGTGCCCCTGACTGCTGGGGGGTGGGGTGCAGGGGGACATGTGTGGGAGCCTGCTGGCAGGTGCCCCTGACTGCTGGGGGTTGGGGGTGCAGGGTGACATGTGTGGGGGCCTGCTGGCAGGTGCCCTGCACTTCTGGGGGGTGGGGGTGCTGGGGGACATGTGTCGTGGCCTGCTGGCAGGTGCCTGTCAATGCTGGGGGAGGGCGCTGGGGGACATGAGTGGGGGCCTGCTGGCAGGTGCCCTGCACTGCTGGGGGTGCTGGGGGACATGTGTGGGGGCCTGCTGGCAGGTGCCCTGCACTGCTGGGGTGTGGGGGTGCTGGGGGACATGTGTCGGGGCCTGCTGGCAGGTGCCTGTCAATACTGGGGGTGGGGGGGTTGGGGGACATGAGTGGGGGCCTGCTGGCAGGTGCCCCTGACTGCTGGGGGGTGGGGGTGCTGGGGGACATGAGTGAGACATGAGTGGGGGCCTGCTGGCAGGTGCCCCTGACTGCTGGGGGGTGGGGGTGCTGGGGGACATGAGTGGGACATGAGAGGGGGCCTGCTGGCAGGTGCCCTGCACTGCTGGGGGGTGGGGGTGCATGGTGTAAGACGATTCAATTCAACACTAGAGCTAAGTCAATGCATAGTCTGGGATACTGAATGGAAACCCTTATTGATATATCTTTATGTCCAGTTCATGAGTTCTGGATGACTACCCCTATATAACACCCCTCTCTTAGAATCCCCCTGACCCCACTGAGCCAAGAAGTAGGTCTGTTTTGCAAGTTTAAAAGGTTTATTTGAGAAATAAAACAAAATATAGATACCACGCTTTTATAATAAATTAATAATCAATATCGCCCTTATAAATATAATGTTAATCAACAATGGGTAATCTGACACTAGCACACTTCTTTATAATCAATGAGGAGTTGGTGTAGGATGGATAAAGTAGCAAAAATACTTTTATGATTTCAAGGGAAAAGCAATGAGGAATAAAATGCAGTACAGAAATACTTGATATGATTTTAGCAAAAGATAAGATAATCACTTTTTCTCTGGCAATTCACCCCCCTCCCCTATGCAATGTAAGAAATGGAAGGAGATGGAAAGAGGAGCACACAGTTCTCAGGAATGCAATCAAAGGCAATACGAAATTCAATTCCCACCCCAGCAAGCTTAGAGAAAACAGGTATGAGTTTTAAAACACAGGCCCAAGTGCTTTGAATGTGGTGGCAATGAAGTGAGAAATATGCTGAAAATGCTTTTAATTCCCTTTAGGAGGTTCAGGGTGAGTGATACTTGGGATGAGCTCAGGCTCACTTTAGCAATGATTCAGGGATGGTTATTAAGAGGCAAACAATTTTTTAGCAAAGGAAAGCAAAAAGCTGCTATCTTTTTACAGGTAAAGAAATCAGGCCAAATCGCAAAATCGTGGCAAAATTTGCGAGTGCATGAATCGTGATTACGGCAAAAGTATAAGGAGTAGCATGTCGGTTCAAGGTTCGTTGGAAAGCTGAGATTCTATGAACGATTTTGTAAAGGTCGTTTTTCGGATTTAAAGTAAAACTCAAAATGACAGGTGACAGCTTGCAGCTGCAGAATTGACAGGTGACAGCTGTGCAGCTTTAAAAATGACAGATGACACGACTTCTAGGAGGCAGTTCTACTTAGGTTAAAATAGTTTGGATTAGATTATTTTAACTAAGAGATTGGTTCTGCACAGTTCTGCTAGGTACTCACAATATAAATTTGAAATAGGCCTCGCCACGGATCTGGTCAGGTTTTGGACTGGACTCCGGTTCTGGTCTCGGCACTTCACAGTGATCTGGGTCAGCTCTCTGGTTCTGCTCACAGCGGTCTGGGTCACTCTGGATCTCTGGCCTCTGGTTCTGGATACTGCTCTGCTTTCTCTGGGTACAGCACTGCTTCTGGATCTGGATGTAACACTGCTTTCTGGGTACTGCTACAGGTTCTGGAGATTGATGGATTTGAAGTCTGGATCTCTGGATGTGAAGTCGTCGGTCAGCATGCTCCGCAGCAAATGGAATTGAATGTCTCTACCTGTCCCAGCAGTCGCTTTTTATGTGTTTTGAAAATGGGTGTGTGCCTGGGCCTAGCTAAGCCTGCCCCTCTCTACTTGTCATTGGCCCAATTCTCCCCTCTCCCATGATTGGGGGAAGGAAATGTGAGTCAGAGTGATGCTGTAGGTTTTATGGGTCAGAGGATCCTCCCTTGGTCAGTTTGCCCACAAATCTATATTTGATTCAAATACATCCTTCCCAGATATACAATTTGTTGAAATTACATGTGCACATTATATATTCCTTATGGTCCATGCTTGTCCGCCTCTGATCTTCCTGGGGGCTTGCATTCAAAAATGACAACATTTTGCGCTTTTTAACTGGTTTTGCAATATCGGACATTTACCCAAATTTACACACATGTGCGCAAGGAGTATGGACATTAATTGATGAAGTGTCAGATTTTTAACATGCAGACATTTGGAGTGAGACCCTATTTTCCGCTAGCAACCCCCCAGAATACACCACAGGGTCCTAACGCATCTCAAAATGTTCACAGAAAAATCACAAAAATAATGATATTACTTATATAATTCTGAAAAGTCCGCACTTTGAGTTATCTTCTCACAGCCGAAAACCTGGCACCCTACCTCCTTAACCCAGCCCTTCAAACCCCCTCTTCGAACAACCCCGATACCTTAGCTAACACCTTTAAGGATATCATCACATCAGCTGTGGATGCCATTGCCCCCCTAACTCTCAAAAAAGCCAAAAAAGCCAAACATGCCAACTCCTGGTTCTCCAAAGAACTCCTTGATCAACGTGCACAGAAGAGGGTTGCTCTCTCCACATGGAAAGCAATCCCGTCTGAAGCCACTAAACAAAAATTCAAAGCCATTTCCAAACTATATAAGACCAACATCACTCGAGCAAAGGCTGCCTCCTTTAACACCAGGCTTGCTGACGCTAAGTCAGGCTCCAAGGAACTTTTCACCATCTTCAGGGAACTCGAAAAACCATCTGCCCCCCCCCTCTATCATCAAAGATGACAAATGGTGTAACAACATTCAATCTGCCATGCTTGAGAAGCTCAACACTCTCCAAAGTAAAATTCGTGGCCAATAAAAAGCCCTCTCCGAGATTATAGCGAACATGCATGCTAAACCACCCACCAAGACCACGTCCGCCCCGCTGTTCGAATTTAAAAATATCACAGAGCAAGAGGTCATCACCCTGCTCAACTCCATTAAACCTTCCAACTGTAAAGGGGATGCATGCCCCGCCAGCCTCATCAAGGATTCCGCACCCAGCCTAGCCCCCTTCCTCACAGCCTTTATCAACTCATCCTTCCAATCAGGCCATGTTCCACCAGGACTTAAGGAAGCTTGGGTTCGCCCGCTTCTCAAGAAACCTTCTCTTGACCCAACCGTCCCGGGGAACTACAGGCCCATTACGACTGTACCGTTCCTTCTCAAAATCTTGGACAAAGCAGCTTACCTGCAAGTCCAGAAGTTCCTAGAGGACAACCGCCTCCTCGGTCTACGACAATCTGGCTTCCGCCCTCGCCATGGCACTGAAACGGCCCTCCTAGACCTAAAAAACCAAATGGACGATCTCAGAGACGCAGGCAAACCGGCCCTTCTACTGCTCCTTGACCTCTCTGCTGCGTTCGATCTGGTCGACCACAATACCCTGTGTCACCACCTAGCCACACAAGCCAACTTCTCCCCTAAAGCCTGCCAATGGATCACCTCCTTTCTCAAAGAAAGGGCCATGAAAGTCTTTTCTGAAGTTGCTGCTGCCACCCCCAGCCTCCTCACCTGCGGTGTCCCCCAGGGCTCCTGTATCGCTCCTACTCTCTACAACCTCTTCACGAGGCCACTGTTCAGCATCTTGGACTCCCTGGGTATCTCATACACCAATTATGCGGACGATACGCAGGTACTCATCCCACTCACAGGCGACTACCTAGCGGACTCTAACACCCTCTCCTCTATCTACTCTACCATCCAATCCTGGATGGCGGAGAATTGGCTTTGCCTCAATGGTGAAAAAACCGAACTCCTCCTTATTGGCTCACCTTTCACCATCGGCAATCTCGGAGAACAGTACACCTCTTTCACCATTGATAATATTCCAATTAAAGTCTCTAACCATGTTAAGACACTCTGAGTCTACCTTGACTCCGACCTGTCGATGGACAGACAGGTCAATGCCATCGCCGCCTCCTCAGCCTACTACACCAAAGTCATCAACGCAACCAGGCCTTTCCTGGCCCGTCAAAGCAGCCTCACGATTGCCAGGGCCATCATCGGATCAAGACTTGACTACTGTAACGCCCTTCTCGTCGGGACTTCCAACAAAAACATCGCCAAACTTCAGCTAGCCCAAAACAATGCTCTAAGGGCAGCCACCGGCACCGCAAGGAGAGACCACATCTCCGAAATCAGAAGGCAAGTGCACTGGCTCCCTGTTAAAGAAAGAATTGTCTTTAAAACTCTTGCCATCACCCACAAATGCATTCACGGGCTTGCCCCCCCCTACCTGACGAACAGAATCACCAGGCACTCCGCCACAAGACCGCTTAGATCTTTCTACGCCAACACCATTGTCAGGCCTACCTCACGGAAAGTGCGTGCTGGTGGCTCCAGTTTCCCCACCCTAGCAGCCACGCACTGGAATGCCCTGCCACCTCACCTCAGACTCATCGAGTCACACCTAGCCTTTCGCAAGGCTATCAAAACCAGACTCTTTGTATGACTTCAACCTGTTTCTGCCTATATGCCTGCTAACCTGTAACTAAGAGCCACCTGCACCCGAATGTAATCTTAAATCTGTGTATCCTCTGTAACAGCGCCTCGATGCCTCATGGGCCGCAAGTGCGCTTAACAAATGCAAATAAATAAATAAAAATAAATAAATAAATCTATCTTTTTAAAATTATGCCCTGGTCAAAAAGGGGTGTGGCTTCCCGCATCACAGGGTGGAATAACTGGTTTATCCACTTCCCCCAAGCTCAGCTGCTAGCAGAGGCACTGCCCCTCCCAGTTTCCCCTAAGAGGAAGCCACTTTTACGACGCCCCCAATATAACATTTGCCTGAGTCCAGGACAGGCCTTTGTTCAACTCCCTGTAGTCCACAGCTGCTCCACCCCTGATCTAATCAGAGAGGTGACAACTCCTTTTGGCAAGGGGAAGAGTGGCTGAGCAGGTTTTAACTCCTGTCGGGGTAGTTGTCAGGCAGAATCCAGTTTCATTAAGCCAGGTTTCAGCTAAATGTCACTTTTTGTTCCCAGTTTAAATCACTCACAATTTTTACATATACATTAAATAATTACTTCCTTCAAGTCATTTCAGAATATAGTTTTACATTGTATCCACCTCTTAGCAAGTCTTTCCTTGGTCTGGTTTTGTTTCATTTGTTCAGTTTTACACAAAAGTCTGGTGGTTTTAAAACGCCGGCTTTCTGATAGTGGTGAGTACTGGTAATGCAACCATTTTTGGGATTAAGAAAATGAATTCCCCACAAGAAGGTTGTATCTTTGGAGTGGTCTTGTGCCAACTGCGCAGTTCTCCTCTTCTGGCGTGAATGTGGGCGGCGATAGCTCATCCCCACATCCACCCAGTCTTTTGATTTAGTTTGTTCTGGGATAGAATAATGGGCGGCGACAGCTCATCCCCACATCTACCCAGTCTATTGATTCAACATGGGTCAAAACCCATGACAAATCCCCCCGCCCGACTGCGCTTTGATTCAAGTCGAGGGGAAGTCAGGTGCAAAGGAGGTTTTGAGCCCTTGCGCTGGTATGTCCCCATTATCTTCTTCCAATCCTGTAGGTGGCACAGTTCAGCATCTTTTCCTCCCTCCAGTCGATCAATCAGTTCTCCTTGCTGGTCCTGATGGGGGGATTGGGCGGTACCCCGGGCCCCTTGGGTCTCTGCTCCCGGTCTCCGGATCGTCCTCCTTGGCCAGTCTCCAGGTTTTCTTTCTCCTAGGACGACAAAGGAAAAGCGGCAATACCTATTCGTAGACATTTTTCCTTCACTACTAATGGTGTGGCAGACATATAAATTTTATACTTTAACATACCTAACATTTTACTTTTGAGATACAAGTTATCATTCAAAGACAGTGGCTTACAAGAGTATAATATTTTAGAGACTATATGTGGGATATTTTAGGGTTGGAACTGAATTAATCTGGAGCGGTCACCTCTGGTATTGCAGAGGACTCCTCCAGTTGCTGCAAAGTGTGCCTGGGATGGCAACACTTTAGCTGGTTAATATGGACTCACTTGTCTTCCCCTTCCGCCAGACTGCCTTTGGGGATGCAGATCTTATAGGCAACAGGGGAGATCTTGTCTATAATTTCAAACGGTCCCTTCCATGTAGGCAAGAATTTTCGCTGTTTGGCCTGGTTCCTTTGGAAATTGTATAGATAGACCCGATCACCCACCTTATATTCCTTTCGGGTAGTTTTTAAATCATAGTGGGTCTTCATGCTCTCGGCTGATCTTTCTAGATTCCGCTGAGCATAGGCAAAAGCATGCTGAAGGTGTTTCCTTAAATTCTCCACATACTCATGAGTTGTGGAGGCATTTATCAACGTTTGCTCTTGGGTTCTGTAGAGCAAATGCTGGGGAAGCACCATCTTGCGTCCAGTCATCAACTCAAATGGTGACATTTTGGTTGCAGATGAAGGGGTAGATCTGATGGCCATTAGGACCAGAGGTAGTCGGATATCCCAACTTGGCCCAGAATCTGCCACAAACTTTTTTAAGATGCTCACAATGGTTCGGTTGTATCTCTCTACTGCCCCAGAAGAAGCTGGCCGGTAAGCAATATGTAGCTTTCTTTTGACTACCAGTACCTCCCACATCTTTGTCATTACTTCACTGGTGAAGTGGCTACCTCTGTCTGACTCAATCCTTTGAGGTAGACCAAAACGGGAAAAGACGTGGTTAATCATCAGGGCAGCTGCTGTTTCTGCCTTGCAGTTTGGGGCCGGGAGACATTCCACCCACTTGGTAAACAAGCATGTAACGGTCAACATGTAATTGTTTCCTCTAGACGAGCGGATTACAGGGCCTACAAAGTCGATTTGCAAATCTGACCATGGCAGTGTCCTCCCCCTCTTTTGGAGAGGCGCACGGTGTGTGAGGGATGATGGCTGAAATTGTGCACACACAAGACACCCCTTCAAGTATTGGTCGAGGTCCTGCCCCATGTGTGGCCAGTATGCAACCTCTCTTAAGATTTCCAGTGTTGTGTGAAACCCCCTATGACCGGCGGTGGCCGCATCATGGGTGTGACTTAACATCAGGCTTCGTAATGAGGCAGGAACCACCCACTGATCATGGCCAGCTTGGGATTTCCTTACCAACAAACCGTCTTGGATTCGGAACATTTTTGGACATTTCATAAACACTCTTAGGTCCTCTTTCCCAATGTAATCGGTATCCGTCAGGGGAAAGTTCTCAGGGTCCTCAAGGTGTTGGTAAAACTTACCAATAATTGGATCCCCCTTCTGAGCTGTAATTAAATCAGCATCAGGGGTCTCCTTACTCCATTGTGCAGTTGAAAGATCATTGTGAGCATTTGTCTGGGACCTAGTGATAGCGGTGACCTGGATTTCCCCCAACAGGGACTCTATTTCGATTAGATCCCCTTGGATGGCCCCGGTTTTGGCCAGCTGATCAGCTAAGTCATTTCCAGTTTTGTCTGGTCCCTCTACTTTGGAATGACCCTTGATCTTCTTCCAGTAGATGGTCATCCCATTCGAGGTGACCAGATCATCAATGTTTTGGATTAACTTCCCATGTTTCAGGGGTTTGTTATTAGCGCATAACATGCCTCTGGTTTTCCAGTTGACCACGTGCTCCACTAACCCGTTCCGTACATAATCCGAATCTGTGATTATGAACAGTTCGTGGAGTTGATGCTGGACAGCAGTGAGGATGGCCTGATGCACAGCCATCAATTCGGCCACCTGACTACTTCGGGGACCAATTTTGTATCCAGCGGAGGGTTCTGGGAACTCCTTCACCCATGCATTCCCTACGCCAGCCACCAGTTCTTTCTCCCCGTCGTTGTCAACATGGTAAGAGCATCCATCCACATAGACAGTGGGCATTCCCTCACACTTGTCTTCTTCAAAGACTTTGTGTGGGGAATTAAGGTATGCTTCCATGTTGTCCTTGATTTTTAGACTTTCGTCCTCGAGACAGTTTTCTCTGGCACAATCATGCAAGTCAGCCAGACCTTGCGCGAGGGGACTTTTCTTGTTTTGGCCATATCTGACCTCCACAGGAAAGCCTTGCATTGACAGAATCCAGGAAGTAATTCGGGAATTACTCACATTTCCGGCCCGGATTCTGTCACTTTGGAGATATTGCAGAGGCTGATGTGGAGTCTCCACTATGATGTGTTCCCCCTGGATAAACGGGCGGTAATTCTTCAATGCCCACACCGTTGCCAGGAGTGCCTTCTCACAATCGTTGAATTTTTCCTCCACAGAGGATAAAGTTTTGCTCGCATAGGAGATTACTTTATTGACCTTGTCATGCTTTTGGTATAATACTGCCGTCAAGCACGTATTAGAGAACCCCGTCTCCAGGAAGAACTCCTTGTTTCTGACAGGGTAAGCTAGGCAAGGCGCTTGTGAGAGGCTTCTTTTGAGTTGTCTTACCGCCTCGGATTGTTCTGGACCCCATTCCCACTTGACCCCCCTTCAAGAGATGAATCAGGGGTCTAGTGATCTCTGCGTAGCCTTCAATGAACTTTCTGCTGTAATTAGTCAGTCCAAGGAGGCTCCTTAGTTCCCGCAGAGTTGTGGGGTCTTTCAGTTTCTGGAGTGCTTCCACTTTCTTTTCTTGGGGACAGAGATCCTGAGGAGTAATCTCATGCCCCAAGAAATTAACACGGGTTCTACACCACTGTGCTTTCTGAAAGGAAAGTTTTGCTCCGGCGGGCCTCAACTGTGTCAGAACATAACGGATCTCCGCTATGTGTTCCTCCACAGATGAACTTTTGATGTGGACATCATCTACATAAGCCAGGTTACCCCTCGCACCCAGGTCGGGCATGGCCTTATGTAGGAAAATGTTGAATTCATTGCCGGAGTTGAGGTATCCGAAGGGAGTCCGGGTCCATGTGTACTGCTGGCCCCCAAAGGTAAAAGATAGTTTGTATTGGTCCTCCCTACTGACAGGCACGGTCCAGTATCCATTGGTCAGGTCTATTGCTGTGAATACCTGTCACCCCTGAATCTGGGCCAGCCTTTGGTCAATGTAGGGCAGAGGCCATCGGGAAGTATGGACCCGTTTGTTGAGCTCCCTAAGGTCGGCGCAGAGTCTCCACTGGCCGTTTGGCTTCAATATTCCCAGCACCAGATTATTGAAAGTGCTGTGGACTGGACGGATTATTCCCCGGGACTCTAGGTTCTTAATTATTTCAGTAAGGGACTCCATGGATGCGAGAGGCAAGCGATATTGCTTCACAAACACTGGAGTCATTCCAGGGTCCGTGGGAATTGTTGTGGTGTGGATGTCGGTGCGACCACAGTCATATGAGTCTACCGCAAAGAGATCTTGGAAATCCAAGAAAACTTGTTTCAACTTTTGCTTCTGTTCCAGAGTCACACAGGCATCAGCTAGGTTGACTCTCTCTTCCACCATCTGCCTGAAGCCTGGAAAGACTTCTGGTTTGGCTATCTCAGCGGCCTCCTCCAGCTGGGTGGAGAAGTCCCTGGTCAGAGTGCTGATTTGGACTGGAGGCTTCCGGTGGGAAAGGCAGCCCTCATGGACCTAGAAAACCACCTCATCCCTCCTGAAGTCACAAGTCACATCTTCCTTACCGTAAGGGCAAGAAGTGTACACCAGGAAGTTCCCCCCATGCCGGGTGAAGATCCTGTCTGGTGTTGTTTTGTCATCACTGTCACTGTCAAAACAGTCCTTGGGGATTGGTCCTAACAGTTCATTTCCTAGATCAATGGAGAAATGTCGGTCATCAACCGCCATTCCAATAATGGTGCCTGCGGCTAGAGTAATACTCTTTAAGTCGCTGTTATCCACCTCTATTGGAATGGTGTCATGTTCTATGTTGACTAATGGAGTTGGGTTTACCCCCAACCCTTGCTGTTGGAGAGAAGCATTTAGATGTATATAAGCATCAGGGTTTTGCAATTTTTGTCCTCTTTTAACTTTCCCTTCCAGGGAGAATTGTCGGGTCCTTTCTGGGATGGTGACTTCCTCTTTGATCTGAATTTCAACTGCATAAGGTAGCAATTGAGCTGACCTAAATGCTTTTTCTGGATCATCAAAGCCCATGGGATTATCCGCTAATCGGGACCAAGCTTTGAAGTTTATTAGGTCCAAACTAATGGCAAAGCGATTGAGAATGTCACTGCCTAAGTAAAAGGCGGCAGTGACGTCTCGCACGACCCAACAATTATGGACTATGCTCTTGTTGCCAATGGAGATTTTGAGCATACACCTGCTTGGCAGGAGATGTTTGGAATTAGGTGCTTCCAGGTCCATTTCCCATTTGTCTGTCAGTTTGAATGTGGGAATGGCTGGATCTTTTGGGAGTTGGCGGAACATGGCTTCGCTGATGAAGCTCTTACCGTTGTTCACACACACTCGAGCGAGAACAGAGTCCTTCCGATCATTTAACTGGACAGGGATGAACAACTGCTCTCCAATTTGCTGAATATCAGCCAGGCTCTGAGCTGATTTCACATCTTTCTGGACTATAGGAGTGGGAGTTTCTGATTGTGGATTAGTAAAGAATTTCAGGGTGTTTCCTTCCAGTGTGGAATACCACCTTAAACTGGAAGGAAGGTTGATTTTCAGAAATAGAGAGGACCCCCCATCACCAGTCTGTTGTCCTACTGCTATTACTGTCACGTCTGGAATTTGGTTGTTCTGGAAGTGAAATTCTACTTGGTCAGATTTATGTTCAACCATGTGGCAGGTGCCATTTAAACTAACATGGTTGACACTCTGTTTTAATTTTATTGGTCAGCTAGTCTGGGTCCAGAGATCCTTGTTTACGCAATCTATTAGGGGTGACAACCTTCTCAGGAGGTCATTCCCTAGTAAACAAGGGGTGCCCTCTGGAGTCACTACTATGACCGGGTGTTTCACCTTGTGTCGCCCAATTTTAATGTCCAAGTCTGCAGTCCCCTCAACGGGAATTTCCTTCCCGTCAAAGTTCTGCAGTTGTCCAGGAAGAGAGGTGAGAGGAATTCGGTAATTCTCCCCCCTTCCTGCATTTAGTTCCTCAAAGGCCCTTTTGGACAGGAGGGTAGCTTGGGATCCAGTGTCCACCAGTGCCAAAATTGTACCCTGCCCCTGTACTTGTACTGGGGCATAGTATCTTCCCTCCTTCTCCTCAAGGGGGCACAGATAATGCACATTTTTGGACAACTGGTGGGCTAACTTTCTGGTTTTGGACATTGCTAGCAAAGAGATTTGGGCAGAATTCTGTGGAGAGCCTTGGGAATCTGAAAGAAAAAGTTGGCAACTGGAGATCAGAGCCATTGTGGGTTCCCCTGGTTCCGGTTCTGGGCCACCCCCCCTTTTTGGAGGCAGTCACCAAAATGGGTTTGAACCAGGGGATTTCGGTATTGTCGGTTCTGGGATGAGATGATGGGCGGCGGTAGCTCAGTCTCCACATCTCCCCAGTCTGAATTGACATCCCTTGGGACCCATTTTTCCTTGGGAGGAGTTCCCCCATCTCTGAAGGAGAAGATCCTTTTCCCAGGATCTTCTGAGGATCCCTCTCCCTCAAATTGGAAGACCTGTACCTCCTCCACAAAGTGGGTCTGTTTGGGTCCTTTGTTTCTCCTACCTCCTCTCTGCTCCTTGGGTGGCAGACTTTCAGGGGTAGGAGATTTTGTTTCCGGTTCCTGGTTTTCCAGGGGCTGTTTACAAGTTGGGAAGGAAGCTTCCTCCAAGACTTTACACCCCCCTTCCCCTTGTGCCTCCTCCCTGGGAACCGTTGTGTTATCGGGGTGCTGCCCCCGTCATTGTTCTGGAGCACCAGGTCCAGAGTTTGGGGCATTCTGCGGTGGCATGCTCATCTGAGGGTTCTGTTGAGCCCTCAGTATGTGACCCAGATCCCGTGCCATATTTTGGACCTGGCGCTCTAACTGGGAAACCCGCTCAGGCTGATACGGGTCTCTATTTTCTCCCCTGGGCTGATCCCGGGAAGGGTAGCTATCCCTTCTCTGGTAGTACCCCTGGTTGGGAAGATTTTGGTACCCCTCCACCCTTGGCCTCCCCTCTCCCGGATTAGGTTGTCTGGGCTCAGGGAATTGGGGAAAGAAGGATGGATGATTTTGGGGCGGGAAATTGGGTGGATACCTGGGGAAAAAGTTCTGCCCAGGATTTGGAGAATTTCTGCCCTCCTGTGGGAAGTTGGGAGGGAAGTTCCCTGGGTTAGGTGCTTGGCTGGATCCCCCCCCTTGGGCTGGAGGAGTCCACACATAACCCAGGATTGGTCGGTTTCCCTTATGGCGGGGACTTACATAGTCAGGGGAGCGGGGGACCCCATTTGTGGGACTACCTCCTCGACTCCCTGTCTGTGACTGGCCCGAGGGCCTTCTGGGCTGTGAATTATTTGGTGCAGGCAGGTTTTTAGGCCCCCCCATCTCCAAATCTAAAACGGGGGCAACCTTTACCTCTGCCACCTTGGCAGCAGCAGGGGTGCTGTTGGTTTTGGGGTTTTTCGGCACATTATTTTTATTTTCGATGGGCTTCTGCACCTCATAGATCTGGGTAGCCTGTTCAATGACCCAGTCTAAAGATCTTTTCTCATGAAAATCTCTCACGAGCTGGGTCATTATGTATTTGGGTAAGGCATGGAAAAACGTATTGATAAATTCTCTGCTATCCGTGCGCACGCTTCTGGTGGTCTGCGCAAAAGCACGTTTTAATTCTTGCACAAACTCTTGTGGGGCCTGATCCTCCCCACATTGCAAATTGTAGGCTGCCTTGCGAGCCTCTTGAGGATTTCTGTGAACAGAAAAATGTTACAAGATGGCCGCCTTATAGATGGACCATCTTAAATGATTTTGGTCCTCCAGCCCCGCAAAGAAACTGGAGTATTCTGGGGAGAATGTCCATTTGACGTACTGGATGCAGCTACTGCTGTCCTTCAAATGGAAAGTCTCCATCATTTGCTCATAGAGCTCCAAGTGTTCCCAAACGGAATACTTGGCGTTCTTATGATAAGGAGTGATGACACTCCTGATTGCCTTTATTTGTTTCAATGGGTCCTTAAGCAAGGCCCTTTTTGCCTTATTGGCCTTTTTGGTTCGGGTAACCCTGGTCCATTCATCCTCTGACTCAGAAGCACTGCTCCCAGAGGTGCCCGTCTGATCTTCCAGGTTTTCCCGGATTCTGCGAGCCTGGGAATGGCTGGCAGAATGTGGGGACCTGGCCTCCTGTGTCCTGTGACACTCAGAGGAGTCCTCAGATCCCTCCTTGCTGCCAGGATTTGATGGGTACCCCCACCCCACTGACCTAACTGGGCAGAGGTTTTCAGGATGCCCTTAATGGGCCTACTCTCCTGGGGTTCCCCACTAAATTGCACTGTGCTTGGGTGCCCAGCCCCGGATGCCCGCCCATCCATTCCTGGGAGGTACTGGCCTATGAGCCCCATACTTCTAGCTGGATAGTAATCTGCCATCTCCGTGGCCCTGGGCTCATGTGCGCGAGGGGACATGGGGGTGGCAGAGTCCAGGGACTGGGAGAGATGAAGGCCTCTGGTACCAGGGCTCCTGAGGTTATGCTCAGGCGTTTCCCTTTCCCAGCGCACCTCGTCTCTATCAGCCCCTGCTCCCTGTTGCAATGCGAGAGCCTGCACTTTCAGTTCCTCAGTTAAGGCCTTACTAGACTCTATCAGTCTCTCCTGCATCGCTACCTGTTGCTGGAGCCTATCATTGTGCTGACAGAGAGCCTAATTTTCTCTCTGTGCCTCCTGATTGGTCCTGGAGTACTGGGCCAGTCTCTGCTGCAGGAGGGTTACCTCCTCAGTCCCATCCCTACTGGCCTGCTCCTTTCTTGCCAGAGCATCCTCCACCCTCCTGGTGTGCTCTAACAAGTTCTGGTGTTCTTTTTGGAGGTCACCCAGTCCCTGGAGGGCCAGGTGATTTTCTTCCATTTTCCTTTTTAAGTGGCAGACTTCCTGGCCTAAGGTATCCCTTTCCTGACTAAGAGCCTGCATCTGTGCCGCCAGGTCGTCCCTTTGCCTTTGGAAGGCACCAGCTTTCTGGCGCTCCTGGTCAAACTCTGCCTGGGTATCCAGGTCTTTCAAAATCAGTTTATTGCTCTCTGCCTTCTCCCTATCTAGGTGGCTTTGCAGGGTGACTACCTGCTCGGCACATGCCCTATTGAAATCTAATTGTTGCTCCAGCTTTTTCTGGCTCTGCAGTAGGGAGTCCAAACCTTCTTGGTACTCCTTCTGCAAGTGAAATAAAGCAGTTAGAGCTGCAGAGTCCTCTTTTTTAGGGGGCTGTGTGGCAAAGGACTACTATGAATCTATAATGCAACAAGAATACCACAAAAACAGCTACCCGCCTACACACGTGCCAGGTGTGTCTAGTTGCACAACGTGCTACCTTTCATGTCGGTCAATTATTTGCGACAGAAAACATAGAGAAATCCATATTTTAATTCATGGATACAAAACACTTAGAAAAATTAAAAACAGGAGAGACAAAAATGCACATAACATTCCATAAGAGAACCTATACTGAAAAACAATTGTCTTGAGCAGTTGGTTTTAGCTGAACACATTCGTCAGATGCTGGTGATGTAGTGAGGTTAGTAAAAAAATAAGGTGACATCCTATTATTAAATGAAACCTAGATGCAATTCACTATCCTTGACTTTGTTAATTTTTCTGTCCTTGACTTTGTCGACACCAAAGAGTGTGTTTCTGGGTCCTGGCAAAAGATGGTTAAACAGGCTCAGTAGCTAGTTATTTAATGCTATCAGGCATGCGTCGGACCCGTCTTCAGGACTTGATTTATATAGATCTCCCAAATTTCAGAAATAGTTAATTGGTAAATTTCCTTTTCGTGGTTTATTTGGCGTGTGTGGCCTTGATTTTAGAACAAATGCGGACAGGATTCACTGGTCCCAACTGTGATTTCTTTTCAAGGATTTTGAAACTGATGCTGCCTGGAAACTGGACACGAGCGTTTTCTAAAGGGTAGTGTCTAGTTCCCATTCGAGAAATGGACAGAAGCAAGACTACATCACTGGGGCTCCTCCTTCTGCAAGGCCAGAAATCTGGTATCCTGGTCAGCCTTTTCCTGTTGCAGCACATCCATATCCTCCTTTATTTTAGTGATGTACTGTCTGCTATCATTTTCTGACTCCTGGCTCCTGAGCAGCCTCTGCTCAGAAGAGTCCAGATCAGATTGGGCCTTCTCTAATGCCATCTGTTCCCTGTTTGCCAGATCGTGGCCTTCAGCACATTTGTCCTGCATGGCTCCCAAATATAGATACAAATATGCCGCTATCCTGGCAATCTTATTATGTTCATCTTTGGCTTTAGGGGCCATATATAGTTCGCTCAGGGCCACATGTAGGGGACCCTGATCTCTCCATGTATCTGACCCTGTTTCAGTGACCTGTTGCGCGATTGCCTGCAACCAGACCGTTTGGTCCTGATGAGTCCACTCACCTCTCACAAATAACTTATGTAAGAAGTGCTCTCTGGCTATTTTGATGTCTGCCAGTGTCGTCATTCTGGAATCTGAGTTCCTTCCTGACTTACAGAAGTTTGTATTTTATTTTTGGAAAACAGACCGTTTCCTTAGAGCGTTCCTTTGAGGAGTGCTTTACAGCGTAACACAGCGTGGTGATCCGACCGGACGTATGTATCTTGTCAGTTAGCACACTGTATTAATCTGCACAAGTGATAGATCAAATCCCGGACGAGCCCCCAATTTGTAAGAGGATTCAATTCAACACTACAGCTAAGTCAATGCCTAGTCTGGGATACTGAATGGAAACCCTTATTGATATATCTTTATGTCCAGTTCATGAGTTCTGGATGACTACCCCTATATAACACCCCTCTCTTAGAATCCCCCTGACCCCACTGAGCCAAGAAGTAGTTCTGTTTTGCAAGTTTAAAAGGTTTATTTGAGAAATAAAACAAAATATAGATACCACGCTTTTATAATAAATTAATAATCGATATTGCCCTTATAAATATAATGTTAATCAACAATGGGTAATCTGACACTAGCACACTTCTTTATAATCAATGAGGAGTTGGTGTAGGATGGATAAAGTAGCAAACATACTTTTATGATTTCAAGGGAAAAGCAATGAGGAATAAAATGCAGTACAGAAATACTTGATATGATTTTAGCAAAAGATAAGATAATCACTTTTTCTCTGGCAATTCACCCCCCACCCCAATGCAATGTAAGAAATGGAAGGAGATGGAAAGAGGAGCACACAGTTCTCAGGAATGCAATCAAAGACAATACGAAATTCAATTCCCACCCCAGCAAGCTTAGAGAAAACAGGTATGAGTTTTGAAACACAGGCCCAAGTGCTTTGAATGTGGTGGCAATGAAGTGAGAAATATGCTGAAAATGCTTTTAATCCCCTTTAGGAGGTTCAGGGTGAGTGAGAGATACTTGGGATGAGCTCAGGCTCACTTTAGCAATGATTCAGGGATGGTTATTAAGAGGCAAACAAATTTTTAGCAAAGGAAAGCAAAAAGCTGCTATCTTTTTACAGGTAAAGAAATCAGGCCAAATCGCAAATCGTGGTAAAATTCGCGAGTGCGTGAATCGTGATTACAGCAAAAGTATAAGGAGTAGCAAGTCGGTTCTAGGTTCGTTTTAAAGCTGAGATTCTAAGCTTTCAGAGGAAAGTTGAACCAAGTTCCTAGGATAAACGGTTCCAGAGATATGAACGATTTTGTAAAGGTCGTTTTTCGGATTTAAAGTAAAACTCAAAATGACAGGTGACAGCTTGCAGCTGCAAATTGACAGGTGACAGTTGTGCAGCTTTAAAAATGACAGATGACACGATTTCTAGGAGGCAGTTCTACTTAGGTTAACATAGTTTGGATTAGATTATTTTAACTAAGAGATTGGTTCTGCACAGTTCTGCTAGGTACTCACAATATAAATTTGAAATAGGCCTCGCCACGGATCTGGTCAGGTTTTGGACTGGACTCGGTTCTGGTCTCGGCACTTCACAGTGATCTGGGTCAGCTCTCTGGTTCTGCTCACAGCGGTCTGGGTCACTCTGGACCTCTGGCCTCTGGTTCTGGATACTGCTCTGCTTTCTCTGGGTACAGCACTGCTTCTGGATCTGGATGTAACACTGCTTTCTGGGTACTGCTACAGGTTCTGGAGATTGATGGATTTGAAGTCTGGATCTCTGGATGTGAAGTCGTCGGTCAGCATGCTCCGCAGCAAATGGAATTGAATGTCTCTACCTGTCCCAGCAGTCGCTTTTTATGCGTTTTGAAAATGGGTGTGTGCCTGGGCCTAGCTAAGCCTGCCCCTCTCTACTTGTCATTGGCCCAATTCTCCCCTCTCCCATGATTGGGGGAAGGAAATGTGAGTCAGAGTGATGCTGTAGGTTTTATGGGTCAGAGGATCCTCCCCTGGTCAGTTTGCCCACAAATCTATATTTGATTCAAATACATCCTTCCCAGATATACAATTTGTTGAAATTACATGTGCACATTATATATTCCTTATGGTCCATGCTTGTCCGCCTCTGATCTTCCTGGGGGCTTGCATTAAAAAATGACAACATTTTGCGCTTTTTAACTGGTTTTGCAATATCGGACATTTACCCAAATTTACACACATATGCGCAAGGAGTATGGACATTAATTGATGAAGTGTCAGATTTTTAACATGCAGACATTTGGAGTGAGACCCTATTTTCCGCTAGCAACCCCCAGAATACACCACAGGGTCCTAACGCATCTCAAAATGTTCACAGAAAAATCACAAAAATAATGATATTACTTATATAATTCTGACAAGTCCGCACTTTGAGTTATCTATCTTTTTAAAATTATGCCCTGGTCAAAAAGGGGTGTGGCTTCCCACATCACAGGGTGGAATAACTGGTTTATCCACTTCCCCCAAGCTCAGCTGCTAGCAGAGGCACTGCCCCTCCCAGTTTCCCCTAAGAGGAAGCCACTTTTACGACGCCCCCAATATAACATTTGCCTGAGTCCAGGACAGGCCTTTGTTCAACTCCCTGTAGTCCCCAGCTGCTCCACCCCTAATCTAATCAGAGAGGTGACAACTCCTTTCGGCAAGGGGAAGAGTGGCTGAGCAGGTTTTAACTCCTGTCGGGGGTAGTTGTCAGGCAGAATCCAGTTTCATTAAGCCAGGTTTCAGCTAAATGTCACTTTTTGTTCCCAGTTTAAATCACTTACAATTTTTACATATACATTAAATAATTACTTCCTTCAAGTCATTTCAGAATATAGTTTTACATTGTATCCACCTCTTAGCAAGTCTTTCCTTGGTCTGGTTTTGTTTCATTTGTTCAGTTTTACACAAAAGTCTGGTGGTTTTAAAACGCCGGCTTTCTGATAGTGGTGAGTACTGGTAATGCAACCATTTTTGGGATTAAGAAAATGAATTCCCCACAAGAAGGTTGTATCTTTGGAGTGGTCTTGTGCCAACTGCACAGTTCTCCTCTTCTGGCGTGAATGTGGGCGGCGATAGCTCATCCCCACATCCACCCAGTCTATTGATTTAGTTTGTTCTGGGATAGAATAATGGGCGGCAACAGCTCATCCCCACATCTACCCAGTCTATTGATTCAACATGGGTCAAAACCCATGACAATGGGGACATGAGTGGGGACCTGCTGGCAGGTGCCCCTGACTGCTGGGGGGTGGGGGTGCTGGGGGACATGAGTGGGGGCCTGCTGGCAGGTGCCCCTGACTGCTGGGTGGTGGGGGTGCTGGGGGACATGAGTGGAACATGAGTGGGAGCCTGCTGGCAGGTGCCCTGCACTGCTGGGGGGTGGGGGTGCTGGGGGACATGTGTCGGGGCCTGCTGGCAGGTGCCTGTCAATGCTGGGCGGGTGGGGGTGCTGGGGGACATGTGTCGGTGCCTGCTGGCAGGTGCCTGTCAATGCTGGGGGGGCTGGGGGACAGGAGTGGGGGCCTGCTGGCAGGTGCCCTGCACTGCTAGGGGGTGAGAGTGCTGGGGGACATATGTGGGGGCCTGCTGGCAGGTGCCCTGCACTGCTGGGGGGTGGGGGTGCGTTTCCCGATGCATTCAAATTGGTGCACGTCAAACCTCTAATTAAAAAACCTTCGCTTGACCCTATCGAGCCCAAAAACTACCGCCCCATCTCAAACACCAGGTTCCTTGCCAAACTCATTGACCGAACCACCTATTCTCAACTAAATGCCTTTGTCGAAGCTAACAACCTCCTAGACCCCGCCCAATCAGGTTTCAGAACACGTCACGGAACTGAAACCACCCTAACCTCGATCTGGGATGACCTTAAAATGACAGCAGACTCCGCGGGATGCCCCGCACTAATCCTTCTCGACCTATCGGCCGCCTTTGACACGATCAATCACTCAATCCTCCTAGACCGCCTCCACTCCCTAGGAATTCGTGGAACCGCTCTTAAATGGATAGCTTCATTCCTCAAAGACAGGCACCAAATAACAACACTCTCCAGCTTTACCTCCCAAGCCCGACCAGTTGACACGGGAGTCCCACAAGGAGCATGTCTATCCGCCCTCCTGTTCAATCTCTACCTGACCACCCTCCCACCAATAATTCGTTCACACAACATCCTGTGTTAAAACTACGCTGACGACACTCAACTAATTCTAAAACTCCTGAACTCCAATCCGAACTCCCGACCTGACCCGGCATCCTGCCTCCTTAACATAGAACTCTGGATGACCCAAAGCCACCTCCTGTTAAACCCCTCCAAAACAGAAATCAGGGTTTGCGGCAACTCCGATCTTCTTCCGCACCCACTACCCTGGCCACCCGCCATGGGCAACTCACCGACACCCTCCAACTCAGTGAAAAATCTTGGATGCACCCTGGACTCTGACCTAACACTCTCGCGCCAAGTCAACAATGTCTCAAAGTCCTGCCACTACCACCTTAAAAACCTTAGGCGCATCTTTCCATATCTCTCATTTCCCAACAGACTCTCCGCGGTCCAATCAATCGTTATATCAAGACTGGACTACGCAAACCCCCTATACCTTGGAATCCATGCCTACCAACTGAATAAACTCCAAAGGGCACAAAACAAGGCTGCCAAAATGCTACTTGCGCTCGGTCCGAGACACTTAAGACACTGCACTGGCTTCCTGTAGCCCGTAGGGTGGCTTTCAAAACCTTATGCCGCTCCCATCGAGCGCTGCATAAAACCGGACCTCAATATCTTCAAGACAAGCTAATACCTTATCATCCCAGTCGCACCCTAAGATCAAGCTCAGCCGGCCTCCTAGTAATTTCTAAAACAAACTCAGTCAGATTAGGCGGATCATCATTCTCAGCCCTGGCCCCAACCCTGTGGAACTCGCTCCCACCCCACATCCGCCAAACTGAGGATTTAGCGTCCTTCCGCAAACTACTGAAAACCTGGCTCTTCCCCTAAAATCAGCCGGTTTCCAAACTAATAGCATCAGAATGACACCGACCCAACAAACTACCTGATGCAAGAGATTGACAACTAATATACTTGAATGTAAACTAGAAAGACAAACAGAACTAAACGAGTAATGTAGATCAAAACAGTGAAATGGATAATATGAATAAATCATTGGGAAAGTAAGGAGATCTAAACTGATGAAAAGGACATAACGAATGAGGAGGGAACGTAGTGAATGACATGGATGAAATAGTTAGAATAGATGAAGCGTATAGAACAGATGGATGCACTAAGTAGAAGAGTGCATGAGTGGAAGAACAGATGACTAGAAAGATCAAATGAGTATGGAGATCGGATGAGTGTATAAAATAGTTGAACACACTAAAGCCAATGAGTGTGTAAAGTGGTTGGGTGTCTAGATGAGAGCGGATGAGAGTAGAGAGCGAATGAGTATCGAGAGCGGATAAGTGTGGAGAGCGGATGACTGTGGGGAGCGGATGAACGTGGAAAGCGGATGAGTGCGGAGAGCAGATGAATGTGTAGAGCGGATGACTGTGGGAGCCGTTGAGTGTGTGGAGCGACTGAGTATTGAGAGTGGCTGAGTGTAGAGAGTGGGTGAGTGTGTGGGGAGCGTTTGAGAGTGGAGAGCGGCAGAGTGTAGAGAGCGGCTGAGTGGGGGGAACAGATGAGTGTGGAGAGTGGATGAGTGTGGAGAGTGGATGAGTGTGGAGAGTGGATGTGTGGAGCGACTGAGTATGGAGAGTGGCTGAGTGTAGAGAGGGGGTGAGTGTGGGAAGCGGCTGAGTGTGGGAAGCGGCTAAGTGTGGGAAGCGGCTGAGTGTGGGAAGCGGCTAAGTGTGGGAAGCGGCTGAGTGTGGGAAGCGGCTGAGTGTGGAGAGCGGCTGAGGGTGGAGAGCGGCTGAGTGTGGAGAGCGGCTGAGTGTGGAGAGCGGCTGAGAGGAGGAGAACAGAAGAGGGTGGGGAGCAGATGAGTGTAGAGAATGGATGAATGTGGAGAGCAAATGAGCGTAGGGAGCGGATAAGTGTATAGAGCGGATGACTGTGGAGAGCGGATCACTGTGAGGAGCGTATGAGTGTGGGGAGCGGATGAGTGTGGATAGCGGATGAGTGTAGAGAGCGGATGAGTGTGGAGAGTGGATGAGTGTAGAGAGCGGATGAGTGTGTGGAGCGGATGAGTGTGGGGAACGGATGTGTACGTAGAGCTGAGGAGTACGTAGGGCGGACGAGTATGTAGAGCGGACGAGTACGTAGAGCGGACGAGTGTGTGGAGCGGATTGAGTGTATGGTGCAGATGAGTGTGTGGAGCGGATAAATAGGTAGAGCGGATGTGTGAGTGGAACGGACGAGTACGTAGAGCAGACGAGTACGTAAAGAGGACAAGTACGTAGAGCGGACGAGTGTGTGGAGCGGATGAATAGGAGGACCGGATGAATGTATGGAAAGGATGCGTCTGTGGAGCAGATGAGTGTGTGGAGCGGATGAGTGTGTGGTGCCGATGAGTGTGTGGAGCGGGTGGGTATGTGGAGCGGATACATTCATAGAACGGATGAGTGTGTGGAACGGATGAATGTGTGGAGCGGATGAGTTTGCCGAGCGGATGAGTGTGTGGTGCGGATGAGTGTGTGGAGTGGATGAGTATGTGGACCGGATAAATACGTAGAGCGGATGAGTGTGTGGAACGGAAGTGTACGTAGACCGGATGAGTGTGAGCACATGCGTATGGAATACATGAATGCATGCGTGGGGCACACTGGAGATTGAGGGTAGACTAGAGCACGCACGGTCGGCTAGAGTGCATGAGTGTGTCGAGCAGACAGGAGTGTCTAGGGTAATCTTGACCGCCTATAATGAAAAAAAAAAATGCATTGAACGGACCTGATCGCATAGAATTGTGTGACGTACATAATATGCTTTGGAATGCAGAGAACATTTGAAAGAACATATATCATACCACACCCCACGCTTACTCTCTTCTTTACGCCACCACTCAACTAGAACACAGAGATACTATGACACCATTCGGTATAACTGTTCTCATATCAACATATCTGATCATTTATCAACATATCCCGCTCACTCCCCATCACTCCATCTGATCATTTCAGACCTTTGTCTTAAATCTATGAGGAAGGGGAGGAGTCAGATAAAGAAAGACCCTTTGGGAGCAGTAAACACTGCTGGTTTCACCCCCCCCCCCCCAGCCAGGCGTTCTCCTCAGGCTTAACGCAGCCACACTCGACCTGGATAAATCCTGCCAGTGCGAACACATACTCCTGATCTCTCAACCACCACACCTACCGCTAAGAAGCAGCTACCACACAAATTCTGCACCAGCTGAACACATGCCTGGTGCGCACACGCACCTTTGGACTCTCGCTACTCTCTCTACTGACCCGAACTTCGGTTTCCAAGGGCGTTCAACCTACCAGCGCCTTCAGACCATACCAATGGTATATAAGGCACTATATAAATGCAAAATAACAATAACAATAACAACATGAGTGGGGGCCTGCTGGCAGGTGCCCTGCACTGCTGGGGGGTGGGACTGCTGGGGGACATGTGTGGGGGCCTGCTGGCAGGTGCCCTGCACTGCTGGGGGGTGAGGGTGCTGTGGGACATGTGTCAGGGTCTGCTGGCAGGGCCTGTCAATGCTGGGGGGTGGGGGGGGCTGGGGGACATGAGTGGGGGCCTGCTGGCAGGTGCCCCTGACTGCTGGGGGGTGGGGTGCTGGGGGACATGAGTGGGACATGAGTGGGGGCCTGCTGGCAGGTGCCCCTGACTGCTTGGGGGTGGGGGTGCTGGGGGACATGAGTGGGACATGAGTGGGGGCCTGCTGGCAGGTGCCCTGCACTGCTGGGGGGTGGGGGTGCAGGGGACATGAGTGGGGGCCTGCTGGCAGGTGCCCCTGACTGCTGGGGGGTGGGGGTGCTGGGAGACATGAGTGGGGGCCTGCTGGCAGGTGCCCCTGACTGCTGGGGGTGGGGGTACTGGGGGACATGAGTGGGACATGAGTGGGGGCCTGCTGGCAGGTGCCCTGCACTGCTGGGGGGTGGGGGTGCTGGGGGACATGTGTCGGGGCCTGCTGACAGGTGCCTGTCAATGCTGGGGGGTGGGGAGGCTGGGGGCATGAGTGGGGGCCTGCTGGCAGGTGCCCTGCACTGCTGGGGGGTGGGGGTGCTGGGGGACATGTGTTGGGCCTGCTGGCAGGTGCCCCTCACTTCTGGGGGGTGGGGTTGCTGGGGGACATGTGTGGGGGCCTGCTGGCAGGTGCCCTGCACTGCTGGGGGTGGGGGTGCTGGGGGACATGTGTAGGGGCCTGCTGGCAGGTGCCTTGCACTGCTGGGGGGTGGGGGTGCTGGGGGACATGTGTCGGGGCCTGCTGGCAGGTGCCTGTCAATGCTGGGGGGGTAGGAGGGCTGGGGGACATGAGTGGGGGCCTGCTGGCAGGTGCCCTGCACTGCTGGGGGGTGGGGGTGCGGGGGATCATGTGTTGGTGATCAGTAGTGCAAGGTGACATGTGGCTTGGCTGGGGGGCATGCCCATGGTGGATGGGCTGTCTGCGGGACATGACCAGGGGTGGGTTGTAGTCCCCTGTTGTGTGGGCTGCCTGCAGGGGCAGTGGAGTGTGTAAGGAGAACACCTGGGAGGACCCACACTGCCATTTCACGTGTAGGACTCCCCGGCACCCCTGAAATACACGTACCCTGCTGAAATCGCATGTGCACTTCCCGCGAACCCCAGGAATACACGTACCCCACTCGCACAGGGCCAATAGGGTATGAAACTCCACGCGAACCCCAGTTATACACGTACCCCACTCGCACAGGGCCTATCGCGTGTGAAACTCCACGCGTACCCCAGAAATACACGTACCCCACTTGCACAGGCCCTTTCGCATGTGAAACTTCATGCGAACCCCAGAAATACACGTACCCGGATCCGATCGCGTGTGAGACTTCACGCGAACCCCAGTTATACAAGTACCCCGCTCGCCCAAGGCCTATCGCGTGTGAAACTTCCCGCGTACCCCCGAAATACACGCACACGCTATTTTTCACACCGTGGGTGTCCGTGTTTGTCGCGTACCCCTTTGCACGTCATTTGTCCTAGAGGGACACAGTATGGGACATTCATCATAGCTGTATGTACGTGCTTTTTGTTAGTGCACATTTTTTTCATGCGCAGGGAGACTCCCGCCTGCCTTCGTGTGGAGGACGTGTTTAGGCCTGTGCACGTCTTTGCCCGTGCGCTGGTTTGCCCTATTCGATTCCATGAATATGTGTTGTAGGCGAGCGTGTGAGCGTTCCGCGCACTTGCCTCCTGTACTTCCCCTGTGATGCCCACATTTTCACGCGTTGTTCCCCATTCCGTGTGTCACGCCCCGTGTTACGCCTACTTTTGTTGTGTGCGCCGCGCTATGTGCGCTTTCGCTGTGCGCTTAGCGCACGCTGTTTGAAGGCGTGTGTGCCCACGTGCGCCGAACAGGATTTCAGCGCACATCCATGGATTTCCACGCGCACGGACTTCCATGAATCGCTGAGCGCGGGTTTCGCTGCGATTTTCGCACTGGCACTGCGATTTGCACGCTTTCGCACGCTTGCGCTGAAAATTTCAGCGCACATTAATTCCATGAATCTGCCTGACCTTGCTCTATCCCAATACAGGTAGTCAGAAAAGAACTGGGGCTGGGATCTATGAAAATGACTCTGTTTGGGAAATGCATGGGTACTAATCCCCCTCCCGCCATTGGCAGGATTAAAACCGAGCTAACAAATGGAAATAATGAAGCCTTGACTAGGTGAAAAGCCAAATGCATAAAACTCCTCAATGAAATTTGTTGTAATGTGCTTTGGTGTGTATTCAGTGTCTTCAGAAGAAAAGGAGATATGTTGTAATGTTCTTGTGAATGCAGGTATAAGCTGGCGATATCATGTAGAATGTTATTGTGTGGATCAGAGAATGTTAGTGACGTGAGGTTCCTAGCCCAGGCAGTTATAGAGAGCCCTGCTTGGGTGATGGGTGCCAGTGTCTGTTCTAGATGTCTTATATGTCTTAATGTAATTGTAACATAAGAAGATGATAATAAAGCTCAGAAGAATTACCAAGAAAACTAAGGAGGCTACATATTTCAAAACTGAACGCTCGATAGATGATCTTCTGACCTATCCGGGAAAGGTGAAGACAATCCACGTATGGTTTCAGAAACCAGGCCTTTGTCAGTCCTCCTAGATGTCCATGATACTTTGCATGATAGTCCAAGCTCCAGGTCATATAGCTGCAATCTCCACCAGGGTTGCACCATACCCATTTTCCCCAAATAGTCAAGATAGCTGGCAGGAAATGCGAACACTGTGCCTGGCCAGAACAGAGGACACTGTGTCAGCTGTGATTTCAGTGCACTAAGTGTCTTTGTTTCTTCATCCTCTTCCATCTCTAAATCTAATAGTAACTTCATCCCTATAGTCTTTTCAGTAGTTTTCTGCATTGTGATATTGCTACTTTGATAACACAAAAGGCAAACAGCAGTAGTATCAATGCTGCTATCAGTATTTTCAGTCCACTGGCCATCCATGATGCTATCCAGGAAAGAATGTATGACAAACAATCGTCATCTGGCCCTATAGCATTTGTCTCTGCTCCATTTCAGCATGCAGGTCTGATAGTTGAGTGATAGCTTCTGTTAGGGTCCTATTTTCTTCATCATGGGCAGGATTGTACGTACAGCAAGGAGGCCCGATCTTGGCGCAAACGCCTCCTTCCATAGCCGTGAGAAGGACTAGAACATATCAGTTCTGTAGGGCCATTAACCTGACAGCTCTCAGTTCTTCTTTGATGGCGTTGGACCCCTTAACAGTTGAGTTTATCATCTGCATCAGCTTCTAACGTGTGATTTGGAGCAACTTGGCCTTCACATTAGCTTGCATCACTGGAACGATGGACGCAAAGAACATCTTGTTCCTTCTGAACAGTCTGTGTTCTTGTGGTATTGCATCTAGTGCATCTTCCATTGTCGATGAAGCATAGTTCCCTCTCTTTACTCTTGTCAGTTATACAGATCTCTTCTTTCTCTGACGTGCATCCATCTTAGGGAACCCGTCTCCTTGTATATCCTTCTGAGGTACTACTAGTGCTGGTGTGTTCAGCTGAACTAGAGAACATATTCCTGCCCAATGTGGAGGCAGTTGAATTCTGCCTTTGACCCGCAGGCCAAGTAGTGGTCCATCAGTACTGCAGTACTGACCTTCATGCCTGGTATCTTCGATATCCACTTGCATCCATTATTCTCTCCAACCTTCACTGGACCATCATTCTGAAAACACAATGAAGCATTCTAAAGCCGTAGAATTGGCATAGGACCTGCTTCATTCTCCACCCAGGTGACTAGTGGTGCATTTGCTTCCCATTCTTGGAAGCATGCACCATTTTCCTTCTGCACCACTTCTACTGGAACTGTTAGGAGTACATGCGCCTTGCTCCCTACCATTCCCTCTTTCCATTCTTCAGTTGTATATACTTGTCCATATAGTAACAACTGAGGTATTTCCCAGCATCCTGGCATTCCTACTATCTCTCCCTGTCCTGTCTTCGGGCATTGCAGTTCTTTTTGCATCACTATTCTGGCCTCTCCTTTGTGTGGACCGTCAGGAACGTATTTTTTTGTCTTGTCAGTGCTCCAATATTCATCAATCATTTCTTGAGTCTTCATATCAGAATGTTTTCATGGACATCCATCTTAATGTGGCCCACCTCCCTTTGAAATTGGCCTCTGGTTGTGCAGAGTGACAAGTGCATGAGACATTGTGCTCTAGCGGTAGGGATTTCCATTGCTACAAATGTTCTGGATGTACTCATGGCATAGGGGATCAGAGAGCAAACATAACAGCTCAACATAACAGCTCTCCTTCATAGTTTATTTCCCAACCTTGGCCATGTGCTTGTACCACATGTTGTTGGACACATGGGCTGTATCGGTTAGACAGGAATTTACCTGAACTGTGTCTATATCTTTTTACCTCTCTTGCAGCATTAGTCATCTCCCCATATATGGCTTCCGTAAAAGCATGGATAGGGGACTCGTTAGTGGGAACCAAAGCATGTGCATGAGAAAACAAAATCTTGCGTAGTGCAAAGAGGGTAAAGAGGTAGAGACTGCAGAAAGCACAAAACATCAACACAACAGTTCGAATTACAGTTCCCATTTTTTGTAGTCTCAAATGTCCTTTGTACTGTTCAGAAAGTCTGTAAGGTCACCTGAAAAGCCTCAACAACGCAATATTATTGTTTTAGTGTACTAGTTAAGCTCTTCTTCTGTAATATCGGGCAAGAGCCGCAAAACACAGTCATACCCACACAATGCGCATCTTAGCACTGGTTGACAGGGTAATGATGTATGGGTCTCCGTGGGTCAGGAGTGGGATGTTTGAGCTACATAGAGAAGAAGGGCGTAAAAGAATAGTCTAGGTGGTATCATCCGTTTGATTTTGATGATAACTCTAAGAAAGTGCTTCTCAAAGGATGTGTGCAGTTACGAAACCATGTATTTAAAACGGTCCTTTACTTTCACGATGAATACCTTGTGTGAGGAAAAGATAGTGTACCTAATTCTAGCTCAGCGTTTTGTTCTTCCCTAGCTCTGGTCATATATCTAGTCAATCTTCACTATGGTGCTTCTCCTGCTTCTTGTCCTTTTTCTTGCATCAAATTGTCTTCGTGCTGGTGGAAGGAGGTCTCACCTCGGCAGGGTTTGACGTCTCTGATGTAATTCCAGGCCTTGCTTCTGATGAGTTTAACAGCCCTATCAGTAGCCTACTCTACAGAAAAAGGTCCCTCAAATCTAGACTTGAACCATGGCATCATAAATGTTCACAAGTAAACAGAGTCCCATGGATAAAGTAGTGGTTGCTTTAACAGTTCAGAGTTCCTTTATGGTGTGTTGTCTTCGTCAGCCTTTTTCAACCTCTCCCGCCGGGACTATAGCTGTCAAGAGATAAAAGAGGCACTAGCCATCATCGAAGAAGGTAATCATGCATTTCTTCTCCTAGGACAACAGCAGACCTATGGGCGTCCGTCAGCGCTCTAGTGGGAGGACCAAGTGGGAGTAGCACCTTGCAGCCACCACTTTACGAGGGGTTAAGTGGTGATTGGATCCTGGCTGGTTGCACAATGCGAGCAAGGCTAGGGTTAGGCAATGGAGCCACCCCTTCCTCGACGTTGCTTTAATTTTGGCTATTTTTTCCTTTAGCAGGCCATTGAGGCGCTTGCATATTCCATCTGCTTGCGGGTGATAAGCGCAGGAAAAGTCTAATTTACAAAATGAGGTCCATTGTCAGACCACAAGATCTCGCACAACCACCATGGTGGGAAAACCTCTGTAACAAGGAATTTGGCTGCTCTGAGAGCATCATGGTGTGAACACGCACCAGCTTCAATCCATCGGAAAAAGGGCATACAACTACTATCATGTAGCAGCATCCTTTGCTAACCTGAATCATGTCCACATAATCGATGTGAAGGTGTTGGAAAGACCCAATTGGGCGGGGTATTGCTCCTCACACTCTTCGCAACCTATGGCCGACATTGTACTTTTTGCAAACGGTACAGTTTTCCATGAATGCGGCTATATGATCCGCCATATTTGGACAAACCACTCTTCCCCAATATGAGCAGCAAACACGTCCCTACTTAAGTGAGTGGGATGATGCACATTATCTGTGTGGCGGGTAGTAAGCTAGACCCTTCTCCAAAATTATATTGCGCACGTGTATACGCGTGTTAGATGGAGTGTCAAATTAATTAATCTCTGTAAAATATGCTGCGGGCTTCATTTCTGAATCTGCAGCTTCATTGCCACGGAATACTAAGTATTCCTTCTTCGTGTGTGCTTGACACTTCACGACTGCTATGGCTGATGGAAGTTGTAGTGCATCTATGAGTTTGCTCAACAGGGGTGCGTGCTGCACTGGTGTGCCATCAGCAGGTCAAAATCCCCTCCTCTGCCATCGTGATAATTCAGCATGTACTGTAGACGTCACATAGGCTGAATTGGAATACACTGTAATCCCCTTGTCTTTGTATGCTTCAAATGCCATTATAAGAGCTACTTACTCATCTGCCTGTGCTGAAGAATTTGAGGGAAATCTTGTGCTTGCTATTACTTCAACTGTCCCATCCAGTTTTGTCTTTACTACTGCCATCCCAGTATGTCTTTCTCCCATTGCCTGGTCTATCGTCAACAAACCGTCAATGAAAAGTATTTCCCCTCCTTAGAGGGCATTCTCCCCCCCTTTAGGAATGTTGTGGTGTAGTGCTCCATGTACTTAGTACAGTGATGCACATAGTTTCCCCCCTCCACTGGTTCAGCTACGAATGTCGCTGGGTTTACAACTCTGCATCTCACTACTTTTATCACCAGATGTGAAATGATCACTTCATATTCTGATGCTCTCTGAGTAGTCAGTGTGCTTTTGGGCTTTCGAGGATCGCAAAGAGGGCATGTTCCATGTAAAGTGTGGTGCTGCGCCCCATTGTGATACTCGCCGACTTCTCTACTGCAAATGCAGCAACAGCCAAAGCTTGCTTGCAAAGGTAGTGTTCTCTCATCACTGGGTCTAAACGTCTGCTATAATAAGCCATTGGTTTATGTCCTAAAGTTGGTTTCTGTGTGAGTACTGTGGTCATCACTACTTCGTTGGAGTATGAGAACATGTACAATTTGACAATGTAATTGGGAATCCCTAGCACTAGAGCTGTGCATATTGCCTTCTTCAACCCCTCAAATGCCTCAGTCATTTTGTGTGTCCGTAGCAGGTCTCCGGTCTGCTGTATGTGCTGTAATCGTACACGCAGGCCCTGCAGTAATTACAGAGGCCCAAGAATTGCTGCATCTGTCTCACTATCTGTGGTGACAGTATTCTAAAGATTGCCTGCGCACTTTTCGGGGTTACCCTTCTGCCTTCTTGTAATGTCAACTGCCCAAAGTAAAACTCTACTTTCAGGCAATATTGCAATTTTGCCCTATCTACCTTGTAACCCTTTCTGCTAGCACTGAGTCATTTTGGCAGTGCCCTTCAGACCTGTTGCAAATCAAAATGTCGTCCACATATTGAATAACGGTACTCTCCATCTGTATGTTACCTAGCTCCATTTGGAGGACCCTATTAAAGATTGAGGGTGATTCCCAGTACCCCTGTGGTAATCTTGTATGCTTCCTCTTCCAGTTTCTATATAAAAAGGAGGTTAAGTTCTGTGACTCTTCATGGAGTGGTATAGAGAAGAAAGTGTTCTTCAAATCTATTACCATGAAATGGGTAGCTTCCGATGGAATGCTACATAGAATTGTCGCTGGGTTGGGAACTAACAGAAAGTATGCCACAAAAATTTCATTGAAAGGACATACATCTTGAATAAAATGCCATGATCCCTGTGATGCTGGAAATGCATCGGAGGGACAGGGCCTCCGTATCCTTGTCCTTTACTGTTTTTATCGTGTGTTCTGTCGTGTTTTCTGCACAGGAGTTCATGGGGGACACTTGGCGGTGCAGCTCTCTCTTTTGGTTTTGTGTACAGACCCATGGGATACCCTTATGGCACCCATGGGTGGGGGTGCAACCCTGTGCCCCTAATGTATGTTTTTGGGCACCTGTGGGTGGCCCACAGAGCAGGGTACGGGCTGGTGGCAGCTCTGTGCTTAAATGACTGGTGCCCTGAGCGTCCTCCATTTTGGGGATGCCCAGGCCCTGTCATTGGAATAGGTAGATTCCTGATGGAGACAAGATGGCCCCCGTGGCCTCTTGCCTTCCATCGCCTGTTACCTTGATCTTCCCAAAGTCCTGGGAAACCCTGACTCTGTCCCTTCCCCCTGACTGGCTGTTGGGTGGAAGTTCCATATATGGGAGTGTGGGGAAGTGGCGATCAGACTGGCTGGAGCCTTCCCAACGACCGTATGTTGTGGGTGCGCCTGTGGGTGGGGACCTGGGTGAATGGAGTGTGTGACAAATATACACTTCTTGTTGTGGATGTCTGGTATCTGGTGTTGGACACAATGACTGAGGCAGCCCTGCCCAAAACTGGTATGAATGCAGTGTGTAGTGTTGAATGGCATGGTACTTGTCCGAATCCACATTCTGTGTTATGAGTGTCTGGATGGAGAAGAATGGCCTGAATGCACCATGCGCCTGATTGGCTGACTGACTGCTGAATGACCTTCTGAGTGATTGGTTGCCTGAGTGTGACCCAGCAGAATTAATGGGAGATCAACTAGTATATCTGAGGGCCTCTCACTGCTAGAAATTGTTCAGAAGCTGAAGTTGAAACTGACATCTAAACTGACACTGTTCAGAAGCTGAAGAGTAACTGGATTTGAAACTGAAGCTTGACCTTGAAGCCCTGCTGGAATAGAAGTATTGCTGTTGCTCTACTTCATCGATCTGAAAGCTGCTGTGTCTCCAAGGACTGACCCAGCGAGGACCTGGTAAGGCGCCCTCTTCCCGAGCTACGAGGGACCATTGTGCACCTGCTGATCTTTGCCAAAGCTCCCTGGTAGGGAGACCTACGAAAGGCTGCTGACCGGAGATGGGGACTGCTGCAGAATCCCAAGGAGAAGCGCCCGGACTGTTGTCCATCACCGTCGATGACCGCCGTCACCAACCGGAGCCGCAGTGCTCCCGTTGCCTAAGAACATTTGATCCAAGTATGCTCTCGTCTGCACCGTCGCCTGCCTTATCCCGCCAGAGAAGGCCAGGCCATCGACGCACTGAGGAGCATCCACCGGTGGGTTTCCCGCCACCTGAAGACCACAGAGACGCTGACGACTTGACGCTTTTGCTGGGCCACAGTTCTTCAAACTCTTTGCGGTCCTGAACTATCGACATCGAGGTGCCCCACACGCCTCTTCCTTGCAGGACGTCTTCGACTCGTCGTCGACGAGCACCGCTAGAAACGAAGTTGCCACTTCACCGCCGCAGTTCACCCTGTTCATCACCGGACATTCGACGACCCGTGGCTCCTGCCTTAAAGGCAGCGCACTCAAGAAGGGACGTCGATTTCCCAACAAGGAACTCTACAACACCAGGTACTTTGTGGTTGCGGGAAGACTCTTGGGAACAATATATGGACTGGGCTTGTGATATATCTTTATTCTACAGGTTGCCCAGGTGGGGGGCTCTCCACACAGGACTGTGTCTAGTTGGTAGGGGTCAGTATTCTGCCAATTGTTCTAACCAACTGCTTTCCTCTTATATCTATTGTTAGTTTCCTTCACGAACTGATTTGTGTGACATTTAACCGTACAGTTGATGCACTTTAAAGAGATCGAATAGTGATTGGTGTACCACGTAGAACTGCAGAGATTTGCCATTATAGATAACCGAGTACAAAGTGAGTTATCGTGATATTGTATATAACCTTGAACATTAATTATATAAAGACTGTGTTTTAACTAATACAGTGTGTGGACATTCCTTTGTGGGTGCTTGCGGACTACACTGTACTTAAGAACCAGCCTGCATCACCTCCTGAGAAGCTAGGCCTTGATTGCTCGACTACGTTACCAATAATAGAGAATCTTGGCTGGGGTCCTCTATGCCTCTCCTCTACCATATAGAGAGCAGAAGTACAGACCCCCTCCAGTCTTTACAATCCCCCTGTCGCCTTCTTCACTGGGTACACAGCCATATTACACTGTGACTCGGAAGGGACCAAAATGCCTTGCTTCACTAACACAATGATTGTCTTATAAATGCCTTCATCTGCCTACTTGGATAGAGGGTATTGTCTCGCCCTCTGTAAAATAGCCCCTGGCTTGAGCTTTATTTTCACAGCTCCTACTCCCTTTAACAAGCCCATGTCACATGGACTGCTAGCCCATAGAACATTGGGTACTCGTGCCAGATCTTCCTTGAGAAATGGTGGTGGTGCTTTTTTCAGCAACACCATTCTCTGTGGCACTTCTCTGTAATGTATTCTCCCCCAATAGGTAATGCTTATAGGTCTGAAGGATCATCTTGAAACAGTTCCTTGTCTGTCAAGTCAGTCAGCCTGTACCTTTATCCTATCATGATTACTGTCCTCCATGCCCCTCCTGTGTCGTCATTCCCATGTAATACCACTCTTTGGTGCCTTACTATGACTGTCTCCAGTTCTATTGGTAACACCTGTCCTTCCTTCTCGTCTAAGGAAACCTCTGGTCTAAACAAGAACTCGTTGGGTATACGTAGCAATTTTCCTTGTATCCCTGGAAGCCATGCTATCAGCACTTCCACTCCACATTGGAATAGCTCAATCTTTGCTGGCACCCCCCTTTATACAGTCTGCCCGCAATATGCTTTGGTAGGTTCCCTCACATTCATGTAGTGAATTCCTGGAGTTGAACACACTATTCCCTGATCAGTGAATGAGATGGTCATGTTCAGTCAGCTCATCATGTCCTTACCCATTATATTTACTGGTGTCTGTCAGGAATATAACAATGGCATCGTCAGGTCATGCCCGCTCATAGACATTGTAAGTTAGTCAGTAAAAGGATCCAAATCTATAGCCCCCACAGAATACCTGCACACTCATGGCAATGCCTGACATTGTATGTCTCCCCTCTCTAATACAGGACCTAGTCGCTCCTGTATCGATGAAAAAAGAGAAAGGTTTGCCACCTATTGTCACCCCTATACGTGGTTCCTCGTTCGGGTCGGGTGTAACGGATAGGATCAAACACATCAGGTTTGTCTGTGGGCTGTCCTATTTCCTATTGTGGGTACAATGGCATCCCTGTCCCGGTAAAAGGGTTGTCCGCCACTACAGTCACTCCCCTCAGTTTCCGTACAGGAGTCTGCATCGTGGAGTCTATGTGTTTAGTGGCTACAATGTTCTGCTGCAGCAGTGCTGGCTGAGCTAGTTGGAGTGGCTGCACATGTTCCTGTACTTGCGGTGCATGTGTCATGGGCTGGTATGGATGTATTGGCGTGCTCTGTGCTGTGTATGCATCAGTTGTGGTGCATATGCCTGCGAGTGTGTGTGATCCTGGGCATAATAGTCAGCCTGTTCTGTCTGGTATGTTGGCTGGTGTGCCATCCCCCCATTCTATTGCATTCCGTCCCTGCTCCTGCAAATTCATGATATATGACCTATCCTTCTGCATAACCAGCATTGTATTGGAGCCCCCATTTCTCTCGGCTGTCCCCCATTAAATCTATCTCCACCCTGTTGCATTTGGTATCCAACCACTCTTTCCTGGGGCAATCCTCCCCGTCCCCTTAGCCAGTGGGGTGGCCATCATCCCTTCCTATGAAGCCTCCTTGTACTATCTGCGGTCGATTTTGCACATTCTGGGCTACTCTCTCTCCACTCGTCAACATCACCCCTTCAATAGTGTACTTCGATAGCTTCTTGTGCACTAGCTTCGCCTATTCCTGCTTTCTCTCCTCAAGCTTCTTTCTTGCATTCTCCTGCATTAACCTACAATAGTGCACTTTAGTTAGCTGGATTTCTGACCATGGTTTAGCTTCGATCCCCACTAACTTATTCACCTGCTTCTGTAGCTGCTCTGGTAGCCCTTGGCATAATATGTAATACAATAACCCTACTGTTTTATCCCACGGTTCTCTCGTTTCAAGAAGCCAACACTCTTGTATCTCCTGAATGTACTGAAGTGGGTCTTCGTCCTCATGCATTTTGCACCCCATAATCGCGCTTATGTCCGATATTGTACCCTTAGAGCTTGCCATACGGCTGCTTGACAGTTATTGAACGGTGTGCAATCGTGCACCCCTGCAGTCAACAAAGGTAGTTAACATTTCAAATTATTCTTGTCCATCTGTCACCACGGTATATACTGCAGTCATCCACCACCCTTCTCTAGTAACGGGAACTGTGTCAGTCTCATTCCCTTGTCCCATTTCCCTATGTCTCGAGTGGCAGTGAACGCCCTTGTCATCTCTGCCTGTTTCCATCCTGGCAGTGCTCTTAGCTTCTGCGCATACAGAGTGACTTCATATGCACTATGCGACCTGTCCCTCGGACGCTCCAGTCATCCCTTGGGTTCTCCCTCGTCTCTTCCCATGTTTTCCCCTTCTCCCCATACCATGTCAATTTCCTGTCGATCTTGGTCTGTCCCCATGGTCCCAAAACTGTCGCCGCTCTCTTCCTCCCACTCATTCTCAAAGCTAAGCCTCCACAACATCACCTTCCCCCATCGGTTTCACTTAGGTTTGTCCAAAAGATCGCGTTCCCCCCTCAAAGGGTGCCCTGCTGTACTCCTGGTCGTCTTCGGGGCAACTGCACTACTTCTCCTACTCCTATAAAGTTCTCCTATTCTTCTCCATATCCCCTCTCCCACATCATCATTCAAATGTGTGTCTGTTGCTTTCTTATGATGTCTCTTTGTTTTTGTCTCTCTCCCGCTCACGTCTTCTATCCTCCTCTTCTTCTGTGCATCAGCGCTCCTTAACGAGTCGCTAGAACTCCAACATTCTCTTTTCCCTCTTTAACTGCAACTGTCTCTCCTTCTCTTCCTCTGCTTTCCTCATCACCATTTCCTCTAACTCCCTTTGCCATTTCTTCTCTCTCCCTTCCCTTTCTCTTTCTTCAGTATATTCTTGTTCCTTTCTCAACCTGTAATATTCTTCCTTCTCCTCTCTTTCTATTCTCTGTACTCCCTCCATTACCTCTGCCCACTCTTTGGCTTCTTCCTCTATCTCTTTATGAGTCAAAGCTTCCTCTCCCATATGTCCTCTCTCAATTGTAGTCTTCCCATCCAGTTTAAGCAATATCTGTCCACCTATCCATTCATTTGTCGGAACTGTTGCCTCATGGTCCCCACTAGGCCCTGTCCATCCCTCGTAGTCTCTTCTCAGTTTCGCTTGAAAGTCACTGCACTCCTTATGTTCGTCATTAATAATTTCTATGTTTTTATTTGTCTGCTTCGCGCCACTAAGTGTGTCCTCGCTGCTATCATTGGGTGGTGCAGAAATAGAGTTGGTATATCCTGCCGCAGCTTTCAATTCCCTTAAGGAGTAAAACTACTGGCCTTCTACTGTTGGGTCTGTGTCTGCAGTTTGAAGAGGAGGAGGAGGAGCAGTCAGTGCTTCGTCCTTCCCCATCATGTTGGCTCAGCATCCATTGCTTCTTGGACGGGTCCTCTTTCTCGTCCTGAAACATTTCCTATAGCTCTAATATAGTCAAACGATTACTTAATTTCTTTCCCTTATAAGCAGCATGTAAATACATGGTCATGTGTTGCTGCACATATTTGGAAAAGCTACAGTGTTTGGGCCATGGCTTTGCCATTTTGCCCTCTGTATCGCAAGTCCATTCAATGCCATACTTGCATATTTTGTCTTAATATCACAGGAGGGACTTCCATAAATGTTGAATGAGTGTATCCCTCATGGTAACACGTTACTTTGTAATTGTCAATACTTACTTGACCTTAAATCGGGATTTTGACACCTTTATCAATTGACATAACGAACATCACTTTTTCTGATTGAACTCATAAAAACCACAGCAATACAAAACGCCGTTCCAACAGCTTCTCTGGCTCACCACCATCAACAAGAGTATGATCCATGCACCGCCCAAAATGCGTTTTCCGCCCCTAAAAGCAAAACCGCAACTTCCCTCATGTGCTCCTCGAGCTCCATCGAACGGCACACCGCTTTTCACTGATTCAAGCAACAGTTCAACCAAATGGAATCTGCCACCTTCTAAGCACCTCAAGTCCTATTCAACAACCTCACATTGTGATGTTACAAACCCTCAAAAAAGAAACCCAATACTTCAAAATACACTCCCACTTTTCACAACCCAAATACAATGACAAGCATAACATAACACACGGTCGTCTTCCTGTCTCACCAAGATACAGGGTATCCAAACATCATGTGGTCCTTCTTCTATAGTGGCGCATATAGGAATACATCTCAATGAGATAAAATAAGAAACCACCTTCCGTAATGTAAGTTAGCGCTTTCTGCTAATACCTAGACACAGGGAACCATACATAAATAATCATCCTTGAACCAAGCTAAATGGCCTAACTCATAGGTATCCTTTTTTGGGGGGTTTTAAATATTTTTCATCCATAAACCAAGCTAACACCCAGATCACAGGTAACCTTTTTATAGTATTTTTCTATTTGTCATCCGTAAGCTAAGCTGACCATCTAAGCTGACCACCTAAACTGACCACTGTGAGAAACCTAGGGGTATTCTCCCATGTAGACCCCAAGAATCCTCTATACAGGTGTCTAGGGGAGGGCCGTCACTTTCAGATCCCAACCCTGGGGGTGGACGAGCGAGGGAGGGTCACCTGGGTAGGGGAGTCCGGGGTGGTGATCATGGAAATACCCCAGGCAAGACGCAGTATACCAACAGGAAAATAGACAAGGAGGAAGAAGTCCCTGAAGCCTTTATGGGATATGCAGGCCCCATTCTCCCTGATCCAAGAGAGAGGCGGGAATCCCCTATTAGAACAAATGTAGGCAAGGAGGTAGGTCCTAGAAAACAACAATATGACTTTAAATCTAACACCTATTTATCTTCCCACATTTTAGACCCAAGGGGAGGCCATCAAGATCAGTACCTTTATGGCAGGGGACCATGAGTAGGAAGCAACTTAACAAAAGGGGAATCACCCCAGTGGTATACAAAAAGAGCCAGGAGATACCCCTCTTTCCTCTGTCAGTCATCCTATGATTATTCCACCCATAGAGATTATTTTCAAACTCATGCCATCAACTCCTCCCCATTTCCAACCAATATTGGGACGAGGAAGAGGCAACGGGGAGTAGTGAACATTTCCCATAGGAATAACATGGGTAATGTAAGGGAAACGGGCCGTAGAAAGAACTTAAGTTGTCCCATTGATAGAGTCAGGCAGAGTCAGACATCCCCTAATTATCACACACACGACTGCTTTTCGAACTATAGAAGGTGTGGTTCTGCACAGCTGAATGCACGAGCTGGGGATGTTGTTTGGACCATAGAAGCCACAGAGCAGAGAGCAGTAGGAATGATGGCTCAGGGTGGCACGGTGTGCCGAGACGCGGCCCAGTGTTTCTGAGGGGCTGCAGCATGGCTAGGGAGCTGTGTCTCCAGAGAGCCGGAGCAAAGTATCTTGCAAGCTGTTGTTGGTGGGTAAAACATTGCTCGTTCCCTTGGGACCTGTGCTGGCCCCAAGGTTGTCTGAGGAACAGGCGGTGAGACCCTGACCTCAGGCCCGCACAATGAGGAGCAACCGCTTGTCACTGTGCTGCTGCCCGGGTGAGTCCCGTAGAGATAGACAGATTGAGAGAAACTCTGTAGCATGCTACTGCCTGAAGCAGAGCGGGCAGAAAAAAATGCATGAAGCGGCACAGAGCAGAAAAGTGGAAAGAAAAGGAAAGTCATAAAGAAAGCAGATTGGGAGAAGAGTAAAGAGATTGAGATAATGTGACAGAAAGTCAGAAAGCAGAGCGCACAAGGTACGCAAAGGAAAAGGACTATATTAAGAGGACGCGAGCGACCCAAAAGAGAGAGAAGGGTGCAAGAGGCATGTCAGAATGGAAAGGGTTGTGTAAGATAAGGGCAGGGACCCTCTTTTTTGAAAGGGGGCCTGACTCCAGAGAGTTTAAGCAGAATTATCGAGAAAGGATGGAGTCAAAGGCTACCCTTGTCATTGACGCACAGGTGGTCACCTTTTGTAAGCAGTGGGGCTAGTCCAGCATGTATCAGCTAGCTCTTTAAAAAGGATCACAGAGAGGTGGGAATGTTTACAAACAAGAACAAAGCATTTTATTTACATTCATAAAACCATGAAACATTTTTAAAAAATAAGGAAAGAAGGAACATATGCCGTATTAGGCACAGAAAATATGCATTGCGTACAGTCAAAAAATAATTATGCATATGGGTGGGTTAGTAAATAGTAGGTGACTGTTATTTCATGTATTGCTAAAAATGTAGCAATACGCAAACATTGTTGACACACAAGGTTCAGGTGTTTCTGGTTTGGGGAGTGGTTTGACAGGAAGAAAAACAGGGGCTGTGAGATATGCCCCTTCTGTTTGTGGCACCGAACTGTCTTCAGAACTATGGAATCTTGGAGAACGATGTTGCTAGGGAGAGTGACAAGCACCCACAAGTAATGAAACAAGGGGTGGGAAGAAGAGTTGTTAAAAAGAAGGGAGAGAGGGGGTTGTGATTGAGGGCAATTAGATTGCACTGGCAGAACACTGCAAAAGAGACCTACCTAAGGTAGTAAGGGCGCCATGGCTTATATGTTGTAAAATAGCCAGGTTTCATCATGTAGCTGGCTTAGTTTTGTGTCCGAGAGACGGACAGGAGGTCTCTGAAAGAATGAAAGACACACTTTTAGATGAGTGCAGGAAATAGATCCAAAACGTATAAGTGGGTAGAGGGCAGAGTATTTTGTAAAACATGACATGCGAAATACCCGGTGTAGCAAAGATGTTGTTTTTGGAGAAAAGGTCGCTATCTGTCACGACATGATGGCACAGGGATCTTCTGTAGAAGAAATCATGAGCAAAAATATATTATTTGCTGATAATTGTGGGTGCGTGCTGGTAACAGGCGTGTCAATATTATGGAATGGTGGGGGTGCACTAATCATGCAAAGGTGTGCAGAGGTTGGAATTCAAGGAACATTCAAGAAGCAAAATGGTGGCTCATGCAGGAATCAAGTCCAGGTGGGTTTCTGTCAAAAAAGGGTTAGATCGCACCGAGATCTACTGTAAAAGGAATCATGGCCCGAAAAGATTGCTGGTGCGTGCTAAGACAGGCGTGTATATTAATCACGGGCTGCTGGAAGTGCACTAAGAGTGCGAAAGTGCACTGTGAGTTTGAAACGAACTGCATGGGGCTCATGCATTCTACGACTTCACGGAGAGCGGGTGCCGCTTTTATTGGCATTATGGCGTTAAAGAAAGGAATAAATGCTGCATGATTAAGGGAAGGCAGCGCTGTGCCTGAAAAAGTCGTGGCTGGAGGGAGTCTTATCTCGCCTTACGAGCTGTGCTGCTGTCTCAGGATAGTGTCTGGTGACGACGCATGCGCGGTGGCAAATGTCATTGTATTGTAAAGGAAGCTTTATTAATACGCTGTAGGGCGCATGTCTCGGGGCTAGCGAGGTAGTGTTCTAGCCAGCGCACATCGCAGCGTGTGTATGCAGATCACGGGGAGAGGGGAAGAGATGTCCATGTACGCACCGGGTAAAAGGGGGTGGGACTATCGTTAATGAAAGATAAAAATGGTAGTCACATTTTTCTTAGTACACATGATTGAGCCAACACGGAGTGATAAAACCAAAACAATGGATGTGGAAGGCACAGATAATAAATTGTTACATTGCATACTGGACACATATGCATGCCAACCATGGGAGATTTGGACCATTGTATAATAAATGTGTCATATATGGCACAGATGGATTGCCCTCTATAGAGAAACAATAAGGAACATTAAAGTGCACACAGTCAGAGGTTGTCTACTGTACTGACAAATGAAAAGCAGGCAAGTTGTTCACTCATCATCGTGTAGGCGGCCAGTCCAAGTGCTGATGTCCCGAAGGAGAGAGACAACAGACTTTGCATGAGTAGTAGTCCAGGAACATAGTTGGGTGGGGCTCCATCGGAACAATTGTGGGTGCTAGCTACATGGTGGATGAAATGAATGTGTACTCGAGAAGAGAGAGATTGTGCAGTGGGCCAACTGTTGCGGTGTATGAGATATGCACAGGATCTGGGGAGTGTTATTATCACAAGGATGGTGTGTGCTCGAGCTGAGCCCATCCTATCCATCATCGTGGAAGAGGTAGGAAGGGGGAACCTGTGGAGAATCACCACAGTTACCCCAATTACCAGCAAGAGGGTACTTGGGCCTCAAAAACCCTGCAAGAACAGAGAATCAGACCATAGGGCAAACTTTACTGTCTTTAATATCAATCAAAATGACAGGGATCGCAAATGAACAGTCTCCAAAGGCTCTCGTCCTCCAAACGTGTGTCACACGGTTTTAACTGTAAATGAGGTCACAAAAACAGGTTGTATCCCAAAAAAAACTATCAGAGAAGGGAATTGGTTAGTTCAGGAAAACTGTATATGTAATACATAGGGGTTAGTATAACCAATGGGTAGCCATATCTCGTGGCTCCATATAGGACAAACTATTGGCCTCTGCAACAAAAATATACCTAACACGAAAGGTAGCCAAGGATTGGACAGAACAGGTCTTCCAAGCCTTGGGACCCTGGACAGTAACCAGTCTGAGTAAAATATTTCAAGGCAATGGGAACGATTACGATAGTGCTGTGTGCTCCGGCAAGTTGCTATCTATGATCACCTAAGCCCTGAGACAGAACATCCAGCTTTGAACCAGTCTGCCTCTTTCTGCATTCTGAAGTTCGCCTTGCTTTCCCCATTCACTTCAATGCACCTATGGCTTCCTACTTGGTTCTTATGGCTGTTCATGTTAGTCAAAATTTAAGTATGAGCAAGCTAAGTATATGTATTCTTAGGCGTCTTGCTGTTGCTGCAAAGCTGAAGATTTACTGGTGTAAGTGTGTTGGTCCTCTAACTATTATGGGTCATAAGCATTTGTTTTGTGTCTATCAGCAATAAACTAAAGTGTTTGTCTAACTTAGTGCATGTATGCCTATATGCTTCATGTCTAATGCATCTATGTCATGACATCGGTGATGATGTCATCATCTCCATCGAGTCTAGAGTCAGTCAACTTGTTTGATCAATGACAACTGTATCTCTTCCATGTCATCGATCGGGTACAGTTTGAATGGCTGTCTGAGAGAGTAATGTTTCTCAAATCTGCGATACATCAGTGATGGCGATGAAGGGCCAAGGAGTGATGTGCATCCCTCATTTCTCTGCCTTCGGGCTGTGAGTCTGGGGTAATGAAGGCCACACTCTGATCCTCCTCTTCAACAGTATTTGCACTAGGACAAACCTTGCCCTGTGTGCACAAATGCTTTGACAGAATAGGTTTTTGCCCAAGGATAAACTTTGCCATAGTGGTAATACTATGCCAAATTTCACTTTCACTGTTTCAAAGTTTCTGTAATCTGGCCTCTGGTCTACAACAGGTTGCTCTATGTCTCCAAGTGTTTTACCGTAGGTACATAAGGATAACCCCAGAAGTGTGTTGGAGTGCCAACTATGAACCAGCGTTAAAGGAATATCTTGTTTCCAAAACCCACATTGTGCTCTGATTTTGCTACTGTTCAGCTACAAAGCAAGCACAGCTCTTAAAGGGCTCTTTAAATGCATTCTAAATACTAAATGACCACATCAAGATCTTACAGAAACATGTGTTAGTGGATGATTGATCCATTTAGGGAGGTCTGACAAGTGCCGGAGTACTAGCCAATTTGTTTGGTGGTGCATTCTGCGGCGAACCAGAAGGACTCAGACTAATGACTGACATGTTCAAGTGTGTTTATTAAAATTGAAAGAAAACAACTTTTTGTCCCCATCTCCATAAGGAATTCCCTACCTAGAAACTAAAACTGATGGTGCTGGTCAAAAGAAAAACAGTCCTTTGACCAAATCCTATTCTGCCAACAGGCCCCACGACTTTAATAAAAACAGCAAAAAGGAGGAGACCGGAACAATGGCCTCTGTCTTTGGCTTCTGCATGGCCTAATCACTAGAATCTCTGTTGCTTATGTACATCAGTATCCCAAAAGACAATTCATATCCTCTCAGCTTAAGGGCACTGTTGTTTCCGGACGGGCAAACCTTAGGTTTGCCTGCTGCAGCTGCTGTGCCTGACAAGTCGGACCCTGCCGGGCACAGCGTTCACTGAAGGCAAAGCCGTCACAGAAGCACCGGCACCGTTAACAACAGTGCCGGTGCTTCCATGTCCCCACGCCCATAGAGTCCTATGGGATTCTATTGTAATGGGGATTAACAGAATTACCGGCGCCTGACTTTCCGGCCGCCGGACTTGTAATAGCCCGGTGGCACTGGGAAGTCAGCGCCTGTAATTATTTACAGGTCTGGCGGCAACCCGGCGGTAGCACCGGCAGGGTTACCGCCAGACTCGTAATGTGGCCCAATGTCTTTTATACTGATTCCTCTTCGTCAGGAAAATCAGGATTTTTCTGACATAAGTTCCCCAACCTCAACTAGGTGCTTGAAACCCTTGGGGTTCTCTTTCTCTAGAAGCATTACGTTTCGTGGTTCTCTGACTCTTCACAGTCCCTTGGTCTTCAATTTGCTTTGCTGCAACTCAGCTTGCATAGGGCATCTGCACCCTCGGGTTTGTCATTGAAGAGAGGGTCCCTGGAATGGCCCTCATGTCCCCTATGCGACTGTCAAGCCGCAGAATGAAGAATGAAAGATGTAACTCGTTGTTTGGCCTGTCACCGACTGCACCAATGTAACAAAGATATGAAAAGAGATATTCTCTCAGAAGGTCATTTAAACCATATCCAGTTAATGGGTTCGAGGAGACAGGGGTCTCATCAATGGACCAGGTCGACTGACAGAAAAACCAAGCATCAATGATGTTACTAGAGACATCACGCCATAGCAGCATTAGTCATAAAGCAAATCTGCACTCATGCATGAAGTTACGCAGACATAAACTAGTTTGTATGTCGACATGAAAAACATGCTTATGACTCCTGTAGGTAGAGGACAGATACACTTACATAATGCCAAGAACCTATTCTTTCTTTCACCAAAGCAGAAGGCAAGACAGTAAAGTACACGTGGACCAAACTTGCTTTATTGTAACTAACCATTATTGTGCATTTGTAAGGTGCTTATACATCAAGTAAATTGTGTTTCAAAGTGCCCACAGGGCAACAGGGAGGGAACATGGTAATTAAATCAAATATAACATTGAAAGATAGAGGTGGCCATACTAGGCCTGGTGAACATTCAGAACGTGCAAGAAACATATAGGGAACCTGTAGGGTGACTTAAGTGAATGAGGCTGGAAACACAGGCCTCAGATCCATGGAAGGGGGGAGAAACAGGTCCTGCAGCACGAGGCACCAATCTGGTGTTCACAGCCAAGGACAAGGGCAGGTGGAAAATTCCTGGTTCCCGAGCGAGCAGGCCACCTGCAAGAATTCGGAATAAAATACTCATAATTGCAGACAGAAGAGCTTGGCTTTGCTGTCTCTTCACACGTGACCCTGCATTGATTGGCGAGAGAAGAGAATCACCTTCCCAGAATGTGCGCACACCTGTTACCCCAGAAAATCTCAGAACACAGCCCTGGCTTCTGTAACCCCAGCTGCCATGCAATTACCTGTGGGATATCAAGAGTTTCAAGATGTCTTCCAAAAAGAACAGGCAAACACCTTACCTCCGCACAGATCGTATCATTGCCAAATAGATCTCATCCCAGGCGCACAACCCCCTTGCAGCAGAATATATGCCCTTACGGAGCCCGAAAACCTTCACCTACGCCAATACCTGGACCAGTACCTTGCTAATGGTTTTATTCGCCCATTTAAGTCCCCTGCATCATCCGCTTTGTTCTTCGTGCCCAAAAAAGAAGGTGACCTCAGAACATGCATAGACTATCGCGCACTGAACCAGATAACCATTAAAAATCGGTACCCGTTGCCTTTGATCCCAGAATTACTAGACCAAGTGAAAGAAGCTTGCATTTATACTAAACTCGACCTCCGGGGGGCATATCATTTGGTACGTGTCAAAGAGGGCGACGAATGGAAAACAGCTTTTCGCACTAAGTATGGACTATTTGAGTACCAGGTGATGCCTTTCGGACTGTGCAATGCACCAGCAGCCTTCCAGTTCTTCATGAACGATGTCCTTAGAGAACTCATCGATGTTTGCGTTGTCGTTTATATTGATGACATCCTAGTATATTCTTCATCAGAATCTGATCATATCAAACACGTCCGAGCAGTTTTAGAAAAATTACGCCAGCACAAACTTTATGCCAAATTGGAAAAATGCGTTTTTCACACCACCAAAGTGAAATTCCCAGGATTTATCCTAACCCCGAGAGGAATCAGGATGGATACACGAAAGGTGGATGCAATTCTCAAATGGCCTTCGCCAAGTTCTGTCAAAGGTGTGCAAAGCATGCTAGGCTTTGCCAACTTTTACCGCAGGTTTATTCCAGACTTTTCGCATATTGTTCATCCCATTACGGCGCTCTTACGAAAAAACAAACGCTTTATGTGGACAGACGAAGCGGAAAGCACCTTTCAAGAGTTAAAGGCTAAATTCACATCTGAACCAGTCCTAAGGCACCCACGTCCTGAACTCCCGTACATTGTGGAGACTGATGCTTCCAGCTTGGCAATGGAAGCCGTCCTCTCTCAAAAGGACCCCGAAACTAACCAGATTCACCCAGTGGCCTTTTGGTCAAAAAAGTTCTCGATTCCTGAATTAAACTATGCCATTACTGATAAGGAGCTGTTAGCTATCAAGTCCGCCTTCAAGGCTTGGCAGCATTATCTACTCGGAGCCAGACATACCATTACAGTCATCACCGATCACCGAAATTTACAATATCTAAAGACAGCTAAGGCCCAGTCTTCTCGCCAACTCCGTTGGGCACTATTCTTCGCCGAATTTGATTTTGTAATAACCTATCGGCCCGGTTGTAAGAATGGTAAAGCATATCCCGAATAGGGTTGGGAGAAGCAGAAGTGACCCTGGAACCCGCACCTATAATTCCTGAACAGCGAATTGTTGGCATAACATCTGTACAGACGCTGGAAGACATTCAAGGAATTATCCGACAACTCTTTGATCCTCTTTGATCCTCTTGCCTTACAAGACTGGGCTAAGAAAGGCCCAGACTTCTCCGTCACCAATGAGCTACCATATTACCAAGGACGTCTATTTCTGCCACAAAAGGAACTACAAGAGCTAGTCGTCTCTCGTTACCATGATACTTTAATGGAGGGGCATCCTGGCATTACAAAAACGGAAGCTAAAATCAAGAAACAATTTTGGTGGCCCACCTGGCAAAAGGACATTAAGTCGTTTGTCCTATCTTGTGGCATTTGTGCCCAAAACAAGAGTCAAAAAAGAAGACCAGCTGGTCTATTACAACCTATGGACATCCCACCGATTCCTTGGCACACCTTGTCATTAGACTTTATCACGGACTTACCCCCGTGCTATGGTTTCAACACTATCCTAGTTATTGTGGATCTTTTTTCTAAAATGGCCCACTTTATTCCATTAAAAGGGATACCTTCAGCTGCAGCCCTGGCCAAGGAGTTCCTTGAAAACATTGTTCGCCTACATGGCTTCCCATCCGTGTTAATTTCCGACCGAGGGAGTCAATTCATCTCACACTTCTGGAGAAAATGTTGCCAACTGGCACAAATAGATGTTAGGCTTTCAACTAGTCACCACCCCCAGACCGATGGTCAAACTGAGAGGACCAATCAGACTCTTGAACAGTACCTGCGTTGTATGCTACATCAGTCTGAGAGCAATTGGAAAGACATCTTATGGATCGCTGAATATGCGTACAATAATTCAGTACACTCAGGAACTGGACACAGCCCCTTTTACACTATATAAGGACATCATCCTCGAACCTCGGACTTGGATTCGCCCCAACGTTTGGAGATGCCTGCAGTAGACCATCTCCACACCGTCATTACACAAACCTTCAAGGAAGCAACAGAACATTTACAGAGAGCTAAGGATAAATACAAGAAAAACGCTGATCAACTTAGGAGAGAAGCACCACAATACCAGATAGGAGACCAAGTATGGCTATCTACTAAACACATCCCACTAAAGGGAACACAAACCTTTAATCCTAGATATTTGGGACCCTACTCGATCAAGACCATTATCAACCTAGTGGCCGTCAAGTTGGACCTGCCCGCCCATATGCGAATTCATCCCGTCTTCCATGTCTCTCTCTTGAAACCAGTCCAACCAGGAACTAGATTAACCAAACCACCAGATCCCATCCTCATTGACGGGGAACCTGAATTTGAAGTTAAAGACATCTTGGACTCTAAGAGGGTTAGGTCAAAACTCTTTTACCTAATCGATTGGAAAGGATACGGACCCCAAGAAAGGTCCTGGGAAAGTAGTGACCATGTGCACGCACCCCAATTGGTGAAGAAATTCCACCGGGAGTTCCCTAACAAACCAAAGCCCAGAGGAAGAACGACTTTAGGAGGGGCCTTGAGGGGGAGTGCTGTCACGATGCCTGCCCCCGGGAAACCAGGTTTGGCCCAGCTACCCCAGAAGCAGGCATCATGCCATTTAATGCAAGCCCATGAACCCCAATTAGGGGCTATTTGGGTGCAGTCCTGGCGCCTATGGCGCCAGGCTCATAAGTTCAGAATCAGTCCTGGCGCCATGGGCGCCAGGCTCATGGTCAAGGACTTACCTGAAGCAGACCATGCTGCTAACTTACCTGAGGCAGACCATGCTGCTGGTGACCAGAAGTCAAATGAGGCCTGGAGGGACTATTTTTCCCTAGGAACTATTTTTTTACTCGGTTGGGGCCACGGAAGGATACTTACCTAGAACTATTTCCAAGGCTATTTAAACCACGCCCTGACAGCAACCCATGCTTCCCGTTATTCTGCACCTGCAGGGTAACGCTCACCGTGCCTGAAGCAGCTTCCAGTCTTCAGCCACGCCCGCCTGGATGCCGGAGCTCCTGAAAACCTGAAAGAAAGCAGAGGGAAGGTTAGAACCAGAGTTTTTACCTGCAATCCTTACCTGAATCCTGAATCTTATTGGCTCTGACATAGAAGGAAGAAATCATCAGACGCGCGCCGCTTCGCATCCTGCAGCGCCGCGCGGGAACTCACCTGAAGCAATCCTCTGCATTCCATCACGCTTTTTAGCATCCAGCGGACGCTCTCCAACACCTGTGGAAATAAAGACAATAAGGTGAGCAAGGGAGCATTCCCAGACAATAAAGGCAATCCCCAGGACTTACCTGATACCACAGGGGGTACTTACCTCATCTTGGGTCGGTGCGGCCTCCACAGCTTCTCCGCCGTAACCCGGCCCCAAAGGGGAAACAAAAGCAACACAAAAGCGCGAGTAGGGGAAACCGAATTCCGCTACAGACTTACCTGGTTACTGCCTGAGGTCGCAATCACCGGAACCTCCACCGATTCAGCGCCTGCAAAAGGAAAGGGTCACAGGTTAGACCAGGTCCTCATTATCGAACTGAACAGAATCCATAAACACTTACCTGCATCTTACTGGTTGCCACTTGGAACTCTTCTCAAGAACTATTAAGGCAACCTAGGGAATTTGGACAGAGTGAAGGCCAGACGTTTTTGAACTTTTTTTCAAACGGAGTCAATACCGTTCTGCAACTCTCCAACATCCCACACCAGTGAAGTAACTGGTCATCTACGCGCCCCTGCGCTCGAGGCAGGATGGAGAGCTCATCTTTCCAAACTATCAGGTGAGAACATAGCAAGAGTTCGGAAGTACATTGTGGGAAGAGATCGCAGGAGTGGGGGAAGGTGGGGTTGGCGCCCAGTCCCCGCAGGTGGCTAATTCCCTTTTCTCCATTACAGAAGAATATTCATACGGGCAAAACAAGCTAAGCTGGGTGGTCCGGTCCAGTCCATCATTTCGGCGCCCCGTGTGTCGCTGGAAGAGGTAACAACAGCCCAGTTCAGATCGACACCCCCGTGAACACCAGGTGAGCGTAACACTAGGTGATCAGACAAGTAGCAACAATATGTGACACACTGCACTCCATAGCCATTCCCATCACCTTGAAAAGGTACACTGAGCTCTGTGACCAGAAAAGGGTCCCAGTCCTGGGAGGACTTGCTCTAGCCAATCGAGAAGCTCCATTTGTAAGATGATATAAAATGTTGCATGGGCCAAAGGTCTTCCTGCAACCCTGCAACAATGCAATGGGCAGCTTTTGGGGGTAGTCTCAGGCTGAGCCACATGACATGGGGAACCAATGGGATAATGAAATATATGGGACCTCTATAGGTGATTAGTACAAACTAACCAATGGGGATACCTCGTAGGTTCTTTGGGTGGACCTGACATCATTAGGACATAGAAACTTGTGACACAGGTCTGGGAGCTGAGGTTGCTGGGGAATTCTATTTTCCTGTTTGATCAATTGGAGAAATAAAGACAGTGAACTTTGCCCCATGGCTGAGTTTTCTGTTTTTGCATTGGCCTAGATTACTTTGCTGATTTTGGACATTGTTATTGCGAACCCCCGATTCCTCTGGCATATTTCACCAGGCTCCTCTAACCTTGGCAGTTTCCCCAGCCTTGGCAATCTTGTAGTTTGTCTGGGCTTTCCAAAACCCAGTGGGCTTTTGACAGGTGTGCTTTGTTTATGCTCGGGTTTATCAGGCTCCTGTAACCTGGTGGGCTTCCCCAGCCTTGACAGCCAAAGTTTGTACCTCTTAATTATGTCATCTCACTGGGATTATTTGCTTCCCTGCTGTTGCGCATCTCAGAGGCAAATGCACTTCTTGTGCAGAGGTTGGGATCTGGGCTCCCCTCTGGAGTCTGGTCTCGGCGTCGGTTACTAGGCCCCCGCCCCACCACGGCTCCCTTGTGTTCGCATCACCAGATGAAATGGGTACGCTTCTCTCTCTGCCTCGTTCCTGACCTGGGCTTCCCGGTTGGTCAGCATGCCAGCCTTCCAACGGCTGGCTAGAAGTTTGCGTGCCCTCCATGCCTCTGCTGGTTCTGTGGTCTTGCGTGGCTTCGCCCCTCCAAGACGTCTTCTTCACGCCTCTGTGTTGGAGTCACTCTCCTCCCTGTACAGGAGTTTCTCCTCCATTCACAGTTCCTCCTGATTTTATGTGCGTCATCTCTAACAAAAAAGGTGTGTCCATCTTGACTGTGGCACTGAGACGAAATTCAGCATTACCTGAAGCCAAAGAGATGGAAGAAATGTCACTGGTTGGTGGAGTCGAAACAGCAGTAAAAACAGTCTTTCCAAGTCCCATGTAGGCGGACAATGCATTCGGGACTTTGAGTTCCTTATCGGAATGGGAGCCCTTGTCCCCGAGAGGGGAGTCACTTCCAGTGAGGTCCCACTTGCCCAGACTCTTAGGGAGGGTCTTGCGGAGCGGGCTCACCTCCCTAGCCTTACAGAGCATGGCTCCCTTATGGGGAGAAGGGATGAATTGATCAGATCCGTCACAATGCAAACAGCCTTTGGTGCTCTGTTAGGAATCATTTGTCTTGCCACGTCATTTAGGTTTTCATGCAAAAAACCAGTAAGATAGCTCTGCTGTTCCAAGCGCTCAATGGTGCAATCTGTCTATGATGCGCAGGTCGCAGGTTCGAATTTCCGGCAAGGCCAATTCAGTCCTTTCATCCTTCCGATGTCGATAAAGGAGTACCAACTTGGTTGGGTGAAAATTGTGTGTAAATATGTTCTAGGTACAGCGCTTTGGCAAAAGCGCTATATAACTAACAAATGATCATGATCAAACACTGAGTGTGAATCACCCAACATTGTCCCACAACTTGCAGTGTAGGGAGCCAGGAGGCTGTTACTGTATTCCACTGTATATCAAGCTTGCGTTTGTTGCTCCTTTACTCGAGTATCTGCTCAGTGAAAGAGACAATATGCATCATAGTTGATCTCATATTCGCGGGTAATATCTAGTAACATGTCAACCGTCCCACTGGGAGTACTCCAAATGTGCGTTTTGTTAGTGATAAATAAGAGCACAATTATGTAGCAATCAAATAGAGCATACAGTGAAGAGTATTCCAAATTGGCAGCAAATAGTACCACCTCCTTTGACCCAGCTGTTGCTAGTGCTGGGTAGATAATCTGACTTGACCATTGGTTTGTACTCCAGTTGCGCCATTAGAGAGCACTCCATGAGGAAACACATGTGCCTTGCCAGACCATAGACTATTTCCTGTGCTTGCTGCTTGTGTACTCCACTGCTTATCTCATTTCATGTGGCCTGCTTTACCACCTCAGAGAGGCTCCAGGGCTACCTTACCCCCATGTTACACTTGCCTAGACCCTCAATGATGAAGAGCTATCTGTCCTAGAACACAAAACAATAAATGAAAAACTGCGTATCCATTAATGAAATGTCCAAAACATCTCCTCATGTCAGGTCCAAGATGTGGGAGAACTTTTGTACCCGAGTATACACATTGGTTATTTTTCCAGCAGCCTGTACAACAATTTAATTTAAAAAAGAGGTTGAATTGCTTGAATTTCCACATCTGCAGCAAGGTGGCACAACGTGGTCAGATGTATCCTTAATATATGAAGTGGTACTCCACATAAACATCTCACAGGGCTGCAGAGGCGTCACCAACGACAACGTGGGAGATGTTCTCAGTAGGAAAGAAAAAGAAAACGCATGGTTAACACAGGAAGCTTCCAAGGGGACGGAGGCCTTGAGGCAAGCAATGAAGGTTAATTGCATTACAGTGGACTATCACACATTGCGATGTCCAGAAATACCCACATGGATGCAGTGGCAGCCACACATTATTGTGCAGCCGTAATAGGGGGGTGCACAAAGCAGGGCAAGAAGGTGGAGGACCAGATGCATGTGGATGAGCCATGCCCTTATAATGATAATATAACAGTGGTAGACTGACCTGCATGCCTCTGACCCCCAGACTGTAGGACCGAGTTTGTTCTTCCAGATAGGGCAGTCACCACTATCATGGCCTGCAGTTCTTGGGTATTAGAAGATGATGCTAAGGACAAGGAGGCCTGCCTCAAAGTGTTAAAAAAGCCAAAAGACCCAGGAATGGTGCAGGGGACACATGCTGATCATCAGATCATCCGCTGTACCAAGCATCAGGGGGGGTCGGCGCTCTGATTTTGCTTGACTTATCAGCAGCGTTTGATACCATCGACCACCCTACCCTGATCTCCCGGCTCTCCACCACCAGTATCTCCAGCCGTGTATTGGCTTTGTTCTCCTCCTTTCTGTCAGAACGTACTCAGTCTGTTTCTTTACCCCCTTTTTGCTCTCAGGCAATTTCTCTTCTCTGTGGTGTCCCTCACGGTTCTTCTCTGTCTCCTACTTTGTTAAATCTCTACATTTGTCTTCTTCTGGCTATAATTCACGCTTTTGGTCTGCTCTACTATTCTTATGCAGATGATACACAGATCTTTGTGCGGCTGGATATTGCCAACTCAAAATCACATGGCCAACTGAAAAATTATTTGCTAGCCATCGGTGAGTGGATAGCGAAAAATTGGCTTAAGCTCAATTGGGGGAAAACGGAGGTTTTGGTGATGGGTTCTGCTACAACAGCTCTGTTCGGAACCCCAGAGTTTTGGCCAGTGAGTCTCGGCCCTTTCCCCCAGCCGGTTTCATCGGTAAAAGATCTGGGTGTTAAGATCTCTGCATCTCTGTCCATGGCCGACCAGGTATCTGCTGCTTGTCAAAAGGCATATTTTAAGTTACAAACTGCGTAAAGTTCTTCCGTGTATCCCGGCCAAGTTCCACACACCTGTTGTGTCCTCCTTAGTCATGAGTATCATCGGCTATTCCAATGCTCTGTACTTGGCTCTCCCCAAACATCTTTTACGTTGCCTTCAGCTGTTACAGAATGCAGCTGCTAGGGCTGTTCTTCATCCTCCTTGGGGTGCCAATGTGACCCCGCTGCTACGACAACTCCACTGGCTCCCTGTCGAGCACCGCATTAGGTACAAGGCACTATGTATTGTGCATAGGGCCATCTATGGACTGGGTGCTGAATTTCTTCAGAACAAATTTGTTCTGTATACTCCTGCTAGGCCTCTTCGATCTCAGGACTTTATAACCCCCATGGTTCAGGCTAACTTGCACGGGCATATGTGCGTTCTCTGTGGCTGATGCTAAAGCCTGGAATCAGCTCCCCTTCCCTTTGCGCAGTACTGAGTCTCACATTCTGTTCCGCCAGGCACTTAAGACTTTTCTGTTTTAATCCTGTGAATTTGCCCCTTGCCTCGTTAGCGCCAAGTTGCCTTCGGGTTTATGTTGCGCTCTATACATTTATTAAGATAAGATAAGATTACTGTGCTGATATTCAGTATTGGGGCCATGAAGATTTTCTAACACGCAATCATCCAATATGGGAAAGCTCAAGGGGAAGGGATGGGGGCGTCTGACTGGTCGTGAAAGTGCTTCAACCTACAGATTGGCAGACTAGTACCTACAGGCAGCCAAAAAATCATAACAGCCAGAATTCGACAAGGCTCTTGAGGCACTCAATCAGGCCTACAATAGTACCCAAATGGACTATCAGCCTGCAAAAGCCATAAATGAGGAGCTCTTTGCATGGGAAAAGGGGACCACAGGGTAGGAGAAGTAGGATTTGTTGCAGCAAAACAAAATATTGCACAAGAAAACCAATTCAGAGCTAGTAAGAGGTCTTCCCCACACAGTTGTAGGAGTATCTGGAAGTCTGGCTGGTCAGGAATCCGTTCTAGGGTAAGTTGCAGGAAGCTATGGCATGGCCCAAATATATATAGCAGTGGCAAAAACAGCAACAGGGGCCAGTAAGGCATGATGTGGGTAATAGCTGCCCAGATTCAAAGCATACTTTAGAATGTGGTATGAATACATGACCGGAATGCTTGTAAAGAGGACTTTTGGAGTCTGAAGATGTTTGTTTCCTGCGTTAGTTCCCTGGGAATGTGTGCCACAGTTTGTGACAAATATCAGAGATTGTTCTACCTAAACTGCCGCTTTCATAAGGTTTGGAGATCTGGAGGTGTGTAGTTATTGGTGATCTGGGGTTCCTCGTAGTCATAAATGGTTCACAGTCCTCAAACTGGAGAGGCCCTGTTCTCATTGCTTCTCCCAGCACTTAAGATGTGGGTTGTATTAACCAACTATGGGCCCAAAGAACAGTGTTCTGGAAGTATCCAGTCGAATGGAAGCGCAGGACTGTCAATAACTTTAATGGCCACGGCTGTTCTATTTTAGCAGTTTGTTCGCTCTCTCCCTGAAAATCTGTAATCATGGCATTGATTCAGTCCATGTGTAGGTGACATATTGACTGTGTCTGTTGTGGCTTCATGTTCACTGGTGAAGTCCTGCTCTGGTACACCACCATGGCCACCCTTTAACTGCAGTTCTGCCTCCTATGTGGCACCTCCTCTTCCTGAAGGGCAAGCACACCCCGCTACTTCAATTTTCTTATGCGTCTTTGGCCGTTTTATAAGTCGGTGTCCTTTTCGCCTTGTTTTGGGTTGTGCTAAATTTTGATGTTAATTTCACTTCGATCAGCTGTTGCACAGGAATGTAGCTGCTGTTGAAATGCATTAAATAATATTGCCATATTTAAAATATGGGGTGGTTTGATTTATTCTAAGAATAGGTTGCCTGGTCTCAACACACATAAAAACAAACTGGAATAGTACTTGTCCCAAACTATCTACAATACATATACAATGGCGTGTTGACACATGTGTTAACTACAGGTACTAAAGATACTCACGAAGGTACTAAAGAACATCGGTTTGTTTTAGTTTTTTTCATTTAAATGAAAATGTGACTTTTCCGAAGTAATAAACACTAACAATAACACCAGCCCTCCTCTCTCCTCCTCCCCGTCCCCCAACTCCACCCCGCTGCCCTTCCCTCCGATTGCCCTTCCCTCCCCCACTGCCACTAAGGGTGATTGACAGGAAAGACCCTTGCGTCATCTCCGATTTCTAACCCTGTTCCCAGTATTTCTTTCAAAGGCCATCTACCCCTTGATCAAAGTTCCATGCAGCAGGCATAAGTTAATGGTTTGATCGGTCTTTCAATAGTTATGTGGACTCCCTTTTTCAGGTCTCGTCACTGCCATTCCCGTCATCAAACTTAAACAAGCACAGGTCAAGAAGGGACTCTGGGGAACTTGCATGCAAGGAAACCACTCACAAGTAAAAGAACATTCAAGTCGGGCAGACACACACAAGCATAACACATGAAGAGAATAGAGAATTCATCTGCATGAGTTAGGTGCCCCATTGGGAAAAGAACCTACTATGTTGGGGTCGATATTGTGTCAGTGCTTCATATATTGTAAGTGTGATGTCCATCACGCATTTTCGCCAGTTATAACTTTAACAATGTTGAATACAAAACTATTTAACAACAATAAATACGTTGGTACACACAATGGGCCTCGTTACAAGTCTGGCAGTCTGGAATTAAGGGTGCCAGTAGCAATGTACCAGCACCCATTCCGGACCAGCAGACTACAACTGTGCTTGCCGGGGTCTCTATGCCCATCAGGGTCTGACCTGCCGGGCACATCAGAACCCCGGGAGGCACAGTTTTCACAGAAGCACTGGCACCTATGGGACTCTATGGGAATGGGAACTTACGATTTCTGCCCCCTGAGACCCCGGGACTTGTAATGCCCCAAGGGCATCAGGATCTCAGGTGGCAGAGACGGTGTAACGGGGTTGGCAGCCACCCGTCGGTGGCACTTGCGGGTTACCGCCAACCTCGTAAAGAGGCCCAATGTCATACTAGACCAGACATGATCTATGCAGACAAAATGGGGAGACAAGATAAGCCTAGCTTCACACTATGTTAAAGCAATGGGAGGCCCCCCGAGACCATCTGTTAGAGGAAAAGCAGCATACATGCCAAGAGAACCACGGAGCAAAGATGACTGAGCCAGTGAACCAGGCCTATAATTGTGGTCACAAACCACGATGAGGAACACAGGCAGAGGAAACCATTCCGGCTCTGTTATTAGAGCGGCGTAAAAAATGACCACATGCTTTTTAGGGATCTATACTGTGAAAGCTTGGCACAGAGATCAGAAAGGGGCATACTTGTAAGTGGAGATTCGTCAGAGCGCGCCTCGCCAAGTTAGGCATGTCAAAAAGCAATCCCCGGGACAGGCAAAATGTACAAAACCAATTGAAGGAGAGCCTGAACTTTAAAGTCACGTTTTTCGAACTTTCATAAGTAAATCATTCCCTATTCATTTAACTTAATGATGCAATGAAGTAGCTAGTCCTTCAGCAGGCTTTAGCAATTTGGGTCGATTGTATAATATCTGATTTCAGGGCACCTCTACTGCCTTATCTGATTCTAAACTCACGGTGGGTCTGCCCACGCCTTACCCCCTCACTCCATCTTCCAGTTCCTCGCATTTGTCCCCATTTACTTTAAGGCTCTCCAGGAAGTGTCAGATGCCTCACCAAAGATGGCTTAGTGGCGGCACCAGCACATTTATTCACCCGACCAGGCTACCAGCTTTCGCTACTGTAGCCCGGGGTCGTAGGTGATTTCCTTTCAGGAAACTTGCATTGTGCTGCTGTGACAAGCCGTGCTGATCCACCTCCCTGTGGCCTCATTACATGAAGGGTAGCATAGTACGACTGGTGGTTACACAGCAGCCCATTAAGAAAGAAAATGTCATCTACACAGGCGTAATTGAATTAGCGCCAGTGTAAATGTCTTTTCACGACAGTTGCACTGCCATTTAATGCAATTGTACAATGCGCAAACCCCCTTGTGCAAATGTACGTACATTAGAGCAACAGCACTAATATGCTACAGCTGCACTAGCATGGCCCATGCGGAGTTGATGTTCAATGGACAGACCAATAAGCCAGAGTTGGAAAAAATACCCTCCACTAGAAATCGCCCTAAAAGGATCCCCGAATAACACCAGATCCTTAATGGCACATGCTGTAGAGATACAAGATCTCAAAGCGGTATTGGGACTAGACATATTAGTAATCACAGAAACCTGGCTGCAGCCAGCATCCGGGTCAGCCCTCTCACTAGCCTTACCCCAAAATTACACCATTTACAGGAAGGACAGACATGACTACAGAGGAGGAGTAGCCATTATAGCAAACAATGTGATAACCATCAGAGATATTAGCAATGCATCCCGACTTGCGTAGAACTGCTCTCAACAAAGCGTACCCTCTCCCACAGCACTTCTCTGCTGATTCATCTAATCTACAGAGCCCCAGGGCCAGTACTATAATTTGAAGATGATATCATGCACATCATTTCCACAAATACCAAACCTTCGACTAAGACCATCCTCTTAGGAGACCTAAACCTTGGACTGAATGATGAAAATGACGCCAATGCCCAGTCGTTAGCTAAAGACGGAGCACCTTAGACTTTATTCTATGAATCCTGGATCCAACACATTCAAAAGGTAGAAATCTCGCCTGGCTAGCTGACTCTAACTGTAACATTTCAGTCACATACAATGAAGCCTGCCCCTGGTCATATCATAATATTATAACCTTCACTATCCCTATAGCCAATTCAGTTCCCACTCCAAAGAATTATATGCCCCCCACGCTTACTCAGAGCTTGAAAACATTACTGCTTCCAGCATCCTACCTCTGCTGGACCAGATCACTTCTCCTCTTCCCGCCACAGTAGACCCTGTGGCACGAGTGGATATCTGTAACACCACAATGGCTAAAGCTGTCAATACCATAGCTGCATTTACCTTACGGAAAGCCAAACCCTTACCACACTGCAACTCCTGGTTCTCTGCAGATCTCAAAACCTTAAGATTAAAAAAACGTGAGGCAGAAACCACTTGGATTAATTCCCCATTGGAAACAAACAAAGAAGTGTTTGCCACGTTGGCAAAAGCTTACAAAAAACCTTACTCTCAGCAAAAAAAACTACCGATACTTATAATGATAGAATCGATAAGGCTAGCTCAAGCCCCCGCAAATTATTCAGTATCCTCTGGGAGCTAGAAACACCCATGCCACCTATCCCTGGCTACCCAAAAGACAGTACATGGTGCACTAATGTCCAAAACGAACTACTAGACAAGTTGGCCTTGCTCCAGAAAAAGATCTCAATTTAAAAAAAACACCTTGGTCAAACCCCCCCAGAAAGGGGAGCCTCTGCCCATCAAGACAATGTAATCTTTAACTACAGACCTCTGCAGGAAGCTGAGACACTACAAATAATGGTTTAAAACCCTTGAGATGCCAAGGTGATATCTGCCCAACGACTGTAGTCAGATACTATGCTGGAGCACTGTCTCCCTTTATAAATGCCTCCTTCACTTCGAGCTCTGTCCCAACCAACCAGAAAGATGCCTGGGTGCTACCCCTGCTAAAAAAATTACACTTGACCCTGACATTCCTACAAACTATCACCTGATCACCAATGTCCCATTTATTGTTAAACATTCTCGACAGGGCAGCATATACCCAAATTCAATAATTCCTGTAAACAAACAACATTCTTGGCCTATGACAGTCTGGCTTCCGACCAGGGCACGGCACGGAAACCGCCCTCTTAGACTTGAAAAATCAAATGGACGAAGTCAAAGATCCCGGCAAGGCATTGCTGCTAATCCTGCTGGACCTGTCAGCAGCCTTTGACCTTGTGGACCATCAAATCTTATGCTGTCATCTGACCTCAGCAGCACACTTCTCAGAGCAGGCCACTACCTGGATCTCATCCTTCCTTTCCAATAGATGTTCCAGCGTCTTCTCCAATATAGCAGCAGATCCCCCAGTACCCTCTTCATGTGGTATCCCCCAAGGCTTTTCCATCCTTCCCCATATTCACCAAGCCCCTATTTGACACCTTAGATGGCCTGGGTATCTCCTACATGAACTACTCAGATGATATGCAAATACTCCTGCCCTTACTGGCAACTACACCCTTGACACAAATGTTTTACACTCTATATACCTAACTATCCAGGCCTGGATGGCTGCCAACTCACTATGCCTTAACAATGAAAAGAAGGACATTTTTTTAACTGCATCACAAGTCACACTTAACAAATTTGACCCCAAATACAAATCTTTCACTATCAACGGCATTACCATACCTGTCTCTAACTCTGTCATAACACTAGGCATCTATCGCGACTCTACACTGTCCTTAAACAGGCAGGTTAATGCCATTGCATCTGCTTCGTCACACACCTCGAAGTTGATCAATGCTTGTAGACCCTTCCTGTACTCTGACAGCTGCTTTACTGTGATGGCTAAGATCGGGCCAGCCTCAGTTTGCAGCAAATAAGGAGATTAGACACAGACTGGTGGTAAACCAAGCTTCTTCTATTAGATAGCAAATACACAGCATACAGAGTGATCAGCTGATCATCAGGACACACAGCAAGACAACTGACCAGGCAGTCGGCGCAGCATAGAGCTCTGTCGGGACCACCCCTAGGGTGCATGTTATATAGCATATCATAAGTAGTCACGAATATATTATAGAACCTTCACAATGGGGGGTGTTACTTGGCACGATATTGCAGACATTTGGCAAGAACTGTCGACATCTCACTTGTGACCTTGTGACGCAGCCTGGCAGGGACATTGTGTTGTATTATGGATAAGCAGCATTTGCAGAAACCCTACGATTATCTCCCATGTTCGATGCTAATGCTATACTTGCAGAGAATAAGCGGAAGCAAAGGTTTACCTTGTCATCTGCACCAGGAGGGACTTGGGCATTTCCAGGGTGCTGCATGCCAAGGGAGGCAAAGGGAAGATCTGAGGCCTACATCTATGAGAGAGATCCTAATGTACTATACCATAGCATAGCATACAACTCCTATAATAACATAGCATCGCATAACAATCCTGCCACATCAACCCCCCGTTTGGTAGTCCCTGAAACAGGATGTGGACAACAGGGAGCAGAATTGGGGTATAGCATCAATCAAAGATGCCCAGGTACACGGGTGACATAGGGATAGGGTGGATAGGCACCGGGATTGTCACAGAAAGGATGCTGCTACAGAGACTACATCGTCCGCTTCTAAGGTCCTAATTAATGAATCATACCATTCAGTGTCAGACATATGTCCTAACACATCTATAATTTCCTGGTCATCTGAGGCACCTTTTAAGGCATCTTCCTTAAGTAGAGGTGTCTCTATTTCGAGTGGCAGCAGTCTGGCCTCGGGGGGCAAATGATACACCTGTTTAGCACAGCCTGACAGAAGGGGCAACTAATAAGAAACACTATCATTGCCAAGGCGGATAAACAATGATTAAAAAACCATGTAGAATGGGAAAGCCCAGTGAACCAAAATTGTTTTCAATCCAAGTTAACAGTGAGCCGGGATTACCTTTGTTTACATCGTGTAAGGGGGTACCAACCCCTTGCAAGTGTCTTATGTCATCCTCAAACTGGGAGGAGTTATCGGGAGCCTAGGTGCAGCATTCTTGTCCTATAATTTTACAGGTACCCCCTTCAGCAGCTAGTAAATAATAGAGCACCATTCTGTTCTGGAGGGCCATAGTTCTGAGTGTGACTTGTTCGCTCTTCAGTATCTATATTCCTTTGGGGGTGCTGTTGGCTACCTGTTCGAGGAAGAGTGATAGGGCATGAAGATCAGCCGTGTTAGTTGTAGTGCCAATGCTCTGGATCAGGAACCCTATGAGGCCTTTGAACCATGTCCAGGAAATGCATTTGGACTGGCGGGATGTGTAGTGAGCTTGTGGAAAAAGGGACACATGGCGGATTGCTTGGCGAATGAACCCAATGGTGCACTGACCAGCCCAGTTAGCTGGCAGCCATTGGTAGGCACTAGCCCCGCAGAGGAAATATAACCCTCTGTGGGTATAGAGTGCTATGGCGGGGTTATTAATATGAAATTGTCCTATCTTACTGACAACTGTGTCATTATAGGTGGTGGTAGTAGCACTTCTGTTAAGTACATAGGTTGCTGGTTTGATAGCCATTGAAGACAGCATGCCTATAGCGATGAAAGAGATCAGAGCGTGTGGAACTAACGCGGTTGGTATCTTGGGAGATAAAGTATTGGCGTAGCGGGGTAGAAGAATCCCTGGGGAAAGAGATGAGTCATATTGGGACAAGAAGAGTCCTTGATCAGGAGGTCATAATACAATTTCAGCAAGATTGAACGAGAAGGGGATGAAGGGAATCCCCCCACTGGCATACATAGGAGTGGGGCAGCATATATAATAATCAGAAGCATTCATTAGGTCAGGGTAGGCCCAAGAGAAGTTGAGTAAGGTGTTGATGTCTGGATATAGGATGATGGATGTATGATGCGGCAGAGCAAATATCATGGTAAGGAACAATAACATTTTATACACAATACAAATTCAATAATGCAGCCTTATTCCTAGCTTTAGCAGTACAACCCTACAGAGATTGGTGACTGATGCCCAAAGGTTCCAAAGAGTGTCAGTCATTACAGAACCCAGTAGACAGAAGAGGCGATGATGCAAAAGTTCAGGATCCCTGCCAGGATGATGACAGATGTGTAGAGCTGGAAGAAATGAGTTGCAGCACTAGGCACATTCAGCTGGCCTCCAAACCCCCCCTGAGCTAGAGGGCTTATGCACCTAGACACCAGGTGAGCAGCATTATTGTGGCTGCTTGGAGACAAAAACTTCAGAGAATGATGGGCCACCCGAAGAGACAAAGGTAGACATTTTTTTTAGAGTGATGGTTCACCTGCTGATGTCAGGTGAGATGGTGGCCGCAACCTGCAAGCTGTACCTTAGGACATGTAGCAGAACTTTGGCATTGAGGAGTGCTGGATGCAGAGTCACCGGGATTTTAGCTTCAGGGACCCCAGTGGGCAGCTGAAGAGGGGTCTTTTTCTCCTGTACCCATAGAGACTGCAGCTTTGCTGTGTTTTTGGTGCTGGCGGATGTCGGGTTGTCTTTTTCCTGGACCTCTTACTGTTTTTCGTCGTCAAGTGGAGGTGCTCTTTTCACACACTGGCTGGCGTGGACCCAGAAGTTCTAGCCTCTACACCGTATGGCAGTGTGGGTTGTCAGCAGGATCTCAAAAGGACCTTTCCAGCAAGGATACAGGGATGATTTTCACTGATGCACTTTCAGGACCACCAAGCCCAGCGGCAGGAGGCTGTGGCACAGCATTTCAGGCGGTCGAAGCAGAGCTTCTTGGATTTGCTGGAAGTGAGAACTGACAGCAAGCATTAGTCTTTAGCAATATGACAAAACAAGACCATCATTCAGTTGCAAGTCACAGAGTTCAGGGGAAGGTGGCAGACTAACTGGCATTCTCCTGGGCCTCCCCATGAGTATCACCTGGAGGGAGAGGCCATGTACTCCATTAACAGAGTTTCTTAGGTCCATGGGGACAAGAGGGAGGGCATCATGCCATTTTAGGCCCGTTTCCTGGCAGACCTTGGCAAGGCAGATCTTCACATCAAAGTTTCAGCATTTCACTGTCTGTGCCGATTGTGGGTGAAAACTACAATGGAGGCACTGGAGGATGCCCAAGGCACTGCAAATGTTCTGTACAATTTGTCCAGTGAAATGGGTGCCTCGGTTAGAGTTTATAGAAACTGGAAGGCAAAAACGTGGGATGAACTCTTGGAGCAGTTTCTTGGCCACTGTAATGGAATCAGCATATTTACAGGGTTAGGCTTCGGTCCATCCACAAAATGTGTCAATGATGACCAGGATGTACTCGAAAGAGGCACACTTTGGTAAGCTAATGAAGTCTATTTGGAGATTCACAAAGGGGCCATAAGGGACTTCATGTGCCCCTGGAGTGGTTTTCACTGGCTTTCCAGGGTTTAACGTGAGACATGTTGGACAGTGAGCGCACATTTTCTGAGCAATGGAGGGAAACTAAGGGGCAAACCAATATCTCTGGCACTCTATGGTCATCTTTCCCTTACTGCAATGGGACACAAAGTGAGCAACCCATGAAAGATATGGTAAGAGAGCTAGTGGGGCCACTAACCAGCCTATGTTATCACGCCATACGCGATCAGAGCAAGAAACACATTTGTGATTTTCCCAGCCTTGTTTCTCGATCTGGGGGGAGGAGGGGTGGTGCATCTTGGAGGTTCACCAGGACGGAAAGAGATGATAGGGGGTCCTCAAATAATAGGAGAAACAGCTGCACATAATCAGGAGCCTGAGGGCCATGCAGGGATGCATTTTTCACATGGCCGTCAGCCAGCATGTTACCCTGTGAGGTGCTGTCAGAAAGGCGAGTGTGGGCCTTGCACTTCACAGTGGCCACCTTGGTATTGTAGGGAAGGCATGGTATCACAAATGTGACACTTACACAATGGGTGCACTTTGAAAAACCTTTATTGAAGTTTCTGGGGTTAGAAAACTCCTACTCTGCCCTATAACTAAGATGGGAGTGGTCTCGACCATCAAACAATAAACAAAACAGTCCTAGTAGAGTCTGTCAAATCAAAATGGCCTATGCTAACAAAACCTAATGCCTCCCCTATACCTTGTACAAAATGTGTATAAAGAGGAAATGTATGCAAAGGAAAAATCAGTGTTCAAATTAATAAAAGGTAGCTAACTCAGCTTTCCTCCGAATGTTAGGCCCCACGGAATAAGGCGGTCTTTGTAGGCTGGATGACACACTCTGGCTTGGATTCTCAGCACAATAAACAGTTCCAAAACGTGGATCGAGGCCCGCCCAGCCTTCCACATTAAAGTCTCTGGTTCAGATCTCCAAATTACTGTTTCAAATCAAAGTTCATGTAGGACCCCTCTGTCGGGCTCAGACCTCTTCAAACACAAAGTTCGCGTAGGTCAGCCTCTGCCGGGCTCAGACCTCTTCAAGCGAAGTTCACGTAGGTCCCCCTTTGTCGGGCTCAGACCTCTTTAGCACACAGTTCAACAAAACTTACAATGGGGCTCCATTCCCCAAGCATATTACACTTTGTGTCTCCCTCAGCTGGGTTCAAACCACTTTCAGGTGTCAAAGACTTTTGAATGGGCATGGCTTTCTTTACAGACCTACGGCGGACCACTTTGACTTATAGTTCAAAATTCAACTTCCACTCTCTCTAGGAGGTAATTCGGCTTACTTTGCTTTTGCACATTCATTTTATCGTTACAAACAATGCACCTTTCACAGAGACTTTCGAGTGGGCTACTTCCTTTCGCCGGACCACTCCATTACTCGGTAACGCTGATTCCACAGCTGTCTTTTTACTACAAAGTTTATTCACAGGTCTGCTTTCTTCATGTCTCATCCACACGTGTGCAGCCTTCACTTGCAATATAATGTTGCCACTTCAAACTTTCTTTAACACACACCGGTCTCTCATGTTGCTTGCCAACTGACCGGCTGTGTGTGTTTTTTTCTTGGTTTTACGATTTCCAATTCACGAGTCAAGGTCAGTACCACAGGCTTCCCCAACTCTACTGTTCACCTGAGAGCGTTGCTGGCATCCTTGAAACACAACGCAGTTTCTATTGCGGGATCTGGCCTTCTCCACGTGTCTTTCACTGCCTGTCAGAGGCAGCGACCTCCAGTAGGGAACTCTTAGGGTTTTCGACCCGCTGCTCTCATCCCATGGTCTGTCGCTCTGCTCCAGTAGGTTTACCTTTGCCCCAGAAGTCCTGCTCGTACTCGTGTTCCGCCTTGCTCAGAGTGTGTCTTTTGGTGTCGCCTTTTATCCATATGAGGAGAGCTAATTGGTATCAGGTGTATGCACTTGAAGTCAATTGCCTAACTTCGCCTGAACCGATCAACGGGACATATTCAGTACAATGTATGAGAGTTAGTCTTGTTACTCTCAGTCACCCTCTTCCTCGGCCAAGTGTTTGTGTAAAAAGGGGCTGGGGGGAGTTGGAACCTCACAGAATCCTACAAAATAGGAAGGGGTAGATGAACAAAAAAGGGGAGAATACCGCGTCTCACCATCGGCTGCCTCACCCCCACTCTCCGAAGACCCCTCACCCAGGTGATCCTCCTGCATTGGTACACCCCCAGGGTCTGGATCCAAAGGTGATGGCCGTGCCCCGGCCACCTGAAAGAGAGATCCCCAGGGACTAGAGGGTGAGACACCCTCTGGTTTCTCACAGTAGGTAGCAGTATGGCATTAAGCAGCGCTTCAACATAGGGTGCATTGAGAATGGGAGTACCCTGTGCAGTTAGGTAACCTCTCTGTTGCCAAAGGGTCTCGTAGTCCTGTGAGATACCAAATGCATAACGTGAATCAGTTTATATAGTGGCTGTGCATTGTGTGGTGATCGTGCAAACCTGTGTGAGGACAATTAGTTCAGCAACTTGTGCTGATCGTACTGATGGCAGCTGAAAAGCTTTTAACACTTCAAAGGAGGTGCAAATGGCAAAACCTGCCTGTATACTACCTGTTGAATCGCTAAGACAAGACACATCAGCAAAGAGACTGAGGTCTGCATTGGTTAGAGGTATATTCTTGCGGTCTGTTCTCTGTGATGATACAACGTGAACCGCTGCAAGGCAGTCGTGCGGGTGACTGTCATCAGGTGTAGGCAGGAGGAAGGCAGGGTTGAGTGGGGTGCATTTGATTAGAGTGAGGTTGGTGGTTGAGAGGAGGAGTTTTTCATATTTGGTGATACGTGCAGCAGACAGGTGTTGTGTTTTACCCCTGAGGAGGAGTGCTAATACAGAGTGTGGCAATGCTACGCTTATGTGGTGTGCTAGGACGATGTTGTCAGCTTTTGTAAGGAGTAGGGCAGCAACAGCTATTGCCCTGTGACATTTGGGAAACACAGAAGCAACACAGTCTAACTGTGAGCTAAAATAAGATACCGGCATTTTAAGTCCCCATGCTTCTGTCTATTATAATTTTATTTTCTTCATTTATAAAACACGCAGCAGCCCGAGGGCATCATGGCGCAGTTACATGGGTTCACAATCGAGTCAGCAAAACAGTCAGACAATGCATACAGGTGGATAACTTGTGCAATTCGTGTTAGGTGACATTCATGCTTGGGTTATTTGAACAGCCAATTTTTGAGGTGCCTTGCGGAATGCCCAGTAGAATGGTTCTGCTCTCAGGATGGGAGGCAGGGAGTTCCACTGCTTCGCTGCCATGAAGGGTAAACTCACACCACCCATTTTGGCACTTCTAACTTTGGGTAATAGTAATCAATGGGCATACGATGTTCTGGTAGGTCTGGTGGAGCAGGCTCTCACAACCTTCTGTGAGAGATAGGGAGGGGCCGTGTTTGAGAGGCACTTGTGAGTGATGGGCATTGTTTTGAATCAAACACGTTCCCTAATGGGCAGCCAATAGCCTTTCTCCTTGCCACAGAGATGTGTTCCCTTTTTTTGGGATGCTGAGGGCTGCTCTGAGCAGGTTGTTTTGGATGCCTTGAAGTTTTTGTAGGTTCTTTGATTATGTTCCGCGGAAAAGCACATTGCAGTAATCAAGCCTCAAGCCAATGATGGTTCTGGCGATGGTAAGTAAGCTGTAGGTGGACGGGAAGGGTTTGGCCTTGTTCAGAAATTTGGTGGTATTGGCAGCAGAAGATGCTATGGAGTTGGTGTGACGTGCCATAGACAGGGTGGCATCCAGATAAACCCCTAGGGTTTTGATTGAGGACAAGACAGGAATGCAAATGTTATCGATGTCAAAGGTCGTGTATTGAGAGGTTAGTTTTTTTAGTACCACCAAGGGGCCGACCAGCAGGATTTCTGTCCACATTTAGGCAGAGGCGATTAACCGCCATCCAAGCCTGAATGGTGAAGTAAGCCATTTGGAGGGCCTTGGAGTCTTCTTCATAGTTGCCCATCAGAGGGATAAGGACTTGGGTGTCAGTGGCATAGTTGGTGTAGGCTATGCTGATGGAGTCCAAGCTGTTAAACAGCGGTCTTGTGAATATATTTAAAACAATGGGGGAGATGCAGGAGCCTTGTGGGACCGCGCAGGGAATGGGGATGAGGGCTGCACTTGTGTTCCGTGCAAACACTCTCATAACTCTACCCTTGAGGAATGAGGTGATCCATGAGGTTGCTTCCTGAGAGAAGTGGGCAGTGGTAGTGAGATGATAGAGTATTTTGAGATCCACTAGGTTGAAAGCAGCTGATAGGTCCAGAAGGAGAAGCAGAGCAGGCTTGCCTCTTTCCCTGATCTCGTCCATCTGTTTTTTGAGTCCAGCAGCACTGATTCCGTGCTGTGGTCTGGCGGGAATCCAGATTGGCATAGGCCTAGTATGTGGTTGGTTTTTAGGAACTGTTGGACTTGAAAGTTAGCATCTCTGTCGAGGGATTTCAGCAGGCAAGGCACTGTCCTGATGGGCCTATAGTGAGGGATTTCAGCAGGCAAGGCACTGTCCTGATGGATCTAGCGAGGGTTTCTTTAGTAGGGGAAGTCCCCATGCTTCTTTGAGGCTAGCTGGGACCCATCCTGAGGAAAAGAGGCATTGATAAAGGCTGTGATGAAAGGTGCGAGGATTACAGAGCAGTCCTTGATAATCATGGCAGGACATGTGTCCCCTCTGCATTTCGAGGGTCTGAGGTTTTTCACGATGTTTAGAACTTTGTGTTCCGAGACCTCCTTGAAGGAAAACCTCGGGAGATCCGGGGTGGCTGTGTCATTGGTGGTGGCTGTATTTGTGTTGAGGGGAGTGTGCAGGGTGTTCTGATTGGTGTGTTTTTTTATTTAGTAGGTTGATTTTGCTGAACAAGGCGGTTTGGATATTTGTGCACTAGGCTTCATCCTTGGTGAGGGTCTGGGGTGGCAGACAGGGTCTCTAGTTACCTGAAGATGGTGAAGATTTCCCTTAAATCTGATTTATCATTGGCGATTCTCTGATTAAAGGACGTGGATTTTGCCAGCATAATCGCCTGTTTATACGCCTTGGCTCACATGGGGAACTGTATTCTGGTAGAGTCAAATGGTTTTTTTTGCCAGGAAGATTGGGCAAACCGTTTTCTGTTTTTGAATTGTAGTAACTCTGGGGTTAACCAAGCATTGGAGTGGCTGCGAGCCATAGTGGCGCAATGGTATCCACTGCCTTCATTAGGGTGGAGGTGTATAGCTCTACCGGGATGTTGGGATCCTTGGAGAAGGGAGGCTTGAGACTAGAGATGTCCAGGAAGGGCAGTAAGCTTTCTTTGTTAACTTGCAGGAGCTGCATGCTATAGCTGGTGGCAACGGAGCGGTCAAGGGCCTGTGACTCTTGGGATTGGGAATGGAGAAGTGGATGATGTGGTGGTCTGACCATGGGTATGGGGTGCTGGATATGATACTAGGCCAACAGTTGAGGTCTGCAATCCAGTCCAGTTTACAGCCTTAGGAATGGGTGGGGTTGTTGATGCAGTGCCTGAAGCTAGTGTTTCAAGGGCATCAGCAAGTGATTTGGCTTGAGGATCCTCAGGATCACGAGGGCCAGGTTCAGGTCGCCCATTAATAGGATCTTGGATGAATTCTTGATATTGTCCTCTAGGATGTGGAGATTCTCATGGAAGCTGGACAGCCTCAAGATGGCGCAAGGTTTGTGTGCTTCCACGGAAACCTTGCAACGTTCTAATGTTTACCAAGATGGACACCAGGAGCCGTGTTGCTTCACGGGAGAAGAATCTCCTTGCTGACAGTATTAAACACAGGCAGCAGGTAACTACCTGCATCGCTTCTTTCTGTGAAGCCATACGCTAATTTCCTTATTTGTTTCATTCCTTGCTCCGTGGCTCAGGCCGTTTCGCCTTTGTGTCCTTCTTGGTATCCTTGTTTTCCTGGTTTCCCTTCTTCGCTGCCTTGCACACTCTCTCTCCAGCTACCCCCACTGCCTTATCTACAATTCTCCCTTTGCATTGTACAATACGCTTGCTATTCTGTGGACTCCGGTCCTGCAGTTCTCCGCACTCTGTGTCTTCCGTGTCGATACAATGCTGCCTTTCAAGACTCTCCCTGCATTCTCACGCTCCCGATCTGGTCTACCATCTCTTGAGATATCAAAAGCAGTCGACAGCTTGTCTTCCTGTGGATTCCCCTGCTTGTGCATTTCCTTCTCTGCAACTCTTCAGCTCCACACCAAAACATCAAACTACTTACCATCTGGGTTGGGGTTTTTCACTGTAGTAGTTTTTTTTTCCTTTGGGCTAAGCCCATTGAGCACACAAACTCCCCGGTTCCCATTAGGGGAGTTGGATGCTTACTGAGGCTTTGTTCCAATCGCAGCAGCTACAAGTCCAGCTGGACCTTTCTTACCGCTACAGGTCAGAGCTGGGCATTACTCCTCACAGGGCGGTAGACAATTTGGAGTGTGATGGTACAGGTAGGGGAGATGGTCAGCTTGAGGGACTAGATATCTCCATTCTCTTCAAGAGAAATGGTGACCTGCCTGAAAGGAAAGGACTCTTTGTCCATGAGGGCCAAACCTCCTCGGCATAGGGACGGTCTTGTATAGCCAGAGGGGAGGCCAAGGGAAAGGACTGGGCCAGAGGCATCATGGAGCCATGTTTCTGAAATGGCTAGGCCATTGAGGATGTGGGAGGTGAGTAGATCATTGATGTCCAGGTCATGTGTCGGGAGTGAGTGGACGTTGATTAAGGTGCAGTTAAAGAGGGGCATGGGGTGCTCCTGCTTTTTGTGCCTAGGTTGTGTCATGGAAGCGGACGAGGCTGGGTGTCTGTGGTTGGGAAGGTTGGCTTGGGGAGGGGGGAGCGCAGAGGTCTGGGCCATCCTGAGGGAGCTAGTCTTGGTGGAGGCTTGGTCCCTAACTGCAGAGGCTGTAGTGTTAGCATGAGCTGGTTTGGGGTAGCTTACTGTGGTAGTGGACAGATGTGCTCTGCTGTGCAGTCTCCCATAGGAGGGGTTATTCACACTGGTGTTGGAATGCCGGGTGGGGCGCTGAAGGCAGCTTGGGCCACGGCTGCATATGCTGAGGTCTTCCTAGGCTTGTGGTCATGGGCTTTGCGACCATGTTAACAGGTTTAGCCAGGATGGGGGCGGGCTTATCATTGGACCTTGCCGTTGAGTTGATGAAATTGGAGAGGCAGGGGGCAAAATATGCACTAAGGGTCATGGGCATTAAACCTAAAATGCTAGAGGTGGCTTTGCAGGGTGTGTTTATGGCACTGGTGTTTGCAGGCTTACTGGTGGCTAAAGTATGGAGGGAATCATTCCCAACAGTAGTCGCCGGTATACTGTCAGCCTTGGAAATAAGTATGTTACTCATAATGCCTGGGTCCAAAATACCTTCAGCTATCCTTCCACAAATACCTCCCCTCTCGAGCTCTTCACTCATCTACCTCTAACTCCCTCGGGGTCAGTTGTTTTTCAAAGAAACACGCGGGGGTAGATCTCTGTCTTCTGCTGGGGCCTCTGTCTGGAACAGACTCCCTGCCACTCTAAAACTTGAGGAGAATCATCTTCGGTTCCGGAAGCACCTCAAGACCTTCCTCTTTGCTTCTGCCTTCGCTCCCCCTCTCTCCTGCTGATCTGCTCTCTCTTGGCACTATGCACCTGGCCACCCTCTGTCCCCTGGGTCCAAGTACCTGCTCACCCTGCCACCCTCCTGCACTATACCCATTTTCTTCTTTTTCTGAACTTATTCTGACTTACACAGGCTGCTGCCGTAAACACAGAACTTGCCACTTGCTGGCTGCACTACTACTATTTATTGCCTCTATTATCTATTTATTTTTATTTATTATTATTTATCTGTTCTCCTCTGCTACACACTTTCCACTCTCCCCCTTCCATGCACTTTTTCTCCCTTTCCCATGCTCTTGTGCGTTCTAAATGTCACTGGGCCTTGTATGATCGTTGTTTTGTTCTCCCCTGTTTCCTCTCCCTTGCCTTGTCATGCTCTGAAACACTTGTGTACGAGCGCGATACAAATAAAATATCATTATATATCTTAATGGCATAGAAAGGTGCAGTAACAACAGTATTAGCACCAATTAGTGTGTTGTCACCATTTGAGGTCAACGGTATACTCACATTACTCAAACACAAGACAATGTGCAGGGTCTTGCTATTGATGATGGTTAGAGGTACATTGGGAACATGTGAACTAACAGAGTGGGGAACAGGTTAGAAAGCGGTAGTGGTATGCCAGAGTGCAATATCAGCATTCGGCATCAAGTGTGATTTAGCAGAATTGGCTGCATGTATACTAGCAGAGTAGGAAACAAGTAAGTTAGCAGTGATGTGTGAGTACGCTTAAGGCATACCCCTCTTTCTTATCACAGAACAGGGTGAATGATTTAGAGTAGTCAGGAAGGGTGAGGGCAGGGGCCATGAAGAGGGCAGTCTTGATTCTGGCAAAGGGGGGGCGTCATGTAGCATCTTCTGCATAGGCGCTACAGTACATGCATAATCAAGGATCCAGGGGCGACAAAAATTGCTCATTCTTAAAAAGGAGCGCAACTGCCATTTGGTGGCGGGCATGGGACAATGTAAGATGCAGGAAACTCGAGAGTGGGCAAGGCGCCTGGCGTCATGTGAAATGTCGTGTCCTAGGTAGTGGTCTGTAGGTAGGCAGAACTGCAATTTTGCTTTGTTTACTTTGTGACCTTTTGCTGCCAGGTCAGTGAGGATCACTTTGGAGTTGGCGAGGGAGACCTGAAAGGAAGGTGACGCTAACAGTAGGTCATCCATGTATTGGATCACTGTGGAGCCACCCGGGAAGGTGACATCCTGGAGTTCTTCCTGCAGAATCTGGGAGTAAAGAGATAGGGAGTCAATAAAGCCCATTGGAAGGGACCTGTAGGTGAGCTGACGCCCTTGTGAGTGTCATGATGCCTACCCCCGGGCATCAGGACCAAGGCCCTCAGCTCCGGGAGCAGGCATCCAGACATTTGTTTAAACCTCAGCAGCCCCGGCTAGGGGCTGTCTGGGTTCAGTCCTGGCGCCCTATGCGCCAGGCTCATCATAGAAATCAGTCCTGGCGCCAGGCTCATAGACTTTACTTACCTGATGCAGACCATGCTGCGATGCAGACCATGCTGCAAAAGAGTCCAAGCCTACATGAGGCCTGGATGGGACTATTTTGTTACAGGGACTATTTTTTACTCGGGCGTGGCTCTAGGGAACTTCTTACCTGAAACTACTTTGGAGGCTATTTAAACCACACCCGAACAGCAGCACATGCTTCGCGTTATTCTGCATCCAGCAGCGTGACGCTCACCGTGCCTGCAGCCAGCATCCAGTCTTCTGCCACGCCAGCGTGCCTGCAGCCAGCATCCAGTCTTCTGCCACGCCCGCCTCGAATCCGGAGCTCCTAGAATAAAGAAGAAGAACAAGGTTAGAAAACAAACTTATTTCAAATTCCTCACCTAATTCCGGAACCATTTCATCTCCGGACCTGGAAAGTACATCAGTCCTGCACGCGTCGCTTCGCCAGCTCCAGCACGGCACCATACTCACCAGTTCTCACAGCATCTTTCTATCTGGCACTGTCTCCATCATTTCTTCGCCGTAATCCGGCACCTAGGGGACACAAGAAAAAACAAGGTGAGCCAAGGGAATCAACAAATACAACCTCTCACCACCATAGACTTACCACCGGCGGTACTATTCCATAACTCTCCACGTTTTCATATGCCGCATCTGTAAAGAGGGAGAAAAACAACACGTTACCGCATGCAATAGTTACTGGACAGCGTTGGGTAACACAGACTCTTACCTGAATGCCAGCAGCAGCTACGAGACCTTCTTTTCACAAACTCAGTTGCAATTTAAGGAAGGAAGGGGACAAGAGTGAACATCGGGCACATTGAACTCTTTGAACTTGATACTTACCAATCCCGCCAGGGACTTCAGAGTCAATACTTACCGGAACTCTCCCAACACCTTCAAACCAGTGAAGTAACTGGTATCTACGCGCCCCTGCAAGACACGCAGGTTGGAGAGCTCATCTTTTACGAACATAAGGAAAATACTTCTTCGGGTCCAGCAGACAAGACTAGGCGGGCCAGTCCAGACAGTCATCTCTGCACTACGCATCACGTTGAAGGAGACCGTAGCTGTCCGGGTCCGATCGACACCCCTGTGGGGTCCAGGTGAGCGTAACAGTGAGTGACCGCAAAGAGATATTGAGAGTCCTGGTGGATTGGGATAGAGAAGAAGACAGAGACAAGGCCAATGCAAGCGAATAATTGGGTGTGCAGCAGGATACAAGAGAGAATGATCAGGGGGTTCAGGACCACCGATATGAGGGTATTACCGCCTTATTAAGGGTGCACAAATTTGTGGGCAAAACATAATTGGCCTGTGCCCTTTTTCTCAATTGGGAGCACCAGATTATTGCAAGGGGTAGTGGTGTAGTAGAGGATGGATGCCCAGATCAATAAGGGAAGAGATGACAGCCTTCAGCCGCTCAAGGGGATATTCTGTACTGCGGCACATGTGGGAGAGGGACCTCCGGCTTGAGAGTGATGCAAACAGGTTTAGCAGTGAGAATGTGGCCTACCTCATTGGCTTGTGCTGCCCAGAGGGTCACTGGCACGAGTCAATAAGGTGTTGTACCTGTGTAGCTTGTGCGAGTGTGAGGAGTGAAGGAGGATCTGTAGGAGGCTCCAGGTGAGTGGACTATTGGAGGAGACACAAACATTCAGCTTGCCTGGATTGTAAAACCTCTAGATAAATAAAATCAGGAGAACAATAAATGGCACAATGCATTTTGCATAGCAGATCAATACCCAACAGATTTGCAGGTGAGAAAGGGCTTAACAGAACAGCATGATTTTCAGTGATGGGACCAATAGAAACAGACAATTTATTCGACACCGGGTGTGGTATAGTGGTGCCGGTTATCCCAACAGCATTGACAATTTCCTTTGAGTCATCCACATTTAGAAATTCAGCTGCTCAGAGCATGGAACGCCTGGCACCAGTGTCAATCAAACATTTAACCCTCCTCCCTTGGATGTCACATTTGAGATAGGGACCAGACCAGTCTATTGGGAGAAAAGCAGCAGAAAGCATGGCAGGGCCCCTCTGGCAATGTCATTGTGGACCATAGGAGATATGCATGTCCTGGTAACCCCCATTAGGAGAAGGAAGAGGCACAGCGGGTGGTGGTGCAGTGGCACGGTAGCAATTAGTAGTTATAGGGTAACAATTAGAACTGTTAGGATGAATTAAATCATTGTGTGGAGCAGTGGGACCATATTGCTTTGGTCTGGCAGTTTTGGTAGGACATTGTTGAACGAGATGGTCTGTCTGCTTACAATATCTGCATTAAGGTTGCCCTGGCAGTGGTTGTTGGGCCGGCAAAAATGGGTGTGCAAAAGTATTTTGTGACTGGTGGCCCTGGTGAAAATGTGGCATTGGATTCTGTTGGGCATAGGGCTGGTGTGAGGTGCCCAGGTGTCCCCATTCCCCATAGGCAGTCTTTTGTTGCAACTGTTGTATCTGCAAAGCCATGAGGCGGGTAGCACCATCTTGCTCCTGGCGTTTGAGCTTCTCAAAGAAATGTTGAGCTGCTTGCAGGGCTTTTTCAATAGATTCAACTTGCCACCCAATCTGAACATTCTGAATATTGTTTGAAATTTCAGGAAGGAGACCATTCACAAAATGGGAAACTAATGCAGGTTTAGCTTGTTCCCCATCATTTGCAATACCCGAGTATTTAGTGAAACAGTTGGTCAATCTAGATAGGTAGTCAGGGGGAGATTCAGACTGGTTTTGCTTGCAACCTGCGATCTTTATCCAGTCAGATTTGACCGGGTATTTTTCTTTGATGAGGGCGTTAAGAGCAGTGATATGTGCCTTCTGCCAGTCTGTCAGGCCATTGCAGTTTGTCCATAATTTTTTTGTATAGAGTGTCTTCAAGCATAGCCCCTAGGAGCTGTTCAAGGTCCCCAATGGTGGGATATTAACAGGCAATCACTGTGTTCAAATGTTCCATGAAAGCAGTGGGGTTGTCAGGCAATGTAGGGAATTGTTGTGCCATATGATATAAGTCAGTGGGGCTCCAGGGAGTATGAATTCTCATAGGTTCAGCCTTGGTATTGGCCTGGGAGTAGGTGCACATAGGCATAAGGGTGGTGGCAGCAGTGGTGGATGATGTGTCATCAATAGTGTGCATTGCAAGGGTCGTAGACATGGAGGCATGTGATAATTGGCGTTCTTGTCTAGTTAGTTCTTGCAATGCTTTGTAGAGTGGCAAGCCTGGGTCTGCAGCCGCAAACGATTTTTGTAAATAGTCAGTGGTCCGCCTGTATTCCAGGCTGTTTTGGCGGTTATTTTGGGCAGGAGTAATGGGGGTGTAGGAAGCTAGAGGTTTGGCTCTGGCGCTAGAACGTAAAAAGTGAGGCAGTCGATTAGGATGTAGGGGGTGGTGTGCGAGCTACGGGAGAGTTCTGGGGGGCTGGTGCAGGTGGCTGGGGCAGCCTGGCAGCTTGCTGTGGGGTTGGGGGTTCCTTCTGGTGCAGAGCAGAGGTGAGTATGGTGCTAGTTTTTCTAAAAGGTCTACAGGTGGTGCTTTAGGTGCTTCTGAAAGGTAATCCTTAATAGTGTCTGCAGAAACATTTGGGTAGAGGTCTGTATTGCGATTGTGTTTACTGTTTGGCCAGCCGGCCGGTCTGCCTTGGAGAGATGCTTGTACTGCTCTAATTCTTTCTCTAGCTTAGCCTGAGAGTTCTTAAGTGATCTAGCCTGACTGTCACGCAATCTGTCTGTAGATACTTCGTACCAGGTGAAATAAGCCGACCAATGGCCATCAGACACCATAGACTTTCTTTGTTCCAAAGCCTTGTGCAAGACAACAAGATGATCCGCATGAAACAACCCCTTAAGAGGCCACTGAAATTCCCTTTGAATGAGATCCAAAAACCCACTCTTTCAAATATTTACATGTGAATGCCCCAATTGCTGAAAACATGAAGAAAGCATTGGTCCCTACTGCAGGTGTAAGTGTTGTTGTGGATAGCTCAGAGCCCATGGCTAAGTCTAGAAATCAACAGAGCCGGGAGACACAAAGGCAGGGAGGACTGCAGGTACTGCAGATCCTTGCAATGGGTATTTACTGGTGGTGACAGAGTAAAGACAAACTGGAAAGGTGGTACACAAGGTGAGACAGGAGCAAGCAAGTATTGATAGCGTTTGCTGAATAAAAAGATAAAGTAAGACACAAGATGAACTAGAGGAACCGCCTCAAGGCTGCCTCAGCAATCACATTTGGCACTAAACTCCCAAATGGCCAAGGTCCATCAGCATCACCTCTTTAGCAGAAACAAGAACATAGATAATGACTGCAAAGCTCTGAGTGTTGTGGTAGGTAAAGCCAATCAAGGCCTCCCCCATGCATGAAAGTAGAGCATGTAGGTATTTCTGTAGCATTAAGTTGTCTGTGACATGGACAGAGCATTAGTGAATGGTAGCAAAAAAATATTGACAGTGCCCCCAATAAATCAAGAAAATAAACACAAAATCAATTTATCAACCAGAAATCACAATGAAAAGTAACCCCAAGGGAATATGTACATTCCCTAAACAAGGCAGGCCTGCGGGCATAAAATTAAAGATGTCTGGCGTAGGCCCAGGATATGCGTGGCAATGGCATACAATGGCGATCCTCTGATCGAGTGGCAAAGGCAAGCCACAGCGAATAACACGGCGGCAGAGAAAAAAGAGAAAAATAACCCTGTCAGCTGCGACAAACAGCAGCTCACTGCAATGCACAACAATCTTCCAGCGACATCCCTCTGAGAAAGCACTCTTAGACAACCAGGCGCAATTGCATCATAACCTGCGTCTGATCCTGGAGACCATGCAACAACCCACTTGGACCCCTGGTCACAAACCGTCTCTATGTGGCGGCACACATTAACCACAGACGCAGTGACTCTGAAAATGCACTCAACCTGGAGACAGAAGCATGTCTCCATAGTTTGAAAACCAGAAATAGACTGTGACCTCACACAGTGGCACTATGCCTTAATCACAAGAAAACGCAATGAGGATCTAAACCTCGTCTTCAACCAGTGTGAGCAGCAAAACAAACATTAACCCAAACTGTTAAACCTAACCTGACACATTGAGAATCAACACATACAATGCAACAAGCGATACAAACAGTAGTAGAAACAGGAGCTGTTTTAATCAGAACATGCCAGACAGCAATGACATGTACAAAATAGACACATTGTTTTGCAAGAAAGAAAATAGAACTACACACAGACTGCGTTCTGTGGTTCAAAGCTTGTCTTTATTATTGTTTTCGAGAATATTGCAAAAGCATTGGCTTCAATGTGAGCTGTGGCAGCCTGCCAGTCCTTCTCTGTGTCTGGATCGAGCTTCTCTGGTACAGGGAAAAGGAGGGTTGTGGGCTGTCAGTGCCTCTGTGACTGCTCTCCTACAAAATGGGACACCTATCTGTTTACTTCACTGCCAAAATACTGTACACTGACTCGTAATCCTAAAGATCTCTCAGAAAATGGCAAAAAAAACCAAAAGGTGTACGCATTGTGTAGCCACTAATTTGTGGGGACTCGATTTGAGCTCTACACTGAAGCCAGCACACAGCGCATAGAAGCAAAACAGACAGACTGCAGACAAACACGATGAATGCAGCCGGCAAAGCTGAAAATATCTACGGCGCAGCTATCAACTCAATTACAAACAAATACAAAACATACCAGGAGGTGTAGGGAGAGAGAGGAAATACACGACATGGCAAATCAACTTTCAGTCAAAATAAAATGACAGAACATAAGCAGAAGGTTGTATTTACCGATCAGTCAGAGGAACAGGTTCATGGCCGTGGTGCACTGGAGATTTTCTGCAGACCTCTCGCACCACATCACAGATTTGGCAACTTTGCCATCAACAGGTGTGCCACGCTTATAAAAGCACTCTCCGATGTGGAGGACCATGTGTTATTTGACCATGCGATTGTGGTCGAGAACAGCACACAGCAAACTCCTGCACAGTTTGGCCAGAGACACCAGCACCATTATGTGGTGTTTCAGTTTGCAGCAAATAAGGAGATCAGACACAGACTGGTGGTAAACCAAGCTTCTTGTATTAGATAGCAAATTCAGAGTGATCAGCTGATCAGCAGGACACACAGCAGGACAAGTGTCCAGGCAGTCGGCACACAAAGCTCTCTCAGGACGACCCCTAGAGCACAGGTTATTTAGCTTATCAGAAGCAATCACTAATATATCACAGCACTTTCACAAGGGGGTGGGGAGTGTTACTTGGCACAATATTGCAGACATTAGGCAAGAACTGTCGACATCTCACTTGTGACCTTGTGATGCAGCCTTGCAGGGACATTGTGTTGTATTATGGATAAACGGCAATCGCAGAAACCCTACGGTTATCTCCCATATATGGTTAAATGCTATACTTGTAGAGAATAAGCGGAAGAGAAGGTCTGCCATGTCATCTACCCCAGGAGGGACTTAGGCATGTCTGGGGTGCTGCTTGCAGAGGGTAGATGTGAGGCCTAAATGTATAAGAGATAGCCTAATGTAGTATACCATAGCATAGAATAACAATCCTAGCATAACAGTGCATTGCGCAACAGTCCTGCCACATCACTATCACTCAAGCCCTTATAGGGTCGAGGCTCAATTATTGTAATGCCCTTTTTGCAGGCACCTCTACACAGAACCTCAATAAATTACAAGTCACCATGAATAATGCTCTCAGGGCTGCCTTGGATATCCCCAGACAGGAGCATATTTCCGCTGTCAGAAAGGCAGCGCATTGGCTGCCCATTAGACAAAGGATCATCTGCAAAACGCTGGTTTTCACGCATACGTGCCTTGCTAACACAGCTCCCAGATACCATTCGCAAAAATTCAAAAAGACTAACTCCACTAGACCCACTCGGTCAATGCACATGAACAAACTCGTCACCACCAGTTTTAGGTGGAAAAGATCGGAGGGGTGAGCTTTCTGGTCATTGCCTGAGAGACTTAGAGCACCCTTCTACCCTACCCAAGATCCGAACAGTCCTACTGAGTATTCCGCAAAAGAAACTTAAAACCTTGTTGTTCACATAGGATGTATACTCGATTGGCGCTACAAGCAAAAAAAAAGTATGTTCCATTCACCAACCAATGACTTCTTTCATCACTGCAAGTTTTGTCTGAAATGTCTCGCTTCTACCCATACCATTGTAACTAGTGCCCTGATGCCTGAGGATTTGGTGTGCTGCTATAAATGCTCAAATAAATAAATAAAATAAATAAAAATACCCAACTTTAACTCTGGCAGTTCCTATCCTAGTTGTCATGTGGAGCACAATGGCATGGGTTTACAAAGCCAACTGTAATGCTGGGCTGATTAGAATGAATATGATAATTAAAGAATAGCCTTCTCCTCTTTTGCTTGGTCACCTTATATTATAAGGAAACCTTTTGGACAGTGTTTCGGTATTGTTTTTAATTCTTCAGAAATGCACTCACAAAACAAGTTTTACCCAATTTATAATTATTCTCGGCAAAATATGAATGCCACTTGTGTGGTTGTGCATCAGTGGGAGGGAAAGAGCAATCTGTGGAAAGAACCCATCAAAACAAACATTACTAAAGCTGAGAAACATATTCTTTTGATTGGCTTGTCTTCGAGATTCCTCATTTAGAAAGAATTCACAACAGCAAAAAGTCTCAAGGAGCAGCTTTGAGAGAAAAGACAGCAGTACTCCAAAAACCCTTGAAGAACACTGCCGCAGGACAGTGATTCTTCTCTATCTTCCACATTCAGGAAATTGTGCTTGACAAAAATGTTGCTTGAGGATCAGGTAGCCACTCTGCAAATATCCAAAAGAGGAACCCATCAAATCAGCATCCAAGATGCAGACCTGTCTCCCCTGAAGTGAACACTGGTGCTTTCAAGAGGCTCTTTTTTTCCCTCAGCCCGTGACGCAATATAATATGAAGAACAATCCAACAGAAAATGAATGGCCTTCTTAGAAACTGCACAGCCCTCATTCACACTGGAAAAAACAGCAGACAATCGCCCAGTGACTTTTAGATCCTTCACATGGTCAATGTATAAACTCAATGCACAGTTAAGATGCAATCTATGAAGCCTCTCCTCTGACTCCGAATGGAAAGGGGGTGGGTCGAAATATTCGAAAATTACCCTCCAGCCCAAATTAATTTGTCACCGCCATGACAAGAAATTACTTGAATCAACAACACCTTCAAACAATTCCAAGAAGGGAAGAACAACAGAAGGTGCCTGGAGCTTAACAACCCACTTCACCCAGCTGTGGCCCACAGAGAGCACAAACTCGTAGGCTTGAAATGAAGGTGCCATTAGGCCTGCATAATGCCTTTTGGAAGAAACTTGCTAGCCAGGCCTTGTAGAATACAGCCCATCATAGGAAACAAACAAAAACTGTATTAAGTTAAATTGAAAAAAATGAAATGGATTCAAAGTAAGCCTCAACTGTCCGTTGACTAAGTCAACTAGAAAAAACAAACTGAAGCATGTTGGGAAGAGAAGACAAAAAGGGGCACACAACCTCACCTTTGCCCCAAGTCACAATTGTATCCCAACATGAAATATATGCCACCTTAGCAGAAGGCCTTCTGGATGCCAGCACTGCTTCCAGCACTTACTCTGACAAGGACCAACCAGAAAAAGCTAACCTCTCAGCCTTAAAGTGAGACAACAGAGAGTATATAGGTGCAGTTCTAACACTGCAATCCTGGTAGTCAGCAAATCCTCTCAGTGGAGTCGAATGGGAGCGCATATGGTCTTGTAAGAAGGATCATCTGCATCTAAATAGTCCTTCAGGTCCAATCTGGGGATATCAAGATCATCTTTCCACCCATCGATTCAATCTCTTCAGTACTTTCCACAGAATAGGAAAGGGTGGGAACACCAAAATAAAGGTAAAGCATCACTGGATGGAAAACGTGATCAGCTAACAATTGCTTCAGCACTTGTGGTTGTAACTCCCACTCTTAATACAAGGATCCCAAGTTTGAAAACAATTCTAAATAAATTCTTAAGACTCTGTGTAGCAGATCTCCAAAGATTAGATAGGAAAGCAACAAACGGCAGATGAAAGGCTCCAGAACATTGGGGTGCATTCATTTCTGCTGCCATTCAGGTTCCTCTTAATGAAAGGTCCGCTACATGAGCAAATCAGACAATCAAGGAGGCATCTACAAACACAACACTCTGAAGCCACTGAACCCAGAATGGCTCTATCGTTGCAGGTTTACCCCCAGCGAACGGTATCCAGTCATTTCTTCGACAGAATTTTGCCAAAAAAGTCAAATTAGAGAAAATGGCTGGTGATGGCACCCACGCCATGACTTTACTGTTACACTATACATACCGTACTGGTGCCCCATCGGACCCAGTGGCCACCACGATTAGGGCGTGGAACCATATCCTCCCCTCCACTCGGGAGCAGCGTCCGTATTACAAGTGGCTCCCCCTATGGCGGTTTCCTGGCCTTCCTCCGACACATGATCGACTTCTCTTTCGGCAGTGGGAGGACCTGGGATATCGGGCCCTAACAGATCTTTACCACGATGGCACATTTATCACTCCCCAAACATGGCGCTCAGGACACCCCAGCTCAGCACTGGACCTGTTGCAGTACTACAGGTTGAGAGCAGCGGTACGGGCGATGTGGCCCTCCTTCCCTGATGAGCCCCCAGACTCCCCATGAACTCCAATATATAGCTAACTCCTCAGGCTGTAGGGGTATAATTTCCTCCCTGTATAAAATGCAGCTGGACAAACTGGGGAACATGGCCCCAGACTCACGTCGAGCATGGGCGGAGGAACTAGACACAGAGATCACCGACGCAATCTGGAGCAAAATGTGTGCACATACGCGCAAAGTCTCACTCAATGCCAGGTTCCGCTGCATGCAATACAAACTTCTCAATAGGCTTTACTACACGCCACATAGAGTGGCAAAATTCGCACCCAACTCGACACACACATGCCCGAGATGCAGAGCACCTGAGGCAGACCACGGTCATATGTTCTGGTCCTGCGCTGCGCTCAACACGTTTTGGGTTGAGATTACAGAAGCGCTATCGGAGATAATTGGCTCCCCAATTGCGTTGACCCCACTAGCCTTGCTGTTTGGTATTTGAACGGGGGAGGACGAGAGGAAAATGTCGAAATTCTTAAATGTGGGTGCTATTGTTGCAAAAAAATGTATACTGCAATGCTGGAAGCGCCATAACCCCCCATCCTTCAACATGTGGCTGAGGGCCCTCACGTGGGTACAAACATGTGAAGAGGAGTACATCGGATCCCTGCCCACCCCCTCCCGCCCCAGGAATGTTTGGTCAGAATTTCGCAGTTACTTAAATAATAAGAACGGGGTTGAAGGGACCTCCACCCCCTCACCTGCCCAACCGGATAAAAATGAGGCACCCCCGTCCGAGCTACTCCACAATATCCCCCCCGCTTTTATGTACTGTTGATACTATCTGTTTTGCTATGCATTTATGTGCTGTCGTGATGTTCGCTTTCCTACATGCTATCCATGCTGTACCTGTCTTGACTTCCTGCCAATAAACAAAAGTTCAAAAAAAAAAAAAGAATTTTGCCGAAAACAACTCATCGAATTATGCTGATGCAGGTAAGGGGTTAAAATGGGTAGGGATGGAGCCTGGAGTAGGGGGGTTAGTGTATGGAAAGCCAGGGGCTTGGGGGGGGTGGGGGTAGATTTTCTTTTTAAGTGATTTTTTTTCGCAGCAGAATTTCTGTCGAAAGAATAACTTAGAATCCAGCAAACACGACAAGAGGTTTGACTGAAAAACTGTGGAAGGGCCAACTAATACAACCGGGAACCCCAATGGACATTATACTGGCCTTAAACCCCCACTGCAGGGAACCCATCTTCAAACTGACACAAGGCACCAATAGAATAGAAGAGGCAAAAAGCTCCAGCAGCTGCAGAACCTGGACTGCTCGAAAAATCGCTCCTGGACAGAAAAGATAGCTTTTCACCTATCTCAATCACTTTTATTTGGGTTCCCTTTTACATCTGTTTTACATCTCAGCGGGGATTGTTGAAGGCCCCATTAGCTGGAACCCTTCAGCAGTTGTGTGACAATCGGGAATGGGCTCTCTGATTCGTGGTGACCTGAACAAATAGCAATTCCCTCATGGGTATTCTCTTAGGCCATGGACTGGCTGCAGCTACATCCATCGAGGGGATATTAGCGCAGTCTGCAAGCTTGGAATCAAGTGGACCTTTCTCCATGACAGTTGGACTCCAAAATGGCACAGTCGTAGTATGCCATTACTGGTTTTATCCAACTGAATTATTCCTTATCCTATTGGTTTTATGGCAAGTTCTGCTGTGCAAAAGTGGGGTACACTTGTGGTACCTTGTCCAGCACGGTTGATGACAAGTTTGCTGTGACTGTATAGAGCTGACAGATGGTTCATCCTAAGAACCAAGCTTGTAGTCCTGTTACCTGCTGGCATCTGGTATCTGTTGGTCATTAAGCGGTTCAGTAAGAGCCACAAAAATGCACCTGCGCCTTCAATTTACTATGCGCCATAGGGTTTTATTTTATTTATTTATTACAATGGTTATACGCCCAAACGCAAGGGTATCACGGCGTAGGTTACGAGAATAAAGTGTCACTTGTCTGGTTACGTAGGCTGAAGGTTCTCTTTGCTTACTGCAGGCTATAACTCTTCATATATTGCTTGCAGAGATATACCCTGGTCTTGCAAAACAAATTCAATTTCTTTATGAAGGCAACAAAATCGGATTTGCAGATTTTTCCAAATGTATAATCGGCAAAAGAAAACACTTTCTAGAATTAAAACAAGCACTAAAGAAATGGGACTCGAAATATGGCATGTTCTACCCTGTGAAAATGATTGTTACCGGGGAGGGTAAAACAACAAAATATTAGGATCTAAAGATTTTGAAGCCTTCTTAGAGACACTGTATGATGACTCTATCGATATCAGTTACTCATCAAAACACACGACCATCGAAAGAAACAACGCCACCTTCTAGAATGGAAGAATGGTGCCCATTCTGCCATAAGCAAGCACTACCAACACACTGAACACTCAAAATGATCGTCTCAGAGACAAATCCAGGTCTCCATTGAAACATAGGGACTCCGAACACTACATCTGCAAATCTGTCAGTGCGGAGCGAGAAAGATAATGTCACAAATGGAAATGTATAAACTCATATTTAACTACTGAAACCTGCATTTCCCTTTTAATCACAATGGAAAAGAAAGGAAATCAAACTGGCGGAATTCCTTTACATCACACATACTTGCCTGAATAAGACTACTTTACACCAAGCCCAAAACAGAGTAGAACATGAGTAGTAGGACTAGGAGGGACAACCGGACACGATCAAAGATAGGTCTGAATTGGTTATTCCATAATTATAAGCAGTTTACTCACTGTACATGCTGGTTGCTTACAGGTTCCAGAATGTGTGTTCACTTAATGTTATTTGTTGGAGAATGGTGTACATGGGTATCATTGTTATGGAGAACATAGAGTAGGTCTTATTAACCAAGTCTGAAGATAGCAGATTGACGGTTCCACAGGTGACCAGGACAAAATGATCACTCTGTATGGCAAACCTACCTTCCTAGTGCAGATGCAAATAGAATCAACCGACATACAGAAAAGAAAAAAGGTGTCTTAATATCACATCCCTCAATGTCAACGGCTCTACTCGTTTCATCAAAAGGAAGCTATTACAATACTTGAAGACAAAAAGATTGAACTAGCTTTGATCCAAGAAACACATCTTTCTGTTGAAAAGACCACAATTACAGGGGATTGGGTGGGAACTGAGCTATATCTGGTATATCGGAGAGCAAAGGGAGGAAATGTGGAGTAGCTATTTTGTATAATCATTTGTTACGTCTGAAATTCATTAAAACCTGGAAAGATGACGTAGGAAGAGTTGTTTTTAACGGAAGTATGTATTAATGATGTGGAATTGGTGATATTCTCTATTTAGACACCAAATGGTCACAAATCAGGGATCTTGGCGTACTTGAATAGACTACTCTCCAAAGAGGGTGATCTCCCAGTAATACAATAAGGGGTTTGGAGCATAGTGTGACTCAATTTTCAATCGATCTGGATGACTAGATCTCATACCACACTGAGACAGAGTTGTATACTTGTGGATATTCGTCTAGACCATAATTTAGCAGAGCTATGGCATATTACACATTCCACAGAGTCATTACACTTACACTTCATGTGTGCAAGGGACAAGTACAAGAATAGATTTCTTCATCACATCTGCCCCGTTACTGAATATCACAATGGATAGTGACATCCCAGTGATAGGGTTATCCGATCATTGTGATTGGGTGGTTTAACATGGGTCACTATAGGCATCCAACAGATAAAGATCATTTTCAACTAGGCTGGGAGCAACACAGAGCTCACCCCAACACCACCAGGAGCCCTCTGTCCATCTGCCTGAGGCTGCCTGCAGAGGTCAGGAGACCTAAAGGAAGAACCCAGGATCGATCTAGGAACTGCCTCTGTGACCTCTAACAAAGTTACTTACGGGTTACTTTGGGTATATAAGCACCATCCTTTGGGTGTCCAATCAACCGGACAGCCGGAGCAAAGAGAAGACAGAGCTAAGGGTTCCATATTTCATTCTGTGTTCCTTGTTAGACCCTGTTTGCCACAAAAATGCCTTGCATACAGCACAGAAACAACTTTCAAATCTAACTCCAACACTCCACTAAAACAACTATTTGCATACACCTGTTAGTACCCCTACCTTCCTAATTACTGTAGTCTCTTCACATTGTGCTTCTAACCTAGAATGCATTCACTCCTGCTGCTCTTCCTACTCACCTCTCCCTATTCTTTCTCCAATCACGCTACAACATCCTCCCTTCCTATCCCTATTATAAAACTCACAACTCAAAACTCCCACTACAACATCTCTCTTCCAACAAACAAAGCCTCCACACCTCCTCTAACACCTATCCACCTCGCCTCTCTACCTCTGAGACTCAACTTCCAAACGCTTCCTTACCTCATAAACTGAACATTGCACTCTGGGATGCTCCATCTGTATGCAAGAAAAATTCCTTCATCACTGATTGCTTTCACTCCAGCGCTCCTCCCCTAGACCTTCTTGCTATCACTAAAACCTGGATTTCTCCACCTGACAGTGCCACTCTGGGGGGCCTACACGACTCCAAACTATCCTTCATTCACTCTCCTCGACTGACTGGCAGAGGTGAATGCATCGGACACCTACTCTCTTCCCACCTCAATACCTTACAAACCTCCAATAACACGTCCTCTCCTACCTCTTTTGAATTGTTTCGGCTGGGGCCTCCATTTGGAACAGCCTCCCCGCCACCTTGAAACTTGAGGAGAACCATCTCCGGTTCCAGAAGCACCTCAAGACCTTCCTCTTTGCTTCTGCTTTTGCCCTGCTGATCTGTTTTGTCTCTCTGCACTTTGCACCTGGCCTCCCTCTGTCCTTCGGGCCCAAGTACCTGCGCACCCGGCCACCTTCATGCACTGCCTCCAGGCCACCCCTTGCACTGGGGTCTGTATGCGTACCCATACAGTCCCCCACGCACTTCTCTTCTGCACTTGTCAGATGTACCCTATCTGCTTAACCTATCACTTGCCACAGGCTGGCTGCACTACCACCTTTATTTATTTATTTACTTGTACTTATTTATTGATTCTGTTCTCTCCTCGGTTCCGCACTTTCCATCTTTCCCCCCTTGCATGCACTTTCCCCCTTTTCCCTTTACCATGGACTTGCACGTTCTCAATGTCACTGGGCCTAGTAAGATCGTTGTTTTTGTTCTCCCCTGTTCCCCTCCCTTTTCCTGGTCACGCTCTGAAACACTTGTGTACTAGCGCAATATAAATAAAATATAATTTCATTTCACCATCTCCACTATTCCTCAGCCTTACCCGGTTTACATCATCTCCATCTATCTCCATCCTGGTACCACTGGACCATTCTTTGATGAGCTTGGTCAACCTCTTGATTCTCTTTCCACTAAACATCAACTCATTCTCCTAGGTGACTTTAACCTTTCCTCCTCAACCACTTCTCAGAAATCTGAACTTCTTTCTTAGGTACCATGCTCTCCACTCTATCCATATCCTACATATCCACACAAGGGGTAACTCTTTGGATCTCTTATTCATCTTCAACTCTCTCTCAGACATTAATACTACTGTCACACCATCCATATCTGATCACTCAGTTGTGTCAACCACCATCTCCTTTTCACCCTCTGACCTTTCCTCAACACTTGCTTCACCTATTACTAAAAGGAAAAGTAAACCTTCGGCCATTCCTCAGTTTCTCTCCGAACAACAGTTCTAACTCTCCTCCTTCACACCCGATATCTCTTGCACCAATACTACCTTCACCAGCTTCCAATCCCTACTGTATGACTCACTCCCCTCTCACTTGCCACTGCTTACTTTCACCCTATGTCTCAGCATCCTCCGCCATGTATCACCCGATTAATTTGCTCTCTCCGCACAGACATGCGTCGGCTGCTGCGCAAAAGGAGGCATACCTGATCGCATGAGGACCTGCAACTCTACCTCTATGCCCTGAACTCTCTCAAGTCCACTCTTGATGGAGCGAGAAGGAAATTCTGCTTAACCCTCATTGACTCTCACTCCAACCATCCTCGCCGGATGGAGGGCACCCTAAACTCACTCCTCCCGTCTGCTAAGTCTACTCTCACAGCTAATGACTTAGATGAATACATCGCAACAAAAATTTCCAAAATTGGAGACTCTCCTGACCGTCCTCACACTTCCTCCTGCTACATTGTACACTCTGCCTACTCTACCATCATCCTCTATCTCACACTTTAGTGACACTAATGCTGACAAAGTTCCATCTCTACTGATGAAGGCTTATCTCTCTTGTGCCCCATCAGGCCCTCTTGCTCCTTAGATAGTGAAGCCTATTGCCCCTTTAGTGGCCTCTCACCTAGCTGAAATCTTCAACCTGTCCTTCGACTCCACTTGCTTTCCCTCTATTTTCAAAACAGCCATTGACATCCCTGTCCTAAATAAGCAAGGGGTTGACCTGAACCTACCGGCTAATTTTCGCCCTGTGTCACTCCTTCCGCACTACTCTAAAATGCTCGAAAGGGTTGTGTTCAACCATCTTACCAATTTCTTAGACATCCACAACCTTTGAGACCCCCTACAAGCCGGTTTCCGCACCTGTCACTCCATGAAAACTGCTCTCATGAATATATCCAACTTCATCACCTCTGCTAAGCACTCTCCTCTGATCTCGCTATCAAAATTCCAAACTGTCTCTGTGCCATTCAATATGGGATGGCTTTGAACTCTCCGATGTCAAACTCCTCCAAAACAGAGATCCTCTTCTTCCCTGCCAAAAGCTCTCTTTCATTTCTTCCTCTGCCTATCCAGTTTCCACCTGACATTCTCCCCTAGTCTCCTTCAGCTAGAAACCTCAGCCTCATCTATGACCCTTCTCACACCTTCTCTACTTTAATCTCCAAAACTGGATCAGCAGCTCCCCCCAACCTCTAAATATTAGGAATATCAGGCACCTCCTTGCTTTCAACACCTGCCAAGCATCTCTTAACCACTCTTGTCTTCTCTAGACTGCACTTGGGTGCCGGCATCCTCTTTAGCCTCTGCAACTAAGCGTTCTGTCCTCTTGACAAGATGATTAACTTTGCGACAAGGACACTCTTTGAACTCCCCCACTTCAGACCTACTTCCTCGCACAGTCACCAGACTCGATGGCTGATGATTCCAAACAGAGCCAGATTAACATTTCTTCTCCTGGTTCACAAATCTATCCACCCTTGTATCTGTCCTCCTCTATCCAATTCTACAAGCCTTCTTGCAATCTACGCTCTGCCTCAACTACTCTTGTCGCTCCTCGCCCTCCCTGTGCTTCCTCTCGTTTCTGCTCCTTCTCTCTTCTTGCTCCACTTGCATGGAATTCTCTTCCCGCGGACATCTGACAAACAGTCCACACGGATTTGTTCAAAACCAAAGTAAAAGCCTGCCTCCTTACCTCCGAGTTTCCCTCTTAACCTATCCCTCATTTTCCTGCTAGCTAACATTTTTCCCTCGCCTCTAACCTGCCAGTTTCCCTCCCTTTCTCTGCCTGCACTCTAGCCCTTCACCCATCATGGTTACATCCTGAGCACAGCTCGCCATACCGCCTACCTGCACTTAATGTCCAATGTTCATTGTCCTTAATCTATGTCTGTCTTCTTATGTATTGTCCCTGGTGACTGATCAATTTACTCCTCTCCACAACCTTGTCAGATTGTCCCTCAAACTCACCCCATTGTAAGAAGCTCATTGCTTCCTGTCAAATCTGATTTCTTATTTATTGTAGGTTGTTTTGTGATCAAAAGAGCAATGCTCCTCCTAGATAAATAACCAAATTGAGAATAATAGTTTAAGATTAATCAAGGATCTGTCTGTTCGCAAGCCACTGTATGGGCTTTAATGAACGCTTATTTAAAGAGGAATAATGGTGAAAGAATTGACAATAATGAAGAGAAAAAAAGCCAATATTTGAAACTTTTTGGAAGAAGTAATGAACCATTTAAGCTCTCCATTTATGACCTCATCTTCTCATAGTCTAATATACTGACTGATGCAAAATATAACCAAAAAATCTACTTCAGCAAAAAAGCGGACTATGCATTATTTCTAATTAAGTAATGGTTTTATGAACAAGGGGGAAAGGTGGGCAGACTACTAGCCCTGCAACTTTTTTGAAATACAGTCCCTACTTACCACAGGCACAGGTCATGTTATTTCTTGACACTGAGGCCCTAAAATAGTTTTATAAAATGTATAAATCAGATGGGAATGTAGAGATTTGTAAAGAGAATCAGTGTATGGACACACTACCATGCCCAACCCTTAGAGGTTTCATAGTAGCACCTATATCGGAGTTGGAAGTTAAAACCACCATGAAGTGTGCAACCATTGGGAAATCACCAGGTTGTATTTTGAATTGAATATGTAATTGAATTAGTTCTACAGAACATTTGCCTATGGAATTCAACTGAGTCTTCATAACAATGGCCCCCAAATCAGGAAGAGTTATCACCAAGGAACAAATTACTTACATCTCGGCAATATTGTTTCTGATGTTTCCGATGGATGTTCCTCCCACTGATTCCTCATCTATGATATCCCTATCCCAGTGCAGCTGTTCTGTGGAAAGGTTTCTGCCACCAGGGGGAGCAGCGCGGCTTCACCCGATTCCTCTATGTGACTGCGCCAGACATGACATCAAGGCTAGTGTACATAGCGACGCTGTGCCCTGTGACCTCAAATCCACCCTTTTCCCCTCAACAGTCTGAAGCTGAGGGACCATAGAAACAATGGTGTACTAGCTTCCTGCAAGAGGGGCAGGTAGGGAGGGTGATGAGGGATCCGTGGGAAGAACATCCATCAGAAAGAATATTGCAGAGAGGTAAGTAATTTGTTCTTCTAATGGATACTTTCCTCCCAGGGTTTCCTCATCTATGATAGAGAGGAGGCAAGGACACTACCTAAACCAGAAGACTGCCCTAGGAAAACAGACATCTTGGCCTGCAATAGTCTCTTCATGTAGCTCTATATTAGAACCATTCGGCCAATTTTTGCACTATTTTTTGAAACCTCTGGCAGCTAACACAGATACTTATATATCGGACACTACAGATGCCATTAAACATCTTGAAAATCTACCATTAATCCGGAATAGGAGTTGTTGATTACTTTACATGTAGAGTCCATTTATTCAAAAATACCCCAATTTGAGTCTCTACAGATTATCAAGAGGTTTTTGGACAGTCGATCTGAGATCCAACATATTCCTAGTGAATTTTTGATTCAATTGTTGGAGATAGCTCTTACCAAGAACTATTTTCGATTTAAGAACACATACTATTTACAGGTAAAGGGGACGGTGATGGGGGCGGCTTTCGCCCCTAATTACGCAATCTTGTACATGTGGCAGTTTGAGAAGTCTCTTATTCTACATGATTCTAACCCTTTTTCCTCAGCCATAAGTCTATATAAGAGGTATATAGACGACATAATAATCGTTTGGGACACAACAAAGGGGGATTACATGGCTTTCCTCCCTTGGATTAACTCCATAAATGCCGATTTGAAGTTTACTATGTCCACCAGCAACATTTCACTTCCGTTTTTGAACCTTGCAGTCAAGATTGACATAGGTCATATTTTTCTAGATCTATTTTGCAAAGAAACGGACCACAATACCATTCTGCGATTTGACAGCTTTCACCCTCAGGCCCTTAGGGAGAGTATCCCCTACAGGCAGTTTCTGAGAGCCAGACGTAACTGTACTAGAACCAGTGATTTTTCCATACAGGCGGGCATCATTTCTAACAGACTGGCGGATAGAGTCTATCCTTTACACTTATTGAAACAAGCTCGTAAGAGAGCCAGACACCAACATCGCGATATACTACTCACCAGGCAGAGTAGACCTGATATTACCAACCATCACATTGTATGCGCTACAACCTTTAACTCGCATCACAAAGAGATAAAAAAAAAAAATATCTATAAACATTAGCATCTTCTCCAACTTAATAACCCTGATTTGGAATGATCACTGTTTGCCTTCAAAAAGGGTAGAAATCTTAAGAACTGGCTCTCACGAGCAGATCGAACTACATCTTTCCCGCAGCCTTCGACCATTCATTCGCAATGGGGTTTTCAACCGATATTGGGACACTTTCCTTGTGGGTTTTGCAATGCTTGTAAATCCACTACGGCCTGCTCAACCAATACCATCAATGAGAGAGTATGGTCTCTTAAGCAACACACCACGTGTAACTCAACCAATCTGATCTATGTCATTATCTGTCCGTGTCAGAAATCATATATAGGAAAAACAGCAAGACCTATCAAAACCAGGATTTTTTAACACAAATCGAGAATTCGTACCAATACCAGTAACACTCCGTCAGTATGCCATTTTTCGGAACTTGGTCATAATTGTGATGACCTCAAATAGTGGGCGCTAGAATGTGTAGCAGGTACGGATTGACTTAACACTGCAGCTAGACTTTCCCAGCGGGAACAGTGTTGGATGTACCAGACGGATATCTATCATAAGGGCTTGAACCACCAAGAAGAGTGGGTTCATTGCATCACTTGAAGGCTGATTTATGGCCCTATGCCCTCTAAGGTATTTGCTGGCTAACATCAATAATATGGCAAACTGCCACATCTGTATTGGGCAGTCATATCAATGAAGTAGCGTTGCATAGTTCTGCATGCGTCACGTTGTAGCGGTTATATCGTGATTGATATTGCATTCTCAATACCCTTATCTATCGTGGTATTTATCATGAGGAATTAAACTTTTTTTTGTGTGTGCCTTTGTGATAAATCTAAGGTAATGTATCCAAGTAGGGTATCATCTGGCCCAGCCAATACTAGGCAAACCGACCATATGAAGGGTTAACCCTGGCTTGTCAGAGGGAAAAGGAGTAATTGACAAAGTAATTAACCAATCAAAGCCTCTCTTCTATTTCCGGCTGCATACTACTGTCAACAACTCATTGTTTTGTTTGTCTTGTGGCTGCTAGGAGAGGGAGCCGGACGAGATGAGAAACGACGGTTATGAGTGGGCGTACTGAGCACCTAAAAAGAAGGAGAAGTTAACGTTAAATTAAAAGAAATCCTGTTGCGCCATTGCGCTTTTACCCAGTTAGGTCCATCCTACTGAAGCGATCGTCTCAATCGCTACATATACAGAGTCCAGATGCCGATGAGGTTGTGACGCTGATTGAAGGGGGAAAAAGGAAGGTCGGCACCGGATGATGAAGCGTCGCTCAAAATACGTATGAAAAGACTCTGTTTAAGGACAAGCAGTTCATTAAGTTTCCCGAAACGTCTGAACAGCGTTTCGGATCGGCTGAAGGTGAGAGGGAGAGCAGCGCAGAGTCCAGGACTCATCGGCCGCAGAGATAGCAAAGGAGGGGCGGAGTTCGCGCAGGGCTGCTGCGTCGTAACCGTAAGCTGGAGGAGGGCAGAGACGGCACGCTGTGTGTTTGAACAGCTGATCACACAATTATGGGGAGGAAATCTTTTACGACCTGGTCCAGAGGGAGAAGTAACGTTGGAAAAGAAGGTGCGTGAAAGTGAGAGGGAGTGAAGAGTGAAGTGATGAAGGAACGCAGAAGAGAAACAAAGTGTTTTATTTAAAATCCAAGTGCCGTAATAAGACAGAGAGGTTGTTTGAAGAGGGGAATTCTAGAAAGGCAGATTGGTTGCTTAAAGGAGAAAAAAGACTGTATAATAGAATGTGAGAAAAGATGTTATCTTTAAGAAGGAAATAGACAACAGGATATATATATAATGGGGAAACTAAGAGCAAGCAATTGTAGAGACTAAAGAAAAGACAAGAGAGAAAGACATGAATGAGAACAAATTGCAAGAACAGTGATGCAGAGACTAGAGTCTGCAAAAGCGGATGAGTCAGGAAGCAAAGGAAGAGAATAATCCTAAAGAACAGATATTTAAACATGAGCAGAATAGAAGCAAAAAGAAACTTTAAAAAGTACTTAAAAAGGAGGAAAAGATTCTGTTCAGAGACTCTCCTGAGTGTGACATATCTACATTGCCTGAAGTCTTCTGGCATCACAAGACGTTCCAAGAGACAAGACACGTATCCTTTTTCCTAGGAGAAAATAAAAAGAATAGAAAGTTATCCTTAATAAAAGTTGTTTCAGAAGCAAAATAACACCTACTTTCAGTTTCAGATTGCTTATTTGGGTCATACCGTGGGCACTCCTTACAGCCTTGCACGTCTTTTACATTATATATCTGATCTTTGCTAGGCTGTTTTCGGATAGTTGAGTTCTGCCTTAGTCAGAGAATATACATTCATGTATACATGAACCTTTTTACTAAGGTCCAATTGAGTATTCGAATGAGTCCTGGAATGGGGGCTCTCTTTCGGTACAGATTCGCTTGGGTTTTAATGCAGTATACCTGTGGATTAGATCAATAAGGCCTCTGCCTCTTTAAGAACGATTCTCCGGATCCTTGGTCACGTGACTGTTTGCCGCGATCACGTGTTTATAGGAGTTCGCTATTTCAGGAAGCGAATGTAGGCAGGAATCTGCTTTGGGAATACCTGGGTTGAATGCGAGGGCTGCCTGACAGCGTTTGGACGCTGATCCGTCTGCAGTTCCCGATTTCGGTGAGGACGAACGACGAACTGGACGCGACGCGGCATGCATCTAGATTTCTTCTGCCATTCAGGTATTAAACATGGTTGTTTTCTTTGTGTCCTCTTTTCTCTTACTGATTTTTCTGCCCTATTCAGGAGTATGATGTCGCGCTGTATGTTAACATCTAAATGTCACCGAATGAAATCGTACTTTATCTTTCTACCACAGTGTGACATGCATCTATGACGTTATGGATTTGAAACAGACCGGAGATTTATTTTATAGCCAGGGGCAGCCGGCTTAATATATCCTCATTTGCTTAATCTATGTACTATGTTATATTAGTCTATGTACTATGAACCATATTCATTCTAGTGGGGTTTTTGATTAGCCAACCATAGGCTTGTCCTGACACATCATGGTGTGGCACAGGCAAACCCCTCCATTTTACATTTAAGCGATTGATGCTGTGCAGAATGGTTTTTCATCACCTCTATTCACTAGGACCAGTAGATCAGCAATACGTATAGCAGTGGATGCGATACATGCACACATGCATCGAGTTGGCATAAATATAGGTTTATGACCCATTGATGTAATGTGCCTTTTTCTACTCTGGCTGTGCTCCAACCATTCTCTTTCTTTTTCTTCAGCCAGCATAAATTCAGCTGGCGTAAGGCACGTTAAGTCCCTCTACAAATGAACCGAACCAGATCCAATCATGATATAATGCCCCCAGAACTAAGGGGTTTTCTCTTTCCTGCGGCTTTATCCAGTAGGAGCTGGCTTCTTCCAATTCTGAAGGTTTGGATGTTTTTGTTGTCTGTTTGACTGATTAAGTGTGCTATTCCCGCTCTTTATGCACATGCTACTGGGATTGTAGGGGGTTTCCTTATTGATTTGGGCTCCCCTCTCCCGACGACTTGTTTTGTCGGATTGATCTAATTGAATGTCTGCGACCTGTCTACTGGGATGGAATATATTTCTACTTTCCCGATCCTATTATGGTTCCTATGATATGACTCTAAATTGAGCGATTACTGCATGTTTTGGATTCTTGCTGAGAATCATATTGCAATGATTTGTATTTGGTAACAGCGGTTTTGCTAGGCTAGGTCAAGGATTTTTATTTGTGTATTTTTTACTTTGTCACATGTTTGTGTTTTGTTTTTCTTTATCCTTTTTAAATTTTCTGATGCACTTTAGTGATGAATTGGATAAAGAAGGAACGCATGGACTTTTCATATACCCAGAAGATGAATCAGGCTATGGAAGGACACAGGGAAGAACACCAAGATGTCCCCCCAGTGACTGTTTAAATCCATTGCTGTTAGAACAGTTCATAACCATTTCTGTCCTGTCCTGAGGAAGACGACAGTCAAGCCGTCTCTCTCTTTTTCTAAAGAGACAGACGCCTTAGACATTTTTTTGAGGTCGTCGAAACAACCCACTTAGTGATACCAGTGTAGCACATGAGAACGGTGGAAGCTACACGATGTACTGGTGGTCGACTGTTTAGGTCGAAATGGTGACAAGTGCTGTAGGTTGCATTTCTATCATTTTTGCACTGCAAGCCTGTCTGATAATTCTGAAATTTAATTTTTCTATATATTATGTCACTCCAGAATAAGAGGCTGGAGAGCTATTGTAATTTTGTATTTAGTATGTTCTTTATTTCTCAATTTTTATCCAAAATTAATTGAATTATTCTAGCTATATTTAGAATTGATTCTTTGATTGTGCATGCATTATGAGATTGGGGACAATATTAGGGCCCCTTGGGTAATCCTTTTCTCTCTCTTAAGCTCCTTTTCCCCTTTCTCTTTCCTTCGCTTTTTGATTTCGCCCCTGGTACAATAGACGCTGAGTCGTCTGTATTTTGCTCCCATCCTGTACTGTAGGGTGATTATTTGGTTGTCATGCACTTTACCTTTATATATTCAATATTTATTGTTTGTTTTTATGCTGTTTTATCATGAATTCAGCACTATGTGTTATGTGATTTAATATGTGAATAATAAAGATTATCTGATTTTATATTATCCTTGGCTTGGCCTGGCCTACCCCCTCATTGGGTTCTCATACTGATGGTTACTTATTTCGCTTGATTCTTCTAGCGGTCAGCCCGCATGACCCCATTCTTTCTGGTTGCTTGTTCTGCAAGTGAATCCAAGCAGTAATGCTTAACAAATGTGTGCAAAGACGCCCACTTTGTAGTCTTGCAAATATCCAGCTCTGAGACCCTCAGGCACATCCTTCCCAGCCAGATTGTAGCATTCTGAGATGCAGAGAATGATCCATCTGGACAAGGTCTGTTTGGTCACTGCCCTGCCAGCATGAGCCCCAGCATAACCAACGAAAAGCTGATCACCTTTCCTAGCCTCACTAGTACAAGAGACATAAACCTTAAGGGCCTGTACCGAATCCATTCGATTAAATCATTCCTCTGCTTTGGAAGGATGAGGCAGAGGAAAAGAGGAAAAACACGGGAAGGTGGCATTTTCTGAGAGAGATGGAAATCCGAGACCATCTTTGGCAGAATGGAGGGTCCCTCTACGGCAACTTCTCATGGACAAAACAAAAAGGGAGGTAAAACAGACAATGGATGTAGCTCAATCACCCATCTCGCAGAAATGATGTTAACCAGGAAAATCTCTTGAGGGGGCGTAACCTAATAGAACAGGAACGAAGGGCCTTAAACAGAGCACCCATAAGAAATGTTAAAACTAAATTCAAATCCCACGCCGGAAACCACAAACTGGCGGGGTGGGAACTGGTAACAAAAAACCTGCAAAACTGCATAACAGTGGGGATTGTGAAAAACTAGCCATGTTCCGGGGACCTCTTGAAAACTGAAATAGCGGCAAAGTAACCCTTAAACAGTGCCAATCTGCAGGCCGACTTGGGGCTTGGATACCAGAAAATCCAATGCACAGAATAAAGAACAGGATAAAGGATCTAGGTCTCTCTCCAGGCAACAAACTAAAAATGTACACCACCTGCAGGCATTAATGGATTTTGTAATGGGCCGCCCAGCTGAAATGAGCACATCATCTAACAAGTCCCACTCCTTGTACCTCAGACTCTCAGTAGCCAAGCATGGAAATTCAGGCTGCTTAGGTTCGGGTGAAGGACCCACCCCTCTGAATGGGAGAGCAAGTCGACTCTCCTCGGAAAGTGCTATGGAGGGCAGATAGACATGCCCAGCAACTCTGGATGCCACATACTCCGGGCCCAGTCCGGAGCAATCAGTATCATTTTGGTTCTGAACAGGTGCGACCTGAAAACCAGTGGAAAGAGTGTGATCAGCAGGAATGCATAAAGTAGGTTGAAGGTCCACTCGACCATCAGTGCATTATCCAGAGCTACCAGATGAGGGAATTCCCTGGAGCAGAACAACTTACACTTCCTATCGACACTGGAAGCGAAGACGTCTACTTCAGGAGTTCCCCAAAAGGAGATGATCTCCTCCAGAACTTCACGACAGAGCTGCCACTAGTGGGGGGCTGAAGTCTGCCTGCTCCAGGCATCCCCTGTGACATTCTCATCTGGCCAGATGAGCCACCAACAAATAGATACAGTTCTCCAGAGCCCAGAACCACAGTCGCATTGCTTATCTGAACAGAGGCAAGGAGGCCACAACAATTTATTTGTTGCATGGCCACTGTGTTGTCTGTCAGGATCAACACAGTCTTGCGTTTTAACTGAGGGGAGGAAAACGACTCAGACCAGCCTGATCGCCTGCAACTCCAGCAAGTTGATGTGTTCCCAAAACTCCTCGGGAGACCACAGCCCGCTCACCATGAAACTGCGACCATCGGCAACGGAGGAGCCCCTGAAGTGATCTCATGCGCAGCATCTCCTTGGCACGACAAATTTGCAGGAGACTATGAGGTTCAGAACGTGCAGGAAATCTGAGGCCGGGATTTGATCCTGGGAATGGAGGAAATTGACAATTCAAACGATGTTCGCCACACGATCCTCTGGCGGGATAGCCCAGCCCAGGCGAGTGCCCAAGACTGCCCTGATAAATCGCAGAGATTGAGATGGCAAAACCGGAGACTTTTTGAAGTTCAGGGAAAAGGCCAGGTCGTGCAAAAGAGTGCATGTGCAGAGTATGTGCTCCGATGCCAGTTCCGGGAAGCGAACTCGGATGAGCCAGTAGTCCAGGTAGGGAAAGACATGAATGCCCTCCCCCCTGTAGCAAGCTGCTACCACTGCCAGCAGCTTGGTGAAATCCCTGGGAGCCGAGGAAAGACAGAAGGCAGGACCTTGAACTGGTAATGGTGTTGGCCTCCCATGAATCTCAGGTACTTCTTGTGCTTTTGATAAATCGGCACATGGAAGTTGGCATCTTGAAGGTACAGGGAAACCAACCAGTCCTGCAGATCGAGGGGCTTGCAGGGTCTGGGCTAGAGTAACCATCTTGAACTTGCCCTTGCTTAGGAAAAAGTTCAGCAACTGCAGATCCAAAATGGGAGGCTAGCCTCCATCCTTCTTCGGCACCAGAAAATAGGTGGAGTACCACCCCTTTCCTTGTTCTGAGCGTGAAATCAGCTTGATTGCGCTTTTTGCCAAAAGACGACGGACAACCTCCAGGAGGATGGGGATCGGGGACAAAGGGGTGGCCAGACGGCCGTGGTCTGGGGGTGCTGAAGGAATGGAAGGCAATATCTCTGTGGATGACCTGTAAGGCCCAAGCATCGGATGTGGTCTTTGACCATTCAAGGCAAAACAAGCAAAGCCTTCACGACTGGCAAAGAGTGGCAAAGGCCTTGGGATGCAGCGGTTGCTCCAACACCCCTTCACCCCCTGCTGGATACCCCTGCCTCTACCTCTCGGGAAGCGCCTGCCCTGTCCACATCCCTTCCGGGCGCAGACTACCATGGCCCCACGGGGAAAAGGCCCACAGACCACGGCTGTGCAGAGGGCTGTTGCACTGCTAGCCCAAAGGACTTAGCAGTTGCCATCAATGACTGGACCTTCTGGAGGGTGCAGTCAGCCTTAGCTCTAAAAATGTTTTGGCCATCGAAAGGCATGTCCAATAGCCTGGTGTGGTCATAGGCCACAAACCCTGAAGTCCTCAGCAGAGAGTACCACCTGACCACAGTGCTAGTGGCCATGGACCTACTCAACAGTCTGCCGTGTCCATTCCAGAATGCAGCATTTGGCGTGCTGCTCCCTCGCAATAAGACACCAAAGACAGGAAACCTTCCCTCGTCTTTCCTTCCGGGGCATGCTCAGCTGCATTTGCCACCACCGTCCAAAGCCGAAAAAGAACTTTGCCATGGCACAAGAGACATTCATAGCCAACAGTGTAAGACTGCCCGACGCAAACACCTTCTTGTCCCATGCATCAAATCTCTTAGTCTCCCTGTCCGATGGACGGGACGGGAAAGTAGAAGTCTTCAGGCTAGGCATTGCGGGTTGAACCACCTAGCTTTCAGGCAAAGCACGGGAAGGAAGGAAGGCCGTATCTGATGGAGCTGGCGGTGCTTCCTCACCAGATCCCTGTCCACTGCCGGAACAGAAGCAGGTGTCCCCACACCTCTAACACAGGGGCCTCCACTGCCACATTGAAAGACCGGAGCACTTTTTTGAAGGTATAGTCCAGAATATCGCAAAGTCTGTACTGAACCTTGGACCTATACGGTGCGGATCGCCCCAGAGTACTGACCACTTTAGCCATCAAATGCTGGAATCCTGGGGTGGGAGTTGGCAAAATGTCCATCTCCTGAGAGGTTGTCAAGGCCTCTGGCTACTTGCAGGTCCTCTCTCAGGCCCAGCACATCCTCACCTTCCACATAGAATTCTTCAAGGAAAATACCTCACCCCTCTAGAACCGCTAGGTTCAAGCCCAAAGGGGACCTGGTGGCCCTCATTATAGATGTCGCCTTGGTTTGTGTCTGGTCCAGGCCGAGCCCTAGGGCATGCAGGCATTGTCCCCAGTGGGTACCCTGCTAGTCATAACAGACACAGTGGGAACCTGCGCCACTGTGCCTTGGCGAAGATGTCCAACATATTCAGGTGGACGTTTGCTGATTCCTCCGGCGTGTCTGATTGGGTCGGAAAAGGTACCTGCGCCAGTTGCTCAGGGGACTCCCTGGAGTGGTGGCTCTAAGAGGAAGACCTCTTCCAATGCTGCTGCTTCTTTTTCTCCTTATCCTTGCACAGAACTGCTTGTTCTTTGGAGTGTCAATCCGCGATGTGCGACCATGACCGTGGAGCCGGACCCATTACCTTTTGGATGTATGTTCAGATCTTCGCCAACCTCTCCCGTAGGGCCTTCGGGTGAATGGACTGGCACGACTAGCTATTTTGGGTGTTGTGGTTCTCACCCAAGCAGTAGAGGCAAACCTGGTGTGAATCCGAGGCAGTCATCTGCAGTCACAATCCACACATGGCTTTAAGCCCGAGGCCTTCGACAGAGTAGGCATGGCATAGATTAGAAAAAAATAAAGCTCAACAAGCTTGTTCCCAAGAAGCACACAGAGTGCACAGAAAAAAGGAACTGAGGTCATGGGGCATGGCGCCACTATATACACTGGCCCGATGTCATGTCTGGCATGTGGAATATACAGGCCTCGGACAGAGCTGACGTTGAGCTGTACTGCGACCGTAGTGGCAGAAAAGTTGCCAGAGAACAGCTGTGATCGGAAAGGTATATTATAGATGAGGAATCCGTGGGAGGAAAGAATGCCAACATTTTAGACCAGTCTCATTGATCAGGAAGCATATCTCAGGGGCAATGAGTTTGTCTTGGAAGCAAGACAAGGCAGCGCAACACAGGTTCAAATCCTGATTACGTGCTTAGAAACCACTCCTGGTATGAAGCGTATTATAAATTAACAATTATAATTATAATCATAATGTAGACAACAATATATGCAGAAATTCTAGCAATGAGATAATGAAGAAATGAACATTTTTACCATCCTCAATTCATCCCTGCCAAGTAGGATACGTACCATGAAGGACTGTAATCTTAGAGAACATGTTATGGTGTGACAGACAAAATAACACCCCTCCTCTGGCCCCGTCATTGCACGCAGAGAAAGCTTCTGACTGGGTGGTCTGATACGGACAGAAACCTGGCCTTGTCAAGAGGGGAGGGATTTCTTCTCGCCGTCGGGAATGGGAGGTCTACCAGGGAGAAATACAGTGTCAATCCAACCCCTGAGGCGGTCAGTAGAAGTTGAGGGGACCCCAATCCCCTCCCTTGTGCTAGAAATTAAAGGTACTCACCGTAGTGACTAGAGTACTCATAGTCCATAGTCCCCTTTCCTCCATCCTTGTGGGTGTTCCGTGTTAGGAAAGATTTCTCTTTACTCTTTCCTTTCATTTTATGGATCCCCAAACATTTTGCTTTTATTTTTGATCCTTGCCTGACTTTGTCCAGTAGAGCACAGCCTTCAGCTGCGCTCCTTTGGACTTTTGCTGATCATTTTGTTTTATGGCCCTAGACACGCTCTAAGGATTTTTGGTGAGTGTACACATGTGCCCAGGACGAACTGGTGGCAGCAGTTTACCTTTAAAGTGTTTTTATACTTCATTTCAATGAACCATATCGCGTTTACCGCGTTTGGCTCAAGACTGTGGCCAGTGCCAAGAATGGCCGTGCAACAAAGTCCTTTGTTCAGTCCTTGGCCATTTTGTCCCTTGCCTTCGCCCAGGTCGAGTAGACCTGGGAATGTCTTATTTGGGCATGCATCCTCCCACGAAAACCGCAACCTTTGCAAGCTCCTGCATGTCATGTGTGCTAGTGCCCAGCAAGAGGATTGGGAGTGTCTGGTCCCAATCCACTCTACTGGCGCCAGTATGTCTGGTATGACTGGAACCACCGTGGGTCACGCCTGGCGTGAATGCAAGAGAGCAAATCTTTAATTGGCTATCCCAGATTTGAGCGCGAAATGAATCTTGGATAAGAGAAGGGGCTCTGCATCCATTCCAGGTTGATCAACTGACGTTCACTCCGAACTAAAGAAGGAGCCAAGTATCCTTAAACACTAAAGCAGACCTGTGGAACCGCTGGAGGCGTGATGGAAGGTTTGGCACCCTGAACCTGCTGTTGTCCCATCAGACCCCTGTTTTTGCATTGATCACTGAAGGCCTGCAAAGGTGCTTCGTCCCTTTGGACTAGTGGGAACAACTACTCTCAGCATCTCCTGATTACCCTCCCAAAGAGCCTCATCAGAAGTGTACCTGGGCCACCCAGCGAACTGACCAGCTCCAGCCCGGGATATGGTATAAGAGCTCTGCCACCCCGAGTTGACTCTCAAGACTTAAGGAATCACCAGCTTGTGGACCTGGGCTCTCTCCTGCCAAATGTCCGAGTCCTACATCATCTGGGTCATGCTTTAATAGAGTGCGCCATGCCACAAGCATTTGCGGTGCCTGTGTCGCCCTGCTGTGGTGATTGTCATTATAGAAGACTTTGCTGCGCCCTGAGACATGCTGCACTGAAACTGTCATCTTTTCTTCATCGAGAGCTGAGAAAAGGCTACTGTTGCACCATGGACGATCGTCCCGTCCCACAGCCACTGAGAGCCAGAGCGACGTGTAACTGCAGGGGTTGAACCTAAAAGCGACCTTACCTAGACTGGCATAGTTTGGCCCGGACTGTTTGAAAGGTCGGTGAGTACTTGCATCACTTACCGGTGGCCCCCTGGCACAGCCATTTTTCTTTACACACGGGAATCCCTAAAAAGATACTCACCTTAGTTGGGTTAGCCTGCGCTCACTAGCTATTCCCAAAACTCTAAAGTTGCTCTGCCTGCAATAGTAGACCCTCCTCGAATAGGACACTGTTCTTCATCACCTCAAGCTCCTTCCTGAACTGCTACAGCTCCCTGAAGCGGACCAGCCTTCTTTTATTATGCACGACCACGCACTGAGGAGGCCCAACAAGGCCGAAACATGTCTGGAGTTGCTTGTGTTTCTGTGCAGAGGGGACCTGGCCTAGCAGTTCAGACTGGGCTACTACCAATTGTGGCAGTACCTGACTGATTTGCATATGGCTGGACCCCTTTTGCAATTGCGCGGGCAGGCTCAAAATTGGTGGTGTGGAAGTTTGCCCAGAGCAATGGCAGTGGTTCAGATTTATTCAAAACCTTGCACCCATCAATTATGTTGTTATAGTTTGTCTCACTATGTGAGCGAGGGTATACCAAGACGTGGGTCCCTTGCTCACTGTGCCATAGGGAACGGAGCGGCATCTGACTGAGGAGGTCCAACAAAGCTGAAACATGTCTGTGGTTGCTTGTGTTTCCATGCAGAGGGGACCTGGCCTAGCAGTTCGGGGTGGGCTGCTACCATTGGTGGCAGTACCTGACTGATTTGCATATGGCTGGGTCCCTTTTGCAGTGGTGCAGCCGGGCTAAAAACAGTGGCGTGGAAGGTTGCCCAGAGCAATGCCAGTGGTTCAGATTCATTCAAAACCTTCCACCCATCACTTTTGTGGTTATGCCTATATTTAAGGAACAGCTGACCAGCTTCATGAGGGAAGCTTTGGGACTTATTCCACAGTCACCCAGACTTATTTTGTTGCTGTTTTTCACCATAATGTGCAATTGAATATAAGGCCAAAATACCCAAAAAAGGGGCCTTCCCAGGAGTCAAGGACAAGAACCAAAGGACCTTAATCTTCAAAAAGAAGTACAGGAACCCTGATGACCCCCAAGAATGTGAGTGACTTAGATTGCAAATTATGAAACTGAGAAACTTTGTTATCCCAGAGACTTTGCTGTTTAAACCTCAAGATGAAGACGTTACATTAGTTATATTTTACCTAAATTGGCCCACTTTTATTAACAATTCCTAATAAATGTATGTATGTTTAAACCCTTAATTCTTGTGTATCTTTTATATTGATACTACTCGATTTTGTGAAAGCAGCCAAACTGAACCAGTAAGTCTTTATTATTTCATCCACTTCATAGGGCTGGACTGCTTAAGTTAGGGACCGATTCTGAAGAACTGCCTAATGCTATATTTGTGTTTACCTACCCTTCTGTTGCCGGTTGTGGCTCTGTTTTCCCTGTTACCGCATTAGGCGAAACATAACTGTATATGTGTTAAATAGTGAAAGGCATGTGTGGTAACTGTTTTATATTACTGTGCTTTATTTGTGTTTAATTATTAACGCCTATAATAAATGTATGTATATTTTTTATATACACTTTTCTAAGCATGCTCTGTGGAGTTTTACTGTGTGTGCTCATTGTGAGCTTCCGATCACGCTCACCACTCCTGAGACTTAGTCTTGACCGCCTACCAAGCTACCGTGATTGGTCTGGCTTGTCCAGAAGGATCCCCTGTTCCACTAAACTAGGGTGGCCTCCTAAACGTCTGCCCAACAGGTCAGAGTTTAGAAATCCATCTTAACAAATTGGTGTACAGTGGTGGGATAAGATCGGAGGTAGCCAGTGCTGCGCACTGGTGAAATACCCAGTTTACACTTAAACAAACACAATGACCTTAGTTTAAATTTCACTGTAAACCACCTGCTTAACCTATCGCATGGAAGCAATTGCGAACATAACCTTAAGTGCTTACAATGCTTACAAGTCTGAGACCCTCAGGAGGATCTGTGCAGAAAGAGGCTGGTCAGCCTCTGGCACAAAAGCTGAAATGATCCAAAAGATCATGGAATGGCAGGAAATCCAAATCAGAGCTATACCCTCTTATAACAGTGCGGAAGGTGCTGGGGCTTCCCAGTAACAGTACTGAAAGAACAGTTGCTGCCATCATATAGGTGACTGATGAGGATAGGGATGATGTAGAGTCCAAACTCTCTACTGCTGGCTCCGAGGATGAGGCCATGCTGGAATTCAAGAAGCGAGAGCTGCTGTTTAAGCAGAGGGAGCTTGAATTTCGCATGGCTAAGCTAGAACTAGAGAAAGCAGAGAAACAGAAAGACAGGGATCACCAGTTGAAGCTTGCCAAGTTATAAGCTGCCAATGGCTCCTCTAGAGGATATGGTAATGAGTCTAGCGCCTCTTCTCATCCAAGGTGTCCAAAAGATCTGCTTAGTATGCATGATGACCAGGATGACATCATGGACTGGTTAACTGCATTTGAGTATGTATGAGAGGTGCAAGAAGTTGTGGATGCTGATAAGATTGCATGGTTGCTCAGTCGACTACCCCATTCTGGCTGCAGTGCTATTATGGAAGCGTCAAAGCATGACAGAAAATACTTGGCGAAATTGAAGCAAACTCTGGTCTTGAAGTTTGGGAAGACTCCTGCCCAATACTTGAAGAGATTTAGAGAATATAAGAAAAAAGAATGTATGACTTTTGTTGCAGATCCCTTAAAAAACTTGTGTGGCTGGGTAGAGTGCTATCAAGTAACCACCTTTGAGGGTATGATCAATTTGGTCATGCTTGGACATATGTTTGCCCCTGTTCCCCAGAGCTTAAGCAGCCCTTAGCTGACTCTAAAGAGTTAAATCCAAAGAGACTGGCCATTGCTGCTGACATATGGGTCGCGCATAGAGTGTAGAAATGGCAGAGAGGCGGGCACTACTAATATGTTGTGTTCAATCTCTTGATCAGTTGATGTACTAAGTCTTACTTTGTGTCTTACTGCTTGTATGTGGAGCCACCAGGTTGAGAATAGCCCAATGACACCCGAGCTATATCAAAATACTGACAAAAAAGAAAACAGAGTGGAGTCCACCCTGCAGAACCAAGTGCTCCTCGTTGCTCCTCAATTGGAGCCAAGTTCGTTTCTTTTATAGTTGCAAATGTGCATAGCTTTTGTTCATACTTCAATTCAGCGTTCTACTCAAAGCTGTAGGGTTACAAGCTCATGAGTTTAAGTTTGCAATAATCAATCTTTCAAAGTATACTGTAAGTAATTTGTGTTTTAATCGCACAGTCTTTTCAGGCGAATGAGCAAATCCCAAACTTAAAGTATAAGCTATTTTGCCAATGAATTTTGGGGCAGGGCACCATCTTCAGGGATACATTCCTTAGATACAGATATCATCACATTTCAATTTGTAAAATAAGTTGTAAATTGTAAATATCATACCCCCATGTGAGCAAGTCATAAATGATGCGTTAATTCATACGGGTGAATGGTTAAGGAGAAAACAGAAATGTCCTCATTAGTGTCCTAGATCCCATAGTTGAATCTACCGATTTAGAGGATTTTACGTTAACAGCTAAAAACCGTACTGCTGTATTACCTTAGCTTAGATTGGAAAATGGGCTCGCCTTATGTGTCCTCAATTGTGAGCATGCGGGAAAGTTTCCTAATTGGAAGAAAAGGGTTATGAATTCCTATGCTGTGCTGTTCACGGATTAGTTTCAGTGCAACCGCGGGGTGCGGTTTCAGTGTCTTACATCTGCGCTGCTGTGGTCCGTGTCTCTAGAGCGATGGGTAGCTAATGCGCCCGACCGCTCGAGCTTTTGGTTTGGTAGTTGCCATGGTGATCGAGGCGGCGTCCCGCGTCCAGGATTGGACCGAGCGGGCGCGCCTCCAGTCCCACCCACCCATGGAAATGGGAGGGTGGGAATGTTGATCACCATGGTCACCCAGACTCTAATGCAAGTTTCTAAAAGATCGAGCATCCCGATCTCACGGATATTACTAAACATGATTGCTAGACCACCCCTGAGGGGTAGAAGAAACCATCAAGCCGGACCCACACGGGTCCAAAGGTGCGTGTTGTGTAGCCGGACGTACCGACCCATGTTGTAAAAAAACACTAAGCTTGTATGAGGGCAGAATACCTCAAATCTTTAAAGCGCTAGTATTGCCAATATAGCCATACTTCTAATCAGGGGTGAGCATGATTAAGGTGGCATATCCTCCCTATACATATGGGGAGGGAGCCCAAAGTATCAAGGTGGACCACTAATCTCTTACCTGTGCAAGTGCAGGTGTGGAATTCATATTCCTCATTAAGTCACGGTCAACAGTTATAACTAATTTTGGTCTTGTACACATGGGAATTTCCAATTTTCCAATTTGGTAGCGGTTGTCGATCATATTTGTGTTTGACCATAGACATTATTTCCTCATGTGAAACCTGGAGGTGTATACCCCCTATTATTTGCATATATATATATATATATACATTGTTACCAAAATAATACATTGTTACCAAAATAATCAGCATATTCATATGTCAAACATTTACAAATTCATAGCAAAACAAGTACACATCATTACTAAACAAAACAAGCAAAATTGAACTCTTCATTTAATCCTCTTGCTGTCAGAGTTCCAGGTTTGTCGATCCAAAAGGATTCTCTCTGGTCAAGTCTTTGCTGGATGTTCATGTGTGGTTCTCCTTTCTTCACCACTTTGAGTATTTGAAATCTAATCTGGGATATATTATGTTTTTTCAAGTCCCAATGTCTTGCCACTGCCGAATTTGTATTGTGGTTGCGAATACAGGAACGGTGCTCATTCCATCTCACTTTTGCAGTACGTGTCGATTGTCCCACATAATACAATCTGCATGGGCATCTTATGGAGTAAATAACATTGGTAGAATTGCATGTGCCAAAATGTCTGAGCTTTATTTTTTCTCCCGTATGTGGATGGTGTACTATGATGCCCTTGAGTATGTATCCACAGTTGGTGCAGTTCAGGCATGGGAATGTTCCAGTTTTTGCCATGTCTTTTGTAGAGATGCTGCTCTTTGTTTTCACCAGTTTATCTTTCAGGTTCTGGCTCCTCTTGTAGGCGAACGTGGGCAGTTCCTTGAATAGTGGCTCAACCCCCTCGTCCAGGGCTAATATGTTCCAATTCTTTTTGATTATGTCTTTAATTTGTTTGCTTTGTTTTGAATATTTGGAAACAAACACCATCAGTGGTGTTTTCTCTGTTTTTTGTTGTGTTTTCAAAAGTTCATCCCTTTCTTTGTTCTCCAATCTCTCTTCTGCCAGTTCGATTTCAGATTTTGTGTAGCCACAATTCAGAAATGTATCTCCCATCTTGTTAATTGCTTCTTCATAGTCTGTTGGATCACTCACAATCCTCTTCACTCTTAACATCTGACTGTAAGGCAGGTTTCTTATCAAGCTAGGTTGGTGAAAGCTCAATTTATGTAGGATGTTGTTCCTACCCGTTGGTTTTTGGTATACATTTGTCCTAAAACCTGCCGTCTCCTTGCTGACCTTTACATCAAGAAAATGTATGGTATCCATGGAGAATTCTGATGTAAACTGGATCCGTTGGTCTATGCTATTCAGATATTCAAAAAATTATTTCAGTTCTTCTTCGGTGTCTTGCCAGATTCCAAAAATATCGTCAATGTAACAAATCCATAATCTGATCTTGCCTCTCCACCTCTCATTCCTCAGAACGTGGTCCGTTTCAAATGTATGCATAAATGCATTGGCGTAGGATGTTGCCATTGTGGCACCCATCGATGTTCCCGCAGTCTGGAGAAAAAATGTGTTATTGTATTGGAAATAGAGTTTTCACTAATAAATTCCAATAAGGCCATAATGAATTATTTTTGAGCCTGGATGTTACCCTCTTGCAGTAACAACCATTACACTGCTGCTCTTCCTTGGTCATGCAGTATCGCTGTATAAAGACTTTTTACATCTATTGTGAACAAAATGTCCGTTTCGATATATTCAGATTCTTTCAAATATTTCAAGAAGTGAGTAGTGTCCTTCACAAACGTGGTGGTTTTTTGTATTAGAGGCTGTAAAAAGTAATCTATATAAATCCCCAACGGTTGTAATATGCTGTTGGTGCCAGCAACTTTGGGCCTACCAGGTGGATTAATGAGACTCTTGTGTACTTTTGGTAATGTATAGAAGTGAGGGATTTTAGGGAAGTTATTTGTTAGAAATTTCTTGGTATGATAATTAATACAACTGAGTTCCTCTGCCTTGATGAGTAATCGTTCCAGGTTATGCTTGATCTCCACTGTCAGGTCTTTGTCCAGTCTAGCATATGTATTCGGATCATTCAACTGCCTCAAACATTCTGCATCATACTCCGTGGTATCAAGGAGCACTAATGCTCCCCCTTTGTCTGCACTTCTTATTGTCAATTTTTCATCGCTGCACAGTCTCTTAATCAACTCCCATTCGTGAGGTTTCATATTCCCACGTCCTTTAAAGATTTGAATTTTATTTTCTCAAGGTCTTTCATGGTTTGCTTCTGAAAGATTTCAATGGATGGCACATTAATAGGTGGAACGAATCCACTCTTTCCTCTGAATTCTTTGAATTCTTCTTCATCTCTTTCCCTCCCTTCTGGTACCTCTAATTTGTTGAAAAAAACTTTTAAATTCATTTTCCTCACAAGTTTGAAAAGTTCTACTTGTGTATCAAACAAGGAGCTGTTATATGTAGGTACGAAACTGAAGCCCTTATGCAGCATCTTGATTTTAAGTTCCATAAGTGTTCTTGAAGATTAATTCAATACTAGACTTTTTTCTGCCTCTGTCTCATTTCCGGTCCTTCTCTTTGTTTTCCTCTTCCCCCTCCTTGTTCTCTTTGTTCTTTTTGGCCTCTTTCTAAAAAAAGAGTAGGGAGTATTGTTTGTGGAGTTGCCAGGTCTCTGTGTGGGGCTTGCATTTCTAGTTTCTGGTTAATCTTCTCCTTGCGTTTGTCCTTCTGCTGGATTGCTCTCTGATCCAGAGCTTGATGTTTCGCTGGTATTCCCTGGTCTAGCTTTAGGTCTAGGTTTTCCTGCTGGTGGCCCGTATTTGTCCTCCCAGGTGTATACCTCTCCATTCAGATAATCCTAAGTATCTCTACGAAATGTTCTTACTTTTTTTGCTTCCAATTTGGATTTGTAATCTGCCAGTTTCTTATTGATGTCATCCAGAATCGTTTGGACCTCTTCTTGGTTCAGTGTTTTCACCAATTCTTTCTCTATCTCTTCTATTTCAGTATGCAATGTGGTTAAATTATTTGCTAGTTCCTGTATCGTAAATAATATCAGGTCCAGGGAGCCCTTATTTAGCATAGCCTCCCATTTCCTCACAAATTCCGGTGGGGCTTAGTTGTATTCGTAAGCCACGTGGTATCCTTTGGTTTTTATGGCATCTGCCAAGTGTGATGGCGTGTAGTTTGCGATTCATTTCTTTTCTAATTAAGTACTCTAATTGCTTGATTTTTCTTGCTGGATCCTGTCCAGTTGGTGAGCTTGTACTAAAGGAGGTATCGGTGATTAAACCCAAAATCTTATTCGCCTCTTCAGCCGAAAATCCTAAAGTTTCTGCTTTGTTGCTTGTGAGGGCTTCAATGTCTGCAAACGACATGTCCTCCCTCAATCTTTATTCCAAGTGTTGACACTGTATTCGTATGTGTGCCTCCACTTCCTGTGTGTCAAGGAGAACAATAGGAAGAAATGGTGGAGAGGCAGGCACTACTAATATGGTGTGTTCAATCTCTTGATCAATTGATGTACTAAGTATTACTTTGTGTCTTACTGCTTGTATGTGGAGCCACCAGGTTGAGAATAGCCCAATGACACCCGGGCTATATCAAAATACTTTGAAAGATTGATTATTGCAAACTTAAACTCATGAGCTTGTAACCCTACAGCTTGGAGTATAACGCTGAATTGAAGTATGAACAAAAGCTATACACATTTGCAACTATAAAAGAAACGAACTTAGCTCCAATTGAGGAGAAACAAGGACGACTTGGTTCTACAGGGTGGACTCCACTCTGTTTTTCTTTTTTGTCTCGCATAGAGTGTCCCATAAGGACAAGCCTGTTTCAGGTAAACAGGAGGAGAGAAAAACGCAGAAAGAGAGAGAGGGTGGGGGTACAGATAAACCTATGTCCAAAAAGGCACCACAAAAAGTTTAACAAGGGGAGGTCACCAGAGTCAGGTCAGGGTAGTCGGACTAACACTCCCCATCATGAGAGTGGTTACTCTAAGCCTCCCCATGTGTCAAGATCCAGTGGGACTTGTTACACTTGTTGAGCCAGTGACCACAAGAAGGGGGACCCTAAGTTTATGGGTAAGACCTTGGCGGTCCACTGTGCAAGTCTGGCCTTCTCTCCATATGAGGAAGAAGAGATTGCAGGGGTGTCCTACCCTTTAGATTCCTTCCCCACAGGTGAAGGATCTGAAGATAGACTAGATTCTTTAGATGATAGTAGTGCTGGACCTTCTGATCCCATCCCTGGCCTTCCCCTTAGTCATGTGTTCTATGAGGATAGTGTTCAGCAGTAGGTGCAAGTACCTCTACTGTTAGGAACACTGGGCCCTGTGTTACTAAAGTAGCTTCCTCCATGGTAAACCCACAGGTCCTTGCCAGAAGCCCTGTGGGGGATACTCAGTTGGCAGATAGGCCCTGTCTCAATGTTGCAGTAGCACCTGTCAGTAGAGCTGTGAGTAGTGAACTGGTCAGGGCATCTATCAATGTCAGGAGAACTGTTCCTAGTAGAGGTCTGGGTGAGATCAGTCTTCAAGACGTAGGTCCTGATAGACAGTCACCAGATCCTTCAAGCACTTGGTCTCAGAATCAGGCTGCCTTAGCCAAGCCTAAGGGAAAGCCTAGACCTAAGGGGAAACCCATGGCCAGAGGAGTCAGAAGAAGAGGCAGAGGGAAAGAGAATATTCCCCCTGTTTTACCTACAACATCTGTTGAGGTAGTTGATAGAGTCTCTATTCCTGGTTTGGTAGAATGACTCCCAAAAAATCTTGGATCCTATAGGGCGCCTGAGCTACCTAGCATGTTGGTAGAGGAGACCCCTACAGGAGAGATTAGTATGGATCAACACATGATGAAACATCATACCTAGGCCTGCTTACAGTGAGAGGGTTTCCCTCCATTGAAGCAAAGGATACAACGGGAAGGTGGGTTACTAAAAAGTAGGCCCACAGAGCCCACCAGAGAACACCTTGTGAGGTGGGAGGTTTCTCAGGTTGTGAGGGCCTTCCTCCTACAGTTGGGGTGCGACATTCCCCTAGTGGTTCATCCTAGTGTCAGGATACCACCAGAATGGTCTAAAACACTTTCTTGTTGGCCCAATATGGGGGTCCCAGAAGAAACCCACTGCAGGAGTCTCACCCTCTGTCACCAGGTTGACAGAAATGAGACAAGTATTCACATACTCTAGAGTTCACTTTTAGGAGTAGACTCACTTGCTCCAGAGGCAAGGCCTACTTTGTTTAGCCCATTGATCCTGGAGACCTCAGGCAAGTCGGTTGCAATTGGTGGTTACTGATCACAACACCATATGCCTTAATGCATACACACAGAGAATGGCTGCCAAGTCAGTCATTGATGCCATACTCAATGACAGTCCCAGGGGTAGCTCCTCTGTTGTGCTCAGTAGTGGTCAGACCCAGTGGAGAGAGAGTGAAGTGACCTATCAAGTGTCACTTAACTGTCATTCACAGGAAGATGGTTTGAGAGAGAGAACTCACATGCTCCAGAGGCAAGACCTACTTTGTTTAGCCCTTTGGCCCTGGGGAAATCTGTGTTTTTCCTGCCCTGTGCCAAAGCAGCCCTTCTTATGGCCTCAGTGAGGATGACCTATTGTTATGGGCGTAATTTTAGGGGGCGCAGGGGTGTTTGTCCCCCCCCAACTTTCATGGCACACCATTTTGTCCGCATTCATTTGGCTGGGGCAACTTTTCTTCAGATGTCATGTCCCCCCCCAACTTTTCCAGCAAAGTTACTCCACTGCCTATTGTCCCCTGAACTGACCCTGCATCAACCAGGTGAGCTGGAGATTTTGCTGATGGAGTCACACCCCTTGTTGTCATTGAAACCCTTTATAACAGATTGGTGTAAACCAAACCGTATTTTGGAAGTGAATGAATCCACCAGGTTTGGGTGTTGTGGGGGTTCAGAGCAGAAAAGAAGTTCTGACAGTTGGTGCGAGATATACCCTGTGTTGGAACAAGGAGTGTTTGAGCACTCTAGCTGTCTGGAGTCCAGTTCTGAGTATCTGCAAAAACATACAGGTAAAGCTAGTTTGGGATTCTGCATGGACACTAAAACTCTGCATTCTGTCCCCAAGACACACACTCCCCACTAAGAGGTAACACTTTGGCAGATCAGCTCTGTACAGAAAAGTACAGTGCCCTTTTGGATCTCTCAGCAGGGTATGGAAACATATCCCGCGCAGTATATGCTAAGAAGGAGAAAGCAGTCTCTGCCATTTCAGATCCTTACTTCAATGGATGGATTTCTGGATTGGTGACCGCAACTGACAGCTGTCAAATTAATTTAGCCCATGTTCTGAATGGGAAAATTGATGCATACAGGTATGCCAGAGGACTGAGGTTCATGATACACAGTCACTGTTCAGCAGAGTGCCCAGGCCCAACAAACCCTCCCCCGGCAATGACAGAGGAATCAGCCAAGGGCAAGTTAGAACTGTCCTTTATTTTCCATAAGAGACAGGGATCATACAGGCAGCCAAAAAATCTCCAGCAAACACAGCTCCTGAGCATGTGTCAGGGTTTTTGTTATCAAATGCAATCACAACCTAGAACCATTCCCCAAAAACCTAAGAGCCCATTCAATTGGGTAGCTGGGGTGGCAGTGCCTATAGAAGGTACCTATATGTGTTAGCTAACTGGTCCTGCCATGTCAGGTGGTCTCGCCTGAGACTTCCCCATTACATTGTTGCAGGGTTGCAAGACTATCAATGGCCCTTACCCATTACCCTTCACTCTAGGTTGAACCCCCACTTGAAAAGAACTGGGGATAGCTCAGGAGACTGGGTGTCAGGACCTTCATCTGGCCAACTTTTTCAGGGAGCTAGCTCCTGTTCAGTATGACACTTGGTTATTGGCCTTCACTGAGCACAGAATTCGTGTATGTGGACTCAAGAAGCAACCTCTTGTCAGTGAACTACCACATGTACAGAACTGGGCAACCCCCACTACTCAAGCCCAAGTGAGGAATTTCCTGGGCCTCACTGGGAAACACAGGAGTAAAGTAGCAGACTATAGCAATATAGCTGCCACTTGGACTACCCTCACTGCTTCAAGGGGACCTAAAGGGTTCTTATGGACCCTGGAGTGTGAGAAGGCCTTCCCTGAAAGAATCCTTACGGTTTAAGGGCACTGATGAGAAGAAACCTTTTATAGTGCAGACAGATGCCTATGGCACTGGGATAGTTGGGAAACTATCGCAGCTTGATGACAAAGGTGAGGAGCAACCTATATGTCACATCAGCTACCAGTTTAGGTGTGGAGAGCTCAGGTGGCCCCAGGTGGAGAAGACATTTTTTCCATCAAATGGTGTTTTAGGAAGTTGAGGTCCTACCTCCATGAGACTGGCTTCCCTTTGTATACTCCCCCTAAACATTTTAAGGGGTTGGTGGATATTAAGGGAGAGAATCCAAAGTGGCTCAAGTAGTTCATGAGCCTGCAGGCCTTGAACTTCACTATTGGGCATAGGCCAGATCCCAAACTTAGCAATTCTGATGTGCTGTCCAACTGGGATAACCATCTGGAACAGAGAACCCATCCTGTCCTTAGTCTGGGGGCGGGGGCGAGTGTTAGGAAAGATTTCACTTTACTGCAACTTTCCTTCTATTTTATGGACCCCCAAACCTTTTGCTTTGATTTTTGATCCTAGCCTGACTTTTTCCAGAAGAGCACAGCCTTCAGCTGCATTCCTCTGGCCTTTTGCTTATCTGTCATGTGGAAACTGACACGTCCTTCAGGCTGTCAGTACTGGGAAATTATGTTTCCCTTAGTCTTTGACTATGTTGCTATTTCTTGGTAACTTTTTATCTATGTGTCAAGTACCTTATAGTATCGTGCATAGCGGTCCTTTTGTTTTATGGCCCTAGACACCCTCTATGGATTTTTGGTGATTGCACAAGTGTGCCTAGAACAAACTGGTGGCAGCAGTTTACCTTTAAAGTGTTTTTACTTCTTTTTAAATAACCATATTGCGTTTACCGCGTTTGGCTCAAGACTGTGGCCAGTGCCAAGAATGGCTGTGCAACAAAGTCTTTTGTTCAGTCCTTTGGCCATTTTGTCCCTTTGCCTTCCCCCAGGTTGATTACACCTGGGAGTTCCTAATTTGGGCATGCAGCCACCTGGGAAAACTGCAAATTTCACAGACACGTGTCACGTGTGCTAGTGCCCAGGAAGAGGATTGGGAGTGTCTGGTCCCATTCCACACTACTGGTGCCAGTATATCTGGTGTGCCAGTATGTCTGGTATGCCTGACTGACTGGAACCACTGTGGGCCGTGATTGGCCCACACCTGGTGTGAATGCAAGAGAGCAGATCTTTTATTGGCTATCCCAGATTTGAGCGTGAAACAAATCTTGGATAAGAGAAGGGGCTCTGCATCCATTCCAGCTCGATAAATTGAAGTTCACTCCAAACTACAGAAGGAGCCAAGTATCCTGAAATGCTAAAGCAGACATGTGGAACCGCCGGAGGCGTGCTGGAAGGTTTGGCACCATGAACCCGCTGCTGTCCTGTAAGACCACTGTTTTTGCATCAATCTCTGAAGGCCTGCAAGGGTGCTTCAATCCTTTGGAGTAGTGGGAATAACTACTCTCAGCACCTCCCAATTACCCTCCCAAAGAGCCTCATCGGAAGTGTTCCTGGGCCATCCAGCGAACTGACCAGCTCGTACCCGGGGTATAATATAGGGGCGCCCCTGTCCCAAGTGGACACTCGAGACTTAAGGAATCGCCAGCTTGAGGTCCTGGGCTCTCTCCCACCAAATGTCATAGTCTTAGCTCTTCTGGGCCATGATTTAAGAGAGGACACCATGCCGCAAGCATTTGCGGTCCCTGTGCCGCCCTGCTGTGGTGACGGTCATTGTAGGAGCCTTGCCTGCCTGCCCCCCTCTGCCCTGAGACATGTTGCACTGGAACTGTTCCCTTTTCTTCATTGAGAGCTGAGAAAAGGCTAATGTCCCGCCACAGACGACCGTCCCGTCCCGCAACCGCTGAGTGCCAGAGTGACGTGTAATTGCAGGGGTTGAACCTACAAGCGACCTGGCCTAGACGGGCAAAGTTTGCCCCGGACTGTGTCGCGGGGCGGTAAGTAATTGCATCACTTACCGGTGGCCCCCTCACACAGCCATTGTTCATTACGCACGAGAATCCCTAAAAAGATATTCACCTTAGCTGGGCTAGCCTGGCGCTCCTTAGCTATTCCCAAAACTTGAAAGTCGCTCTGCCTGCAAGGGTAGACGCTCCTCGAATAGTAGAACACTGTTCATCACCTCCTCAAGCCCCTTCCTGAACAGCTACAGTGCTCGAAGAAGCAGTCGTCACTAATCACTGGATCCTTACGGGCCCGGCCCTCTGAGGCGCTGTTTTGCAGCTCCTGGTCAAAGCGCTGAGGTGTCCATGGCGTGTAGCCATAAGGCTGCGATGGGTAGATGTACCCCAGAGGAGACCAGATGCTTGTACCATAAAGACCGCTGCCACTTCCAGAGGGAAGGGGACTGGGATCTACCCATGGGTGAAAGCATGGGCGGGTTCGGAGTTGGATCCAAAATGGCCACCATTCTGGCAGGCTCCGCCATGTGACTCTCTGCCATTTTGAAGCCTTGCGCCACACCCTGGGTGGGAAGGCGCGAAGGTCCTGAGCCACGAGAGGCCTCAGAGATGGGAGGATACAGCATAGGTCTTGCACGCAAAGCAGAACCGCCAACCTCAGAGATCGCTCTGGTAGGCACTGAGCCCTCGGCCGGACCACCGTTAGTTGTAATGCCCTAACTCATGATCTCAGAGCGAGCTCCGGTAGGCTACACGCGCTCGACACCTGTGCCAGGAGTCGTGCTGGATAATGCTGAGGACTGACTCTTGGAGGTGGCACCCAGTGATCCCTTACCCCTTGCGGTCGAAGAAAAGGACAAACTTGACCGCCCTTCCAAGGACAGTCCGGTAGAGACCCTGAGCCCCTCGGCTTGGGAGCCGGTAGCCTAAGAGGCCTCAGGCCTGTGAGAACTTGAATCCGAGGAACCCTTCTCCATGGGAACCCCAGTGAAGGAATTGCCGTGCTTTGGAGCCATGCAGAGCAGAGGGCCTACCTTGTCTTGACGAGAGGTCCTGGAAACAAAGTCCTTAAGGTAGGGTGGAGGAGAAGTGTGGAAGATCTCCCTCCATCGCTATAATTTATTCTTCAATGCCTGTGACCGAGAGCGCTGCAAGCCGCACTCGCATCTTGGCAGTCATCGGGCCCCAGGCAGTGAAGACAAGAGTGCACGGGGGTCAGAGGATGGGAACCAGTGGTCGCATGTGGCACATCTCATGAATCCTCCTGCAGCCGACATGCGCCGGGGGAGGCGAGGCACTGAAGGGAGGTTAAATATGATTGAAAAACAAAAACGGGGAGCAAGTGGAAAGGTCCAACAGCACCAGTCAGTAAAAATGGACAGAGGTGAGGCGCCGGTGGGCGGGACCTCAGCAGGGTATTCCCACGCCAAGAGGTCCCACCCCCTGCGATAAACTAAATTTAAAGGGGAAGCTCAATTTCTCACTGCCAAAGGTTCCGGTACCATCCCTATTTTGGGGGATGCCCACAAGGATGGAGGAAAGGGGACGGGACGTATGAGTGTGTTATTTTGCAGTACACCTCTTTCTCAAGTCATGACTCCATTGCAAAATGCGTATTTCTGTTTTTTGTAGAGACAACGGCCCAAGCTATGAAGAAGTATCCAAGCCAGAGTCTTGAACCAGCAACCCACATCAGCATAAAGAAGACAGAAGCTCGACCAACATGCACCTGCAGCAACGATCACCTGCGCAGAGATCCACAAACCGAAGCCGAGACACAAGAGCATCTCTACACCACCTGTGCACCATTGCACAGTGAGAGAAAGAACCACAGCAGAAAGCCTCATCCAAAGGCAGCCAGGGACAACAAGGGGATTTTTCCTCATAATACATACCTCATATACACCAGGAATAGGTGCAAAAAAAACAAACACAGGTGTTGCCTAGCGGAACGGTCATTGCTCTTCCGTGGCATACCCATGGGGAGAAGTGGGCAGGGTTTAGACTGCTATGTATGACTTTTCCAATGTTTGGCACATCCAGGAGGCTTGGGATAGTAACGGATTGGAGAGGGACAGGGAACAAATACCAGCATGAGGAGGGGGATAATAGTAGTGTGGAGGAGGGAGCAGTAGTTTGGAGAAGGGAGAAGTTTACGGATGGTTGGAGTAATATCAATGGGTGGAGAAAAGGCATAGGAGAAGTGAGAGACATCGGAGGGATGGGAGAGTCGAGGGTGGTGAGAAGAGGTGGGTGGATTTGGAGGAGGAAAATAGTACCAGCTACGGAGAGGAGAAAGGTAAGATTGATCGCAAAAGTCTCCAGAGCCAATCAAGCACTGTAGGCTCATTAACTATTCCTATCGAACACTAGCAGCTGCATAGAGTATATCCCTCAGGGAGTCTAGACAGAAAATGCTACAAGCCTTTAGGGTAACATCACAGTATATTTAGATCTTAGCATACTGAAGGAGAAACAATCTGTAGCTTCAAACCTGGACTTAAGGACTCAAGGGCTAGGGAAGAGGTGGTTTTAGATGAGATAGATAGGGGCTTCCCTTGGACCATGGAAAATAAAATCACCATTGAACCATCTCCAAGGTGTGCAGTGATTATTGTACCATCTGTGACAGTGGAAGTATGTATTTCGAACTTTAGAATAAATTGGTCTGGGTAAATAATTTCTGGAAAAGGTTCAGCCATTATATACAAATCCTTAAGCAAGAGTTATTTGTAATGTTTTTGTGTCCGATGAATTTCAAATAGCAAGAGGTACTCTGCAAGAAATCCACTATCCACATTGTTGTTTTTATTTGCACTAGAACCAATGGATGAGGAATGGGTTGAGAAGTGGGGAGAGTGAGGCAAGATAGATGACATGAGACTAGGAAATGTTGTGTGGGCAGTGTGAGGAAATTATATTAAGGATCTAGTGGAAAGACTTCTAAAGAGGTTGTGAAATGGTGAGCGAAAAGAGGGGGAAGGCTGAGAGGTAGCAGGTCAGTGGAATGCAGAGAGAGATGCACACACAAAATAGAAACAGGATGAAGAAAGGGGGTAGTTGTAATACAGGAAAATCCAGTGGAAGGGAGGTCTAAATGGGGTGGAGATGAGAGAAATGTACAGACAAGAGAGACAGCAATGACAAAGCCAAACTTACGTTGGCTTTTGCATAGGATTCACCATTCACCCACATATTACCATCATTTGATTTGAGACTCTCAATACATGGCAGGCACTGCTATTTAAAGGGATAGTTAGCTCAGAAATCTTATTGTACCAATCGATCGGGAATGTGTTTTTGATCGTACATCTATCCATCTTAAAAAAAATCCTATGCAGCTTACCTTAGTTTTACTCACTTTTATACATGCAAAAACAACTGCCTGGCACCGAAATCTTGTGGAAATGTTATCTGTTGATCCATCGCCCTGAGTTCAAGTGCCCTCGCAGCAATAAATCATTAACCGCCTCTCAAGCTGACATCACTAGACGCTTACGCCCTTGTTCACAACGCCAATGCACATCTCATGTGAATGTCCTCTGTGCACCATCTATTGATGTGTCTCCATGAAAATGCCAAGACGCCTCTTTCCTCTCAAATGTAAACAAACCCTTTCTGATTACACAACTGGAGTTTCTTTTTCCATTGTGTACGTTTATTTCTTTTCAAGTCTTCCTGACTTGATTGTGCTCTGTTAAGCTATCTCCTAAGTACTCCACACATTTACAACAGGTATTTATGCTGCTGCAAAATAATTAACTCAATAGTCACTTTTATTCAATCATTTCTTATATTTTCTACACATCTTTACCAAACCATATTTGAATTATACTTTAACATGGCATGTTCTTTACATGTGTCCTTGCAAACTTTTCGATTTTTATAACAGGGCTTTTGTTTTTTCCTGTAAGAAACAAACATTTCTATTCATCTCACTTTTCATTCTGTACTTCTACAAAATTCAGGAACCATGGCCACTATTCAGTCTTACATGTACGAGCCTGAATATTCAGAAGAGGAAATCTGTGAAAGAGAATAAAGTCGAGACCATGGGGAATCAGAGGCCAGTCGTGATGATCAATCACTGCAGCCTGAACCCAATCGCATGGAAGACGTTTCCACCTAGTGTACCTTCTATCGTTCTGAGGTTATGCTAAGTGTGTTGGAGAACTGCTGCTGCCAAGAAAACTCTGGCTGCATGGCCTACATTGATGAAAAAGAAACACCACGGCTATGTGTTAGCGAGCTGCATGACTTCAGGGCAGCCTGCCTTACAAGATCCGTGTTGCAAATGCTGATGGTCCTTATGCACGAACTTCGATCTACAGTTTGCCCACGCAATCCAAGTAATGAGTAAGTTAACTCAATATATGTTGTGTGTTTGACAACTGAGACGGCTGACATTTCATGTTATTCCCCTATAGCTTGGGGTCCTGGGCTCTCTCCCACCAAATGTCATAGTCTTAGCTCTTCTGGGCCGTGATTTAACAGAGGACACCATGCCGCAAGCATTTGCGGTCCCTGTGCCGTCCTGCTGTGGTGACGGACATTGTAGGAGCCTTGCCTGCCTGCCCCCCTCTGCCCTGAGACATGTTGCACTGGAACTGTCCCGTTTTCTTCATTGAGAGCTGAGAAAAGGCTAATGTCCCGCCACAGACGACCGTCCCGTCCCGCAACCGCTGAGTGCCAGAGTGACGTGTAATTGCAGGGGTTGAACCTACAAGCGACCTGGCCTATACGGGCAAAGTTTGGCCCGGACTGTGTAGAGGGTCGGTAAGTAATTGCATCACTTACCGGTGGCCCCCTCACACAGCCATTGTTCTTTACGCATGAGAATCCCTAAAAAGATATTCACCTTAGCTGGGCTAGCCTGGCGCTCCTTAGCTATTCCCAAAACTTGAAAGTTGCTCTGCCTGCAAGGGTAGACCCTCCTCGAATAGTAGAACACTGTTCATCACCTCCTCAAGCCCCTTCCTGAACAGCTACAGTGCTCGAAGAAGCATTCGTCACTAATCACTGGATCCTTAGGGGCCCGGCCATCTGAGGCGCTGTTTTGCCGCTCCTGGTCAAAGCGTTGAGGTGCCCATGGCGTGTAGCCGTAAGGCTGCGATGGGTAGATGTACCCCAGAGGAGACCAGATGCTTGTACCATAAAGACCGCTGCCACTTCCAGAGGGAAGGGGACTGGGATCTACCCATGGGTGAAAGCATGGGCGGGCTCGGAGTTGAATCCAAAATGGCCACCATTCTGGCAGGCTCCGCCATGTGACTCTCTGCCATTTTGAAGCCTTGCGCCACACCCTGGGTGGGAAGGCGCAAAGGTCCTGAGCCACGAGAGGCCTCAGAGATGGGAGGATACAGCATAGGTCTTGCACGCAAAGCAGAACCGCCAACCTCAGAGATCGCTCTGGTAGGCACTGAGCCCTCGGCCGGACCACCGTTAGTTGTAATGCCCTAACTCATGATCTCAGAGCGAGCTCCGGTAGGCTACACGCGCTCGACACCTGTGCCAGGAGCCGTGCTGGATAATGCTGAGGACTGACTATTGGAGGTGGCACCCAGTGATCCCTTACCCCTTGCGGTCGAAGAAAAGGACAAACTTGACCGCCCTTCCAAGGACAGTCCGGTAGAGACCCTGAGCCCCTCGGCTTGGGAGCCGGTAGCCTAAGAGGCCTCAGGCCTGTGAGAACTTGAATCCGAGGAACCCTTCTCCATGGGAACCCCAGTGAAGGAATTGCCGTGCTTTGGAGCCATGCAGAGCAGAGGGCCTACCTTGTCTTGACGAGAGGTCCTGGAAACAAAGTCCTTAAGGTAGGGTGGAGGAGAAGTGTGGAAGATCTCCCTCCATCGCTATAATTTATTCTTCAATGCCTGTGACCGAGAGCGCTGCAAGCCGCACTCGCATCTTGGCAGTCATCGGGCTCCAGGCAGTGAAGACAAGAGTGCACGGGGGTCAGAGGATGGGAACCAGTGGTCGCATGTGGCACATCTCATGAATCCTCCTGCAGCCGACATGCGCCGGGGGAGGCGAGGCACTGAAGGGAGGTTAAATATGATTGAAAAACAAAAACAGGGAGCAAGTGGAAAGGTCCAACAGCAACAGTCAGTAAAAATGGACTGAGGTGAGGTGCCGGTGGGCGGGACCTCAGGAGGGTATTCCCACGCCAAGAGGTCCCACCCCCTGCGATAAACTAAATTTAAAGGGGAAGCTCAATTTCTCACTGCCAAAGGTTCCGGTACCATCCCTATGTTGGGGGACGCCCACAAGGATGGAGGAAAGGGGACGGGACGTATGAGTGTGTTATTTTGCAGTACACCTCTATTTCAAGTCATGACTCCATTTGTAGAGACAACGGCCCAAGCTATGAAGAAGTATCCAAGCCAGAGTCTTGAACCAGCAACCCACATCAGCATAAAGAAGACAGAAGCTCGACCAACATGCAACTGCAGCAACGATCACCTGCGCAGAGATCCACAAACCGAAGCCGAGACACCAGAGCATCTCTACACCACCTGTGCACCATTGCACAGTGAGAGAAAGAACCACAGCAGAAAGCCTCATCCAAAGGCAGCCAGGGACAACAAGGGGATTTTTCCTCATAATACATACCTCATATACACCAGGAACTAGGTGCAAAAAAAACAAACACAGGTGTTGCCTAGCGGAACGGTCATTGCTCTTCCGTGGCATACCCATGGGGAGAAGTGGGCAGGGTTTAGACTGCTATGTATGACTTTTCCAATGTTTGACACATCCAGGATGCTTGGGATAGTAACGGATTGGAGAGGGACAGGGAACAAATACCAGCATGAGGAGGGGGATAATAGTATTGTGGAGGAGGGAGCAGTAGTTTGGAGAAGGGAGAAGTGTACGGATGGTTGGAGTAATATCAATGGGTGGAGAAAAGGCATTGGAGAAGTGAGAGACATCGGAGGGATGGGAGAGTCGAGGGTGGTGAGAAGAGGTGGGTGGAGTTGGAGGAGGAAAATAGTACCAGCTACAGAGAGGAGAAAGGTAAGATTGATCGCAAAAGTCTCCAGAGCCAATCAAGCACTGTAGGCTCGTTAACTATTCCTATCGAACACTAGCAGCTGCATAGAGTATATCCCTCAGGGAGTCTAGACAGAAAATGCTACAAGCCATTGGGGTAACATCACAGTATATTTAGATCTTAGCATACTGAAGGAGAAACAATCTGTAGCTTCAAACCTGGAGTTAAGGACTCAAGGGCTAGGGAAGAGGTGGTTTTAGAGGAGATAGATAGGGGCTTCCCTTGGACCATGGAAAATAAAATCACCATTGAACCATCTCCAAGGTGTGCAGTGATTATTGTACCATCTGTGACAGTGGAAGTATGTATTTCGAACTTTAGAATAAATTGGTCTGGGTAAATAATTTCTGGAAAAGGTTCAGCCATTATATACAAATCCTTAAGCAAGAGTTATTTGTAATGTTTTTGTGTCCGATGAATTTCAAATAGCAAGAGGTACTCTGCAAGAAATCCACTATCCACATTGTTGTTTTTATTTGCACTAGAACCAATGGATGAGGAATGGGTTGAGAAGTGGGGAGAGTGAGGCAAGATAGATGACATGAAACTAGGAAATGTTGTGTGGGCAGTGTGAGGAAATTATATTAAGGATCTAGTGGAAAGACTTCTAAAGAGGTTGTGAAATGGTGAGCGAAAAGAGGGGGAAGGCTGAGAGGTAGCAGGTCAGTGGAACGCAGAGAGAGATGCACACACAAAATAGAAACAGGATGAAGAAAGGGGGTAGTTGTAATACAGGAAAATCCAGTGGAAGGGAGGTCTAAATGGGGTGGAGATGAGAGAAATGTACAGACAAGAGAGACAGCAATGACAAAGTCAAACTTACGTTGGCTTTTGGATAGGATTCACCATTCACCCACATATTACCATCATTTGATTTGAGACTCTCAATACATGGCAGGCACTGCTATTTAAAGGGATAGTTAGCTCAGTAATCTTATTGTTCCAATCGATCGGGAATGTGTTTTTGATCGTACATCTATCCATCTTAAAAAAAATCCTATGCAGTTTACCTTAGTTTTACTCACTTTTATACATGCAAAAACAACTGCCTGGCACCGAAATCTTGTGGAAATTTTATCTGTTGATCCACCGCCCTGAGTTCAAGTGCCCTCGCAGCAATAAATCATTAGCCGCCTCTCAAGCTGACATCACTAGACGCTTACGCCCTTGTTCACAACGCCAATGCACATCTCATGTGAATGTCCTCTGTGCACCATCTATTGATGTGTCTCCATGAAAATGCCAAGACGCCTCTTTCCTCTCAAATGTAAACAAACCCTTTTTGATTACACAACTGGAGTTTCTTTTTCCATTGTGTACCTTTATTTCTTTTCAAGTCTTCCTGACTTGATTGTGCTCTGTTAAGCTATCTCCTAAGTACTCCACACATTTACAACAGGTATTTATGCTGCTGCAAAATAATTAACTCAGTAGTCACTTTTATTCAATCATTTCTTATATTTTCTACACGTCTTTACCAAACCATATTTGAATTATACTTTAACATGGCATGTTCTTTACATGTGTCCTTGCAAACTTTTCGATTTTTATAACGGGGCTTTTGTTTTTGCCTGTAAGAAACAGAAACATTTCTATTCATCTCACTTTTCATTCTGTACTTCTACAAAATTCAGGAACCATGGCCACTATTCAGTCTTACATGTACGAGCCTGAATATTCAGAAGAGGAAATCCGTGAAAGAGAATAAAGTCGAGACCATGGGGAATCAGAGGCCAGTCGTGACGATCAATCACTGCAGCCTGAACCCAATCGCATGGAAGACGTTTCCACCTAGTGTACCTTCTATCGTTCTGAGGTTATGCTAAGTGTGTTGGAGAACTGCTGCTGCCGAGAAAACTCTGGCTGCATGGCCTACATTGATGAAAAAGAAACACCACGGCTATGTGTTAGCGAGCTGCATGACTTCAGGGCAGCCTGCCTTACAAGATCCGTGTTGCAAATGCTGATGGTCCTTATGCACGAACTTCGATCTACAGTTTGCCCACGCAATCCAAGTAATGAGTAAGTTAACTCAATATATGTTGTGTGTTTGACAACTGAGACGGCTGACATTTCATGTTATTCCCCTATAGCTTGGGGTCCTGGGCTCTCTCCCACCAAATGTCATAGTCTTAGCTCTTCTGGGCCGTGATTTAACAGAGGACACCATGCCGCAAGCATTTGCGGTCCCTGTGCCGTCCTGCTGTGGTGACGGACATTGTAGGAGCCTTGCCTGCCTGCCCCCCTCTGCCCTGAGACATGTTGCACTGGAACTGTCCCGTTTTCTTCATTGAGAGCTGAGAAAAGGCTAATGTCCCGCCACAGACGACCGTCCCGTCCCGCAACCGCTGAGTGCCAGAGTGACGTGTAATTGCAGGGGTTGAACCTACAAGCGACCTGGCCTAGACGGGCAAAGTTTGGCCCGGACTGTGTAGAGGGTCGGTAAGTAATTGCATCACTTACCGGTGGCCCCCTCACACAGCCATTGTTCTTTACGCATGAGAATCCCTAAAAAGATATTCACCTTAGCTGGGCTAGCCTGGCGCTCCTTAGCTATTCCCAAAACTTGAAAGTCGCTCTCCCTGCAAGGGTAGACCCTCCTCGAATAGTAGAACACTGTTCATCACCTCCTCAAGCCCCTTCCTGAACAGCTACAGTGCTCGAAGAAGCATTCGTCACTAATCACTGGATCCTTAGGGGCCCGGCCATCTGAGGCGCTGTTTTGCCGCTCCTGGTCAAAGCGTTGAGGTGCCCATGGCGTGTAGCCGTAAGGCTGCGATGGGTAGATGTACCCCAGAGGAGACCAGATGCTTGTACCATAAAGACCGCTGCCACTTCCAGAGGGAAGGGGACTGGGATCTACCCATGGGTGAAAGCATGGGCGGGCTCGGAGTTGAATCCAAAATGGCCACCATTCTGGCAGGCTCCGCCATGTGACTCTCTGCCATTTTGAAGCCTTGCGCCACACCCTGGGTGGGAAGGCGCAAAGGTCCTGAGCCACGAGAGGCCTCAGAGATGGGAGGATACAGCATAGGTCTTGCACGCAAAGCAGAACCGCCAACCTCAGAGATCGCTCTGGTAGGCACTGAGCCCTCGGCCGGACCACCGTTAGTTGTAATGCCCTAACTCATGATCTCAGAGCGAGCTCCGGTAGGCTACACGCGCTCGACACCTGTGCCAGGAGTCGTGCTGGATAATGCTGAGGACTGACTCTTGGAGGTGGCACCCAGTGATCCCTTACCCCTTGCGGTCGAAGAAAAGGACAAACTTGACCGCCCTTCCAAGGACAGTCCGGTAGAGACCCTGAGCCCCTCGGCTTGGGAGCCGGTAGCCTAAGAGGCCTCAGGCCTGTGAGAACTTGAATCCGAGGAACCCTTCTCCATGGGAACCCCAGTGAAGGAATTGCCGTGCTTTGGAGCCATGCAGAGCAGAGGGCCTACCTTGTCTTGACGAGAGGTCCTGGAAACAAAGTCCTTAAGGTAGGGTGGAGGAGAAGTGTGGAAGATCTCCCTCCATCGCTATAATTTATTCTTCAATGCCTGTGACCGAGAGCGCTGCAAGCCGCACTCGCATCTTGGCAGTCATCGGGCCCCAGGCAGTGAAGACAAGAGTGCACGGGGGTCAGAGGATGGGAACCAGTGGTCGCATGTGGCACATCTCATGAATCCTCCTGCAGCCGACATGCGCCGGGGGAGGCGAGGCACTGAAGGGAGGTTAAATATGATTGAAAAACAAACACAGGGAGCAAGTGGAAAGGTCCAACAGCAACAGTCAGTAAAAATGGACTGAGGTGAGGTGCCGGTGGGCGGGACCTCAGGAGGGTATTCCCACGCCAAGAGGTCCCACCCCCTGCGATAAACTAAATTTAAAGGGGAAGCTCAATTTCTCACTGCCAAAGGTTCCGGTACCATCCCTATGTTGGGGGACGCCCACAAGGATGGAGGAAAGGGGACGGGACGTATGAGTGTGTTATTTTGCAGTACACCTCTATTTCAAGTCATGACTCCATTTGTAGAGACAACGGCCCAAGCTATGAAGAAGTATCCAAGCCAGAGTCTTGAACCAGCAACCCACATCAGCATAAAGAAGACAGAAGCTCGACCAACATGCAACTGCAGCAACGATCACCTGCGCAGAGATCCACAAACCGAAGCCGAGACACCAGAGCATCTCTACACCACCTGTGCACCATTGCACAGTGAGAGAAAGAACCACAGCAGAAAGCCTCATCCAAAGGCAGCCAGGGACAACAAGGGGATTTTTCCTCATAATACATACCTCATATACACCAGGAACTAGGTGCAAAAAAAACAAACACAGGTGTTGCCTAGCGGAACGGTCATTGCTCTTCCGTGGCATACCCATGGGGAGAAGTGGGCAGGGTTTAGACTGCTATGTATGACTTTTCCAATGTTTGACACATCCAGGATGCTTGGGATAGTAACGGATTGGAGAGGGACAGGGAACAAATACCAGCATGAGGAGGGGGATAATAGTATTGTGGAGGAGGGAGCAGTAGTTTGGAGAAGGGAGAAGTGTACGGATGGTTGGAGTAATATCAATGGGTGGAGAAAAGGCATTGGAGAAGTGAGAGACATCGGAGGGATGGGAGAGTCGAGGGTGGTGAGAAGAGGTGGGTGGAGTTGGAGGAGGAAAATAGTACCAGCTACAGAGAGGAGAAAGGTAAGATTGATCGCAAAAGTCTCCAGAGCCAATCAAGCACTGTAGGCTCGTTAACTATTCCTATCGAACACTAGCAGCTGCATAGAGTATATCCCTCAGGGAGTCTAGACAGAAAATGCTACAAGCCTTTGGGGTAACATCACAGTATATTTAGATCTTAGCATACTGAAGGAGAAACAATCTGTAGCTTCAAACCTGGAGTTAAGGACTCAAGGGCTAGGGAAGAGGTGGTTTTAGAGGAGATAGATAGGGGCTTCCCTTGGACCATGGAAAATAAAATCACCATTGAACCATCTCCAAGGTGTGCAGTGATTATTGTACCATCTGTGACAGTGGAAGTATGTATTTCGAACTTTAGAATAAATTGGTCTGGGTAAATAATTTCTGGAAAAGGTTCAGCCATTATATACAAATCCTTAAGCAAGAGTTATTTGTAATGTTTTTGTGTCCGATGAATTTCAAATAGCAAGAGGTACTCTGCAAGAAATCCACTATCCACATTGTTGTTTTTATTTGCACTAGAACCAATGGATGAGGAATGGGTTGAGAAGTGGGGAGAGTGAGGCAAGATAGATGACATGAAACTAGGAAATGTTGTGTGGGCAGTGTGAGGAAATTATATTAAGGATCTAGTGGAAAGACTTCTAAAGAGGTTGTGAAATGGTGAGCGAAAAGAGGGGGAAGGCTGAGAGGTAGCAGGTCAGTGGAACGCAGAGAGAGATGCACACACAAAATAGAAACAGGATGAAGAAAGGGGGTAGTTGTAATACAGGAAAATCCAGTGGAAGGGAGGTCTAAATGGGGTGGAGATGAGAGAAATGTACAGACAAGAGAGACAGCAATGACAAAGTCAAACTTACGTTGGCTTTTGGATAGGATTCACCATTCACCCACATATTACCATCATTTGATTTGAGACTCTCAATACATGGCAGGCACTGCTATTTAAAGGGATAGTTAGCTCAGTAATCTTATTGTTCCAATCGATCGGGAATGTGTTTTTGATCGTACATCTATCCATCTTAAAAAAAATCCTATGCAGTTTACCTTAGTTTTACTCACTTTTATACATGCAAAAACAACTGCCTGGCACCGAAATCTTGTGGAAATTTTATCTGTTGATCCATCGCCCTGAGTTCAAGTGCCCTCGCAGCAATAAATCATTAGCCGCCTCTCAAGCTGACATCACTAGACGCTTACGCCCTTGTTCACAACGCCAATGCACATCTCATGTGAATGTCCTCTGTGCACCATCTATTGATGTGTCTCCATGAAAATGCCAAGACGCCTCTTTCCTCTCAAATGTAAACAAACCCTTTTTGATTACACAACTGGAGTTTCTTTTTCCATTGTGTACGTTTATTTCTTTTCAAGTCTTCCTGACTTGATTGTGCTCTGTTAAGCTATCTCCTAAGTACTCCACACATTTACAACAGGTATTTATGCTGCTGCAAAATAATTAACTCAGTAGTCACTTTTATTCAATCATTTCTTATATTTTCTACACGTCTTTACCAAACCATATTTGAATTATACTTTAACATGGCATGTTCTTTACATGTGTCCTTGCAAACTTTTTGATTTTTATAACGGGGCTTTTGTTTTTGCCTGTAAGAAACAGAAACATTTCTATTCATCTCACTTTTCATTCTGTACTTCTACAAAATTCAGGAACCATGGCCACTATTCAGTCTTACATGTACGAGCCTGAATATTCAGAAGAGGAAATCCGTGGAAGAGAATAAAGTCGAGACCATGGGGAATCAGAGGCCAGTCGTGATGATCAATCACTGCAGCCTGAACCCAATCGCATGGAAGACGTTTCCACCTAGTGTACCTTCTATCGTTCTGAGGTTATGCTAAGTGTGTTGGAGAACTGCTGCTGCCGAGAAAACTCTGGCTGCATGGCCTACATTGATGAAAAAGAAACACCACGGCTATGTGTTAGCGAGCTGCATGACTTCAGGGCAGCCTGCCTTACAAGATCCGTGTTGCAAATGCTGATGGTCCTTATGCACGAACTTCGATCTACAGTTTGCCCACGCAATCCAAGTAATGAGTAAGTTAACTCAATATATGTTGTGTGTTTGACAACTGAGACGGCTGACATTTCATGTTATTCCCCTATAGCTTGGGGTCCTGGGCTCTCTCCCACCAAATGTCATAGTCTTAGCTCTTCTGGGCCGTGATTTAACAGAGGACACCATGCCGCAAGCATTTGCGGTCCCTGTGCCGTCCTGCTGTGGTGACGGACATTGTAGGAGCCTTGCCTGCCTGCCCCCCTCTGCCCTGAGACATGTTGCACTGGAACTGTCCCGTTTTCTTCATTGAGAGCTGAGAAAAGGCTAATGTCCCGCCACAGACGACCGTCCCGTCCCGCAACCGCTGAGTGCCAGAGTGACGTGTAATTGCAGGGGTTGAACCTACAAGCGACCTGGCCTAGACGGGCAAAGTTTGGCCCGGACTGTGTAGAGGGTCGGTAAGTAATTGCATCACTTACCGGTGGCCCCCTCACACAGCCATTGTTCTTTACGCATGAGAATCCCTAAAAAGATATTCACCTTAGCTGGGCTAGCCTGGCGCTCCTTAGCTATTCCCAAAACTTGAAAGTCGCTCTGCCTGCAAGGGTAGACCCTCCTCGAATAGTAGAACACTGTTCATCACCTCCTCAAGCCCCTTCCTGAACAGCTACAGTGCTCGAAGAAGCATTCGTCACTAATCACTGGATCCTTAGGGGCCCGGCCATCTGAGGCGCTGTTTTGCCGCTCCTGGTCAAAGCGTTGAGGTGCCCATGGCGTGTAGCCGTAAGGCTGCGATGGGTAGATGTACCCCAGAGGAGACCAGATGCTTGTACCATAAAGACCGCTGCCACTTCCAGAGGGAAGGGGACTGGGATCTACCCATGGGTGAAAGCATGGGCGGGCTCGGAGTTGAATCCAAAATGGCCACCATTCTGGCAGGCTCCGCCATGTGACTCTCTGCCATTTTGAAGCCTTGCGCCACACCCTGGGTGGGAAGGCGCAAAGGTCCTGAGCCACGAGAGGCCTCAGAGATGGGAGGATACAGCATAGGTCTTGCACGCAAAGCAGAACCGCCAACCTCAGAGATCGCTCTGGTAGGCACTGAGCCCTCGGCCGGACCACCGTTAGTTGTAATGCCCTAACTCATGATCTCAGAGCGAGCTCCGGTAGGCTACACGCGCTCGACACCTGTGCCACGAGTCGTGCTGGATAATGCTGAGGACTGACTCTTGGAGGTGGCACCCAGTGATCCCTTACCCCTTGCGGTCGAAGAAAAGGACAAACTTGACCGCCCTTGCAAGGACAGTCCGGTAGAGACCCTGAGCCCCTCGGCTTGGGAGCCGGTAGCCTAAGAGGCCTCAGGCCTGTGAGAACTTGAATCCGAGGAACCCTTCTCCATGGGAACCCCAGTGAAGGAATTGCCGTGCTTTGGAGCCATGCAGAGCAGAGGGCCTACCTTGTCTTGACGAGAGGTCCTGGAAACAAAGTCCTTAAGGTAGGGTGGAGGAGAAGTGTGGAAGATCTCCCTCCATCGCTATAATTTATTCTTCAATGCCTGTGACCGAGAGCGCTGCAAGCCGCACTCGCATCTTGGCAGTCATCGGGCCCCAGGCAGTGAAGACAAGAGTGCACGGGGGTCAGAGGATGGGAACCAGTGGTCGCATGTGGCACATCTCATGAATCCTCCTGCAGCCGACATGCGCCGGGGGAGGCGAGGCACTGAAGGGAGGTTAAATATGATTGAAAAACAAAAACAGGGAGCAAGTGGAAAGGTCCAACAGCAACAGTCAGTAAAAATGGACTGAGGTGAGGTGCCGGTGGGCGGGACCTCAGGAGGGTATTCCCACGCCAAGAGGTCCCACCCCCTGCGATAAACTAAATTTAAAGGGGAAGCTCAATTTCTCACTGCCAAAGGTTCCGGTACCATCCCTATGTTGGGGGACGCCCACAAGGATGGAGGAAAGGGGACGGGACGTATGAGTGTGTTATTTTGCAGTACACCTCTATTTCAAGTCATGACTCCATTTGTAGAGACAACGGCCCAAGCTATGAAGAAGTATCCAAGCCAGAGTCTTGAACCAGCAACCCACATCAGCATAAAGAAGACAGAAGCTCGACCAACATGCAACTGCAGCAACGATCACCTGCGCAGAGATCCACAAACCGAAGCCGAGACACCAGAGCATCTCTACACCACCTGTGCACCATTGCACAGTGAGAGAAAGAACCACAGCAGAAAGCCTCATCCAAAGGCAGCCAGGGACAACAAGGGGATTTTTCCTCATAATACATACCTCATATACACCAGGAACTAGGTGCAAAAAAAACAAACACAGGTGTTGCCTAGCAGAACGGTCATTGCTCTTCCGTGGCATACCCATGGGGAGAAGTGGGCAGGGTTTAGACTGCTATGTATGACTTTTCCAATGTTTGACACATCCAGGATGCTTGGGATAGTAACGGATTGGAGAGGGACAGGGAACAAATACCAGCATGAGGAGGGGGATAATAGTATTGTGGAGGAGGGAGCAGTAGTTTGGAGAAGGGAGAAGTGTACGGATGGTTGGAGTAATATCAATGGGTGGAGAAAAGGCATTGGAGAAGTGAGAGACATCGGAGGGATGGGAGAGTCGAGGGTGGTGAGAAGAGGTGGGTGGAGTTGGAGGAGGAAAATAGTACCAGCTACAGAGAGGAGAAAGGTAAGATTGATCGCAAAAGTCTCCAGAGTCAATCAAGCACTGTAGGCTCGTTAACTATTCCTATCGAACACTAGCAGCTGCATAGAGTATATCCCTCAGGGAGTCTAGACAGAAAATGCTACAAGCCTTTGGGGTAACATCACAGTATATTTAGATCTTAGCATACTGAAGGAGAAACAATCTGTAGCTTCAAACCTGGAGTTAAGGACTCAAGGGCTAGGGAAGAGGTGGTTTTAGAGGAGATAGATAGGGGCTTCCCTTGGACCATGGAAAATAAAATCACCATTGAACCATCTCCAAGGTGTGCAGTGATTATTGTACCATCTGTGACAGTGGAAGTATGTATTTCGAACTTTAGAATAAATTGGTCTGGGTAAATAATTTCTGGAAAAGGTTCAGCCATTATATACAAATCCTTAAGCAAGAGTTATTTGTAATGTTTTTGTGTCCGATGAATTTCAAATAGCAAGAGGTACTCTGCAAGAAATCCACTATCCACATTGTTGTTTTTATTTGCACTAGAACCAATGGATGAGGAATGGGTTGAGAAGTGGGGAGAGTGAGGCAAGATAGATGACATGAAACTAGGAAATGTTGTGTGGGCAGTGTGAGGAAATTATATTAAGGATCTAGTGGAAAGACTTCTAAAGAGGTTGTGAAATGGTGAGCGAAAAGAGGGGGAAGGCTGAGAGGTAGCAGGTCAGTGGAACGCAGAGAGAGATGCACACACAAAATAGAAACAGGATGAAGAAAGGGGGTAGTTGTAATACAGGAAAATCCAGTGGAAGGGAGGTCTAAATGGGGTGGAGATGAGAGAAATGTACAGACAAGAGAGACAGCAATGACAAAGTCAAACTTACGTTGGCTTTTGGATAGGATTCACCATTCACCCACATATTACCATCATTTGATTTGAGACTCTCAATACATGGCAGGCACTGCTATTTAAAGGGATAGTTAGCTCAGTAATCTTATTGTTCCAATCGATCGGGAATGTGTTTTTGATCGTACATCTATCCATCTTAAAAAAAATCCTATGCAGTTTACCTTAGTTTTACTCACTTTTATACATGCAAAAACAACTGCCTGGCACCGAAATCTTGTGGAAATTTTATCTGTTGATCCATCGCCCTGAGTTCAAGTGCCCTCGCAGCAATAAATCATTAGCCGCATCTCAAGCTGACATCACTAGACGCTTACGCCCTTGTTCACAACGCCAATGCACATCTCATGTGAATGTCCTCTGTGCACCATCTATTGATGTGTCTCCATGAAAATGCCAAGACGCCTCTTTCCTCTCAAATGTAAACAAACCCTTTTTGATTACACAACTGGAGTTTCTTTTTCCATTGTGTACGTTTATTTCTTTTCAAGTCTTCCTGACTTGATTGTGCTCTGTTAAGCTATCTCCTAAGTACTCCACACATTTACAACAGGTATTTATGCTGCTGCAAAATAATTAACTCAGTAGTCACTTTTATTCAATCATTTCTTATATTTTCTACACGTCTTTACCAAACCATATTTGAATTATACTTTAACATGGCATGTTCTTTACATGTGTCCTTGCAAACTTTTCGATTTTTATAACGGGGCTTTTGTTTTTGCCTGTAAGAAACAGAAACATTTCTATTCATCTCACTTTTCATTCTGTACTTCTACAAAATTCAGGAACCATGGCCACTATTCAGTCTTACATGTACGAGCCTGAATATTCAGAAGAGGAAATCCGTGAAAGAGAATAAAGTCGAGACCATGGGGAATCAGAGGCCAGTCGTGATGATCAATCACTGCAGCCTGAACCCAATCGCATGGAAGACGTTTCCACCTAGTGTACCTTCTATCGTTCTGAGGTTATGCTAAGTGTGTTGGAGAACTGCTGCTGCCGAGAAAACTCTGGCTGCATGGCCTACATTGATGAAAAAGAAACACCACGGCTATGTGTTAGCGAGCTGCATGACTTCAGGGCAGCCTGCCTTACAAGATCCGTGTTGCAAATGCTGATGGTCCTTATGCACGAACTTCGATCTACAGTTTGCCCACGCAATCCAAGTAATGAGTAAGTTAACTCAATATATGTTGTGTGTTTGACAACTGAGACGGCTGACATTTCATGTTATTCCCCTATAGCTTGGGGTCCTGGGCTCTCTCCCACCAAATGTCATAGTCTTAGCTCTTCTGGGCCGTGATTTAACAGAGGACACCATGCCGCAAGCATTTGCGGTCCCTGTGCCGTCCTGCTGTGGTGACGGACATTGTAGGAGCCTTGCCTGCCTGCCCCCCTCTGCCCTGAGACATGTTGCACTGGAACTGTCCCGTTTTCTTCATTGAGAGCTGAGAAAAGGCTAATGTCCCGCCACAGACGACCGTCCCGTCCCGCAACCGCTGAGTGCCAGAGTGACGTGTAATTGCAGGGGTTGAACCTACAAGCGACCTGGCCTAGACGGGCAAAGTTTGGCCCGGACTGTGTAGAGGGTCGGTAAGTAATTGCATCACTTACCGGTGGCCCCCTCACACAGCCATTGTTCTTTACGCATGAGAATCCCTAAAAAGATATTCACCTTAGCTGGGCTAGCCTGGCGCTCCTTAGCTATTCCCAAAACTTGAAAGTCGCTCTGCCTGCAAGGGTAGACCCTCCTCGAATAGTAGAACACTGTTCATCACCTCCTCAAGCCCCTTCCTGAACAGCTACAGTGCTCGAAGAAGCATTCGTCACTAATCACTGGATCCTTAGGGGCCCGGCCATCTGAGGCGCTGTTTTGCCGCTCCTGGTCAAAGCGTTGAGGTGCCCATGGCGTGTAGCCGTAAGGCTGCGATGGGTAGATGTACCCCAGAGGAGACCAGATGCTTGTACCATAAAGACCGCTGCCACTTCCAGAGGGAAGGGGACTGGGATCTACCCATGGGTGAAAGCATGGGCGGGCTCGGAGTTGAATCCAAAATGGCCACCATTCTGGCAGGCTCCGCCATGTGACTCTCTGCCATTTTGAAGCCTTGCGCCACACCCTGGGTGGGAAGGCGCAAAGGTCCTGAGCCACGAGAGGCCTCAGAGATGGGAGGATACAGCATAGGTCTTGCACGCAAAGCAGAACCGCCAACCTCAGAGATCGCTCTGGTAGGCACTGAGCCCTCGGCCGGACCACCGTTAGTTGTAATGCCCTAACTCATGATCTCAGAGCGAGCTCCGGTAGGCTACACGCGCTCGACACCTGTGCCAGGAGTCGTGCTGGATAATGCTGAGGACTGACTCTTGGAGGTGGCACCCAGTGATCCCTTACCCCTTGCGGTCGAAGAAAAGGACAAACTTGACCGCCCTTCCAAGGACAGTCCGGTAGAGACCCTGAGCCCCTCGGCTTGGGAGCCGGTAGCCTAAGAGGCCTCAGGCCTGTGAGAACTTGAATCCGAGGAACCCTTCTCCATGGGAACCCCAGTGAAGGAATTGCCGTGCTTTGGAGCCATGCAGAGCAGAGGGCCTACCTTGTCTTGACGAGAGGTCCTGGAAACAAAGTCCTTAAGGTAGGGTGGAGGAGAAGTGTGGAAGATCTCCCTCCATCGCTATAATTTATTCTTCAATGCCTGTGACCGAGAGCGCTGCAAGCCGCACTCGCATCTTGGCAGTCATCGGGCCCCAGGCAGTGAAGACAAGAGTGCACGGGGGTCAGAGGATGGGAACCAGTGGTCGCATGTGGCACATCTCATGAATCCTCCTGCAGCCGACATGCGCCGGGGGAGGCGAGGCACTGAACGGAGGTTAAATATGATTGAAAAACAAAAACAGGGAGCAAGTGGAAAGGTCCAACAGCAACAGTCAGTAAAAATGGACTGAGGTGAGGTGCCGGTGGGCGGGACCTCAGGAGGGTATTCCCACGCCAAGAGGTCCCACCCCCTGCGATAAACTAAATTTAAAGGGGAAGCTCAATTTCTCACTGCCAAAGGTTCCGGTACCATCCCTATGTTGGGGGACGCCCACAAGGATGGAGGAAAGGGGACGGGACGGGACGTATGAGTGTGTTATTTTGCAGTACACCTCTATTTCAAGTCATGACTCCATTTGTAGAGACAACGGCCCAAGCTATGAAGAAGTATCCAAGCCAGAGTCTTGAACCAGCAACCCACATCAGCATAAAGAAGACAGAAGCTCGACCAACATGCAACTGCAGCAACGATCACCTGCGCAGAGATCCACAAACCGAAGCCGAGACACCAGAGCATCTCTACACCACCTGTGCACCATTGCACAGTGAGAGAAAGAACCACAGCAGAAAGCCTCATCCAAAGGCAGCCAGGGACAACAAGGGGATTTTTCCTCATAATACATACCTCATATACACCAGGAACTAGGTGCAAAAAAAACAAACACAGGTGTTGCCTAGCGGAACAGTCATTGCTCTTCCGTGGCATACCCATGGGGAGAAGTGGGCAGGGTTTAGACTGCTATGTATGACTTTTCCAATGTTTGACACATCCAGGATGCTTGGGATAGTAACGGATTGGAGAGGGACAGGGAACAAATACCAGCATGAGGAGGGGGATAATAGTATTGTGGAGGAGGGAGCAGTAGTTTGGAGAAGGGAGAAGTGTACGGATGGTTGGAGTAATAGCAATGGGTGGAGAAAAGGCATTGGAGAAGTGAGAGACATCGGAGGGATGGGAGAGTCGAGGGTGGTGAAAAGAGGTGGGTGGAGTTGGAGGAGGAAAATAGTACCAGCTACAGAGAGGAGAAAGGTAAGATTGATCGCAAAAGTCTCCAGAGCCAATCAAGCACTGTAGGCTCGTTAACTATTCCTATCGAACACTAGCAGCTGCATAGAGTATATCCCTCAGGGAGTCTAGACAGAAAATGCTACAAGCCTTTGGGGTAACATCACAGTATATTTAGATCTTAGCATACTGAAGGAGAAACAATCTGTAGCTTCAAACCTGGAGTTAAGGACTCAAGGGCTAGGGAAGAGGTGGTTTTAGAGGAGATAGATAGGGGCTTCCCTTGGACCATGGAAAATAAAATCACCATTGAACCATCTCCAAGGTGTGCAGTGATTATTGTACCATCTGTGACAGTGGAAGTATGTATTTCGAACTTTAGAATAAATTGGTCTGGGTAAATAATTTCTGGAAAAGGTTCAGCCATTATATACAAATCCTTAAGCAAGAGTTATTTGTAATGTTTTTGTGTCCGATGAATTTCAAATAGCAAGAGGTACTCTGCAAGAAATCCACTATCCACATTGTTGTTTTTATTTGCACTAGAACCAATGGATGAGGAATGGGTTGAGAAGTGGGGAGAGTGAGGCAAGATAGATGACATGAAACTAGGAAATGTTGTGTGGGCAGTGTGAGGAAATTATATTAAGGATCTAGTGGAAAGACTTCTAAAGAGGTTGTGAAATGGTGAGCGAAAAGAGGGGGAAGGCTGAGAGGTAGCAGGTCAGTGGAACGCAGAGAGAGATGCACACACAAAATAGAAACAGGATGAAGAAAGGGGGTAGTTGTAATACAGGAAAATCCAGTGGAAGGGAGGTCTAAATGGGGTGGAGATGAGAGAAATGTACAGACAAGAGAGACAGCAATGACAAAGTCAAACTTACGTTGGCTTTTGGATAGGATTCACCATTCACCCACATATTACCATCATTTGATTTGAGACTCTCAATACATGGCAGGCACTGCTATTTAAAGGGATAGTTAGCTCAGTAATCTTATTGTTCCAATCGATCGGGAATGTGTTTTTGATCGTACATCTATCCATCTTAAAAAAAATCCTATGCAGTTTACCTTAGTTTTACTCACTTTTATACATGCAAAAACAACTGCCTGGCACCGAAATCTTGTGGAAATTTTATCTGTTGATCCATCGCCCTGAGTTCAAGTGCCCTCGCAGCAATAAATCATTAGCCGCCTCTCAAGCTGACATCACTAGACGCTTACGCCCTTGTTCACAACGCCAATGCACATCTCATGTGAATGTCCTCTGTGCACCATCTATTGATGTGTCTCCATGAAAATGCCAAGACGCCTCTTTCCTCTCAAATGTAAACAAACCCTTTTTGATTACACAACTGGAGTTTCTTTTTCCATTGTGTACGTTTATTTCTTTTCAAGTCTTCCTGACTTGATTGTGCTCTGTTAAGCTATCTCCTAAGTACTCCACACATTTACAACAGGTATTTATGCTGCTGCAAAATAATTAACTCAGTAGTCACTTTTATTCAATCATTTCTTATATTTTCTACACGTCTTTACCAAACCATATTTGAATTATACTTTAACATGGCATGTTCTTTACATGTGTCCTTGCAAACTTTTCGATTTTTATAACGGGGCTTTTGTTTTTGCCTGTAAGAAACAGAAACATTTCTATTCATCTCACTTTTCATTCTGTACTTCTACAAAATTCAGGAACCATGGCCACTATTCAGTCTTACATGTACGAGCCTGAATATTCAGAAGAGGAAATCCGTGAAAGAGAATAAAGTCGAGACCATGGGGAATCAGAGGCCAGTCGTGATGATCAATCACTGCAGCCTGAACCCAATCGCATGGAAGACGTTTCCACCTAGTGTACCTTCTATCGTTCTGAGGTTATGCTAAGTGTGTTGGAGAACTGCTGCTGCCGAGAAAACTCTGGCTGCATGGCCTACATTGATGAAAAAGAAACACCATGGCTATGTGTTAGCGAGCTGCATGACTTCAGGGCAGCCTGCCTTACAAGATCCGTGTTGCAAATGCTGATGGTCCTTATGCACGAACTTCGATCTACAGTTTGCCCACGCAATCCAAGTAATGAGTAAGTTAACTCAATATATGTTGTGTGTTTGACAACTGAGACGGCTGACATTTCATGTTATTCCCCTATAGCTTGGGGTCCTGGGCTCTCTCCCACCAAATGTCATAGTCTTAGCTCTTCTGGGCCGTGATTTAACAGAGGACACCATGCCGCAAGCATTTGCGGTCCCTGTGCCGTCCTGCTGTGGTGACGGACATTGTAGGAGCCTTGCCTGCCTGCCCCCCTCTGCCCTGAGACATGTTGCACTGGAACTGTCCCGTTTTCTTCATTGAGAGCTGAGAAAAGGCTAATGTCCCGCCACAGACGACCGTCCCGTCCCGCAACCGCTGAGTGCCAGAGTGACGTGTAATTGCAGGGGTTGAACCTACAAGCGACCTGGCCTAGACGGGCAAAGTTTGGCCCGGACTGTGTAGAGGGTCGGTAAGTAATTGCATCACTTACCGGTGGCCCCCTCACACAGCCATTGTTCTTTACGCATGAGAATCCCTAAAAAGATATTCACCTTAGCTGGGCTAGCCTGGCGCTCCTTAGCTATTCCCAAAACTTGAAAGTCGCTCTGCCTGCAAGGGTAGACCCTCCTCGAATAGTAGAACACTGTTCATCACCTCCTCAAGCCCCTTCCTGAACAGCTACAGTGCTCGAAGAAGCATTCGTCACTAATCACTGGATCCTTAGGGGCCCGGCCATCTGAGGCGCTGTTTTGCCGCTCCTGGTCAAAGCGTTGAGGTGCCCATGGCGTGTAGCCGTAAGGCTGCGATGGGTAGATGTACCCCAGAGGAGACCAGATGCTTGTACCATAAAGGCCGCTGCCACTTCCAGAGGGAAGGGGACTGGGATCTACCCATGGGTGAAAGCATGGGCGGGCTCGGAGTTGAATCCAAAATGGCCACCATTCTGGCAGGCTCCGCCATGTGACTCTCTGCCATTTTGAAGCCTTGCGCCACACCCTGGGTGGGAAGGCGCAAAGGTCCTGAGCCACGAGAGGCCTCAGAGATGGGAGGATACAGCATAGGTCTTGCACGCAAAGCAGAACCGCCAACCTCAGAGATCGCTCTGGTAGGCACTGAGCCCTCGGCCGGACCACCGTTAGTTGTAATGCCCTAACTCATGATCTCAGAGCGAGCTCCGGTAGGCTACACGCGCTCGACACCTGTGCCAGGAGTCGTGCTGGATAATGCTGAGGACTGACTCTTGGAGGTGGCACCCAGTGATCCCTTACCCCTTGCGGTCGAAGAAAAGGACAAACTTGACCGCCCTTCCAAGGACAGTCCGGTAGAGACCCTGAGCCCCTCGGCTTGGGAGCCGGTAGCCTAAGAGGCCTCAGGCCTGTGAGAACTTGAATCCGAGGAACCCTTCTCCATGGGAACCCCAGTGAAGGAATTGCCGTGCTTTGGAGCCATGCAGAGCAGAGGGCCTACCTTGTCTTGACGAGAGGTCCTGGAAACAAAGTCCTTAAGGTAGGGTGGAGGAGAAGTGTGGAAGATCTCCCTCCATCGCTATAATTTATTCTTCAATGCCTGTGACCGAGAGCGCTGCAAGCCGCACTCGCATCTTGGCAGTCATCGGGCCCCAGGCAGTGAAGACAAGAGTGCACGGGGGTCAGAGGATGGGAACCAGTGGTCGCATGTGGCACATCTCATGAATCCTCCTGCAGCCGACATGCGCCGGGGGAGGCGAGGCACTGAAGGGAGGTTAAATATGATTGAAAAACAAAAACAGGGAGCAAGTGGAAAGGTCCAACAGCAACAGTCAGTAAAAATGGACTGAGGTGAGGTGCCGGTGGGCGGGACCTCAGGAGGGTATTCCCACGCCAAGAGGTCCCACCCCCTGCGATAAACTAAATTTAAAGGGGAAGCTCAATTTCTCACTGCCAAAGGTTCCGGTACCATCCCTATGTTGGGGGACGCCCACAAGGATGGAGGAAAGGGGACGGGACGTATGAGTGTGTTATTTTGCAGTACACCTCTATTTCAAGTCATGACTCCATTTGTAGAGACAACGGCCCAAGCTATGAAGAAGTATCCAAGCCAGAGTCTTGAACCAGCAACCCACATCAGCATAAAGAAGACAGAAGCTCGACCAACATGCAACTGCAGCAACGATCACCTGCGCAGAGATCCACAAACCGAAGCCGAGACACCAGAGCATCTCTACACCACCTGTGCACCATTGCACAGTGAGAGAAAGAATCACAGCAGAAAGCCTCATCCAAAGGCAGCCAGGGACAACAAGGGGATTTTTCCTCATAATGCATACCTCATATACACCAGGAACTAGGTGCAAAAAAAACAAACACAGGTGTTGCCTAGCGGAACGGTCATTGCTCTTCCGTGGCATACCCATGGGGAGAAGTGGGCAGGGTTTAGACTGCTATGTATGACTTTTCCAATGTTTGACACATCCAGGATGCTTGGGATAGTAACGGATTGGAGAGGGACAGGGAACAAATACCAGCATGAGGAGGGGGATAATAGTATTGTGGAGGAGGGAGCAGTAGTTTGGAGAAGGGAGAAGTGTACGGATGGTTGGAGTAATATCAATGGGTGGAGAAAAGGCATTGGAGAAGTGAGAGACATCGGAGGGATGGGAGAGTCGAGGGTGGTGAGAAGAGGTGGGTGGAGTTGGAGGAGGAAAATAGTACCAGCTACAGAGAGGAGAAAGGTAAGATTGATCGCAAAAGTCTCCAGAGCCAATCAAGCACTGTAGGCTCGTTAACTATTCCTATCGAACACTAGCAGCTGCATAGAGTATATCCCTCAGGGAGTCTAGACAGAAAATGCTACAAGCCTTTGGGGTAACATCACAGTATATTTAGATCTTAGCATACTGAAGGAGAAACAATCTGTAGCTTCAAACCTGGAGTTAAGGACTCAAGGGCTAGGGAAGAGGTGGTTTTAGAGGAGATAGATAGGGGCTTCCCTTGGACCATGGAAAATAAAATCACCATTGAACCATCTCCAAGGTGTGCAGTGATTATTGTACCATCTGTGACAGTGGAAGTATGTATTTCGAACTTTAGAATAAATTGGTCTGGGTAAATAATTTCTGGAAAAGGTTCAGCCATTATATACAAATCCTTAAGCAAGAGTTATTTGTAATGTTTTTGTGTCCGATGAATTTCAAATAGCAAGAGGTACTCTGCAAGAAATCCACTATCCACATTGTTGTTTTTATTTGCACTAGAACCAATGGATGAGGAATGGTTTGAGAAGTGGGGAGAGTGAGGCAAGATAGATGACATGAAACTAGGAAATGTTGTGTGGGCAGTGTGAGGAAATTATATTAAGGATCTAGTGGAAAGACTTCTAAAGAGGTTGTGAAATGGTGAGCGAAAAGAGGGGGAAGGCTGAGAGGTAGCAGGTCAGTGGAACGCAGAGAGAGATGCACACACAAAATAGAAACAGGATGAAGAAAGGGGGTAGTTGTAATACAGGAAAATCCAGTGGAAGGGAGGTCTAAATGGGGTGGAGATGAGAGAAATGTACAGACAAGAGAGACAGCAATGACAAAGTCAAACTTACGTTGGCTTTTGGATAGGATTCACCATTCACCCACATATTACCATCATTTGATTTGAGACTCTCAATACATGGCAGGCACTGCTATTTAAAGGGATAGTTAGCTCAGTAATCTTATTGTTCCAATCGATCGGGAATGTGTTTTTGATCGTACATCTATCCATCTTAAAAAAAATCCTATGCAGTTTACCTTAGTTTTACTCACTTTTATACATGCAAAAACAACTGCCTGGCACCGAAATCTTGTGGAAATTTTATCTGTTGATCCATCGCCCTGAGTTCAAGTGCCCTCGCAGCAATAAATCATTAGCCGCCTCTCAAGCTGACATCACTAGACGCTTACGCCCTTGTTCACAACGCCAATGCACATCTCATGTGAATGTCCTCTGTGCACCATCTATTGATGTGTCTCCATGAAAATGCCAAGACGCCTCTTTCCTCTCAAATGTAAACAAACCCTTTTTGATTACACAACTGGAGTTTCTTTTTCCATTGTGTACGTTTATTTCTTTTCAAGTCTTCCTGACTTGATTGTGCTCTGTTAAGCTATCTCCCAAGTACTCCACACATTTACAACAGGTATTTATGCTGCTGCAAAATAATTAACTCAGTAGTCACTTTTATTCAATCATTTCTTATATTTTCTACACGTCTTTACCAAACCATATTTGAATTATACTTTAACATGGCATGTTCTTTACATGTGTCCTTGCAAACTTTTCGATTTTTATAACGGGGCTTTTGTTTTTGCCTGTAAGAAACAGAAACATTTCTATTCATCTCACTTTTCATTCTGTACTTCTACAAAATTCAGGAACCATGGCCACTATTCAGTCTTACATGTACGAGCCTGAATATTCAGAAGAGGAAATCCGTGAAAGAGAATAAAGTCGAGACCATGGGGAATCAGAGGCCAGTCGTGATGATCAATCACTGCAGCCTGAACCCAATCGCATGGAAGACGTTTCCACCTAGTGTACCTTCTATCGTTCTGAGGTTATGCTAAGTGTGTTGGAGAACTGCTGCTGCCGAGAAAACTCTGGCTGCATGGCCTACATTGATGAAAAAGAAACACCACGGCTATGTGTTAGCGAGCTGCATGACTTCAGGGCAGCCTGCCTTACAAGATCCGTGTTGCAAATGCTGATGGTCCTTATGCACGAACTTCGATCTACAGTTTGCCCACGCAATCCAAGTAATGAGTAAGTTAACTCAATATATGTTGTGTGTTTGACAACTGAGACGGCTGACATTTCATGTTATTCCCCTATAGCTTGGGGTCCTGGGCTCTCTCCCATCAAATGTCATAGTCTTAGCTCTTCTGGGCCGTGATTTAACAGAGGACACCATGCCGCAAGCATTTGCGGTCCCTGTGCCGTCCTGCTGTGGTGACGGACATTGTAGGAGCCTTGCCTGCCTGCCCCCCTCTGCCCTGAGACATGTTGCACTGGAACTGTCCCGTTTTCTTCATTGAGAGCTGAGAAAAGGCTAATGTCCCGCCACAGACGACCGTCCCGTCCCGCAACCGCTGAGTGCCAGAGTGACGTGTAATTGCAGGGGTTGAACCTACAAGCGACCTGGCCTAGACGGGCAAAGTTTGGCCCGGACTGTGTAGAGGGTCGGTAAGTAATTGCATCACTTACCGGTGGCCCCCTCACACAGCCATTGTTCTTTACGCATGAGAATCCCTAAAAAGATATTCACCTTAGCTGGGCTAGCCTGGCGCTCCTTAGCTATTCCCAAAACTTGAAAGTCGCTCTGCCTGCAAGGGTAGACCCTCCTCGAATAGTAGAACACTGTTCATCACCTCCTCAAGCCCCTTCCTGAACAGCTACAGTGCTCGAAGAAGCATTCGTCACTAATCACTGGATCCTTAGGGGCCCGGCCATCTGAGGCGCTGTTTTGCCGCTCCTGGTCAAAGCGTTGAGGTGCCCATGGCGTGTAGCCGGAAGGCTGCGATGGGTAGATGTACCCCAGAGGAGACCAGATGCTTGTACCATAAAGACCGCTGCCACTTCCAGAGGGAAGGGGACTGGGATCTACCCATGGGTGAAAGCATGGGCGGGCTCGGAGTTGAATCCAAAATGGCCACCATTCTGGCAGGCTCCGCCATGTGACTCTCTGCCATTTTGAAGCCTTGCGCCACACCCTGGGTGGGAAGGCGCAAAGGTCCTGAGCCACGAGAGGCCTCAGAGATGGGAGGATACAGCATAGGTCTTGCACGCAAAGCAGAACCGCCAACCTCAGAGATCGCTCTGGTAGGCACTGAGCCCTCGGCCGGACCACCGTTAGTTGTAATGCCCTAACTCATGATCTCAGAGCGAGCTCCGGTAGGCTACACGCGCTCGACACCTGTGCCAGGAGTCGTGCTGGATAATGCTGAGGACTGACTCTTGGAGGTGGCACCCAGTGATCCCTTACCCCTTGCGGTCGAAGAAAAGGACAAACTTGACCGCCCTTCCAAGGACAGTCCGGTAGAGACCCTGAGCCCCTCGGCTTGGGAGCCGGTAGCCTAAGAGGCCTCAGGCCTGTGAGAACTTGAATCCGAGGAACCCTTCTCCATGGGAACCCCAGTGAAGGAATTGCCGTGCTTTGGAGCCATGCAGAGCAGAGGGCCTACCTTGTCTTGACGAGAGGTCCTGGAAACAAAGTCCTTAAGGTAGGGTGGAGGAGAAGTGTGGAAGATCTCCCTCCATCGCTATAATTTATTCTTCAATGCCTGTGACCGAGAGCGCTGCAAGCCGCACTCGCATCTTGGCAGTCATCGGGCCCCAGGCAGTGAAGACAAGAGTGCACGGGGGTCAGAGGATGGGAACCAGTGGTCGCATGTGGCACATCTCATGAATCCTCCTGCAGCCGACATGCGCCGGGGGAGGCGAGGCACTGAACGGAGGTTAAATATGATTGAAAAACAAAAACAGGGAGCAAGTGGAAAGGTCCAACAGCAACAGTCAGTAAAAATGGACTGAGGTGAGGTGCCGGTGGGCGGGACCTCAGGAGGGTATTCCCACGCCAAGAGGTCCCACCCCCTGCGATAAACTAAATTTAAAGGGGAAGCTCAATTTCTCACTGCCAAAGGTTCCGGTACCATCCCTATGTTGGGGGACGCCCACAAGGATGGAGGAAAGGGGACGGGACGTATGAGTGTGTTATTTTGCAGTACACCTCTATTTCAAGTCATGACTCCATTTGTAGAGACAACGGCCCAAGCTATGAAGAAGTATCCAAGCCAGAGTCTTGAACCAGCAACCCACATCAGCATAAAGAAGACAGAAGCTCGACCAACATGCAACTGCAGCAACGATCACCTGCGCAGAGATCCACAAACCGAAGCCGAGACACCAGAGCATCTCTACACCACCTGTGCACCATTGCACAGTGAGAGAAAGAACCACAGCAGAAAGCCTCATCCAAAGGCAGCCAGGGACAACAAGGGGATTTTTCCTCATAATACATACCTCATATACACCAGGAACTAGGTGCAAAAAAAACAAACACAGGTGTTGCCTAGCGGAACGGTCATTGCTCTTCCGTGGCATACCCATGGGGAGAAGTGGGCAGGGTTTAGACTGCTATGTATGACTTTTCCAATGTTTGACACATCCAGGATGCTTGGGATAGTAACGGATTGGAGAGGGACAGGGAACAAATACCAGCATGAGGAGGGGGATAATAGTATTGTGGAGGAGGGAGCAGTAGTTTGGAGAAGGGAGAAGTGTACGGATGGTTGGAGTAATATCAATGGGTGGAGAAAAGGCATTGGAGAAGTGAGAGACATCGGAGGGATGGGAGAGTCGAGGGTGGTGAGAAGAGGTGGGTGGAGTTGGAGGAGGAAAATAGTACCAGCTACAGAGAGGAGAAAGGTAAGATTGATCGCAAAAGTCTCCAGAGCCAATCAAGCACTGTAGGCTCGTTAACTATTCCTATCGAACACTAGCAGCTGCATAGAGTATATCCCTCAGGGAGTCTAGACAGAAAATGCTACAAGCCTTTGGGGTAACATCACAGTATATTTAGATCTTAGCATACTGAAGGAGAAACAATCTGTAGCTTCAAACCTGGAGTTAAGGACTCAAGGGCTAGGGAAGAGGTGGTTTTAGAGGAGATAGATAGGGGCTTCCCTTGGACCATGGAAAATAAAATCACCATTGAACCATCTCCAAGGTGTGCAGTGATTATTGTACCATCTGTGACAGTGGAAGTATGTATTTCGAACTTTAGAATAAATTGGTCTGGGTAAATAATTTCTGGAAAAGGTTCAGCCATTATATACAAATCCTTAAGCAAGAGTTATTTGTAATGTTTTTGTGTCCGATGAATTTCAAATAGCAAGAGGTACTCTGCAAGAAATCCACTATCCACATTGTTGTTTTTATTTGCACTAGAACCAATGGATGAGGAATGGGTTGAGAAGTGGGGAGAGTGAGGCAAGATAGATGACATGAAACTAGGAAATGTTGTGTGGGCAGTGTGAGGAAATTATATTAAGGATCTAGTGGAAAGACTTCTAAAGAGGTTGTGAAATGGTGAGCGAAAAGAGGGGGAAGGCTGAGAGGTAGCAGGTCAGTGGAACGCAGAGAGAGATGCACACACAAAATAGAAACAGGATGAAGAAAGGGGGTAGTTGTAATACAGGAAAATCCAGTGGAAGGGAGGTCTAAATGGGGTGGAGATGAGAGAAATGTACAGACAAGAGAGACAGCAATGACAAAGTCAAACTTACGTTGGCTTTTGGATAGGATTCACCATTCACCCACATATTACCATCATTTGATTTGAGACTCTCAATACATGGCAGGCACTGCTATTTAAAGGGATAGTTAGCTCAGTAATCTTATTGTTCCAATCGATCGGGAATGTGTTTTTGATCGTACATCTATCCATCTTAAAAAAAATCCTATGCAGCTTACCTTAGTTTTACTCACTTTTATACATGCAAAAACAACTGCCTGGCACCGAAATCTTGTGGAAATTTTATCTGTTGATCCATCGCCCTGAGTTCAAGTGCCCTCGCAGCAATAAATCATTAGCCGCCTCTCAAGCTGACATCACTAGACGCTTACGTCCTTGTTCACAACGCCAATGCACATCTCATGTGAATGTCCTCTGTGCACCATCTATTGATGTGTCTCCATGAAAATGCCAAGACGCCTCTTTCCTCTCAAATGTAAACAAACCCTTTTTGATTACACAACTGGAGTTTCTTTTTCCATTGTGTACGTTTATTTCTTTTCAAGTCTTCCTGACTTGATTGTGCTCTGTTAAGCTATCTCCTAAGTACTCCACACATTTACAACAGGTATTTATGCTGCTGCAAAATAATTAACTCAGTAGTCACTTTTATTCAATCATTTCTTATATTTTCTACACGTCTTTACCAAACCATATTTGAATTATACTTTAACATGGCATGTTCTTTACATGTGTCCTTGCAAACTTTTCGATTTTTATAACGGGGCTTTTGTTTTTGCCTGTAAGAAACAGAAACATTTCTATTCATCTCACTTTTCATTCTGTACTTCTACAAAATTCAGGAACCATGGCCACTATTCAGTCTTACATGTACGAGCCTGAATATTCAGAAGAGGAAATCCGTGAAAGAGAATAAAGTCGAGACCATGGGGAATCAGAGGCCAGTCGTGATGATCAATCACTGCAGCCTGAACCCAATCGCATGGAAGACGTTTCCACCTAGTGTACCTTCTATCGTTCTGAGGTTATGCTAAGTGTGTTGGAGAACTGCTGCTGCCGAGAAAACTCTGGCTGCTTGGCCTACATTGCTAAAAAAGAAACACCACGGCTATGTGTTAGCGAGCTGCATGACTTCAGGGCAGCCTGCCTTACAAGATCCGTGTTGCAAATGCTGATGGTCCTTATGCACGAACTTCGATCTACAGTTTGCCCACGCAATCCAAGTAATGAGTAAGTTAACTCAATATATGTTGTGTGTTTGACAACTGAGACGGATGACATTTCATGTTATTCCCCTATAGCTTGGGGTCCTGGGCTCTCTCCCACCAAATGTCATAGTCTTAGCTCTTCTGGGCCGTGATTTAACAGAGGACACCATGCCGCAAGCATTTGCGGTCCCTGTGCCGTCCTGCTGTGGTGACGGACATTGTAGGAGCCTTGCCTGCCTGCCCCCCTCTGCCCTGAGACATGTTGCACTGGAACTGTCCCGTTTTCTTCATTGAGAGCTGAGAAAAGGCTAATGTCCCGCCACAGACGACCATCCCGTCCCGCAACCGCTGAGTGCCAGAGTGACGTGTAATTGCAGGGGTTGAACCTACAAGCAACCTGGCCTAGACGGGCAAAGTTTGGCCCGGACTGTGTAGAGGGTCGGTAAGTAATTGCATCACTTACCGGTGGCCCCCTCACACAGCCATTGTTCTTTACGCATGAGAATCCCTAAAAAGATATTCACCTTAGCTGGGCTAGCCTGGCGCTCCTTAGCTATTCCCAAAACTTGAAAGTCGCTCTGCCTGCAAGGGTAGACCCTCCTCGAATAGTAGAACACTGTTCATCACCTCCTCAAGCCCCTTCCTGAACAGCTACAGTGCTCGAAGAAGCATTCGTCACTAATCACTGGATCCTTAGGGGCCCGGCCATCTGAGGCGCTGTTTTGCCGCTCCTGGTCAAAGCGTTGAGGTGCCCATGGCGTGTAGCCGTAAGGCTGCGATGGGTAGATGTACCCCAGAGGAGACCAGATGCTTGTACCATAAAGACCGCTGCCACTTCCAGAGGGAAGGGGACTGGGATCTACCCATGGGTGAAAGCATGGGCGGGCTCGGAGTTGAATCCAAAATGGCCACCATTCTGGCAGGCTCCGCCATGTGACTCTCTGCCATTTTGAAGCCTTGCGCCACACCCTGGGTGGGAAGGCGCAAAGGTCCTGAGCCACGAGAGGCCTCAGAGATGGGAGGATACAGCATAGGTCTTGCACGCAAAGCAGAACCGCCAACCTCAGAGATCGCTCTGGTAGGCACTGAGCCCTCGGCCGGACCACCGTTAGTTGTAATGCCCTAACTCATGATCTCAGAGCGAGCTCCGGTAGGCTACACGCGCTCGACACCTGTGCCAGGAGTCGTGCTGGATAATGCTGAGGACTGACTCTTGGAGGTGGCACCCAGTGATCCCTTACCCCTTGCGGTCGAAGAAAAGGACAAACTTGACCGCCCTTCCAAGGACAGTCCGGTAGAGACCCTGAGCCCCTCGGCTTGGGAGCCGGTAGCCTAAGAGGCCTCAGGCCTGTGAGAACTTGAATCCGAGGAACCCTTCTCCATGGGAACCCCAGTGAAGGAATTGCCGTGCTTTGGAGCCATGCAGAGCAGAGGGCCTACCTTGTCTTGACGAGAGGTCCTGGAAACAAAGTCCTTAAGGTAGGGTGGAGGAGAAGTGTGGAAGATCTCCCTCCATCGCTATAATTTATTCTTCAATGCCTGTGACCGAGAGCGCTGCAAGCCGCACTCGCATCTTGGCAGTCATCGGGCCCCAGGCAGTGAAGACAAGAGTGCACGGGGGTCAGAGGATGGGAACCAGTGGTCGCATGTGGCACATCTCATGAATCCTCCTGCAGCCGACATGCGCCGGGGGAGGCGAGGCACTGAAGGGAGGTTAAATATGATTGAAAAACAAAAACAGGGAGCAAGTGGAAAGGTCCAACAGCAACAGTCAGTAAAAATGGACTGAGGTGAGGTGCCGGTGGGCGGGACCTCAGGAGGGTATTCCCACGCCAAGAGGTCCCACCCCCTGCGATAAACTAAATTTAAAGGGGAAGCTCAATTTCTCACTGCCAAAGGTTCCGGTACCATCCCTATGTTGGGGGACGCCCACAAGGATGGAGGAAAGGGGACGGGACGTATGAGTGTGTTATTTTGCAGTACACCTCTATTTCAAGTCATGACTCCATTTGTAGAGACAACGGCCCAAGCTATGAAGAAGTATCCAAGCCAGAGTCTTGAACCAGCAACCCACATCAGCATAAAGAAGACAGAAGCTCGACCAACATGCAACTGCAGCAACGATCACCTGCGCAGAGATCCACAAACCGAAGCCGAGACACCAGAGCATCTCTACACCACCTGTGCACCATTGCACAGTGAGAGAAAGAACCACAGCAGAAAGCCTCATCCAAAGGCAGCCAGGGACAACAAGGGGATTTTTCCTCATAATACATACCTCATATACACCAGGAACTAGGTGCAAAAAAAACAAACACAGGTGTTGCCTAGCGGAACGGTCATTGCTCTTCCGTGGCATACCCATGGGGAGAAGTGGGCAGGGTTTAGACTGCTATGTATGACTTTTCCAATGTTTGACACATCCAGGATGCTTGGGATAGTAACGGATTGGAGAGGGACAGGGAACAAATACCAGCATGAGGAGGGGGATAATAGTATTGTGGAGGAGGGAGCAGTAGTTTGGAGAAGGGAGAAGTGTACGGATGGTTGGAGTAATATCAATGGGTGGAGAAAAGGCATTGGAGAAGTGAGAGACATCGGAGGGATGGGAGAGTCGAGGGTGGTGAGAAGAGGTGGGTGGAGTTGGAGGAGGAAAATAGTACCAGCTACAGAGAGGAGAAAGGTAAGATTGATCGCAAAAGTCTCCAGAGCCAATCAAGCACTGTAGGCTCGTTAACTATTCCTATCGAACACTAGCAGCTGCATAGAGTATATCCCTCAGGGAGTCTAGACAGAAAATGCTACAAGCCTTTGGGGTAACATCACAGTATATTTAGATCTTAGCATACTGAAGGAGAAACAATCTGTAGCTTCAAACCTGGAGTTAAGGACTCAAGGGCTAGGGAAGAGGTGGTTTTAGAGGAGATAGATAGGGGCTTCCCTTGGACCATGGAAAATAAAATCACCATTGAACCATCTCCAAGGTGTGCAGTGATTATTGTACCATCTGTGACAGTGGAAGTATGTATTTCGAACTTTAGAATAAATTGGTCTGGGTAAATAATTTCTGGAAAAGGTTCAGCCATTATATACAAATCCTTAAGCAAGAGTTATTTGTAATGTTTTTGTGTCCGATGAATTTCAAATAGCAAGAGGTACTCTGCAAGAAATCCACTATCCACATTGTTGTTTTTATTTGCACTAGAACCAATGGATGAGGAATGGGTTGAGAAGTGGGGAGAGTGAGGCAAGATAGATGACATGAAACTAGGAAATGTTGTGTGGGCAGTGTGAGGAAATTATATTAAGGATCTAGTGGAAAGACTTCTAAAGAGGTTGTGAAATGGTGAGCGAAAAGAGGGGGAAGGCTGAGAGGTAGCAGGTCAGTGGAACGCAGAGAGAGATGCACACACAAAATAGAAACAGGATGAAGAAAGGGGGTAGTTGTAATACAGGAAAATCCAGTGGAAGGGAGGTCTAAATGGGGTGGAGATGAGAGAAATGTACAGACAAGAGAGACAGCAATGACAAAGTCAAACTTACGTTGGCTTTTGGATAGGATTCACCATTCACCCACATATTACCATCATTTGATTTGAGACTCTCAATACATGGCAGGCACTGCTATTTAAAGGGATAGTTAGCTCAGTAATCTTATTGTTCCAATCGATCGGGAATGTGGTTTTGATCGTACATCTATCCATCTTAAAAAAAATCCTATGCAGCTTACCTTAGTTTTACTCACTTTTATACATGCAAAAACAACTGCCTGGCACCAAAATCTTGTGGAAATTTTATCTGTTGATCCATCGCCCTGAGTTCAAGTGCCCTCGCAGCAATAAATCATTAGCCGCCTCTCAAGCTGACATCACTAGACGCTTACGCCCTTGTTCACAACGCCAATGCACATCTCATGTGAATGTCCTCTGTGCACCATCTATTGATGTGTCTCCATGAAAATGCCAAGACGCCTCTTTCCTCTCAAATGTAAACAAACCCTTTTTGATTACACAACTGGAGTTTCTTTTTCCATTGTGTACGTTTATTTCTTTTCAAGTCTTCCTGACTTGATTGTGCTCTGTTAAGCTATCTCCTAAGTACTCCACACATTTACAACAGGTATTTATGCTGCTGCAAAATAATTAACTCAGTAGTCACTTTTATTCAATCATTTCTTATATTTTCTACACGTCTTTACCAAACCATATTTGAATTATACTTTAACATGGCATGTTCTTTACATGTGTCCTTGCAAACTTTTCGATTTTTATAACGGGGCTTTTGTTTTTGCCTGTAAGAAACAGAAACATTTCTATTCATCTCACTTTTCATTCTGTACTTCTACAAAATTCAGGAACCATGGCCACTATTCAGTCTTACATGTACAAGCCTGAATATTCAGAAGAGGAAATCCGTGAAAGAGAATAAAGTCGAGACCATGGGGAATCAGAGGCCAGTCGTGATGATCAATCACTGCAGCCTGAACCCAATCGCATGGAAGACGTTTCCACCTAGTGTACCTTCTATCGTTCTGAGGTTATGCTAAGTGTGTTGGAGAACTGCTGCTGCCGAGAAAACTCTGGCTGCTTGGCCTACATTGCTAAAAAAGAAACACCACGGCTATGTGTTAGCGAGCTGCATGACTTCAGGGCAGCCTGCCTTACAAGATCCGTGTTGCAAATGCTGATGGTCCTTATGCACGAACTTCGATCTACAGTTTGCCCACGCAATCCAAGTAATGAGTAAGTTAACTCAATATATGTTGTGTGTTTGACAACTGAGACGGATGACATTTCATGTTATTCCCCTATATCATCATTGTAACTTCTATTGGTCAGTGACGAAAGCATTTTTCTTTACATTGAATACATTTCTTTGTCTAATCTCAAACCCTAATATTCAGCTTTAGCATCATCGTCCAAACAATTACCTTTCTTTCACTTGGAAGTAAACAAATATTGTTTCCACCATCTCCTAAACTGTTGTTTATCGAATGGGCGTTCACAATTTCAATTGATCCCCACTTCATATCTCAAGCACTATTAGTACTTTCCACAAACATGTTTTTAAAGCATCACAATGCCTTACATTTAAAACGGTTTTTTAAACATAATACATGCAATTATTGGGTTCATTCAAGTGAACTCTTTCTGTATCTCTTTTACAGGTGGTACAGGATTGTGGCCTATCGACCGTTTACATGGTGGATTCATGGAAGACTGGAATTCCGTGTTCGGCGAGTGATGCCTGCCTGAGTGGTTCGCGCCATTTGTGACAAAATCCTAAGTGACTCAGGACAATACTGCAGATTTATGCAGACAGTACCTAGACAGCAGCAGTACAATTTGTAGTTTGTCATTGCAACCCACGTTACAAAATGTGTAAAAAATAAATTTAAAATGTTGTTGATATGATTATTTGTTGGAAACACATGGGAGGATCGTGAAAGGTTGTTGTGCTTCAACTGGTTTACTGGACTGTTGCGCTCCCCTCATCCACATCCATCCCCCTCTGGTATCAATGTCAATTTACAACTGTGGCAGTGCGCTCGCGAGGGGGCTGCGAGGGTGGGAAGGCTCAAGGTGCCCAACACCATGTACACCTCAAAGGGCTCTTTGAAGCTGGGACCATTGACCACATGGCCAGCTCAGACCGGTGTCTTCAGACTCCCCTTTGAAGACCCCGTCCCTGCAATCAACATATCTCTGTGTCCTTTAAATGTGTTCCGGGCCTATTGCGCTCACCTCATCCACTCCCATCCCCCTCCGGTATCAATGGCAGTTCGCATTTGTGGCCATGCACTCACAAGGGGGCTGTCTGGTTGGTGACGAACAAGGTGCTGAATACCATGTACATATGAGAGTTCTTTGGCACGGGATCATTGACCACATGACCTCCTCAGACCTGGTGCTTCCAGACTCCCATTTGAATGCACAGTCCCTGCAATCCACATACCTCTGTGTCCTTTGACTAGTTTGCTGGCATATTACACTCCACTCAGCCACATCCATCCATCCCCCCTCCGCCATCAATGGCAATTAGCATCTGTGGCCGACGGCTGACAAGGGGGCTTCAATGTTGTGATGGAGGTGGTCCCACTTTGTCATAGAGGCCTGGTGGTTGTAAGCGAACATGTCACACATACACACACACACACCCACTTCTGTAAGCCTTTATAAACACTGTGGAAGTAACCAAGAAAATATCTGAAATCGACTAGGGATATCGCCATCGACCAACTTTTTTCCTTGCTTGCTGAATCATCTCATCGGTTCTTCGAATTAATGGTTAGTCAACTTTTACTATTGTTTTCTTTAGTGTCAATGTTATGTGTCTAACAATACCTGGCAACTCTCGCCCACTGCATTGCCATTGTATCACTGATCAGGCTCTGGCCTGGCTGACCTCTCCTCTCTGATCGACCCTCCCAGGTCCAACTTGGGTCCTTCCTCTCATCTATCTTCCTTTCTACCTGTGGTGTTCCCCAGGGGTCTAACCTCTCGCCCTGGCTTTTCAACCAATGCCTGGCAACTCTCACCCACTGCATTGCCATTTTCTGCTAAAATTTCCAGTGCTATGCTGACAACACTCAACTCATTTCCAGGCTGCCTTTGGCCACCTCCTGTCCCTCTCTCATCTCTGATTGCCTAACTGCCATGCAAGATTGGTGTGCCGCCAATGATCTTTGTCTGAATGCCAGCAAGATGGAGATCCTCCTCATCGGCACACCTTCACCATCCTTTCCCCTCACTCTCTGGCCAGCCTCCCTTGGCCCCACTCCTACCCCCACCTGTGAGGCTAAGAACCTTGTGTCATCTTTGACTCCACACTTTCCTTCTCCGTCCACATCTCTGATGTCTCTAAAAAGTCAAACTTCCTACTGCACCTCCTCAGAGGTACTCTGCCTTTCCTCTCCTTCCCCCAGAAGCCCATGGTCTCCCAAGCTCTGGTTCTCTCTAGGTTAGACTACTGTGACAGCCTCTTTCTAAATCTACCTGCCTCTACTCCTCGCCCTCTGCAACTAATCCAGAATAGGACTGTAGGATTGCTGGCTGCACTACCACTGTTTGTTGCCTTTATTATTTATTATTATTTATCTGTTTCTCCTTTGCTCCGCACTTTCCACTTCTCCCCCCCTCCATGCACTTTTCCCCTCCCTTTTCTCAATGTCACTGGGCCATGTAAGATCATTGTTTTGTTCTCCCATGTTCCTCTCCATTGCCTTGTCGCGCTCTGAAACACTTGTGTACGAGCATGATAGAAATAAAATATCAATATCAATGTGTTCTGCCACTTTCTATTGCTTTACACTCAATGTACAGCATATTCTCAATTTCATATCTGTAAAAAGTCTACACCATTATCAATAGTCCTATGTACTTTTATTTCCAACTAGCTCATGGGCCACTTGATGTATACCTTCTTTTCTAACTTTCAGTGTTATATGGATGATACTCCGCTCTCTTTCAGGCTCCCCTGAGCCCCCTCTCCTCCCTCTCTCATTCCGGAGTGTCCGTGATGCTTGATTGCTGCGCCTCAAACAATATCTGCCTTATTTCCAATAAGACTGAGATCCTTCTCATTGGGCCCCCTGCTCCTGTTTTCCATCTCTTACTCGGCCCACCCTCTTTGGCCCTCTACATTCACCTTCATGTGATGAAAAAAACCAGGGAGTCATCTTCGAATCAACTCACTCATTCTCTCTTCACATCACAGAACGTGTCAAGAAGGACCACTTCCAGCTGCACCTCCTCAGAGGTCTTCTACCTTTTCTCACTTTACCCCAGAGGCTCACTGTCTCGAGAGCCCTGGTTCTCTCCAGGGTGGACTACCGCAACAACCTCTTTCTCAATCTGCCTACCTCTACTCTTCGCCCTCTGCAACTAATTCAGAACAGGGCTGCTGGACCTATCCTTTGTCTCAAGTCCAGGCAGCATATCTCTCCATCCTTGAATTTTCTCCACTGGCTCTGGGTGACTGCATGAACCAAGTTGAAGCCCTCTGCATCGTCCATAAGTCTTCCTGTGGCATTATAGCTCTTGCTTCCTTGCTAACTTACCTGTCTGCTCCGCCAACTGGTTGCTTGGCTACCCTCTGAGTCTCACTGGGTACCAGGCTCCTCTATGAAAAGTGTTCCTTACACTGCCTCTGGGCCTACAACGCACTTATGGGCTGTAACTGTAACCCCTACTGCCCTCCTGTATCCTTGCACTCACAGAGCCGCTCTGCTCTGGCTGCACTTAGAGCCATGCTGCTCTTATCCCACTTCAACCTCCCCTCCCCCTTGCATTTCCCCCTCTCCCTTCCACCTGCAATGTGCGTTGCCCCACTTACACAATCCGAATAACATAAGGGCTAGTAGGACCGTTTGTCTCATCTTTCCCCTATCTTCCCTCCCTTGTCTTGTGGCTCCTAGAAACACTTGTGTACAGGCACGTTATAATTGACCTATATCGTCAGCACATAACATTATCAAGTATTGCTTCCAAATATAATATTTTCTAGTGTATGTTTTCAATGCATGTTTTCTGTAGTGCTCACAGTGATATTATTTTGACATTACATTTTTTTTAACAGATCATAAGGACAATCCAAAAATGCCTTCATGTATCGTTTTCAGTTGCCCCAATGTCAGCCATGCCAAAAATGAAAGTTAAGTCCTGCATATCTTTCTGAAGGATATCAATTTAGTAAAAAAAAGTCTGTCCAATTGTGGGTTTCCAATGTCTGAGATTGAAAGCAGAGCCAACAATGTCTTGGCTGACGTGAAGGGCAATCGGTTCCGCGTCTGCAGCGTGCACTTCTCTGAAGATATGTACAAACAGTCAAAGTTCACTAAAAAGGGTCACCCCAGACTCCATCGCAAATTACTTCCCAATGCAGTTCCTACTAATTTTGAGCACACGCTGAATCAGGTGAGTAGTGTAGTCAAGGCATATAATCAGGCGAGTAGTGTAGTCGAGGCATATTTTTTAATGTCTTGCACTATTTTGTAAAATATAATATGTTTTCCAAATGATCATTCAATACATTGAAATAGTCAGTGGAGAGGTAACATAATGAAGGATTTGGATTTTTTGTGGAATACTTCAATTGATATTTCACTACGCAATTTTCCTTCGTGGCACAATGTACTGTGGTATATACATTTATAACTGTAGATTACTTTGTGTATCCCTTGTTTATGGATACAGTAATAGTTCGGGGAAATGTGAGCCTTTTCAAAAAACGTACATTGGGCCTCATTACGAGACTGGCAGGACTTGTGCATTTTTCCGGTGCCTGGCTGACCGGTAACAGTGGGGGATTCTAACCCCGCCGGTCCGGGAAGTCAGGCGCTGGAAAAATGGTATTCCCCATTCCCATTTGAGTCCCATAGGACTCAATGGGAATGGGGAACACAGAGGCACCAGCACCATAAATAACGGTGCTGGTGCATCCGTGAAAGTCTGTGAGCGGCAGCCGTTCCACCCGCCAGGTCAGACCTGGTGAGCGGGACAGCAGCCACACGCAGACCCGGTGTGTGCCGGTCCGGTAACAACAGTGCCGGTAGGCTTACAGGCAGCGTTGTTACCGGACCGGCATGCTCGTAATGAGGCCCATTGTCTTTTTAGAAAAATAGGTCATTTTGGTAAATGTCTTGATTAGCATCTCTGTCTTTACGTAGACAACACAGTTGGAAGGACAGACAGTTACGATGGAAGAAACCAGAAATACGTCACACATCCAAATGGTGAGGCTGAGTGACTGGAACATAAACTTACTTTATCTCTTTTCATGTGGTCTAATTTACAATACTAATGTACATTTTCTATTTCTCACTGTAACAAATATAAGCATCAATTAAAGGACCAAGATTGTACATCTACCACTATCCAGGAGTCAACAGCAACCACACTCACCATTCAAGTAAGTTATTTTATAACAATCATTAAGATGCGACTATACAAAATATATTTTTTTTAAGTACATAGAAACCCATAAGTGTGTGTTTTTAAGTGGCATGTAGGTTTCTAGGTAAATATCGTCCATCTTTTCTGTGTAATCTTTTGGGGGATTTTCCTTTTTCATCTTTAATATTGACAGTACTCTCATATAGGGGGATCCTGGAACTTCAACTGTGTACTTTTCTTGTACAGAGCCATTCTGGAGGATGAAGTACAAGTGATAATTTTATTATTATTATATATATATAAGTATATATATATATACATATATATATACATATATATATTCAGTGAAAAAACTTTGTTAAAGGGACGTTATGGTTCAAAGTAAAACCGAAAAACCCCTGAAATTCGGCAGTTATGGTAAGATAAGCAACCATAACTCGCGCCACCGTGCACTGCTAACACTAACACCCAGGACATCAAAGATGACATCACAAATGTCAATTTAAATAGTGTGCCCCATTTCCCCTTTAAGGTTGGTTCTGAAAAGAGCCGTTTTTTTTGGTTTTTTTGCAGATGCTTGACAGACACCTGTTATTATTATTTTTTTCTTGCTTACTTTACTCCTAAAATCTTCACATAACCTTCTCCAAAGCAACCCTTACATTCCAAAACAGCATGGCATTTCCCATAAAAGATAAGGAAATGCCATCTTCTTTAAAATAAACAGCATTACTGGAATCAATATTCTCATTATTACAGAAGAACATACCAGCTCTAAGCATGAAGGCACACATGCCTCGGTTGATTACACACCTAGCATTGTTTTGCTGATGACAAAAAACTGAACTATTGTCCCATATTTCCCTAGGTTGTAATCCAGAAAAAATTACTTTGGCATTTGGAAGGATGTTCATTACTGCTTGAACCAAGTGTTCCAAATCTGCCAACAAAGTAGGGGCACTGACATAGCCCAAATGGAAAGCACCATAGTGCAAAACTATCACATGGGGACTGTTCATCCTGCCCATATCTTCACAAACTTGTACAATTCCCTGTACATTGCAATCAGGCACAGTGCTCCACACCACCTCCACTCCTTTAACATCAAAATTCTTTGCAACATGCCTGCATTGAGCATACTGTTGTAAACCATGCACAAACATATCTCCAAGCGCCAACACCCTGACTTTCTCCACTTCTGCCATCTTCACTACACACAGTCTCTTTCAACACAAATCCACAACCGCAACATCTGATTGGCTGATCCCTACAGTCTTTTTCCATGCTGGATTTGCTGGAAAACCCCGGATGTAGCACGCCCTGTCCACGGACAGCCGCGGTGTCCGCGGACCGCGTAACTCTTGGGCAGCCCTTCTACCATTTCTACTTCACTCTCTGTGCCATTCCCTCATTGCATACAGCTAAGCAGTCAAACAATACGGAGAATGTCCTCAGAACACCCCCATTTTGTTTATTTTAGAACATTTCAGGACACCGCGAGTGTTCTTATAACACATGCAACTTGCCAGCGAACAATACGGACAACGTCCTCAGAACACCCCCATTTTCTTTATGTACGAACATTTCAGGACACCGCGAGTGTTCTTATAACACATGCAACTTGCCAGCGAACAATACGGACAACGTCCTCAGAACACCCCCATTTTCTTTATGTACGAACATTTCAGGACACTGCGAGTGTTCTTCTGGCTCACTCTTTTTTCTTTTGCTGACATATCTAGGCCACATGGTTTTCTTCAGTAACAGTCAGAAACTAAAAATTGTATTTTATTTGTAGACATATCCTACAAGTAGGTTCTTATAGTAATTCCCTTAGAGTCCAGTCACATCATATGAAACATATACATAGGGGAAGACACAAGCTTTAAAGACAGCATTATTTTCATGCAAATAAATTATGATTTCTCTGTTTCAAAGCTGCTATTTACCCTATGTATATGTATATTGGTATGTGTTCTTGTCTCTTTGTGTTTACTCTATAGTAATGCAATTATGTAATACATGGGTTTTGTACTTATTACATATTTCACAGTACACAAAAATATATTAAGAAAACAATCATTTCATTATTCAACATATTAACATTACGAATATTATACCTTCATCTTGTACGCTGCACACAATGCTATGTTTCTGCATTAGTAGCTTAGTATACTGGATAGAACCCCATAATGGAATGCTATTTATATCAATGCATCGTTCAAAGCACTAATTAGGGTATGATATTTATTTCAATGATCCTTGACACTTTTTTCGCAACATTATAATAAGAATCCCTTGTACACATATTTCATGAAAAGTACATACACATGTGATGTCATCAGTGATGTCATCAATGACATTTGTGATGTCATCTTTGATGACGTGGGTGTTAGTCTTAGCAGTGCATGGTGGTGGCGCGAGTTATGGTTGCTTAGCTTACCATAACTGGCGAATTTCAGGGGTTTTTCGGTTTTACTTGGAACCATAACGTCCCTTTAACAAAGTTTTTTTCACTGAATTTCATAGGTTTTTAGCAGCGTAACTTAACCATAACGTCCCGTTAACAAAGTTATTTTATTAGCACGCAAACAATATACAAAGATGGAGTGTAAAAAGCAATTTCTCAGAGATGGCTGTACACAGAATGTTGCAAACTAAGAATTTATGGTCGTTTACAGTGAAGGTCAGCTGCTTCCATTTTTTGCTTGCGTGCCGGAGAGGCCCACGACTCGCACTATAAGGTTCTATTGTTTTTTGACCTTGACAGACAGGGATCGTGCTAAAAGACTTCGTTTGAAGGAGTGTTGCAAAAACGTAAGACACGATAAGGATGAAATTTCTGAAACAAAACCACTTTTATATATTATATCAATATGAGAAAGATCGTTGGCACAGACGGAGTCGTATTTTGGGACTGTACTACGCTTAGACAATGGAAAATGCCAATATAATGTAAGTAACCCTTTAGATTATTTTATACCGGAATATAATAACAATAGCATGGCGTTAAAGCTAGGTTAAGTCGTACTTGTTCGTTCAATGTGGCATAGTGTTTTCTACTGAATTGGTCCCCTGTCGCTTAGAGGGCTCTGAAAAAGGCAGAGGACAGAGGGTGGGTTAATGGGAATAAGTTAACATACTCCGTTGCACTATCCTCGCTAGCAAATAGTTTCACGCCCTAATAAATAAAATTAATATTTTTAATGAAGATCGGCTGGTGAGACTAATTTATGTTTTTTAAAACAGGTACGTCCTTCCGTATTGTCAATGCCACGATTTTCAGACCCCAGCCGATGGTTTCTTTAACTGCCAGGTGCAGCTCCATGTAAGCATCTTCATGACCCTCACCATTTTATGGGACAATCGCCAAGGACCAATATGCCCTTACGCAGTACTAGCGGCTAGAAGCAACATACTAACCATTATGGTGGTCTAATGCCTCGTTGTTGGAGCAGCCTTCCTATTATCAGTGCGACCATTTGCTTCTTTTATCATAAACCAACAGCCTGTGTACCCTAATGCCTCGTTGTTGGAGCAGCCTTCCGATTATCAGTGCGTGTACCGTAAAGGAACAGCGCGTGGCTCAAGATGAACTTTTGCTGATCGACAGCAAAGACAAATGCAAATCGCTGAATATTCTCTAAACATTTGATGTGAAATAAATGTACTTTACCAAATGTACAATCTTGCTGTTTACTTTTAAACCACAGTTTCATATTCCGAATTGTGGCGCACTGTGTTGTAAGCTGATCTAACACCCTCTGTACCGCAAAGGAACAGCGCGTGGCTCAAGATGAACTTTTGCGGATCGACAACAAAGACAAATGCAAATCGCTGAATATTCTCTAAACAATTGATGTCAAATAAATGTACTTTACGAAGTGTACAATCTTGCTGTTTGCTTTTAAATCACAGTTTCATATTCCGAATTGTGGCGCGCTGTGTTGTGAGATGATGTGTGTTGTTTTCCAGGTTCTGTGTAAAGTCGCATAGGACTGGAGACGACTGAGCGCGTTTGGCTACGCACCCTGTAACGTCACGGACAGAGGCGGGGAATATGAATGCTTTGATAATGTCAGGCTTAGGGGCGGGACAAATGATTTAGTGTCGCAAAAGCAGGTCAGCCAGGTCAATGGCGCAAGTGATAGGATTATCACATAATGTTGGCGCACAGCAGCCTGATTTATCGTTTCTTTAGTGGACAAAAAGTCGGTAAGGCCCATAGGAAATTGTACTATCAGCGGACATAAGGAGGGTTCTTAGAACACTTTCAACCTGACAACGAACAATACTAACAGCGTTCTCAGAACACCCCCATTTTGTTTAATTGCAAACATTTCGGGACACCGCGAGTGTTCTTAGCACACATTCAACTTGCCAGAGTACAATACGGACAGCGTCCTCAGGACACCCCCATTTTGTTTATGTACGAACATTTAAGGACACTGCGAGTGTTCTTAGCTCAATTTTAGCTTGCTTGAGAACAAAACGGACACATACTCCGTCCTCAGAACACCCCACCATTTAGTTTATTTACAAAATTTCAGAACAGCCGTGTTGTCCGCAGACAAATCGAACACAACAAAAGCGTCTAGCACATAAAAAACAGAACATTGAACCTATCTCATACTCCCCCACCCTCCCCAAACACTCTTACACACCAACACACTCCACGAAATACAACTTTTAATCCAAGTTTCACCGCGCTGTCTGTGGTCGTCCGCAAATGCAAGATGGCAGGCGCCACAGAAAATCTGACACGCTTCACGCACCACGCCGTCCAATCAGCGAACACGTTGCATGTCAGCGGACATCACGTAAGCTGCTCGGCCAATCAGGGCACTGTCCGCGGAGCGAACCGGGAAGTCCATCCGCGGAGCGAACGGAGATATCACTAATTATTTTTTTGCCTTACATTTTGGTCATTTTAAAAAAAACTACTGGACGGATTTACACCAAATTTGCAAAAGCACGCTTTCGGGACCAAGCCCCCGCTCCTACCGCAAATTTGGTGTAAATCCGTCCAGCGGTTTGGGCTGTAGGTGTGCACAAAGTTTTTTCCCATTATGTCTATGGGAAAAAACTAAAGTTTTGGGACCCCCCTATAACTTTGCCCCCCCTGGACCAAGTCTCTCCAAACTTTGCGAAAAAATTCAGAGTGGGCCATATACTTTTTATGCAAAGTTTGGTGAGGATTCTTCCAGAGGGAGCGAAGTTATAAGCCACCCAAAAAGTGCTCTTCCTATGGAAACACCAACTTAACCATAGCTACCGCGTCCATGTAATGTATATATACACATACATATATACGCATACATATATATTTATCTCATGTGGCTTCACTACATCGACAACCTCTTCATTATCTGGCGCGGCAGTCAGGAGGAATGGTTGGATTTCATGAAACTACTCAATAGAAATGAATTCAATTTGAAATTCACTGAAACACACAGCTCCAAATCGGTTGTTTTTCTGGATGTGATTGTTATTGTCGAAGGTGATCATCTGATAAGTGAGTTACATTGCAAGCCTACATGAGCTAATACTCCTTTCCATGCAACAAGTTGTCATTCTAAGAATTTGATCTGGAGCTTTCCGTTTGGGGAGTTTATAAGACTACGGAGTAATTGTTCTAAATTAGAAGCTTTCGATAGGGAAAGCCAAATTACAGCATGGGAATGTTTACAACAAGCACAGCCCCAAAAGGGTAATTGAAAGAGCGTATATTAAAGCCTGGAAGTGTGATAGAACATTACTCCTGTCTAACAATATATCCAATAGTCAACTATTGGAAGACCAAGATGTCACACGCCTTATATTCACCTTTGGAACTTCAGTGACTCAGATTAAGAAAATTCTTAGATGACATTGGAAAATACTAATTGAAGATCCAGACCTGAATTGTTTTCTGGGACTTATCCCAGTGTGTACTATCACAAGAATAAATCCTTCAAGGATACTCTAGTAAGCAGTTTCATTGAAGACGTACATTTGAACGCAGGACATACATGGCTCATGGAGGCTACTTTGGGGTTCCATAAATGTACTAGATGTCAAATTTGCCAATAATTGTACCACTTACCAACATCCCATCTTGAATACCACCATCAAGATCAATAGTAAGATCACTTGTGAATTTGATATTGTGGTATATGTACTCAAATGCACATCCAACAAGTGGTACATTGGGAGCACCAAATGCAAATTGAAGGTCTGCATTTTGCAAGATATACGTGCAATTAAAAATCACGATGCCACTTATCCCATAGCAAAACATTTTTGGGAGACACATGAGGGTAAATTAGACAGTTTTTACTTTTTTGGGATCCACAGGGTAGTCTGGGGACCTGGGGAGGTGACAGAGTACGCATGTTGTGCCAGCAGGAAATAAGATGTATTGTGGAATTTGAAACCAAGAACCCAATAGGACACAATGTAGACGAAGAGTTGTACACATTTTTAGACGTATGAAAACCCTGGATGTGATGAAGCAAGAGGGTGAAGATTACTCGCCTGGATTATGTGATAAGCCTCTCTTTTTTCACTACCATTGTGAATTTACTGCATCTTTCTCTCTTTACTTGTCTTGTTTTTTATTTTCATTATTGTATTTTGTTCTCTCCTTTTAAAATTTCCAAATTCACACTATTTGTTTTTATTGTTTGACCCATGTCCACCTATGAAGAAGTACCTGTGTGTTTAATGTGTTAGAATATCCTGCATTATGCCATTGCGTTAATGAGTTGGTAGATCTCAGAAGATTGACTGTTATAGTGCACTTCTAGCATTTCAATATGGGTTCTTCACCTGCATTCTCAAATTGTGTGTCATTTTAGCCCTCATTGATTAGATGTGGATACATCCCCTTCAGAATTACTGGGTAGATGGATGATTTCTCTGGGCATCCTGCCCCTGTTGCAATATTTTCTGCAGCCATAGACGTGGTATTGCACAACTTTGGCCTTTCTGTTTACTTAACACTGCGGCTAACTTAGCCCCTTTTGTCCAGGGTTGGGCTTTCACTAGATATGTACTATGCAGTTCCAGCCCTATGTTCAGCTAGGATGTGGATACTAGCAGGTATGCACCATGCATTTTAGGGTTCCACTATGGAATGTTATTTTGTAGGAATAAGCATTTGCCATATTTTATGGCACACTTTTACCCTTGTTGCATCTGGTAATTTGTTTGAGCACTTAATGCTCGAAAGGGCGTTTGTGAAGTCTACGTGAAAAGCGCTTGTCCGTGATGTTGTCATTTGTGAGAGCAGCTGGAAGATATTTCGGCACGCAGCTTAATCATTTCAGTACAGGTCAATTACATCATAATGCGTGACCACTCTTATGGGTACAGGTTGCATCGGACAGGCAAATAATTGTCCCTTGCCAGAATTGACATCTTAGCATTGACAGCACCTAAGCGATATTCTGCTTTAATGTGAGCCATTCGTGGTAATGTTGCCACTTGTGCAAAGCTGAGAGAGGACGGACTGCATTTGACAGGTTACAGTAAGCAGGAAACGAGATATGACGAGACACAATTATCCCATGCATTTGTAAGTAATGTTTGGGGTTAACAAATGCATTGTGAACGATACGATCTGAGAACCCAGATTGCCTGCATGCACGCTAAAATGTTATTGTTTATAATGGATGGAAATTCACCACACAGACTCAGTCAACTGAATGCATACTCTGCATCATTAATGACAATTACGTTACAGTGAACTGGGAGATATTTTCGAATACAAGGTTGTTTACTCGTATGGGTTGTTTGTCCGCCATGTGTGGTGCCAGATTGTGTCAGTGCCTACTATAGTATAGACACTGAGAAGGGACTATGTAATAGATACAAACATGGGACAATGAAGTACGGATGAAAACTAAAGACTGATTTCTGTTTCTACTCTGTACTGAACACACGTGTTAAATAGGCAGACAAACACCAAGTTATGTGACCAAGCGACTAGGCATTGCGAAGCGTGTCAGCTTTTTATTGCTGCCTCCTGGTGACTGTTTTGGAGCCTTACAGCATTTTTTTAACATTTTGTTAAATTGCAAAGCATTAGCTCAACAACCTCTGTATTTCGCACAGAAAAATGCCCAAAATGACATTTTATAAAAAATATAACTGTAGATTACTTAGTCTATACAGAGTTCAGATATACACTGACAGTTCGGTGCAATGTGAGGCTTCTAGAAAAACGTACATTTCGTCTTTTATAAATAGTTCATTTTGTTCAATGTGTTCATTAGCATGTCTGTCTTTACGTAGGTGACACTGATGGAAGTACAGACTGTTACCCTGGAGGAAATGACAGACACTTGCAATATACACATGGTGAGGCCGAGTGACTTGCACATAAACCTATATTATAGCTTTTAAAGTGCCATAATTTATAATACAAATGTATATTGTCTATTTAACAATAGTGTTAATATATGTATCAATTAAAGGAGATAGCTTTTACATCTACCACTATTCCGGAGTCAACAGCAACCACACTCACCATTCAAATAATTTATTTATAACAATCCTTCAGATGCGACTATACAAAATATTTCTTACTGTGCATAGCAACCCTGAATTCTGTCTAAGTGGCATGTAGGCCTTCCATTGTAAATATTGTCCTTCATTATTTTAATTGTAATTTTGTATTTTGATTTCCTTTTTACATCTTTATTAATGCTATAAATTTGATATAGGGGAGGCTGGAACGTCAACAACATATTATTCTTGTACTGCAACCGTTTTGGAGGATGAGGTATGAAAAGTGATAATTTATTGAACATTAAACTTTTTTTGTTAGAATTTACAATGCTGTCTGGAAATTGCAAAGCATTATATAAACAACCTCGGCGTATTCCACACAAACTAATGCCACAATTAAAGAAAAACTTCATAAAAACATAATTTGTTACTGAATTATAGACACTTTCACCAACTATATAAATAGAGTATGTTTTTGTTCATAACCTTTATCTGCTTGTTTAAAAATGTAATGGCTATACAATAAAAATTAAATGCATCATTTAGTGAATATGTTTTGCAGGATGATCACACACCAACTCCCGGCGACATCTCGGACGTTTACGAGATACACTTTCAAATCTGTCTTTTTAAAATGTTACATATAGACAGTCTTCCAGTATATGTCCATAATAATGCCAAAATTGTAATCTGTAGAGTAACCGTATGTTTTTTAATAAGTTTGTAAGTGATATTGTAAGGTAGACAATCAATAGATTAACTATCTCAAGATGTAGTTTGTGAGATCAATGATTTTAACACTACATTGTTTAACAATCTAATCATTTTCATTGAATTTGTTATGCAAAAGGAATGTACTACTGAATTGGTCAAAATTGAAGATAGCCATGGCCCAGAGGTATATATAAGATATTTATACCTTTCTAGTTATCATTTATAACATTCATGTAATATTTTAAAATGTTCTAATGTTGACCAGAGTGCATTTGGTTATTTGTAGATGTGTATATATGAATCTTGAAGTTGAAGAGCAAATTGCATCGTTCATACAATTTAAAAATGTTTTTCAGCTTGGTCTTGTGGTCGGCAAATCAGAATCGAATGTGCCAAGGAAAATACAGAAAATAAGGGTAAATAACGAAAAATGTTATATAAATATGTTGTTTATGAAGTATTCTATTGATTTCACATTTTGAGGGTTTAATTAATATATTATGTATGTGGAAAAAAATAAGCATTTTTCTTTTCATCCTTTAGAGACCAGGGAAGAAGAGGAGCATGAATTAAGGATTAAGGCGCTATATAAATAACACATCACACATCATTATCATTATGAATACGCAGACAACGACATAAAATAATGAAGTGGCTTGTCAGACCAATGTCAATTGGGAGCAGCTACTTTTTTAAGCACAGCATGGTGCAATCAAAATTCAGAGCCGTGGTGCACGTGTGCAGTGCCTGGAGGTTGAATGGAATGTCACAGGGACCCATGTAAAGTAGCCATGGATCATTGCTACAGCAAAAAAATAAAAAGGCTCCATGAACAAACAGAAATAACAGATGATTTTCCAATTTCCTTGCAGAACCGCTCACACAATCCACACCCACTAAAAAACTACAATCTAGGGAAGAGAAAATGTGCACTCTTTCCCCAATACATTTTAAAAATCCGGAAACATCACAAACAAATAAATCAAGCAACTTCGCAACTGATCGACGATTGTGCTATTGATCTGGACTTCACTCTTCCGAATGTTGAGGACTTACCCACCACTTACCCACCATCATGGAATCGCAAACCACAGTACTGCAGGACGATTAGCTGTTACAGGAGCCAAAATACATTGTATTCAGCTGCTGCCTGATTCAGATTATCAAAATAGTAAGATGTGATCATAAATTACATAGGAGTGTTTGTGGGAAGCCATTGGTGAACTTTTCTGAAATTAAAGGCACCAACCTAAAGATCAAGGGTAGCTGTGCACCGAACCATAGCACATTTGCATGGCATGCTCAACCTATACTTGGAAAAGTGCCTGCTGGAAATTCACTTTGTTAAAGGCATGGTCCAGTAAAAAGATTTATTGTCCCTACGGGTCGGCCATGTTTTTTTAAGCCTAAGTGGCTCGATTTTAGAAAACTTTCCTATGGTCCTTACCCGAGTTTTCGTCCATTAAACGCACGCGAAAACAGGCACCAGGGAGCCGCCATTTTGTGATAATCCTATCACTTGCCGCATTGCCCTGGCTGACCTGCTTCTGCGGCACTAAATCAATTCCCCCGCCCCTGAGCCTGTCATCAGCAGACTCATACCGCCCATTCCCCAACGCCAAAGCACGTCTTGTGTCAACATTCGCTGTGCTTCAGCTAATGACGTGTCGCCATGGAAATGGCAGGACGCCTCTTTCCTCAATAAGTATAAACAGACTCCATTCCTCTCTCTGTGTTACTTAGAGTATTTTGTGACTCGTTTCTGTGCTCTGGTCAGCTACCGTCGCCGCTTGTAGCCCGTGTGAACACCTGTACCATCTCAGTAAATTATTTTACTTTGTTTACCACACAATGGCTACAATAATGCCCTACATGTACGAGCCTGTATATACCGAGGAGGAACTACTGGAAAGGGAAGCACGCGAAAACGATGGGGATTCGGACGGCAGTTGGCAGGACGAATCAACAGATGAAGAGCCTGGGCCTAGTCGCATGGACGGCGTCTCCACCTGGTGCACATGCAATTGGTGCGAGCTAAGCCAACCGAGGAGAACTGCTGCTGCCGAGAAAACTCGGGATGCCTGGCCTACATTTCGGAAGGCGAGCCACGACTGCAATGCATCACTGAGCTGCCAGACTTCAGGGCAGCCTGCCTCACACGGGCCGTGTTGAGAATAATGATGGTGCTTATGCACGAACTTCGAGCAACTGTTCGTCCTCGTAATCCGAGTAACGAGTAAGTATACTCTGCTTGTCATGCCACTCCTATTTCATGGTCTTCTACTATATCCAAAATTATATATTCATATCATAGTAACGCATGAAAGTCGTTCAATAGTGTGCATTGTCTAGATAGCATTTGTCCGTGCAGAATGCCATTAGTTACAAGAATTGTCATTGACAACAAACGTTTATTAAACTTATCTTGGTCATTTAAAAACAGTTTGTTTCATTCCTTTTCACAGGTGGTACAGGCTGGTGGGCTATCGTTCCTTTACATGGTGGCTCCACGGGAGGCTTGGACACCGCGTTCGAAGAGTGATACCCGCCTGTGCCGTTCGTGCCATAAGAGAAACGTTCCCGAGTGACAGCGGTCAGTACAGGGGATTTTCTCTCGCTGTGCTGCAACCTGACCTGTATAATCTTTAAAGTCTTGTATTTTTGTGTCATGAGAATAAGATACAAAATAAAACACCACATATATTTTAACAACGGTTGTTTCGATTTTTTAAATGAATCAAGTGTGTCTCCATTCAAGGATGGACATCAGACATCTGTGCTACGAATGGGTGAAGGTCTGGTCGCTGTGAAGCAGGGTGTCACTATCTATCTAAGCTAACATAACATATTCTCGATAATGCATGCACTAAATAACACTTGTTCAAAGTCTTTCAGTAGGTTATGTCTCTATAAAAGTCACACATATATCTATACTAACAATGACCATTGGATTATACAGGCCTTAGGGTCTTGACCACTATAATACACCGGTTGAAGTGTGGGTCTGTGCTCACAAGAATCTCCGGTATGTGGCATTTGTTATTGATAAGCGACGATATACTATCAAAGGCGGTTCGCAACCCGGGGATGAGCGCTGGCATGGGGGGCTGTCACGGGCGCGAACGGCCAAGGTGCCAAACAGCATGTACACTTAAAAAGGTATCCCACGCCAAGAGGCCATTGCTCACATGGCCTCCTCAAACCCCGTGTCTCCAGCCAGGCCTCCCCTTGAAGCAGGCCGCCCCCCTGCAATCCACATAAGTGTGTCTACATTCAGCAGTCTTCCTGTGCCTTATCTGCACGCCCCAGGCCCATCCATCCCACCCCCTCTATCAAAGGCGGTTTGTGCCAGTGGATGCGCGCTGTCAGGGGCGCGAAAGGCCAAGGTGCCAAACTACATGTACACTTCAAAAGGTATCCCATGCCAAGGGGCCACTGCTCACATGGCCTCCTCAGACCCCGTGTCTCCAGCCAGGCCTCCCCTTGAAGCAGGCCGCCCCCCTAATACCACGACATACATACGTCATTCATTCACAAACACACCCGTTTCTAATACTTTATAAACCACTTGATATGTCTCATGAGAACATCTTTGTGCTTTGCAAGTCAACTCCTGAACGTGCTACCTGGCAACCACTGAGATCTATGCTAATCTGCTCATCGTCGTGCTATCCGTCAACTTCTGTGACCGCTTAGAGCAAACACATCAGTGTGCTACCTGTGGCCACCCACCTATTCTCCTGCAACATACTGCTCTGCTTGCTGAATCCAACTGTTTGTTAGTCAAGGTAAGGCCATGTATCCTAGTCATATTTCGCAGATTTTTAAATTTCTATCTATTTGCGAGTAAAGTACACAATAGTGCTATGTTCATTGGTCTCATTGCTATTGACTTGAGTTTCCATTGCTATGCTATCAATAGATCTATTTATTTTCATCTGTGTCTATTGTCATCGAATTGCATCCTTCGGGGGTCCAGTCTATAATGTAAGCATGTTTCCTTCTCGTGCAAGACAGAACATCCAAGGGACGAGTCACATGTTCAGATTTTAGTCACATCATTTATACATTTCTGCAACGTATGCAAATACTAAGCCGCACATAATGAACTGGTATAGTTCCTGTGACCAAAACAAACCTTGCATTGATCATTGCATGATTCATTTACTTTTGTATCAAATCTTTATTCTTGAAGATTGTATAATAATGTCGATATTTACTTTTCAGATTTATCAACAATGCCTGCCTGTTCGATTAGTGGTTGCCCTTCGAAGACCCATGCGAAATCTGAAGGCACTACAATGCATGTATTCCCGAAAACTGTTGATTGAATAAGAGAATGGGTCAGACATTGCGGATATCCACTGGATGAGCTGGAAAGTAGAGTCCAACAAGTCTTACAGGACAAGAGGGGTGATCGATACCACATCTGCAGCCGGCACTTTTCCTTGGACATGTACACAACATCTTGGGTAACAAAGAAGAATAAACAGCGAACGACACCGAAATTGCTCGAAAACGCTATTCCCACTCTATTTGTCCACATTCCGCCACCGGTGAGTCAAGTGTCCGGATTTAGCTTTAGGCCTTGCGGTAGTGTGTAGGTAGCCGAATGGATTAATTGATATTGTAGGTGTTCTATCCCTTGTAATAATTTCGATATTGATATGAGTGTATAGTTTTTTGAATAATAACATATCAATATATTCTTTTTCGATTTCATAACCCACAAACGCAATGCATATATATGGGAACAGGGAACTGTGCTGTATTGAGCATTTTTCAAGTATTCTGTCGCCTTACATGGCTATTTTTAATATTGGCATTTCATTATCAATCATTAATTTACCTTTACAACTTCTTGACTATCCCTTGGATCTGAAGCAAGAACATTCTACATCCTTGACGTGGTCGCAGTTATCAACCACTTCTAGCGCGTATCAGGTAATCTTACTAGGCTAATCCGCTACAGACTTGTTTTATGCATGTCAAGTAATAGTTTTATTCTATCGTATAATTATTTTACCGAATGTTTGGTTAGTGCTTTCCAATTGATATACACTGTCTTTCAGGGAGATGCTGAATCGTCCGCCACATCTACAACATTTCTAGGTGTTCTTCACCAGCATGAGGTATGGATACTGACAGCTACATCGAGCGTCATCATCAGAGCTGGAATTCTTGTCATTTGATTGTTCTACACAATGTTTCATTCGTGGTTAGCCGTTGATATGTACCTGTGCTGTCGACCCCAGGTGTGTGTTATGTTTTCACTATTGTAATCCTCACTAATGCAAGTACTATGTTTCAGGCAGTTGATGGAGCGTCAACCCCTGCACTTGATGCAGAGCCTGACATTCAAGTAATTCCAGGGGAAGTGGAAGCGGGACCATGCGTATACGAATCTGCGCAACAGCTTTCGGAAGTGCGCACTACATTTGCAACATCCATAGATATTCTTCAGCAGCACGAGGTATTGATACTGACAGCTCCATCATGCGTGATCATATAACGTGATTCCATTTGCTATACTTTCTTCCCTATTAACGCAAGTGCTGTGTTTCAGGGAGACGACTGAGCTTCCACTACAATCACAACACCCCATTTAGATGATGCAGATGTAAATAAATCGGAGAAATAAGTCGATGAAATGTGATCATATTTAGATTTTCCTTCATTCTTTTAGACAATGCATCATTTGTGGTTATCTCTTTATATGTACCTGTGCGTTCGACCACAAGTGTGTGTTATGTTTCCAATATTGAAAACCATACTAATGCAAGTACTGTGTTTCAGGGAGACGACGGAGCTTCCACTACAATCACAACATACCATTTTGATGATGCAGATGTAAAGGAATCGGAGAAATAAGTCGATGAAATCTGCATACTTATATTTTCCTTGATTGTTTTAGACAATGCATCATTTGTGGTCATCTGTTTATATGTACCTGTGCCGTCGACCCCAAGTGTGTTTTATGTTTCCAATATTGAAAACCATACTAATGCAAGTACTGTGTTTCAGGGAGATGCGGATGCCTCCTCTCCAATACAACCATTCATGGCAGTCCATGCAGAGCCAGAGGTATGGATACTGACAGCTCCATCGAAATAGATCATCACTGGTCGAATACTTGTCGTTTGATTGTTACACACAATGTTTAAATCGTATTTGGCTATTGAGATGTACCTGTGTGTTCGTCCTCACGTGTGTTTTATGCTAACAATATTTTGATACATAGTAATGAAAGTACTATGTTTCAGGGAGACGATGGAGCCTCATTCCGTGCTGTCTATGCGGATGGGAGGACATGCGGAAAGGAATCGGAGCTACAGCGTGCAGATGTTGAAGGTCGAGTCAAAAAAGTTGCAAAGAAAAAAAAACAAAAAAAGGTTAGTTACAAACAGTTCATAACTTTCAAAAAATGTTTGTGCTGTGGACTATTTTATGTTTTTTTCCAGTCAATTGGACTACACTTTATCTTGTGTTTAAACTGAACATCCCTTTTCCAATCTCTCCTCCAGTTACCCGTGGGTGTCAGAACTATACATACACATACAGTGAAGTGAATGAGAGATGTTGCTAGCCAGACCGTGTACACTATGGAGGAACTATTAATTGAGGCGAGGCGTGTTCAGGCTCGAGATGCTCATGTCCAATGGCCAGAACATGAATTAACTGTGTTTGGAGAATACAGCAAAGTTGCATTGGACCATTGCTACAGTGCGACCGCACCACCACAAGAAGATGTTATTGAATGTATTGAAGATAGCTCTGAAGTAGTTGCAGATCAATTCTACCAATCTACACCCGCCAAAAATTTGCCACCCAAAAACCTATCGACATTGTTGTGTTCTCCCATCAATGTTGAAGTAATAGATGTCGAAATGACAGAGAATGAACCAGCCATAGCATCCATAGACGCATCAGAACTTGATATCAGCGATATTACTTTCCAATGTGTTGAAATCTCTGCAACGTCACAGGCCGAAATAACGTTGACGCAGGATGACAGTCTAATGAAAGAGAGCAAATACATTGTATTCGACAGTTGTTTGATGGAAATTATAAGTATGCTGAAATGTGTGCATTCCGTTAGAGGGAAAGTATGTGGAAAGCCATTGATTAATGTGACTCGTCAAATAATAGGCAGTAACGTCAAAATAAATGCCGCCTGTAGATTAAATCATAGGTTCTCATGGTCTGCACAAACTATGCTGGGGAAAATGCCAGCAGGCAATCTACTGTGTGCAGCTGCATCACTTTTTAGTGGCTCCAGTTTTAGAAAGTTAGAGGCTTTCTTTCAGTTTGTGGGACTCCATTTCATTTCTAAATCGCTGTACTACATATACCAACGTGATTATCTGTTTCCGGCCATTAGTGATGCTTGGAAAATTTAACAATTGTCTCTAGTAAGTACATTCGAAGGGAAACGTTTCAGGCTAGCCGGCGATGGACAGTGCGACAGCCCTGGATTTTCTGCCAAGTACTGCACCTACCACTTTCAGGACATGGATAGTAAGAAAATTGTGAGTTTGGTGGTCGTGCAGGTAACACAATGTACATCCTCAGTGGCCATGGAGAAACTAGGATTTATAAAATCAGTGGACTATCTACAATCAAGGGGAATGCACATCGACCTCATAGCCACGAACAGTCACGTTTCAATTGCCGAGACAATGAGAGAGCAGTTCCCACATATTAATCATCAATTTGACGTATGGCATCTTGCTAAATCAATCAGTAAGAAAATCTCGGCTGCAGGAAAAAAAAAGGTTTTGAAAGTATTTTGCAGTGGTCCCTTTCTATCACCAACCAACTTTGGTGGAGCTCAAAAACTTGTGAAGGGTCAGTGGAAATACTACTTGAAAAATGGCGGTCACTGAAGCACCACTGTACCAACGTTCACCGCTGGACAGAAAATCAACATTTCCACCAATGTGAACATGGCCCTTTGTCCCCAGAGGAGGCACGGAAGAAGAAGTGGTTGATTCCATCTTCACCGACACACAAAGCCATTAAGAAGATTGTTTTCCACAAAACTCTATCAAGAGATTTGAGAGGACTGACAGAATTCTCTCACACAGGAGATTTGGAGTGTTCCACAATATGTGCCTAAAGTACAGGCCAAAGCGCTTGCATTTTAGCTTTCGGGGCATGAAACATCGCACTCTACTAGCGGTCTTGGCCCATAACAGCCGGACGTGAACAATCTAGGACTAGGGGTAAAGTAAGGATGCTTCGCTACACTAAGGTGTTTTCAAAACGAAGTAAGCAGTGGGTGATCAAACCAATCTATGATGAAATGCAGTTCGACCGTGAAAGGCCTTATTGTTGCTGTGTTAGAGAAGCACAGATATGGAATTTTTGACGTTTCTGTGAAGAGCAGTGATCCATTGGCATCGAACATTGCAACTGTGCCATGCCCACCCGAAGCACAGCTAGTTGTGAAGTACAAATCCCGGTTTAAATAATTGCAATACGATTGTCTTTTTGTAAATAAATGTTATTGTACAGTGTACCTGTAACCCTAACCCCTACCTTCACCATCATGGGTGGCGAACAAGCTGGGTGTCATCTTTGAATTCTCTCCATTCACCTCATATATGTGTCTGTATATATTTTTCTCATGTCTCATCTCATGTAAATGTAAATGCTGCGCACTGTTGCGCACTGTTAACGGAGGGGAGGCTTGTGTATTGCAAATAATAAAACAAACAAACAATAAATCTCACTTTTAACTCAACTCCTGTGGTACTTTATACTTTCCCTGACCTTCCGCCAAAAATGTAATGTCTCCATTTGGGCTGCAAAGCTCGCAGACAACTGGGACAAAATTGGGGGCCTTAGAACGCGCCAAGCGGGCAGTGGCATTTGGGAGAGAAGCCAGTTTGCATTTGCACATTGAGGCGCACTACATAGAGGGACTCTAAACTTCAAGTTCTCACAGATGCCTTTACTACGTGATGTTACAAATAAAGAATGCGAAGGACAGCGGCTTTGATTTTCAGCTCGCGCCCAGAAGAGGCCCACAAGTCGCACTGGAAGTATAAGGGTCTATTGTTTTTTGACCTTGAGACAGGGACCATGCCGAAAGAACTACATTTGAAGGGGGTGCGCAATAACGTAAGAGACGATAAGGCAGAAAATTCAGAAACTAGACCGAGTTTCATTTTAGTTCAGTATACGAAAAATCGTTGTCAAGTGCACGGTCCGTTTTACAGACTGCATTACGAAGAGAGACAATGGAAATTTCAAATATAATGTGAGTAAATCTTTAGACACTTTTATACCGGAATTAAGATTTAATGAATGGATGCATGAATAAATGAATGAAGAGCTAGGAAAAGCAAGGAAAACGTGTTCGTAGTGGGCACATGGGCATGCAGGTCCACTGGTCTCACCGATCTCGGTCCTTGGCCCAGCCACTTTTCCCTGCACTGCCTACCTGCACTACGGGACTGTCTCTGTATCCTTCAGCCCCTTCTCCCAGCATTTAACTTGCACTTGCCACCAGCTGGCCCTATTATTTATCTTGTATTCGATTAACCATGTACAGCACTTTTACCCCTCTCCCCCCTTCCCCATGCGTGATCAGAAAGACACCTGGCCTAGTAGGATCGTTGTCTGTCTTCCCTTGTTCCCCACCTGCCTCGTCGCGCCTTGAAACACTTGTGTATAGGCGCGTTACTAATTCCATATCATATATCATTCCACACGCATGTAGGCTAACTGTCGTTTATTATTGTGTGTTGGCCTCGATTTATTTCGTTACTTTTCGCATTGATTTTAGAGCCGAACATACTCCATTGAACTATCCTTGCAAGCAAATAGTTTCTGATCAGCTGTAATAAATAAAATGAGTAATATTAATGAAGATCGGCTGGCGAGACTAATTATAATTTTTTTGTTTTCATAACAGGTATTTGCTCCCCTTCTGCTACTGTCATCGGTTTGAGACACCGGCAGACGGTTTCTTCGTGAGACACCTGCAGCTTTGTGTGAAAAACTGGAGCACACTGACAATTTTATGGGACAATCGCCAAGGGCCCACATGCCCTTACGCTGTACTAGTGGCTAGAAGCAACATATCAACCTTTACGATGGACTGGTGCCTAGTTGATGGAACAGCCTTGCGGTTCACCGTGCTTCCAAAGTGCTTCTTTTAATGAAAAGCAACACCCTGTGTACCATTGCGGATACAGATAAAAGAAAATAAATGGCTTTCGGAGTTCATATGGCAATTGCTGAATATTCTCTAAACATTTAATGTCAAATAAATGTACTTTACCAAATGTACGGTGTTGCAGTTTGATTTTAAAGTACAGTTTCATATTCCGAATTGTGGCGCGCTGTGTTGTGAGATGGTCTGTGTTGGTTTCCCGGTTCTGTGTGAAGTCGCGTAGAAGACAACTGGGCGCGTTTGCATACGTAGCACAGTAACATCATGGAGAGAGGCAGGGAATATGAATGTTTGGATAATGTCAGGCGCAGGGGCGGGGGAATTGATTTAGTGCCGCAGAAGCAGGTCAGCCAGGGTGATGCGGCAAGTGATAGGATTATCACAAAATGGTGGCTCCCTGGTGCCTGTTTTCACGTGCGTTTAATGGACGAAAACTCGGGTAAGGTCCATAGGAAAGTTTTCTAAAATCGAGCCACTTAGGCTTAAAAAAACATGGCCGACCCATAGGGACAATAACATTTTTTACTGGACCATGCCTTTAAGCAGCTTTGCTGTTTAGCAGTTCAAAGTTCAGCAAAATGTCAAGTTTCTGTACATTTGTGGCACTTGAGTTCCTTTAGGAAAAACAATACTACAGCTATCAGAATAAATTCTTGTACCCGGATATTAGTCAGGCATGGACACAGGAACAAATATCTTCCGACAATGCTTTCCATGGAAAAAAGGCTGAGATTTGTGTGTGATCGACAGTGTGACAGTCCTGGTTTTTCAGCTAAATACTGCACCCACCACTTTCAAGACATGCAAACCAAAGAAATTGCAAATTCAGTCATCCTGCAAGTGTCTGAATGTACATTTTCAGTTGCAATGGAAAAATATGGGTTCATTAAATCCACTGAACTTCTGCTATCGCTATCGAGAGGAATGCAAATTGGCCTCATAGCCATCAACAGGCATGTGGCACTAGCCAAAGTCATGCCAAAGCAGTTCCCACACATACAACATCAGTATGATGTATGGCGCATTACCAAATCAATTTCCCAAAAAGTTACAGTTGTTGGAAAAGAAAGGCTACAGAAAACATTTTAAGTTGGTCATGTTCTATTAGCAACCATCTTTGGTGGAGCTCAAAAACTTGTGATCGATCTGTAGATATGCTGCGTTAATTGATGCACCATTGTTCAAACAAACACCCTTGCGAAGAAAACCATTTAGCAAGGAGCATGAGCTTAAGAAAAGGTGGTTGGTGCCAGGCTCCCCTCCGCACACAGCATTCAAGAAGATTGTGTATGACAAAACGCTTTCAAAAGACATGAGGGGACACACCCAATCCTGCCACACTGGAGATTTGGGGGTGTTCCATAATATGTGCCTAAAGTACAGGCCTAAAAGGTTGCATTTTGCAATAGAAGGTCTGAAGGGCAGAACATGACTAGCTGTACTTGCACATAATGAGAACGTTGGCAGGGAACAATCAAAAACGGCCAGAACATTCAGTATTCTCCGTTACAAGAAGTTTACCAAAAGAAGCAAAAAAATGGGTGGCAAAGTCAATCGTCCAGCCGATGCCTTTTGATTCTGTAAAAGATATGACATTGAATGTGCTTAGCTCGTGATGTTGTTCCCAGGGCCCAGTCTATGCCACAGAACATTACCAAAGAGGTTTGCCTTCCCAAACTTGAACTTTTTGAAAGGTTGACTTAAAGATTCCAATGATGTGTGTCTCTATTCACACATTTTGGTTTATTTTTATTTTTTTATTTAGAGCCTGTTTGAAGCCTTTACAGTGTTTTGATTTTTTTTTTTAAATTGTACGAAGTTGCACAGAGTGTGGGGCAGGCCTCTCTCCTCAGCTGGTGCCTCCCTTTGGAATAGCCTCCCTGCCACCCTCAGACTTGAGCAGGAGATCATGAAATTCCAGAATCTGCTAAAAACAATCTGCTCTTCTCTACCTCTTTCCCTTCCCTGCTAATCACCCCACTGCCGCTGTGACCAGTGGCCACACCGTCGGGAATGTTACATGATACTAGTACCTTCCTTCCAGTCATTTCAAGTGCCCCGCTTCCCTCCCTCCTACCACCCACTGCCCTTTGGGCCCTTGCTTGCTGGCTCAACATCCTACCCTTGTGAGTTGCCTGTACTTGCACTTAGCCTGAGGTTCTCCTCCTTCGCTCCCCTTAGCACTACACTCCCGGGCCATCCTCCAGCACTTGTCCACTACTTTGTTCCTCCTTCCATCCCCATCCCCTGCACTACTCCTAATTGCACTTGCACGTCCGAGTACAACAAGAGCCAGTCATGGTGCACCTCTAATGACCTCTGTTTCTCCCTCTCTGTTTTGAACCAGATCTACTCAAGTTCTGCAAGCTTCTCAAGAATCGCCTCTTCCTTCCCTCTCTCCCTTACGTGCTAACTCCCCTCAGTCGCTGAGATTGGTGGCCAGGTACCTTATGAGTCCTACTGGGTCCTGGCCTTCTGCCCTATCACCTCCAGCATCCACTACCCTTGCACTTGCCTTCGGGCCCTCTCATGCCTGTGTAGCTGTATCAGGTCAGGTTTTCACTTAATCTGGCGACTAGCGTCCCCTCCCTGGGCTGTCACAGCCTTGGCTCTTACTTGTTGTCTCCTAAACAGGCTCACTTGCACTTGCCCCCTGTGGGTCCCCTAGAAATTCTGTCCCCCTTCTTTTGCCTCCCTTTCTGCACTTGCACGTTCTGAATGTCACAAGGACCAGCAGGACCATTGTCTTGTTTTATTTATTGACATTTTCCTGCATTGTCCGGATTGTTACCTTGCTCCCTTGCCTTCTAGACTTGTGTCGCTTTGAAACACTATTTTAGCTGATAAGCGCCTTAGAAATGCAAATAAATAAATCACTAAATAGTACCACGACTGTATAGTTACAGTTTTTGCGATTGTTTTCATTATTTCCCCAGTTCCCAACCCATTTGCCCTTGTGGCACTTTGAAACATAATTCTGTAGTTTAAAGCACCTTACAAATGCTCAATAAAATATGAATACAAATATTGATGGTGCAAACCGTCTTTTCAGATACAGAGTCTAACTTCGCTGGCAAGTCGGAATCTTGCTAATATGCTGCAGATTGAAACAGAACAAACGTTTAAGTGAAACTGATGTCCTCCTTCTGTATTCGTTTCCAGTGTTATACTGATGCCACACAGCTTTCTTTCAAGCTTCCCTCTACCACCTCCTCTTCCACCAGATTGTCTGATTGCTATTCAGGCTTGGCGCGCAGCCAATGATCTCTGTCTTAATGCCAGTAGGACTGAGATCCTTCTGATTGGGACCCCTGCACCATGTTTCTCTCCAGCCCTCTGTCTGCCCTACTTGGGCACTCTACCCTCACAATTTAGTGAGGCCAAACATCTTTCGGTGAACAAAGACTGCTCGCCCTCATTCACCCCTGACATCTTGACATTTCCAAGACGACACAATTTTAACTTCACCTCCTTCAATGCATTCTTCCTTTCCTCACCTTTCCCCAGAAGGTCAATGTCTTCAGAGCTCTGGTACTTTCCAGACTGGACTGGACTGGACAGCAAGCGCCTGGGCTGCTAGACCTATCCTTGGTCTGATGCACATGGACCCTATCTCTACAGCTTTACAATCTCTACACTGTTGGTTGTGGTTGCCCACAGCAGCTGTGACTGGTGGCATGGTCCTTCATGAGTCGTACAGGCTACCAAGCGTTCTGCTCAGTCTAAACCAGCACCCACTCCATCAGCACTAGACTCTGGTCCCCCCGCCTTACTTGCGGGCGGGTGGGCATCCTCCCCTTGAGACACATCTGCACAAGCACTTAGTCAGTAGCCTCCTCCATTGGCACGCCCTAGCCCTTACCATCCTAGGCTCCCACCAGCAATTGCCCAAACCTTCGTCCACCACCCTCCATCCACCCCCTTTCCTCTCGCCTTCACTTATAAGATCACTTGCACGATACAAATGGGACAGGGCAGAGTAGGACAGGTATTGTTTAGTTATTGTTTAGTTACTCCCCTTGTTTTCCTAACCACTTTGTCTTTGGTGCCCAGTGACACTATTTGTTTTAAGGCGCCTTATGAATATTCATCAAATGAAAGTCAAATCGATGCAGAAATGAAGATGATTGCTGTAATAGATCTACACATAAGGCAAGTAAGCCTTTCAAAACGGAACTCGTGCTTTACACCCCCTTCCAGGTCAACCCGTGTCAACTCCATATTATTAACAAAACGCTTTTAAGCCTTCTATATACATACATCTCTATTCCAGGCTGTAACCACTTCTAGGCGTCAAGTAAAATTACCAAAATAAGTTTTGCACAATACAACAAGGGATCTATGTGTATGCCAGTACTTGTGCTTTGAAACACTTGTGTATGGGCATGCTATAAAAAAATATATCAAGTCATATCATCATAGAATTGTGTGACACAAGCATCTTGTAAATAAAATCTGCAAGTGTGCATGCATTACACTGTTTCAGGCTTATTTGATGAAGGCATTTACTAAGGAGAATACACACAATGAGGGGCATTGGAATGAAATGGACCTTTCCCTAGTGAGATGTGGGTTGTCAGGGCAAGGGGCCATAAGCACTCTTGATTGCACACTTTTGTCTGCCCGAGCACAATAATAAAACGGAAAACATCACATAACCAGACTTGTGGAATGGCCTGTGGACTGTGAAGCCCAGCATTGGATTTTCGCATCACAGTATTTTAAAGCCCTGGTTAGTGGCAACCTACAGTATGGGCAACAATTTTTTTTAAGTATACCCTTTGGTCTGGTTGTCAAGGAGGCTGACCTCAGTGTTTTAAAAAATCACAAGTTTATGGGCCTCATTCCGAGTACGGCGCTAACCAATGGCGCTATTAACGCCTTGGTTGACGCCGTACCCGGACCGGCAGCGCCTTGGTGGATGGCGGAATCACCGCCCCATTCCAAGGTTGGCGGGGCGGTAATTCCCCATTCACCAAGGCTCTTCCCCATTCCCGAATGAGCCCCCATAGGGCTCAATGGGAATGGGGAAGATGCAAATAACGGTGACCGTTCATTACGGTCACCGTTATTGGCTTGGGGGCCCCTTTGCGCCCTCGACTTTAACACCTGCTCAAAGCAGGTGTTAAGGGCGAGGGCGCAGAGGGAACTCGGAGTATGGCGGTAAGGGATTACCGCCACCGGTCTCGTTACCGGTGGCCGCTATCCCTTACCGCCATACTCGGAATGAGGCCTTATGTGTTTTAGGCACAAGGATGCATATTTGGGGAAAGGTGCAAAAGCCTGTTTTCCTGATGTGTATTTTAATTCTGTTTTTTGACATAAAGTTACCACACTTTCACACAAAAAACTGCCCCACTATTATTTTCATTATATTTTGTGACCATTGCCCTATTGCTGTACAGGAGCCCGTCTACACCTGGACTAGCCGTATCTGTTAAAGAATCAGTAAATGTTGTGTCACCAGGCGCGTTGTTACCATATATTCATTGTGTTTTATTGCACAGCTTCCCATGAATATTGTTGATTTTTGTGGATGCGCACCCTCAGAAATGGAACTCGCTGTGTACACTGGATAAAGGGTGTAATTGTTATTTGTCCTTGAATCCAGCACACTAACAAGTTGAAGGACACAATGTTGCGAAAATCCACAAAGAATTGATAAGATTCACTATATTGAAAGCAGACACAGTAAAGTTAGGTTTCTATTACTGAAAGCAGTATTTTGAAGCAGTTAGTCTCCTGTGACAGAGAGAATGGCACTCAATTCAAGCCAAGTTTTAATTAATATTTATGCAAGTGAGGATGGCAAGTGTGCTGTATTCTATATGATTAACGATGTCACGGATGAATGTCAATTTGACGCAAATAATCAACAACGTACGTGTTAATTATAACTTGAAATCATAGTTAACATAGTTATTTAGTGTGTATATTACAGTTAGATCATACCAATGTGCATATGTTATCGAGCGATGCTTCCTGTGGACGGCTTCTTCAATATAAATTTGAAAAAACTAGTGAACAACGCATCAGTGATAACCATTATATGGGATGATCGCCAGACACCAATCTGCTTTTCGCTGTTGCAGTAACAAGCAGCAACATGGCATTCTATAGATTATGAAAACGTGCAGATGTGGAAGTGCTGCATTTGGAACTGAAACCACTTCGCCCTTCGCACTGTCGTATCGCAATGTCCGTTGATTGAAAAAAACGTTCTGCAAACAATAAAAAAAACTGTGACTAATCGATTGCTGAAGGGAATCGGCATTATAAGATGTTTTTGTGGACATAATCTCCTGTTTTCAGTGTTTTGACAAAAATAAAAGTACTTGCTACCATTCAGATTATTGCTGTTTTTTTTCAAAATATACATCTTTTACCCTTTTAGTGAAAAGAACAAAAGGTTTTGCATACTGTGTGGATGTGTGCGTTTATGTTCCGGGTTCTGCGTTCGATAATGTTATGACGTGGGTGATTAGGGTGATGACAGGGTTCATTTGGCTACGGTGCCCACCAACAACATTAAAATGGGTGAAGCATATCGTTATGACAAGTGATGTCAGCTTGAGGGGCGGATGGTCTGATTTAGTGCAAGGGCACTTGAACTTAGGTCGAGGGATCAACTGATATGATTTCCACAAAATGGTGGTGACCGGGCAACCGTTTTCGCATGTATAAAAGTGAGTAAAACGAAGGAAAGCTGCATAGGATTTTTTTTAAACGATGGATCGATGTACAATCAAAAACACATGCACGATCGATTGGGACAGTAACATTTCTGAGCGAACTAACCGTTTAATACCTGTGTTGGACTTCAAATTTCTAGATAATCAAACCATTTTTGTGCAATGGCATCAAACATCAAATGTTCTATCTAGTACACACTTCTACCACGGACTACCCCCACATGCCCAGGTAGTCATTTCATTGGATGAGTATTGTGAAGCTGTGATCTAAAGTGAAACAATTATTGACAAAGCCAATCGTTTTTACCTTTGGTGTTTATTGCATTTTACATTTAGTGGCATGAATGCAGTAAATACCTGGGCCCAATACACTTAGAAATTATTTTAAAAGTTCAAACAATGCCAGCACATTTGTGCTTTCAGACACATCACATTAGCAATTGACATATTATAGAAACGTGCATTCACTCTAGTGTACATACGTCTATTACTATGTCAATAACTGCCATGATTCGGCAGAAGATGCCTTCCAACTCCAACAGCATGTTTAAACTTACCAATTCCTTGACATTTTTCAATCTGGATTCCACCCTTTCCATGACATTGAGACAGCCCTTGTTGCCACAAGGGATACAAATGCTAATAAGGGTCTCCTTATGTTATTGGTTTTGCTGGATCGCTCAGCAGCATTCCCCACTGCAAACCACAGTATTATTCTTTCTCGCCTTTCTTAAGTGGGTGGTGCTCCTAACAACAGTCTATCTTGGTTTTTCTCTATTCTCACTAAAAGTACTCAGCAGGTCACCATGAGATATTTTATTTCTGATTTATAGCCTGTTCCTTGCAGGATCCCATAAGGCTCTCGTCTTCCCACCCTCCATTTAAACAAATATATGTCAGGTTCCTTGTTAGTCTTCATGCCTACAGTTCCCTTCAAATTGACAAGGGGGGCCCTGGGAGTCTCTCTGCCAGACATTAGTCCTGGTTACGAGAGACTTACCCAGAGTCTTTAGCTCACTAGTCCTAGACTAATGTCTGGCAGAGGGACTCCCAGGACCCCCCTTGTTAATTTGCATTTTCAAGTAACTTTGGGTCTCACCCTAAGTTACTAGGGGTATCCAGACGTGGACCCCTTGCTCACTACTCTTAGAGAGGCACAGATCCACCCTACTGATGAGGTCCAACCAGACCGAAACACGTGTCTGGGGTTTCTGTTGGTACTCTTGTTCAGAGGAGAGTTGCCTAGCATTTCGGTGCTGGACTGCCCCAGGGCAGGACAAAGACTGATATGTTTGGGATATTTCTTCTCTGTGAAAGATAGTGAGCTAAAGACTCTGGGTATGTCTTTCGTAACCAGGACTAATGTCTGGCAGAGGGACTCCCAGGACCCCCCCTTGTTAATTTGCAGTTCCCTTCTGCTGCAGACGACATTCAGATTTAGGTAAAAATGCATCCCCCTTTGGAAAATCTCTGCTCTTATGGATGGTTTTCTCCACACTGAACATTGAATGTCAAACAACTTTTGCTAAATCCCCTTCAAACCAAATGTATCCTCCTCAGTCCTAAAGAACTTCTTACTGACCTGGCCAGGCATCCATCTTCTCACACTATCTGGAGAATCAACTCAAACTTTAGAGACTCTGTGAAAAATCGAAGGGTGTATTGGTATGCAGACCTGAGCCTCAAACCCATTTCTGGTGTGGTCAGATCCTTTTGTTTTAAGTCAGGAAAGCTTAGAAAAAAACCAGTTTCCTGAAATAGACATGGTTACGGTCACAGGTACACTGATCATCTGCAAACCAGACTATGCTAAAATCACTGTTATTTACTCTCCTGGATTATCAACTGGGACATCTTGAACTCATTCGCAGCTGTCTATATTATCTACGACATTTCCAAATTTAATTTGGCATCTAATGCACGCATTGTGCTTTATTGGCTGCATATTAAACTGAGAATAGAGTTTAAGATATGTTGTTTAATTTTCAAAAGTCCCACAGTCAAGTCCCATTTTATATGGCCAATAAGATCCCTCCCTACTCTTATGCTCGGGTTGTATGAGGTGCTCCTACTTACAGTGCCGAAATCTAGATTTATTTCAAGAGGTGAGGGGCGTTTCTCATTTGCTGGTCCTGTCTCTGGAACTCTATCACCCTTCATGTTCAAGCATCCCTGAATTTGAGACTGTGGCAATTGAAAGAATTCACTTACTGAAAGACACAAAAAGTGGTCTACTGCATAGAGAGCCCTTGTCCCATAGGTATATTGGCCAAACCACTCGAGCAGTGCACATGAGAATGGCCAATATACCTTAGGCGATAAGGGCACTCTATGCAGTAGACCACTTTTTGTATCTTGCAGTTAGGGAATTCTTTCAATTGCCACAGTCTGAAATGAAATTGTAGCTGTGTTCTGATATTAGAGATGTTATCATGCTGTTTTTGCTGGCGAGATGCCGTCATCACATTGTATATCATAGCTTGATGACATTGACAAACAAACACGCTGCATTGGCTATTTCTCAAAAACTTGATTTATTTATTTTATCTTTGACTTTTTATGTGTACATGTCTCCCATTGAGCTCCCATTTTAAGAATGGATCTTCATGTTTTGTTTAGAAATTATGTTAAGCTTACTCTGGGGAATAGTGGCATCACTGTGTTGCCGCATGGGGCTTAATGACATCATTAAGCAATGCTCGTCGCTTCTTTAAATGCAGCGGGCATGGAGCTTGTGTTTTTACCCCGACTGACTCCAACTAGGACTGCAGCTTCATTACATTTTGGTAAGAGACTCTTCTCTCGCAAAGGGATTTCCTTGTTTGGTCTTCTTCCAGGAGCCCCGTAGTGTACTTCACTGGGACCTATATCTGTTTTCACAGATGTCGGTATCAAGGGAGACAGAAGGGGAATTGGAAGTGTGTGTTTTTCTAAAGTATTTGCTCATAGTGAAATGTCCTGTCTGGGCCTTTTGAGGATACATTTGAAGACACACCTTTGAATTGATTATTGAGGTATGTTTTTCTTTTTCCTTTTTTTCCTTTAATTCTTAAAGCTATTGACCTTGTTTGAATTTGGGAGAGAGATGAATATCTGGGTCTAGGAAATCAAAAATAGGCGAGTTTTGTAGTTGCCAATTATGTATGCATCTGTCATGAATGATGAATATAGGTTAGTTAGCAATTATTGTTCTTCTATTTACCAGGCTGCCTGGTCCTAAATAAGGCAGTATAATTCTGGTACGCTGAAGCACTTTTTCATGCATCAACCTTGGGATATCTTGAAATTGGGCTGCTAGATATACTTTTTTTAATGCACTTTGCTGGTTGAGTGTCTTGCCGATTGAGTTTTTTCTCAGTGTAGTAGTTTTTTGTTAGATAACTCACTTTGTCATTGTCCTTGTTATGTGAACAGTTTAACCCTTTTTTATCTTTGTTTACATTGGTGCTCATTACAACGTTGCTGGTCCTGTAACAACGGTGCCGGTAATCTTACCAGCACCGTTGTTTCCGGACCAGCAAAGTACAAGTCTGTGGGGCGGGTGCCCTCCTGTTCCTGCCCAGCAGGTCTGACTTGCCGGGCGGAACAGCACCAGCCCGGAGACTTTCACGGAAGCACCAGCACTGTTATTAATGGTGCCGGTGCTTCCGTGGTGCCCACTCCCATAGAGTCCTATAGGACTCTATGGGACTAGGGATCAACATTTTACTGGTGCCTGACTTACTGGACCGCCAGGGTTGTAATGCCCCGGTGTTTCTGGTAAATCAGGCACCAGTAAATCATTACTACCCGTCGGTTTTACTGGCACGGTTACTGCCGGACCCATAATGAGGGCCATTGTCTTTTTTTGGTTTTCTGTCCCAAAAGTGGTTTTATTTTTCAAAAATGAAATAATGATGAATTTAAGATCCTATGGAATAAAATGATTTGATGAGTCATTTTCAATACAGATGCTTAAATATGTGATCAACTAAGTGATAGAGATTAAATACATTTTATTTTCTATGAATAAGCCTTCCAACAGGAGTAACTTTTTGCCTTTTGATCCCCAAATTTATTGGCCTTTGGTAAAAAGTTTGAAGACCTATTTCTTCTGTTAATCCTAGGGATTGTTTAAAGACGATAGTGGGTTTTCTACTCTTTGCCCAGATGCAGTTTATCTGGACGGTTCTTCGTGATCTGTGAGTTATAGGCATAATCACATCAAATCACTAAGTATATGCCTGCAAACATTAACTGGCAAACATTTTTGGAACTTTTCCTGTAATCCTTGTGTAAGAAGGGCCCCACACATTAATGCCTATAGATTTATAATCAATGAAACACTGAAAACATTGGCTTGCAAATGCTTGTATTACATTGCAGAATAGGGGTATTAGCATATGTTTCAAAACATAGCAATAACAAAGAAATAACATTGAATAAAGATACATTCAAATCGAAGACAACTTTTATTAAAAAAGGCACAAATAACATAAAATTAAAGTGACCATTTGTTTTACAAGTACACAATATGTATACAATTAGAAAACTATCACAGCTATATCTTCTTTTTGACCTTCATACACAGCACATGACTGGTAACCTCATCACTCAGAGTCCATAAGGAACGTTTCAAAATCGAGGTCTAAATCTGAAACCAGGGCATCCACAAAGTCTTCAATGGAGGGATTCTTCTGAAGCATGCCTAAAGAAAGGATAACAAAGCTTCTCATGAGCAATGCAAAAACAAAGTTTTCTGAACTCAAAAACAATATAAAGTACTTCTTTTTAATGATATTAGCATGTACTATATCTCTGCTACCATTTGCAATACCAAATTCACCAAAGGTAGATGAAACAGTGTTGCAGTTATTTATAAATCAAGTCTGGAAAGTCACACACTTGTACTACTAACACAGCTTAACTCATTGAAAACACTATCAAAAAAATAGTATAAAGCCTCTGTACGGACAAAACAATTTTAAAAACACAAACAACCCAGGCGCGGAATACACCTTTAAACACCATGTGGTACCTTGTTTGCCACATGTATCCTCCTTCACAGTTCATGAGCGTTTGTTTACTTGAAGCTCTAATATAACTTCAGAACAAAAAATCTGTCACGTGAGGGGTGTGCCACACCCTCACCCCTCCACTCCCAGGACTGAAAAACTGTCCCGGAGATGGGAGAGGTTTGCTGTCATCTACGTTTCCCATTACACAATGGAAAAAAAAGAGTGAGAACAAGCCTGCCTCATTGAAAGTCAACGCTAAGACTTAAAAGCATTCTAGGGTTTGTGCTGCTGAAGAACATGGATAGCATGCAGCGGGTGGGCATACAAATTAATAATGTACACACTGTCAGACAAGGTGAAAAATAAAATAGAAATTCAAAAATAATTTGTCTGCCAAATCCAGGCAATTCCAGCTGATTGCCATTACATGATTTCGCCATCCATTGGAACTAAGCATGTGACAACGGAAAACATAAATAAAACATTACTTCTATTGTTGCATCATGAGGCTTTGCAATGTGCACATTTCCGATAATGGACTATGTGGAAATCGACTGAACAAAACCTTCATATTAGCTGTGAGAAACCTGGCGGTATTCTCCTGTGCGGACCTTGAGAATACCTTATTCAGGTGGCCAACGAAGGGGGTTACACTCACAAATCCCAAACATGGGGGCAAAAGAACGAGAAAGGATCACCTGGATCGGGGAACCCGGGGTTGTGCTCGTGGAAATGCCCCAGGTGAGAGGCGGTACTATAACAAAGAGGAAGGTGGTAAGGATGGAGTCCCTGAGTCTTTTGTAGGCTGAACTACATCTGCCTCCCTTCCTCTCATCGCATCTCTCTTGCCCAAATCCAACAACCCCTCCATATATAACAAATCCCCCAGGATCCCAAACCCTGTTACATCCAGAAACTACCTCTCCCAAAATCCCTGTTTTTCTATGTTCTACCCGAATACTCCTGGTCATTTTCCTTCCCGTCCCTCTAATTGTTATTTCCTGTACTCCCAATCTGCTCAGACAAAACACTACAGTTCCCACAATCCCCACTGTTTCTTTCAAGAGAATAATCCTGGTAATTCCTGTTAGTTTCACAAACCCTAGCAAACCCTACCAATCTCACCCTTCCGAAATCACCTACTCCCCTAGGACGAACAATACAATTTCCCCTTCTTATAACACCTTCTCCCCATCGTATCATACAGAATACTCAGAAACTCTACCTCTCCACTTTTCCGACATGAACACTTTCTCCCGACATGAACGACAACAGACTAACCCTTACATTGCCCACAAATACTGCAATATAATGAAGAGTGATGGCCATATAGGAATTATGTGAGTTGCGTTGCCTCTATGCGCTTGCCTCAGGAATGCCTGGCTGGAGGTTCCCTCTCGCGACTAGTTGAGGAGGCTTTGGTGCTTTTCCTGTAGAACAGCAACTTGGGTTAGGTTATGTTATAGCACGCTGCAACCCAAGGGAATTCTGGCGCTATTTTTGGGGCCCCTAAATGGGAAGAGGAAAAAAAAGAAATTATGTGATACAGCAAAAAAAAAAAAAAAGATGGAGCAACAGATTTTCCATTTATCCAGGTTAAAAGAAGGTCTTTAAAGCTTTCAGGAACTTAGAGAAACAGAGATTTCTGATTGGCCTATAAGGAGTGATCTTATCACAACGATAGGAAGCACCCGGTTCATGAAAAGCTTGATGTCTGAAGCATAGAGCTTTAAACTTAATCCTACTCTCAACAAGAAGCAGGTGAGGTCTATGCAACACAGCAGAAACATGGGCGTACTTAAATAGCCCAGCCACATTTAAAAAAAAGCATGGACCAAAACGACTACTGGGAAAAACGCACAACACAATTAATGTGCAAACGAGGAAAGTGACCTCATTTAAAAGACATACAACCCAGCATACTTATTGCAGACGGCGAGGAGGGGCAGGGCCATGGGATTACTACAAAGAACTTTCAGCATTAATGGGCCCGCTCGCGAAGGGCTTTTGAGAAAAAAAGAGAGGACAGAGGCTGATCAAGAATGGCATTTACAAAGCACCAGGCAGTCACATACATTTTTTGTACAAATTAAAAGTCCCAGTATTCAGAAGATTAATAGCAGTTGCTCGGCTGAATGTGCCTATGTTAGGAGATAGACTGGAGAAGTGGAAGGACTCCAAAAGAAATGTAAATTGCAACTTCCAGGGATAAAGACCTTTCCCACTCCTTGTTTCTTTGTGCTAGATTAATAGTTTGCATTTATTGAGGGTTTGGTTGTTATTTCAATCAGACATGATGTACACAGTAATCAATAAAATAGAAGGAACAAGTTACTTACCTGTAATTGTTGTTCTCAGGCATGGGTCTGGCATGGATTCACATGCTCATGAATATTCCCCCTCGTCAGGCTGGGAATCCTCGGTAAAGAAAAAATCAGTATCAGTTTCGTTTCTGATCTGTCTTTCTTAGTAGTAACCAATCACTGGTCTCTGGGTCATACTGCCCCCAGCCAATGACTGCCCTCTCCCTAAGCCCCGCCCCTGGCAGCCATCCTCAGATTTGGTAGCACGTAAAGTGGCAGTATGACCAAGTGAAGAGCCGCAGAGGGGTAGGCGGGAGGGTTCACACGTGAATCCATGCCAGACCCATGCTGGAGAACAACAGTTACAGGTAAGTAACTTGTTCCTTCTCCAGCATGGGGTCTGGTATGGATTCACATGCTCATGAATACAAGAATAAATAGCAGTACACACATGCACAACCACAAGAGGTGGCAAGGCTCAACATTAAGCATTACATAAACTCAACATTAAGCATCTCTTACCTCCTCACCAGGCTCACCTTAAGCGAACAGGTTGCACAGCACTGCCTGGCCAACTCTGGACTCCTCCCTGGAATCCCAGTCGACGCAGTAGAATCTTGTGAAGGTGTGCGTCGACCTCCACATAGCAGCCCTGCAGATGTCCAGCATGGGCACACCAGACAAGAACGCCGTGGTAGCAGTGTTCGCTCTGGTCGAATGGGCTCTCGGACGGCCGGGCAACTGTCGGTTTGCCAACCAATGACAGTGCATGATGCAGCCGGAGAGCCATCTGGAAATGGAAGCCTTCGAGAGAGCCTTCCCTTGGTTCACAGGTCCAAAGTTCACAAACAGCTGTGATGGCTTCCGAAAACTCTTTGTTCGGTGCACGTAGAACTTCAGCGCTCTACCTACATCCAGCGAGTGCAAAGACCTCTCGGCCGGAGACGAAGGCGACGGGAAAAAAACTGGTAACACCAAGGGCTCGTTGAGATGGAAGTCCGACGGCACCTTGGGCATGAAGGAGGGGTGCGTCCTCAGCACCACCCTCGTCTCGTGGAAAGTCAAGTATGGAGGCTTGCAGGATAGGGCCTGAATCTCTCACACGCGTCGTGCAGAGGTGATGGCCACAAGGAACGCTGTCTTCCACGACAGGAACTTCAACGGAGCTGAATGCAAAGGCTCGAATAGCGGGCCCATGAGCCTGGTCAGCACCACGTTGAGCTCCCACGCCGGGGCCGGAGCCTTCACCGGCGGGAACGATCGGAACAGTCCTTTCATAAACTCCTTCACCAGGCGATGAGAGCACAGGGACGACCATCCTGCAGTTCTGGTGTATTGGGAAATCGCTGCCAGATGTATCTTGATGGAAGCATGAGCTAATCCAGCTTTGGCCAGCGACAGTAAGTACGGTAGCACTTGAGGGGCTGTAATCCGTAGAGGGTTAATCTTCTGTGCACGGCACCAGACAGAGAACCTCTTCCACTTGTGTCTGTAGCACTTGAGAGTTGAGGACGCCCTGGCCTTTGCAAGAACCTCTCTGCAGTCAGCCGGGATATCGTACCCTCCAAACTCTAGTGCTGCAGGAGCCAGGCCTGCAAGTTCAGCGACTCTGGGTCGTGATGAAGAATGGCGCCTCCTTCTCTGGAGAGAAGATCTGCGTCCGTCGACAGTTTGACTGGTGGGGACGCTGACAAACCCAGAAGGTGCAGGAACCATATCTGTCTCGGCCACACCAATGCGACAAGCATCAACCTGCACCAGGACCTCTTGAGTTGGTTGATGAGTCTGAGCGGCAACGGAGGGAATGCATACAGGAACAGGCCGTCCCATGGGAACGAGAATGCATCACCCGTGCTCCTCGGCTGGGGGAACCTGCTGGCGAACCTCTGGCACTTGGAGTTCATCGCCGTCGCGGAGAAAAGTCGATCCACTTGATCCTGTCATAGTTCCAACTCGTGGCATGAGCGCAGCTCCCTGCTGAGTGAGTCAGCGATGGTGTTTTTTATCCCTGTTAGATGAAAAGGTACCAGAAACATCCCCTGGGCAACGGCCCAGTGCCACAGACACTGGGTTTCCTTGGATAGGGCTGGGGATCTGGTTCCTCCCTGCTTCCGGATGTAGAACATCGTGGTGGTGTTGTCGGTGAAGATCCTCACCACCTTGCCCTTGAGGGACGGGAGGAATGACATGAGGGCCCAGAACACTGCTCAGAGCTCCAGTATGTTGATGTGGAGCGGCCTCTCCTCCGGGAGCCAAATGCCCCTTGCGTGAAGATCTCCGGTGTGCGCTCCCCACCCCTTCAGGGAGGCCTCCGTCGTCACCGTCATCTGGTATGCTGGGGTCTGAAAGTCCGTGCCCGCTGCGAGATGCACGCCGGTGCCCCACCATCGAATTGCTTGGCGGAATACCTCATTGAGTGAGATCTTGTCCTCGAAGCTGCCCTTCGCTTGCATCCAACGGGCGTAGAGGAACTCCTGCAAAGGACGCATCCAAAGCCTGCACAAGCGCACCAGATAGATGCAAGAGGACATCATCCCGAGAAGGGACTTGATGGACCTCACCCTGGCCACGTCCGTGGCCGGCAGATGCTGTAGCTTGCCCAGGATGGCCTGCGTCCTTTCCTCCGATGGCAAGGCCAACTGCGCTACTGTATCGAGTTTGGCTCCCAGAAACAGCGCAACCTGAGACGGAACCAGGTGGGATTTGGGGAAGTTGATGAAGAATCCCAGGTTCGTGAGCAGCCGGACGGTCATCGCTGTGTGTTCAACGGCGAGTTCCCTTGTCCCTGCTCGGATGAGCCAGTCGTAGTTCAGGTAGGGGTAGACGTGGATTGCCTGCAGGCGCAGCCGTACCGCCACTGGTGCTAGGCACTTGGTGAACACCCTGGGCGCCGACTTCAATCCGAGTGGGAGGGCCTTGAACCGGTAGTGTCGTCCTTGGACTGTGAACCTGAGAAACTTCCGGTGTCCTTTTAAGATGGGGATTTGAAAGTACGCATCCTCCAAATCCAATCACGATAGGAAGTCGCCTTCCTCCTGCTGGCCCACCATGTGCTGGAGGGTGACCATCCAGAACTTCTGTGCCTTGATGTATTTGTTTATGTGACGCAAGTCCAGGATGGGACGCCAACCTCCTGTCTTCTTTCTGACAAGGAAGTATCTTGAGTATACTCCGGAGCCCCGGAGCCTCTTTGGGACGAGCTCGATGGCCCCTTTCTTGAGCATCGCCCTTACCTCTAACAGCAGTTGAGGGACGTAGTTTTCCTTCCTTGCCACGGGAGGAATTCGGGGGCACTTCTTTAGAAATTCCAGAGTGTGCCCATGGGCCACGGCAACCAGCACCCAACGGTCGGTGGAGTTGGACTCCCGCACGCTGATGAACTTCGTCAGCCGGCCTCCCACCGGGGTACTTCGGTGGGGGCCCGATGTGATGGCCGGTTCAGTCTTGCTTGGAAGCGGCCTTACCTCCTTGGCCTCCCTGGCGACGATGGCAAGATCCACCTGACTTGCCTCGTCCCCTGTAAGCTTCTTGCGACGAGGAGCGGGCCGCCTGACGGTACGTCGAGGAGCCGCCGCCGAATCCTTTGGAGGCACCTTGCTTGCCTCCGGAGTTCCGAAAGGACGACTGCCGTTGCTGCAGAACTCCCAAGGCTCGAGCCGTCTCTGTGTCGGTCTTGATGGCCTGCAGTGACTCATCCACTGTCTTTCCAAACAGATTGTTCCCGTCGAAGGGCGTGTCCCAAACCTTGGCTTGCACGTCTTGGCAGAAATCCGTCGCCTTGAGCCACCCCCACTGTCGAAGGCAAACACTGTTGCCCAACTGGCGGAAACCGGTGTCGGCAATGTCCGTGGCCACTGTTATGGCGTGGTCTGACGCCACCTCACCCTCCTGTAGGATCGCCAGGGCCTCTGCCCTCTTGTCGTCCGGGAGGAAGTCCAACAGTGGGGCGATCTTGTACCACAACTCCCTGTCGTAGAGGGCCACAATCGCTAGGGAGTTGGCCGTCTTAATCGTCGTCGCCGCAGACGAGATGACTTGTCGTCCCATGGCATCTAGTTTCTTTCCCTCGCCATCCGGTGGGGAAGTTGAAGTTGAACCCGAGGCCCCCCCCCCGCTTTCTTCTTGGCTGCTGCCGAGACGACCAAATCCGGGGTCGGTTGTGCTCGAAGGCACAAAGGGGTGCCGTCGTGGACCCGGTACTACTTCTCGTACCGGTCCCTTTTGGCAGGCGTCGTGGACAGGTTCTTCAGGAGAGCAAGTCCCTCGTCCCAGATGTCATCCAGCAACGGCACCGCGAGGATTGTCTTCCTCTTGGCCTCACGCCGGTGGTAGTGGAAGCCTTCCTTCTTTTCTTCGGGGCAGAGCTGAAAGAGCTCGGACGCCCTGGCAATCATGGCGTGGAAGGAACCAATTTCGTCCGTCGGGGACGCCCGATGAATCGGAGACGGGTGGTCAGTCCCGTCGTCGTCATCCGTCCCCGTCGTGGCCGTGTCTGTTCCTGTGTCATCCCTTGGGACCGGGGAAGGCGACAAAGGCTGAGAAGGCCTCCTCTTGTTTGGAGGGCTTCCCGAAGGACCCGGTTCAGCTGGGTCGTCCTTCGGGTGTAGGGGCAGTCTCGTCCTTATCTCCGTGCATAAGGCTTGGATTGCTGCTAAAATGGCCGCCGAGTTGTCTTGCGGCTCGGGCTGTGACGGGCGTGCCGGGAGAGACAGTTGTAACTCCTCCACGGGAACCTCGTCATCGCCACCCTCGCTCTCTTCGTCCCCCTCGTTGGGATTCCTCCCGTGGAACCGGGCCTCTTCCAAATTCTCGGTCAGTTCCTCCTTGGAGGTTGTGTCTGTGTCCGTAACAGCCACGGCCCCCTCTCTTTTTCCACCGGGGTCTTCATGGGGGTCTTCTCGATGGGCTTAAAAGATGATTCCCTCCGCGGAGGCAGGGAAACTCTGGGCCCCGAGGTTGCCTCCACTGGGGTAGCCTCCACAGGCTTCGTCAGGGCTGCAGCGACTCCCTCAATCGAGGCCTTCACCACCTTGGGTGCGCTTGAGGCCTTCACCTTAGGAGGAGGGTCACCGCCTCGTTCCCCTTCGGCCTGTTCCTTCGAGATCGACCGGGGCCTCTCCAGAAGCTTAGCCGGGTTCTCAGATTTTCTCTTCCCCGAGCCAGAGCATTGGCTCGCGGTTGATGGCGTCGGTGAAGGTGCCCCCTGCCTGGCAGCCGAGGAGCCCGACCGTTCGGCGCTCCCGGTGCCCGCGGACTCACAGTGCTTTGCCTTCTGTTGGGCCCCCGTCGCCGGGGCGCCCTCACAGGACTTAGAAGACCGCTCAGACTTCTTCTTCTTCTCACCTGCTGGGCTCTTGCCTTCCAGCCAGTTGGAGAGACGGGTCCGACGATCCCTCATATTCCGATCCAACATGTTCATGCAAAATGCACAGTCCTTCTCCACGTGCATTTTGTATTCATGGAGGCAGTAAAGTAATTTCGAATGCTCGTCCTCCTTGAACACATTCTGTTGGTTGCATCCAGGGCAGATCCTAAACAGTTTGCTGGGAGTCGAGCTTCCTTTCTCCTGGGCCATGTTCCTCTCGTCCGCGAGGTAGGCCTCAAAAACTTCTGGAATCCTCCAAGAAGCGTAACTCAATGAAAACTTCACCCTTGAGGGGCGTAGATAAATCCGAAACGGGTCCCCGTTGATCGGAAGTAGAAACGGTGGAGCTTGAGGCTCGATTAAACCGAAAAATGAGAAATGTCTTTGAAAAAGCGCAAAATGCAGTAAAAGCTCGAGAGCTATAGCACGAGGACTCCCAACACTTGAAAGCGCAGTAAAAATCTGAGGATGGCTGCCGGGGGCAGGGTTTAGGGAGAGGGCAGTCATTGGCTGGGGGCAGTATGACCAGTGATTGGTTACTACTAAGAAAGACAGATCAGAAACGAAACTGATACTGATTTTTTCTTTACCGAGGATTCCCAGCCTGACGACGGGGAATATTCATGAGCATGTGAATCCATGCCAGACCCCATGCTGGAGAAAGAGGCAGGTTGTTTTGAGGAAGGCCACTAGTGGGACACAGAAACCAGGCACATGGACTAGTAAACAAGTAATGCACATTGAGTAAGCCTTGTGCCACAGTATTTTTTTTTATTAATAGTTGTTTTAGCTGATTAACAACTTTACAACATATAAAAAGAAAATTGACAAATTGACAGAAGGGGAACAAACTAAATACGATTCAGAAATACCAAACTTTTAGTGGGAAGTGGGTTGTCTCTGAAGTCTATATATGTACCACATAGCTCTCTAGTTCGCATCCAGTCATGCATATACAACTTTTTTTTGGCTCTGTCCAGATTTTCTAATAATGTCTCTAATGAAACATCTGCAGTAGACATTGCATCATACACGTTTTTTCGCCACTTAACCGGAAAACAGTGAGCTGACTTCAAAACATATAATGCTAGAGATGAAAACAAGGTATTCGGGTAGTCAGCAAGAACACATTTCCTTAACAAAGCACACTGCCGCCACAGGAGTCTGACGTGCAAGGACAGCAACCCAATTTCATGACGTATAAATACAACAGGTGTACATTGTGGCAAGTTAAGAATGTCCCTCCAGTATCTCCCCTTCAATTTTTGGAGGTGGCTTTGGTTCACCTTGGACCATGTCCATAGACAATACCAGAGTATTGGCACAGTATTTTGGTTATAATAAGTGATAACCGTTTTTATGGAGAATTTGCGATATATGCATAATATTAGTTTTGATTGCGAAATTGCAGTCATTAGTCGCTGTTCCATTGTTTCTGAGTGAGCTTTGTTAGTTTGGTGATCATCAATTCTCATTCCCAGGTAGGTATATCTGATCACTACCTCTATTTCAGCACCCTGTAAGACCCATTTGTATTTGTTGGAAGTCTTCTCACGAGCATTACAAATCATGGTTTTGGTTTTAGCAACGTTCACTGTGAGTTGATTGATATTGATATATATGTGGTCACATCATGTAATAGATTTTGTAGACCGTTGAGCGTTTTTGAAAGAAGAATTAGATCATCAGCATACAATAATGCAGGAAGTTTTTTCAAGCCCAAATTTGGGGCATCTGTGATTAGATCTTGAAAAGCATCAGGCAAGTCGTGGATGAAGAAATTAAACAGGGCCGAGGCCAGGATACATCCTTGCCTCAACCCTCTTTTGGTCCACAAGGGAGTTGACAGGAGACCCTCCAGATTCAATCTCACTTGCAGTGAAGTATTCGTGTGCAGCTCCTGTATGATGTCCACATTAGTGTTTGGGCAATGTGCTCTCTGTAGTTACTTACTTTATTGGAACCAAATTATGATCGGTTGGTTCCCCACTCTGTGTCTGTATGTTGTCGCACACTCACATATTTTTCTGTTGGTGTTCTCACCATGTTTGAAGGCTCATAGCCTTGGTTGTCTTGCAGGATGGTGAAGCCCAGTTCAAATAGTTCAGGGTTCACATTCTAAATTGCCTGGCCGACCATACCTGATGGAATCCACAACCTAACAGTCTCCGGTTTATGTAAATTTGGAAATTCTACTTGTGCAATATCAATTGAAGAGATGTTATTCAATGTAGAAGTGTCCTTGAAGATGTGTGAGATGTTAGTACGGCATAACGTAAATTGTCTAGCAGGAGCAAGGCGGCACTTCATAATCAATGTGTGTGGAGCTGGTTTAGTTTTGATGATAGTATTGTTGAAACCTTTCTGGTTTCCCATTAGGCCACTAGCGAGTCTTTGTATGAGTCTGTAGGTGTTTTCAGCAGTAGGTTTTGCCCTCCTTCAAGCTGCAGTTGACCATGTGCTTGACTATGCTGTTTTGCATGTTGGCAGCTGCATTTCGTAGCTTGATCAAACGTGACATGATCAGGAGTGTTACTTGCAATGCTTACTTGAGGTTCGTTGTTAGGTTTGAGTATCGGTAGTTTAGATGAGGTTTTCTTTTTTATCCCCTGATACACATTGATTACGTTGTTGCTCTCCTTGCTTTTTGGCATTGCAGCCACAATCTAAGTATTGAAGGTCATTGGAACACGCAGACGCGCTATTTACTTGATGCATCCTCTGTTCCGTATGTTCATTCTTTTGGCAGCTTAAATAAGCATCAACAGCCTCTCTGATTTCTCTCCTTCGGGATTCAATTGACATTTTGTCCAGAGCTATGCTGTCACTTTGATTCATCTGTTTTCCCTTTTGTGCTCCGGCATGCTCTGCTGTGACTTCCTGCGGAGGGACTTTCTGTTGTCTATCTATTTCATCAACCAAATCGTTTAGCGCTCATGGTTGGAAGCTTGAGCCAACACTGTATTTTCTAGTTCTGTCTCTCTATTTTTCCGCATATTTTTATATTTATTTATAACTCCCAGGCTGGCGTTCGGTGTTTGAGCTAGAATGATTTTCTTTACAAATTGCTTTGCAGCTGGTTGGTTCACAGTTTTAATGTTTTTTATATTCTTAGATTTGTTTTCATTTCCACTTGAACTTTGGCTTTTTTTCTTTGTATTGATAAGTTGTTTAGAGGCATGTATAACTTGTTGATCTGGTTGAAAGATATCGTAAGTTTTTTTGAAAGATTCCATAGGACTCATAACTGGTGGATTGTTTCTTTTCATGACATTTCCAGAGAACGCCTCTGTGACTGGTCCAATTATTGTGTCAAAGATTGGTAAAACTGGGACCAGAATTATGTCACTCTGCACCTCCTGTAGGGGAATGCTCCCCATCTTTCCTTCTCCACAGCTTTCATCAGCTGTGGCGGGCCGTGCTTTGGTTTCCTTGGCGAGTCTTTCTTTTAACATCCATTCTTTAATTAAGTCTATTCGCATCGTTTGATGCATAATTTTGGCATCCACAGTTTTCAAATAGCCACCCCAAACTAACCAAGGCATTGTTAATTGCTGCAAGCGTGATTTCTAGCATAGGCTATCGGAAGTTCGGCTCCCTTAATGGGGGCACTGGTGTGGGGCGCCTCGGGGTAGGGGCGTCAAATGAAAGCGAGACTGAGGGTGACTGGAAGTCTCTTGTTTGAGAAATCTGTGATGAACTTAGTGCAGGTTGCTCCTGCAGTGGTTCCACGAAGCTTGCGTGCAGTGACAAGTCGGATAATGTTGTCTGGAATAAGTCGATCGCGGGTGGTACCTGAATATCCGGCGATAAACTAACCTCTACTGTTTCGTTTAATGAATGGACTTCACGTACAGAAGATTCCGATTTGTCCAGGTAAGTCCTTTATATTTATTACCTTTTGTTCTGACGTGTCTCGTCAGAGAGCTTAGTGATTTGGGAGCGCAGTTCTTCTCTTTCTCAATTTCACTCCCACCTGGCGTCTGTTCCAGGTTAATTGCAATCGGTGCATGAGTGCCATATTCACTAGTTCCACTCACTGTTTGCCGATTCGATTTTACTGTGTTCCTGCTTAAGTTCAAGTTAATGCAGTAATCCCGAATATCCCACATAACGAGTGATTTGGAAATTACTGGCATTAGCGTAATAGCTTTTTTGGGTACTTTACTTGGTGTGCGAGGGCTCAGTCTACTTGCCATAGGCAGTAGCGTGGCCACTGCTGGCATGTTCGTTTCAAGTGTGTAAGGTATATTAGCCATCAGTAATAACTCCAACAATGAGAATTAATAATAAGAGTGGAGGCATAAAATAAAGTAAAATAAAGAACCACGCAAGAAGGGACACACACATTTTTTTTCGTGAGAAACACTAATCAACCACTGATAGTAATGTGTTTGGAGACTCACTTAAAGTAAGCAAATGTGCATTTCTACAGAAATCATTCCACGTGTGACAGTAAATAACAGCAAAAACAAGTCATGTGCTCCTGTGCACGTTATGTTAAATGAGAAGACAAGTTGGTACAAGCTTATTAAATCAGTGTGTCGATTTCCATAGGGGGGTCCCTCCACCATCACCACCCGTGGACAGCCATAGACAGCCCTTACTCAAACAGCATTTCCTCAAAAGCACACGCGCAAAAGCGCATGTTCCTCAGGCTATATGGATTGTGGGTAGAGGGGGCAGACACCACGGGACTTTGAAAAAAAAAAACGAGCAATTCCAAGTCTTTTGTCTTTCCTAGGAAAAAAGAAAAAAAAACACTAAGCATCAATCGAGCATAGTCTCCACAGAGTCCTTTGTTAAATGCTTGGGACGTACCAGTAATGTTGAATCCACATTCACAGCAAGTCACAGGTACAGATCCAAAAAGACAGCGTCTCCAGCCGTAGACGGCCCTTACTCAAACAGCACTTCCTCAAAAGCGCGCCACAGTATATAATAAACCAATTTGCAGAACATATGAAGTGGTTAGTGAGGTCAGGATGGATTCAAGTCGGTTGGGGAAAGCCTGTGGTGGTTTGTTATTTGTTAGAACATGTCAGCCTTTTTCCAGTCTTTGGTTATGCAGTGAGTGTGGATGGTTCTGGACTGGCTTTGATTCTTATTCGGGTCTTGCCAAAGTTGCTGTGTTCTGTTTGTTAAGGAGTTTGGTTTGGCGTCCTGTTGGGGTTCAGGTTTTCTTGGGTCCTTGCTTGTGTGTTATTTGTTTTCCATTTAGTTAGGGTTGTAGGTGGAGAGGTAGCATGAGATGTACTCTTTGTTTGCTCTTTTCCTGATCCGTATCTTTAACCTGTTTAGTGGTGCCTACAATTTTTCTTGGGTGTTGCGACTTCTTGTGGGTGGTTTCCGTTCTACTGGAGTCCGGTTTCCTTCCTGTTTCTCTTTTCCTTTCTTGTTTCTTTGTCTTTCTTGTATCGTGGCATTCCTCTATTGTTTTGGGTAGGATTTGCGATGTATTCCAGGGGTGTGCATCCTGTTGGGTGTCTTTCTGTACTTGGAGTAAGAGGTGGAACTTACTTCTGTTGTATGCAGTGGTGTTGAAGAGTGGCTTAGGCTGCGTTTGTTCTTCTGCTGGTTTGGTCTTAGTTTATGGGGTCCTGTATGTTTTCTCTTACACAGTGGCATAGTTCTCTTTGACGTGGTTGTGTCTCAGTCTTGTGGGGCTTGCGCTCCTCAGAATGCTGGAGTTTTAGTGTCAAAGCCTTTCTGTGGTAGTTGTATTTCTGTCTCAGAGTCTCTTTAATATGGGTCCTGATCCCTGTTGTATTGATGAGTGAATTAGGTTGGTTTTATTCTCCCAATGGTTTTGCGCTACCCTTGTGGGGTCTTGTGTAGTTATCAGCTTCACAGTCGCGAAGGCTTCTCTGTGGTGGTTGGATTTTGTGCTTGAATTAGGTTCACAGAGATGGAAATCTCCCTGTGGTGGCCCGGTACTTGGGTTGTAAGATGTGGGCAGCCTTACATCAGAAATGCGCTCCGGGGCGACATAGAATGCAGTGTAACTCAGCACAACAAAGTCAGGTGAAAGTCGGGCCTGATTTGGTGATGGTTATGGATGGAGTGTGCGATGTGGGAGGAACACAGAATTATATGGATTCAGAATGCAACCTTACCACTATAGCGAAAGTGCCTTATGTAAGGAAGGCGAGTTGGTGTGGAAACCCTGTTTGTATTGGCGCAGGAATATGTTCATATCTTGTTGGTAATGATTGGTTGTAAAAGTTAAGTACACCTGGATATGTTTCAAGGCTTGATTTATTAAGCATGTGAGTGCCGATGGTTAGTTTGGCACGTGTTGTGCTTGGTCACATGAGAAAAGCCAACACGAGTTTCGACCAAGATCTTTATCAAGGGGAGTGGTGATAGATATTGGTCCTTGAATGAGGAAGCTGGATAGCCACTTGGGAGCCGGGGTGGCTCTGAAGATTGGCGAGTGTGGTGAGGTGAACTTCAATTGGGTTTGGAAACGCCTGTCTAATCCTAAATCTAAAGATGGGAGGAAGCTACGACCATCAAATAATAATAACGCAGCCGTAGTGTGGTGTCTTGTCAAAATAAAAGGGCCCATACTAATAAACCTATTGCCAATCCTTACCTCTAAATACAAACAGTGTGGAAACAAAGTTATGCAAAAGAAAATTGTCAGGATATTCAAACGGTTGGATTCTCTTCCCTACGTTTTAGCACAGGAAAAGGAGGCACACTCAAACTTAGCACAGTCGCTGGCTTCTCAGCACGAGGGTGCAGGTCAAAACTTCATGGCCTTCTGTGCCAAAGTCTCTTTGCCATTCAAAGTTTCTTCTTTCAGAGGGCCGGAAGCAACAAACAAACAAAGTTCCTTTTCTTTTAGCATTTCACATATAGTCAATGACTGATTCACTGTTCACCCCGGATCCCCCTCTGCCGGGCTCAGAGCAACTTTAACATCAAATCTTCAATCAGTCTCCCTCTGCCAGGCTCGGACCAATAACACACCCTTGCTTTAACCCAAAGCTTTCAATTGATCTGCCTCTGCCTTGATCTACTTTGCCATAAACTTTCTTTATCAACATCGAAGAATTTTGACTGCGCGTGGGATTTTGCTTGACCCGTCACAGGACCACTTTGATTCACAATCCTTTGCCACTCTTTCACTTTTGTTAACTTTCAGCTGGATACCTTACAGAGACCTTTGTTGAGCATACACGCTGTGTCTTGGGATGATAGCTCCGGGGCAACGTGCTCACCTTGGAAGCAAGACGACACGGAGCACCACAGGTTTGAATCCCAGATCTGCGTTTAGAAACCTCTGGGTATTAAGCACGTTATAAATAACCTATCCTATCATATCAAAGGTATTGTATCTTGGTTTCAAAGTTCAATCACTCATTTGCCGTTCAACTTCACTCGCACTGGTTATCATATGCGTTCAAACAATGTTCATTTCAGCGCTCGCCATACAATGTTGCCGCTTGCAACCTTGGTTTCAACACAGACCGGTCCTTTATTGGTCTCCCCAACTCACCGGGTGTGTTAATTTCACTGGCGCTGCTTTGTTGTTGGAGCCAAGGAAGGTACCACAGTAGCTGGCGATTCTCCCCGCCTTGATTATCAATGCGGGTGAACCCTGGTAACTACGACACACAATACAGTATTCTTCAGCTGGTCTTACTTTAGAGCTCAGCATGATTTAAACAATTGCAGAGATTCACTGCATTAGCAAAACCTCAGAGCACAGCAAGATTTAAATAGTGGGAGGAATCAACACAGTAGCACATCACCACCACTCCTTGCATGCCGAGCACCCATGTACAGACACATCAGCCAAACTGCTGTCACACACGTAACATTTGGCAATCAACACCAATAGACGTGTGTGTAGAGGAGGTCCCAAATATGGCCTGCACCCCTGCCCCCCGTTGCGAGTTGCCAGTAAAATACTTGCCAAGGTATGTGACGTATGAGGAGCAACTGAACCAACAGAGAGCCACATTAGGCCTCTGCCCTGTGTACATTAGAAGATCAGTACTTGTTGAAATGCCAATAAGCAGACAGTCCTGGGCAGCACAGTACCCAATCAGACAACCATACCAGCCACTTATACGAAACGATGAGTATTTACAGACTGTCCATGAGGAGACACAAAGAGCCCCGATGGATGGCAAACAATGATTAGAAGAGGGCCTGGACAGACTAACGCATGAGAAAAGGCGACATGCGAACGCGTGCATTCACGAAAACAGGTGCAAGAGACACAAAGGACAACACAATGTTAAAACGTAAGAAACGTCATAGCAAAAGAACCAAGATGAAAGAATCAAACCTGTCAAACGTGTGTAAATAGGCTTGAAACGCAAGATGCTAAGAAATTGATACTGCTTGCAATGCTTAGTAGAAGATAGAGCGGCAAGCGCCAACCATATATCTACCTCAAGAAGGCACAATGTACACGTGCGACTCCATTTTGTAAAGGTAGAAGTACGCCCAGGCGGCCAAGGCCTAACTGGTAGGGTTTCACATTCAAGCCCAAGCCAGGGGAAAGAGTGGAATCAAAACTCAACAAAGGATGGCTCGGGTCTGGGAAATCAAGGTCAACCCAAGAGAGGGAGGCGAGCTTCAGCTAAGGAGAATCAAAACTTCAGAGCATACCAGCCTGCCCTGTGAGGGTCAAGATAAGGAGGCCCGGGCAGGTGGTGGAGCTACATGGAGAATTAAATACACGAAAAGCTGGAAACTGAAGCAGATTCACGGTGAACCAACACCTGACCAGCCAGGCGCGAAGATGTACCACTGCCTGATGTCACCCAGATCCAAGGGGTGCCATAACTTTTCCTGATAACAGACTACAGTTTCGAGGCTTTCCTTAGCCAACTAATTGGCACATCGCCCTAAAACCACTGATTGATGGAAGGGAGGCAGGGTGAATCTTGGGACACTAGGCACCTGGGTGTCCATCCTGCATGCTGCTAATTAAAGTGGAGATTTATGGTCAGGTGTGTAACTTGCCCAATCACAATGGACCATGTAATATAGGGTCCTATAGACACTGTAACAAATAGGACGCCGTACTTCGACGTCCATCACGTGTGATGTAGAGGGATGGGCGTAGACGCCCACCAGATAAGAATTAACCAATCCGCATGCTCCATTGTCATATACAGATATAACACCTATACTTAAGTTACATTTCCCAACCAATGATATTGCATGATGATTTGAATCTGCAGTGGGTCTGAAGGAACCCGTCTTTCCAAGCATAACCCTTCTCATTCCCATGGGCAGCAGATCGGACAAAAACGTTAAAAGCGGGAAGAGGAAGGGGCGGTGATCCTGAAGTTCCAGAGAGGAAAAGAGGCGATTGGTGAGTGAAACAACAAAACTCGTTACCTTGGCAAATGTCTCAGACATTAGAGCAAGTAGGGGAAAAGTAACGGAGGGTGGCGGAGACAAATAAAGTAGCTAGAGGTAGAGTAGACAGTATATATTTAAAGGGTTAATGACTCAAGTATAAAAAGAAAAACATATATAAAGAGGAATACCAGGGGGGTACCCAAGCTAAAACGTAAAAGAATACCAGGGGGACACCTGAGATAAAACGTAAAAGAATACCGGGGGGCACCTGAGCTAAAACGTAAAAGAATACCAGGGGGGCACCTGAGCTAAAACGTAAAAGAATACCGGGGGGACACCCGAGAGAAAAACGAGATTTCGCTTTGTTCCTGCGCTTTAAAGAGTGGTCAGAAGGAACGTGAACACAGAGCCCACAGAGGGGGGACAATTTAGGCTACGATTACGTTTAAAGACGCAATTAACGGAGTTCGTTCAAATCCCATGGTGGGGTATTAATTAGAAGGCAGGTACATGTATGACCAGCTGGTGTCTGTCTAGTCTGTCAAGTGTCCGTCATATGCGTCTTACTGCATGTTAAATGTACAACAGTTGTATTGGTGATTGATTGAAATGCATTTTGGCCTTCTGTTACTAAGAGGGAATCGCCAATGAATTGATGGTTTCTTTTGAGTTAATTGATAGTATAAATTTTGGCGGGAAGAAGTGGTTTGGAGCTTGCGGTTGTGGTGCTCGCTCATACTAGTGGGAAGATTAAAAGATTGTGTGAATATTGTTGGTGTCGAAGTTAAAAAAAAAATGGAAGAGGTTACCCCACTTGCGCACTTGTGCAAGCAACTGCCAAGCATGCAATAAAATTGAAGAACTGTAAGTGGGTTAAGGGTACTGCCAATAAGATGTTTATGCCTTGGCCCCAAAATGGGTCCTTGTCTAAGGCTGTTTTCCAGAACATGACAACCTTCCTACATGCCACATATACTGGCAAGAAGCTTGAGAAACGCCTTGCTGTTCTCGAGTTTTGGAAGATGTTTGAGCAAACGAAGGAGGAAGAACCACCTGCAGACTGGATATTAAATGTATGTACGGAGGGGGGGTGAGACACCTACCGTGCCACCAGCCCCGCAAGAACCAGTCATTGAGGGAAGCAAATCAGAGGGTCTCTACCCGTTACGAGAACTCAAAGCAGCCACAGGGTACAGTAACCCTGCATATGAGTCACCTACATGTAGTAGTGACGAAACTAAAGAACAGGAGCAGGAAATTGATTTGGCCTCCACAGTACCGAGGGACAAGGAGAGGCGTGGTGATAGTAGGAAGGATCGGGCACAGGCTAGTGCACCTCTCGATAAAGAGAGAGGGAAAGAAGCTGAAAGGAAGTGATGAGACAGCATTCGCGAAAGACAAATGGATAGGAGGACAGATAGTATTAAAGCTAGATGGAAAGGGAAGTGATGATGTGCGGATGAGAGGAAGGCCCGATGAAGAGCAAAGAAAGGAGAAAGAAGCAAGGGATGAAAGGACGAGAAAGAAGGATAGATTAAGGCGAGAACAACTATATTGCGAAGAGCAAAGAATACCGCTCAGTCGCACACAGTATGCAGCCTATGAAAAATACAGGCTGAACATGTTGAAGTTGGAGGAAGAAAGGAGAGTGCACGAAAGGAAGGTGAAAAAGCGGGAAGACGAGGGGAGCAGAAGGGCAAAGGAACGTAGAAATTAACGAATGAGAGAAGTAGATAAGGCTAGAGAAGAAGTGAAAAAGCGAAAGGAGATAGATGAGGAATTGGAACGAAAACGCAGACAAAGGGCACAAGATCTTGAGTATTTGGAGTGGGTAGTGGTTAAACCCAATCCTACAGTAGAATGGGAAGACATAGAATTCCTTCCTGCAAGCGATGCGGTACCAGGTGCAAGCGGGATAAATATTGACGATGACTTCGATACCAGAAGCATCGGGGTAACGATTGATAAAATCTATGATGACATGGGGCTGGAACTAATTTCCCAAGGGGAAAGGGAAGACGAGCGCTTAGAGAGCACTCAGCTATATGACACTGAGGATGTCACTTGAAGTAGTGGGAGTAGGGGACTGTCCCTAGATAGATTAGAAATTGGATAGAACGAAGATGATGCAAGAAGTTGTGTAAACTGGGAATATTCAGAGTCTGACTCCGGTGGCGATATGGAGGACGAGCCACAGGAGGAAGAGAGGCGATGTGAAAAACCGCTCCCTCGAGGCCAAGGGGTACGATGGTCCGACGTCAGTGAATCTGAACCTAGGATATCAAAGCCAACCAAGGCACATGACAAACGTGAGGGAACACCCCGCGATCAGAGGGGGGAGCCAGCATCCACCTATACTGGCAGATTAAGGGCATGCCGGGTAGACAGCAAGGTGGTAATACTGCCTCGCCAGTAGGCGGGAGGAGTGGGGGAAAAGAAAAGGAAGATTGTGCCTTTCAATTCCCGCTGCTAGAAAAAGGGGGAGTGAGGCCACAATACATTCCATGGCCACACATGGACCGAGAAAACTTAAAAAATAAGCTTCCAATGCTGACATCGGGGGCTGGGAAATGGATGCACGAGTTAGAAAAGATGACCAGAGGAGTCACCTTAGCTATAGGAGACATCAAGGGCCTCCTGATCGCCATACTCGGTGAAAGGGCTGACGATGTGTGGAAACGGGCTGGGTATCCAAGGTTAACGATAACTAACACTACCCATGACGGAGCACCGTTTAATAATTGTAGAGAAGCAGTGTGGAAAGTGCTGCGAACGCTATACCCAGACACATCAGACATTGGAGCTATAATGACTCTGAAAATGAAAGAGTTAGAGGATCTGTTGATTTATATCAAAAATTTTCAAGACGCATGGGTGCTCGAAACGCATGAGTCTTGGTCAAAGTCTATCCCTGTCCTCTACCACATACTGTGCCAAGGGTTGCCAGAACCGTTGCAAAAACAGCTCAAGAAATTGGTAGGGATCGAAGCCAAACCGTGGGCCGAAATTCAATTGACAATTGCACACTACTGCAGATTGTTACAAGAAAAGAACGGAAAAAAGGAACCAACCCCTAAGGGGGAAGAAGCGAAGCTGGTACAAAAGAAGCTCTCGAAGTATATTCTCGAGGGAGCCATGTTGACCAGCCGAGCCCAGCACGCAGCAAGTAAATTACCAAGCGAATACGGGATATTACCCGAGGGGTAGAGGATTTAGAGGAAGAGGATGGCAAGGTGGCCAGGGAGCTTTCCATGGTAATCAGGGAGGTTTTCGAAATAACCAAGGCGGATTTCAGAATGAACAGATGAGCGGTAAAGCCATGCCGGATGGGCAGATGGTCCGACCACCGCCAGTATGCTGGCTCTGCAGAATGACAGGACATGTGGCGCGCATGTGCCGAAACCAAGGCATGTGGCTAAATGGCCAAGGAATGGGAGCAGGTATGTTGAATCAGCCTGCCGCCCCGCAACAAGGCAGTGCGCAGGGCCACATAGTGCAGCAGCAGGCAGCAAGCTTGCAGCAAGGTGCACAACAAGGGTTTCAACCCTCAAACATGGGGAACTTGCAACAGGGGCAGCCCCAACAGGCACCACTGCCGGTGCCACAAGGAATGAACAATGGAGAAGGAACCAAACCCGGGAATGTGGGTATTCCACAAACGTACAGTGGGCCGAACCTATACTTAAAATAGGACAGCTCACAGGAAACCCTGATGTGCTCTATCCTATCGGTGACACCAGACCCTAATAGGGATTCCAGGGTGAATGTCACCATAGGAGGTAAAGAATATTCCTTCTTAGTTGACACGGGTGCGACGCGTTCGTGCATACGAGAAGGCAAGTTTTCCTTGTCTGGTGAGGCTATAGATACTCAGAGTTTCACTAGAGCTCATAGCAGAGTTCCCTTTACAGACACACTCCCAGTCTCAGTGGGAGAGCGTGAAATGAATGTGCCCTTATTGTACTCTCGTCAGTGCCCAGTAAACATCATGGGTCGAGATTTGATGACAAAGTTGAATATGACAATCTCGTTTACTGAGGATGGTATAGTGTGCTCCACGCCAGGAATGCACTATTCTAATGTGTGCAAAATGATCAGAGCATACCCTGGATGTGCAGCCATGAGAGCTGTACCGCTGGAGCCAGAAGTTTTCGCTTATGGCGTACAAGTGCTTATGGTGGGATTGCCAGGCCTCGCAGACAAACCTATGAGAACCCCTGACGAATTTCTATTTAGACCAAGAATACCAATGCATGAGGAAGAGGGACAAATATTTCCCTTGTAAATACAATCTGCCGCAGTAAAGGGGAAGGTGGTCCTGGTAGAAGGATATGATGACGAAGGAAGGCAATGGTGCGCTATTATCGCCTTTGAAGAAAGGTATCGAGTGACTGACGTCACGGATGACGATATGTTCGAAGAACACCCGGACTTAGAAGAGACAAGAATGGAAGTAAGTCTCATATTCTGGGTCAAAATGATCAAACGAGAAGTGCCACAGAGAATGATGTTGGCGATGGTACGTCCAGAATACTTTGAGGAGGACGTGGCCCAGGTGCCTGTCGCAGTATGGACAACAGGGCCTTATGACGTAGGACTCCTGAAGAGGGCGGGAGAGGTGAAAATCAAACTAAAGCCAGGAGCGATCCTACGAAGAGCGCGACTGTATCCCATGTCCAGAGAAGCGGATGAAGGGATCGCGATGACAATTTCTGCCATGATGGAACAGGGCATTTTAGTGACGTCAGAATCACCCTGTAACACTGTGATCTATCCCGTCAAGAAATCGAAGGGCGGGTCTTGGTGGTTAATCCAGGATTTAAGGGCATTAAACGATATTGTCGAAGCCGAGTTCCCTCTAGTCCCTAACCCGTCTACAATTTTGTGTAACATACCCACTGAGGCAAAATATTTCACGGTGATCGATTTGAAAAATGCATTTTTCTCAACTCCGTTGCACCGTGACTCGCAAGACTTGACATCATTTACGTTCAGGCAAATGCTCCTGAAAAGCACAAGGCTGCAACAGGTGTATTGTGAGTCCCCATCCATCTTTAACAGAGTCCTGCAAATGGACCTAAGCAATATTGCGGTAGACAGTGTTGTTTTGCAGTATGTAGATGACATTCTGATCTGCAGCACCACTGAAGAGCAATGCAGGAATGACACTGTCCGGCCACTAACGATACTAGCTGAGAAGGGGTACAAAGTTGATAAAGAAAAGTTGCAATACTGTCAGCGGGAAGTGCTGTACATAGGGCAACTAATCTCTCATGAAGGGAAAAAGATAACCCCCGAAAGGGCTGAAGCCATCTTGAACACGGCCAAGCCACGCACGATCAAGCAAATGCAAAGCTTTTTAGGCCTGTGCAATTATGTCCGAGCCTGGGTCTTTGACTACAGCTCATACACCAAGCCCTTGCTTCAGGCCCTGAAGAAGGCCCAAGCGACAAAGGAGGAAATCGAGTGGACTGAGGCAATGGAAAAGGGCTTTTCAGAACTCAATGGGGCAATTTGTAAGGCCCCAGTTCTCGGGATCCCTAATTATGCAGAAGAATTCTATCTGTTCTCACATACCAATGGCAATTTTAAGACGGCAGTACTTGCTCAACGAACATCGCTGGGGTGCAAACCTCTAGCGTATTACAGCGGGAGTCTGGACCCGGTTATGAGGGGCCACTTCCCATGCAAACAAAATCTGGCCGCCACCGCGTTTGCCATCGAGAAGGCGTCTTCCATTGTGATGGGGTGCTCCATGACATTGTATGTCGAGCACTCACTGTTCGCCATATTGGAAAAGCCAAAAGGCACATTGACATCATAGAGAGCATCCGCCTATGAGGTGATCATCTCTAATCCATCGATCAAAATAGTTCAATGTAAAACGGTGAACCCTGCAACGTTCATAATAGAACCAGTAACCGAGGGTGAACCAGTCCATGACTGTGCAAACTATGAAGAATTCTACGATGAAATCCCAAGGGTAAAGGAAAATGCCCTGCCAAGTGGGGAGGTCGTCTTCATTGACGGGTCTTCTAGAATCGACCAAGAAGACTGACAAAGGTATACAGGCATAGCCTTGGTGAAACAACAGGCGAATGGAGAGTTTCAGGTACTCATCAGTGCGCGAATACCCTCTCACTATTCAGCCCAAGCTGCAGAATTGGTGGCACTGATACTCGCCATCGAAAATCATGCGGATCAGGAAGTGACAGTGTACAGTGATTCCGCCTATGTGACTTCCACCGTTCACGCAGGCTTAGTACGTTGGAAAGGGGGCGTGGCCAGCGCGCATGCCGTAAAGACGTGCATCTGTGAAGCTCCTGCCCGCGATCCTTTGGACTACTGCAACAGGCAACTACGGCCAAGAAATTCCCTGCAAAAATACACAACTGGAAAGAGAAACCTCTCCCCGCTGCAGCGATCCGACCTCCGAACAAAATCGGAGTCGACAACACCCTGAACGAGGCGAGCAAAGAGACGCCCCTGAGGATCCAAGGTGGCGGCGACCGTTGCGATCCCAAGAGCCCCCTTCTCGACGAGCTAACTCCCAGCTCCTGGGCTCGCTCTCGGCCCCCTGGAGGAGACACTGTGCAACGCCGCGACCTGCAGACCGCGGACCGCCGACTGCTTGGAGTGAGCGGGGACCCTGCGCAGCGAGAGCCGGAGACGAGGGCCTCCTCTCGCTGCCCGACAACACAGGCGCTGGGCCCCACTAGTGATCGAACGCGAGGAGGATGGAATCGACCCTCTCCAGAGGCACGGCTCTGGGGCCAGACATTAACGGACTGAACCGCAGAGACAGCGCTGCGACACAGAACAACGACCCCCAACGCCGATAACAGTGAGTGGCTGCCTTGCACTCCCCCACCCCCTATGCTGCTATGGAAATATAACGAGGGCACCAGCCCAGCCGTCGGGGCCTGTGGGAAGGGGGACCAGGACCAGCTGCCCTGCACAACATAAGACATCCTTGATTACGGCGACACTGAACTGCTTGAACCAGGGGGGTACCACACCACACGGGGGCAAGACTCAACGCTGCCAGGATCACCCCCCCCTAACATCACCGGAGGCTGAATCTAACTAGACGCGACAATAACGCACAAAGAGGGGGGGCCCCCAACTCCGGTTTCTCACCGAAACTTAGTACCGGGATAGGCACCCAACGAACAGTGGAGGCTGGCACGGCGGCCCAGAGGGAAAGGATGTCTCCGCCTAGAACCAAACCGAAATCCATGACAATGGACACCTACACGACGGTCAGGCCTAAACAGCTGCCACAGTCAGACCCTATACCCACCGATGAACCATCACACACGGCAGCGGCAACTGGTGATACACAAGTCCTTCAAGCCATTGTAGCACTCTGCGCCTCCATTGAAGGCAAGATTGACGAAATTAAAGTGGATATGCAGCTCATGCGACAAGACGCACGCAATCTGACCGAAAGAGTCAACGCCAATGAAGCAACTCTACAGGTCAATGTTGAGAACACCACAGACCTGAAGAAGCGAGTCCTAGATTTAGAACAGCAAGTGGCAAGGCTGGAAGCGCGATCCGAAAACGCAGAAGGCCGAGCACGGCGCAATAACATCAGGATCCTAGGTGTTCCTGAAGATATGGAAGGCCCGGATCCCACAGAATTCATAGAGACAATGCTGCAACAAGAAATTGGCGTAGGAAATCTCTCGCAAGGGTTCTCAGTAGAACGCGCCCATAGATCCCTTCAAAAGCGCCCTCCACCGGGCTCACACCCACGCCCGATCATTGCAAAAATCTTAAACTTTCGAGACAGAGAGACAATATTGCGCTATTCCAGGGAAGGAGGTGAAATCAAAAGACAAGACGCGTCAATTGTCATATACCCAGATTACACCCCCGCAGTACAGCGTGCCAGGAACTCATTCATAACAGTAAAAGCGAGACCCCGCAAACTTAATCTGAAATACATGCTGCTCTACCCTGCTCGCCTCAAAGTCCTTCACAAAGGGAAAGCACTCTTCTTGCAGACCCCAGCCGCAGCAAACATGTGGCTCGAGCACAATAACTTGGCGGATGACGGAGAGGAACCGCCAAGGACTAACAACGGATAAAGCAGGAAGCCACAAACGCCATCACCAGCCGTCAACTCCACACAGAGGTACAACTCAGCCAATTCAGACCGTAACACAACAATAGCAATATCTTGCAGAAGCACGAGGCACCACACACGACCATGCCAAATGGGCGCCCCCCAAAAGAGATGTGTGAGTCAAATGCTTGCACGCAGCCCGCACCGGAAGGCCTGAAGAGGCCCAGAAGGCTCGGGAGCCCCTGAGCGCTACAAGTTCTACGCAACTGCTGGGGGCAGTTCACAGTTAAATGGTTTAGTTAGCTCATTCATTAGAATGACAGTTGAAAAAGTTGATAAGTCTCCATACTACATTATGCCAACTGCAAAGAGGGAATCGGGAGGAGGGAACATGCTCCAGGAACTCGGGTGCATAGACAAAACTCCTTACCAGAAACACCCCGACCACGGGAGCCCGCCTGGAAAACTGCGACCACCACAATACCCCCCATGACATGGCGATGAGAATAAAAATGATGACATGGAATGTAAGGGGCCTCTGCACCTACCTTCGAAGGAACAGAATTAAGTCCTATCTACACAGAAAGGGGATAATGATAGCGCTCTTACAGGAAACACACTGCACTGCAGAATCCACCACCAAACTCCAGGAACACTGGGGTGGGCAGGGGTACGGAACTGCTTACTCCAAGTACGCTAGAGGGGTCTATACCTGGATCCATCCCCAACTCCCATTTCAATTAAAGAAAGCAGTAAAAGACCCAGAGGGCAGTTTCGTGATACTGCTCGGAAGCATAGAACAGCAAGAAGTTTGCATAGTGAACTCTTACCTACCCAATAGTAATGTCCCAGCCCACCTCGATTCAATGTACGCTAGAGTCACACCACACAGAGATGGCCTTTTTATTTGGGGAGGGGACTTTAACTGCACCCACAATCCAGACCTAGACAGATCCCAACCCTTGCCTAGGACCCCATCAGCGGCTACGACCTCACTACACGCAGTAACGGATAGACTAGATCTGGCAGACATATGGAGGGAGCTACATCCACAGACACGCACCTATTCTTACTACTCGTCCCCCCATGGCCTCCACACGAGACTAGATTACGTCTTCGTAGGAAGGGAACACCTACCCCAGATGGAGGAGGCACGGTACCTGGGTAGGACGATCTCTGACCACTCTCCATTGGTGATAGAGTGGAACCATGCTGGCCCACGACCACCCATTCCCATGTGGCGAATGCCGGTGGAAGCCCTGAGGGACCAAGTTTTTAAAGATGAACTCCAGGACTCAATAGACAACTACATAGAGCTAAATACAGGGAGTGTAGAACACGCACGCACCATATGGGAAGCCCTAAAAGTAGTAATACGGGGTGAAATTATAACAAAGGCCGGAGGCGTGAGAAAGAAGTTGAAAGATGAACTAACACAAAGAGAAAGGGAGATAGAGAGGCTCGATAACAGTCCCTTAAGCCCACAACAACGGGAAGACAAGCTCAAAGCGCTTAGAGTCGAATGCACGAAGGCCTGGGATAGACTGGCCAAGTTTGATTATACCACCAGAACGAACAGAGCACACACGGAAGCTGAGAGGCCTGGTAGGCTGTTCGCTTGGCTCTGCAGGAAAGAACACCCCAGGCACACAATTACCTCTTTACAGGACAAGGACGGCAACGTACATCAAACCCAACATGACAAAAATGACACCTTTAAAAATTATTATGCGCACCTGTACTCACACGAAGCTGAAATCCCCCTAGACCAGATAATGGGCACCCTAGACGAAATAGGACTACCCAGGCTCTCCCCTACACAAGCCGAAGCCTTAAATGCTGAAATCACTGCGGAAGACATAGCTGAGGCAATTAAGTCACAGGCTACATGCAAGGCCCCATGCACTGATGGGTTGCCCTCAGAATTTTATAAGTCATACGACTCCTCCCTGGTCCCACTGCTACAAAAAGTCTTCCTGGAAACATACGAGCGAGGTATCCTACCTGACAGCATGAGGGAAACCCTCGTGATCCCAGTCCTCAAGCCAAACGAACCGGCGGAACACTGCGAATCATATCGACCCCTAGCCATGCTTAATTATGACGTCAAATTACTGACCACAATTCTTGCCAAACGACTTTCCAGACTCATAGGCGATATTATCCACACAGACCAATGCGGATTTATACCGGGACGCAACACAACCATGAATTTCCCATCTTATTCCCGATCCTTTGACGGCCGGGTTCTCATATCTAATCACAGGATTCTTGGTGTACGCCCTGGTTCTTGTTTTGATGTCCTGAACAAAACCGTCTTCAAAAGGAAATCCTTTTCGTTGGCCCATATCAGGGAGGCGTCTCTCCCCATAAACTGCCCTCTGGTGTTGCACATTGCTACGTATGACATGCAGTGTGCAGTGGGGACATCAACTTCTATCGCCACAAAGATTTAGGACTTGCCCATGCTGTATGGCAGGAGTGCACAGACGAAACATTCCTCTTCTGATTGCCTCCTTCCACCTTCCAACTTCCTTCATGTGATGGTACCAAATTTTGTTTCCTAGAATCGTTTAGTTAGTTGTCAGTTTCATATGGGCTTCTCTTGATTCTTAACATTTTTCTGTAATTGGCTATCACTATGTCTCTGAATGTGTCTGTACTGCTCTTCCGTTCGGGTAGGCTTTCGGGTATTATCCTTGGTGGGGCAGGGTTAATTTCCTGCCCTGCAGTAATAGGGGGATGTTTTGCTTTTCTTTTCCTTCCCTTATGCATTCTTTTGTAGACCTCCTCCCACCACCATTGGCTTGTCATCTTCCCAACGTGTGGCGGCATTGTAGGCCTGATGCTTATTTCTGGCGTTGGAGCAGGCGTGCTCGTTATTGCAGTTTCTGTGGTTTTCTCGCTCAGCTCCTCATATAGCTTCTTTGCTCAAAGTATGAGTGGGAACACATATTCAACCAACGCATGTGTTTTCTCAGTAAGTTCCTTCGTGGCGTCTTCTGGTATTTTGAGGGCTTCTGTCATGGCCCCTCTGCTTGGGTTCCCATCTGGCTCCTCTTGTTTACTTCCACTATTTTCGGGAGCTGGTTGTTCCTTGGGCAGTTTTTCTTTTACTATTGATTTGGTCTGAGGTCCTGTAGCCATTGACACTTGCCCTTGTTCATGTGCACTCAGTGTGTGGGTGCGTGCCATGTTATCATTCATTCCGAGCTGACCCTGTCTCCAGCTTTTCTCATCATTCATAACCTCAACCGTGTAGCTGTCACTATTTATTACATTCAGTTTCACTTTGTTTGCTTTACCACCAGCTTTTCTAGGAACAGGGATGACGAGATATGGTCTGGGTGCTTTTGTGGGACCCAGATATTCGTTATCTGGTGGATGCCTAGACAATGGGACACTCTGTGCACCGATTAAAAAATGCAGTTCTGATAGTGACAAAAACACAATAATAATCACTATGCATATACATATAATGGCTTTAAACGATAGCTTGCAGCATCTCCTTCCAGGGAAGCGGGGGCGCCCCTCCGCGGGTGGCAAAGCTAGATTACTGTTCTGGGCCCCCATTCCGATCAAGTCCATAGTCAATAGTTTATTTCCTTTCTTACTTTGATCTCGTTGCTCAAAAGGTTCAGCAAATACTAAAGTGACGAGTATTATTCAAATATCCCCCTTATGGGAGTAACCAGCAGTCTCGAGATATGCGGCACAGTACTGTTTAGCTAGACTATGGAGAAAGGTTACACTACCGCCTTTATCATATCATTTTCATTTTGCATTTTTACAATAAACACAGTCCCAGGGCACGCCTCCAAATCACCATGCCCCTGAGGACATGTAGGAATCTGTGCGCAATGACACCATGAAGAGATGGATTCGCTACAAATCACGCAAAGATAAAATGTCGAAAACATAAAAATAAAAGTTAACATATAAGAAGGTAGGAAGAAATAAGAAAGAGGTTGAAAATGAAAAACACGATGGTGAAATTCTTGTATCCGTTCCTTCCAATTGGTTGTTCGTTGACACGTTGAAGAGTAGTGTCTCTCTCCTCCATCTGCGCCACGGCAGAAAGATGATGAAAAATAGAAGAAAAATACAAAAATAAAATACGAACACGAGGTGGTTATCCTTGTTTCCGCTCTTCTCAATCTGTCCTATGTTATCAGAATGGAGAACGTTGTCCTTGTTTTTTTACTCTGTCCTCGACGGAAGGAAGATGAAGAGTTTTATCGTGGACCCCCCCCCCCCCCAAGGCTCTCCTCAGCAATGGATGTCTGTAATTGTTTCTCAGCTCTGCGAGATGATAGCTCTCAGGAGCCTGTTGAGTTGCACGTTCTTTGCTGGGTCACTGAGGAAGGTAGGCACGTCGACAGTAATGGGTCTACCCACTAGTTCTGGAAAGTTCTCAATGAGATGGAAGAAGACTCAGAATGCGTATCTGCTGTCTTCTGGTGTCAACGACATTCGCTCTTACTTTCTGGCCTCTAGATCACAGGCCCTTTTTGTGCCATGAACAGTCTTTGTAATTCCCCCGATCTGTCCCTCTGCGAACAGTCTCACAGGAATCTCCTTAGGAATTCTCGCTGGAAGTTGGACAGTTCCACTTGGAGCATGATCCCATGGAGAAGAGTCTTCATGTGTAGGAAATTGACCGTATCTCTGAGGAAAGTGACAACATCAACATCAGCAGGCCTTCCCACCATTTCTGGATAGTCTGTGACTTATCTAATGAGGACATTGTGGGCTAGCTGCGTGTCTGCAGGGGACAGGGACATTTGCTTTGTTTTGCTGGGTCCCGATCACAAGTCTTTGTTTTCTCGTGAACAGTTTTTGCACTTTCCTGCTGCGTGGATTGCGACCACATGGTTCAGTTTATACCACACTTGGTTCAAAAGGTCATTGTTTCAGGGATCTCTGATGAAAGTCAGTGTATCTGTGGTTCTCCCGACAAGTCCTGGGCACTCCTCTATGATTCGGAAGAATAATGGATATGTTATTTCATCATTGATCACTTGGGGTGGGAGCATTAGTCTCTTGTTCACTGTGCTCGGGCAACTCGGCAAAGACCTCTGTGATGACAGTCAATAATTGCCTGATTACCTTCTTATTTTCTGGATCTTGAATGTATTCTGTGACACTTGTTCCTCTCCCTATGAGTGTCGGATATGTTAGGAGCACGAGCTGAAAGTAGGTGAGTACATCCTACTTGAGACTTCTGCCGGGATGTACCATAAATTCTGTGCACAAAGTCTTGGTACTGGATGCATTAGAATAATGGTTTTTGGTTTCTCAGAAATGTCTTATTTTACTACTTATCAGAGTCTTAGAGTTCATGTTCAATGCTTCGTGTGGTTCAACGTGTTCGAGTTACTAGTGACAATGTGGTTTCGGAATATACCATTCTCCTTTTTTACCATGCACTTTTGGCTGCATGGAGTGTTCGTTTGCTTGGTTTTTTCTCTTTCTGTGCATAAAGGAAAAGTTCAGTGTGGACACGATTTTCACAAACGGGCTCTTTTCTTTTCTTCTCTGCTCATGCGTCCTTCTTCCTCGCCATAGATCTTGTCTGCACGTGCTGAGGTCCTTCCCTGTTGTCTGTAGATTCCTCGGAGGTGGATACAGTAGGAGTGCTCTCTCTTATAAACGGTTTAATGTCATTTAGGAAGATCCAGGTTCTTCTGCCCTCGAGCTTGACGGCGGACGGGGTGCAGTCCTCTACGATGAAAGGGCCATTAAACCTTGGCTCGTCCCATTTTTTCCTTGTAAAATTCCGTACAAGGACGCTGTCGCCAGGGAAGACAAGGGGCGCACGAAGGCTGTGAGCTGCACCAGTATCAGCACTGTCTGTTGTGGTTTGTGCTGTGCTGTTCCCTTTACGCCGTTGCTACAGCTGGCCTGAAATGCCAGTGGTGCTGGATGTGAGACAGTCAAGGTAATCCTTCATCTCTGCTCCCAGAACCTCCCTAGCAGGCTGGGCATCACATCTAGCCCTGTCTCGGGGGGTAAGAGGGGTCCTCATCCTTCTACCAGTGACAATTTTGTGCGGCGTAAAATGATGGTCGGAGCCTGGTTGGTTCCGAAGAGCATACAATGCCAGTGGTAGACGGTGCATCCATCCCTTCTTTAATGTGATCTTCAACTTGACTACTCTCTCTTTTAACAGGCCGTTGAGCCGCTCACATATCCAATTTCCCTCTGGGTGATACGCCGACGGGAACTTGTGCTTTATACCAAGCAACAAGCTAATCTGCTAAAACACTGTGTTTACAAAATGGGGCCCATTATCTGATCTCATTACCTCGCACACCCCTCACCTAGGGAACACTTCCCTCACCAGAAATTTTGCGGCACAGGCTGCATCGGGGTGTGTACAGGGACCTGCTTTTATCCATCTCGAGAAAGAACATACCACCACAATTAAATACCTGTACCCATTACACACCAGAATCATATCGAAATAATCGATATGTAGGTGCTGGAACGGTCCATTAGGTCTGGGAATGATTCCTCTCACTACTTTTAATGTGTGCCCAGAGGTGAATTGCTGAATAATTATGCAGTTGACCATGAAAAATGCAACATGCTCTGCTAAATTCGGCGTGACCCAGTCTTCTACGAGCATTGCAGCAAGATTTTCTTTTGACATGTGTAAGGGGTAGTGGAGCTGTTCTAACGCTACCTTTAGAAGGGCGACAGGCATTACTGGTTTTCCAGTGCTGTCTTGCCTCCACAATCCGTCAGAGGGGTTTAAAGAACACCCTCGACGCTGCCATACATTTTTTTCCTCGTGAGGTGCCTACCCTTGGAGCTCCATTAACTGAGTCTGCCCCATATTGTTATAGGCCTCTGGTTTGGCTCGTGCTACCATCATTCGTTCATGGGTACGTGCCACCTCCACGTCCATGATGGTTTCATTCTTGGATGCCATGCGCTTGGCTTCCATGTCCGCTTCATGGTTGTTCCACGTGACACGAAATCTGTCCCCTTGGTGTGAGCGGCTCATTTCACGACCGCTATGCACACTGGGAGCTGTAGTTCTTTTATCAGCCTATCCAGTAAGGCTGCATGTTGCACTGGCGTGCCGTCTGCTCGAAGGTAACCCCTCCTTTTCCATCGTGCTAATTTAATTTTCAAATTTGTTTATTGGCATTTGTTATCTTTTTTTTTTTCTTCAACTTAGTTTTATTGGCATTTTCATAATATAACAAAAGGGCGCAGAACATTTTCACAAATTGTGCGAGTAACAGGCCAAAACTCCTCCCCCCCACCCACCCCGAACACCACCACCACCCCCACCCCAAAAAAGGGAAAAACCAAAAAAACTTAGTCCTCATAGAACCGTTTTGCTGGGGAGCCACTATGTAAGCTCCGAGAGTCTGGAGCTCCAGGAAGAGCGAGAGCATTAACTATTAGAAATGGCTTATGAACTACCATCGTCCCCCGGGCCGAGGGCCCTGTCCGCTCCCTGTCCCCCTTGAGGATCAGTGCACATCCCAACCCCATGTCTGCTGTGCCTCGTACCAGTTTGCGTGGAAAGAGCCCAAATTATTGTTCATCATTGCCGTCAGTTTATCCATCAGGTACATGTTTTTTACCTTTTTTAGCCAGATCTCCTTCGATGGGATCTCCAGGCTCTTCCATTTCTGGGCCAGTGCTACCCTTCCCGCCCTTAGCATTGTCTCCCACATCCTAGGGTATCGGGGAATGTCCGAGTCCTCCGGGGGGAGGCCCAGCAGCATTGTCAGGGGGTTCTGGGGGAGAAGCTCATCAGAAACTTCGGCGATCCAGCCCCTCACCTTCTCCCAGTATGCTTGGGCTTTCGGGCAGTGCCACCACATGTGCCCTCTCGTACCGACCTGGCCACATCCCCTTGGGCATGCGGGGGACACTCCCGTGTACATTTTAGCCAACTTCATTGGATCTCTGTGCCACCCCTGTAAAATCTTGAAGTTGTGTTCCATATCCGCCGTGAATAAGTTCCCATGGAAGGCTATTTTAAATATTCTCGCCCAGGCGTCCTCCGAGATCTCATCCCCCGCTAAGTCATTCCAGAACGAGCGGAACCCCCTTCTCTCCCCTAGACTGACTGTGTTCAGTAGCTTGTACATCCCTGATACCGCACCCTTCCTGGAGGTTGCCGAGTCCAGGAGCTTCTCGAAGGGGGTCAGCTGTCTTTTCAGGTTCTGGCCCCAGGCCTGGTCACATAGAATACCCTTCAGGCGGATGTATTCAAATATGGAGAGGGACCCCTGACCGAGGGCGTCCCTTAGTTCCTCATATGGCCGGAATTCTCCCTCCCTGAACATCTGCCCCGCCCACTCCATTCCCTTGTCTGACCACGACTGGGCGTTGCGGAACCCCCTGCTTCCCAGTTTGAGGGGGTGACCCCAAAGAGAGGACATCGGTGATGGCCATGATGTTAGGTGTGCCGTCTGGGGACCCTCCCTCCAGATCGTCCAGAGGACTCCCAGGGTTGGGTGGGATTTGAGTCTGTTTGGAATAAACTTGCTAGGGGCCCAAAGGAGGTCCCGAATCTTCAGTGGGTGGGCGTCCATGTCCTCCAGGTATGACCAGTAAGTGCCCAACCCCTCTTTCATATGTTCTAGGAGGACGCGTAGTTGGGCTGCCCGGAAATAGAGTTGAAAGTCTGGTAACCCAAACCCTCCCTCCTCCCTCGGTAAGGTCAGGACCCTATTAGCAGTTCTCGGGGTCTTACCCTGCCATATGAATTCCCGCACTGCATTCTGAAGGGCTCTGAAGGACCGGTCAGGGACTACAGATGGGAGGGCGGTGAAAAGATATAGAAGTCGCGGGAGAATGTTCATTTTCACAGCCGTCATGCGGCCGTACCAAGACAGAATCATAGACCTCCACCTCCTCAAATCTGCAGTGATTCCTGCCACAACGGGGTCATAGTTAGCAGGGGCTAGATTGGTTAGGTCCCGAGTAAGGAGGACTCCCAGGTATCGAATGGAGGCCTTTCCCACCGATATTCCCTCCAGGCTGGCGAGGGCGTCCAAGCCCGGGTCCCGGTTTCTCATAGGGAGCAGGACTGATTTGGACGCGTTGATCTTGAGACCAGAGAAACGCCCGTAGGTAGCCATCAAGGAGAGGAGCGGGGGGAGCGAGGATTTCGGGTCTACTAAGTAAGCCAGGATGTCATCTGCAAACAGGGATATCTTAAATTCCACCTCCCCCCTCTTGATCCCCTTAATCTCTGAGTGGGCTCTGACTGCTATGGCTAGCGGTTCCATGGAGAGGATATAGATTAGAGGGGAGAGTGGGCATCCCTGTCTTGTCCCCCGCGACAGGGGGAAGGGCTCCGACAACCCACCATTGACTTGGACCCTGGCCCTCGGGGCCCTATATAAAGCCGCCACCCATTCCCTGATGTGTGGACCAAAGCCCATTTTTTGGAGGGTAAGTTCCATGAATCTCCACTCCACCCTGTCGAACGCCTTTTCCGAGTCTAGGGACAGGACGCTCGCATCCAGGTCTGACCTCTGGGCATAGTGCATCAGGTCTATGGTCTTCCGGATGTTGTCTGAGCCCTGTCTCCCCCTAATGAATCCTACCTGGTCGCCATGGACCAACTTCGGCAAGACCCCCTCCAACCGTCCCCCAAGCACCTTGGCCAAAATCTTCACGTCAACATTCAACAGGGAGATGGGTCGGTAGGAGGAGCATTCCCTAGGGTCCCTGCCGTCCCTGGGGAGCACCACAATAATTGCCTCCATCATGGAGTCCGGAAGAGACCCCCCCTCCAGCACCGCGTTGAACACTTTTACCAAATGGGGGGAGAGGGCCGAGCGGAACCTTTTGTAAAAGTAGACAGAGTACCCGTCCTCGCCCGGGGAAGTGCCCACCTTCATTCCTCCAATCGCACGCTCTACCTCGTCCTCGGTCACCGGGCCCTCCAGCCCCTCCGCTATCTCCCTGGTCAGGGCCGGGATCTGGATTGAATTCAGGAACCCCACCATCTCCGCCTCCTCCCCATTGTACTCGGACGTATATAATTTCTCATAATATCGGCGGAAGGCTTCGCCAATGTGGGGTGTGTCGTGGCCTACCTTTCCCACCTCGTCCTTAACCTCTTTCACTAATCGGCTTTTCTGCACCTCCCTCAGTTTCCAAGCCAGAATCCTGTCCGCCCTGTCCCCTTTTTCATAGTACTTTTGTTTGACCAGTTGGAGACTCCTCTCCGTTTTGTGGAGGAGGAGATCCTTCAATTGGAGACTGTAGTCGTCCAATGCGGTCACCTGCTCGCTATCTAGGGGAACCGTGGGGAGACCCCCAGGTTGGAGTAGTGCGATTTTCTCCCTGAGGTACCTTTCCTGAACCTCCCTTTGCCTTTTTTTCTGGGCTCCTATTTTAATCAGGGTTCCCCGTAAGGTTGCCTTAAAGGCGTCCCAGAGGGTATGTGGACCCACCTCCCCATTGTCATTAAGGTGAAAGAATTCCGTGATGGCCTCGAGGACCTCCTGGGATAGGACTTCGTCCTTTAACAGGGAGTCGTTGCACTTCCATCTCCCTCTGCGTTCGCGTAGACCTCCCCTTGCTATTGTAGCTCGGACCAAGTCGTGATCAGACCAGGGGACGGGGTCTACCCTGTGGCCCGAGACAAATGGACGTAGGGTCTCGTCTACCAGGATGTAGTCTATCCTGGAGAACGACGTGTGGATGGCCGAGTAATATGTAAAGGAGGGAGAGTCTGTTCTAGGGATGGGGATCGTGTCCAACAGGCCCAATTCTAGGTTAACTTTTTGGAAGGTGCGCGCCATGATCTCATCCGCAGTTCTAGAGGACTGCGGGCCTGCTCGTTTCCTGTCCAGGGTGGGGTCCAGAACCATGTTGAAGTCCCCCCCCCACCACCACCGTGCCATGGATGAAATATTTGAGTTTGTCCCCCACCTCCTCCCAGAACTGGGCTTGGCCTTCGTTTGGGGCATAGATGGCCGCTAGGGTCAGTGGGGCCCCCTGCAGGGACCCCCGCACCAGCAGGTAACGGCCCCCGGGTCTTTCAGCGTGGCTTCTTTCTCGAAGCCCACGTGTTTCGCTACCAGGATGGCGACCCCTCTTTTTTTGCACTTGTGGGATGCACTGTGGACCTCGCCAATTCCCCCTCCCCGCATTTTGGGCTCCTTCCCCTGTGGCCAGTGAGTCTCTTGAACGAAGAGAAAATCCAGGTGTGCCCTTCTAAATTCCCTGCAGAGCAAGGACCTCTTGGTGGGGGTGTTTAACCCACGGACATTAAGTGAGCCCACTCCCAGGGCGGGCAGCCCGTCAGCCATAGTCTCTATTTTTCTCTCTCTCGGTCAACTCCTCCCCTACGCTCTTCCCCGTGTGCTCCGTTATTTCGACTCTGTGTTCCCCTTTTCCTCCCGCGCCCTCCCCCCGGGTGGGCTTAAAACGAAACCCCAACTGCCCCCCCTCCCCAAACCGTAACTGAACTTCCCCAACTCCCGTGGTCCCCCTACCCCCCGCCCCGGCGTCCAGCCAAGTAGTTCTGCCATTGCTGGCTTTTGGCCGAACCACCAGTCTGTCCACCTCGGCCAGGCAATCTGCATTAGAAGCTCATCTCCTTGAGCCCCCTAAGATCTCCCGCGTCTGTGACCCCTCTGCGGACCCCACCTACTTGCAGGTCGTAGGGACGTTGATAGTGGTGAATCCTCTGAGTCTGCGTCCCTCCGACCAGGGCACACCGGGGTGCCCCCGTGCTCAGTCCTCGGAGTCGTTACGTTCTCTGTCCTTTGAAGGGGAGGGGGTGTTCATTTTCCTGAATTTCCTCGCGCCGGTGCGCTTTCTCCTCTCGCCGGGCGGGCCAGGGCCGCCGGGTCTCCCGTGCTCCGGCCCCGATGGGCCCCTCCGGGGGTTCGTGTCCACTGCGTATTCTTGTATGGCTCCCCTTATGTCCTCTTCCGTGATCAGGGTTGATCTTTGGCCCATGTATTCGAAAGTCAGGGAGAAGGGGTAGCCCCATCTGTAGCGCACTCCCTTTTCCTTAAGCACCTGTGTGAGAGGGCGGCACATCCTGCGCCTGGCCAGCGTGTAGGCGGAGAGGTCTTGGTATATCGAGACTTGTGCGTTGTTATAAGTGATTTCCCTAGCCTTTCTGGCCTCCTCCAACACCTTCGTCTTCTCTGAGTAGTAGTGAAACCGGACCAGAATCGACCGGGGGGCCCCGGCCCTGTGCACCCTGTCAAAAGTTGGCTCAGTTGTCATTTCCTCCGTGAACAGGAGAGTAATGATGTCTCGTACTGCTCGGGTGACGTCCCTCTCCGTTTCCCCCTCTATTTCGGGCACCCCAAAGATTCTGAGGTTGTTCCTCCTCTCCCTGTTTTCGAAATCGTCCATCTGCCGGGCTCTCTCCTCGTCCCTCCTCTCCAGGGCCTCCAACCTCATGCTATATTGTATGTCTTGGACTGCTATGGAGGATTGGTTGGACTCGACCTGTAGGAGCCTGTCCTCAATCTTGTCCACCCTCTGGTCCATTTTTTCAAATTTTTGGGCAATGTCAGAGCGCATGTCCTTCCTTGCTTGGGTGTGCGCTCCACAGGTGACCCAAGTGGGGGGGCAAAGTCCGTGGGGCGGGCACACGCCCCACCTGTTCTCAGGCAGGGGCCTCACACCCTTTTCAAGTGCCTTGTGGTCTTCTGGGGCCTCCTCCGCTCTCCTTGGGTGGGGGGGATGGTGGATCAAGGGGGCCCAACCTTCCAATCCAAATAAGGGGGGGGCGTTGTGGCTCGCTCCGTGGGTCCTGGGGGGGCACCTCCGGGCGGGCACACGCCCCACCAACTGCTGGCGGGGGCCTCTCACCCTGGTCACCCCCACTTCGGGCCTTGTTGTCTCTGGGGGGGGGCCCTGGTCCACAGACCCCGCCTTTGGTCTTCTTGCTTTTGGGGTTCCGCCCCGCTCGGGATGCTCATCTGTGGGGGGGCGAGTCCCCTTGCTCTGCTGTGCTGTGCTGGGCTCCGGCGCTGGTAACCCCCGAGGGGGGGGGAGGGGCCTCCCCACTCCTTTCTTTCACTCCCAGAGGGGGGAGGGGGGAGGGCTCCGAGTCCCCGGGGGCACCGCTCCAGGCCCCAGGGTGCCGCCTCCTCTGCTGACCTGGTCTACGCTGTCGTCCCCGGGGGGGGCGCCCCGCTCCTTCTCTTCACTTTCAGGGGCCCGGGGGGGTGCCGACTCCCAGGAGCCCTGCTCCGATCCCCCTGATGCCGCCTCCTCGCCGCGCGGGCCGCCCCGGCGCTCTTCACTCTGGACTGGGCCGCGGGGGGAGGGGCGGAGAGGGCCGCCCCACTGCCACGTCCCCGAAGTCCCGGGGGCTCGGACCTCGGCCGGGTCTTTCTCCGCACCCTAGCGCTCTGTTCCATTCACCTTCTGAGAGTTCCTGTCTCAGATCTGTTTCTCATCTCTTTTTCATTGTCTCGCGTTTTGGGTTGGGTATGTCGCTGAGGTGGCTGTATATCTGAGAGACCGCTCTCTGTCCCTCTCCCAGGTTATATAACAATGTTATAAGAGGGGCTGACTCTGGTTCCTCTGGCCAAACGTCCCATTTTTCGCTCTATGATTGGTAAAGCTGCTAACATGGGTCGAAGACAGAGGAAGACCCCTGCAAATAGTACCACTGGAAAACCCAAAACTGTGCTTCAGAAGTAATGGCACAAGGAAAATGGGGGAGAATCAAAACTGCGGACAAATATATGAAGCCCCAGGGATGTTGCAAGGAACCACAGTCCTGATGGACCATTACTGGCCATGTGGATCCAAGGCATACATAAGGCTACCAAGGAACTGGGGAGGCATATGCACACTGGTGAACGTCCACGTTTCGGCACTGGTGATTCCAAAAAATGAACTGAATTTGTACAGCTTCCCAAAATCAGATGTTCACCTAAGGAAAAGGAGGTCTGTGAAGTTAATGTCGAGGATGAAGAGAGAAAATTACTTCTCTACCAAATCAGAGGACACATTTCATGCCATTCCCTACGAACACCGGCTGTTTAGCTTAACCTCATCCATATTCACAACAATACTCTTGCTGCATATCCAAGTTAGTGCAAATACCAAATGGTTGCAGATAACCAGATGTGAATTACTGCAGACCATCAATACCACCATAAAAGGATTCAATGCGATTAAAGAAGAACTAAGAGCAGTCCGCCTGATGACTCTCCAGAACAGATATGTGCTTGACATGATTACAGCGATGGATGGAGGTGTTTGTGCAAAAATTGGAGAATCGTGTTGCACATTTATACCATCGCACGATGAGGAAAATGGAACCCTCACCGAGGCCATAGGCATGCTGACAAGCCTAAAGAACCAGATGACTGAGGTAACAGATGAAGTGGACGATGCCAGCTTGTTTGGGACCTTATTCTCCTGGGTCCCGCAATGGATGGCTGACATATTCAAGTTTCTGGGAGCCTTACTAGCTATGGTGCTGCTAGGATTCTGTGTTATCAAGATAATCATCACACAGTGCCAGAAAACTGCAAAGAAGGCATTTGGGATGAAAATTATGGTCGATTTCGAGCCAGGTTAGAAGACCTGACAGACGAAGAGATAAAGGACTTTGTGAAGGCCAGTGAATTTGCACCAGAGGGAACAAAATTCACTTATCCCAAGAAACGAAGAAGGTATGAGGGAAAATTGATTTATTGCAGTCCAAATGACAATGCCAGCTGATGACCTGGAACAAAGATGAGCATGTGACAACAGCAGGAAGTTTGAAAGGGGTGATAAAGATATGGACACCAAATGTGCATGCATTCACGCCATCTTGTATAACCCCGGAAGACGATGAACAAGACATTGAAGAAACAAAGAAACTAAATCTAAAGGAGGAAGTAGAAGTGGTCGATGAACCGACCAGAGGGGGGAGTGTAGAGGAAGTCTCAGATATGGCCTGCACCCCATTGCGAGTTGCCAGTAAAATACTCGCCAAGGTAAGTGACGTATGAGGAGCAACTGCACCAATAGAGAGCCACATTGGGCCTCTGCCCTGTGTATATTAGAAGATCAGCACCTGTTGAAATGCCAATAAGCAGACAGCCCTGGGCAGCACAGTACCCAATCAGACAACCATACCAGCCGCTGATACGAAATGATGAGTATTTACAGACTTTCCATGAGGAGACACAAAGATCCCTGATGGAAGGCAAACAATGATGAGAAGAGGGCCTGGACAGACTAACGCATGAGAAAAGGCGACACACAAACACGTGTATCCATGAAAACAGGTGCAAGAGACACGAAGGACAACACAATGTTAAAACGTAAGAAACGTCATAGCAAAAGAACCAAGATGAAAGAATCGAAGCTGTTAAACGTGTGTAAATAGGCTTGAAACGCAAGATGCTAAGAAATCGATACTGCTTGCAATGCTTAGTAGAAGATAGAGCAGCAAGCGCCAACCATATGTCTACCTCAAGAAGGCACAATGTACACGTGCAACTCCATTTTGTAAAAGCAGAAGTACGCCCAGGCAGCCAAGGCCTAACTGGTCAGGTTTCATATCCAAGCCCAAGCCAGGGGAAAGAACGGAATTGAAACTCAACAAAGGATGGCTCAAGCCTGGAAAATCGAGATCAACCCAAGAGAGGGAGGCGAGCTTCAGCTAAGGAGAATCGAAACTTCAGAGCATACCAGCCTGCCCTGTGAAGGTCAAGATAAGGAGGCCCGGGCAGGTGGTGGAGCTACATGGAGAATTAAATACACGAAAACCTGGAAACTGAAGCAGATTCACGGTGAACCAACACGTGACCAGCCAGGCGCGAAGATGTACCACCGCCTGATGTCACCCATATCCAAGGGGTGCCATAACTTTTCCTGATAACATACTACAGTTTCGAGGCTTTCCTTAGCCAACTAATTGACACATCGCCCATCGCCACAAAACCACTGATTGATGGAAGGGCGGCAGGGTGAATCTTGGGACCCGAGGCACCTGGGTGTCCATCCTGCATGCTGCTAATTAAAGTGGAGATTTACGGTCAGGGGTGTAACTTGCGAAATCACAATGGACCATGTAATCTAGGGTCCTGTAGAGACTGTAACCAATAGGACGTCATACTTATAGTGACGTCCATCACGTGTGATGTAGAGGATTGGGCTTAGACGCCCACCAGATAAGAATTAACCAATCTGCATGCTCTATTGTCATATACAGATATAACACCTATACTTAAGTTACCTTTCCCAACCAATTATATTGCGCAATGATTTTTTGTAGAATTAGACATCAATGATGACGAGTTTAGCCTATAAAAACTGATGTTCGACTGAAGTTCGAGGAAGTCGGAGCGAGACAGGTGTTCGCAATGCTGCTGATTTCCATATGCTGATGTATGTATAATTAAACAGACTTCCCTTTGCCAAGTTACTGAGTCTTGATTTTTGAGATGTGCTGGAGTATGTGAAACCTGCACCCTGTCCTCACACGTTGCAGCTATCCAGTATTACAAGTTCTGGGGGGTTGAGTACTGACCAATGGGCCCGTCAGTAATTTCCTCTCCTCCGGAACATGTGGTTCAAACTTACAGCTAGTGCAACATACCAGCAGCTGCAAGGCCTCCATGAAGATTGAGTCCCACCTAATGTTGCAATCACAATGCCATAGCTTGCAGGGCACCCCTCAGCTGACAGTACAACAGGATATGCCAGCAACATTGGGTCTGCCCTACAAGAGACCTTGTACTACTGTGAAGCACATGACACCACAGTCCAAGCACGGCACACATTCCTGTCTGTCCATATGCACACACAACCATCAAGGCAGTAAACCATCATACTGTCTACCACATGAAGGAGGCCCTAGCACCCTGTGACACCATAGCACATAGAACACTGCATGAGGGTGCACCCTACTAAAGTCAATGAAGGTATTGATGCACTATTTCCTGTCTCCTAACAGGCACACAAGATACACAGGACCCCATGGAAGGCAACAGCGGCTCCGGCACACCTTCCCTAGGAAGTGGCAAAAAGGACACAAGACAAGCCGCACCCAGGAAATGGTTGGGCATATGCATTGCTGTAGAATCTTATCCAAGAGCATGTGAATCCATGAAAGATCCAATGCTGGACAAGGAATAAGTTACTTACCTGAAACTCCTGTTCTCCACATTGGTATCTTCCATGGATTCACATGCTCTTGAATATTCTGTCTTCAGGCTGGGAATCCTTTGTAATATTAAAGCAGTTTACCTTTAAATTTCTAAACTGCTTGACACTGCAGTACTCTATTAGAGTCATTTTGGGTCATAATGCCCACAGCCAATTCGAGAGGTCCCCTTAGCTCCACCCCTGGTGGTCATCTTCAGATTTGGCAGCGGTACATAATGTGGCAGTAAGAACAAAGAAGAGCCACAGAGGGGTAGGACGGAGGGTCGCATATTAAACCATGAAAGATACCAATGCTGGAGAACGGGAATTACAGGTAAGTAACATATTCCTTCTCCAGCATTGGCTCTTTCATTGATTCACATGCTCTTGAATAAGGTTATACAGCAGTACATATACACAACCAAAACGGGTGGAGGCACGGCTCCAACAGAAGTAACCAACTCACCTCTGGAACACTCACTTCATGCGAACAGGTTGTGAAGTACTGACTGGCCGACTCGGGACTCATCCCTGTAATCCCTATCGAAGCAGTAGAACCTCGTGAAGGTATGGACCACGTGGCTGCCCTGCAGATGTTGAGCAGGAGAACACTGGATAGGAAGGCCTTAGTAGAAGCCACGGATCTCATTGAATGTGCTCTCGGTCTTCCTGGAAGGAGCCTGTTGGGCCAGACTATGGAAGTGGGAAGTGTACGTCGACAGCCATCTCGCAATGGAAGACTTTGCAACGGCGTTGCCCGTGCTGACAGGTCCAAGGGCAACAACAATTGTCATAACTTTCGGAACTCTTTAGTGCGAGCCACACAGAGGGATCAGGCAACATCTAGTAAATGTAAGGATCGATCTGCCAGAGACGAGGAGGGCAAAAACACACTGGTAGAATGAAGGGTTCATTAAGGTGGAATGCAGAATTGACCGTCAGCATGAAGGAAGGGTTCGTACAAGGATCACCTTTGACGGATGGAAAGTTAAGTAAGGAAGCTTGTAGGAGAGGGCTTGCAATTCCCCCACTCATCTGGCTGAAGTAATGGCAACTAGGAATTCAGTCTTCCAGGAGAGAAACTTCAAGGAGTCTCTGTGTAGAGGATTGAAAGGAGGGCCCATTAGCTCTGAGAGGACCATTTTGAGTTCCCAGGCTAGAGCAGGGGCTCGGACAGGGCCAAAAGTGTGAAACAGTACTTTGAGGAATTCTTTCACCAACCTCTGCGACCAGAGGGACGGCATACCTGAGGAAAGCATTTAGGGTGAATTGGCTGCTAAATGCACTTTGATAGTAGAGTGTGCTAAACCAGCATGTGCCAACGACAGGAGGTATGGCACGACGTCTGCAGCCTAAAGGTGCAAGAGATCTAGATGTTGAGTTGCGCACCATAATGTAAAGTGTTTCCACTTGCTTTTGTAGCAGGACAATATAGATGGCGCTCTTGCCATGGCTGAGGTGTTTCTGCAGTCTGGAGGCAGCAGTATATTTCTGAATTCTAGGGCTGCAGGAGCAGCCGGACTAGTAAGTTGAGGGATGGTAGGTCTTGGTGCAGGACGGACCCACCGTCTCTGTAGAGAAGATCGGAGAGCGGGGCAACCTGATGCAGGGAGCCACCAACAGGAGAAGCAGGGCTGAATACCAACTTTGACGCTGCCATGCTTCATTATGCAGCGGTTCCGTTCAAACTGTGTACTGAGAACTCAAAGTAGAAGCAGGTTTGTGGCAAAACCGTAAATAAACAGTCCTTCCCATGGCAATGAGAACGTGTCCCCCAGGATCTCTCCATTGTGGAAATCTGCTCACAAACCTGGTGCCCTTCTTGTTGATTGTTGTGGTGCACAGTTCGATCTCCAGACGCCCCCGCTCAGAGAAGAGACAGAAAACCGGGCCTTGATGAAGTTCCCATTAATGGCAGGAGTAGAGTTTGCTGCTGAGTGGATCTACTATGGTATTGTGGATCACTGGTTGATAGAAGGGAAGTTGTATGCCAGAGCTCATGTCCATAGTGCATGCGCCTCTGCAGACAAAATCGGAGAGCAGGTCGCACCCTGCTTGCAAATATAGAACATGGTGGTGGTGTTGTTGTCCATCAAGATTGTGGCTTGAAGGACTTCACGGCCCAGAACACCGCCCTCAGCTCCAAAGCATTGACGCGTATAGCTTTTTCTTCGGATAATCACAGGCCTCTGGCGTGGAATTCACCTGTGTGAGCCCCCCACACTTCCAGGGAGCCATCCAGGGTAACTGTGACTTAATGTGCCGGACGGCGAAAGGGGACTCCCTGAGTGAGGTTGAGACATGAACCACATCATTGGAGTTTTTTTTTTCTCGAAACAAGGGTGTGAGGTGAAGTTTGTCCTCCTAAGATCCTTATATTTGCTGCCAACAGGCATCCATGAACTCCTGAAGTGGTCTCATTCGGAGTCTGCAGTGTGGGATCAATGAAGACATCATTCCAAGGAGGGATTTGAGGAAGTGGACTGACACAATTGGCAGGCGTGACAACTGCTGAACCTTGTTCTGGATGGTATTCAACGGCGTCTCCACTGAAAGCGTGGACAGACAGACAGACAGACAGACAGACAGATAGACAGACAGACAGACACACACGTAGTGGTTTCCTCCAACCTTAAATCAGAGGAAATGCCAGGGGCGCCGATGAATGGGGATATGAACATACGCATCCTCTAGGTCTAGAGAGGAGGGGAAGCCCTGTTGTTTCAGCTGGTTCAAGATGTGCTGAAGCGTTGATTTGAGGTATTTGCTGAGTCTTCTGAGGTCTAGTGTGGGTTTCCAACCGCATGACTTTTTCTTCACTAGAAAGTATCTGGAGTATACTCCCGTACCTCACAGGTGAGCTTGTACAACCTTTTTTAAGAGGTACTGCACCTATTGTACTAGAAGGGTAGGTGCTCTCCCACCTTTGGGACTGGAGGAATGGAAGGTAGGGGCCCCCTGAACTCCAGGATATGGTCCTGCTGAACGATGGATAACACCCATTTGTCAGTGGTGATGTACTTCCACTGTCCAACAAAGTTGGCAAGCTGCCCCCTACTGGGGTGTCGGGACAGGGGCCTGGTCCGGCTTGCTTTGGCATCTGGCCTCTGGAGGAAATCCCTTGTTGTCACTGGTTCCCTCTATAAGAAGACTGTAATCTTCCTTTACAACCCTCTTTGGAGGAGTGGCGCAGGACGTCTGCGGATGGTTGTTGGATCTAGAATCCTTTGATGTCCTTGAAAACATTGATTTTCCTGAGCGAAGGGGGTGGTGACGCTGTTGCACAGTACCCAGTGAACAAGCTGTTTCAATGTCTGCCTTGATAGCTTGCAGGGTTTAATCCACCTTCTTCCCAAATAGATTGACATATCGACAACCTTGGACTGGACCTCTGGCCGGAATCTGATGGCCTTTTAGCCAACTTTTACATCAGAACGTGGCACCATTACTCATCTGGCGGAATCCCATAGACACGATGTTGACAGCAATATAGATGGCATGATCTGAAGCTGTTTTCCCCTCATGTAGTAGTGCCTGTGCCTCACCCCATTTATAATCCAGAGGAAAATCCAGGATTGGCCCCAGTTTCATCCATAGCTTCCGGTCATAGCGGGATTACCAATGAATTAGCCATTTTGATGTTGGTAGCAGCTGTAGAGATGACCCTCTGGCTGTTTGCTTTCCTTGTCTGGGGTACCATACAAGAGGACCAAGGATGGGCCGAGTGCTTAAAGGCAGCTACTGAGACAACTGAGTCTGAACAGGGTTACGTGAGTTAGGCATTTGGGCACCTAATCCTGGACCTTCTACTTCTTTTTGAAGTGATATTTCTTGGATGGCACTGAGAAAGGACTTCTCATAACTAAAAGGCTGTCATGCCAGATAACTTCTAGCACTGCATGGCTAACATTGACTTTCTGGCATATTCCATCATCAGATAAAGGAATCCCTACTTCTGCTCCTCAGGGTGGAGATCAAAGAGCTTTGCACCTCGGGCTTGAAATGAACCAATTTCGTCAGGAGGCTAATCTCTTGGAGGTTGATCTGCTGGTTCACCATCACCTGGCACCAGATCCTCAAACTCGTTTGTAGAGTTTGTAGAGTTAGTGTGTGGAGAATTATCCGTCGGATATTCATCGTTGTCCGTACCTGTGAGAGGGACTGGTGGCAAAAACAGGGTCCCTGAAGGTGATCCGGATGGTGGTGGAGGAACCAAATCTTCCTTTGCAGGGAACACATGGGGCTGTGCAGGAGAAGGCAAAACCAGTGTCTGTAGTGTGGACAGGATGTTCATAGACACGTCCCTTGAGCCAGAGGGTGTAGGAGTCACAGGAGCCTGGGAGGCCTGTAGGGCATGCCCACTGGGACAGGTGCAACTGGAGATGGTTGAGCAGGGCCTTGCATAGGTAGCGGAACCTTGTTTTGGCAGAGCCGGTGGAAATACTTCCTCCAGTGCATCAGTGTTAGAATCAGCACCCTGCTGTAACAGTTGTATAGGAGGGGACATGGCAAAATAACGTGGACAAACTCCAAACCATTCAAAACAATGCCCTACGCACTGCCATAGGAATCCCTAAAAGGGAACACATCCCTGCAGCCAGACGACAAGCCCACTGGTTGCCCGTCCGCAAACGTGTCCTTTTCAAAACACTTGCCCTTACCCACACATGCCTCCATCATACAGCCCCGCCCTATCTTTCTCAGAGGGTCATCATTCCCGCCACCTCCAGACTCACAAGAATACCCTATGCCAACTTGCTGCCTTTTCCCATAGTTAAGAGTGCCAGAGGAGGGGGTGTAAGCTTCTCCTTCATCGCTGCCAGGCACTGGAACACCCTCCCCCATGCCCTTAGATCTGATCCTTCACACCTCACCTATTGCAGAGCAATCAAAACTAGACTATTTGCTTAAAACGTCCCACGCACCCCTACTAAGGCCCCTGACCAAGCCAATTATGTATATAGACTATAAACAGCTGTATGTATGTGCTATGTAACGATATGCTGCTCACTATGTAACCCTGTGCTGCATTATCACCCACCATGTAACACATCCTGCATAACTTACTACATCTATATGCAAATGTAATTAAACAGATTACAACAGCAACACAATGCCTCTGGGCTGTTTTGTGCACTTTATAAATGCAAATAAAAAATGGTATGTCAGGGGAACGCAGGCGGTGCATATGGAGCCAGTGAAAACAGTGGCCTGGGGAGTAAAGACAACGCTGACTCGACATCCCTGTCCACAGAAACTCCTTTTGGAAAAGAGGAAAGAAAGGGACTTTGAGCAGGCATTGTGGACGATGAAGAAGGTAGTTGGCTTAGGGCCCTTAGACATAGACAATGAGTTGGCAGCTGACGATTTTGTCGACGAGGTGGTCGAAGGGACCAAAGTAATGGATTTGATCGCCGACGCAGATGATTTTGTCATCAACAAGGTGGTCAATGGAGACCTTGACAGGGGGATGGTTGTTGTCAAAGTAGATTACTTTGACCACCAATGTGTCATAGACTGGGTAGTCAATGAGGATGGCATAGACGGAGGAAGGAACAAGTTACTTACCTGTAACTGTTGTTCTCCAGCATGGGTCTGGCATGGATTCACATGCTCATGAATATTCCCCGTCGTCAGGCTGGGAATCCTCGGTAAAGAAAAAATCAGTTTCAGTTAGTTTCTGAACGGTCTTTCTCCTAATAACCAATCACTGGTCTCTGGGTCATACTGCCCCCAGCCAATGACTGCCCTCTACCTAAGCCCCTCCTCTGGCAGCCATCTTCGGATTTGGTAGCACGTATAGTGGCAGTAGGACCAAGTGAAGAGCCGCAGAGGGGTAGGAAGGAGGGTTCGCATGTTAATCCATGCCAGACCCATGCTGGAGAACAACAGTTACAGGTAAGTTACTCGTTCCTTCTCCAGCATGGGGTCTGGCATGGATTCACATGCTCATGAATGCAAGAATACATAGCAGTACACACATGCACAACCTCGGGAGGTGGCAAGGCTCAACATTAAGCATTTCATCAACTCAACATTAAGCATCTCTTACCTCTTCACCAGGCCCACCTTCAGGCGAACAGGTTGCGCAGCACTGCCTGGCTGACTCTGGACTCCTCCCCGGAAACCCGGTCGACGCAGTAGAATCTCGTGAAGGTGTGCGTTGACCTCCACGTAGCAGCCCTGCAGATGTCCAGCAGGGACACACCAGATAGGAACGCCGTGGTAGCAGCGATCGCTCTGGTCGAATGGGCTCTTGGAAGGCCGGGCAACGGTCGGTTTGCCAACCGGTGACAGTGCATGATGCAGCCGGAGAGCCATCTGGAAATGGAAGCCTTCGAGAGGGCCTTCCCTTGGTTCACAGGCCCAAAGTTCACAAACAGCTGTGATGTCTTCTGAAAACTCTTTGTGCAGTCCACTTAGAACTTCAGCGCTCTAGCTACATTCAGCGAGTGCAAAGTCCTCTCGGCTGGTGACGAAGGCAAGGGGAAGAAAACAGGTAACACCAAGGGCTCGTTGAGATGGAAGTCCGACGGCACCTTGGGCATGAAGGAGGGGTGTGTCCTCAGCACCACCCTCGTGTCGTGAAAAGTCAGGTATGGGGGCTTGCAGGAGAGGGCCTGGATCTCTCCCACTCGTCGTGCGGAGGTGATGGCCACAAGAAACGCTGTTTTCCACGACAGGAACTTCAACGGTGCCGAATGCAGAGGATCGAATAGTGGCCCCATGAGCCTGGTCAGCACCACGTTGAGCTCCCACGCCGGGGCCGCAGCCTTCACCGGCCGGAACGATCGGAACAGTCCCTTCATGAACTCCTTCACCAGGCGATGGGACCACAGGGATGAGCGCCCCAGAGTTCTGGTGTAGCGAGAGATAGCCGCCAGATGGATCTTGAAGGAGGCATGGGCCAGCCCCGCCTTGGCCAGCGATAGCAAGTACAGCAGCACTTGAGGGGCCGTAATCTGCAGAGGGTTAATCTTCTGTGCCCGGCACCAGACAGAAAACTTCTTCCATTTGTGTCCATAGCACTTGAGAGTTGAGGACGCCCTGGCCTTTGCAAGCACCTCCTTGCAGTCCGCCGGGATATTGTACCCTCCAAACTCTAGTGCTGCAGGAGCCAGGCTTGCAAGTTCAGCGACCCCGGGTTGTGGTGGAGGATGGCGCCTCCTTCTCTGGAGAGGAGATCCGCATCCGTCGACAATTTGACTGGGGGGTGGGGGGGACGCTGACATGTCCAGAAGGTCCGGGAACCAGATCTGTCTCGGCCACGCCGGTGCGACGAGGATCATCCTGCACCGGGACCGTCTGAGTTGGTTGATGAGTCGCAGCAGCAACGGCGGGAAAGCAGAGGAACAGGCCGTCCCAGGGGAATGAGAAGGCATTGCCCATGCTCCCTGGCTGGGGAAATCTGCTGGCGAACCTCCGGCACTTGTTGTTCGTCGCTGTCGCGAATAAGTCGATCTGGGGATTGCCTCATCGTTAGAATAGATCCACTTGATCCTGTCGCAGTTCCCACTCGTGGCACGAGCGTAGCTCCCTGCTGAGTGAGTCGGCGATGGTGGTCGGCCTTGATGGCCTGCAGTGACTTGTCCACTGTCTTGCCAAACAGGTTGTTCCCGTCGAAAGGCATGTCCAAAACTCTGGTTTTCACATCCTGGCGGAAATCCGTTGCCTTGAGCCAACCACGACGGCGAAGGCAAACACTGTTGCCAATCTGGCGGAAGCCGGTGTCAGTGATGTTCGTGGCCACCGTTATGGCGTGATCCAACGCTACCTTGCCTTCCTGCAGGATCTCCAGGGCCTGAGCCCACTTGTCCGGGAGGAAGTCCAGCAGAGGAGCGATCTTAAACCACAGCTCCCTGTCATAGCGGGCCACAATCGCAAGGGCGTTGGCCGCTTTAATTGTCATTGCCCATGGTGTCCAATTTCTTACCTTCGCCGTCCAGCGGGGAGGTCGAAGTTGAAGCCGTCGCCCCTGCCGCTTTTTCCTTGGCTGCCACTGAAACGACCGAATCGGGGTCGGCTGCGCCCTAAGGCACATGGGGGCGGAATCCAGGACCCGGTACTTCTTCTCGTACCGGTCTCTCTTGGCAAGGGTTGTGGACGGGTTCTTCAGGAGCGCCAGCCCTTCGTCCCAGATGTCGTCAAGTAACGGGACCGAGGGGACCGTCTTCCTCTTGGCCTCACGCCGTTGATAGAGGAAACCTTCCTCCTTCTGCTCTTCGGGGCAGAGCTGGAAGTGCTCAGATGCCCTGGCGATCCGGGTGTGGAAGGAGCCCATTTTGTCGGGCGGGGTAGCCAGAGGAGGTGGTGATGGGAGGCCCATCCCGTCGTCACCACCATCGTCATCCGTCCCTGTCGTGGCCGTCTCCGTTCCCATGTCATTCTTCGGATCCGGGGAAGGAGATGAAGGCTGTGAGGGCGCGCAGGCTGGAAGGGCGGTGGGGGATGAGTTCTCCTCCACTTGCTTGGAGGGCTTCCTGACGGTCCAGGCTCCACTGGGTCGTCCACTGGGGGTAAGGGAAGCTTTGTCATTATCTCTGTACACAAGGCCTGGATCGCCATCAAGATTGCTCCTGAGTTGTCGTGTGGCCCAGGTACCGGCTGCGACGGGCGCAACGGTTGGGGAATGGAATCCTCTGCCTCCACGGGAACCTCGTCGGCACCACCGTCGATTTCTTCATCTGCCTCTTCGGGATCCCTCCCGTGGGACTGGACCTCCTCGAACCTCTTGTCCAGGATCTTCACAACTCTAGCCTGCTCCTCTTCAGAGGCTGTATCAGTGTCCTTGATGGCCACCGCCCCCCCCTCTTTTTCCACCGGGGTTCTCACAGGGGTCTTATCGATGGGTTGAAAAGAGGATTCCCTCCGCGTTGGCAGGGAAACTCTGGGCCCTGAGGTCGCCTCCACTGGGGTACCCTCCACAGGCTTCGCAAAGGGCCGCCACGACTCCCTCGATAGAGGCCTTAGCCGGGTGAATCAAGGACTTCATGACTTTGGACGCGCTTGAGGCCTTCACCTTGGGGGGAGGGTCGCCGCCTCGCTCCCCCTCGGCTATCTCTGTCGGGATCGACCAGGACTTCTCCCGAAGCATACCCGGGTTCTCCGACTTCCTCTTCCCCGAACCAGAGCGTTGGCTCGTGGTTGATGGTGTTGGTGAAAGTGCGCCCTGCCTGGCAGCCGAGGAGCCCGACCGTTCGGCGCTCCCGGTGCCCGCGGACACGCAGTGCTTTGCCTTTTGTTGGGCCCCTGTCACCGGAGCGCCCTCAAAAGTCTTAGAAGACCGCTCGGACCTCTTCTTCTCACCTGTTGCTGGGCTCTTCCCCCTCCAGCCAGTTGGTGAGGCGGATCCGCCGATCCTTCACGGTTCGCTCTGACATGTTCTTGCAAAACGCAAAGTCCTTTTCCACGTGCATTTTGTCTTCGTGAAGGCAGTAGAGGCATCTAGAATGCTCGTCCTCCTTGAAGACATTCTGCAATCCACATCCAGGGCAGCTCCTGAACAGCTTGGATCCGGGCGTCATGCTCCCTTTGTCCTGGGCCATGTCCACGCGGGGTAGGCCTCAAAGATCTTCTGGAATCCTCCAAGAAGCGGAATTTGACGAAACTTTGCCCTTGAGGGGCGTAGGAGTTTCCGAAACGGGTCCCTGTTGATCGGAAGTAGAAACGGTGGAGCTTGAGGCTCGATTGACCGAAAAAAATGAGATCAAACTCTTTGAAAAATCGTAAAACGCAGTAAAACCTCGAGAGCTATAGCACAAGGACTCCCAACACTTGAACGTGCGGTAAAAATCTTAAGTTGGCTGCCAGAAGAGGGGCTTAGGTAGAGGGCAGTCATTGGCTGGGGGCAGTATGACCCAGAGACCAGTGATTGGTTATTAGGAGGAAGACAGTTCCGAAATTAAACTGATTTTTTCTTTACCAAGGATTCCCAGCCTGACAACGGGGAATATTCATGAGCATGTGAATCCATGCCAGACCCCATGCAGGAGAACTGTAGTCATGGATGAGCATTGCTTCTCCGAAGAATGCTTAGACGAATCTGCAGACAAATGCGTACTTGGTGTTACAGTAGTCAATGAGGGGACGGTCAGCATAGACGAAGATGTCAATGACATCGTCGCCGCGGGGGCAGCCCGACGGTGCAACCCACGTCCCTTTTTTGCCTTCTTCCCACGGAAAGATTCTACGTGGGACCTTGACCTCTGATGGGGGAGCACACTCTAGGGGTCTGCTGTGCCTGGCAGAGGCATAACTATGGACGAGGCCGAGTCGGAGCCCTCAGTACCTTCATCAAACCAGGACACTTACCTCTCATGGCGGTCCTTGCAGGTTTTGGATGAGAACGACTGGCAAGTTGAAGTGGTGGTCCCGATACAGAGAGTAGAGACATTGCTCATGGAGACCCTCAATGTACACGTTCTTAAGGTGGAGCAGACTATTGTATCAAAGTAAGTAAAGACACTTTTCTGATATTTGTTACAGTCTATTCAGAGCTTGTAAAATGCTGCATCTCCCTTCTCTGGTGAGCACATCAACTGACCAATTCGAACATCAACATTCTTTAACACTCAGGTTCTAACAATAACCAGAAGAAAGATTCCATTTGGAATAAGGTTGCATCACTGGCACCTCAAGCAAGCATGAACTGCATACAGTTGAACTATTTACATCATAACACAGACCTTCAACAGGCTTTTCTTCCTCGTGTCTGTCATGATGTCCATGGACTCCTGGGGGCCTCAGATGGAAGTATAGCAACCCCAGGGGCGATGGAATGGAACAAAAACTTCACACTTGTCGGCGAGAAGCGACACAGCACCAAACTGGATGATATGAATGAAAAAACAATAAAAAATAGACAAATCTGTTGAAAGAAGGTAGAAGAGCTTTCTCAAGGACTCCCAACCCTTAATGTGTGGTAAAAGACCTGAAGATGGCTACCAGGGGTGGAGCTAAGGGGACCTGGCTAATTGGCTTTAGGCAGTATAACCCAAAATGACTAATAGAGCACTAAAGTGACAAGCAGTAGGATTCTCAGCCTGACGACGGTGAATATTCAAGAGCACATGAATCCATGAAAGATCCAAATGCTGGAAAATATTTCCTTTCCTCAATTTCTCGTGTCTATTGTGAGGTGCCCAGTTTATACTTCCAATTTCTTCACCATCTGAGTCAGGGCGTGAAATGTCCTCATCTGGAGGCATGGGTATATTCCGCGAATGCAAATGTTGTGTAACAACCTTGCCCACTTTTTCAGGACTGTACGTTAGTGCCACACCTGGCTGATGGAGGCACCTGAACCTTCCCTTCAGTAGTCCAAACGTGTTTTATTTTTTTATTTTTTTATTATTAGTGTTTTATTACAAACTTTTCACTTTCTTTTGAAACTTTTAATTTTTTTTCCACATAAATTATCCTTTCTTTGGCCCATTTTGTCCATTAAAACTAGTAGCTTCCACTCTTATTAAAAACATTTTTTAAATTCACTTCAAGAAATTTTACCAAAGCTAAAATAATGTTCTGCTGCAGGCCCCCATACAGAAGCTCCCACCATTTCTCAGCCACCACACCAGCCCTTTCAAACATTTGGTCATAAAGGTGGATTGATCTTGCATCATTCAATTTTGGGCAAAACTGAACCAGATGGGTCAAGGTTTCCTTCTTTAGCCCACAGAGGCGACATTTGTCGTTTGCTTCTTCATCAGCATACCTCACTAGGGTGGTTCTATTATGAAGCACATTTAACCTGAATCTTAGGAACATGTGTCGGATCTTGTTTGGGAATTTTTTTAAGTAACCCGGGATAACATTTAATTGTGCATGATTTATATAAGAAAGGGTGTGAGTGGTGAAACAGTGCCCTTCTCTTCCGTTTCTCTCCAATCGTCCGCCCATATAATTCTCTTTGCTTGTGTTGAATTTTTGCATAAGGTTTCAATTGTTATCACGAATTTCTGCAGCATTGAGGTACACTGAATCCTCCCCTGATTGAAGGACCAATCATTTGTGTCTGGATTTTTGATCTTGGGCAGGCAGATTATCAGGTTTACTTTTCTAAACTTTTATGTATGTTGATGGTAACCGCAGTTCGTGGCGAACGACTGTCACTTGGATTGCTTTTGGCAGATGTAATATACGTTTCCAAAAGGAACTTTCCAGTTCCACGTTTCCCATCACAGTCCAAGACAATCCTCTGCACCATATATAAGCACCAGTGACAACTTTTGGTTGTAGAAGGTTATAATCGTTTGAAGCAAGAATTTCCTGTACTTTCTGTCAAGTGCCATCCCCTTGCCCGTTATATGTGTGACTTTCCTATTAAGGCAATCGATCCAGGAATTTTCTCCTTTAGATACACTTAACATGGTTCCAAGGTATTTCACCTCATTTAATAGCCCAAGGCGTTTCCCCTTTATTAACCAACTTTCCTTTTTTTCTTGTTTCCTTTCCCTGCGCCAAACACCATTATTTAAGATTTAGCTATGTTTATTTTCAGTCAATTTTTATCCACATATTTCTCTAGAATATTACATTTTCTTTGCAGACCAATCATGGTTGAATCCAGGAGGACCAGGTTGTCTGCGTATAGTAACCAGCTAAACGCTATTCCATTTATTTTTGGAGGAAATGTTGTTTTTTCCATTAGGTCTTTTTTCAGATCTTCAATAAAGAAATTGAAGAGAGTAGGAGCAAGCGGGAAGCCTTGTTTTAGGCCCTTTTCTGTTACAATTTGTGTTAGATTCCCATGCTGATTCAGTTTAATCCGCATGTTAGTCCCTGCATATAGTTCTTTGATGGGTGTTAGCAAGTCATTTGGGCATCCTTTTGCTTTTCATTTTTGCCACAGTAGATTACGATCAATGCTGTTGAATGCTTGTTCCAAGTCTATGCAAGCCATATAGATTTTCCCTTTATTATTAATCACTTGCAGTTTCAGGAGACTGATTATTAGCAGGTTTAGGTTACAACCTACCTCTTTTACGAACTCGGCCTGCCTTTTATCAAAACTCCCAGTTGCCAAAATTCATTCATTAGACGCTTTAGCAGAATCATTGTGAAGATTTTCCCCCGAACATCAAGTAGGGCGATTGGCCTGTAATTGAATGTTAAGAAGTGGTCCCCTTTCTTAAATATAGGCACAGCTATTGCTACTTTCTGTGTTTTAATGATTTTTCCTTTTTGCATTATTCTCCCAAAGAGTATTTGACAAAAATCTCCCCATTCCTCTGGCGCTGCTTTCAGAGTGGCGCTCGAAATGCCATCCGGCCCAGGTGCTTGTGACGGATTTGCTTTCTTTATCAGTGTCAGAATTTCTTCCCTATCAAATTCTATGTTCCAGCTTTGCACCAATAGCTGTATAGCTCTTCTGAGCGGGCAGGTAAATAATTTTTTGCTTCAAACTAATTCCCAAAGTGCTATGCCCATACTTCCTCCAGTATAGGATATGTTGGATATGGGCACGTTCCTTTCCCTCTATCATTCAAGAGTTGCCATGAATACTTACTGTTGTTGTTATTAAGTGCCTTTAGCGTGGTTTCAGTGTCTAATTGGGGGATTGTGACTATGTTGTTTTAACCAGTTCTTGTATTTTTGCCTACGTTTTTTCACATCAGTTGCTTTGTATTAGCCAACACCGAAATTTACAGATGTCGAACATCCTTTCTAAGGAGTTTCTTTTGCGGGGCTAGCTCCTTATCATATACGTGGTTCGTTTTGTGAATTGGTTTGAAATGTTTCAAATTAAGTTCTCTGAATGATGATAAGACTTTATCATAGTCCACCCCTTCTGGTTCACAATTTATCATTTAAGCAGGTCTTTTGTTATTTTGGAAATGTCTTTAGGGAGAAGACACAATCTATTTAAACCTCCTTCCAATTCCACACTTTCATTCCAACGCTGCGGGACAATATGGACCACTTCTGAGAGCGTCAGTATTATAGGACCATGCTTGCTGTGAAGTGCCGTTTTTACGATTAGGGAGGTGATAGTCGGCAGAAGCTTTTCTGATGCAAAAAAGTAGTCCACATTGCTCTCTGTGTTCCGTTTGTCCAGGTAGCTGCCGTAGGAATATTGCATTTGATATTTCCGTTGAGTAGATGAATACCTCTCAGTTCCATCTCATCCAACCATTTACGACCATGACGGTTCTTTAGCCTCTTGGCTTCAGTGTTTCGTCCAGCTGCCCCCTGCCCATCTAAGAGGCAGTTCGAATTGAGGTCGCCACAAACCACTATTCGTGCATGTGGATAATCCAATAATAGTTCATCAATCCAATCAGTCACTACATCTACAAAGGGGGATCCTTCCTTTACATCCAGATTCTAATACAGATTTAATAGGAGCAGATGATGGTATTCTTTCCATATTTTATCCTTTGTACTCATTAGTAGAATCTGTATATACGAATTTGGATTGATATTCTGAATAACTGTTAGATTACATCCATTATTTAGCAATACTGGGAAGACGAACGATGATCTACCGGATTTACCTCCTTTAGCCGGACTTATGTACACTAAGTAACCTTCAAGTATCAGTGCTTCTTTTAGCCACGATTCCTGGATGCAAATTATGTCCAGTTTAGATGTCAACTGCACCAGATCATTAAAGAAGTGCAGATGTCCTTGGGTGTTCCAACTCCCAATTTCCAGACTTCTCGGCTTTGCGAGATTCTGGCTCTAATCGGAAGATCTTGAAGCTAAGGCTCCTTGCAGCCAAGTCCATGATTTCTCAGTTTGCAATGGCGAAGTTCTCTTCTGCTCTTGAGTCCTTCTCCATTCCTCTCACTGTGATTTTAATCTGATTTGAGGCAAGGTTACCTTTATATGTCATGCTTGGGACTTGATTTCCAGTTTTACTCTTCTGATCGTAAATCTGACGGCTCTCTCCCAAAGGGTCATCTTTTTTTCTTTTGACATCATTTGTTAGGGAAGTCTGCACTGGCAAGCTCTTTTTTTTATCATTTTCACATCTACTCAAATCAACTCTGAGGGCTTGCAGTTCATCATTTGAATCCAACAGTAGCATAGTCAGGGCCACACAGCTCATGAGTAAGTGAACTATCATTTACTCTTTCATACAGAAAGTCGACGATCTTGACATCCTCTGTGTTAACCACTCCCGATTTTGGTATGTGATGTAAAAGGGACATTATATTCAATCTATTTAATATTAGACCGTCTGAAGCTCTCAGAATTCTTTCCAATGTAATTGTCAATCTCTGGTCCCCTTTACAGTCCACTCTGTTTGTGCTTTGGAGACAGTTCTCCTAGAGTCACTTTGATTGGGGTTAGATCTGTCCCATTTGGTCTTCCTTGGTCTTGCCGAAATGCGATCATAATTCAACTTAGAGAGAAGTTCTTTCATTATGGTTGACTGCTTTAATGTACTTTTCTTTGTGTCTTTACTCAATCTTATTTTGTTCCTTCTTTCTGACAAAGTCAAAAAGGCTGGGAAGTTGTATGAATCCGTTGGTGTAGAGGGTCAGTATTCCTCTGGATCTTTACAAGGCATAACCTCAACTACCCTCAAGCAGTCCTCCTGTGTTGACAACTCGTTGTCTTCATATACCGACAGATTAATCTGATCCATCACACTAGAATCTGCTTCAACTTGAGGGTTGTTAAGTACTTCATCCTTGGATGGAGACTCTACCTGCAGAGTATCATACTGCGACCCAGCCTTATCAGTCCTTTCTCCTCTTTGCTCCCCCAGGTATGAGTTTCTGTGAACTGTACCTTCAAGTTTCTAAGGAAACTTTGTGAACCGCAGGGCTTTCCCTGCATTGGGTTTTTCACATTTTTGGATTTCTTTTGTTGTTTTCCTGAGTGATTAGATTTGGCCCCTTTTCCATTGCTTCTGGCTTGATCGAAAATGGAGAAGGGGTTTTTACTGCTGATTTTTGAAACACCCAACACACCAGTCTTCTCCTTTCCCAAGATCTTCCTGGTGTCAGGTTGGCCACTGTTTTTATAGACTTGAGCCTGGGCTACTTCCACTGGAAATATCGTTGTAGACTTGGATTGCTCATTTTCAGATATTTGTCTTGAAGCACTTCTTTTGTGACCAACTCCTGGCCAACAGTTTCCAAACCCCCTACCTTTTCCCTTGCCTTGTACGAACATCCAATGGCAACATTAACAACTTCCTCTCCTCTCACATCCTCCTCTATTAAGATTTTATTTCACTCATCTTGTGGGAGCTTTTGTGATTTGGCCCAGGAGGCAATTTCTCCGACACCCTCCAAGAAGATACGCTTGTCAGTTTTCGTGTCTTGTAATAGGTCAATCAGGGATTTTAAGATGATGCCCTCCATCTCTTTTTCTCTCCCCTTCTTCTCACAGATGGATTCTATGCAAGACTCCATGTAAATCGTCGTGAAGTTCATCAATGCAATCAATGTTGGTTGATCTTTATAATTTTGGCTCAAGTTCTCAAAGCTTCAGGCAGGGTGCAGGTGTTATAGTAAATGCTCAGAGAATCGAGGCTTGAAGGTTAGTTGCCCAAATTGGTTGGGGTTCTGAGTCCTCTTTCATTCATACGCTTCATATTTTTAGTTTAGGTAGCTGAGACTTTTTGTTTGTCATCTGTGGTCCCTGCTCCGAGTCAGTGGATTCTGTTGATTCCGAGTCAGAGGATTCCGCTTTGCTAATTGGGGCAGTTCTACCTCAGGCCTCCTGCACTTGATCGTTCCTAGGGCTGGCAAAATCGTCATCGCCTAGCCTCTCTTTTGAGGGGCTAGTCTGTCGATCTAAGTCCTGTCGCCACCATTGTCGTGATTTTTTTGCGGGGATGTTAAATGACTCTTCAAATTCTTCTCATTGGTCTTCCTTGAGGCGTTTCCCCTTCCTCGGGATAACATCCTGACATACTTTTAATGCCAGTTGTGCGATTTCTTTTGTGACGCGTGCTGCCTGGACTGAGGAGTCTTCTTTCTCCTTAGCTGGAAATCTCTTCTTGGGTGAGATTCTACCGTCCACTTCCAGGACCCCCCCATCCTCAATTAAAGTCCTAGCATGATTGAAGTTTCACTATAAGACAATCCTGGGGGTCCCTCCTGTGTTCTTTGGTGATGGTGCCGGGCTTCTTGCTTCCGCTCCTGTGTGCCATTCGTTGTGCGTAGCTCTGGATTTATGTGGATTTCAGTAGCAGTTTCCATCCTGCCGATTAGTTAAAATACTCTCAGGGGAAGCAACATCTATTTCAGGATTTTTTAAGGGTGGTATCTCCCTTATATTTAATTCCTTTTCACCTGGCCACTCCATTGATGATGAGAGATTATTATTGGATTGGCCTTCTATATTCATATTGGGTGCCACTAAGTGTTGGTGCTCCAAGACATCATTACTCACATGGCGCCTCATCGAGTCTTGCAAGGAGGGAGCAGATGTAGTTTAATCAGATGTCATTTTAGATGGACTTGCACCTATTGCACTACTCAATACGTCTTCATCGGAGGGGTCCCCCAAAGATTTTTCCAGAATCTGACTTTCCCCAGCTTCCCTATATCAGAAATCGAGTAGCTTCTCTTTTTGAACAATGGGGCCACTGCTAGTACTTTAGTCGTCTGATCAGGCACGGACAGTTTTTTGGCAGAAGTAGTATCATTTAACTCTTCTTGGCAAGGAGATCCATCTTTCATCTGCAGTGCAGCATTTAGTGTTTGAGGACAGGGGATATCTGGAAAACCCAGTCTCTTTAGAGGAAGAGCTCTTTCTACCTCTGAACTGGTTACCGGAGCCACAATGCCTTGGTTCTCGATCTGCACAGAAGTAAGGTCAGTAAATTCAACTTGTGGGCTGGTGCCTTTTATGTTTGTGATATCAGATGTGAGATCGAGTGTGGTGTTTGTGACTATGTCTCTGGGTTGAGACAAGCAGAAGAGGACGGGGAGGGGCGGGAGGAACGAGGAGGGCTTTGAGCTGACCACAGAGACGGCAGCCGGCTCAGAGAGGGAAGATTTGTTGTTTAAACGTACCTGCCTACTGGTACGCTGTGTACCTCTCGAGTCCTGCTCCTGCTCCAATTGTCTTATTTTCCGCATACTCCCGCTTCCCTCGGCAAACACTCTGCAACGCTCCGTGTCGGGAGTGAGTGTTTTATAGGATTTCTGAGTTCAGTAGAAATCCAATGGAAAATGAAGACAGCCTTCTCCAAACGCCACCACAGATAGAAAAAGCTCCAATAACTCCACGCAGACTTCAAAACACTCTGCAAACACTCCAAGTGTGTTCTATGAATGCCCTGGACCTTCTGTGTGTCTTATTGTAGGCTGACTCTTGTGGTGTACTATGGTTCCTCATCAGTGTCAACAACCACAGTACCAGCGTATGGCCTGAATTACCTACAGCAGGTAGTGGAGAGTGGTTAGCTTTCCAATTTTGCTTCTGCATGCTAATGTCATTCAATTTTTTCCTTGTGGCCTAAGTGGGCTGAAATGCGTGTAGGGCTGACTCATTGTACTGCAGGAGGGGTGACGGGTTGTAGTGGCCTTGTGTGGGCACCTGCGGGAGTATGCAGAATGTTCTCAGGTATATCTGTGCCCAGCATTAGTGAGTGCCACATGGAATATGAATCATGGGACATGTAGACATATAGTTTTCTCACATGTGATCTCATGGCCGTCTCCATGCGTGCCTCGGTTCTGCATTATGATCAGATTTTATACGTACCCAAGATCAGGTTCGCTGTTCTGGTGTGTGTCCATATATGTAGGGAGGGCGCTGTTCCTCGGCACCATGGAATAATGTGTGGAACCTGAGAATCATATGCAGCAGTGACTGATGGTCAGATCCGCATCACAGGCCATCTGAATGTTAATGCAATGGTACGGTTTACGATTCCTGTATGCAGGCGCCACTGCCTGGTGGGGCACCAATGCCACATGTGTGCAGTCAAGTGCTGCTATGACATTAGGGAAATGGGTGATGGTATAGAATATTGCCTTTGCTGCATGCACCTAGGCCTGGGTGGTGGGCAGCGAGATGTGTGAATGGGCATGCCTCATGAGCACTATTGAGCGTGTTGGCTGGGACATACCATGCAGCATCCCCACAGCCTGCTGGAATGCACCTGTGGCACAGAACTGGACAGACACCAGCCTAGGCAGTGGTGGGATTGCAGCTCTCTGTTTGGCGCCCTGGAGATCTGCCTCTATGTGGGTCAGCAGCTATCTTATGGTTTACTGTCCAAGCAATACAGCAAGACCAACTGGCCATCAGTCAGATCCCAGGGGGATGGACGGACATGTGGCATGAGCGGCATTTGCAACATGTCTCCCCGTCTGTGTGCAGTCTGTATCCTTCCATGTGGTTGCCCTGCATTCTTCTGGAGCTCAATGAACTGCAGCAGGTTGTGGATGCTGTAATTCACTTCTGGTTGTGGCTGCATGTTGCTTGGAAGTGTGTTCTGGGGAGGGTGTGGGCCTTAAATACACATTAGGAGGCTGTTATTGGTATCTCTGCTTGATTCCCATCACCTAATGAGTTTACCTCCAGCACTTTGGGTGAGGTAATTGCACTGCATTCTTGGTGGAACTACAGCACATTTTTGGTGCTATTTCAGCAGTGTGAAAAACCTGAAGGTGTTTCACGACTCAGTCCCCGGGGATCCCTTATTTAGGTAGCCTAGGAAGGGCTATCGCTATTGGATCCCGACCCTGGGGGTGGACAAGCGAGGGAGGATCACCTGGGCAGGGGGTCCTCTGGGCGTAGAGAGAAGACACCGGAAGGAGCGACATGGTATCACCCATTTCCTGACAGTTATTTACCTCATAATCCCCCTACCTTTATGGGATACTAAAACTCCCATAACTCCCCTCCTTTCTTTATCAGTCCAACTACTGAGACAAGGAATAGGTAGAACTGAGATTGGGAAGATTACCACTAGTACCATGCACTGGCCTTGTCCCACTAATAAGGCCAGGCAAAGTCAGGCACTCAATCCCAATCACACACACCTGAAACTCAAACTATTTTCCATACTATATGGAGCACAAAGAAGCATGGAGAGCGAGACAGTGGCCAAGAAGGAAGGCAAATTGGATGGCGAGGGGGAGGAGCAGCTGAGAGAGAGAGATGCAGAGAAACAGGTCAGGGAGAATAGGACATCAGCCACCTTCAGGCTGTAAGTTGAGGCAGGAGAAAGCGTGGCGAAGGAGCAGTGTCTCCAAGAAGCCGGAAGAGTTCAGAGATGGCAGCAGAGGGGCTGGCAAATCCCTTTCCTCCATGTGCCAGCACACTGCTCGTTTCCCTGCGATTCCGCCCGGGAATGTCCGAGGCGCAGGTGGGCAAGAACCTTACTTCGACTAGTTGAATGTTGAAGGATGCACAAAAGCAATCACAGCCGGTGAGTTCAAAGAAAGAGCACGGTTTGTGATATGCGCGATTGTGGGAAGCGATTGTGGGAAGCTACAGTGTCACACGCAAGGCTGCATGTTGAAGGAAAAAGATATTGGATTGAAAGCTAGAATGCACTGAGTCGCCGAGGGAGCCGATGAGAAACAAAGTAACAGAGCGGTGCTGTGTGAGAAGGCACGTTGTTAAACGCTTCTTGAAAGATAACAGAACAACAGTTAATGATGAAAGAAAAATGTGTTGAAAGCCATTGAAGGAAAGGGCATGAGGGAAAGAGAGCGTGCAGATATCCCGAAAGGCTAAAGTGAATGTGAACTGATGTTTATGTGGAATGAAGAACACAGTGGCCCTGGGCCCGTCCCAGTGAACTTTAAGCTTTTCTGAAATAAGGAACAGAGTGGCTGACGGCACGTTCTGCAAAACGAAGTGCAAGAAGCAAGGACATTGAGAAACGAAGTGCAAGAGGCACAGATATTGAAAAGTCAACCCTATTGTCAGAGTGGTCATGAGTGGGGGTGATAATACTATGAGGTTGCGAAGGTCTTTGACAAATGAACATTGTGAAAGTGAAGTACAAAAGTTGGGGAAGGGAGTTCTCCACAAGCTCTGTGAAGTGGAGCTGGTTTAGCTGGAAAGTGTTTCAGCCACATTTAAATGTTTGACGACAGTCAAGTACAGCCTGTGAAAGTAATTAAGAAGGAACTTTGTGAATATATGTTTGTTTGAGAATTGTGAAACCAGGTGAGGGAAGCCCAGATGAATCCATTGAAAAGAACTGTGATACATGTTGAGGAGACATTGAAATAGGTGAGGGAAGCCTTACCAATTTATGGGAAATCTTTGAACTGTGCATACTATCCACCTTGAAGGAACTGTGTAACACCCCCAGTGGAGTGCACTTCAGAAGGGAGTGGTGAGCCACTTTCATTGCCATTCTGACATTCTTTTTACACTCTCTTTATTTTCAGCCATTTTTCCCACACTTGGTGATTGTGAAGAGTGAGAGCAAGTATAGGTTTCTGACACAGACTTTTCCTTTTTTTGACTGACTGACTTGGACCATTTATTTTACTTTGATGGTTGAGACTACTCCCGTTATAAAATTAGGGCCAGTTAGGAAGTCTCCAACCTCAGTCAAACTTAATAAAGTTGTTGAAACGTGTACCTCTTGTGTCTGTATCCATACTTGTGATACCATGCCTTCCTCACAGCAGTAATTGCATTTGCAATTTGGCAGAATTAGCATTTGTGTTTCTGGCGTTAATTGCGACAGTGCTAATTCTGCCAGCAATTGGTAGAATTACTACTAACGGAATAAACACCCATTTTTGGTGACCTGTAATTCTGTTGAGTGGTAAAAGTTGTGGTAACGGATTTACCACCGAACTCATAATGTGGGCCAATGTTTTCAACAAAATAAATCTGAATGTGGATTTTAGAAGGTTTTAGTTTTTAGATTAGGTGACTGGTCCTAGGAGATTTGAAGTTTGTCACAGGCCAGTGCTCTCGTGTTATAAATGCGATATAAAGATCGATCTGCCGTCTTTAAATATGGCATAAAAAGGACTGCTGTCCTGTTGCATTATATAGCTACCACCCGTAACTAATACAAATATTGGTGGTTTCTCGTGAATCCAGAAAAACACTTGAATGACCAGAGCTCATTCACTGCATATGATCATTCCTTCAAAATAAAGTGATCTCCATTGATGACTCTGGCAAAAGGACAACTCTTCTATCGAGCAAATTCAACATGTAAACGATAAAGCCATGGCCACATTTTAAGTGGTCTGTTTTGAATTGTACGTTTGCAAATGTACACATGCTCTGAGTGTGCCCTTTCCTAATGAAACACCCATTGTTTATCTCTCAACCTCCAATACATCTTCCCTGCTCCAGGTCTCCTGGGAAAAACAACAGTACAGAACCAAAACTGGGGACAGGTGAAAATGAAAACTATACATCCTAGTCAAAGACCAAACTTAGTTTGAGTCATTTAGCTTGCACTGAGTGTGCTATAGTGCCCGCTGAGGCGCAGCTTGAAGAACGCGGGTCAGCCTCCAGGCATTAGGGAGCAGCAAGAGCGACGCTTTGCCTGGCTGTCTGGCTGTATCCCTTCGAACACAAATTAACTTCAATGTGCTCTGCAAGTGTTGGCATGACAGACGACTGACACACCTGGTAAACACGGGTTCTTTAAAACAATTGCCACAAAAAGCATGACTGTGAGTCAGGTCAAAAAAGATGTGTACACATTTAAAAACTTCAAACGCTGTTAAAGACATAAGCAAACAATGTGAGCGTAGAAAGGTTACTTAGTTTTTGTTGAACTTTTACGTCTCTTCATGGTCGTGACTCAAGGTGTGCATTGTGCTTGCACTCCGCAGAGAAAAAGGGCGAGGGGTTCGGTTCAGAGAAACAGGCTCAATTGTGGTGATCAAATAAAGTACCAAGGCAACACTCCCATGCTTTGCATAACAAGGTCAAACTGGGATTTACACAATGGATTATTCAGTAACATATTAATAGACAGAATTTTCTTTGTACGCTTAGGTCAAGTAATGAACGCCACACTGTACGAGTCCCACCTATACCTTCTAAAAATTGAGCCTTCCTGAAGAATAACCATCGCAGCACGAAAGAAAACACTTAACCTGTGAAAATCCATGGGTACAATAGGCCTCTGAAAGCACGGCTCATTAAGATTAATTCCTAAACCCTACATAAACAAATGTAGCCTTGTCAGTGCTAATGTGAAGAGAGGGGCTTATGAGCAAATAAATGTGAACATCATACACAGGTTGATGAAAAAAGTATACTTTAGTGTACATTTTACAAAAAATTCACGCATTATATGCTGAAAATTACATGAACAACGAGATGTCTCTAAACAAGGACAAAAAATGACCAATTCCTCAATAAGTGTTAGCAAGACATAGAACAATCAATTCAAAAGCACAGACGTTACGCTAAACATCACACACATAGCGTACAAGTGACATGAAAATAGTAATGATAATAAAAACAAATGGTTAGGGACAACACCAAATGTCTATATTGTCTGTAATTTTGATGAAACCATTCCAGCCCGACATGGTTTGATGCTGTCATGCTTTTGGAGAATCTTACTGAGAGGCTAGATAGGCAATTAAAGGGGTGCGATGACTACAGGTGTCTTGCTCAACGACATCTAATGTCTGATTGGTATTCATTTGGTAACTGAGGACATAGTTCTTTAAAGTGGAGATTTTGTTCTCTTAGTTCTTTATAGAACAGACTAGGACCTGTACTCTTTAGTTTGTCTGTGATTTCTGTGTAGCGGTGGCTTGTAGAAGGGCAAGAACAACAGAATGCGCTCCACTATGAACGCAACACTTAATGTACTGGCTCATTCACAGTGGGCATTGGCAGCCCTGAAAGCCAAGAGAAGTGATTCCTAAACCCTACTTAAAATTATGTTATTGATCTAACCGCAGGAATGATACATTAGGACATCTAAGCAGGAAGTTAGCAAGCAAGGCAAGTCCGGAGAGAAAAAAAAACAGAACATTTTACCTCAAGAACTGACACACCAAGGTTCGAAAGGAACTCCAAAGAGTTAAGAAGATGGAGATGGAAGATACACACGAAATAATAAAATAACAATCTTTCTTCTTATCCTGTATCATGAGGCAGTCTCTTGCTTGGTAGGAGTGGAAGTGAAGAACAAACTACTTACCTCTCTAATGTTCTTTATGATGCACTACACATCCCTCAAATATTCCACATCTCAGACATATATCTTTCATCACTAGGTGCCGTTGGAACACTCCGTGCAGCTCCGTGAAGGTTCCGCTCAACTACCCAAGATACCAGGCGTGATGCCGGGGTCAGTATAAACTGACCTTGCTGTGTTCCATGACCTCATTTCCACATTTCCACTGCGGGCTGACAGACTACAGAACATCAAGAGGTAAACAAGCTATTCAAAATGAGGGGTATGGTGGGAGGGTGATAAAAGAATCAGTGGAAGGAAGTACTTATCCATTACAAAGAACAGTACCAAGAGGTAAGTCATTTATTTTTCTTATGGATTCTGTAGGGGAGGCATGGTATCACAAGTGTGATACTGAAACAAAAGATACAATTTGTAAAACCCATTAACTTCGTGGGGTTTGGGAAAATACCTACTTTGGCCTATAACTAGGATGGGAGTGGTCTCGACCATCAAATAATAAAGAAAACGGTCTCAGTTGTGTCTGTCAAATCAAAATGGCCTATGCTTTTAAACCCTAATGCCATCCCTATTTCTTGGATAAAAAAGTGTGTAAAGGAGATACGTATAAAAAAAGGAAAATCAATGTTCGACAAAGAAAAAATGTGGCTGTATCAGCTCTCCTCTCCACATTAAGACAGCACAGAATAAGGCAGTCTCTATAGGCAGGATGACACACACTGGCTTTAACAGTGAAACAGTTAAGAACGTGGATTGAGGCCTGCCTGGCCTTCCACGTTAGTGGTTCTTGTCTTCCCCAAATAACGAAACAAAAAGTTCAACGTTGGTCCCCCTCTACCAGGCTCAGACCTTGCACAGTTCAACATTGGTCTGTCTCTGCTGGGCTTAGACCCTTCACAGTTCAACAACACTTGCTGAGGCCCCGTTCCCCATGCTTTTTACACTTTGGGTCACCCTCAATCTGGCTCAGACCGCCTTTCGGATGTTGAAGACTTTCGAATATGCAGGCTTCCTTTTCATACTAACGCAGGACCACTTTGACCCAGAATTCAATGTTCAACATTTCCTCTCCCCTTCTCTCTGGGGAAAATTTCGTTCACCTTTACAGTTCATTCACTTTTATTGCTTCAAACAATGCACCTTTCACAGAGACCTTCGAGTGGGCTACTCCTTTCCCCCGGACCGCTCTGTTACTCAGTATTGATGATTTCATAGCTTTCTTTAACTTAAAGTTCACTCACAGGTCTGCCTCTCCTCACCCCTCATCCACACACGTGCAGCCTTCACTTGTGATATATTGTTGCAAAATCTTTCGTGCGGTTTTCTCTTGCTTTTTCAATTTTCAATGCACGAGTCGAGGATAGTACCACAGGCTTGGCCTTGCCTCCCCAACTTTGCTGATCACCCAGGAGGGTCACTGGCATTCTTGAAACACAATGCAGTCTTTGATATTGGGATCTGGCTTTCTCCACATGACGTTCATGGCTTTGCGCAGCAAAGACCTCCTGTAGGGAACTCTTGGGGTTTTCGGCCCGCTGTCCTCCCTTGGTCCAGCGCTCTGCTCCAGTAGGTTCGCCTTCGCCCCGGAAGTTCTGCTCGTACAAGCTCCACCTTGCTCAGAGTGTCTCTCTAGGTTCCGCCTTTTATCCGTGTGAGGAGAGCTAATTGGAATCAGAAGTATGCACTTGAAGTCAAAAGCCTGACTTTGCCAGACCCAATTAGCGGGACATGACATGATATGGCATTTATAACGTGCCTATACACAAGTGGTTCAAGGTGTGTACATGTACAGTACGATGTATAAGAGTTAGTCTTGTTACTCTAAGTCACCATCTTCTACGGCCTAGTGTTTGTGCAGAAAGGGGGAAGGGGGAGTTGGGGCATTGGATCCTAAAAAATAGTAGGGGTTAGATATACAAAAAAGGGGGGAATTCCACGTCTCATCATCGGCTGCCTCACCCCCATTCCCGAAGACCCCTCACCCAGGTGGTCCTCCCGCACTGGTCCATCCCCAGGTTCTGGATCCAAAGGTGATGGATGTACCCTGGGCACCCGAGAGAGAGATCCCCAGGGACTAGCAGGTGAGACACCTTCTGGTTTCACACAATTCCTTCTTCCACAGATTCTACATTTTTGGCAGACTCCCATAGCAGTACAGACCCCTGGAGGAGTGAGGATACTGAAAACCACCATCTAGACCAGAAAACACAGCATCACTCCCCATCCAAAATCTTTGTTTTGCTTTAGTATTTCATGCTTTGTTTTCTTTTATGCAAAAATTATTCCTCTTTTAAACTAGCAATCTTAGCAGATAATGTTGTTGACAGAGGGTGCTTCCTTGCAACAGTCCCTCATCTCAACATTCTGGCAGTTACATCAGCACATGTCCAAGTGGATGGTTCGGGTAGCTTCCCCTCACTTGTTTCCGGCATTCAATGTCTTCATAAGGAGGACACCACGGGGCGTGGCTGACAGCCTTGCTGTGAAGACGTGTCTCACAGAGCTCCTGCCTGATCCTGCAATGATACGTCGATTACAGCATACAATAAAGTTAAAACAAGTTATTTTCAATTCAAGAAGGGCACAACAGCATAAGCACAGTGCAGCCGCACTCTCAACGCTACAAGTTACGCAGAATAGAAATAACACCAGAGTCACGGTAGTATGCAGAGGCGGTCAAGATGGCAACCGAGGGAGCGCAACAAAGCAGAGCATCCTCCAGAGCAGAAGATAGTGGAAGCCAGAAGACTGCGTGAGGAGGTGGAAGGGCACAGCAGTGGTCGAGCGTGGTTGAGTGCCGCTCCCTACAGCAACTTGCCCTATGCAGACTTTGTGAGCGCAGGAGGAGCAGCCGCGACCCTGCAGGTTGAAGGGACTGGAGTCCAGTGACCAGCAGCATAAGAAGGCGGCACCTGGTGAACCGAAGACACGACACAGGGACGGCAGGTACAGGTACGCTAGGTGAACAGACCCAGTGGGTGCCAGGGAATAAGTAGGAGAGAGGGGAAGTGGAGAGAGTGGCCCAGTCATAAGGGTGCGGACATCGCATAACTACCGGAACGGAAGCCAAGGGTAGTGCACCCAATACAACTGAGTGCATTAAATCCCGGTGAAAGGAGGGATACAGACCACAAGCACGCTTGAACGAGGGACGGGCAGAGCTGGAAGGCGCACAGACTCCGACAGCAACAGGAGACAGACAGAACCGCACAGCGGGGGCCGGCGTGCAAACTGGGTGAATAACACAAGCACGCATAGCACGCACACAAGCCAGCCAGGGCCAAAACACAGCCTGTATAGATGCTGGGCAGAGTGAGAAGGCGCCCCATCGAGATTTGCAACGCAGACAGAGCCGCGCAACAGTGTGGGTCTACTTGGCCTGGCAAACTAGCAGTATATACACGCAGTGTATGCACGAGCCAGCCGGGGCCAAGCTAACGCCCCTACCTATACCCACTGCGTGAGGAACAACAGTGGGGGGAACCCACACGCTGAATAGCGAGCAAGGCAAAGACAACAGCGGAATCGCAGTTACCCCTGCAAAAATTGTCTAATCCAAGCATCTAGGCAGACAGGAAGCAATCAAGCTGCACAGAGGCGGACAGGCCTGTACAGCAAATGGCGGCCAAATGTGGTAAGGCAAAAGGGAAAGAGACCACCATGGAAGCATTCACCAAAGGCCAAGACAGCCCAAAAGGAGGAACAACATCGGCACTGAAGGACAACATGGCAGATACGCTGGACAAAGGGGACCAATAGACACTGGCTGCCATAGCAGCACTGAAGGGAGCACTGGAGGCGAAAATAGATGCCATAATGGTGGACGTGGGCCTCGCAGAACGCACAGGACAATGGAAACACCGGTCAAAACACAGAGGAAAGTGTCCGGTTTTATTGAATTGAGATCTTGAAAACGTTGTTAGAAATCACAAAATGAAGATGTAACATGAAATGGATTGTTTTTTTCCAGCGTGCAAATTATGAAATGTTACATGATTGGTGACCAGGATGCTGAAGTACACAGATCAAGGGACGTCTTGTTTCCATGTCCATTATTAAGCTATGGGGCTGCAAATCATCAGGCAGAAAGGATGATGATGCCATCACTAATGGAATAATGATATGTGAATTATTTGTTGCTGAAGCTTTGAGAAGCATTAAGCAAGCATAGATTTACAAAATCCAAGGATATAAAATAGTTGATAAGTCCAACTCTCCTTTCAAGAAGAATTACACATTTGCCAGGAAAAATACCTAGTGAGACAGAGTATGACAAAATAATCAACTCTGCACATACATTCTTCAATGTGATGCCCTTTACATAGTAGGGAAGAAAAGCTATTGTGTGAGCCATACCCATAAACTGAAAGTTCCCAGTTCTCCGCACAATACCCCGATGAAAGGAGTGTGGAAATGAAGTCTACAAGCTGAAACTAGATGGCCTAAAATACTAAGCAAGACTAAATCTAAAAGAATAAACTTGTTTAACATATTTAATACATGTTAAGTTGCAGATCAAAGTGGGTATACACGTGATGTATTTGTTTTTTTGTAAATATGTCTGGTTTTTACGTTAGTACACAGTATGATTTGGGTTTATATCCGTCTTTTTAAGCATGTTTTAGTTGTGTACAACTTTTTGAGTTAAATGTGGCAGTTAGAATTAATTAAAATATGCTTGGACCACCAACATATATTTATTGTAGTAAAAGTTATACATAAAAAAAGTGCTAAATTTTGTTGAAAACTATCAAATTTATGAAAATCTTATGGAGTTCAAATCATAGGTGCTCCCGGTAACAGTAAAAAGGACGGAATAAACTAAGAAAGACAGCATTGTAATAACTTTGTGTGAAGAGCCGGTAAGGCAAAGTCAGGAATTAAACCAGCCCATGGTGTATGCGCTCCTTCCTGTAAAGGCAAGTTATACATTACCAGAAAACACTGACCTCAAACTGATAAAGAAACTGGCAATATTTATTTTTGTGGGTTCATTTTTAGATGCTTTGATTTACAAACGTTTCTGAAGATCCATGTAAACCATAACACTGCCAAATCAAATAGCAAACTTGACTTAATGCATCCAAGGCCATGATTACTGCCTAGCGAACATCAAATACTAGAGAGTGGATAGGTGGGCCTTTGCAGATACCTACAAAATGGGTCATCTGACTTTAAAGCATTATACTATTTTAGTTTTAGCATCCAATGGCTCATTGGAGTCTCCTGGTAGTGGACACTGGTAACAAAAATAGAGGGGTGGGATTGTCCGATTAAAGCATCACCATGCTTGTGAATGAGGGAACTCTGAAATCCTTAGTGCTACTACTATCCCATCACCTGCCTCCTGCAATGGTCTATGGGTGGGGGGGAGGTACGGTCAGAGTCCATCATTTATTTCCATAATTAGTGCCGAAAGAAATGAAAGACTGGCTATTCCCTGCTGGTGGAGCTGCAGGGGACTTGAAACCCAACCCTGTGGAAATGGTAAGAGCGTGCCCTCCACGAGTTGAACTTTGAATTTTTCATATTCGCACAACCAATTCCAACTGCACCTCCTTTTCATCACATCCTGAGGCTCAGTGACAGTACTTCATTAATCCCCCTTATGCAAGCTACTTCACGCAACTATATTTCCAGGTACTCCGAGATTGGGGGCAGCAGACACTCTTGGTAGCCATTAGCGATGTTCCACTAGAAGTAATGGCAGAATTTGGCATGGCACCTTAGTGCTGGAGGTATGGATAATGGCCTAGAACACTTCTGAGTCACTCTAGTCTGTGTGCATACCTGGGCATAGGACCTGGGTTTCCTGTACAGGCTTTATGTTTACTTCCATCTCTCAAATTGTGGAGAAAGAAGTGTAGGGTAAGCACCAGAGCATTATGGCTTCCATCAGTAGAGCTACCCTCCCTCATATAATGGAACAATTTCTAAGCAAAATAACTTCAGGCAGTTATTATGCAGAACGGGCGTTGTCACCGTTTTTGATAAAGAATGGGAGAGACAGCCATCAGACCTGCCTTACACGTGGCGTTGGCCCGAAGTCTCAAAGTTTTCTTACTTTTCTACAAGTCTCCAGGGAAGAGCTGGGCCTGCAATAAATTACAATTCACTGGACTGCAGCTGCTGCATTCTCTCAACACCAGAGCAGCAGTTACAGTAAGGTTATAGAACACCCTCTGCCAGCAAGTTGCACAAGGCTCGCGTTGGGTTCTTTAAACATCTAAGACCTCTTTGTGAATGCTTGCTGATAAGAACAGTGGGGGAATGTGTTGTATAAAGCTGAAGTTAAATAGCTAGCACTGTGTCTACTTCAAGACATAAAAAGTTAAACTCTCTCTTATTTTCGTTGTGTTCCTATTTGAGACACTCAAATAAAGGTTTGAATGTATGTGAAATGTACCATTATCCTTACACTATATACAAATAAGCAGGATGCCTGTATCAACCAATAAGCAGGCAATATATTTCGTTGTGTGGCTGAAAGTCTTGAAAGTACATTTGCAAAATATAAAGTACATTTTTAGGCATCCATCACTTTGAACTATGGAACTTTTATTCCTCCATTCAGTCGGTGGGAGGGCAGAGGTAAGAAAGAAAAAAGTATACTCTTTTTGCTTAACATACTTCTATACGGATGTATGTATTTATCATGCTGTTTTATCATGATTTGTCGCTGTTCAAGACACTTGTATCAAATACAGTATTCATGGAAGTCAAACATGAACACATAATCCAATCTCGGCTTCCCAGTTTAACTAAAGTATATGAACCTAGGCAAACACTCTTATCTCAGTGTGCCTTATCAGAGGAGTTTTAATGAAAACTCGAAGCACTGTTCTTGATAAATGATGTTCTAATAAGATCTAATAATGAACAGAAAACATCTGAGCAATTGTTTTTAATTAGTAACACAACAGGACTATTTGTGCTTACTCAGATGGAAATAAATTAAAGATGTTGGTACTAAGTGTCAATCGCTCCATTTTAAAAAAGGATTCCTCTATACTTAGAAATGATCATTTATAGATGGGTGTTTACATACATAGGCACGTGTTTTAATCTAGGTGGGGCAAGGGCAGAGTTGTATAGTATTTATAGGTGCTACAAGGGCAGCACATACAGAAATCTTAGGGTTTTTGATTTTCAAATGTAGGCTATTCTGACAGGCACGTCAGAGAGAAAATAAAGATAGGAGTGGAACAGGCAAGGGGTTTCAAAATAGCAATGAGATTGGACGAGAGAAAAGGCAGAGAAACAGGGAGACAGGTGCCAAAGATAGCAGGAGAAAGACAAGTTGAAATCCAGAGATGGGTGAAGATGAAGAAAAAGGGAGAGCCCAGTTAAGTGGTTGGAACAGGGGGGGGGGGGTGGGAGGGGTTGTGGAGGTGAAAAAGAACCTTACGGGTCGGACAGAAAAAATGTGTCAGGAAGGGAGAAAGGAAACCGGGAGCTAGGGTCGTCAGTTGTGAAATTCTATTGTTAACTTTTGATTCGAGTAACAGACTTGAACGACATTTCTAAAGTGATTAAGGACTTGCAGATAAGCCCCCTGCCACCAGACTGCAAAGTTTTGTAAAGATGAATTAAAAAAATCAAAAGTTATTAACAAGCCAAAAACTTTTTTTTCTCCCAAAGTGAGGCCTGCTTCCCTTTCATTTTCCCATAGACATGCAAGGTACATACTTTTTTGCCAAAGCGCACAGCACTAACCGCTGGACGGATTTGGACCAGGTCTGAAATACCGGGCATGAAGCGCACAAAGAGTTGACTCGCGATCCATGCCTTGTTTGGGGTTATTCCGTGCGTAGTTATTTAAATATTTGACGGAGAAGGGGGTGCCGCATTCTCCAAAATAGATAGCTATATCTCAGAGATTTACCCAAAACTGGATGTTTTTAGAAATGAAAGCCACCATATTATTTTTCTCTCGATGCAAGAGATAACCGTGGCTATAGCCGAGGATATGGGAAAATGAAACACAGGAAAAAAGACATTTGCTGGTCAAAAACATGCAAATGTCATCAGGCTAGCGGTGGGGGAGAGGGGCGGCTAGAGGGTACCAAGTCAAATTTGGGAGTTGGAGGGGACCAAGGAACTGAGTTTACAACACAAAGCTTTCTGTAGCCTTGAATGGCCGACATCGCAAAACAAACTGTCACAGAAACAGCATGGGTTGTGGGGGGAGAGGGCAGGGGAGGCGAGGAGGCCATCTGGGAAGCGGCGGGAGCTGGTACAGATGAGGCGGCACTTGGGGAGGCCTGGGGGCAGGAAAGCATTTTATTTTCACCTGTTTTCAAATATTCACAGCTATATTTGGGGCTGCAAAGGACTACGGATAGCCGCGGGTAAAAGTAGTTTCATGCCTGCGGTTACAGTTTTTATTTTAAGGATATTTTGACAGCTACAGTGACGTTGGGGGTGAAAAATCACTGGCCATGGCCAGTGACGATTGCCATCAAGGCCTCCCATCCATGAAGTAAACAGGACAGTCCCTACTTAGCTTAAAAGTGAGGAAGGGGCCAGCCTCCTCAGGCCATGTTGCCCGATAAATGAGCCAAAGTCACAAGACCACTTAGAGAAACGGGCCGCCCCTCTCCTGGCTTTGAAGCTAAGCAGGGTTGTCCCGCTTTGAAGCTAAGCAGAGTTGGTCCCAGTTACTTCGTGGATGGGAGACACTCCACAGCATGGTGCTGTGTGTTTTCTCCATTGTAAATATCACATAAAACACTAAGAAAACACATGGCATCTGCTTTCTTTAATTGCATCACTGTCACTCCTTGAATGTTTTATACTCAGAGACCATTATTTTGCCTTTTTCCGAATTGCATTCTGGTATTTGTAGTCTGCCAGTCAAGAGCAGGGGTGGAGGGGCAGGGATAATGGCAGAATTGTACACTTTCTGCCTAATATAGTTCAATACGGATTTGCATATTTGAGTGACACTATGGAATGTGTGCTTTTCAAGTTATCTTTATAAAGCAGAGTATTGTCTAAATACAGACATGAGGGTAAGGAGAGGAAATGATGAGAAGGCAAGTAAGTCATGAGTATTTTCCCACAATGTGGCAAGAGAGTTTGTAATCCTGGACACTGCTGCAGTTATTCTCCCCTGATTGTCGCTGCTTTTCAGGGTACAAGTAAAGGACATATATGTGTGAAGAACACAACTTATTTGTAGAGGGCGGACGTAACACATGGTGTAAGCTTGCTCAAGTATTTGGCTATCAGGATTCTACTCATGGTGTCATGTTCCCAGTGTAGACCCTTACCCACAAGACCACAAGCACTTGTTTCATATTGGGATTGTAGATCGTGGCAATCAAGGGTGATGAGGCTGCAGCTGAAGCTGATACATACCAAGAAAATTCAGGGCGCTTCGAATAAAGTGCAGAGAGCCTTTAGAATATGTTATTCTGGCAGACTGTAATTATTTTCCCATTTACATGCTGCTTAAATGTGGTTAGTTGGGGTTGTGCGATGTATCACAACGGTCAAGAGACCGGCCATAAAACAAGGGTCTTGGAGCACGCTGCTTAACCAAAGCGTGTGTTCCATGGTAAATCATTTAATCTCACTGCGCATTTCCAAAAAACATTGTGAGTTCTCAAAGCCTGCAATCTTTTATGCATAACAATACCAGTGTCAAAACAGGAGAAAATCAGTTTGTGATTGATGAACGCCTTTGAGCAATGGATTGCAAGTGTTTTAAAATATAGAGTGGTCGTGCCCATTGGCCTTTGCCGAAAGTCATGGCTAGTGGTTTGGTAGTGTTCGGCCGTGGCCACTAGCCACCATAGCTGAAGACCATGGTAGTGGTCTGGAAGCGTTCTAAAAATCTATGGAATAACAAAACCTTTGAAATTCAAGAACATAAACTTTTGTTGGAGGGACATTAAGGTGAGAACCTAATGCAACAAAACCCCTGAAATTCTGCTAAAGCCACCTTAACTTCGCGCCCCCTGTTGCACAGCCTATGACCACAATGATGACATTACAGATCACATGACTAATGACATGTATGAGAACACCGATGACATTACAAATCACATCACTGATGCCATCACTGGTGATAACACTAATTACATTGTATATAACTGATTACATCAATAATGGAATTAGACACAACATCATTTATAAGTTAACTTATGAAAATACTGATTACCTTAATAACAATTTAGGCCATGGTCACTGGTCCGCACCAAAGGCCATAGCTAGTGGTCGGTTAGTGTTAAAAAAATACCAATGTGCATAGTTTAAAGCCATGCCTAGTAGCCCATCACTGTTTTCAAATATACAGTGGGCAAGGGTGAAAGCTGTAGTCAGTGGCCATGGCTAAAGGCCATAGCTAGTGCCCATTAATATGTTAGAATATACAGTCTGCACAGCCAAAGGCTGTGGCCCCTGGCTAGTATTGTGTTGAAGACCATGGCTAGTAGCTGGTTAGTGTATATATTATACAGTGGGCACGGCCGAAGGCCATAGCTAGTGGCTGGTTAGTGCTAGCTTATTGCATTTTATTATTTTAAAATATACAGTGGACATGGCCAAAATATGTACACACTGCTCAAGGTCAAAGGCCATGGGGTAGTGGCCCATTTATATGTTAGAATATATAATGGACACAGCCAAGGATTGTGGCCACTGGCCAGTATTGTACTACAGTCCATGACTTGTGCCTGATCAGTGTATATAATATACAGTGGACACAGTTGAAAGCTCTATCCACTGGCAAAGATCTATGTTTGGTTGTAGTTATGGTTAAGTTGCTCAACTCATAGGAAGAGCACTTTATGGGCGGCTTATAACTTTGCCCCCACCCCCCCGGATGAATCCTCCTGAAACTTTGCAATGGAAGTATATGGCCCAGTCAGATTGATCCTGCGAAGTTTGGTGAGGTTTCGGGCAAAGTTATAGGTGTGGTTTTTCCCATAGACGCAATGGAAAAACAACTGTGCGCATGCCTAGAGCCTAAACCACTGGATGGATTTTCACCAAATTTACACCAGGAGAGGTGGCTTGGTCCCGAAAGCTAGCTCTTGTAAATTTGGTGTAAATCCATCCAGTCATTTTTTTTTTAAAAGTCCAAAACGTATCTAAAAAAATGCATGATATCTGGGTTAGGTCAGCTAACTCACTTCCTTGTTCGGTCGGCAGACAGTCCTCTGATTGGTCCAGGGGCCGGGGTGATGTCCGCGGACATCGGTCACGCCCGCTGATTGGATGGTGAAAAGTATGAAGTGTGTGATATTTTTGGAAATGCCCGCCAGTTTGGTTCCGCGAACACCGGCCGGTGTTTGCGGACAGCCCTGCAGGGGAAAAGTCTGGAAAACACATTTTGGGTTATTTGGTGGTGGAAAGAGGGTCTGGGAAGCGTGGAGGAGTGCAACAGAGATGATTTGGGGCTGTTTTTCTAAGTGAAAAAAGTGGATCTGGGTGCCATTTGCCCCACAGACATTGCGGTAGTCCGCGGACAGTGCTGTGAACAAGTATTTTGGAAAAGACATTTGGGGTTATATGATAGCGAGGGGAGTGGAATGAAGGTGATAAGGAGCTGTTTCTATAGTTAGCTCTTACCAGTTTTAAATATAGTGAGAAGCATTGCTTCATCAATTGGGCCCACCAGGACAACAGTCCCAGTTCTAGTCTAATTAGACTCACTGGGACTGAGGATGGAAGCCACAAGACTCTATTTAGGATCCTTCCTTCCACTGTCTTATAGGAATTTCGTACTCAGACCCGGGCATCGCTTGGCTCCATAGAAAACGATCGCTGAGATCTTAGCCCTATAAAACTCAATTACGGGCAGGAGGAAGAATTCACAGTCTAGTTTTCACTGCTTTGGTGAAGGACAAGCATGCCCCCACCTTCTCTTACATTTTAGCTTCTACCACTAATCGCTTATGTTTGTGAGATAATGGGAAGTCTAAATATTGAAAACACTCCACTTTGTTGATCCACTTCCCATTTATTTTCCAGTTGTAGCTAATTTGTCTGTTACTCTTACTACACCTCATCACTATGGATTTTGCAGGGTTGACTGTAAGGTGGTTCTTAGAGAGATACCACATAAATCCCGCCAGGCAGCTCTGTAGGCCTGCCAGCGTATAGTTGACCAGGACTACATCGTCGGTATAGGCAGTACAGCACACTTATAGCTCCCTCCACCTGTAGGCTAATCCTACCCAGGTCTTAGCATCTTCCCAGAGATCTGCTACATACATGTTAAAGAGCACAGGAGCAACGACACACCCTAGTCTTACACCTTTTCTAACAGGAATGGCTCTAGAGAGGTTTCCTCTGCTGTTTGGTTTTACTTTACTTACTTTACATGAGTTGTGGTAGTATAACATTTGGATCATGGCCAGCAGGCCCGGGTCAATACCCCGACTGACCAGCTTATCCCATAACCGTGGAATATCCACATTGTCAAACGCAGCCGAAAGATCTATGGCTGCTACATACAGATTGGTTGGTCCCTTAATATTGACTTCTGACAGACAGGCTGTAACGCTCACCTGATTCCCGTAGAGGCGCCGGCTTGACTGGGCGTATACCGTATCTTCAAAGGTGATGTGTAACACACGGCTGGCTCTTTGGGCTGGACCTCTGTGCACTGTATGTCTGACTCGAAGGGTAAGATGTCTGCAGATAGAAAATATGGGATTAAGGAACTGGGTTATTGAATGTCTCTCTCTTCTTCCCTTTCTCTTCTCCTGTAGAACCCCAAAGGTTAACGCTCTCACCTTAGGTAAGTGAACGCCGTGCTCTCCATCTGCCTCAGGGCAGGGTGCTGTAACCAGTTTCTTCACTGGATAAGGGGAGCAGGCCTCTTGACTTCAGAGGACTGCTGTCCGTCGTTTACTGCACGAACGGTAAGTTTCGAGTAATTCTAATGTCTTTAAAGTCTTTAGTAATGATGTTTCTTGTTTTGCAGGGTTCCGGCGATGGCGGATGACGGGCTGAAGTGAGTTGAAGATGGAGCCCGTGTGATGAATAGAAGCACCTGGAAGCACGTATGTAAGCGCTTGTTGCCTGCTTCACGATGCGCTCTAACTGTCTTTTTATTTTGCAGGTACAAGTTCGGAGCGGCTGCAGGGTGCCGGAATACCCACTGGGTTAGATGTGGAAAGGAGTAATGGCACGTGAGTATTAAAGTTCCCCAATGTCTTTAAACGCACCTTGTTTTGTCTTTCAAATGCGGGATGCAGCGCCGAAGGCCTCCGGAGCGTGCGAAGAGTTGGTAAGCTTTTGTCTTTCAGATGCCGGAATGCAGTGTGAAGACCTCCGGAGCGCACGAAGAGTAGGTAAGCCTTTGTCTTTCAGATGCCGGAATGCAGCGCGAGGTGTTGGTGACAGCCGATGGACCAGGTAAGTGAAGAGCTGTCACTGAAGACCGTAATGCTAACCTGTTCTTTCTTGTCTTTATAGGTGTTGCTGAAGACTGGATTCAGGATGGTAAGCCTTTTTCCTTAGGCCCAGGATCAGATGCAGAAGACACGATGAGCGTTCTGCTGCAGAGGATGCAGAATAACGCAAAGCAAGATTCATCCATCGGGTGTGGTTTAAATAGCCTCCTGTAGTGCTTAGGTGTCTCCTTCCACAGCCACGCCTAGGTAAGAAAAGAGTTCCTGCTTTCCAGAAGAGTTCCAGTGTTCTGAATCTAGGGAGTGGCTCCTGCCCCACCCAACAGGAAAAGTAGTTCCAAACAGAAGAGGATCAGAGGCTCAACTGACAGGCAAGTAAGCAGCATGGTCTGTTGCAGGTAAGTCCACCCAAGCATTATGAGCCCGGCGCTTCCAGCGCTGGGACTGGGCATATTTATGAGCCTGGTGCCACTGGCGCCAGGACTGGGTCCAAAAGGTCCCAATTGGGACTGGTTGGCACTCGGAACCTGGGTTATGGATCTGCTTCCAAGGGAGTTGGGAAAACCCTGACCTTTTGGAAGCAGAGATCATGACAGTAACCCACCTCAAGGCCCCTCCCAAACCGGGCTTCTCCGGGGGTTTTGGCTTGTCAGGAAATGTTCGGCGAAATCTTTTGATTAGGCAAGGAGCGTGGACATATTCAGCAGGTTCCCAGGATCTCTTTTGGGGGCCGTAGCCTTTCCAGTCAATTAGGTAAAATAGTTTAGATTTGGAGATCTTGGAGTCCAGAATGCTTTTGACTTCAAACTCGAGTTCTCCATCAACTAGGATAGGTTTTGGAGATTTAGTTAGTCAGGTTTGAGGTTGCACGGGTTTTAATAGAGAGACGTGGAAGACCGGATGTATCTTCATGTGCGGGGGCAAGTCCAACTTGACCGCTACTGGGTTTACTATGGTAGTGATGGAATAGGGACCAAGGTATCTTGGGTTGAATGTGCGTGGCCCTTTTAGAGGTAGATATTTGGTGGATAACCAGACTTGATCCCCTACTTGATATTGAGGGGCTTCCTTCCGATGTTGATCTGCTCCTTTCTTGTATTGTTCTTTAACCCTTTGAAGGTGAGAAACAGCTTCCTTAAAGGCTTGGGTGATTGTAGAATGCAGGTAGTCTACTGCTGGTGTTTCAAGATCTTGGAGGGGATCCAACTCCGAGGTTCGAGGGTGACTGCCGTACAAAAGAAAAAACGGGGTTTTCCCAGTTCCCGAATGGACAGAGTTATTGTAGGCATATTCGGCTATCCAAAGGATGTCTTTCCAAGTTTTTTCAGTTTGTTGCAGCATGCAGCGTAAATACTGTTCCAGAGTTTGATTGGTCCTCTCGGTTTGTCCGTCGGTCTGAGGGTGGTGCCTGGTCGATAGTCTCACATCAATTTGAGCCGACCGACAGCAACTTTGCCAAAAATGAGAAATAAATTGACTACCTCGATCCGAAATTAGAACCGAAGGAAAACCGTGCAGTCGGACGATGTTTTTGAGAAATTCTCGGGCCAGAGTTGCTGCTGTTGGCAAGCCTTTGAGCGAAATGAAATGCGCCATCTTGGAGAATAAGTCCACGATTACTAGAATCGTATTGTATCCGGAGCATGGAGGTAGATCGGTGATGAAGTCCATAGAAAGCGTATGCCAAGGGCGAGGTGGGATGTCAATAGGGCGTAAGAGGCCTGCTGGTCTTTCCTTTTGACTCTTGTTTTGGGCGCATACTCCACAGGACATTATAAAGTCTCTGATATCTTTTTTCCAAGACGGCCACCAGAAGTAGCGCTTGATCTTTTCTGAGGTCTTGGCCATACCGGGATGTCCTTCCATTAAAGAATCGTGATAACAAGAGATTACTTTTTTCTGTAAATCTGTGCTGGGTAGGTATAATCGTTCTTGGAAATACAATAAGTTGTCCTTTACTGCAAAGTCCTTTCCCTGCAGATGCCAATTCTGTATGTCTGCTGGAGTTACAAGTTGCCTGGCTTTATCCTTAACTTCCTCTATGGATTCTGTGGCGATTACACCCAGAATTCTTTGTTCGGGAATGATTGGTACAGGTTTAGGGTTGATCAAGTGTTCTTCCACTCCCATCCGAGAAAGGGCATCAGCTTTACCGTTCTTTGTACCAGGTCGATAGGTAATTATGAAGTCAAACTCGGCAAAGAATAATGCCCAACGGAGTTGTCTAGAGGATTGAGCTTTTGCGGTTTTCAAATATTGCAGCTTTCGGTGATCCGTAATCACAGTAACGGTGTGTCGGGCCCCCAGCAGATAATGCCGCCAAGCCTTAAAGGCAGACTTGATAGCCAGAAGTTCCTTGTCAGTAATCGTGTAATTGATTTCAGGAGGCGAGAATTTGCGGGACCAAAATGCCACGGGATGCAACTGATTGGTTACCGGGTCCTTTTGTGATAGAACTGCCCCCATGGCAAGGCTTGAAGCATCAGTTTCCACGATGTAGGGGAGTTCGGGGCGAGGGTGTTTTAAGATTGGTGCAGAGATAAATTTAGTCTTCAAATCCTGGAAAGCTTGTTCCGCCTCGGTAGACCATTCAAAACGTTTGTTTTTCTTTAACAAGGCAGTGATGGGCTGGACTATTCGAGAGAATTCGGGGATAAACCTGCGGTAAAAGTTAGCGAAGCCTAACATGCTTTGCACACCTTTTACGGAGGATGGTGATGGCCATTTGAGAACTGCATCGACCTTCTTTGAATCCATACGCACTCCGCCAGGTGATAATATGAATCCCAAGAATTCAACTTCAGTCACGTTGAAAACACATTTTTCCAACTTAGCGAAAAGTTTGTGTTGACGCAATCTTTCGAGGACCATTTTCACATGTTTCCGATGTTCAGATTCCGATGAAGAATAAACGAGGATGTCGTCAATGTAAACAACAACACACACATCTATGAGCTCTCTGAGGACATCGTTCATAAAATATTGAAAGGCGGCCGGGGCATTGCAAAGTCCGAAGGGCATGACCTGATATTCAAATAGCCCATACTTGGTGCGGAAGGCCGTCTTCCATTCATCGCCCTCTTTTACTCGTACGGTGGTAAGCTCCTCTAAGATCCAGCTTTGTATATATGCATGCTTTTCTGACTTGGTCCAGGAGTTCAGGGATCAAAGGTAACGGATATCTATTCTTAACGGTGATCTGGTTCAGGGAGCGATAATCTATACAAGTTCTAAGGTCTCCTTCCTTTTTTGGAACGAAGAACAAAGCTGAAGAAGCAGGGGACTTGGAAGGACGAATAAACCCATTTGCCAGGTATTGATCCAGGTATTGTCGAAGGTGAAGGTTCTCAGGCTCAGTGAGGGCATAAATTCTACTACAAGGAGGAGTAGATCCAGGTATCAGGTCTATCTGGCAGTCATAAGACCTATGAGGATGTAGAGAGTTAGCCTGATCCTTCCGGAAAACATCTTGGTATTCTAGGTATTCGGGAGGTAACTGGGGAGTCTCTGAAGAAATTGCTGCCAGTGCAACACCAGGTGGAGGGTGACAAGTAGAGACACATTCTGGAAACTGGACCGTTCTTGCTCGCCAATCGATCAGAGGATTGTGTTTCTCTAACCAAGGTATTTCTAGAATAATCTGAAACTGAGGGGCCTTGATCACATCGAACACGATCTTCTCATGGTGTCCATCTTGACTTACTAGCGTCACCTCTTGAGTGGTATGCGTTACTGGCCCGGAGGCTATCTCCGTACCATCCACCGTAGTAATGACGTCCTTTACAGCCTTGGGACAAAGAGTTAGATTCATCCTCAAAACCATTTCATGATCCACATAATTGCTGATGGCACCGCTGTCGACGTAAGCTTCAATTGCATGTAATCGATCCAGATTATCAGGGCTAATGAGGACCATAGGTATCACGAAATGCAAGGTCATGGAACTGGTTTTCACGCTCGGCAAGAGGACCTCTATTCTTGTCGGGCGAGGTCGTTTCCCTGCTCAGAGTGTGTAACTTTGGTAACTGCAGCTCCTACTGCCTTCTTGGCAGGTTTCACCGGACAGTCTCGAAGAAAGTGCCCTGAGTTTCCGCAATAGAGGCATAATTGCAACTGTTTTCTCCTTTCCCGCTCCTTTTGTGTTAGAGGACCTTTCAGACCCCCTATTTGCATGGGTTCCCCGGAGTCTACTCCTTTGGAAGGAGTTGGCGGTTTGGAAAATACTGGAGCATCAAACTTGGAACATTCGGCCTTTCTGTTCTGCAGTCTGTGATCTATTTGAACGACTAAGTCTATATAGTCCGAACAATCTTGTGGGGGATTCACTACTTGGGCTAACACATCTTTGAGCTCTCCACGTAGACCTCTATAAAACAGCGTAATCCTTTTGTCCTCAGGCCATTGAGTTTCCACTATCAGTCTGTTGAAAGATGCAATATAAGCCAAAAGGTCTTGATTACCTTGTCGCAACGAAAGAAGCTCATTGTCCAAGGCCTGCCCCTGTGAATGTCTTGCGAACAGTTTTTCCATGCTGAGCTGAAAAGCTTGAAAATCATGGAGGACCGGATCATCTTGATTTACTAGAGGGATCGACCAGTCTGCCGCATTGCCACTAAGGTACGAAAGCTACTTTAGCTTGATCAGTTGGAAAGGCTGCTGGCCGGCATAAGAAATGCAACCGGCACTGATTGATAAATACTGCAAACCTCTTTGGGTCACCAGAAAATCGTTCGGGCGGAGCCAGAGGTACATTCCCAGGTAGGTTGATCTGCACTGGATTCATAGAAGATGTAGAAGGAAGATTTCCCCCAGATGCGGGTAACGGGGTCTGTCCGGCTTGTGACTGTAGCAATTGTCTAGCGAGATCATCTGTTCGCTCCTTGGAAATAATCAGTTCCCTTCTTAAAGCGTTCGTTTCCTGACGGGCTGCATGCCGGAATGCAGCGCGAGGCGTTGGTGACAGCCGATGGACCAGGTAAGTGAAGAGCTGTCACTGAAGACCGTAATGCTAACCTGTTCTTTCTTGTCTTTATAGGTGTTGCTGAAGACTGGATTCAGGATGGTAAGCCTTTTTCCTTAGGCCCAGGATCAGATGCAGAAGACACGATGAGCGTTCTGCTGCAGAGGATGCAGAATAATGCAAAGCAAGATTCATCCATCGGGTGTGGTTTAAATAGCCTCCTGTAGTGCTTAGGTGTCTCCTTCCACAGCCACGCCTAGGTAAGAAAAAAGTTCCTGCTTTCCAGAAGAGTTCCAGTGTTCTGAATCTAGGGAGTGGCTCCTGCCCCACCCAACAGGAAAAGTAGTTCCAAACAGAAGAGGATCAGAGGCTCAACTGGCAGGCAAGTAAGCAGCATGGTCTGCTGCAGGTAAATCCACCCAAGCATTATGAGCCCGGCGCTTCCAGCGCTGGGACTGGGCATATTTATGAGCCTGGTGCCACTGGCGCCAGGACTGGGTCCAAAAGGTCCCAATTGGGACTGGTTGGCACTCGGAACCTGGGTTATGGATCTGCTTCCAAGGGAGTTGGGAAATCCCTGACCTTCTGGAAGCAGAGATCATGACACAGGCGTGAAGAATTAGCCCACTCTGCAGGGTTCCCACACCCCTCCAGGAATCAGTTTGGAGTGGGTGTAGGCAGTTGATCGACTCTGCCCAGGACCTCAATTCCTGTAATACCATAGTGGCAAATGCCTTGGAAGAAGTATCTATCAATGAGATCTGGTGATAGCTCCCCGGGAGCGCCCTCTCTCCTTTTCTGAAGATCGGGATAAAATTGAGCTATGCCAGGAATCCGGACACTTGCCATACTTGGCTATGTACTCAAATAGGTGTCCCAGAAGGTCTGCCCAAAGGGGAGGATTGGTCTTTAGGACCTTATTTGTCACCCTGTCTGGGCCACTTGCCTGTGAGTTGTTGAGGTTGGTGATGATCAATTCCAGATCCCCTCTGTCTAATTGTGGATGTTTCCAGTAGGTCTCCCCCCACCCCTCCGAGCTCTTCCCCACCCTTGCTAAATTTGTTCTTGAGAAAGGTGACCCAGTCTTCCTCAGTCACCCCTGTAGTGAGATGTGGAGACTGCAATCTGTTCTTGGAGTACAGTGTCCACCAAATGCTACGGGTATCTTTGTTCACAAGCTTGGCCATCAAATCCTGGTTATTTATGATGTATTTCTGTGTTTTCCTGCGTCTACACCAAAGTCTATGTTTTTGCTTTCACAAAATGGTTTCCTTTTAGCAGACTGCCTGGTTATTCGTGTGTAGTTTTTTCACTAACCTGATTTCTCTTTGCAGATATTTTCTTTCTGCAACTTCACTATCAAATGGGCAGCGCCTATAGGCTAGAGTAGGGGTGAAGGGTCTCCTGCTAACCGAGGGAACCCGGATACCCAGTTTGCTAAGTATGATGGGAAAGGCATCTGGCGCAGCTGCCCCTTTTCTTTCATTTTTGCTACGGTTATACCACCACCGAGAGAGCCTATAGTTGCTCTTATACACGTTGGAGCCATGCCTAGCCAATCTCCCCTTCCCCCTTGATTACAATTGGCCTATTGTCCATGGATTCCAGCTTATGTGGAGTTGATGTTGCAAATACCGACAACATAAGAATGGAGTGGTCACTTTTCATAGTTTTTAAGATCTTTAGATCTCTCAGCCTCAATACAGCAATATTTTCTGTGAATAAATAATCGATTGTTGATGATGTGAAGTTGCCATGTCTCTGATCAAATTAGTTTGGGTAAAGCCCCATCTTGACAAGGAGCTTGCCCATCTCTGCCACATATTCAACCTTCTAGAGGTCCCTCCGACTTGGCCGCTGGATTCCCTTACTTCAACTTCCACAAACTCCTCTGCTGTAACTGTGCAGCTAGAATTAAAGTTTCCTCCTAGAATGATTGCCCCCCCTTGCCCCTCTTTATTAATATTAATAAGGAGGATCTCTGCAGTTTTGCCACAGCTGGTATCGAGCATTTTCGTAATCAGGAGGCCCTCTCCCATGGTTTTCAGGGGGAGGAGGCTCCTACCGATTGTGATTTTGACCGCCACCAACAACTCGCCCACTGGCCGCCCTTTAGAGCCCTTCTTGGCCACCAGTCCAAGCGTGATATATCCATCAAGCGCTGGAGTGGCTCTTAGCCAGGTCTCTTGAAGAAAGATGTCTGCTCCCTTAAACGTAACATTGAAGTCTGCATTTAGAAAGGAATCATGGCCTCTTGAATTCCAGGAGCAGACGAGAACCACTGGTTCCTTAGAAATGTGGCTTTCTAGGCTGTACCAAATTTATGAACAAGAAAAAAGTTCCCAATTTGCGAACTTACGTCCCCTGCACACTATCTAATGTCTGGTAAAACAGACTAACAATTTAGGGTATCATTCCATATATGGTTAGATGTTGTTCAATAAACATTTGAATAAAGATCTTTTGTCTAGCATAAATTCAAAAAATTACAATGTAAAAATTATTTATCACAAGAATCTTCTTTTTAATTAATTTGTGATGATGATGCAGTATTCCCAATCTGATGGGCTTGTTTATTGGGGGCGGCGGGGAGTTCACATGGATTCCTACAAGGTTTCTCATACGAAGAAAGGGAGGAGAAGGAGAGGGCACAGAAAGAGGGACCCCTTCCTGAGGGACCCATCTGTAGCTTTTAAGCCGCATGGCGACCCTGCACGGGCAAAGGGTCTGCCTCACACTGGGCTGGTTAGGACTCCCGAGTTCCTCTGCCACACAAATAGTCTTTGCTTGTTGATGTGTGAGAGGGCTTAGGTTTAAACTTTCAATTCGATGGCAATAACATCATATAATGTAATTAAGGCTTGAAACACGATGTTGAGGGCTTCAAGTGAACTTGGATCCCGCTCTGGAGTGAAACAGGTAGGCGATAACCCTCCACGCATAGATTGGGTCTCTGGAGTATGTTCTGCTTAAAGAGTCTCTTCCTGAACCCTGTTGGGGAGAGAGAGTCCAGAATGGTATTTGCCGTCTCTTGAGTTTTGAAGAGAGCGGGGGAAGAGACTTAAGGTTCATATGCACTTTCAGCAGCTCTAATCTCATTTTCTAAGCTAAGGCAAATATCCATCAGTGGCAAGCTTACTTGTGCTTCCACTTGTGAAAGCACTGTTCCAGAGATATCAAGATAACAATATATGGTCAAATAATGCTACTGTTTTATCCCATGATTCATGCATTTCCAAATTCCATCTATCCTGAATCTCCTGAATAAAGGCAATGGGGTCTTCAGGTTAATTTCCTAATTTCCTAGTAATTATTGCCCAATGTCCGATGTATCAGGATATTGTACTCTGAGTGATCGCCATACACCTGCTCTACAATTATTAATTGGTGTTCCATCGTGCACAGTGTTTTGTACCATGACTTTAGGAGCTCTCTCCCTTACTATGGTTGATAATAGGCCTTTACTACCGCCTATAGCTAAAGTCGCTCCTTATGTTCTTTTTTCTAGCTCAAAAATCAATTTTCCTGTGCCGGAAGTTAAACTTGGGAGTGTACACTTTAAATTCTCTTTATCCATCTGGGGCCATGGAATATATTGAGGTCGATCCCCTACCCCTTTTCCTAATAGTGGGAATAGCGCTAATCTTGGTTCATAATCATACCCACCCACCCTACTTGTTTTCCAACAACGTTGTTCTCACCTGTTTGTTTCCATTCTGGCAATGCCCTTAATCTACTTATATATGGTGGGGATACATCCCCTGTTACACATGACCGTGCTTGTGGTTGTTCAACATATGATGTTGATTCTGGTATTTTTTCTATCCAGTCTTCTAAGTTTGACAATTTTAGCCCTTTATCCGCACTCGATTGCCTTGAAAATCCACATGTGCCCTCTTTCTGTGCCCTCTCCTTCTCCTCCCTTTCTTCGTATGCAATTCTGTCAGTTTGCTAATCAAATGGACACTTGTGTAGCAAAGATAGCTATTTAGGTTGCCCTCTTCAATGAAAGCACACATCGCTCTGCATTCCTCTCTTTGGCTGTGCTCTTTTGCCACTCTTTTCTATGTTCACTTTAAGTCCTAATGGAGAGAAAGTGCAGCAGTAATAATCTCCTCCACTCTTAAGTGCTAAATGCATGTGTTCTAGTGCTAGGCAAGAATTCCTTTTTCAAATAATTGCAAACCAGAAATAATCAGGATGCCATGTTTATTAAGCCTTCTATATGCTGTCTGACTCAGAAACTCTAATTCACATCCTGCTAATTTGCCCGATGTTGTTAAATCAGAGAACCAAATACTTTGCGGAATGTTTTTCCTTAAGTGCATGTGTTGATCATGAATATATTTGATATAAAATGAGGCATGGATACTCTCCATTTCTGACCATACGTCTGGTTACATTCTTGAAATCTGTGAGTTAAGTTAAAACCGATGTTCTGGAGTATGTGCTTTGTGTTTCATGAATGGGTTTCCCCTCATGTACATGTTTGTGAAACGAAATTTTAAGATGTATTTCTTTGTTGAAATAACAATAATTTCATGTTTTCCTTTCTGTATTTATGAGTTGCTAGTTTGGATTTTAAATGGTTATGGATTGTTAAGTATTTGGTTTTAAGATGAATATGTTATAAAACATGTGTTCTTTTGTTCTGTTTTGTAAAGGTTTATAACGAATCATAAACAAATAAACATTTTAAAAAAAGAAAAAAAATATGCTGTCTGGTAAAGACCAGTATGTGTCAACTTTATATTTTTTTTTAAAGATAGTCATGCAATTCCATTCCTCAAATGTAGGTTGTTACATAATGCATGATTAGAGTATTGATACTGTAAAACACTGCATCATCTCCAAAGTTTAGGTTAGTGTATCTAAATTTCATTGTGCCAACTATATTTCATTTTGTTAGGGGAAGATGCATCATATTGACGAGTGAACTTTTTCAAAATGTACATGATCCCATGATGAAATGCTTTTGCTGGAAAACCTAGTTCTTGCACCTGGTGCTCAACCCATTAGCGAACCCATACTCCTTGACATTCTATATCATCACCCAGTTGCTTCATACCAGGTACCCTGAAATTGAGATGACCACAAACTACAATATTCCAACTAGTTTGCCTGCTACACAATCCACTCTGCTTAGTATCTTTCTTTCCTCTTACATAATGAATACACAAAGCATACTATATGCTTCGGCAAAGTAGTGATAAATAGTTCCATCCAATCTGTACACCTACAGATCTATTGCAATACCAAACACTGTAGTTAGCCTGCAGAGCTCGCTTTGCTTTACGATTATGATCACATTATCATGCGCATGTGCAACCGTGCTAGCGGAACCAGGTAAATGCAAGAAGCCATCATGCTGAGCAAACGCATTGCTTTGCGTACAGTTGTTTGACGACCGGCCAGATACTGAGGTATTTGCAGAAGTATGTTTTGTACTCTTTCTTTTGAGGGGAAGACTAGGCCCTCTTCCGTCTTTAGGATAGCTCCAAGGAACTGTTTGGTTTTTCTTGGAACGAGACTGGACTTTTTCTTGTTGATTGATAATCCCAATTGGAACAGAAGTTTGATTGTCCTTTGGGTATTTTACTTGCAAATTGGAAGGGATTCCCCTGTCATCAGCCAGTCGTCCAAATAAGGGTACACTGGGATTGATTCTCTGCGTAAGTGCGCCGCCACTACTGCTAATACCCCGGTGAATATCCTTGGAGCGGAGGCAATGCCGGAAGGTAGCACCTTGAATTGATCGTGTTGATTTGCCAATTTGAAGCACAGGAATTGTCTGTGCACTAGGAACATTGAAATATGAAAGTATGCATCTTTCATGTCCAAAGTTGCCATGTAGTCCCATTGTTTTAGCAGTGGGGTTACTTCCTATATAGTAGTCATGCAACATTTCTGAGGCTTAACATACGTGTTCACAGGCGCAGGTCTAGGACAGGGCACATTGCAAGGTATTTCTTTGGCACAAGGAAGTACATTAATTAGATACCCTTGTTTACCTGGTTTGCCCAGACAATTTCTATGACGTCCTTAAGTAGCAGTGCTTTGACCTCTTCCAGCAGAATGTGCTGTTCATCCTGCGTTGTTTGTCTTTGTCTTGGCGGGTGGTTGGGTGGGGTCTGTATGAGTTCTATGCAATAGCCTCCCACCACGGTGGAAAGTACCCACTTGTCTGACGTGATCCCTTCCCATGCGTGGGTAAAATGAGTAATGCAACCTCCTACTGGTGAGGCATGGGAGGGGACTTGGAGTGGGTGGACATTGCTTTGGGGGGGTGGAACCTCTGGGGGAGGAGGATCTCCCTCTACTTCTTGACCTTCTGTGGCCCCTTTGAAAATGTTGGGAGGATTGCCCCTGCGAGAAACCCCGAGATGAAGTCTGCCCGTCCTGGTTGTAGTTGGAGGATCGCTGGGAGTTTTGTCCTCTAAAAAGGCATGTATTAAATGTGCCTCTCTGCACAAAGCGTTTGTTTGTGAGCTGTCCAAGGGATTTAAGGGTGTCATACTCCTCCTTAGCACTTTTCAGTGTGTTCTCGACCACTTTCCCAAATAAGGCGTGAGGCTCAATAGGCATATTTAAAAGGGTGGCTTGGGTTTCCAGCTTGAAACCTGACTGACGTAGCCATGCATGGCGTTTAATGAGGTTTCCCTCAGTTACTATCTGGCCTGCATTATCTGCTACATCCAGATTATTTTTCAGGATGCAGCTTGCCACCTGTTTACCTTCAGCTACTGTTTTTAGAAGCTGTGTTTTCAGGGGCTTCCGGGCAGAGTCTATTTGTTGTGAGATCTCGTCCCACTTTTGGCAATTATAACTTGCCAGGAGTGTAGTGTTATTGGCTATCCTTAATTGGTAAGCAGCCAAGGAAGCTACTTTCCTGGCCAGTGTGTAAATCTGTAATGCTCACCTGGTATCCACGGGGACGTCACTCAGCCTGTTCTGACCTCTTACGACCTCGAACCCTTCCCTGGAGGCTATTCGACTGGAGACTGGGCCTGAAACACAGGATTGGTAGAGTTTAACTCCCTATTGTGTCTGTGAACCCCTTCTTCCCCGGGGTCCAACCCTTCCCTTTGATCCACAGCTCACCTTGTTTTCTTGGATAGTGTACTCTCCGTCCTGCTTTTAGCGCAGGGGCACGTTGATTGATGCAGGCTAGTTGCTGCCTAGTTACTTCACTGGCAAGAGTCCGACAGGTAAGTATAATGAGTCTTTTGAACAGTTCTCCAACTTCTTTCCTTTCCTTCCTTAGATGATGGCCGGCGTCCGGGGATGGCAGCGTGCTGCTGAGATGAGTAGCGCTGAAGGTGAGTGAGAGCGCGATGCGCGATGTACCCCTTTCGTATTTGCATTGAACTGAGTTCTTTTTCTGTGTCTTTTAGGTGCTGCTACGTTTTCAGCGTGGATGCCGGTTATGAAGAACAAATGCGGTGGGTAAGCGCGGTATGCAGCACCTATAGATGTTTCCACGCTAACGTGGAGTGTCTTTTCCCACTTGCAGATGGATGAGACGTTCGAGACAGAATTCCCCCAGAGCGGCTGGGATTCAGGTAAGCGTTTGAAGCTCGTAGAGTATTTAAAAATAAGCGAAGATTTGCAGAATGCTTACTAATGCCTTTTTTCTGTTCTTTTCCATAGGAAGTGGCGTGCCGGGATGGGAATGACACCGCCGAAGATGCCCGCAGAACAGAAGGAGCGATGAATGATGGGCAGAAGCGCCGCACTGTTCTTAACTGTGTTCTTGGAGGAGCTGAGCGCAGAAGAAAGATGCAGGCCTACTGGAGACCGATCCAAACACGGTGAGTGTCATGCTGCAGGTGCAGAAAACGCAAAGCATGTTTCTCAGCCTGGGTGTGGCTTAAGTAGTCTCTGGGTATCCCAGGTGTCCCTGGGCTGAACCACACCCAAAAGACTAGCCCGCACATGCAGGTCTGGGAACCGAAATATGTGGGGGCATCCATCTTGTCCCCATCAATGCACTACAAGTCCAATCCCCAATGTTATACTCTGGGAGTGAGTGAGTCTGGTGCCACAAGCGCCAAGTCTGACTCCAAGTGGGTCTTTGGAGGGATGGAGAGGCCCTTGAGGGCCATGTAGGTGATCGTGGCCTGGCTCCAGCCTGACATCTTGGAGGGCTGGGGACATGAGGGGCAGGAATTATGACAAAATCTTTTTGCTCTCCTTGTTAGGAGGGGGTTTGGAAGAGGCTAAAGGTGTGTCCGCTCTTTTGCTTGTGGTGTTCACGAGAGAGTCGGGCTTTAGCTGCCCCCCTAATGTACAATGGGTCTGACCGGGCTGGTCTAAACATCTTCTCAATGCAGGGGTTGACTGCCCTGGTCAGGTTGCGCCTTTGGATAGATTGGAGCAGTGGGATGAACTGTGCTGCAGATATCTTATCCCTGAGGATGTCATCAACAAAGTCTGTGTCGAGTTGTGCCTCCTGGATATCGATTTTTAAAATGTTCTGCAGCTTTTAAAAGAAGATCATTATACTGCAGCTGGATATCCACAGGGGACTCAGCCATAGGTTGGTCAATATGGTCTGGAGATTGAATGATGTATACATGATCATCATAATATTGATCTGTATCCTCTATGTCCCCATGGTCTCCTTGGTCTGCTATTGAGCCATGGTCCTGCGAACCTGAAGTGCCAAAATAGTATAGGCCGTCAGATATGTTTTGAGAGGTAGAGTTACTAGGATGTGCCATGTCTAGGCAGGGTCTTTTGGCATTGGGTTGCTTATTAGCTGCTTCGCCTTGAGGGGCCTCCTGGAGGTTGTTAATTTGATCAGGATGTTCATCAAAAAAGTTAACAAAGCTAGACATTCTCCTCATTACTCTATCAAATTGTTCCGGGGTCCACTGAGTGGAGCTTGGTAAAACTGTGCAAACAGGTGTAGGGAAAGGCTCTGGTGTAGAGGGCTGTTTGTGATACATTTCCCCAGAGAGGGTGTCACTAGGGGCAGAGTGTCCTTTATCCTTTGTAACCGGCGTTTTAGAGAATAGGAGCGTCGAAGATTTTGAGTTTGTCCAATGTTTTGGATTTGAGGGGAGTGTCTGGGGTGTGTTTTTTACTGAGTTCTCTCATTTTTGATTTATTAGCAAGGGCCATCGACGTGTCTTTTTCGCCGCACGGTCGCCGGCATCTGAGGACGTGTCCGATTTGCTGGCGGCATCAGAAACAGACTTTGGCGTCTGTTTTGGGGGCCTGTAATGTGGCGAACACGATAGCCCAGATGACAGGGACATTTCTGACCTTCCCTTCGACACCACGTGTGGCTTATTGGTCGACATGGTCCACTGTCAGCCATCGGGGTGTGTTTAGTGTGGCGTGCAATGTGAGTGCTTGAGCCGACGAGGGTCGTCTCTGTAGCAGAACCGCTGCCCTGCCTGTTGGAGTCAGGGGCTCGCATGAGGGAAACCATTGGGTTCCGATCACCCTCGCGTCACTTAGGACCCCGATGCTGCCATCGCTGGAGGCTCCCTCAACATCCATGGCTGCCTCGTCCTGCTTGGCGTGGTGGGCCCAGCGTTTAGTCTTCCGGTCCTTTAGTGTCTTGGGCTGAAACAGTTGGCAGGACTTGCACTGTTTTTCTAAATGGTCCCTGGGAAGGCAGAGATTACACACCCTGTGTGAATCCTTTCAGAGAAACTTCCTGTTACAGGAAGGACACAATTTAAACTGTGTGTTTTCCATAGTATGGAAAGATGGCAGCTCGGCGATGTAAAAGGAAGAATAGGGAAATAGGTATTCTGCAAATGAGATGAATTATGACCTGCTCCCACTCTCCTTACTGTGCAGGGCCGAGGACTGTTGGGGTCTGGGTAGGCCGCAGACAAAGTTTATTAGGACGGGTGAGTAGTTGTCATCGACAAATAATCGTGTCCTCGAAAGCCACTGCCGGACATCTTGCAGTGAATGGCCGTCGAAAGGATATAAAGAAAGTCTAAATTTAAACCTTGTATAAGTAAAGGCGCAAGCCAGAAGAAGGAACTCTGCAAACTGCACCCGACTACGATGGCGGAAAAAACAATCTGAGGGAACTCAATGCGTGGACCATGGGTACAGGAGACGTCACACTAGGGATGGTATTACTGGCACGCCCTGTTGACATACCTTTTTGAGTTTTGAGTTTCAAAAACAAAAAATGTAATACTCTGCGTCTATCACTAGATGTCAGCCTATGCATAGCATGTGATCTAAGCAGATCTACAAGCCTCAGAAATATATATTCAACACACAACACAATCCCTCCCCCTTTTACTTTTTACCATATTCAATAGTCTACTCACTTCCATTATTCAGCTCGAGTCCCTCTGCAGCGACTCTCCCACAATCAACCAGTTTGCCTTCAGTCCGCGGGGTGCCTTTAGGGCCTGGACAGGAATTTCATCGAATTGGGACCTGCAAAACCGGATCTTGATCACATGATTGTTTACGCTCCATTCTCCGCAGGACACTCTGCGATCGTCTGCTAATAGTAGGAGCCGATGATTGTCTGGGGTCTGGATATGGGCCAAGATCTAGGTTGTTAGACCTGAGCCATCCTCTGCTACCAAAGGTGCTCCAGCACCTTGAATCGTCTTCTCTGTGCAAGATGGAATTATCATTAATTATCACAGACCAAATAACCGGCCAGACCAAAGGAAGATGGTAAAATACTGCTTTAATCTCAATGAAAGAAAGCAGGGAGATATACAGCAATCAAAGTAGATGCTCGATATTCACACCAAAGTTTGCTTGCACAGGGTTTATGGGATACATTACTCACCGTAATCGTATTTCTGATGCTTGTATCTGCTTAGATTCACTTGCTGTGCATAGGCCGACATCTAGTGGAAGCTGCGGAGTATTACAGTTTGTTTTTCGAAACTCGAAAATGGGCGTCGACACAGGGCGTGCCAGCAATGCTATCCCTAGTGTGACGTCCACTCTACCCATGATCCCTCACGCGTCTAGGACCCTCAGATTGTATTTTTTCTGACGTGAGGTAGCATGAGGAGTAGCGTGAGTACAGATGATCCAAGCAGATAGATAGAAAGATAAGACTACAAGCATCCATGCGCCTTCTCTCAGAGGGGAGGAAGGGTGGGTCGCATGTGAATCTAAGCAGATACAAGCATCAGAAATACAATAACGGTGAGCAATGTATCCCTTCTGAGGCTTGTGAAATCTGCTTAGATCACATGCTGTGCATAGATTAGCAAGCAGTGTTAGAAGGAGGTGGGATGTGAGAAGGACCATGAGCAAAGAAATGTCTTAGAACCGCTTGTCCCACTTGTGTATCTGTCTTGGAATGGGTGTCAATACAGTAGTGCTGAGTAAAAGTGTGAATAGAGCTCCAAGTAGCTGCTTTGCAAATGGTGTCAAGGGGTACATTTGCAATAAAAGCCAGAGTGGCCCCAATGCCTCTTGTAGAGTGAGCTCTTGGCGTGAAAGGCAGAGTTTTTTCAGAAAGGGAGTAACACAGCTGGATACAGTTTATGATCCACTTAGAGATGGCACCTTTAGAGACGCAATCTCCCTCTTTGCCTGTAGCTACGGAGACAAACAGTTGGTCTGTTTTCCTCAGCGGTCTGGTTTTGTTTACATAGTATAGGACCGCCCTACGCACATCTAGGGTGTGTAGTTTCACCTCAGCCGAGCTTTGTGGGTCTTGGAAGAAAGCCAGAAGCTCGATGGACTGGTTTGCGTGGAATTTGGAAATAAACTTAGGTTAGAACCTAGGGTGTGTTCGTAAAACCAGTTTATCTTTATGGACAGTAAAGAAAGGGTCCTGCACTGACAGAGCCCGAATTGCACTGACCCTTCTTATAGATGTAATGGCTACCAAGAAGGCAGTTTTATATGTCAGGTGTTTGAGACTACTCTTATGCATGGGCTCCAAGGGAGGGCCCATGAGTTTAGCAAGCACCACATTAAGGTCCCACCCTGGTGGTGGGTTAGAAATTGGAGGGTGGAGTCTCTTTATTCCTTCCATGAAGGCTTTAACCACTGGTACTTTCCACCACGATACCTAGCTATGCGAGTTGGTATACCAACCCTGCGTCCAGCAGGTGGAGCATGTAGGTGACTATAATGGAAGGAGTGCAATCAACTGGGTTGATTTGCTTATTCTGGCACCAGATAACAAATCTCTTCCATTTGTCAAAGTAGCAATACCTCGTGTTTGGCTTCCTAGATTCATTTAGGATGTCCATACATCTCTGAGGTAAATTGAGATGTCCAAACTCTATGACCTCAGGAGCCATGCTGCCAGGTTCATTGAGTTGGGTTGAGGATGTACTGTCTGACCTTGGTGCTGGGACAGTAGGTTGTACCAGCACGGGAGCTTGATGGGTTCGCACACCGCTAGTCTGCGGTGGAAACCACTGTTGGCTCGCCCACATGGGAGCAACTAGGACGAGCGTCATTGATTCCCTGTGCATCTTGTTGACCACCTTCCTGATGAGGGGGGTTAGTGGAAAAGCGTACGCAAACATCCCTGACCAGTTCATCCACAGGGCGTTCCCCTGGGAGTCTGGTTGGGGGAACCTGGATGCAAATCCTGGGCACTGTCTGTTTTCGCTTGTGGCTGATAGGTCTACAGTGGGGAAACCCCACTGAGAGAAGAGATCTTCTACGATTTCTCTGTGTAGACACCATTTGTGTTCTTGTGGGAGGGGGATCCCTGCTCAAAGCGTCCACCAGAGATTTGAAATCCCCTGGAACATGTTGAGATGACAGGTAGATGTTCCGTCTGAGTGCCCATATCCAAATTTTCTGGGCAAGCTTGGACAGATTTGGCGAACGAGTCCCTCCTTGCTTGTTCAGGTAAAACATTGCTGTTGTGCTGTCTGTCAGGATCTGCACTGACAGGTTTAACAGGTAGGCCTTGAATGCTTGAAGAGCTCTGAATACTGCCAGAAGTTCTAGCAGATTGATATGATTCTTGGCCACTGAGTGAGACCAGAGACCCTGAGCTGTGTGGTGGAGAAGGAGTGCTCCCCACCCTGACAGGGATGCATCTGTTGTGACTACAGCCTGTATCACGGGATCGTTAAAGGGTTTCCCCTTTGACAGGTTTTCTCTTGTCCACCAGTGAAGACTTTGTACAAGTGTTGGCGAAACGACCACTAGATCGTCCCACTGACCACTTGCCTGAGACCACTGTTTCGCCAACCATTCCTGCACGGGATGCATGCGCAGGCGCGCGTGGGGACCAGGTAAATACATGACGCCATAATGCCCAGCAAATGCATCGCTTTGCGCACCGTTATATGGCGACCGGCCTGATATAGCGGAATTTGCAGTGTTAGATTCCGAATTCTTTCCTCTGATGGAAAGGCCAACCCTTCCTGTGTGTTTAGGACAGCTCCTAGGAACTGTTTGGAGGTGCTTGGCACCAGACTTGACTTTTTCTCGTTTATGGAGAAACCCAATTCGAAGAGGAGGTCGATAATTCTTTGAATATTTGATCTGCAAATTACTGGGATCTCCCCCGTGATGAGCCAGTCGTCTAGGTAAGGGTACACTGGGATTGCCTCCCTGCGTAGGTGTGCCACCGCCACCGCCAGTACCTTGGTGAATACCTTTGGAGCCGAGGCTATACCGAAGGGCAGTACCTTGAACTGGTAGTGCTGACTGTCCACCTTGAAGCGCAAGAATCTTCTGTGCGCTGGGAACATGGAAATATGAAAATAGGCATCTTTCATGTCCAATGTTGCCATGTAATCCCCCTTTTTTAGGAGGGGGATTACCGCTTGGAGAGTAGTCATGCAAAACTTTTGGGGCTTGACATACTTGTTTGCAGGCCGTAAATCCAATACTGGGCACATTGTCAAATCTTTTTTTGGTACAAGGAAGTAAGTTGAATAAATACCCTTGTTTACCTGGTGTCCCGGGACGAGTTCTATCGCGTCCTTTGCTAGAAGATTGGCGATCTCTTCGAGGAGGATCTTCTGGTGGTCTAATGAATGTACTTTTTGACATGGAGGGTGGTTTCGGGGACGCTCTAACAGTTCTATGCAGTATCCTGCGGACACTGTGGACAGCCCCCATCTGTCTGTTGTGATCCCTTCCCAAGCTTGGGTGAAGTTGGTAATGCGTCCCCCTACTGGGGATGCATGAGAAGGGACCCTGAACGGATGGTCACTGTTTTGCGGGAGGCATGCCGCCGCCGCCTCAATTGGGGCTGCCTCTACCCTTACCACGTCCCCTCTTGTGACCCCTGCCATAACCTTGGGTAGACTGCTGGTTGTTGTTATTCCATGGTGTACCCTGCCCCTGGGAATAGGTGGAGCCTCTTTGTGAGTTTTGGCCATGTGGGCGATGAAAATTGCCGTTCCCTCTTTGATCGGGGGGTTTGTTAGTTAACTGGCCCAGGGATTTGAGAGTCTCGTATTCAACTTTCGCATGTTTTAAGGTGTCCTCTACCGCCTTACCAAACAGTAAATCGTGCTCCACCGGTTTGTCTATTAAAGATGCTTGTGTCTCAGGTTTAAACCCAGATTGTCTTAACCAAGCATGTCTTTTGATAACAGTGCTCTTTGCTATCAGTCTGCCGGCGTTATTCCCGGGCATCAAAGGTTGCCTTAAGGATGCAACCGGACACGGCTCTTCCCTCCGACGCAACCTGCGCCAACTGGCTCTTTAAAGGTTCTGGGGCGGAGTCAATGAGCGCCGCAACTTCTTCCCACTGATGGCAGTTGTAACTCGCCAGTAGGGTGGTGGAGTTGGCAATCCTTGCCTGGTAGGCGGAAGTGGAGGCTACCTTCCTTCCCAAACCATAGATCTTCTTGCTCTCCTTGTCGGGGGAGCTTCAAATGATAAGGGTGTTCCCGCCCTCTTTCGGGTATTAGTCACTACCAGGGAGTCTGGCTTCAGTTGCCCGCTTATGTAGAGTGGGTCTGATTGGGCTGCTCTGAACAGTTTTTCAATCCTGGGGTTTACCGACCTGGTGAGGTTGGGATTGAGAAGGGAAGGGTCTATTCTCCTTAGTATTGATTTGAGAATAGGGATGGCCTGGGCAACAGGTCTCTTTTCTCCCACTAGGTCCTCGGCAAAGTCCCTCTCCTCCTGTGCTCCCTGCCTATCTATGCGGAAGTGTTCAGCCGCTCTAGATAAAACCTCATTTAAGAGAGGTTAGTTGTCGACAAGAGAGTCGGTAACCGGAGGTTCTTTGTCTACTGGGGAGACTACTCTGTAGACTTATGGGTCATCCTCATCTTGGGCCTCATTATCCCCATAGTAATCCATTCCAGTATGGACGTCCAACGCGTCCAATTCTGGATCCTCGTTAAAAGATGGATCCACGCCATATTGAGAGTATGGCTGGACATGGAAAGGGTCAGAAGACTTACACCTTGTGTTGGCGCCTCAACTCGAGGTTTTTTACCAGGGGGTTGCGGGTCCTTAGACACTGAGGGGGTTTTGCCCCCATCAGGGGTATAGGTGAGGATGTGTTGTGGATTTTTGGCATAGAAGTCTGCTAGGGATGACATTCTAGACATAACTCTGTCTATAGCCTCACTTGACCATTCTTTAGAGCTGGGGATTACCCTCTCCTGGGAGTGTTTCCCTGCTATATCCTGACTGGACCTATGGCCCTGTGCAGGGGTTTTGGATATTTTTTCAGAAGATTGTGACTTGTCCTTATGTCTCTGTGGTGCAGATGAAGGCTGAGAATGCTTTTTCTGCTGTTTTCCCCTTTCCCCGTGACTGGAAGAGTGCTTCCCCGGTGTTTTCACCTTTTCGGAGCTCTTCGACGTCTGGCGTCGAGATTCGGGGGTAGTGTCCCTTTCCTTAGTGAGTGGAGGTCAGGGTATGGGAGCAGCTGTTACGCGGTCTGCTGATGCTGACTCCTGGAGTGCGGCCTGGGGATGGTGGTCGTCTTCGTCTCCCGACGATCGAACCTCCGTTACTTTAGAGAGCGAGGCACTCTTGGAAACAGTGGATGGTTGCCTGGTGTCATGCGGCGATCTTGATCGAGAACGCCCAGAGGACACCTATTCGGTGGACCGTTCTCTGCGTGCCTCTCTCCGAGAACTCGACGCGCGCGCCGAGTCTCGGTTGGACTTCGAGTGCTTAGTGGATATGTTGTGGGTAGCGCTTGTGTCGCCGGTGGTGTTCCCCATAGTTGCCCTGCTGGACAACCTTCCGAGGTTGGGGACTTGCGCTTGGCTGTCTCTCGACGCCGCGTTGCCCTCGCCGTCCGATAGGATGTCGTCGCTGCCATCACTGAAGGCGCCCTCCGCTTCCATGGCCTCTTGTTGCCTGGCGGGCCCAACATTTGATCGAACGGTCCTTTAGAGTTTTCGGTTTAAACTGACTACACGCTCTGCAATTCGCCTTGGGGTGGTCCCTTGGCAAGCAGAGGTTACAGGTAGCGTGTCTTGCGGTTGCACTTAGGGCAAAATTGGAAAGGGGTACCCTCCATACGCACCCTGTGGCAGCGGGCTAGTGTGTGTAGGAATATATACGAAAATGTATATATATATATATATATATATATATATATATATATATATATATATATATATATATATATATATATATATATATATATATATATATAGAGAGAGAGAGAGAGAGAGTATGTACCACCCCCCACTCTCCCTACTTGTAGGGGCCGAAGCCAGAGGCCCAAGTCTGCCGTGCAGCTCTCGGCGGTTGTTTTCTTTTCCGGCCCGGCGTCGAGTGTCGAACTTCGGTGACTTGACGTTGGGATGTAGAAAACGGAGAAATATGATTTTTTGCAAAATTATGGCTAAGGCCAGGGAACTCTGCGGAATGCTTCCGACCAGTATGGCGGAAAAAAAACAATCTGAGGGTCCTAGACGCGTGAGGGATCATGGGTACAGTGGACGTCACACTAGGGATAGTATTACTGGCATGCCCTGTGTCGATGCCCATTTTCGAGTTTCGAAAAACAAACTGTAATACTCCGCAGCTTCCACTAGATGTCGGCCTATGCACAGCATGTGATCTAAGCAGATTCTACAAGCCTCCGAAATACTTTTACATACGTCATTCATGACGTCATCCTATCTGGCATTTCATACAAACCTAATGCCGGCAAGGATTGGGTTAGGGAAACATATCCACTTATACAATTATAAGTGTTAATATCTCATTGGTTGCCCGTTGTCTGTAGGACACACCCTGAGCTAATTCTATGTACGACACAAACTGATTATAGCAGAGAATATGGCAGTGGGCTAATAACTGCAACATTGTATATGAAAGTGTGTGGCAGGCCATCTGATTGGTTGGTAACCCTACCCAACCTTGGACATTCAGCTAATTTTAGCAGCACAAACCTAGGTGTTCAAGCTGTGTCATCTTGTTCTCAGTTTTCCAAATTAGTCCACTGTGTGTCATCGACCTGATCCTTAGTCAAGGTCTATCGCTAGTAGCTGACCTCGTAGTATGCTCACTGTTCTCGGATATTCTAAGGAGTGTGAGCACACCACTATCTTAACTTGAAGCTCTAATGAATAGCCTTTGTTGTGGGTTCTTCATCACAAGTTAGGAGACCACGATGCTGTCCATTTCAGCCTCTCAATTCCTGCAATTTCATTTAATTAAACAGGGTGCCTTTACCCTCTCTGGATTTTAGAGACTTGGTCACTCCACCTCACATAGGCTTTTGCCATTGTCCTCCCTTTCAGTCTACACGGTGCACCAGCTACGTTTCCAACGCCTCATGGATAACATCCTGCAGCCCTCTTCTGATTTCTGTGGAGTTTACATTGAAGAAATCATAATTTCTAGTAAAACCTAGCAAGACCATCTCTTCCTCTTTATACCATCATGAAAGTGCTCAGGAATGCTGGCCTAACTGCTAATCCAGCTAAATGCAGATTGGCCCAATCAGCCGTGAAATACCTTTCCTTTTTCATATATATATACACACCAGCCCCAAGTTGTTCCCACATGAACAAAAAACAAAATTACTCTGTGGTAGAATTAGAAGGCTTATCCATCAAGTGGCCCATTATCCATCGTAGGTATTACCTTTTGGGACGAAGGGTCACCCTGGCTACAGACCACGCACCCTTAGTTTGGATTAGCCAACGAAAAGAGTCCAACCCTCAGGTAATCCAATGGTTTCTAGACCTACAACCCTATTGTTTCAATGTGGAACACCGGAAGGGAAAAGACCAGGGAAACGTGGATTTTTTTCCTGGTTCCCCTGTGAAGCAAATGTGGCTACATCGCATGGAGGAAGGGCATGTGAGAAACCTGAGGGTGTCTCCCAAGCTAGTCCCTGGGGATCTGTCATCCAGGTGGCCAGGACACAGCCATCGCTATTGGATCCAGTTCCTGGGGGTGGACCAGTGAGGGAGGATCACCTGGATGGAGGGTCCTCAGGGAGTGGGACACTGATGGATGAGATTCGGTATTCCCCTTCCCCATCCTACCACATAGAACATTTGAAAACACTGTCCCCCCTTTCCTAAAATGAACACTTTTGCAAAACAGACTAACACCAGAGCCGTTTACCTGACATGTCCCAATACAATGGTCAGGCAAAGTCAGGCAATTGACTTGCACTACGCACACCTGACGACTCTTTCCCTTCCCCACAGGGATAAAAGGTGGAGCAAGAGAGCACAGTATGAGCAAGCAGAAAGCACGATGAGACAGCTATCCAGATCCGGCAGTTTAAGAGGAGGAGAAAGGCGGCAAATATCGAGAGGCTGACGAGGAGAGACACAACCCTGCCCTTTTCGACAAAACCCTGTGAACCCTCCACTGAAAGAAACATAAGACCGAGGACAATAGCCCAAGTGTGCTGCAACATATGTCAATGGTACATGGAGCATATCGTCGCTGATAAGCCGGAGCGAGGGAGACTCCTGCTTCCGTGGTACCAGCCTTGACTCCAGTAAAAAGGAACGCCAAGTGGTTCATCATAGCCAGTGAGTACCGGGCTGTGATGAATGAAAGTCGCAAAGTGAGAAATGTAACATTGTAAAGGGGAGGCCAGCTGCAAAAGGGGATCAGTACCACATGGGTACTGCTCAGAGAAACCCTGGTCAATCCCCGTCTGAGTGAAACTACAGTTAACAGAAGGCCGTAGGAGAGCCGCCATGTTAGGTTAAAGTGGTCATACAGTAGGTCGCGCAAAATTCCTGTACAGTCAAAAGCCTTTGACCTACGAACTATAAAGAAATGAAATGATATTTTATTTATATCTTGCTCATACACAAGTGTTTCAGAGCGCAAATGCAAGGGAAGTGAATCCTGCAAACATTGAAAGTCAATGTGAATATGAAGTTGGCAAGAGTGAACCCGGAAGAGGGATGCTGACGAAGAAGGGACCAAATCTAAAGTCCCAAGTAGCAGTGTGTGTTGACAAAAGTGAACCCGGACGACGGATGTCCACGGGAACTGTTTAATAAGACATTAAGATTTGTGAAGGAAGGAAGGAAAAGCCATAGTGAACCCGGTGGAGGGGGCTGGGAGTTAACGGTCAGCGCCCAAAAGGGGCATTCAAGCGTGAAGAACGCTCACCCTAGGTGAAACCATGAAGCAAACTTACATTTTGCTGAAGGAACCTTTGCTTATTTGAATACGTCAGGCCCTCGAAGGTAAGAGACATTCAAGAGAAAATTATAAGTTACTCACTGTAGTGACTAACGTACTCTTAGTCCCTAGTCCCCTTTCCTCCATACTGTATGGAGACGGAACCTTTTCATCAGAAAAAACCTTCTTGCCCTTTAAATTTAGAGGCGCGCTGGGGCGGGCGCTGCCCTGACTCCGCCCTCCGGCGCCACACCTCAGTCCCCATTGACGCGTCGACAATAGATTTAAAATTGCCTAATGACATCAGTATTATTAGGGGGGAAGTTGGTGGGACGTATGGAGGAAAGGGGACTATGGACTAAGAGTATGTTAGTCACTACGGTGAGTAACATATAATTACTCTTACTTCCCATTCCCTTTCCTCCATACTGTATGGGCGATTACAACTGATTGTAGCCCCAGGGTAGAGAGGAGACCCTCCTTAAGCAAATAGGTCCTGAGAACCGCCTGTCTGAAAGCCGCACCAGATCTAGAGCCGGCATCCAAACAGTAATGCTTGCAGAAAGCTGAGGGAGAGGCCCAAGTGGCCACCCTGCTTATGACTTGCCAAGGGACATGGCGCTGGAATACGATGGCCGTTGCCTTGGCCTTGACTGCGTGGGCATGCATGTTGGCCGCGAGCGGCTTGTGCTGGCCCTCGTAGGCTTCCTTGATGGCAGAGACCATCCAGCGGGATATGGAGGCCTTAGAGGCCTGATAGCCTGGTCTCGAGCCTCCGAAAGTGACAAACAGAGCGTCCCACTTGTGGAAGTCCTTGGTCCTGTCCAAGAAGGATTTTAGGGCGCGCCTGATATCCAGCCAGTGCAGCACTCTCTGTGCTTCATCATTGGGATCAGGAAAGAACGTAGGAAGGACTATTTATTTGTTTAAGTGGAATGCCGATGGAACCATGGGCAGAAATGCCGGGTTCGTCCGCATGACTACCTTGTCCTTGTGAAAGGTGGTATATGGTTCAGAGGCGACCAGCGCCTGGATCTCGCTGACTCTGCGAGCCGAGGTAAGACCGACTAGTAAGGCCGTCTTGATGGTGACCACTCTAATGTCCACGGACACCATTGGCTCGAATGGTTTGTGCGCCAGGGTGCCGAAGACTATTTTAAGGTCCCACACAGGGTGCGGTCTCTTGATGGGCGGGGAGAGCCTAGTGAGAACAGTCAGATGTTTCTTGACTATAGGGTTGGAGCAAAAGATGCCTACTTTTGAGTTTCTGTACGCCCCAATGGCTGCAAGGTATGTGCGGCAGGTGTCCACCTGTACGCCCGAATGAGCGAGGTGCGCCGAAAAGGAGAGCACGTTGTCCAAACTGCAGGCCAAGGGGTCGATTTCCTTAGAGTCTGCCCAGTGTCAGACTCTGGTCCATTTGCTTTTGTACTGGGCCCTGGTGGCCTTGCTCCAGGCGCCTTGTGTGATCTCCAGATTGGCCTGTGAAAGGCTAAGGTGCCGAAGTGTTACCTGCTCAGGTACCACGCTGTGAGGGCTAATTTCTTCAGGAGATCTTCAGCAAATGGGTTCACCCCCAGGAGGATCTCTTTGTCACCTGGCACAACAAGAAGTGTCCCCAGTTCGCATCCTGGCAGCGTCAGGGCCCGGCTCTCTGGGCGACGCATTTCACCTCCAGTGGACCGGCATAAAAGCCTACACCTTTCCGCCTACCCCCCTGATCCACAGGGTAATTTGCAAGATCAAGGAGTCTCACTGACTCATCATTCTGATAGCTCCATGGTGGCCGGCCAGGCCATGGTTTTCGGAACTACTCAGCCTCTCAGAAGTGCCCCCCATACACCTTCCGACGGGCCCAGCACATCTTCTGGCACAACAGGGCGGCAAAATCATCCACCTCGCGCCAGGGAACGAGGTTGTTTAACTGCCACTCGTATTTGTCTGCTCCCAGCCTGCTGAGCCTGACCGTCCCCAGGTTGGATTCCCCCGGGAGGTGGACTGCCGAGAGGAAGATTTTGTTTTCCAGGGCCCATTCCCACAGGCTGATCGCCAGTCTGCACAGAGGAGGGGATCTGGTGCCTCCCTGCTTGTTGACGTACTACATGCTGGTCGAGTTGTCTGTCAGAATGAGGACAACCTTGCCCTTGAGAAGTGGTAAGAATGCTTTGAGCACTAGCCAGACTGCGTTCAGCTCCAACCAATTGATGGGGACTGAGGTGTGGCGCCCGAGGGCAGAGTCAGGGCAGCGCATGCTCCCAGTGCCGCACCTCTAAATTTAAAGAGCAGGAAGGTTTTTTTCTGTTGAGAAAGGTTCCATCTCCCGTCCCTTGGAAGGGACGCCCATACAGTATGGAGGAAAGGGGACGGGACGTAAGAGTACGAGACTTGGCCATCAACGGTCCAGAGAGCTGCAAGTGGTACTGTTGTCTCGTGCTGGGGAAGCTCGAGACTGTACTGTGCTCCAAGATCCCATCTTACCTCGTTCTCAAAACGTGGGCAAGGGAGACTTAAGCTACCGCATCCTGACATTTTATTTAAGAACACTTCTTTCTTTTCTTGAAAACTATCCCACACCCGTTTTTGTAGTAGTTGTAAGGTTTGGCAATAGGTTTCTTAGTATAGGCCCTTTTATTTGACACAACGCCACTAGGACTGCCTTATTTTCATTTGATGTTCGACGCTTGCTCCCATATTAGATTTAGGTTTAGTTTAGGTGTTTTTCCACCCTGCAATCATTGTTCAATAAACACCCTTGAACTGTGATCACTTGTGTCTGTCTTTACTGTTGCCACCATGAGTTCCTTACAGTACCATGTCTGCTGCGCATTCTGGTTACGTGGCCACCCACTGAACTTACAGGACCAGGCTCCTGCACGACCAGTTGCCCTTGCACAGCCTCTGGGCCTCCCAACCACTTAGGGACTGTATCTGCAACCCTACAGTCCACTGACTCGCTGCACTTATGAACAACCTTCCTGGCAGCACATATGAATTCCTTTGCACTCAGCTCCCCCGCCCCCTCCTCACTTGCGTGATCTGATTGACAAAAGGCCTAGTAAGATCGCTGTTTTGTACTCCGTCTGTCTTCCCTTCCTTGTCTTGTTGCGCCTAGAAACACTTGTGTACAGGGGCGTTACAAATTACTTAATTTGTTACATGCTATTGGTGTCTATTATTTCAGGACCTAGCACATTGAGAACGGAGCAATTAGACACTGACACTAGTTTGTGAAATACTTTTCTTTTCTCTTCCTTACATAAATATATATTGTCGTATCCAGGCAGTGGAAGAAGAAGAAAAAATCTTTATTTCGAGCGACTAGTTCATAAAAGAACAATGCAATCACAGTACATACAAATATAAACATATGTTAATACAATAAACTACAAATAAGTTAATACTAAAATACCACATCAAATGCATTTATACAGCATTAACACGTGCTCTAATTTCCAAAACATGCTCAGTAAAAATATAAATTTGTACCGCACGATTTACACTTGGAGGTGATAGAATCATATTAAAACCTGCTTGTGAACTTCTTATCCCGAAGTCTTTAAACAACGGACAAAGATGTTTGCGACTTAACTCTGTATTTACGGGACATAATAATAAAAAAATGCAGATCGTCCACATCATGCAATGTACAAAGACAACTGACAATATAGAAAGTACACTCCCATTGGGTGTTTCTGGGACCAGCTACCCGTGTTGTATACCAAACCCATAAACCACAGTAAGAAATCTTTGAACAGCAATGGAAAACACCCTCACTCTTGATCCACAGGCCAAAGCCATTGTCAGAAGTGGTTTCTCCCAGCTGTGCATGCTATGCTACATCTTACCTTACTTATCATTCATCCACAAGGCCCTGGACATAAGTTCTCTAATATTATCCAAACTAGACTATGCAAACAGCCTGTATCTCAGACTCCCGGATTACCTAACTAACTTCATAGAGTTTAAAATGCAGCGTCAAGTATATTTCTCAGAATTAAGTGATTTGCACATATCACGCCAGCATTACATATTCTCCAATGGCTACTCATCCAAAAAAAAAAAAGAGTTCATTTCAAGACCTTGTGCATCACCCATTGCTCATACCACAGAGGGGGCCCTTCCTCTTTTAGAAGGAAGTTTCAAAACTACACTCCTTCAGGAACACTTAGGTCCAGCAGTGCTGCACTAGCAACAGTGCCAACTTTAACAAAAACTGGCAAGGAGGATCCTCTTTTTCAGTTTTGGCCAATAAATTATGGCACACCCTACCCAAACCTCTCTGCCTGGAAGTGAACAATCTGATTTTCATGAAACAACTAAAGACTTGGCTTTTCAACCAACCACTTTGAAAGAAATTAAAACTAGCAGCAACTGATTAAAAACTGTGCACCAGAAACCTGGGCTAATTTATGGCAAGCAATTGTCAACATTCTTGGCAGAACCATCTGTGGGAAACAATTTGTTTCATTGAACCTCTGTGTGTGACAATGGTATGCATCATAAACTCAATGTAAGGAACTCATGGTGGCAACAGTAAAGACAGACACAAGTGATCACAGTTCAAGGGTGTTTATTAGACTGTAAATGCAGAGTGAAGAAACGCCTAAGCTAAACCTAAATCTAAGATGGGAGCAAGCATGCCAATTCCTTACAACTAATTACAGAAATAGTGTGGTATAGGGTTTCAATAAAGAAAGAAGTGTTCACAAATAATAAGTGAGTTCTCTCTTCGCCACGTTTTGAGCACGGAACAAGGTGGTCTCCTGAGCACAGCACACACTCGAGCCTTCCCAGCACGAGTTGACAGTTCCGTACCAGCTATCAGGTTCTCTGATGGATAATTCTCTTTTCAATACAAGTCTCTTGCCTTCGAGGGCCTGATGTGTTCAACACAACAAACAACCAAAGGTTCTGTGCCATGTATAATTTGGGTGAAGGCTTCACCCCTGGTTCCCCCTCTTTCGGGCGTAGACCTCTTACAAATCATATTCAACAAATCAACTAACAGTTTCTTTCTCAATGAACTTTGGGTGATGGCTTTTCACCCCTGGATCTCCCTCGGTCGGGCTCGGACCCCAAATGACAAGGGGGACAGTTCACTTCTCCTTGTCTTGCAATAATCTTAATGTCTTTTCAAACAATTCAGTGTGGACATCCTTTGATTGAGTTCACTCTTCCCAACCTTTTACAAGACCCCTAAATGACCACTTTGACCTCTTCTGCCTTTTCCCAAGGCCTTTTGGGTATGGTAGTCTCCCAGAGTCGCCCAGAGTTTCTGGCGTGAGCACCCACGTGGTGCCCGACTCCTCTGTTGCTGGTTTTCCCCCCTTTCCTCAATAATATCGTTATGCTTTTCAAAGTTCAATTTAGCCGTTGGCTACTTTCTGTTTAACACAGTTTGGTTTCTTCTCGATACTCCCCTTGACTCACGGGCTTGATGAACCGCTTTGTTTTCTTTCTTCTTGGAGTCTAGGTTGGTACCACAGAGATAAGCATCTCTCCCCGGCTTGGTAAACAGAGGAGGAGGGTCTTGTGTACCATTGACATCTGTTGCAACACACGCTGACTTTTGTTTGTGGACTTCCAATTGCTTTTGCAGAGGTTTCACAGGCCTTAGTCAGAAAGAGCAAGCTCACTTCTCTCCTTGTCACCATCTCGGTCTGTGCCGTCTTTTTCGTTCTCTTGAACTGCCATGGTGAGTTAGCTCTCACGTGCAGTCTGCCTTGCTCGCAGGGTGCTGTTGTGCTCCACCTTTTAAACCTGTGGGGAAGGGAAAGAGCTGTCAGGTGTGTGATTCTGGTCAATTGCCTGACTTTGCCTGACCCTTGTATTGGGACATTTCAGGTAAACGGCTCTGGTGTTAGTCCGTTGTCTTTCGAGTTGAGCAAAAGTGTTTGTGTCATAAAAAGGGGGGGGGGGGACAGGCAGTGTTTTGGAATATCCTACGAGTTAGGATGGGGAAAAGGTGTTTAAAGAAGGGGGACACTGAGTCTCACCCATCAGTGTCCCACTCCTACTCCGCAAGGACCCCCCCATCCAGGTGATCCTCCTGCACTGGTCCACCCCCAGGAACTGGATCCAAAAGCAATGGCCGTGTCCTGGCCACCTGGATGACAGATCCCTGGGGACGAGATAGGAAGACACCTCCAGGTTTCTCACATCAGTGAAATCTACAACCAAGATCCAGAAAGCAACACCCTCACACTCTCCCCAACAACACCCTCAGTCCCCCACCTTCATCTCTCTCTACCCCCATTCATCCCTCAACTAACTCCTCACTACTAAAATCTTACAACCTTACACCTCACGCACTCCTTCAGATGACCTCCACATACTTAACAGATTCAGACCCTATCCATCTTCTATCAACACACTTGCTGTCAGTTTTTGGACTCCACAATCCAAGACCTACCCATATGGCTAACCTGCCGGCTTGGTACCAACGACAAACATACAGATTTTCATATCGACACACAGGTACTGTTGCCTGTGTACTTCATGCCATCTGATTAATACACCCTACCCTCCTTTTTTACAGAGCCATGCGGAGCGAGGTCAACATTATTGGCAGAAAGGTGCTATATAAAACCACTTTACATTACTTAGCAATCCCTTGGCAGTTAAGGCATCAAAAACTCATTTGAATAATCATGCAGAATTAGAGCTTTATCTGGACATTTAGGTACATCCAGCTTCAGTATGGCTCCCAGCACTTGCGTTGCGTTGAAAAAAGGTGCATGTGCTACCACAGGGATTCTTTATTTTGCAAAATACAAGAACACTTATGATAACCTGTATGTGAAATGACAGAAATTCAGCAGTTGATTTAAAGACTGCAAAGACCCTGTACCTCCCAAATTAAAGACAACCTTAAGGTTGTATTAATGCCAATGGCCTGTTCTTTGTCTGGAAAATCTGACCACCCTGGCTGAGACCAAGGTGTTCATATCCTGAGTGAGAGAAAGGTGTTTGCATGAGATACTTACCACAGCACCGCCCTTAGCACTTCAGTGCCAGAAGTGAGGTTATAAAGACTGACAGCAAGCAATCTCCAGACGGGATTGCTGTGCTCAGATATGAATGTTGCCATATCCCACAAATACTGAACGAGTTTTATGTCATCCTGTGTGAAGGAGGAGCATCTGCCACGGGTGAGGCAGGTGCTGTCTGTGGGTGACTCTGCCTTTTATATCCTCACCATGCCATCCCTGTTGGGGCTGTGCCTTCAATGTCACTAAAATGAGATGCTTTGAAAGACCATCTACTGCGTCATTCAATCTTCTGTCCAGGCAGTATTTTGCACGTTGCTGCTCACCAGGGATAATGCAGGTCAACTCCTTCTACAGTGGACATCGACATGGCCTGTTTCCAAATCAATGAAGGAAAGATGGTAACAGATACATACATCTGGGTGTGCACTTGGAAGGATACTTATTTTGGAACTGAAGCTGCAGCATTGTTATTTCTATGCACTCTCCAACAGTAGTTGTGAACTAGACGAGCTTCATCATACAGTTTGCAAAATACTTATTCATGCTTTTTCTCCCGATTGATGTTTGCTCTGAATAAACTTTATAGTTGTAGGTGAATAGAAATGTTAACAGTGCAACTCTCTTAGAGTTCACATTCTCACATGTGAAAAACTTACAATTGGCTGAAGGTGGAACATTTTGAATTAAATTATGGGTTATTTCTATTTCTAATTTCTATTTCTTTGTATTTATTGAGCGCCAAAGCCCTCAGGCATCCAGGCGCTACACAGAGGAAGACAAACACACAGACAGACAAACCCAGAAAACAGAGAATCAAAAGATCAGAAGTCTATCTCAAACAAATAATCTAGTCTTCAGAAGTTTGCTGAAGGTAAAGTAGTTACTCTCCTTCCTCAATGACTCTGGACGCTCATTCCAGGCCTGTGCCACCCGGATAGGGAAGGAGCAACCGTTTCCCACAGCTCTCTCAAACCTATTGATCTTAAGGGTGCATGCCGCCTCTCCAGCTTTTCCTTTAGGTATTTTGGGGCAACCCCAAATAGACATTTATGTTCCAGCGTCAACATTTTTAAATCAACTCTAGCTACCACAGGGAGCCAGTGAACTTCCCTGCGGGCCACAGTAACCAAGTCTCTATGGGCAATGTTGAAGATTATCCAAACTGCTTCATTTTGAAGTTTCTGCAGTTTGTAAAGACATTCCTTGCTAGCTCTCCCTAACAAGGAGTTGCAATAAGCAAGCCGTGGTAAGATAATCGCATGCACCAACTTTTTGTGATTATCCCTGGACAGATCTGTCCTAACTACATAGTTCACATGGGCCTCTGCATTTAGAGAAGCCTCCATGAAGGTGGCTAGTGTTGTGACTTTCCTGGGCACTGGGACAAGGCCTCCATCTATATGAAAACTGAGATATTCCTGTTGTAACTTCTCACAGGCACAATTGGATCCATACACCATCAACTCTGTTTTACTGGCATTCAAACATAACCAGTTAGAGGGCATCCAATGTTTAATAAACATATAGATTTCATCCAATTTTCCTTGATCTTCTATGTAGTTTCCACTGAGTTCCATAGAGAGCTGGAAGTCCTCTGCATAATTAGTGAACAATACCCTCAGTCTCTCCAGTTCCTCACATAATGGTTGAATATAGATGTTAAAGAGAGAGGGGGATAGACATGCCCCCTATGGAACGCCACAGATGATAGGGTCAGCGTCTGATGAAGCATCTCCCCAAATAATCCTGGACTTTCGCCCACCAAGAAATGATTCCATCCAAATTTCTGCTTCTCTTGATCATATCTCATCATTCCGAATCAGTTCAGATGTCTTTAACAAAGCTTCTTATGGCACTGATTTGGATAAATGGATTCACCTATGGATTTCATCACTTCCAGGTCAAAAGTCACTGAGTTTGTTACTTCAGGTGGTTTTCCGGCCCCCGTGGTCGATCCAAACTGGGTTGCAGGTTTGCCCTGCAGCTGTTCAGCAACTTTCTGCCATACAAGCTGTTTATCCTGAGGTCTGCCTTAAAGGCAGAATGTTTGACCCAAAGTGTAAGAACTTTGTCAATAGAGCTGTATGGATTGCTGATCCTTATTTGCATGGGATCACTACACTATTAGATTGCCTCTAAAAATGCCTTAGTCGATTGTTAGTGTATTGTAACTACTGCCAAGTTCAACTTTACCAAAGATTTCCTCATGTAGAAAGTCTTTTCAACAATGGAATAGAAGAAATTACTTACCGTTATGTTCTTTCTATGGATTCTTTGCCTGCAGATTCCTCATCAGATACATATCCCTTCCAGTGTCAGTGGCTTGGAATTCTATTTGACATGGGGGGCAGTGAACCTCGACTCGACCGTCAATCTGCCTTGCCTCATTTTGCTGTTGACTTCAGACGTGACGTCAGTCTTCGTTCATGTACCATGTCACTACACCCCTGTACCTCAGATCCCCACCGTTTTGGCACGCGATAAGCTACTGCAGAGGAACAATAAAACAAATGGCTGAAGAGCCACCACCATGAGAAAAAGAAAAAATGGAACAAGATTTTTGTTTTTTAATAAAAGCTGTGAGGCAACGAGATGATATGATTGGTTATTTATAATATGCTTCATACCCAGAGGGTTCTAAGCGCGGACCCGGGGATCGAACCTGTGGTGCTCCGTTTCATCTTGCATCCAAGGTGAGCACGTTGCCCCTGAGCTATCCTCCCGATGACACCCATAAGGTGTATTGAAGCCTTTCAACGAGAGCTCACCTCTTTCTCCCATCAAAGAAGTCTGCCATAAACTGGAGGTACTTTCATAGCAGGGCTGGATGGGAGGGTGATGCGGAATCTGCAGGAGAAGAATACAGAGAAGGAACAAGTTACTTACCTGTAACTGTTGTTAACTGTTGTTCTCCAGCATGGGTCTTTTAACAAGGGGGGTCTTGGGAGTCCCTCAGCCAGACATTAGTCCTGAGTCCAGAGTCTTTAGCTCACTATCTTTCACAGAGAAGAAATATCCCAAACATATTAGTCTTTGTCCTGCCCTTGGGCAGTCCAGCACTGAAATGCTAGGCAATTCTCCTCTGAACAAGAGTACCAACAGAAACCCCAGACACGTGTTTCGGTCTGATTGGACCTCATCAGTCCAACCAGTAGGGTGGATCTGTGCCTCTCTAAGAATAGTGAGCAAGGGGTCCACATCTGGATTCCCCTAGTAACTTAGGGCGAGACCCAAAGTTACTTAAATATACAAATTAACAAGCATGGGTCTGGCATGGATTCACATGCTCATGAATATTCCCTGTCGTCAGGCCGGGAATCCTCGGTAAAGAAAAATATCAGTATCAGTTTCGTTTCTGATCTGTCTTTCTTAGTAGTAACCAATCACTGAACTCTGTGTCATACTAACCCCAGCCAATGACTGCCCTCTCCCTAAGCCTCTTCCCTGGCAGCCATCCTCAGATTTGGTAGCACGTAAAGTGGCAGTATGACCAACTGAAGAGCCGCATAGGGGAAGGAGGGAGGGTTCGCATGTGAATCCATGCCAGACCCATGCTGGAGAACAACAGTTATAGGTAAGTAACTTGTTCCTTCTCCAGCATGGGGTCTGGCATGGATTCACATGTTCATGAATAAGAATACATAGCAGTACACACATGCACAACCACGGGAGGTGGCAAAGGCTCAACATTAAGCATTACATAACTCAACATTAAGCAACTCTTACCTCTTCACCAGGACCACCTTCAGGCGAACAGGTTGCGCAGCACTGCTTGGCCGACCCTGGACTCCTCTCTGGAGTCCCGATCGACGCAGTAGAATCGCGTGAAGGTGTGCGTCGACCTCCACGTAGCAGCCCTGCAGATGTCCAGCAGGGGCACACCAGACAGAACGCCGTGGTAGCAGCAACCGCTCTGGTCGAATGGGCTCTCGGACGGCCGGGCAGCGGTCGGTTTGCCAACCGGTGACAGTGCATGATGCAGCCACAGAGCCATCTGGAAATCGAAGCCTTTGAGAGAGCCTTCCCTTGGTTCACAGGTCCAAAGTTTACAAACAGCTGTGACGTCTTCCGAAAACTCTTTGTGCGGTCCACGTAGACCTTCAGCGCTTCAGCTACATCCAGCGAGTGCAAAGTCCTCTCGGCCGGCGACGAAGGCAACGGGAAGAAAACTGGTAACACCGAGGGCTCATTGAGGTGGAAGTCCGACGGCACCTTGGGCATAAAGGAGGGGTGCGTCCCTCAGCACCACCCTCGTGTCGTGAAAAGTCAAGTATGGAGGCTTGCAGGATAGGGCCTGGATCTCTCCCACTCGTTGTGCGGAGGTGATGGCCACAGGAAATGCTGTTTTCCACAACAGGAACTTCAACAGCGCCGAAAGCAGAGGCTCGAATGGCACCCCAATGAGCCTGGTCAGCACCACGTTGAGCTCCCAGGCCGGGTCAGGGGCCTTCACTGGCGGGAACGATCAGAACAGTCCCTTCATGAATTCCTTCACCAGACAATGAGACCACAAAGACGCCCGTCCTGTAGTTCTGGTGTATCGGGAGATCGCAGCCAGATGTATTTTGATGGAGGCTTAAGCTAGTCCAGCCTTGGCCAGGGACAGTAGGTACGGCAGCACTTGAGGGGCCGTAATCCGTAGCGGGTTAATCTTCTGTGCACGGCACCATACAGAGAACCTCTTCCAATTGTGTCCGTAGCACGAGAGTTGAGGACGCCCTGGCTTTTGCAAGCACCTCTCTGCAGTCAGTCGGGATATCGTACCCTCCAAACTCTAGTGCTGCAAGAGCCAGGCCTGCAAGTTCAGCGACTCTGGGTCGTGATGGAGGATGGCGCCTCCTTCTCTGGAGAGAAGATCCATGTCCGTCGGCAGCTTGACTGGTGGGGACGCTGACAAGTCCAGAAGGTCCGGGAACCAGATCGGTCTCGGCCACACTGGTGCGACGAGGATCATCCTGCACCGGGACCTCTTGAGCTCGATGAATCGGAGCAGCAACGGCAACAGAGGGAACGCATATAGGAAAAGGCCGTCCCAGGGGAACGAGAAAGCATCGCCCATGTTCCTCGGCTGGGGGAACCTGCTGGCGAACCTCTGGCACTTGGAGTTCATCGCCGTCGCGAAGAGGTCGATCTGGGGTTTGCCCCATCGTTTGAAGAGCCGATCCACTTGATCCTGGCATAGTTCCCACTCGTGGCACGAGCACGGCTCCCCGCTGAGTGAGTCGGCGATGGTGTTTTTTATTCCTGCCAGATGGAAGGGAACCAGAAACATCCCCTGGGTGACGGCCCAGTGCCACAGATCCTGGGCCTCCTTGGATAGGGCTGGGGATCTGGTGCCACACTGCTTCCGGATGTAGAACATTGTGGTGGTGTTGTCGGTGAGGATAAGATCCTCACGACCTTGCCCTTGAGGGACAGGAGAAACGACTTGAGCACCCAGAACACAGCGCAAAGCTCCAAGATGTTGATGTGGAGAGACCTCTCTTCCGGGAGCCAAAGGCTTCTTGCGTGGAGATCTCCGGTGTGCGCACCCCATCCCTCCAGGGATGCGTCTGTCGTCACCGTCTCCTGATGTGCCGGGGTCTGGAAGTCCGTGCCCGCCGTGAGGTGTGCACGGGTGCCCCACCACTGAATCGCCCGACGGAAAACCTTCTTGAGCGGGATCTTGTCTTCGAAGCTGGCCGCCGCGTGCATCCAGCGGGCGTCGAGGAACTCCTGTAGAGGACGCATCCGTAGCCTGCACAGGCGCACTAGGTAGATGCATGAGGACATCATTCCGAGGAGGGACTTGATGGATTTCACCCTGGCCACGTCCGTGGCTAACAGGCGCTGCACTTTGCCTAAGATGGCCTCCGTCCTTTCCTCCGACGGAGACCCCAATCGTTCTACTGTATCGAGCTTCGCTCCCAGAAACAGTGCCGCCTGCGACAGAACCAGATGGGATTTCGGGTATTTGGAGAAACCCAGCTCCGTGAGTAAGCAGACGGTCTTCGCTGTGTGCTCGACGGCGAGTTCTCTTGTCCTTGCACGGATGAGCCAGTCGTCCAGCTAGGGGTAGACGTGGATCCCCTGCAGGCGCAGCCGCGTCGCCACTGGTGCTAGGCACTTGGTGAACACCCTGGGTGCCGACATCAATCCGAATGGCAGAGCTCTGAATTGGTAGTGGTGTCCTTGAACTACGAATCTGAGGAACATTCGGTGCTCTTTTAGGATGGGGATGTGGAAGTAAGCATCCTCCAAGTCCAACGACGATAGGAAGTCGCCCTCCTCCAGCTGTCCCAGCACGTGCTGGAGAGTGACCATCCTGAACTTCTGTGTCTTGATGTATTTGTTCAACCGACGTAGGTCCAGGATGGGGCGCCAACCGCCTGTCTTCTTTCTGACGAGGAAGTATCTTGAGCATACTCCGGAGCCCCGGAGCCTCTTGAGGACAAGCTCGATGGCACCTTTCTTGAGCATCGCCTTTACCTCCGACAGCATTTGAGGGACGCGATTTTCCTTCCTGGCCATGGGAGGAATGCGGGGACACTTCTTTTGGAATTCGAGAGTGTGCCCGTTGGCCAGGGCATCCAGCACCCAACGGTCGGTGGAGATGGACTCCCACACGCTGATGAACTTTGCTAGCCAGCCTCCCACCGGGGTGCTTCGGTGGGGGCCCGACGCTACGGCCGGTTCAATCTTGCTTGGAGAAGGCCTTGGCCTCCTTGGCGACGACGACGAGATCCTCCTTGTTTGCCGCGACCTCTGTAGGCCTCCTGGGACGAGGAGCGGTCCGCCTGGCAGTACGTAGAGGAACCACCGCCTGATACCTTGGAGGCCCCCTGTCTGCCTCCGGCGCTCCGAAAGGGCCGTCGTTGCTGAAGAACTCCCAGGGCTCGGGCCGTCTCTGTGTCGGCCTTGATGGCCTGCAGCGACTCATCCACCGGTTTCCCAAACAGGTTGTTGCCGTCGAACGGCAAGTCCAACACCCTGGTCTGCACGTCCTGACGGAAGTCTGTCACCTTGAGCCAGCCTCGTCGCCGAAGGCAAACACTGTTGCCTAACTGGCGAAACCCGGTGTCGGCAATATTCGTTGCCACCGTTATGGCGTGGTCCGACGCCACCTCACCTTCCTGCAGAATCTCTAGGGCCTCCGCCCTCTTGTCGTCTGGTAGGAAGTCCAGTAGGGGAGCTATCTTGTACCATAGTTCCCTGTCGTAACGGGCCACAATCGCTAAGGCGTTGGCCGCTTTAATTGTCGTCGCCACCGACGAGATGACCCGTCGCCCCATGGCGTCCAATTTCTTTCCCTCGCCGTCAGGTGGGAAAGTGGAGGTTGAAGCTGTCGCCCCCAGCGCCTTCTTTTTGGCCGCCGCTGAGACGACAGAATCCAGCGTCGGCTGAGCCCTGAGGCACAAGGGGGTGGCGTTGGGGACCCGGTACTACTACTTGTACCGGTCCCTCTTGGCAGGCGTCGTGGATGGGTTCTTCAGGACCGCAAGTCCCTCGTCCCAGATATCGTTGAGTAACCGTACCGCGAGGATCGTCTTTCTCTTGGCCTCTCGACGTTGAAAGAGGAAACCTCCCTTCTTCTGTTCCTAGGGGCAGAACTGGAAGAGCTCGGACGCCCTGGCGATCATGGCGTGAAAGGAGCCAATTTCATCGGGCGGGGAAGCTCGAGGGGGTGGTGATGGAAGGTCCATCCCATCTTCAGCACTGTCGTCATAGGTCCCCGTCGTCGTGTCCGTCGCCGTGTCATCCCTGGGATCTGGAGAGGGGGATGAAGGCTCCACGGGCTGCAAGGGCATGAAGGGCGGGGGGGGAATGAACTCTCCTCCACTTGTTCGGAGGGCTTCCCGATGGGCCCGGTTCTGGATCGTCCGCCGATGTTCGTGGTAATCTCGTCCTTATCTCCCTTTATAAGGTTTGGATCGCCATCAAAATGGCCGCCGAGTTGTCCTGAGGCTCGGGCAATGGCTGCGACGGGAGGGCTGGCCGCTCCTCCACAGAGGCCTCCTCGGCGCCACCGTCGCTATCTTCGTCCACCTCTTCGGGATCTCTCCCGTGGGATCGTACCTTCTCGAACCTCTCGTTGAGGCTCTTCACGGCCTCCACCAGCTCCTTCTCAGAGGCTGAATCTGTGTCCGTAATGGCCACCGACCCCTCCCCCCCTCTTTTTCCACTGGGGTCTTCACGGGGGACTTGTCGATGGGCTGGAAAGAGGATTCCCTCCGCGGTGGCAGGGAAACTCTGGGCCCCGAGGTCGCCTCCACTGGTGTAGCCTCCACAGGTTTCGCCAGGGTAGTCGCGACTCCCTCGATAGAGGCCTTAGCTGGGTGAATCCAGGCCTTCACCACCTTGGGCGCGCTTGAAGCCTTCACCTTGGGGGGAGGGTCACCCCCTCCCTGTAACACTCACCTGGCTCCCACCGAGGCGGTGGTCTGGGTTGCTGTGGCCTCTTCAAGCGTGATGCGCAGAATTCGGACCACCGATTGAACAGGACCCCCAAATATTGCTTGTCTGGCCTGTAGGAATATCCTTCTGCAGATGAGAAAGGGGATTAACTGTCTGCTGAATAATGTGCGTGCTCCCCCCTTTCCCCCTTCGTTCTTCTCTGACTTCCTCCAAACCCCCCGGTTTAAGCTCACCTTATGGTTTGGAGGGATGAACTCTCCATCCTGCTTCTGGTACAGGGGCGCGCGTTCGTCCAGTTACTTCACTGGTTTTCAGAATGGCGCTGGCAAATCCACTTGACTTTACTGAGCGATACGCCGTAAGTATGATGATGCAAAAGTTCAAGTGTGAGCCTCCTTTTATGTTGTCTTTTTCTGTCCTTTATTTCAGGTGCAGAACAAAGGCGATGCGTTGAGGGGTTAAATTGCCGGGGTAAAATCAGGTGAGTTACTAATGAGGGCGACCCCTCTAAATGTCTTTATAATTCCCCAGTAATGTCTTTTGTCCTTTCCCCATAGGGGCCGGGGTGCGGTACCTGCCAGAGATGTGGCGCCGACCCGAGATGTGGAATGGTTCACCAAGAATAGCCGGTAAGTAATATGGCTGAAAATTCGGCTTTCCCCTTGTGTTCCCTTGCTCACCTTTTGTCTCTTCTTCTGTCCCTTAGGTGCAGTGCAGAGATGTGGCGACCGGCACTGAGAGCCGCGATGGAGCCGGGCGGCGTCTCGGGAACAGGTGAGTGAAGCACGGCACTGCAGCGGGCAACGCGGTGCTTTTAAATGGAAGTCTTCCTTCAGGAATGCTGGCGTGAAGATTCCGGATGCAGGTAAGAAGGTAGAAATAGTTCTTGGTTTTCACCTTTCTCTTCTCTTATTCCCTTACAGGTGTTCCAGGTTCGAGGCGGGCGTGGCTGGAGTCCAGGTGCAGGAGCAGACACGGTGAGCGTTCAGCTGCTGGGTTGCAGAACAACGCGAAGCACGTGTGGCTGTCCGGGCGTGGCTTAAATAGCCGTGGAAGAACTTCCAGGTGAGTATACTTCCACAGCCCCACCCAAGTAATAAAATAGTTCCTTCAGAAAAATAGTCCCTCCTAAGCCTCATTTGGCTTGGTTCTTCATGCTGCATGGTCTGCATCAGGTGAGTGTGCAGCATGGTCTGCTTCAGGTAAGTGCACCAAACACTTCCCCTTATGAGCCTGGCGCCTATGGCGCCAGGACTGATGTCCAACATGAGCCTGGCGCCAACGGCGCCAGGACAGAGTCCAAAGAGCCCCTATAAAGGGCCGCTGGGCTTTTACCCGGGGGCGTGATGCCTGCTCCCGGGGGTGCTGGGCCTGGCCTGGTGCTCCGGGGGTAGGCATCATGACACTCCCTCCCCCTCGGCTGAATCCTTCGAGATCGACCGGGGCCTCTCCAGAAGCTTACCCAGGTTCTCGGATTTCCTCTTCCCCGGACCAGAGCATTGGCTCGTGGTTGATGGTGCCGGGGAAGGTGCGCCCTGCCGGGCAGCCGAAGAGCCCGATCGTTCAGTGCTCCCGGTGCCCGCGGACTCGCGGTGCTTAGCCTTCGGTTGGGCCCCTGTCGCTGAGGCGCCCTCACAGGACTTAGAAGACTGCTCTGACCTTTTCTTCTTCTCACCTGCTGGGCCCTTCTCCAGCCAGCTGGCGAGGCGGGAACGACGATCCCTCATGGTCTGTTCCGATAGGTTCTTGCAGAACGCACAGTCCACCTCCACGTGCGTCTTGAAGGCAGTAGAGACATCTCGAATGCTCGTCCTCCTTGAAAACATTCTGTAAACCGCATCCAGGGCAGTTCCTGAACAGCTTGGATCCGGGCGTCGAGCTACCCTTGTCCTGGGCCGCGTCCATGGTAGGCCTCAGATCTTCCGGAATCCTCCAAGAAGTGGCACTCGATGAAAACTTCACCCTTGAGGGGCGTAGGAAATTCTGAAACGGGTCCCTGTTGATCGAAAGAAGAAACGGTGGAGCTTGAGGCTCGATTTAACCGAAAAATTAGAAAATCTCCTTGAAAAAGCGTGAAAACGCAGCAAAAGCTTGAGAGCTATAGCACGAGGACCCCCAACACTTGAACGTGCAGTAAAAATCTGAAGATGGCTGCCAGGGGAGGGGCTTAGGTAGAGGGCAGTCATTGGCTGGGGGCAGTATGACCCAGAGATCAGTGATTGGTTATTAGTAGAAAGACAATTCAGAAACGAAACTGAAAGTGATTTTTTTCTTTACCGAGGATTCCCAGCCTGATGACGGGGAATATTCATGAGCATGTGAATCCATGCCAGACCCCATGCTGGAGAACGGGCCTCTTCCAAATTCTTGTTGAGTCCCTCCTCAGAGGCTGCGTCCATGTCCGTAATGGCCACCGCCCCCCCCTCTTTTTCCACCAGGGTTTTTCATGGGGGTCTTCTCGATGGGCTTCAGGGAAACTCTGGGCTCCGAGGTCGCCACCACTGGGGTAGCCTCCGTAGGCTTCGCCAGGGCCGAAGCGACTTCCTCAATAGAGGCCTTGGCTGGGTGAATCAAGGCCTTCACCACCTTGGGCGCGCTTGAGGCCTTCACCTTAGGGGGAGGGTCACCGCCTCACTCCCCCTCGGCCGGTTCTTCTGAGATCGACCGGGTCCTCTCCAGAAGCTTAGCTGGGTTCTCAGATTTTCTCTTCCCCGAACCAGAGTGTTGGCTCGTGGTTGATGGCGTCGGCAAAGGTGCGCCCTGCCTGGCAGCCGAGGAGCCCGACCGTTCGGTGCTCCTGGTGCCTGCGGACTCACAGTGCTTAACCTTCTGTTGGGCCCCCGTCGCCGGGGCGCCCTCACAGGACTTAGAAGACCGCTCGGACTTCTTCTTCTTCTCACCTGCTGGGCTCTTGCCTTCCCGCCAGTTGGTGAGACGGGTCTGACTATCCTTCATAGTCCGTTCCGACATGTTCATGCAAAACGCACAGTCCTTCTCCACATGCGTTTTGTCTTCGTGAAGTCAGTAGAGGCACCTTGAGTGCTCGTCCTCCTTGAACAGGTTCTGTAGCTTGCATCCAGGGCAGTTCCTGAACAGCTTGCCGGGCGTCGAGCTTCCTTTCTCCTGGGCCATGTCCACGAGGTAGGCCTCAGAAACGTCTGGAATCCTCCAAGAAGCGTAGCTTGACGAAAACTTCACCCTTGAGGGGCGTAGAAAAAAGGCGGATAGAATACTGGCAGATCAATGGTTTGGCACAGATGAAACTCCAATTCCACTTTGTGTAAAAACCTCGGCCGCACCTTAAAAGAAGCTTGCTCCTTGATAAAACTGAGAAAAGGCAGAATACATGACAGGGCCTGCAACTTGTTGACCCATCTGGCTAATGTAATTGCCACTAAAAAAGCTGTCTTCAATGTGATAAATTGAATAGAGAAAGAGTGTAAAGGCTCAAAGGGAGCCACCATGAGGTAAGTAAGAACCAAGTTAAGGTCCCAATCTGGAACAACAAATGGAACAGGCGGAAACGTACTCCCAAGTCCCTCCAGGAATTGGGCCATGACCAGGATCGTAAAGAAAAACCCTTGATCAGGAGACCTTTCGAACACAGACAAAGCTGCCAAGTATCCATGGACTGTGGTAACTGGAAGGCCAGATGAGACCAGTAACAGAAGGCACTCCATCACTGTAGTGGTGGGGCAGGAGATAGGGTCCACCTTACGCTCCCTGCACCACGCCTCGGATTTCTCCACCTGGACGCATACAGTGATCTTGTTGACGGTCTTGGTGTAGCTTCTACCACCTCAAGAAGTTCCCCTGAGAGGTCCCAATCATCATATCTCGTCCTCTCAAGAGCATCACATGTAGGTTGAGGGATTCCAGGTTTGTGTGGAGAACCCAACCTTCTGACTGAGACAGTAGGTCCAGCCACCAAGGCAACCAAAGAGGTGTGCTTCCCTTGTAGATAGGGCACAAACGCCTTTAGGGCTATCCCAATTGTGAGCAGCTCCAGTCTGTTTATGTGCCACTGGGCTTCCATTGCTGACCAAAGCCCACACACCTACAAGTCGTCACAGTGAGCACCCCAACCTTTCAGTGATGTGTCTGTGACCACCCTGGCCAGGGGCCATGGGACCACATAGGCGTCTCTACCAACATGTTCTTGCTGCTGGCTCACCAAGAGAGATTGTTGGCAACCGACCTGGACACTTTTACAAAGTCTTTTATATTGCCAGAATACTGGGTCCATTGACCCAGCAGGAGCCACTGCAGAGACTGCATCTGCAGTCTGGCCTGTGGCACCAGAAAAATGCAGGAGGCCATGAGACCTAAGAGGCGGAGGAAGGAAGCCGCTGGCAAGGTGTTGTGACACTGAAACTCTCTCCTCAGGGGTTCAAAGCCTTCTCCCACCGAGTGGCCAGGACTACTCCAAAGAACTCGAGACTGTGTTGGTGTTGTGTGGGAATTCTGTAGGTTCAAAGAGAAGCCCAGCCTGTGGAGCAGTGAACAGGTGTCCTCGAGATGGGACAAAACCTGCTCCGTCGACATTCCTCCGATCAGTCAGTCGTCCAGGTATGGAAACACAGATGCCGGATCTCCTGAGGTGGGCTTCCACTACCGCCATGAACTTGGTGAAAAACCTCAGAGCAGACGAGAACCCCAAGGGGAGCATCTTGAATTGGTAGTGCTTGTCCCCTATAAGGAATCTCAGGTATTTCCTGCACTTTTGATGATCAGCACAGGGAAATGGGCGTCCTGGAGATCTATGGACACCAGCCAGTCCTAAAGCCTGAGAGCGTGGAGAATATCTCTTAACGTCACCATCTTGAACTGGTCGTTCCTCAGGAACTTGTACAAGGCCCTGAGGTCCAAGATGGGACGCAGTCCTCCCACTTTCTTGGGTTCCAGGAAATACCGGGAATGCTGGCCCGATCCTCTCTTCTTGTATGGTTCCTCTTTCATGGCACCCTTCAACAGCAGGTCTTGCAAATCTTTCTGGAGCTCTTGTCCGGTTGATGAGGAGGAGGTGGTGGTGTGTTTGGTGCTCTTTGTAAGAAAGGCAGAAAGTACCCCCACCGGATGAGTTGCAGTCCCCGGGCATCGGACACAATCTCCCGCCATTGGGCTCCAAACTCGCCTATCTGTCCTCCAACTGGGAAAACGTTGGGGGAGAAATCAACGCGGCTTTGAGGGCGGAGCCACTCCAGCTGCTGCTGGCTTCTGGAGGCCCCTTTACCCTTCCAGAGTGCAGGAAATGCCTCTGCCTGCGTTGTGGGAGCAGAGCCTTTCTTCCAAAGGTCACGTAATGCCTACAACGTCTCCGCCTTGAGGCAAAGGTAAAGGCTGGCTTTGCTGGCTGTTGAGCAGCTAAGATTAGAGACTTGGCGGCTAGCTTTGATGCCTTGAACCTTTCCAGGGATTTGTTGGCCGTACAGATTCTCGCAGTCACATGCAATGTTAAGGAGCTTGTTCTGGAAGTTAGGTGAGAATCCTGATGTGTGCAGGTATGCCTGCCCCCTCAACACAGTCGCTGACCCCATCGAGCATCCCACGCAGTCTAGGACGACCAGGCCCATCTATTGCGACTGCCGGGCCACCTCTTTGCCATTGTCCACAATTCTCTCGAAGCCTTCGCGCATTTCCCCTTAGGGGATGTACTGCACGGCTTCCCCTATATCCTTTCACAAACCAAATGAATACTTGGCGAAGGTGCAAGACGCGTTAATTGCCTTAAGGGCCACACTGCCCAAAGGAAAGATCAGTTTATCTAGGGCATCAACCTTTTTAGCGTAGATGTGGACGTGACTGACCTGATATTCACAATGGCCGCCTGCACCACCAGCTCCTCTGGAGTACGGTGAGTGGAAAGATAGACAGGGTCTCTCCTTGCCGGCCTGTACTTCTTAGTGAAGTCAAAATTCACTGGGGGTGCGGTGCATGGTCTCTGCCACAAGGTGGCATAGCCACACTTAATGGCATGGCCCTATCAGTAGAGGGTCCTCATTCAAAATATCAGTGAGCTCCTAGCCCGATAAAGTTTTTGCTGGGGCACTCCAACCCAGGGCATCTACCACCCTGTCCACTGTGTCCGAGTATTTAGCATTTGCATGCCGATAGGGATGGGCATGCTGTGTCTCCAAGTGTGGAGAGGTGTCCAACCCACTGGCATCATGGAGGCCCTCAGCTAGGTCAACTAAATCTGCCAGGTCGGCAAATAAATCTCTGTCTTCAGCACCTGAATAAGCAGGGTCAGGCCTCTCAACACCTGGTCGTTCCTGTCCTCAAAAATCATTGAAATAGTGTTGAACTGTATCCAAGACTGAGGCGGATATGACTGCTCGGCTGTCAGCGCCGATGTCCATGGTACCACCGCTGATGTCAAAGGACGCGCCAGTGCTCACGGTGTATTGGATAAGAGTGACGCTGATGCCGATCCAGCTACACTCTGCGCTGGGCCCGAAGGCCTTGAAATCGATGATGTTGTGGTAAGGGTCAGCTTGTGGCCGCGATAACTGGGCGCCACTGAAGTCACCAACGCCTGCTACTTTGAGGTGTCATTCGTACCTGCAGCCGCTTTCTTAAACATATCGAGCATTTGCTCCTTAAAAGCCTCTCACTCGACCCTCAATGTTGGCCCTGCCAACGACTTACCAGCCTCATCCCATGAGTCGTATCCATGCCTATGCCGATGGCACCTTTTCTTTTTATGGGAGGAAGAGGAATGGCTTTGAGAGCGGGACCTCTTCTTAGTTTTCTTACAATGCCTATCCTCCTTTCAGGAATAGGCCCCTCTGTATCGATATGCTATGACCTAGTGGACGAGGGTGCCGGGGATAAAGACGGGATCCGGCCTACCGTGAGTTTTGCAGCAATTTCCTTCAGCGATTTCGGGTTTATTTTCTTACAAGAACCACAGTCCTCAGTGATGCGACTGACACCGAGGCTCCACACGCAGACGTTGTGTGGGTCCGTGATGGACATCTTGGAATTGCAGTTCTTGCAGCGCTTGAAACACGACACTTTGGGAGCAGACATAATTTGCATCAGAAACAATTCGTCGGAACAAAAAAAAAATCTTGTGAGAAACATTTTCCTAGAGCAGCATGCTGAGCACGTGGTAAAAAGGAACTGAGTTACAGGGGCATAGTGATGTGTGACATATATGATGACCGACGTCACATTTCGGAGTCGACGGTAGTGCCATTGAGGCAAGGCAGACAGACGGGCGAGTCAAGTTGCACTACGCCCCTGTTGAAACAATTCAGAGCAGCTGATGCTGGAAGGCACCTGCAGGAGAAAGACAATCCATTGAAACCCAGAGAAATTTTGCTACACTTAGCACTTGCAATTCACGCACATTTGTGATAAGAGCTGCCAGAGTAAACAGAAAACAAAAAGAAAATAACTTCCTCCTTGTCCTGTTAATTCTATGTTAAACAACACTGCCACTCAGTAGTCACTTAAATAAATGGCAGGGGCTCAATAAGAGAATCTGCGAAAGACATGAGATTATGTTCCAGGTGCCAACACCAAAGTTGCCCTCTACTTGTCCAGTGGACAAAATACCTTTAAAAGCTTCCAGTCATTGACAGCAAAGACTATGTCCTGGGCATCTGGAGATAGGATTTTCGCACCTCTGCTGGCCACGTTAAACAGAAGAGCCATCTGCGATTGCAGGCTTTTATCTAAAATATCTGTGAGATCATATTGCATTAGCGGCCTCGACAGGTCTACAAGAGCCACAACGACCTTCTCCACAATTTTTATGAATTGGGAGTTTGGTTGGGTTTACGGAGACACTTGCTGCATCTCTCCACCGGGGAAAGTGTCTAATCCGATCATGTCAAGTCTAAGCCTAGCATCTGTGATTGGTCTGCCATAATATTGGGCACGTGACCAGGCGCTGTACCGGAAAGCGGCTCCAGCAAGACAGGGTCAGGGTCCATGTCATCATCAAACATTGGCTGACAAAAGTCTTAATTGGACTCTGGGGCATAGCCCTGATCCTGCCAGGTCGATGGAGCAGATTGGGCTGTGCCGGCGGCGGTGGACATCAAAGACACACGAAGTCCCCTTTGGCTTATCGGGGTTCAAGCCTGAGAGTGTGTTATGACCCTTATCTGACGGTCTTGTATCAGATGTCCATGTTGAGGAGGATGATTGAGTCGCCAAAGACGTAGAGGCCGGATCTATGTCAGTCATGGCTTTCAAAAACAAATCAAGCATGTGTTGATTAAATTCCTCCTATTCCACCCTCAATGCTACCTTCAAGGCGTAGGACGTGCACTGCTCTTCGGATGAGTATGTATCCTCTCCCCTATGTCTGTGCTTCTTTTTCTTGTGGGACGAAGAGATGGGGTGGGGCTCACTGCGAGAGCAAGACCTTTTTTTCTTTTTATGTTGCCTGCCTTCCCTGCCTTCCCTGTCTCCCTTCCTTTCCTGGGGTGGATCCCTCTGTGTTGACCCCAGAGGATTTGGCAGTGGATTGGGCAGGCAACTTTGATGGGGTCCACCCAGCAGAAACTTTGCCAAGAGCTACCATATGGCCGTCGAGTTCATCGAATGACAAGCCACATTGCTCTGTGTCAAACTCCATCCACAGGCATCTGTGACAATCTGATGGTATTCACCCCTCCTCCCCAAAGGGGAGCCACCCCCTTTGAGGATAGGGAAGGGAGCCGGCTCAATGATACCCTTCCTATTGGTATGGGCAAGTGGGAACTCACGGGGAAGGACTCTCCCTGAGGGGACAAGGCCTCCAGTTCCTATGAGGAACTCCCTAAATTGCCCAGCATATCGGCGTATACGGGACTGCCTGCTGAGAAGAAGAATGTAACATCTTTATATTTGGCTGCAGGCAATGCTGAAGTGAATATCAGAAAGCGGAAAAGATGATGTCTCTAAGATGAGAGATATATTTTACTGAGATGAGTGGAGGAAGGTGGAGGAGAGAGTATGGGACGTAGGGGAAGCCCCCGGACATGATCGTGCCTTGGAGGGGTGGAGCAGAGCCAAGCCACGAAGCCTGCATCTTTTGAATCAGTGAGTAACTCCATAGTGAGACACTGGGAGGCCGGTGAGAGCCTTAATGGGGAAACAGCTGTCCGAGAAGAAAGAAGTATGCAGGTGCTGGTGGTGGCATGACCACGATTTCCCCATGGAGGGTGAGATGCCTGCTGAACGACGTTGAGACCATCACAGCTGGGGGCATGAGAAGCTCCATGTCACCCGTGTACGTAGACAGCTGCAGCCCGAGGAGAAGCCGAGAACAAGACACTGCTGAAAAGCAGACAACGAAGAACACCTGACTGCGTGCCAAGTCCTGTAACCTTCCCCTACCAGATGAAGGCACCGGGGAGAATGGGAGAAGTGGGAAGCCGCCGGGGCAAGAGTATATAAAAAGTGCAACTCGTTGCAGTCATAAAGACCAGGAATACGAGAGTACATAAAGAGTACAACTCGTTCTAATGGTAAAGACAGGATATGAAAAATAAAGTTTTCTGATTCCCAATGTGAAAAGCTCATAAAGCCAGTAGCAAATAACACTATGAGAAGAGTATAGAGGAACTTGAGACAATTAACCTGGGAAGAAGGGAAAAGGTCTTGTGAGCAAAGAGAAAGACTGGTTAAAGCATAGCCCCAGCACTGCTTCGAATGAATATGAAATAAGACTTGTGAGACAGGCATGGTATCAAGAGAGATGACACAGACAACAGAAGTGCAATTCTAAACAAAACTTTATTAATGATCAGGATGGTGTAACAACTAACTAGCCCTATATGATAGTGATATATGATTTTCCCTGCCTAAAGAAACCTAAGGAAAGTCTGCCTGCAAGTCCAAAATGAAAGTCTGTCAAATCATATGCTTGTCCTCACAACTATAATAAAACATGGTGTGAGAATCTTTCTCAACAAAATAGAAGTGGTCAAAAGTAAAGACTGTGCTACTTTCAGCTTGAGTTCTTCTTGGGTTCCCTATTGCAAGTTCAACACAGTTCCAATAAGATTCAGTTGAAGAGTGTTCGATCAAGCTCTGAAATTACCTTCTCCATGTCCAAATGTATGACAATTTGCACACAAGAGAGGTCCTGGGACTCCCTTACGCAAGACAAAGTCCTTAGCTTGTTTGACTCTCAGGGTTTCATCTGCTCAATAGTTCAAAAGAAAAGACCGGGTCCGATTGACCCTCCTTCGGGTTTGCTTCACCAGGTATTTCACAGTTCTTTACAGCTTGTTCATCGTTCAGGGTTTCCTGGTCAAGGTGCAGTTGTCAGACTGCACAGTCCATCCATCACAAGTAACGCAACCATACGCCTCCCCAGAGCTGTTAGGTCCCTTGTAGACTCTTCCGCCTTGGGATTTCACTTTCCACGCTTATATTCTTTGTAACCCTCTTTGATGCCAGTTCTTGGGTTGTGATATTTTGGTGACTTTCTCATGTTTGCAACTCTAATTGGCAGTCTTTCTGATCTTTGTACGCAACACTCACCACAACTCTTTTATCTTTCATATGCCTTTGATTCTGCCCATACTGCTCTTAATTGATAGTGCTGGTTGACATATCTATTAAAGTGTTCATTCACAATTCAGCATAACGTAGTTTACTCATTTGCTCTCCCAGAACGGGAACACCTTCAGTTCATTCGCCGGGTATGTCTCCAGACGCGGCACGTCACCTCTGCTCTGCTCCACACGTGGCCAACGACCCAACATGTTCCGCTACTCCAGCTACACCCAGGCTTGGGTGCGGATGCCTTTTCTCTCTCCTCTGCTACCTGGCAGCACCTTCTGCCTACCTTTAAAGCAGAGGGTTCCTGGTCATGCATAGCTACTCAAGCAAGTCTCTGGGAATCGTTCCAGGCGTCTCTGCTCTGTGGCTCTGTTCCAACACAGCGGATTCTCTTCCCTCTCATTCCTCTGTCTGCTTTTGGGCTCCAGGTTTTAGTTTATCATTATTAACAGGCTGCAGGTGAAAAGGGTTATACACAATTGCCTGACCTTGTGTAAGCCTGTTAGTGTGACATGTCTGACCTTCATTACTAAGTGCATGCAGGCCCTTCTTCTTCGTCCCAGTACCAAAGGAGGTTTAAAATAGGAAGTGTGCATTACTCTTAGTTGCCCCTTCCTCGTCTCAGTACTTGATGGGAGATAACAGGGAAAAACTGGAAAGGACTGATAATATCCCATGAACACTGAGGGAGGGGAGGGTAGGGTAGGTCAGTGTTAGTGAAGCAGGGATACCATGTTTTCCTTCAGGCACCCTATCTCCAATCCCAAGAACCCTCTACCCAGGTGATCCTCTGTCATTTGTCTACCCACAGGGTCGGGATCCAAAAGCGATGGCCCTTTCCATGCCAAGCTGCAAGGTTAAAGAAAGCACCAAGCCCAGACGTGTTTTACAAGAGCTACAAGAGCTCATGGAGGAGATATCCAGAGCTTTCCCAATAAGATTGTATAAAGAAACTCAAGCATAAGAGAGAGACATTTTCATACAGAGAGTATCAGAAACTACGAGAAGTCCATGGGAAGACGACCTTCTGTTGACTGAGCTTAAGTTGGTTAAAGTAGTGGTAGCGTCAGGTAGAGTTAGGTTTGGACCAAGGACATTTTTACTTTTACACTTCCTGATGACAGACGAGCAACTTTAGTTTCTCTAGATAGGCATGATGATCCCTTTAGCAATAAGGAAAGTTAGGCCTTATTGCATAATTTCATTAGAGTTCATAATGTTTTTAAGGAGTCCGACTCCTCCTTCCGACCCGCCACACATCACACACAAATATTATGTGTGACGTCGGTGGACATTTTAGAGATGCAGTTTCAGCAGTGCTCGACACCCGAAGGGTTTGGGCCTGGCATAGTGGTGCACGAAAACTTTTTTGGTCGGTTTGCTTTACGAACAGTGTGCTGAAAAAAGGAACCTAGGTGGTGGATAAGGGGGCGCAGTGTATGCTAGGTAGGTAAGTATGACAGGCAATGTCATGTACAAAGACAAGAAGTGCTGGAGTCGAGACATGCAAGATCTGGAGAAGTGTCGATCAGCACTATGTTAAAATGTTAGAAAATAACAGAAGTTGGGGAGGATAATGTTTCTGTGGGAGAGTGCAATCCATTGAATAAGGATTTTTTATGTGAATAACTACCCCTCGGCTGGTCCCTGCCTACTACCTATACACTTCACAATTACAATTACCCTTGCTTTGGCAATTACTTTTATCTTATCATTTGCACTCGTCAGACGGATTTAGCAAAAAAAATCTTCAAAGTTAAGGGATGACTGTTTTCCCTCAACTCCTTTCCAAATGTATTCTCTGGTGAGGAATAGTAATTTATTTTTTTACCCCAAGCATTAGTAGCTCGTCGTACGCTCCTGGGCTGCAGTGTGTCACGACTCATAAGCCGTTTTTTCACAAAATAATATAAGGCTGCCAACGCACCTGCCGCGCCACAGGCAAAAAAAAAAGTGCATGCGTAGAGAAACTATGATAAATCATTACAGACCCCCAAGATTCCAAACCGCGATGCTATTAGCTCTAAAATAGTCTTTCAAAATGATCAAACAGAACAACAAAGCCCGGTAGCCGTTTCTCAAATGTCGACATTGTGTATTATGAACTCAGAGGCCAAGTCTCCTTCCAGATCCGTCCTCCCATGCCTAGGGCAGCTGCAAGACTCACCTTCTGCTCTTTGAAGTTTCTGGCCTACTGAAAGGAAACAATTTGGTTTAATTATGTCCCTGACAGTCCCTGGTGGCAACCTCATTTGGGCAGCAAGCAGCTGGTTCTTGTTCAAAAATAACGTGGCTGCGGATTGATCAGCATTCCACGAGAGGAGCGGTTTAAAAACACTGGCCAACAAAACAATTATTTCATGGCAATATGTTACAACATGGCAAAACCGAAACTGAAGTCGCGCGCATGAAAACAACTCTTGTTTGTATGATTTATAAAAATCCTGCACCAGACATACTTTCACTGAGTATATGGGACGGACGGTGAGTGCGATGGCCACCTGCATGCCCACGTAAAAATGCCACCGAACAACAGAGCTATAAACACAGAACAACAACATGCCCTAGTAGTTCCAGAAACAAGAAGGTGCAGAAAATGTGTTGCTTGAATGGGTGGGTTTAAGAGGTCAGAGGCTAAGAAGAAGCATTTTTTTTTCTCGTTTGCAGATTGCCAGATTGGAGAACTACTGGAAACAATTACATATGAGATTAGACAGATGCTTAAAGATATTCAGAAGTGTCTCTTTCTCCCAGCGCTGGCCAATGGGCCGGCTCTCGCCGGATCAGAAATCCGGCATCAGATGTGTAGCTGGATCTCGGGATCCCGCCAGCATCAGCACCAAATAGCCCATCACAAACCAAGTGCTCAAAGATTGTTTCGTTTTAAAAAAAAATCCAAACCAAGGAGCTTGCCGCGCTATGGTATGGAGTGGGGGCGGAGCCACACACAGCACATTGGCGCTATGAGCGCTCTTTGGGCTCCGCCCCCCTATGTATATCACAGCAGGAGCCCAGGAAGGCCCTTGGTGAACCAGGGGGCTCGCCTGAGTGATCTAATCTGCTCTGTGAAAGCGCATAAATCACTCAGGCGAGCCCCCAGGTTCGCCAAGGGCTGAAAGACCCGGTCACAGAGCAGAAAACTCACTGCGCGCACAAAGCAGAATCCATTTGGAAAACGCAGTGATCACCAAGCCCCCAGCTACACAGACTTGGTGATCGTGGCCATTCACAAATTAATTCTGGTATTTGTCGTTTTTTGGAACATGCTCTGCTTAGAAAGAAAGGTGCGCTTTGTGTACTTTTCAAGCAATGAAAGAATTGCACACTGGTTTAATTTTAACATTTAGTTGATCGGAGTTCAACTGGCAGGTCCGCCTCCTCGGAACTCCGCCCCCTCCTCCAAACTCTGCCCCCACACCAGCCCTTGTGGGATCCCCCTCTACATTTTTCCCTATTTCCACCACTGCGTTACTCCTTATATTTGTAATGTATGAAAACAAGTGAAGTTTAACAGAAAAAGTATAAAAAGCATTGACAAAATACAACAGTTTTGGTCTGTTGTATAGTGAACATATTCTCTGATTTCATGCACACAGACAGAGGTAGGCTGATGATGGGTATGGTGAGAGGAACAGAGGGAGCAGACAGGGTGCAGGAGCTGTGAAAGAATGAACACAAATATGAGGGTTGATGAATGAATGAGAGTGATGGGGATGTGTGAATGAATGATGAAATGAATTTAAGGATGTGGCTCCCACAATATATGTCAGCAAACACACTGCTAGCCCTGTAGATAAGGGGTGTGTCAGCCACCTTTACTCGCTAAAAATAGGCAAATAATAATAATAATAGGTTTTCAATAACATGCTTAATACTGAAGAGGTTTCTGAGCCCGGACCCAGGATTTAAACTTGTGTTGCTCTGCGTCGTCTTGCTTCAAATATGGGAGTAAAAATACTCTATAAAAAATGGTAAACCGACATGTAGAACCTTGTGCCCCTGAGTTCACCAACACATATCCATGGATAGGTTTGGACCAGTAGTGCACATTGTACCATACGAGGAAACTACCATTATTACTGCCTGATAGGAAGAAGTAAAACGATTTTAATGAGCATGAATAACTAGGCGCAAAAAAAGAATTACAAATACATTTTCGTTTTTCCTGTTAAAACATTTTTACTTGCTTGTAAAATACTCCTACTGGGAATTGGATTTAAATTAATAGTCCCTAAAAATAATTTTACTCTCAAATTTAAAAAATAGGGAGTACAATACTCCCACTTCCAAATCTTATCTGGACTATTGCCCACTGTAAAATATTTTAATGCCTACAGTACAAGTGGCAGAGACAGGGGAGAGGCGGAAGAAGAGCTTGCCACATAGCCCATCCTCAGTGCCCCACCCTGTCTTCCACATGGCCAGCGCTCACCTCACTTAAGTCAAATAATACAATTTTTAAAAAGGGCTAAAGTGTGCTGGTACGCAGGTTGCGTAGTAATGTGCTTCATTAACTTTCATTTATTTACATCAATGTTAATTAGATAATTATTGAATTATATCCATTATGTTTTTTTATGAAGAAGGGCTTAGACTTGAAACGCATATAGAAAACATTATTTAGAAGGGAACTACAATCAAGATAGCAAGAGGCTTTTATCTAGAGTTTCTGAGAAACCCACTCCTGAGGACTGTGGAACTTTGATTCTTTGCTTATTTTTGCACCTTTTTGAACTTTGTGTTGGAACTTTGGAAAAATCTACACATGGGCAAGGAAAGCCTATATCCCTTTGCACTTTATTTTGAGTTTAGCATGTAAGGGTAGGTTAGGATTTTGGACACCAGACGAAGAACTCTTTACTTTGACATACCGACATCCTATAGTTTTGTTGAGGCAGGGGAACCCCTCATAGTGATAGGAAGAGACAGGTCTTTCTCCAAACCTCAGTTTTCTTTAATAACCACCAGAATAACCCGTGTCTTGAGTCTTACTCCTGATTCCTTACAGATGGCTTACTTCGATGTTATCACTGTGTGGTATTTCCTTTATTGTCAGAAGTATTCCACTGTTTTATATTTCTTCCATTCCATTCCATTCCATTCCTAATCTTTCCAACTTGTTTCTTAGCTTGTGCATTTAACATAGAAGTAGGTTGCTTCTAACAAACAGTATTATGGGACCACTTCCTTTAGGGTTGCTGGAACATTTACACGATGCCTCTGTTTTTCGAGCTGATGGTTTATTGCTATGAGGCCAAACTATAAAACTATATTAGGCAGTTGGCACTACAAACTGCTGACACTGCAGTGGGGGCCTTGGCACCGAGAGGCAGTGTCGAACTTGAAGTCACAGACAATGGAGAATCGAAATAATGATGTGAGATATTTGAAAACTACAGACTGCTTAGCATAGGAAAAAGGCATCAGGCAGCACCAACATTACCGAGCGACTGGACATTTCAAGAAGGATTTGGTCATGTTATTATGCATTTCATGTCCAACAAACTAATGGAGAAACAGAAGAATGTCTTAGCGAGGAATTGTTGCACAAGTGGAGAAACGACTGACCCAGGACTGTCCAAGGTCAAATGAGATCATCCTCTTTAGTTGTTTCATTCTCATCACTTTTATTATACAATGAGGTATTTAGGGTGTGGTAGGTTAGGTAGCTGCTGGAAGTTTAGAAGGGGATATGCTGGCAGTTTGTTTGTATTGCAATGTAATAAACCGTCTGTGTTTCTTGCTATTCTTCAAATTATATTGTTAGCCTAGTGTTTTCTGCAATCTGGTGCCATGCCCCTGAAGTAGCAAGTGAAGACGGAAAGAAAGTGAAGGGTAAAGAGTATTTGGTAATGGGACCGTAAAATGTTGGGGTAACGTCTGTAATCGGTAACTCATAAGGGTCAAGCCTGGTTAGGTTTGGGTTTAATAAAATGCATATGTGCACGGTATCAGAAGATATTCTCAGTAAGTCAGTCAAAGAAATGGTTAGTCAGCGACAGGGCAAGCCATTAATGAGTCGTGGGATTCACCTCAGTCAGTCAGTCCGTAAGGAAGAAATAGTCAGTTCCCAATAACCAGAAGGTGGGAGGGATGAGTGGGTGGAGGGCAGACTCCCAATACATATGAATGGGTGTTTTGGTCTTCCAGCTGCCCAGGGAACCCTTTCTATCAGCTGGTATCAAAAGCAAGGGGAGGCAGGGGCAAAAGCTTTCTTTCCATCCATTCGATGCCTGAAGAGACTTTCTTGCGTGTTTTCCTGCAGAGGGTCACTTGCAGATATATATATATATATAAGAACAAAAAAGAAAAAGAAAGCGGAATGCCACTTCCTGGACGGCACTCTTCCTCAATCGTAAAAATCAACCAGATGCGTCAAAAAAGGATCTCCATCAAACGTCCTTTATTTGTTAAGTACAGTGGACAAGTTGCACAGGAGAGAGCTAAAACAACTACGCGTTTCACCCTGACGGGCTTCGTCTGGTTGTAAACATAAAAGACAGGCTTCTCATTTAAACACTTGTGCATACGAGAAAAAGAGTCCTTCTTTGCTTTCCCTTGAGTTTCCCTCTCAGACCTATTGTGTGTTTCTCTGAGTGACATCTTGGAATGGTAAAAGGTATATACATATATATTTTGCATCCAATGTGTTGCTTTTAAAGATGCTACAAAATACCAACCAAGATGCTCATAGGCTATTATATTATCCCCATATCAATCGTATTTTTAATTATACATTATTTTGCAATATTTGGTATTTCCTTGTGTTTTTTTCATGTATTTTTTTGTTTTGACAACAAACATTGCAATCCCAAAATTGTCCATAATGACTCATTTTTTTAGAGAGATACTTTCTTATCTTCTTCCCTTATTGCAATTTCCATATATCTGAAGTGCCTCGCACTTTCAATAAAGTGAATTGTGCAATATGACAATATGTATTTACACAGCTTCTCAAATATGTTAATAAGATATCAAAAATATGACCAACATTCTTTTGAGAGAAGGTCACTTCCATTACAGTTATCATATTGTAAAGTCTCAAATGCCATTACCAAAGTGCAGTGTGCATTATAGCTGCCGATGTTTCCAATTTTTCCAAGTTTCTATTACCTTGAATAAAGTGCTTAGTGCATAATAGCATCAATTAGAATACTTTTGACAAAAAAATGTCTCTCAATATTACAAGGGGTAAAAACAATCATTTCTCATCCTTAAAAATAGAATGCAGTGTGCATCATAGTAGTCAATATTTCACCGCCTCCATTGTTGCTTACATGCTGGGTACAGTGCATTATGCGTAATAGCAGCAGAATTCTGTGTCATATAAGTGACAAATGCTACAAGTGCGGCAAATGCTGTAAGTGCTTAGTGCAACACAACAATCTTGCAAAGGTCTTCACTGATTATAAAAAAAGAAGAAGGTCTTCTTGTCAGAATAAAGTGCTTAGTGCATTCAGTATATAACTTGACTAAGATGTTTATAAGTACCATGTGTGAATGCAGTGTGCATCATAGTAGTCAATATTTCACCGCCTCCACTGTTGCTTACATGTTGGGTAAAGTGCATTATGCATAATAGCAGCAGATATTCTGTGTCATATAAGTGACAAATGCTACAAGTAAAGTGCTTAGTGCCACACAACAATCTTGCAAAGGTCTTCACTGATTATAAAAAACGAAGAAATCTTCTTATCAGAATAAAGTGCTTAATGCATTCAGTATATAACTTGACTAGGATGTTTATAAGTACCATGTGTGATAAAACACAATATTCATGCCACATTTTTCCTCGTTAATAAAAGCCTCTTTGCCCAAAATAAGGTACTTAATGCTTTCATTACATATGGTCACTCCTTAACAGGGGGGGGGGGGAGAAAAAGATGACTGTGAGCAAATGTCTTTCTTCGGGGATTAAAACCAAAACTATGGCAGCAGATGAACATGATTTGGGTTTGGTGGCAAACAAAGTCCTGATTGGAATTGGATGTGATAGTGAGCCACTGTCCCACATGTGAAAAACAAAAGAAAGAAAATGTTGAGGACAAGCTCATGGCCTTACAGTTACAGATTCCTTAAGAGCAGATGTCTCAGACAGGCAGGTGATGACTTCACAGAGGGAGTGACAGAGGTTAGGGGAGGAAGATGGTGGATGGTATAAAATCCTCAGGGAAATGAGTTTTGGACCCCCGCAGCTTGTAATCAATGTAAACTGGAGGGTCTCTGGAAAAATGAATGCCGAAATCAACTTGTCCTCAACATTTTCTTTGTTCATCTGCTGCCATAGTTTTGGTTTTAATCCCCGAAGAAAGACATTTGCTCACAGCTTCTTGTGCAGTGTCTGTAGGTGTAATTGTGCCTATTATTATAAATCGATCTAGATTCTCCCTTATTCTGTTTACAATTATGGATCTTACCCCAATCATTTATTGGGGCCACACCTCAGAGTTGCTATTGAACAGTCTCTCCAGTGATTATTCCACTGGCCACCCCTTCCTGACTGTGTCCCGGCTGGCCTCTGCAGGCATCATGAAGTGCATCAATAGAGTAATACCAGCCCAAGTGGGATTACAGCATTGGATAACAGTACTTCCACAGCAAATCTTTACAGCTCTTCTCTGATGTTTAGAAAATCTTTTGCAAGGTTTCTGTGATCCCCTTGTGACAATGGGACATGCATAGTGACCACATTCTCTGTATCCAAAGAGAGTTCTTGTAGTCGTCTCTGTGGATTCTGAAATATGGGTATCTCACATCTGCAACTGTAACTGGTGCCTCTCCGCGTAACAGACCTTGTCCAAAGAGAAGTAAACATCTGAGAAATTTGGAGTTGGCCAAATTCCTCATCCTCATCCAAGGGGGGTTAACCTTGATATCAACATGGGCAACCAATGTTGCTAAGGACAAACCGCATGAGATAGGACTTCTTTCGTGATCATTTTCACATTGAATTAGTCCATCGTTTTTTAGATTATTATTTTTTCAGCCTCTCCCAAGTAAAACAAAATTTGTGTCACGAGTGTCAGGTCTTGAGCCCTTGTAACCTGAAAAGTTTCTTTGTGGATCTACATTGCTTAGCCTACACTGGCTATTCAGTAAATAGTACACCACTCCCATAACTACCAGGGAATGGCAGAGCATGCAACGCTCAGTTTCACTGAACAACAAATACAGGATACCATAGAAGAGCCATCATTTTTTGATCCAATAGGCCTTTTTTGTGCTTGGGTCTGTTAGGTGCCCCTGCCAAAGCGCCGCTTCTCTGGGTAGTCCAAATACCCTTATACGCAGGGCCATGAACAAATGTTTAGGGGTTGCAGACAGGCCCAGTGACCTGGCAACAATTCTAACTCCTTGAACCTCTCCAAGTTATGATCCACCTTGTCTCCAAAAGAGCTTCTCCCCTTGGAAGGGCATGTCCATAATCTTTGCCTGCATGTCGGGCAAAAACCCTGACAACCTGAGTCCTCCACGGCACCTAAAGCACGTTGAGGTTGCCATTCCTCTGGCCTGCAGTCCACTGTATCCAGCTCTGCCTGGATGATATGTCTGGAGGCCTCAAAGCCATCTGCTACCACAACACTCACTACGTCTCTACACAACACTGGAACATGGTCATTCACCTTCTCCACCACCTGCCAAAGCTAAAACTGGAACCTGCCCAAGGTGGTGGCAGCATTGACGCAGCAACTGGCTAATGAGCGTGAAGTGAAAACCATTAATTTCAGAGGCAGCGTGGGAAAGACATTTGGACAACCTCTTGAATCTCCTGCATGTGCTATCTGTGAGAGACCAGAAGGTTTCTCACCCATTAGTCCAGGGGGATCTGTCATCCAGGTGGCCAGGACACAGCCATCGGTTTTGGATCCAGTTCTTGTGAGTGGACCAGTGTGGGAGGATCCCCTGGGTGAGGGGTCTTCGGGGAGTGGGACAGCAGATGGCGAGATGCAGTATCCCATTCCCTGTAACACCTTTACCCCATCTTTTCAGGTAGGATATTTAGGAATCCAGCTGAAGAATCTCCTGCATCGATAATCAAGGCAGGGAGAATCGACAGCTGCCGTGGTACTGTCCTTGGCTCCAACAGCAAAGCAGTGTCAGTGAAATCAACACAGCTGGTGAGTTGGGGAGACCGATACAGGACCGGTCTGTGTTGAAGCCAAGGTTGCAAGCAGCAACATTGTATGGCGAGTGCTGAAACAAACCTTGTTTGAAACACGTGCGATAACCAACGCAAGTACGGCAGATGAGTGATTGAATTTTGAAACCAAGATCCAATACCTTTGACAGAGTGGTCCGGCACAGCGTGTGTGCTCAATTGAAGGTCTCTGTAAGGTATCCAGCTGATAGTTAACAAAAGTGAAAGAATGGCAAAGGATTGTGAATCGAAGTGGTCCTGTGACGGGTCAAGCAAAATCCTGTGCACAGTCAAAAGTCTTTGATGTTGATAAAGAAAGTTTATGGCAAAGTAGATAAAGGTGGTCCAAGCTCGGCAGAGGGAGATCAATTAAAATATTTGGGTTAAAGCAAGTGTGTGTTATCGGTCCGAGCCCATCAGAGGGAGACCGATTGAAGATTTGATGTTAAAGTGGATCCGAGCCCAGCGCAGGGGGTTCTGGGGTGAATAGTAAATCACCTAAGAAAATGGAGTATATGTGAAATACTAAAATGAAAGGAACTTTATTGTTTGTTTGTTGAATCGGGCCCTCTGAAAGAAGAGACTTTGAATGGCAAAGAGAGTTTGGCACAGAAGGCCATGATGTTGAAGTTTTGAACTTCACCTTGTGCTAGAGAAGCCAGAGACTGTGCTAAGCTTGAGTGTGTCAAGTTGTCCCATGCTAAAAACGCGGGGAAGGGAAGCCAACGGGTTGAATATCCTGACACATTCATTCTTGAACACTTTTCTTTTGCATAACATTGTTTCCCACACTATTTGTATTTAGAAGTAAGGATTGGCAATAGGTGTATTAGTATAGGCCCTTTTATTTTGACAAGACACCACTAGGACTGCGTTATTATTTGATGGTCGTAGATTGCTCCCATCTTTAGATTTAGGATTACATAGGCGTTTTAAAACTCAACTGTAGTTCAATAAACACCCTTGAACTGTGGTTACTTGTGTCTGTCTTACTGTTGATACCATGCCTTCCTTACATATCAAAAAGTTAGCGGTCAGCTGATGAAAGAGAAAAGATGGTCTCTCCTCACAGGCTTATACTTCAGTAGAATCTTCCTGTTAAGGGCAGAGACAGACATTGGCTTTTTTGTCTTTTCACAAATGTCTATAATCGGATTCTTAAAGCATTCCCTGAAAGGCAGGAAAGGTTAGTACTCCTTCACGCTATGTTTTGCCACATCCATTAGCTTGACTGACCTTCCCACGAGGGCCAGCTAAGATACAAATTCAGCAGTCTGGCCCACAGGGCTTGTGATGTGTACAGCCACTGGCATGCTGCCGTTCTTTAAGGACCTCATGCTCAGTCGGAATAGAATCCCTTTCAATCTCCAATGTCGTTTGCCCCTATATTGCATAGTATATCAACTCTCCCCTGTACCTCACGGTCCACCTCTACTACCTCAAAGTCAAGAGCCTCACAGCTAATCTCTGGTGCCTTATGATGGCACCGGAGGGGTGCCATGGATAACTGTGCAAGCGCCGAAGAGTGGCACCGCTCAACTCCATGGAGTGTAAAAAGGTCTAAAACTACTGTGTTCCGCTTTGGCGGTGCTGAAGTGTGCCGCAACTTGTCTCTGAATACCTGCTGGGTAACAGACGAAGTGGGAGCAGAAACAGGAACCGCCAGTTGTCGCCTCTTGGTGAAAATAGCCAGCATGTCAGGGCAGTCTATGGTTAAAAGCACTGACCTCGAGGGTGCTGTGTGGAGTCTTATTTTCTCTTCTTCTCTGGCTTGTCTGAGTTTTTGTGTTTAGAGATGCAAAAGGCGCCTCTTTGAATTGGGTCTCTTCCCATGTCTTCTCTAGGGTCAGACGAAGGACTCCATCACAAATACCTAATTCATGAGTTCTTAGAGGAACCCTGCTCCAGTTCAGAGGAGCCTCTGACAGTCTTACACAGGTACACTATGCTCCTTAGGTTGGTCTTGAAACATCAACAGTCAGTGAATACCTGACCTTGGAGGTCATACCTTTGCACAGCTCACATGCCCTGGCTTACTGTGTTGGCTTGGCAGAGGAACCACATTCAGCATTCATGGGTGTCAATGATGTACATTGTCCGATGACACTTGCTACAGGCCAAACAAATTTTAAGTAATCAATTGAGTACAAAAAAATGAAAGTAATTTTAAAAATGCACAATTCGGTAACCGTTGGAGCCAGCAGCGCAGAGCGTATTCCGAAGTCGTGCAACCAGTGGTATCGAAAAGGAACTCTGGCCGTGCTGCACCATTTATACCCTGGACACTGTTGTTTCCGTGGAGGCTGCTAAGCCTAGGGCATGCAGTGTCACTTATATCCTGTACACTGTGTCACTTATGGTGGAAGCTACGAAGAGTGCCCCTACAGTGCCGCAGTATGGGTAGTCCTACCCAGAGCTGCACGAATATGCTATAAAATTTCCGAGGTGCTACCCTTGCATCTGGACATGTCAACGGTAAGGAATCTGCAGAGGATATAGTATGCATTAGAAAGTTTGCTTTTGAACTAGAGCATGCTTTAACAATGAAAGCATGTAAAAAAATAACAAAAAATGGTATTGAAGCATTTTCAACTGTGATAAATGTGACAAAACAATGAATTACTTTTTTACAGTTATAACATAATGTGAGCGCACGTTCATAATGAAGTAGATTCCAGTAAGCTACTTGAATGATATCATGCATCTCCACTATTATGCTATAGTTCAGCCACTGCACAGGTCCTGCTATTCGGCTAAATTAACGTCCTGAAGATCTGTTTCTCAGCTTTTGGATCCTTTCTGGCTTGGTGTCATAGCATGGAGTTAAGACGTTATTTCCCCCCATTCTTTCAACATTGCTAAACAGGAAGCTACCAGGTCTGAAAGGACAGAAATGTTTGGGCACCTAAAACTACTAATCCTTGTCCCAAAAGCCAACCCATAGATTGAGCCTCCGCTCTATTGCTTCATGGCTTTCCCAGTACAATAAGCTTTTGATTGACCATTGTAGTGGTTTGCAGACTTTCACTCTCCAGATATTTTACCAGCAGGGAGCAGACATCTGGACTGCTGCATTGGGGACAAGATCGGGATCAAGGTTGCACTATGATTCTAAAGGTGGACATAGGTTCAAAATAAAATAGAAAAATCCTACATACTCCAGACTTTCACCCCATCCCTCGCTTCCTCTTCTAGGCTGCTTGCATTGTTTTGAAATTCCGAAAAATGAGATACTGTACAGTTGGTGGAAAAATAAACATCAGTTGGCGACCAAGGTCTCACCAGAGGTTCTCTGATGAACTCTGCGATCTTCCAGTGATTGCATTTGGCGGGAGCCTTAGAATCCAGGGCATGTTAATGGAAAGGACAGCCGAGTTCAAGGAACAAGGTGATGAGCTGCAGAGGCTCTCAAAGAACTCCTCACGGAGACCCCACAAGAGTGAACAAGAATTGGCAATGCAACAGTTTGGGCTTTTGTGTAGGCATGGGAAAGGCACTTGCCAGAAACTGCCCTAGTGGTATTAACTGCCCATTATTGGTAGTAGGTGCAAAATGTTGCAAGTACCTGGGCATATAATGGCAGTTCCTGGCAAATGTCTACCACTTATGCACAAGTCAAAACTGTTGGCTTTTCAATTTTTTTTTTTTTACCAGGGCTTCAGTGAAGAAAAACGCATAGTTTGGATAAGACATTTTTATTACACCAGAAAATGATTTACAGCTCCAATTAAGTAATTGCCTCTCAGAAGACTGCTTTGAAAAAATGCTGGAGGGCACTTTAGTGTAAACGTTGATGGTACAGCAAGCTCAATGTTCCCATGAGGAGGTGTTTTGGGCGGGAAGCACGGTAATGGGTGGGCAAATAACTAACAACACCTACAGACTGTGTGTCCCTCCAAACATGTAATTTCTCCCTACATGTACTCTAATGCAATAGTTTCAGCTTATTGGTGGTGCAAGCCCCACCCAATAGTCCAGACTAAAAATGAGTCCTGCTAAAGACATGCAAGTGGGAGTTGCAGACTGATTTTTACAGGGTTTCATGTTGAGGATAACAGATCCAGGAAAGGGGGGGGAGGGGTCTGTTACAGCAGGAGCAGACACCTAGCAAAAGGGAAAGAAACTCACAAATAAATCAGCTTCTCCGTTACACATAATAAGGAAGTTACTTACACCAGATTCAAACTAAAAAAAGCGGGTGGGTGCAGCTTCCCGGGCAGAGCGGTGCAGCTCTGGAATGCCCTCCCCACCTCCCTGACAGTGGACCAACCCTTCCTTCACCTCAGGCGAAATACTGTAAATTGGCTGGTATCCAAAGACACGTGACATACTTGGACTATCTACGCCCTATCAGCTACAGCTATCTGACTCCGACCTATATAATGTTACTATATACTTGTATTTCTACCCACTGTATGATTATGTAAATACTTTCTGCTTTTATTATGTATACATTAATTGTAACTTTTGTAATTCATTCAACTGTAATACCTGTACCTGTATTTGTACCCACTGTATTACTATGTAAATACTTTCTGCTCTTATTATGTACAAACTAATTGTAACCTTTGTAATGCACTCAACTGTAATGCCTGTAACTCGCGCCTAAAATATGACATGCATTACTTACCGTAAAGGCATTTCTGATGATTGTATCTGCTTAGATTCACATGCTGTGCATATGGTCCGACATCCAGTGGTAACCGCAGATTATTGCATCTCGTCTTTCGGGGGACTGAAAGGGGACGTCGGCATAGGCGTGTCTGAAACACTATCCCTATCGTGACGTGTGTAGTACCCAAAATCCCTCACGCGCCGAGGTCCCTCCGATTGTATTTTTTCTTCCATGAGGGAGCCCAAGGCTATAGTGAGTGAGTACATGAAGAGAGAAAGTAGTAAGAAGTCTATGTTCCTTCCACCCCGAGCAGGGAGGCAGGGAGGGGGCATGTGAATCTAAGCAGATACAATCATCAGAAATGCCTTTACGGTAAGTAATGCATGTCTTCTGATGCTTGTTAATCTGCTTAGAATCACATGCTGTGCATAGACTAGCGAGTAGTACCCGGAGTTGGAGGTGGGTTGTGAGAAGGAACAGTAGAAAAAAGATGTCTTAGTACTGCTTGTGCCACCTGAGAATCAGACCTATAATGAGTGTCTAGGCAATAGTGTTTAGTAAAGGTGTGTACAGAACTCCAGGTTGCCGCTTTGCAAATGGACTGTAGGGGAACATTTGCAATGAATGCCATGGATGCCCCAGTGCCTCGAGTAGAATGTGCTCTATGCTTGAAGGGCAGTTCTCTCTTTGCAAGAGTGTAAAATAGTGTGATGCATTTGACAATCCACCTTGATATTGCTGATTTAGAGACAGGGTCCCCTTCTCTACCAGCTGCCACTGAAACAAAGAATTGTTTAGTTTTCCTCAGTGGTTTAGTTCTATCCATGTAGAACATGACTGCCCTGCGCACATCTAGTGTGTGAAGGCTTCTTTCGGCCATGTTAGTAGGTCTCTGGAAGAACGTGGGTAGTTCGATTGACTGGTTCACATGGAACTTCGAAATACATTTCGGCGCAAATCTGGGATGAGTGCGCAGAACTACCTTATCTTTGTGGACTGTAACAAAGGGGTCCAAAACCGAGAGGGCCTGCAGTTCGCTAACTCTTCTGATAGAAGTGATAGCTACTAGAAAGGCTGTCTTATAAGTCAGGTCTTACAGACTAGCTTTATGCATAGGCTCAAAAGGGGGTCCCATGAGCCTAGTTAAAACCACATTTAGATCCCACCCAGGGGCTGGGTGAGTGATGGGGGGATACATTCTTTTAACCCCTTCCATAAAGGCTTTAATCACAGGTATTTTCCACCACAACACCTTCTGCTGTGACGTGGTGTAGGCTGACAACACTGCTAGGTGAACCTTTAAGGAATTGAAGACTAACCCAGAGTCCAACAGATAAACGTTTCCATTTGCTGGCCGAGCAATAACGTGTGTTAGGCTTTCTTGCCTCCCTCAGTATGTCCATGCATCTTTGAGGGAGTTGCAGATGTCCAAACTCTATGACCTCAGAAGCCAGGCTGCTAAGTTCAGAGTTTGTGGGCATGGGTGCAGAGTCTCCCCCCTGTCCTGAGACAACATGTTGTACGGGCAGGGCAGCTTGACTGGTGGGGAGAGGGACATTTCCATCAGGTGCGCGAACCAAGGTTGGCGGGCCCACATGGGAGCCACCAGAATCATGGTGACTCGTTCCTGGTGCATCTTGTGTACTATCTTGTTCAGAAGCGGAGTCGGGGGGAAAAGCGTAGACAAATTTCCCCGACCAAGTTATCCAGAGACCGTTCCCCTTGGATCGGTTCTGGGGGTACCTGGAGGCGTAATCTTGGCATTGAGCATTCTCCTGAGTAGCGAACAGGTCGATCTCTGGAAACCCCCATTCTGCGAAGACGTTGGATACAATGTCTTCGTGCAGTCCCAATTCGTACTCTTCTGGCAGAGGAAAATCTCTGCTGAGTACGTCTGCCAGAAGATGGAGTTCCCCTGGAACATGTTGGGATATCAGGAACATCTTGTGTTTGAGAGCCCATATCCAGATGTTTTGGGACAGCTTGGATAGCCCTGGAGAGTGAGTGCCCCCCCTGTTTGTTCAGGTAATACATTGCTGTTGTGCTGTCGGTTAGGACCAGCACTGTCTTCCCTTGCAGGTGCTCCTGAAAGGCTTTCAATGCTTTGAACACTGCTAGTAGCTCCAGTAGGTTTATATGGTTGGATGCTGCCTGAGGGGACCACACTGCGTGCGCTGTCTGTTGAAGCAGGTGAGCCCCCCTCCCTGTGAAGGATGCGTCTGTCGTGAGAGTGGCTTCCACTGCAGGGGTGGTGAAGGTTTTCCCCTTCAAGAGATTCTCCCTCGACCACCACTGCAGAGAGAGAATGAGAGCTGGCGAGACAACTAACAGATCTTCCCATTGTCCGCTGGCCTGACACCACTGGCTGTTGAGCCACTCTTGCATGGGACGCATGCGCAGCCGTGCGTGGGGAACCAAGTATATGCATGACGCCATCATCCCTACCAAACGCATAGCTTTGCATACTGTCACCTCTCGACTGGCTACATACTGAGGAACCTGAGAGAGCATGTTCTGAACCCTCTCGCTGGAAGGGAAGATTAGATAGTCTTCTGTACGAATTAGAGCCCCCAGGAACTGTTTTACTTGGCTGGGGACTAGGCTGGATTTCTTTTCGTTGATAGAAAATCCCAGGCTGAACAGTAGGTCTACTGTCTTTTGGGTGTTTGAAAAACAAACGTCGAACGAGTCTCCCGTGATGAGCCAATCGTCGAGGTAAGGGTAAATTGGAACTGAAAGTCTGCGCAGGTGTGCCTCTGCCACTTCCAGGACCTTGGTAAACACCCTTGGCGCCGAGGCTATGCCGAAGGGGAGTACCTTGAACTGGTAGTGTTTGTCCTGAATCACGAACCTTAGGAATTTTCTGTGCGCTGGCAGCATTGAAATATTAAAGTATGCATCTTTCATATCCAATGTTGTCATGAAGTCCCCCTGTTTTAGCAATGGGATCACCTCTTGCAGTATTACCATGCAAAACTTCTGGGGCTTTATGAACTTGTTCGCTGGGCGCAGGTCTAGAACAGGACGCATGGTGAGATCCTTTTTGGGTACAAGGAAGTACACTGAATAGATACCCTCGTTTACCTGAAGAATCGGGACGGCTTCTATGGCGTCCTTTCCCAGCAGCGCTTCCACCTCTTGGATCAGGATCTGCAGATGTTCCGGTGAAAGACGTCGATGTTTCGGCGGTCTGAACTGTGGAGGACCGTCTTTAAGACCCACTGGTCTGAAGTTATCCCCTCCCATGCCTTGAGGAAAGATGTTAATCCCCCCCCGACCGGGGAGACATGGGAGGGGACCTGAACTTGGTGGTCATTTCTTACCCAAAGTTGACGCTCCTCTGGAATTGGAACCTCTGCCTCTATTCTTTCCGCACTTCTGACCCCTCTGGGGGTAGTAAGTGGGGCTTGCAGCAGGTTCACTTGAGTTGAAGTTGCCTGTGCCGAAATTGTTTTGAGCGGCGCGGGCTTGTCCTCGAAAGGACCGCCGAGAATTACTGCCCCTCTGTGAAGAGGGTTTTTGGGAAATCTGGTGCAGCGACTTAATAGTCTTGTGCTCCTTCTTGGCTGTCTCCAATGCATCGTCTACCGCCTTCCCGAAGAGGTTGGCCTCTTCGATGGGTTTGTTGATAATGGATGCCTGGGTCTCAGGCCTGAAGCCTGACGTGCGCAGCCACGCGTGTCTCTTTAGGAGAGTACCCTGTGGAAGAGACCTGCCTGCTGTATCTGCGGTGTCCAGGGTATTCTTTACAACATTCTGATTGGCAAGTTTGCCCTCCGAGACAATGGCGAGAAGCTTGGCTGTGGTTGGTTCCGGAACCTCCTGAAGGCCTTCCTGGAGTAGGTTCCATTGGGCGTCGACGTAGCTTGCCAGTAACGTTGTGTTATTGGCAATCCGGACGGTATAGGCCGCTGCCGACGTAACCCGTTTGCCTAAGGCATACAACCTTTTGGACTCCTTGTCCGGGGGTGACTCACCCGTGGCAAGGGGAACCCCTGCTCTCTTGCAAGTGTTGGTCACCACCAGCGAGTCTGGGATTGCGTGTCCTTTGATATAAAGCGGGTCGGTGGGGGAGGGCCGGAAACGTTTTTCGACCCTTGGGTTCACAGCCCTAGTCTGAGCGGGTGTGAGTAAGGAAGGGGCCAGCCGTCTCTTTACAGAGCTTAAGAGGGGGATAGACTGGCTTGCCGGAGGCTTTTCATTAATAATGTCCTCCGCGAAATCTTGTTCGGGCAAGGCTTCAAGCGTGGCAATTTTAAAGAATTCCGCTGCTTTTTTCAACATGTTGTTGAAAGCCATTTGATCATCCACCGGGAAGCTTGTCGAATCGGGGTGGATGGGGGAGAGTCGAGGCAAACGATATCAGAAGTGTGATCATCCTGCTGGGTGTCCTCCCATGTGTCTGTTGCCCCTTGATCTTCCCCATAGTTGTCCAGAAAAGAAGCCTCCTCTTCTTCTGTATAGATGTCACTATACGTGTCCATCTGGACATCTTCTTGATAGTCAACATGGTGTTTGACATCTAGGTGTTGGGCATCTTGTGTTTGAGTGTTAGGGTCTACCCGAGCTTTTTTCGGCAGAGGTTGATCAGAAGCCCTGAACAACTGCTCCAGTCGATCCATACACCCCTCGAATTGCTCCGTGGTCCACTTGGATGACCCAAATGGACCTAGCTGAGTAGGTACCGGGTTCTCCGCCCTCCGGCGTTGAGAGGATCTCCTCAGGGTGCTTGAGAGGGGTACCTGGCTTTCTTCGTAAGAGTCTTCGGGATCGTCTTCCAAATCCGTGGGAAACTTTTCGGTGGATTGGCCCATAACTGTGGGCGGAACCGGTACTAGGCCCAATGCCGTAGCAATCCTATTGATGCTCTTACGGATAGTCACCGAATCTTCGGGAGACAACGCCTCCGATGATGTGTCGGCAGTGAAAATGTCTTCCGCGGCTCCAGAAAGGCCAGCGGATGGCTTCTCGGGTAGAGGCCTACTCGCAGTTTTCGGGCCTGTACGGGCTTTGGAAACCTTGGAACCCGTCGAAGTTTCTTGTTCAGAAACTTTGGCATGTGTAGTTTGGGGAGTAGCGCCCTTGTTATGTTTGTTATGCCCATTCGTCATGCGCTGCTGCGGATGCGGGGAAGGCTTCGGATCAGATAGATCTGATGGCGCTTTCGCCTTCTTCGACGAAGTCGTCAAGGAGGGCACTTGGGTTGTGTACTTTGTGCGGTGCGATTGTACACCCCTATCACCGGGTGTGGTCCATGTAGCAAGACCGGAGTCGAGCCTGGAAGGGTCGGGGATGGGCGTGGCGGCTCTAGAATAGTCCGCCTCAAGGTCTATAACGTCCGCGTTGGACGTTTGGTCATCCGATGTACCCCCGCCACTTTCGGCTGGTGTCGCGGCAGGGGAGGGAGGCTCCACGCGTGACATTCCGTACGTGGCCCACCGCTTCAACCGGCGCTCCTTGAGGGTTTTAGGTTTAAGGAGATTACACGCCGAACACCGCTTCTCGTCGTGCTCTAGGGGGAGACAAGTGTTACACGACGTGTGCTCGTCTTTCCACGGATATCTGACCCTACACACAGGGTAGAATCTAAATGGAGTCCTTTCCATAGCAGAAGGGAAGGGTGACCAGACCAAAAAGGAAAGCAGTGGAAAAGAGGAAAGACATCATAGCAGTATGGCAAACCCCGAGCCCACTCTCCCTACTGTGTAGGTCGGCCAGAAGGCCCGACCATGTGGAAGTCCGAGCGCCGGATCTTAGGCACCGGAACCCACAGCCGTAGACGATTCCCCCGTAGTCTTCGTCGAAGATGTTCTTGATGGGCGAAGTGACTTAACAGGGATTAAACCGACAATTCGGTAAGATAAACAATGTCTCATGAAGAGCTCCGCTATAGGGCGACCAGTTATCTGGGCGGAAAAAAACAATCTGAGGGACCTCGGCGCGTGAGGGATTTTGGGTACTACACACATCACGATAGGGATAGTGTTTCAGACACGCCTATGCCGGCGTCCCCTTTTGGTCCCCCGAATTACAAGATGCAATACTCTGCGGTTACCACGGGATGTCGGACCATATGCACAGCATGTGATTCTAAGCAGATTAACAAGCATCAGAAACTTGTATTTCTGTGCAAATGCACCCAGATACCCTCGGGTTTGGCACGCAATACAAATCAATAAACAAACAAACCCGTAACTCCTGTACAGCAACATGGTTCTGGCATGGATTCAAATGCTCATGACTACAATTACATAGCAGTACATGAACACAACCATGAGAGGTGGCAAGGCTCAAAAGAAGCATAACACTTACCCCATGAAACAGACTCACCTCAAACAAACGGGTTGAGTAGCACCGCTTGGGTGACCTGGGGCTCCTCCCTGGAATCCCTGTCGACGAAGTAGAATCTCGGGAAGGTGTGGGTGGACCTCCACGTAGCAGCCCAGCAAATGTTAAGCAGGGGAACACCAGAGAGAAACGCTGTCGTTGCTGCGATGGCTCTGGTGGAGTGGGCTTGCGACCGGTCTGGTAGCGGTCTGTTGGCCAGACGATGACAGTGCATGATGCAGCCGGAGAGCCTCTTGGATTTGGAAGCCTTAGACAGGGCCTTCCCATGATTCACAGATGCAAAATTCACTAAGAGTTGAGATGTCTTCCGAAAATCCTTTGTGCATGCCACATATAACTTCAAGGCACGAGCAACGTCCAGCGAATGCAACGTCCTTTCTGTCAGAGTAGAGGATTCAGGAAGAAGACTGGTAGAACCAAAGGCTTATTGATTGGATTTCCGAAGGATCCTTCAGGCATAATTGTGGGGTTGGTCCATACTACCACATTCATAGCATGGAGTGACAAATAAGGTTGCTTGCAGGAGAGTGCCTGATTCTCCCCGACTCGCCTGACCGAGATGATGGCAACTAGAAAAGCAGTCTTCAATGAGAGGAACTTTAGAGGGGCCTGATGCAATGGTTCCAATGGAGGACCCATGAGTTTAGTCAAAACAATGTTGAGTTCCCAAGCAGGTGCCAGAGCATTCAACAGTGTATAAGTCCTGAAGAGACCTTTGAGGAACTCATTGACAAGCCTGTGAGACCAAAGAGAGGGTTTGCCCAGGGTGCGGGTTTACCTGGATATGGCTGCCAGGTGCACCTTGATAGAAGAGTGAGCCAGCCCAGCCTTGGACAGCGAAAGCAGGTACAGAAGGAGTTGCAGAGCTCGGACACACAGAGGTGTGATCTCCTGAGTCCTGCACCACACTGTGAAGTGTTCCCATTTGTGGGCGTAGCATGACAACTTAGAGGACGTCCTGCCATTGGCCAGTATCTTCTTGCACTCCAGCGTCAGGGAATAATGGCCAAACTCTAGGGCTGCAGGAGCCAGGCCGTGAGGGTCAGAGATGCTGGGTCATAGGGCAGATTTGCTCTGTCTTCCCTGGAGAGAAGGTTAGGAAGTAGAGGCAGATGATTGGATGGGGCCACCGACAGGCAGAGCAGGTCTGGGTACCAGATTTGCAGAGGCCATGCCAGAGCGATGAGTATCACCCTGCAATGACATTGGCGGAGTGAGCTGATCACACATTGTAGGAGCAGGATTGGCAGGAAAGCGTACAGTGAGAGCCCGTCCCATGGGAACGAGAAGGCATCCATCATGCTCCTCGGCTGAGAAAACCTGCTGGCGAACCTCTGGCACTTAGAGTTGGCCGCCATTGCGAAGAGATCGCTCTCGGGTTGTCCCCACTTGCTGACAAGAAAGGTCACTTGCTCCTGGTGGCGTTCCCATTAATGGCAGGAGCATAGCTCCCTGTTCAGAGAGTCTGCAATGGTCTTCTTGATGCCCACTGGGTAAAAGGGGATGAGGAACAAGTCCTGAAGAATGGCCCAGTGCCAGAGGGGTCTGGGCCTTCAAGCACAGCGTTGGGGAGTGCGTCCTGCCCTGCTTCTGGATGTAGAACATGCTGGTGGTGTTGTACGTGAAGATCCTCACCACCTTCCCCCGCAGTTGAGGCAGGAAAGACTTGAGGGCCCAGAAGACCTCTCGGAGGTCCAGAACATTTATGTGAAGGTCCTTTTCCTCTGGGAGCCAGAGGCCTCTGGCGTGTATGGGCCCCTCATCCTTCCAGAGAGGCATCAGTGGTGACCGTGGCCTGGTACAGTGGGATCTGAAAAGGAGCCCCTTGCATCATATGTGTACGCACTCCTCACTATCGTAGAGCTTGTCAGAGCTCCTGGTTGAGGGCAATCTTGTCTGTTCACAAGCCCGAGACTTGCAGCCCCTGCGCATCCAGGAACTCCTGAAGAGGTCTCCATCTGCAGCCTGCAGAATGGAACATGGTGGATGCTGGAGGACATCATACCCAACAGCGACTTGATGGCCTGCACTACTGTGGATTGAGCCAACGACGGGCACTGTACCTTTCCCAGGATGGCCGTCACCCTTGCCTCCGGCATACGAACATGTCGAGATGGGCAACCAGGAACAGAGCATTCTTTGATGGCACCACACAGGACTTCGGATAGTTGATGGAGAATCTGAGCTCTGTGAGAAGGCGAATGGTTTGTGCAGTGTTATGGATTGCCAGCGTAAGAGACTGGGAGCGGATGAGGGGTAGACGTGGATCCCCTTGAGGCGTAGATGCACCGCTACTGGAGCAAAGCACTTGGTGAACACCCTCAGCGCTAACTTGAGGTCAAAGGGCACCTTGAACTGATTGTGTCGTCCCTGGACCACAAACCAGAGGCACTTTTAATGTTTTGGATCAATGGGGATGTGAGAGTAGCCGTCCTCCAGGTCCAAGGTCGCCAGGAAGTCTCCCTCCTCCAGCTGGTTGAGCACCTGCTGCAACATGACCATCCTGAACTTCTGCGCCTTAAGTCTAGGATTGGACATCAACATACTGACTTTCCGTACCAGAAAGTATCTGGAGTACACTCCGGAGCCCCGGAGGCGATGGGGAACGAGTTCTATTGCCCCTTTTCTTAACATGGCCTGTACCTCCTGAAGCAGCTGGTCCATGTGTAGTTCTTGATGCGCCACAGGAGGAATGCGAGCACACCTGTGCTGAAATTCCAAGATGTATCCCTGCCAAAGAACGTCCAGCACCCATTTGTCCGTGGTGATGGTCTTCCACCTGTTGACAAAGTTTGCTAGTGGGCCACCCACTCGGGTGCAAGAGTGTGAGCTGTGATCCACGGCCAGTTCAGGTCTGCTTGGGTGCATGCCGAAGGCTTGTGATCGCCCCCGGCAAGCTTCCTGGGTCGTAGAGCAGGAGGGCTTCCAGGAAGGAGCAGAGTACCCTTTATAGGACCTGCCTGAGCTTGAGAAACGAAAGGACGATGATCTCCTCTGTCTCAGCTTCCCAAGCGATTATGCCATCTCTCGGTCAGTCTTAATCGATTGAAGCATCCCGTCTACAGTCTTCCTGAGCAAACAATTGAATGGCATGTCTACCACTTTAGACTGCAGGTCCGCTCTGAAGCCTGAAGCCTCCAGCCAACCTTGTCACCTAAAGGCCACTTGGTTGCCCATGTGGCCGAAGCCGGAGTCTGCAATATCCAACATCACCATAATTGCCTGGTCTGAGGCCATCTCACCCTCCTGAACAGGGCCAGGGCTTCAGCCTTCTTGTCATCCGGCAGGCAGTCCAAGGTAGGCCCGAGTTTATACCAGAGTTCCTGGTCACACCACCACTGCGTTGATGGCCTTAATGGTGGAAGCCGCAGTGTAAATGATGCGCTTCCCCACCGCATCCACCTTCTTCCCCTCCTGGTCTGGAGGCACCATGAACGAGGATGAAGTATTCACTGAGCCCTTCCTGGTGGTGGGAGACACCACGGACTCTGGAGAAGGCTGCGATCTCAAGCACCTAAGGGCTGAGTCCGAACCCCTGTATTTGTTCTCCAGCGTGTCTCTTTTGGGAGGGGCAGTACTCAGTGTCTTCATAAGGGCCAAACCTTCCTCCAAAACATCGTTCAGCAGCAGAATGAAAATGACAGTCCTCTGTGAAGACTCCCAGTGTTGGAAAAGGAACCCCTCCTTTTTCTTTTCCTCCGGGAACAAGTTGAAGAGAGCAGATGCCCTCAAGATCACAGCATGAAAGGAACCAACATCGTTTGGGGGTGACACCCTGGCCGGTATGTCAGCACCCAGTGGCTCCCTGTCTGCCGGAATGTAGTCATCATACTCATCCGTATGTGTTGCGGAAGTGTCCGTGGCGGTAGTTGTGTCAGTGCGTGGTGGCTCCTCTACCACTGGAGCTAACAGCCGGTCGGTGCTTCTGCCATGCAGGGTTAGGATGCCGCTTAGGCCTCGGAGGGCTGCGTCTGGGAGGGTTTTGAGTCAGCGGCCTAGGAGGGCTACAGACTGGTCCAGGCACAGGAGTGTCTGCAACTTCTGCTGTATCTCCAACACTGAGGTGTGGAGGGTAGTCAGAATGTCCAGTGACATGTCCCTGGTACTGGTGTAGATACGACTGGAGCCACTGGCAACGGCACCGAGCTAAAGCGCCTCTGAGGTTCAACCGGTAGAAAAAGCTTCCTCTGCAGAAACTCTTTCAGGGACAGAGGGACAAGACACCATGTGAGGGACCCTCCTAGCGGACCCCACGGGCATCATCACAGACATCCTCACAGGAAGTCAATGGGCAGCAGCAGCTCCTTCATCCCACCCAAATCCCTCAGGAATGAAGCTACAAAGGGCACCTGTACCCTGATAGGCTTGTCCGCCGTTGTCACAGCAGCTGGCGGCCGCGGCTTCAATGAAAAAGTGATGGTCCTTGACGAATCTGGAGCATGCAGTGTCATCGACGGAGTCAGGGTCATCGAAGGGGTTATGGTCATCAAAAAGATTGTAGTCGTCGATAAAGATGGGGTCCTGGATGGCAAAATAGTCACTGATGGTGCTACAGCCTTGGTTGACGAAGGTGTCATCGACGGGGCTTTTGATGGCCCACCTGAAGACTTCTCCTTTAGAGACTTGTGCCTGGACGAAGATCTGTGTTTCAACGGGGTCAAGTACTTCTTCACAGTTGGCACCCCCTCTTCCTCCAGGCTCACCATGGACAGCGATGGAGACGGGGGGGATTGGGTCCTACCAAAACTAGGTCCCGCAGCCATGGCGACCGTAGGAGGGTCATCAGCGCAATGTTTAACCTTCTTTTGGATGCCCTGGGAAGGGGCATCCTCACAGATCTCAACCTCTTCTTGTCAGAGGGAGCATGCTCGTGGGTCTGGCCAGTCCTGGATCAGGCATGACTGTGCCCAGGGTCTGATTCAGAGGCCTTCCCCTCTTTGAGCCATGCCACCAACCTTTGATAGCGGCCCGCTTCGTCGAAAGAAAACCGCAGCAAATCTTGCATCCGTCTTCCTCGTGGTCAGGATTCAGGCAATATAGGCACTCCTGAGGTGCCGATCCTCAACGTAGACATTCCTGAGTCCACATTTAGTGCAGTTTTTGAAAAGACTCCTCTTATCCTCAGACATCGTTGAGGTGCCATGTATGCTAAGGGGCCTTCCAAAATGTTAAAGAGAAGATCTGTTGATGACGGTAGATGTTCGCCGGCAACAGGTCCTCGACATCGGTATTCGATCGTTTGGTCGACGTGGGAAAGAATCAGAGAAAAATATCAATCTTGATTGTAAAAAGCTTGTAAAAAGGGAAAACTACTCAAAGAACAGATGAGGACTCCCAACACCAAAAGGTGCAGTAAAAATCTGTAGATGGCCACCAGGGGTGGAGCTTAGGGAGACGACTGTCATTGGATGAAAGCAATATGACCCAAAGGACAGTGATTGATTATAGAGGAGAAAAGCAGTTTGCAGGCTAAAGCGAAACTGCTTTTCTTTTTACCAAGGATTCCCAGCCTGATAACAGGGAGTATTCATGAGCCTGTGAATCCATGCCAGGAGTCATGCTTGAGAAGACCTCTAATTGACTTTCATACAAGAAAAAGCCTTGAACGCCAGTAGAAAACAGCCAAGCCATAATTTTGAAAATACCCCACTGTAGAGAAAGCTGCAAAGTCAAGCCACTGTAGCTACCAAACCTCACTAGTAAAAACTGAAACGACAAAAGATATAACAACAGAAGGGATGATCAAAGGTGAAATAAAATCCACTTCTCTGACAGGACACACCTCATCGGCTTCATTTGGCCCAAGAGGTGAACTGTAAATCTAAAGGCTTCATGAAAGAGCATTTTGTTAAGACTCTCAGTAGCATCTAGCAATGCAGGAGTTCCAGACTGACGGGCACAACTGCCATGTTCAAAACACGTATTCAGACGCCCATCCTCTCACCCCCATCAAACGAAGACATTCTCCCCAGAGTTGGTTGTTACGAGACAGACTGTGTGTGAATGAAACAACGAAAGATAGAAATGCGTTTTTGTTAGAAGGGGGGAGATTGGTGACATTTGTTTTTTTTTCTCACTTTAAACATTTGCTGGAAGCCAGTTTAGTATTTGCAGCTGCGCTGGACACATTTGCTGGAATGTCTGGCCTTAGGGTGAACTCTGCAAGAGACATAATTATACTTTGAAAAGATTGCGTTATGGCCAGTGGAGGTTTTAAGAACTCAGAATCCCTTTTTTCTTAAGAAACAGTAACGGCAAAGAGATACAATATTTTATTTGATAACCAGACTTGCTTGAAAAAATAAATCCACGGCTTGCACGATCTATGTAAATTATAGCACAACCCAACCTGTGCACTGTATCTCCCCCACACAACGTTATGGGTATTTTTCAAATGGTCGAATTCTATTACACGGAAATCAATAGATTTGAAAACATTACAACTTTCTTTGGCAGCAGGTTGATTATGCTACATAACAACATTGATGTGCAGTTTGATATATTAAACAACGCCTATAAACATACTCTGAACTCAATTTTCTGCATACTCAACCCACACAAAAGTCACACAACCATTTCTCTCCCAGCAATCCGCACACACTTTACCACACTGCATGAACAACACATAAACAGCACCTACAGCACACGAGGTCTCGCCTGATCCGATACTTGCACCAATGCCCAGCACTCGGTGTATACCGAGCTGAAGCTGCCAACAGCACACCACTTCTCCCACTCTCCTACTCCCCTCCTCCCGACTAACCCTAGCCGCCCTCCTTCCTGTTTACAGATCCAGCAGAGCGTCTGGGGACAATTCCGTTGGTGACGGTGCGCTATACAAGTACCTTTAAATAACATAACATAACACTACTTTAGACAGCTCCCAAAAAGGGACACACATTGAAGTTTTGATAGTGGCTGCCTTCTGCTGCAACTTCCTTTTGTAAATGGGGGGATATAATGACCAGTTTCCATTTATATTACTTCTTGAAATAATTATTGATAGCACTAACAATTAACAGCAGCATAAAGGCAACGTGTAGCCGGACCCACTGTGCAGCTCCAGTAAATTCATTTAGATGAAACAATACATAACATCACTAGCTTTGTAGAATTCTAACTGTCCATATCAAAAGCAATTCCTTTGAATAAAGGATTTCAAGAACAAGACTGCACCCACTTTACGAGGGATTAAGGTGGGTGAGTGCATTCCCATTCATGTGACTGCTACAGCTACAATGTACCATTCACCATTACCATGGTGAGGGAAGTCGAAGGGGAACAAAACATAACAAATCTTAATTTGGGGGAGGGATTGCCCAGCCTGTAAAAGCTGGCCGGCCCAAGTGAAGAGGGTACAGTTCCATTAAACACAGTGACTTCCATTACTGCGCATCAAGGCCACCAATACCAGCAGACAGGCGCTATACAATACCATTTACATTACAGGGCATGTAAGCATCCTGGGGCAGCCATTACTCTGGTATGAAGTCATTGTGCAAAGAGTTATGCCACGAAAACGGTGTCTGGTACTAAATAAGCAGCCCTTATTCCCTTTCTATAACAGGCATAGGTGGCCTGAAGAGGCGCAAGAAGTCATCAGTGACATGGACTGAGCAGCAGCATCAGTAAAATGTGTGGTAGGAGGCAGCCGACAATTTCTGGTTTTATTCAGCGGTTGTTGTGGCAGAAGATATGGGTGAGTGGTATGGGAAGTACGTGTAAACAGGCAACTGCTTGCTCCAAACAGTGAAGATACTGACATATAGCAACAAGCAAATAGTTTGCTCTTATGCAACACTGTTGAGCAACTGGACCATGAGCAGCCAGCTACGATCAGGTGGTGATCAGAGGCCCGGGGCACCACTGTGTATCAGGCTGCTGGACTTCAGTCTTGAAGTTGTGACTTCCTGCGTCAGGGCCTGGCCTGCATGCCACTGGGGAGTCTGGGAGCAGGGCTCCTGACCCCTAACGAGACACCAACAGCAGGCATGGGAGGAGGGGCACTCAGTGTAGGTGATGTAAAGGCTTGTAGGGAACAGCACTGGGCACCTTAGAAGATGTGGTCTTCGATGATCTGTGCTTGGAGGGCGTCAGAGATTTCCTCGTGGACGAAGGTAACCCACCAGCCGGTAGGCTAACCATCGACAGAGTGGACCCTTTCTAGAACTTGGTCCCGCAGCCGCAGAGACCTTTGACGGGGAAACCAATGGAGCATAGGATTTCACCTTCTTTTGGATCTTTGTAGAGGAAGCATCCTTAACAGGCCTCAACCGCTTCTTGCTAGATGGAGTACGCTCATGGAACCTACCGGTACTGGAAGAGGCAAGACTGCGCCCGGAGGTTGCGTCAGAGTCCTTCCCTTCCTCGATCCAAGCCAATAACCTGCAGTGGCAATCCTTCTTGGTCTTCGATGAAAAGGAATGGCAGATGGAGCTTCCATTTGCGTTGTGGTCAGGGTGAAGACAAAGGCACTTGAGGGGCAGGTCCTCGAAGATGTTCTTCATGCTGCAGTTTTCACAGTTCCTGAAGAGGCTTTTCTTCGTGGCATCGGCCATGGTTGCAGTGTTGAGGTGTAGACCTGAGCCTGTTGGCGCCACAGGTTGAAGATTCAACAGTGGATTGAAGTTCTTCGCCGACAATGAGTCTGCACTGTCTGTTGTTGCTGCGCGATGGTGAACGAAGAAGAGATGGAAGATTTCTTTAAAAAAAAGAGCAAAAAACTGGAAAAAACAATGAATTTCAAGGAGCAAAGCACGAGGATTCCAAACATGAGAAAGGTGGGGTAAAACCTGAAGATGGGCACCAGGGGTGGAGCTTAGGAGAGCTTTGGAGTGCCTTTGACTGGGGGCAGTATGACCCAAAGGACACTGATAGGCTATAGAGGAGATGAACAGTTTAAGGTTTAAAGCTAAACTGCTTTCTTTTTACTGAGGATTCCGAGCCTGACGACAGGGAATATTCCAGATCATGTGAATCCATGCAAGACCCCATGCTGGGGAATAAGGGATCATGAGATGAGGAACTGGTATTTGTACTTCTCTAGCTCCACTGAGCATGGAATCTGTACGTAGGTGAGGAAAGTGAGTGCCGAAAGTAATGGGATTATCTGGAAAATATATCAGAAGCAATGTTGTGCTTTCCATAATGTTCCTGGTTCCTATTGAGTGCACATTAATGCTACACTTTTCTTTTATTGGTTTGAGAACATGAGGAGTGTAGGTGGAGGGAATAACTGCCACTAGAATACAACTTAGTGTTTCAGGGAACAAGTCCCATTCGTTGCCTTGGTATGTTTTGATTTATTTTCATACCATAAGATCATTTTATATCAAGGGTACATTGCAGCCAGAGGGACAAAGAACTGTGCTTTGAAGGCGAAGGAGGAAAACACAGCAGAAAAGTGTATTCTGCTATGTGCCCCTTCTTCGCCTTCAAAGTGCTTGAAAATGACCTGGAGTGGTCACATTATGCTTTGCTTTTATGCCTTGGTTTACTGCTCCATCGTTTCAACAGTATGCTAACAAAATGTGTATGACAATAGGACAGGTTCAACGCAAGGCTACCAAAGCCATGCCACACACTACACGCACTTGGTGGAGAGGAACATTTTCAGTTTCTTAAGGACGTCAAGTGATGAAATGATCCGCAGAGAAGCTGTCATGACCCTTGCCCCTGGCCCTCACTGGCAAGTCAAGCCTTCCAGTTAGGGCCATGTCAAAGGCCTTAAAACCTCATCCAAGACTCTCTTGGAGTCAGTCCTGGCACTTTTGGCGCCCGTCTCATAACCATCATGAAGACCAACATTAGAATGGGACTATTTACTTGGGACTATTTAACTTGGGGGGGGGGTTCAGCCAACATGGAGGCACGCACATAGCTCAGTTACAAGGAACTGAGCTATGTGGTCTAGTCTTTTGGGTGTGGCAGGCCTGGGACTATTTTACCTGGACTATTTTACCTGAGACTATTTAAACCACACCCAAACAGCAGAACATGCTTTGCGTTATTCTGCTGTGGGCAGCGTAACGCTCATCGTGTCCAGTTCTTTGATGCCAGTTTACCTGAAACCAAGGACCTGCAGAGAGAGAGAAAGAACACTACGAAACTTACCTGGAACAGTACACTGTCTTCAATCCATCGCCGACTTCAGTTCCACTCACCTGAAGGTACGAACTCCATCATCCTGCACGGCATGCATCCTGGAATACCATAACCTGGAAAGAGGAGAAAGAAAGACAGCATTAGTAAGTGTTTACTCATGTTTCCTTCCGAATGAAGAAAGCCACACAATTCTTACCTGGGTAGTCATCTCCTTGTCAGTATCATTGCTGGAACATTACGGCGCTCGACGAGGAACATCGCAACCTGCAAGGAGAGAAAAGACACAGGTTAGCAATATAAAAGGCGAAACAGTGCCGCGCATCGCGCACTACTTACCGGACAGCATTGCGCACACCGCGCTTTCACCTACCGGCCCATGCTCATCTTCAAACTGCATGACAACTCCAAAATACCTTTCCATACCTAAAAGGAAAGAAGCAAGACATTATTATTCGAACTAAGAGGAACATAAGAACTGCATATAAAGACTGTAAAGCAGCAACCCTACGGAGTCGCAGCAGGCCTGGATTCCCACAGGGGGGGGAGGGGCTTGCACCAGTGAAGTAACTTGGTCGCTGCTCACCCCACATATCTACGCGCCCCTGCCACGAGGAGCAGGACGGAGAATCCACCTTCTACAATATTAAGACCCATCTTTAACCAGAGGCCTTACCAAGGGACCGGGAGAGGGTTTGAGAGTGCAAATCATCCAACCAGGGCTGGGTGGCGTCCCCGTGGATACCAGGTGAGCTTAACACAAGCTGTCTTTACCAGAAAAGTCTTACCTTCATATTACAGAGCACGAATACAAGGCATGTCTGAAGTAAAATATTGAAGGAGTGAAAGTCGTGCATGGCCAATTATGTCACTCATGATTTGGGGAGGGAGGATTTCTAATAACGTGCTTGTTGAGCATTGCATAGTTCCTTAGCACCCTCTAGGGCTTCCTGGCACACTTCTCACTCATGTCAGACCATGCTCTGCCTTCTCAGAGCATCCGCCAAACTGTTCTCTGTCCCCACCAGATGAACTGCTGAGACTGAGATCTGGTTCTCCAATAGCCAAAACCACAACTGCATCGCTTCCGTGCAGAGGGGGAAGGCGTGCACGCCACCCTGCTTGTTCAGGTAGTCCATGGCCACCATGTTGTCCCTCTAGCGACAGAGTGAACGTCCCCAGGGCTAACCTGACGGCTCGCAACGCCAGCCTTTTGATGTGCAACCTGGCTTCCGTCGCTGACCAAAGGCTGTTCACCTGCAAATCCCCGCAGTGAGTGCCCTACCCCTTTAGAGATGCACCCGGGACCACTCAGACCTTCGGCCAAGGAGGCCAGAAGGGTTCGCCCGCCATGAGATCGCTGCAGTCTGCCCACCAGATGAGGTCGTTGACTACTTATCTGGATACCATAAGGGGATCCGAGAAAGCTCAGAGGTGCAGTAACCACTGACCCTTTAGGAGCCACTGTAGGGATCACATACGCAGCCTGGCCTCTGGCACTAGAAAAATACAGGAGGCCTATGAGGCGGAGGAAGGAAGCCGCTGGTAGAGTGACGTGGTTCCGGAACAAGTCGTCCATCTGTGCCAAGCTGATGACACACTCCTCGGGAGGGAAGGCCTTCCCAACCTGGGTGTCTAGGACTGCCCCAATGAACTGGAGCCTCTGGACTGCTGTCACCTGGGACTTCTTCAAGTTCAAGGAGAAGCCCAGCATGTGCAGTAGCAGACAAGTGTACTCCAAGTGGGACAAAACCTGCCCCGCATACTTCCCTCGAATCAACCAGTCGTCCAGCTATGGGAACACATGGACCCTGGATCTCCTCAGGTGAGCAGCGACTACCGCCTTGAGCTTCGTGAAGACCCTTGGAGCAGAGGTCAGACTAAAAGAGAGCACCTTGAACTGATAGTGCTTGTCCCCTATGATAAACCTCAGGAACTTCCTGCGCTTTCGATGAATCGGCACATGGAAAAAAAGCATCCCGAGTGTGAATTTCTCTCAACGTCGCCATCCTGTTTTATGTCTTTTCTCAGGAACTTGTTTAAGGCCCTGAGGTCCATAAGGAGACGGTGACCTCTTCCCTTCTTGGGTACCAGGGAATAGCAACCCAAACCTCTCTGTTCGGGAGGTACAGCTTCAACGGCACCCTTCAACAACAGCGCTTGCAGTTCTTCTTGGTGCTCCTTTCCTGGTTAGATCAGAGGTGGTGGGGGCCTGTCCAGCGGTTTTCCTAAGAAGGGCAGACAATAACCCCACCGAACAAGCTGTAGAGCGCAGGCATTGGAAGTAATTCCCTGCCACTGGAGCCAGTGCTCCGTCAACCGTCCGCCAACCGCTAAGTTGTGGGAAGGAAATCAAAGCAGCTTAGGAGGCTGGGTTGCCCCCGCTGCTGCTTGTTGGCCCTTATAAGCCCCTCTGCCCCTTCCGCAGCACGAGAAACGCTTCTGCCCTTGCCTAGATGGTGGAAGCGGCGCTTTCCTGCCATAAGGCGTATATCGCCTTTAGCCCAATGTCCTAAAGTCAAAGCTGAAGGCAGGCTTGACCGGCTGCTTTGCAGCCAGGCCCTTAAGATTTAGCAGCGATTTCAGATTCCTTAAATTCCTTCAAGGAATGGTCTGCCTTTTGACCGAGCAGGAAATTGCCCTCAGAGGGCATTTCAAGTAATTTGGGCAAAGCATTAGGCGAAAAGCCTGAACACTTTAAGTAGGCCTGCCTCCTCAGCGTTACTGCCGACAATATAGATCGGCCCACACAGTTGGCGATGTCCAGGCCCGTTTGCAGAGACTGCCTGGTCACCTCTTTCCCATCCTCCACCAGCTAGGAAGCCCTCACGTATTTCTCCCTCAGGGACGTACTTCACAGTATTCTCCACTGCTGTCCAAAGACCAAATTAATATTTTGCAAAGACGCTAGCCACATTAGTAGCTTTAAGGGTCATACTGCCGAAGTGAATGCCTTTTTGGCCAAGGCATCAACCTTCTCTGCTTCCCTGTCGGGTGGTAAAATGGAAGTTGAAGAAGCTGGTCTGGAGGATACTGTAGCAGCTTGCATCACAAGTTCTTCCGGAGAAGGGTGAGAGCAGAGGTGTGATGGGTCCCCTCTAGCCGGCCTATGCTTCCCAGATATGCAGGGGAATAGAACAAGCGTGCTGCCACAGAGCGGTCAGAGGGTCGGCAATTGCAGGGTTTAAGGGCATATTGTCACCAGACCATCATCTAAAATGTCAGTGAGGTTGCACCCCTGCACTGGTAATGCTGAGTATGCAACCCTAGGGTGTCAATGACCATTTAAACTGAAGCCCTGAACTTAGAATAGGTATGGGTATAGGGCTGGCTTTGCCGCGAATCTAGATCCGGCGAGGTTTTGTTTTTTTATGCCGCGCACAAGGTACCTTAAGGCTTATAGGCGCTGACAAACAAAACAGAAATACATAATATACATAACATAACAGACAATGCTGAGATCTATAACATATAAATTGCAAAAGGGCATATGTAGCCAGTCACAAAAAGTGAGTAAACAAACATATAAAAAGGAGATAAAAAGGTTAATTTAACACAATTCTCAATTTTGTAAGCGAGGACGTGTCCTGTACATTGGTGAGCCTGTTTATGAATTCGGGCAAACTGTTAGACCCACAGCCAATGATGATACAGTCAATGTTGTCTGAATGGCACCAATTGCTGATCTGTAATCTCCGGAGAACTTTCAGGTCCGGTCATCTAACACAATTGGATCCCACTTTATTATTAAGTCATGCTAAAATTTTGTTTTTTAGTGACTCCCTAGATTGCTTCGGCTTATCCGCATTGATTAAAACGATGTTTCTTGGATCCAGTGCAAAGCTCCTCATATTGGAGTCCGCAATTTTAGGCATAGTGGATTTTTTATGGCGAATGTCCTTCGGTCAAAGGGTGGTCAGACGTGGCACAGACTTCATGAGAGGTAGTGTACTCTCTCGTAGCACTGGATTCCCTGGACGAGGCACTAACAGAGCTAACTTTGTTTGCCAAGACGAGTCTCTAGGTGTTAACTCAATCGGCTCGGTTTGAGAGTCTGCATGAACTCCATTCTCAAGGATGGACGTTTGGGAGGCCTTTTCCTCATTATGAGCTTCAACTGGGTGGACTTCTGAGAAGATGACATTGAGGGCATGGACATTTTTAAAGTGACAGCGTCTACCCAGGCGTAGAATTCCACAAAGTTCGAGCAGATCGCTAGATCCGGTAGCATATGATCCTTAAAACTTAGCCAGTTAGCTATGGCTTTGGGCTCAACAAGCTCCTTCACAGAGCTAGCTGCTACTTCATATTGATCGCCTATTTTAAGAGACTGATCTCGAGTATCATGATTGCCGATGGGAGCCAAGCTTTCTGATGGATCGACAGTATCTTTGAACAACTCCTCGTTAACCCCGCAGTGTGCAATATCAGGGGGAAGGACCTTCGACTGATATTGCATAGAGGAACCCATAGGGGAGCAAGTGAAGCTATCAGCGCTCCTGGCGACCTTATTGCTGTGTAGTATGTTGGTGAGCATAAGATGTTCATTTTGAAATTTCAGTCTCCTCGAGGCGCTTAGGGCTAAGACTTCTGAGATTCTGCTATCCCTCCTTTGGGGAGCCTGAGGTGTTGACTGTGTAATGGTAGCCGTTTTACTCAGGGCAATAAACTGGCTACAATCGGACCCTAACCCAGGGGTGGAGGCAGAGATGGAGGCGGGAATGGGTTCTGGAGGAGACCCCGGTCCATGGCTAAGCGTAGTAAGGGAGACGTGAGCCAGGTCTTGGTTCGGGACTCTGTTGGGCATTACAAGCAAGGATTGCAGTCTAGTTGTAGGCATATCACTACAAAATCAGGGTTGGCCCAGCCTGTAGTGACACAAATCGGTACAATGGTAATTAGGACAGTGCTTACCCCCGACAGCCACCCTTCTGAACACCCAGCCAGAAGGGAGCTCAGGCAGCTGCAGGACCTCGTCTGAACTTACCGCCCACTGCAGTGCCGCTCAGCGTCATCAGGGGGCAGGGGATATGCTGAGGTCCGTGTCCTGTGTCTGTGTCCCGAGAAGGTGGGAAGAAAGGAAGAAAGGAAAACAACCTGCAAGGCAGGCAGACCGCCGAGCGGAGTTGCGACTCGCCGCTGTGCCACGTTCTGCTTCCGTGTACTGCTTCCACACCATCAAGATCAGAGGAAAGGAACCTGTGCTAAAGCACGCTGCGTCAGACCGCACCGCCTAGCACGGCCGCCTCAGATGCAAGCGTTCCTTTCTGGGTGCATGTGGGACCTCGTGTGGTATCCAAACCACTAGCCTCATGGAGACCATTAGCTAGCTCCAGCTACTGGCTATGGTCTTCAAAGAAGTCTACACCATCTGTGCCCATAAAAGCGGGGTCAACGTCCCCTTGGTCTCCCACATCATCTGCAGTGAAAATGCTTGACATGTCCCCTTCAGTCTTATATAATGTGAGGACAACCACACAAATTCACCAACCTGATAAGTAGTGGCTGGTCTGCGGGATCGATCAGCAAACCTTTTTTATAAGAATGCTGTGCAAGCCCTACAACACGGTTGTTGTAGGACTTGCACAGCTCTTTCAAAAATTTCTCTCATAGTCTGAATTCTGTCGTTATAATCGGGATTACAAGTGTCTTCAATTGTAATTTCCCTCAGAAAACATGGATGATAACCCAGATTACAATAAAATGCGGACATGGTGGTAGAATCCTTTTGAGTATTATAGCTAAACTCAGCCAGCCGCACTAAATCTACCCAACTCTTCCTAGATTGTAGATAACACCTCAAGTATTTTTCAAGTTCTTGGTTCACCCTTTCCGTTTGACCATTGGACTGGGGATGATATCCTGAGGATAAATGGATCTCCATTCCTAACACCTTACACAGGGCGTGCCAAAACCTGGAAACAAATTGAGTTCCACGATCGGCTATCAATTGACTATCAAGACCGTGGAATCAGCCCACATTCTGCAAAAACCTTGTAGCCATATTTATAGCGGTAAACTGACCCTCAATGGGAATAGATATTATTCACTGAAGTGACTAACGTACTCCTAGTCCATAGTCCCCTTTTCGCCATTCTCCATATTGTATGGGCATCCCTCGTTAGGGACGGGAAACAGAACCTTTTTTGCCATTAGAAATTATATCCCACTTTAAATTCAGAAGCAAGCTGGGGGGCACGGCCCTGGGAGCATGCGCTCCCCTGACTCCGCCCACCGGCGCCACTCCTCTGTTTCCTTTGACGCGTCAACAATATTACAATTGCCCAATGACACTGAGTTGTTACGGGGGAGGATGGTGGGACGTATGGAGGAAAGGGGACTATGGACTAGAAGTATGTTAGTCACTACAGTGAGTAACTTACAATTATTCCTACATCCCGTCCCCTTTCCTCCATACTGTATGGGCGATTTGGGCGATTACAACTGAATGCAGCCCTGGGAAGGGGAGTTGCCCCTCTAAGAAAACAAGTGCTTCAAAACTGCCTGGCCAAATTCTGCGTCCGATCTGGCGCTGGCATCCAAGCAGTAGTGTTTGCAAAAGTAGCCGCCTTGCTTATTGTCTGCCATGGGACCTGTCTTTGGAAAGCCACAGCCGTGGCCTTGGCTCTGGTGGCGTGGGCATCCATGTTTGCTGGCAAAGCCTTGTGCTGTCCCTCATATGCCTCCTTGATGGCCATCACCATCCACCTTGCCATTGAAGCCTTGGAGGCTTGACAGCCTGGTTTTGACCAGCCGAAAGTGATGAACAAGGCATCCGATTTACGGAAGCTCCCTGTCCTGTACAGGTAAAATCTTAGAGCCCGCCTAACATCCAGACAGTGCAATACCTTTTGAGCCTCATCTTTGGATCCGCAAAGAATGTTGGAAGTACTATCCCCTCATTGAGGTGAAAGGATGAAAAGACCTACGGGAGAAATGCAGGGTGCGTCCTAAGAACCACCTTGTCCCGGTGAAATGTGGTATAGGGCTCTGAAGCCGCAGCGTCTGAATTTTGCTCATCCGGCATGCTGAGGTAAGGTCAACCAGTAGGGCAGTCATTATAGTAACCAGCCTGATGTCTGCTGATACCATTGGTTTCGAAGGGTTTGAGTGCCAGGGCGCCCAGCACCACGTTAAGGTCCCAGACCGGATGTGGACCTTTGACAGGAGGATATAATCTGGTCAGACCCGCCAAGTGCCTTTTAAGCACCAGATTGGAGGAGGAGAAGATGTTGTCTCTGGAGTTTTTGTAGGCCCCTATGGTCGCTAGATACGTACGGTAGGTGGGTACCTGCACACCAGAGTGAGCCAGATGCGCAGAGAAGGATAACACACTGCCCAGTGAGCATGTCAGCGAATCGATCTTGTTTGTCTTGGCCCAGTGACAAAACCTCATCCTTTTACTTTTGTACAGACTCCTGGTGGAGTTGCTTCTTGCCCTAAAATGATAGCAAGGTTGTCCTTTGACAAGTGTAGATGCTTCAGGGAGACCTGTTCAGGAACCAAGCTGCCAGGGCTAACTGCTGCGGAGCGGGGTGTACCACTGCGCCTCCCTGCTGGGAGAGTAAGTGGGCTGCACCCAGCGGGAGGTTACCGGAGGCTGTTCCGAAAGTCAGAGGAGTTCTGAGAACCAAGGTCTTACTGGGCACCATAGCGCTATCAAGAAGAGCCTAAGGCTCCGTGACTCCCTGACCTTGCAGATGACCCTGTAAATCAGCGGAGTGGGGGGAAAAGCATTAATTTCGTTCCACAGAATCTGCAACACATCCCCCAGAGATCCCCCGCCTTGCCCCATCCAAGAAGCAAACTTGCGGCCTCTCCTGTTGCTTGTGGTGGCGAATAGGTCTACCTGAGGATGGCCTTACCTGTCGAAGATCCCCCTCAGGACCTCTTTGTTCAAATGCCACTCGTAGTTGTTGACCCCCAGCCTGCTGAGTCTGTCCGTCTCCAAGTTGGAATCCCCCGGAAGGTGGACTGCTAAGTAAATGTTGTTCTAAAGTGCCCACTCCCATATATCGATGGACAGCCTGCAGAGCGCAGGGGACATAGCACCTCCCTGCCTGTTATCTAATACATGCAAGTGCAGCTGTCTGACTAGATGCAGACCGACTTGCTGCTGACAATGGGGAGGAACGCTTTGAGAGCGAGCCAGATGGCCATCCTCTCGAGCCAGTTGATGCGTTCCAGCTGTTCCTGACATGGCCATACTCCATGGGCACTGTGGTTCTCCAGTGTAGCGCCCCATCCTTCTAGGGACGAGTCTGTGGTAATGGTGATCTCTGGTAAAGGCCGCCTGAACGGCCTGCCCGCTAACAGATTAGTCTCTGCACAGGTCCTGGTGGAGGTGCTGTGGTATGCTGACTAGAGCTGATTAGGAGCCCGTCTCCTGATTCCAAGAGGCTGAGAAATGTAGCTGCAGCCTCCTCATTTTGAGTCTTGTGTGTGGCACAGCCAAGTGACAAGCCGCCATAATTCCGAGCAGGTGCTGATACCACCATGCTGAGGTTACTGGTCTGCTGAGAAAATTCTTAGTGGCCTTCCTGATTGCTGTGATCATTTCTTCCGAGGGGAAGATCCTCTCTGCCCTTGTATCACACATTAGCCCCAGGAATGTGAAGGACTGAGTGGGAAGTAACTGCGACTTCCTGAGGTTGATAGAGAACCCCAGATTGTATAGCATGTGCATAAGTGCTAAAGCTGTGCGTTGTACTCCTCGGGTGACTCCGCTCAGACGAGCAAGTCGTCGAGGTATGTATAATGGTTGTGGCCCTACTCCCTGAGCAGGGCTGCTACCGAGTTCATTAACCTTGTAAAGACCCTGCGTGCCAAATTGAGGCCAAAAGGGAGGACCTTGTATTGAAAAGGAAAGCCCATGATCCTGAACTGTAGGAAGGAATGATGGGGCTCCCAAATTGGGACGTGCAGGTAAGCATCCTTCAGATCCAGGGAGCACATCCAGTCTCCCCCACACAATGGCCCTCATTACAAGATAATGGTGCCAGTAAGCTTACCGGCACTGTTTCCGGACCGGCAAACTACGAGTTCTGCAGGCGGGTGCCGTCCCAAAGGATAGTCTACGGTAAGACCTACGGTAAAACATACGATATGTTACCTCAACATTATCGTTCTTTTCCAAAGTAAAAGCATCTGTCGAGCTCACTTTCAATCATGTACTTAGTTTCTGAGATCACACTAGTTCTAACCCACACCTCTCCTATCATTAATTGTAGACAGAGACCCCAGGACATGGCTACACCATCTACCCCACGCCCTGATGAAGGCCTACCACACATAAGCTCCATCAAACAGCTTTACCTTGGGCCGAAACACAATAGTGTCGACGACTTCTCCATAAACTCAATGTCCACTCTGTACACTGATATATGTTTTCTGTTCACCGAAATGTATTGTGTTCTGTGTTCACATTGTATCTGTAAAGCTATTAAGGAAAAGATCATGGCCTCTGACCAGGGAAAAGCCAGAATATACTTTTGCGCGCCTTCAATTCAGGTATTTCAAGATTTGGCACCAGCATCGTTACTGACAAGAAGGGCCTTCCGACCCATGACAGCATGGCTAAGGAGGGATAAAGTGATATACAGCGGGGGGTTCCCTAAAACCTTCCTCTTCACACGAAGATGTAAAAAGTGGGCAATAAAAACAGTGAAGGAGGCCTAAGATCTATTGGTGCCGGAAGACCTGGGGGATCTGGCTTCCACCGCCCTCGCAGCCGAGAACCCGGACAACCCCTGAAACCCCAGTGGAGAATGTAGTAAAAATGTGGTACAAAATTAGGAAATCACTCAAGGGCAGTGTGAGAGGGTACAGTAGATGAACGATAGTGGCAACAGGGCTAACGATGAATGAATATTGAAGAGTTAGCTACTTGATCAAATTGCTCCTATTCTGGTTCATATAACTGTATCCTTCCCTCACTGTCCGCTTCCCCCAACTTGCTCCCACTACCTTCAACCTACATCCAGCACTAACCCATTCTAGGTGACCTCAATATCTGATTTGACTCCCCCTCAAACCCCATGATCTGCTCTCTCACAGATAACCTGGAAACCTTCAAGCTGACGACGCATTTCACTGTCCACCCACACTGCAGGCCACACCCTTGATACGGTCTTCAGCGCCACAAACATATCCACTATTCCCCGACACTCCTAACAAGGACAAATAACTCAGAAATCTTCTCTTTACCATCTTCACCACTGCTCCCTCCCAAGACCACGCCCGGCCACCACCAACCTCTGCATCTCTCACTCCACTCTGGAACAAAGTCATTATCACCCCTAACCTAGCCAACTCCCTCCTCAACTCACTCGCAGCACTTTTCCTCCAGGAAGGCCCCCCATCAAACTCTTCGACCACGGGCTCTCCAGCGCCCTCACCCCAACAAAAACAACCTCTCAGGGATCAGGCCTCACACCCAGGTGGTACACCACCCACATCAAATCTCTGAAAAACCTCAAGCATGTCTGGAAAGGACCTGGAGAACCAAACCAACCCCCACAAAATAACACCCGCCTGGTAAGACTAACGAGGGCCTACAGATTGGAAATCATAAAAACCAAAAAAAGCATTCTATGGGAACAGAATCTTGAACTCTCGCACCCTAAGCAAGGAACTGCATAGAATCATCTCTGAATTCAAATTGCCAGGTTGTTCAACCACTCCTCTACCCAACTCCCAACAACTCCCAATCCCTATGCAATACCTTATCAGAACATTTTCATAACATCGATAGACATTCTGCCATCATCTCTAAAATACAAATAATGCCCCCGACTGGTGCCCGCCCACCTCCCGTCCCAACTCCCACCCAATGCAAACCTTTGCCTCTTTCTCCTCAATCTCACACCAGGAGCTCCTCTCGCTCCTAGCACAAAGCCGCCCGTCAGGATCCCCCGAGGACCCTTACTCGCCCACTCTCCTCAAAAATATCCTAACCTCAACCTGTGCAGGCAGCATTGCACGCTCAATCCTTAACAAATCCCTTACTTTGGGAATCTTCCCGGAAGCCTTAAAAACTTCCTACATCAAACCCCTCCTTAAAAAACCTATGCTTGACCCACTCCTTCCGCAGAACTACAAGCCTATTTCCAACACCAGCTTCATGGCCAAACTCATGGACCGGACAGCATACAAGCAACTCGATCACTTCACTGAAGCCAACAACCTACTCGAACCTGCCCAATCCGGCTTCAAATCAAGCTCCTCCACCCTTTCACCTCTGCACCCCGCCCAGTGCTGAAAGGGGTACCACAGGGAGCATTCCTATGTCCCCTCCTCTTCAATATCTATCTGAGCCCACTTCCTGCACTCATCCGCTCCAACAATCTCACCTGCTACAACTACACAGACGATACCCAGATCATCCTTAAAAGCCCCAAATCACCAGGTTATACCTGTCCATATCCGTCATGCCTCTTGGCTATTGATCAACCACCTCATCCTCAATACTGGGAAAAATCCTAGTCTGCAGAAAAACCGCATTCCTTCCCCAATTTATCCCCTTGCCTCACTCTCCAGGTCTCCCACCCTGGCAACCTCCACTACAGTGAAAAACCTTGGATGCATGCTGGACACAGATCTATTCCTCTGCCAACACATCAACTCCATATCCAGAAACTGTTTCTTCCACCTAAGCATTTTCAGGCGTATCTTCCCCTACCTCACTGAATCCCTGCCATCCTCACCATCATCTTCTCTCGCCTGCATTATGCAAGCTGCCTTAATCTAGGTGTACCGGCGTTCCTACTTCGGAAACTACAAAGAGTCCAAAAGGCTGCGGCCCACCTGCTCATCGGCCTCCCTCCTAGAGAACACATCAGCCCCACACAGAGTCCTCCACTGGCTCCCTACTGGATGACAAACTACCTTTAAAGCCCTGTGCATTACTCACCGTGCCATCCACAACACAAGTCTGGAATTAGTCCAAGACAAACTAACACTCTACCGACCCTCCACTATACTCGGATCCAGCGCAGCTTTCCTCCTAGTTATCCCGCAATATAACTAAACCAGGCTGGGCGGATCCTCCTTCTCCGTCCAAGCTCCCACCATCTGGTACTCTATGCCCCTCCACATCCACAGCATTGACAATCACCTTGCATTCAGAAAGGCCCTCAAAACCTGGCTTTTTCCCTCCTGCTCTTGAAACTCTCCCTCCCTATACTGTGATTGCCCGGGCACACGAGTACCGGCCCAGACCCAACTAAACATCTACTTTCCAAACTATCATCGTTGACGACAGCATTCGCAATGGCACGCCGTGAGAAATGTGCACTCCCTTCCAGCCCTACGCACACAAATACTGGCCCAGACCAAACTAAACACTGACTCTTCCAGACCACTGCGGATGCCGGCAGCATTCATAGTGGCACACCTTGAGATACTTCCACTCTCTTCAGCCCCACAAATGATCATACCCCACACGTCCCTCCGAGCCCTACACAGCCCTTCCTGAAACCACCAACTCTATAATAGGTGCAATTTGGTCACTAAACAGAGCTGGTAAATCCGATGCACCTTGGATGTGGCAACTCAAAGATGCAGGGACAGAATCCTCACTCAGACGGACCACTAGAAATAGCAACTGTAGGAGGATCAGTTTGGACAGGGGACAGCTATGATTTGCGCACTGAGCTGGAAGTCCCTACCTAATTATCAAAGGGCTTACCCAAGCACACAGAACACTAACCCCATAGGTCGCACTGGGGGTAGTGACGAAATGCACTTGTTCAACTCAGGCTATTGGGCACGGAACACACTTTAATAGCTGTGGGATTAGGAACAGAGACACACTAAGAAGCACTTTGACTGTTCTCTCCGTCTTGGATGGAAAAAATACTATTGGTATCGGCCATAGGTAGTTTGCTAACACTACCAAAGATGCACTCACTACCAATCTATCATCTTGAGAGACCTAAGAAAACTTAACGAAAATCCGTCCGAGACTAAGGATTGTATAACCCGCACAACGTCTGTGGACACATGCCACAGGCACGGCTCCCCATCCATGCACTCTAAAATGCAGTTAGGGCTATGCAAATCCGGTCGAGCAGCTTGCATAGCCGTCCACACGGAAAACGCTGACGTACCGCAACACCTCTGCCATTAGTATACAGCGACAACCTATGTAAACAATTCGATCTAGCTGGGCACACATTGAATCTCCTGCACTAGCACTCTATCCTAATCCAGCAACAGCACCAACCCATGTGCCTGACCTCTGGACTGCTTACTGGGGCCCAGAGAACCCTCCTAAATCCAAACCTGGATACACACACGCATCTTAAACTTAACTCTCAGAATCTTCCATACATGGACTTCGGTTCCCAAGGGCGTTACAACCACAAAGTGCATTGAGGCCATACAAATGGGGAAAGGGCGCTATATAAATGACGATTACATCAGGAAGTGTACAATGAGGTCTGGAAATGCAATCTCCAAAGGATACATGGATGAACAATGGGAAGCCAGACATGGATGTTCTCACATCCTGAGTGACCAATTTTTGAACTCTCATATGGATAAGGACGCAACAATAGTGAAAAAGATCCAAGGTTCATATACTTACGGCTAATGGTAGGAATGGAAATGTGAACCTGAGCTACTGGTATGGCAGTCAGAGAGATCTGGGGTCAGCAAAATAGCTAACTGATTGTGCCTGATCCCTTTACCTTCAGCAGCAAAATAAGGATGTTTATTTTGTCTGTTTGGGGATTTTATTTATTTTTTATTTATTTGTATCGCAACGGTAGCCCGCGGGCATCAGGGAACACATTCACACATCTTTTACTAACACATAGACGGGACAATCAGAAGAGTCTGGGGAAGCCCAGCAGGGGGAATTAGACCATTACTCAAATTGCAGAGTTTTTAGGGAGCGACGGAAGATCCTTAGATTTTTCTCCTGTCCAATAATCAATGTCTTGATGGCTTTGGAAAAGTTAATGGAAACTGTGCCTGTGACAAGGCGCTGTTGGCAGTGATACAACACGTCAGGGGGTGTGTCAACAAGTTCTGGTTGTTCAGTATGTTCCTATGGCCCAACTTGAAAGGGTTCTTAATACAAAAGTTCATATCACAACAGTTAATGTGTGCTGGTCTGAATTGTACCACCAAAAGGAAATCTATCATGCAAGGTTTTACTGATAAGGGAATTTCAATAGCTAAGTTACAAGAAGCTCATGTTTGCCCTCCCAACGAGCACAGATTATACAAAAAGGATCCCTTTACAATGTATTAGCCTCAGATGCCTAAAAAATGGGCAGAAATGGAATTAGTTCTGTCGAAGACATGCCTTTAAATAGTAATGTTAAAGGTATTTGTACTGCGCACCGTCACCTCCGGAGGGGCCCCCAGGCGCTCTGGCGGATATGAAAAGGGAAGAGGGTAGGAAGGTTAGTAGGATTGACTGGGAGAAAGGCAATAGAGCGGTTATGTGCTGTTGGCAGCCTGAGTTCGGTTTGCACCATTCGCTGAGCTTGGGTGTGCTTTTCGGTTGGGAGCCGTTGTGTACTGTTGTGTGAGGCTATGTGTAGTAAATTGTATTGTTGTAGTGCGGTGAAGTGTGTGTGGTTTGTTGTGCATTAGAGGTATGGTTGTGTTTAGTTAGAGTTTGAGATGTGTATGCAGAGGGGTGAGATTGTTTAGTGGGTTGGTTAGTGGCATTGCTGTTTAGAGGTGACGCATACTAATCTTACAATACTGTCTAGATGTGGTGCAATGCTAATCTCCACAGTTCTATCTAGATGTGATGCAAGCTGACTTCACAAATCTGTCTAGATGCGACACAAGCTAATCATCACTATTCTTTCTAGATGTGATACAAGTTAGTATTACAGCTGTCTAGATATGACGCAATGCTAATCTTCACAATTCTGTCTAGATGTGACGCAGTGCTAGTCTACACAATTCTGTATAGATGTGACGCAAGCTAGTACTACAATTCTGTCTAGATATGACGCAAGCTAATCTTCACAATTCTGTCTATATATGATGCAAGCTAGTATTTCACTTTTGTCTAGATATGATGTAATGCTAATCTTCACAATTCTGTCTAATTATGATGCTGGCTCAAATATGCAATTTTATTTGGACTAGCTAGCAGAGTGCAGTCTACCTAATTGTGAGATATTGCTCACTAATAGTTATACTGATGTGAGAGATGGCTGGGTAACAGTTCACAACTCAGTGAGTCTATGTGGGGCGACCGTTTCAGAATGGAAGTGGGTACATGCATGTTACCTTCTATTTGGTGGTAATAAGATGGGAGAGAGGTGGGACAGTTTTGTGGTTGCAGAGATAGCTGTACCCCTGTTATGTTAAGTTATGTTATGTTAATTTATACCGCGCACCGAAACCACCCAAGGGCAGTCTCTCTCACATGGCTCTGCAAGAAAGAGGACGTGGTTGCTTAGTGAAGGAAAAATGATGAGATCGGTCCAGAACCAGGAGAAACTGCCATCTGTGTGTGCTGGCTTGCAGGTGGTAGGTTGCGTGCACTGGCTTGTTGTATCCATATGGGTAAGGTCCAATGCCTTGGGCGTTTTCTGTGTGGCTGTTTGTCATGTTGGGGTGTGTATGTGTGTTTTATGGGTAGATTGGCCGGTGTTAAAGGTTGTGTGCACTGGCTTGTTGTGTCCGTATCTCACTCTAGATTTGGGACACAACAGTAAATAACACCACTGAACGGTTGATACACAGCAGTGATAGGGGTACTCTTTACTAGCTGAATAATTTTGGTATGCTATGCTGTGTAGGTACTAAGAGAGGCAGGGCTTTTTGGAGAACAGATATCCCCACTCAGACCACACTTATCATGCCAGTCGCTGCTGTTTGACGGCTGGCTACTGGCTTCTCAAGTGAACACAGGCAAACACAGTCTGGAACTGCTTCTTTTGGAGCTACTCTTTGCCTTAGGGCCCTTAGCCGAAAGAGCTGCATGGGGAGTGGGCTGCCCTAGGGGGTGTGGTTAAGAGCCTACCTCCTGGACGGAAGCAGCCAATCAGACCACGCACCAGTGAAATTGGAATTAGTCATTGTGAATCCCTTGCCCCCAAGTAGACCCCCTTGGAAATTATACAACCTTATTTAGATGGGTAGTGACACCAGGGCTAGAACCAATGCCTCCTATATGACATAGCCCCAAGTTGTCCCCAGGTATGACCAGATATCCATTTCCAGAGATAATAGGAGGACATCAAGAAACTATTGGCTTTCAAAGAATGTAAATCAAGGTTCCAGATAGACGAGAGCGAGATGTTCAGATATGCTCAACTATGGCACTGGGCCTCTCAACCCATAGTTAAACTAAAGGCAATACAACCCTGGACAGCTCAACGCTGGCCTTCCACAGGGTACAGTCTCAACCCTTTATAAATTGGTGGTGAAGGACAGCAGCTGAAAGAGTTTTGCGTTTATGACTAGATGAGAGACTAACATCCGATATCGCCCTTACTAGGAATTTCTTTATCTTTAAGAATGACCTGTATCCCCAAATAAAGGTTAGGAGTATGGGGTCCACATTTTATCCGAGCATTGAGAATCTCTTCATGGATTCATTTGAGCGCAGTTTTGTCAATGCCTGCAATCAGCAAAAGTCAAAGATACTATTGTGGACGACCTTTGAGCAGAAGAATGTCGGGTGGGAAGGGGGGGCGTGGCTAGGGAGCCATGTAGGAGGACGTGTTGTCTCTGGGGCTCCCGCAGATCTGTACATTATCCTGAAGAAACCCATGTGTAAATGGATGCAGTTGTTGTAGGAGTGGAGGACTGTGTGTACGATACTCTTGTGCACAGGAAGACATATTGTGACTTTGTGGAACAGCGTGGCTGACGCAAGTGAAACTGTCGAAGACTGCGGGGAATCGAGTGCTGCGGTGGGAAAATGGCGGCCGCCTCAGTACAAAGAGGAAAATTACCGTCTCTGTCGGACTGCATGCCTGAACACAGATACCCGAAAATCTCACGAGAGTGCCCAAGATGAAACGAGGTTCCAACCGGGTGCGCTGCAGGCAGTGAATGATAGTAGGCACCCGCATCGGTGAACGGACAAGACGCAGTCCTTCTGAGGGACCGGAGGCTAGCGCTGCAGTGTGCGAACTTAATGAGCCTCTGGAGCGAACTGGAGCGGAGACACACCGAACACGCTGATGTAACCGGGCCCTAACGTGCACACTTTGTAGCACCGGCACAGTGAGTCAGGGCGAGCGAGTTGATTAAAAGACGCTCTGGGCCTTGGAAGTTAATGGGGTGATTGCGAAAACAGGGATACATTTGTATCTGGAGATACTTATCCCAGACAAGCTGCAGTGTTTAGATGGACCCGGTGAACAGCAGAGAATGCAAGTACTTTCGCCACGACAGGAATAATATATATGAACGGAGCGGAGTGGCAGTCTGGGATATGTTAGGCAGAGCGCCTATATGGAACGTTGGTAGCCCTAAATGGCGGAAGAAGCACGTGGTTAAAGTAGTGTGGAGGGCACCGCCCGGTGCGGCTAATTAGCCTGAACAGTGCCCAACATAGCATTGATGGTAGCAGCAGCTGCATACAACAAATCATACAGAGGCACAGGGAAGCCCAGTTTCCAAGGGCTGCTCATGCTTGCTGTCCCTAAACAAACAGTCGCCAGCAGATTGGACATTGTGGGCCCCCCCGCAGCGAGAGGGGGCTCTCAATAATTAATGAGGCCAGGAACCCCGACTGAGTACAAGAGAATACTGGAGCCTCCCTGCCATTGAGCACTGGTACACACTCTGGAGCCCCTTGCCACAGGCTACCGCCCCGCAAATAGGGGTAGACATTAATGGATGCCACCGCGACAAGAGGCGACCACGCTCAAAACAGGGCCGCAGTAAAACAGAAGGCAATACCAGATTACATAGGATACAGAGGTGGTGACTACACGGAGGGTCCTGGGGCCTGCTAACAGAAGCACGGCGGGCTAGCTGAGGATCGCAAGCAGAGCCACAAGCAAAGTGCGGGCACACAGGAACTGCGATACATTTGCCACGGGAGGGAGGCGCACCCATAAGCTGGCCACAACAACCCAGCAGGCTGCTGGAATAGTCCTTGGCAAGTTCCGAGAGCGACGGAGGAAATATGGCATCCAAGATGGGTAAAGTTAAAGGCAAACAGTCAACTATGGAAGAATTTGCCAAGGCTTCCCCAACAACAGACGGAGTGAAAACGAAGAAACAAGAAGTGCAGGCAGAAAGGCCCCCGACACGTGACGACCACCAGTTCCTGGGTGCCATAGCTGAGCTGAGGACGTCCTGGGCAAGCAGGATGGACGTGTCCATAGCGGAACTGAAATCTTCACTGGAGCAAAAAATAGACGCAGTGTGCGTGGACGTGAACCTCCTGCGGCAAGATGTTAGGAAGTTGACAGAACGCGTCGGGGTGCTGGAAAAAGATGTGGCGGCTAATACGCATACTAGCACAGACAATCCTAGAGAAGTGGTGACACTCCGACAGCAGGTGCACAACCTGGAAAATAGGGTGGAGGAAGCAGAAGGACAGGCACGCAGGAACAATGTCCGCATTATTGGCCTGCCGGAGGGAATGGAGGGCTCGGACCCGACGAACTATGTAGAGACCGTGCTGATGCAGGAAATCAGTGGCAGTGCACTTTCTCAAGGATTCGGAGTGGAGAGGGCACACAGGGTCCAGATCAGGCGACCTAAACCAGGAGCCCCCCCTAGACCGCTGATTGCCAAGATCCTGAACTATCGAGACCGGGAGAGGATACTGGATCATTTCCAGAAAGGTGGGATGATCAGCAGAGGGTCCGCGACAATCACGGCCTAGCCAGACTACACCTTTTTGGTACAGAGACAGCGACTGAATTATGTGTCGGTGAAAAGGAGACTGCGGGATGCGGTGTACAAATACATGCTACTTTACCCAGCGAAGCTGAAGGTCATACATAACAGCAAGGCGCACTTCTTCGATACTCCAGAGGAAGCGACAGCGTGGTTGGATGCACAGAATTGCCCAGCAGATGCAGACAACCAGACGGAGAGCAGGACAGACGGGTGAACACTGGAGGTCTCTATGTTATACTGTATATTGTGTGTGGTTAGCCTTGCCGTTCGCTGGCATGTGTTATAAGCTGGGGATTAACACTCAGACCACGGGAGAGACACACAATAGACCGCAAAAGACTGACCCTCTACAGGGGGAGCAAGGCGGGTGTGTGGAATTTAAACGGGAGCAACAGTTAAAACATGCCGTTACCCTTAGTAGCTTAGGCTAGTAGTTAGGATATTAGTAGGTTAGTATCACCCTGCTGAGTTCTGAGTATCGGTGTGGACCGTAGAAAAGAGCTAGATGCGGGGGAGCCCGAGATCCAGGGATGGAGCTGGGCACTTGCTTGGGCATTTGGGGGGAATCGGGGTGGCGGTAGTTTTGTTGAGGGGAGTTGGGGATAAGGGAAGGGCGATAGCCTGTAACCACAAGTCAGTTTTGAAAGCAACAACACAAGCCTGCATCCACGAGCCATGGGGGAAGATTAAAGGTGGAGGAGTGGGGATGAAGGGAGTAGGATATGGTTAAATGGGAGATCTAAGAATAGTGACCTGGAATGTGAGGGGATTGAATTCCTATATCAAACGTAACAAGGTGATGATGTATTTGAGAAGGTTGAAGTGGCATTACTACAAGAAATGCACCTAACTAAGGAACGGATGGGGGTAGTAATGAGGAAATGGAAAGGCACGACTTTAGGAGCGACATATTCGGCTTACTCAAGGGGGGTCCTTACTTGGATTGCACCACAGGTCCCGTTTCGATTACTGCAGTCCACCATAGATAGAGATGGGAGGATGGTACTAATTAAGGGAGTAGTGGAGAACACGGAAGTAAACATTATAAATGTGTACGCTCCAAATCGAGACACTGGGGCCTATTTTAAGAACTTGTATGCCAAGATTAGCCCATATATGGAGAGGGTGGTTATTTGGGGTGGAGACTTCAACTGCACTTTAGACCCGAGGCTAGATAGATCAGATGAGAAGGTGGGGAAGCCTGCCCCTGCTGCAAAAACCTTGCTTACCCTATTGCGATACTTTTAGTTGGAGGATGTATAGAGACTACAACACCCACAAGATAGGCGATATTTGCATTGTTCTGCCCCGCAGCACCTAAGTACTAAATTAGATTATGTATTTGTTGGGCTGGAGTTACTGGAGGCAATGACAAAAACTGAATATAATGCTATAGTCCTCTCTGATCATGCGCCACTGATAGTAACGTGGCAGATTTCACCCCGTAGGGCGACAGTCCCAACTTGGAAACTTAGAGCAGAGGCATTAAAAGATACAGCGTTCAGAGAAGGTCAGAGGAAAGACATAGTGGAATATTTTCAAATTAATACTGGGAGTGTGGAATCGGCTGGGAGCTGTGGGAGGCTTTCAGCGTGGTGGCAGGGGGGAGCCATATCGAAGTCAAATGGGATACAGGGTAGCATTATGAGTGACCTGAGTAAAGCGGAAAGAGAGCTAGAAAGTAAACTACAGGAGGTGGGGAAATCCCCAGGGGAAGAGGAGACTATAATCCAATTACAGCAAACATGTAGAGGGCACTGGGAAAGACTATGTAATTTGAATTATAAGAAGTATATAGAGAGGCAACATGCTGAAGGTGATAAGCCAGGCAGGCTGTTAGTATGGTTGTACAAGAGTGAGATGCCACGGCAGGTCATCAGGGTGGTTAGAGGAGCAGATGGACAGTTACAAGATACCCAAGAAAAGGGGAATGAAAGTTTTTACGATTATTATAAGAAACTGTATGCAAATTTTGCGGATGGGGGAGAAACTGACATGGTGGAAGCATTGACAGAAATGACCCTACCACAGTTGGAGGGGACAGAAAGAGAGAGCCTATAAGCGCCTGTGACGCTGGAGTAACTTGAATACGTTATCAAGACACTTCCCACTTATAAAGCCCCGGGAGCAGATGGCTTACCGAGCGAGTTCTATAAGGCGTTTATGAAGGAATTGCTCCCTCCCTTGCTAGCCATGTTAACCGAAGCTTTCGAGGCCGGTAGGCTGCCTACATCCCTTCGGGAAGCAATAATTATTCCCCTGCTCAAGCCTAATAAGCCGGAGGCGGAGTGTGGGTCCTACAGACCGCTCTCGATGCTCAACCAGGATAGCAAAATATTGACAGCCGTGAAGGCAAATAGAATGAAGCCCCTTCTACATAAACTTATTCATCCAGACCAGTCAGGTTATGTCCTGGTGAGGTGCATATCAGATAACCTTAGGCGGCTACACCATGTCATAGAAAAGACCGAGGGGAGCTCACAGGAAATAGCAATAATCTCGTTGGATGCAGTGAAGGCCTTTGACTCAGTCAAGCGGCCTTGGCTGCTAGCGATGCTGGAGAGATATGGAATGGGGCCAAGATACCTTAAATGGGTGCAGCTATTATACAGCGACCTGTTAGCCCGAGTCAAAACAGGGGCGGCCATTTCTGAACATTGGCGATTGGGCAGGGGCACCCAACAAGGATGCCCTTGGTCCCCGATGTTATTTATCCTAGCACTAGAGCCCTTGGCGGCGTATCTAAGACAGCAGTAAGGTGAGGTTGGGATCAGTACCAAAGGAGGGCGGCACCTAATCTCGATGTATGCGGACAATATGCTGTTATACTTACAATACCCTGAGGAGAACCTACAGTACACATTCTGGAAGTAATGGAACAGTACGCAAAGTTGTCCGGCATAACAGTAAACCCTAAGTCCAGCATATCCCCTCTGGGTAGATACATAGGGGTACCGGTGGGCAGACTCCCAGTACTGCAGGTCAGGTGGGAACCCGAAACATTCAGATACCTAGGAATTGACATTTATCATAAGATCGAGGCGGAATATGAATGGAATACGGTAAAAGCAGTGGCTAACATTAAAAACAGTGATATACTGGGCTAAGCTGCCATTGACAATGATGGGGAGGGTGGCACTGCTGAAAATGGTTGTGCTACCCAGGCTGTTGCATTATTTTGCTAATATTCCATACCTGATACTGAGACACCTTTTAGTCGGTACACAGAGCATGTGTAGGGGGTTTACATGGCACAACACTAGGAATAGGATTGTGCTGTGGAAGCTACAAAACCCGTATGAACAGGGAGGGGTTCGTCTGCCCAATTTTGAAGTGTCTTTTCTGGCCAGACAACTCCATGGGCCAGGTGGTTAGTGGAGGAAGCCACGTCCGAATCCAGGTTGCTTAGAGAGGAGTGCGCCCCTCACTTTTTGAATTAATTGATGTGGTTACCAAAAGGGAAGTGGAAAGGTGTGTTGAGACTGTTACACGTGGGCAGAGAAGTATGGCAGAGAGCCTGCCAGCTAGTAGATAATCCAGAGCCGTGTTCCCCACAAATGCCATTGGTAGCATTAGGTGGGATTGATCACCAGATGAGGGGGGTACTTGGAGGACAATGGGAAACGGTATAGCGACGCTATGAGATATATGGCAAGAAGTGTAGGGATACAATTCGAGGAGTTGGTGAGAGATACTGGACTAAACCAGGGTCAGTACATCACGTATGCCAGATTAATTAAGATAGTTAAGGGTAAATGGACCGGGACGGTGTTGGCACAGCAGCCCGGCACTGTGGTGGAAACATTCTGTGATGTGTCAGAGGGAGGACACAAAGTCTCTCGGATATATGAGTTATTGATGACCCAAGTGGGAAAAGAGGTAACTAAAGTAAGACGCGATGGGGAAAAGGAGGGGGGTGAGTTGATGGGAGACGGGTTGGGCACAGAGTGCAAGGGTATCATAAAAAAAGTCTCTAGGAATGTAAGGCTACAACAGCTGTTTGTAACTCACAGGGCGTATTTGACCCTTGAGAAGATTGCTAGGTTAAAAAATGCAGGGCCACAGGCGTGCCCTAAATGTGGAGAAGAGAACGCTGGAATGGCGCATATGTTTTGGATGTGCCCTGCAATTAGGAGATTCTGGAAGGAGGTGGCGCACCTACTAGCTGAGAAGGAGATAATGCTGGACGTAGACTCCCTGTGGGCGGGGATGCTTGGCGGGTTCCCTAGACCACGTAACCTTTAACATGTAAGCAAGCTTAAAGATCTGGCATATATACTGGCAAAACGTAAAATTGCTAGGAGTTGGAAATCGAAGAGGAGGCCGAGTGTGAAGGACTGGTGGCAGGATCTCCAGAAGTGGACGAATGCCAAAACAATTGTGCGGCAGGAAGCCACGAATAGAGGGGGGGAGGAGGAGGTGCATACATTGGTAGACTGGAGGCACCTAGTAGCGTCTCTGTTTGAGGGCAGAGCGGAAGATTCAGAGGAAGAGGGCTCCTCAACGGATGACATTATGGAAACGCCCGTAAAAGTGGCTGAGGTAGATGGAAGTGGCGAGCAGGCTATTGGGGGGTGGGGGCAGGGGGGAGAAAATGAAAAATGTGGTTTTACCATGCGATTATAATGCAATGTTCTGATGTTTGTATTAAACCTAATAAAAAATGTTTAAAAAAAAAAAAAGAATATCATGTGGGAACTAAGGTTCCACTTGAATTGCAATTCGAGCCATGTCGTAAATGCAGTCACATGCCCTTGCAATAAAATGTACACTGGACATGCTATTAGGAAAGGCTTTCTGAGCATAGCTCACGCATCAGGACAGGAGAGCCTCTAGCAGGATTACTGAACATTTCGCTCAACATGGCCACAATGTTAATGAACTCTTTTGGACAGTCAACGAGAAACTGATCCTGTCTTATAGACAGGGCGACCTGTTGATAATGTTGAAGACCAGCGAGGCATACTGGATCTCTCTGACTGACTCAAAGAAAAAAGGTTTCAATGACAGAACAATGACGCATGCATATGTCAAAAGACAATGAAAGATAAAAGTAACATTCAGTGCTACTACGGCATATCCCAACCTAATTGGCTTCATTGGTACTAGTAATGTCACACATGTTGATTGACACAGCGCCCACACAACACTCACTTAGCCACAGTGAATGTATTGTGCCTATACAATCGAGCAGGCTCATTAAATAGAATGTGGTGATTTTAACCACATTTCTCACATTAGGTGCTCTGGATAGCATTGCACCCACTATCCCCAGCAATTATGTACAATGTAATATACCATTAAACACGATTTACATTTAAATGTTTGGCACTCTATTATTAGCGGCATCCACACCCCTTAGTACTTTAGGTAGCACAGTGCCTCAATATAAAGGGTTGACAATACGGTACTTTATTTATTTACTAACGGGCATGGTTTAGTGCTAAGTCCATTGCAACATGGCGCCTAGATTACCCAGTAGGACTCCAGTGTCAAAAAATGGGGGTTGGTATGCATCACAGAAGCACTATAACAAGGTGGCTTAGTTTCACTTGGCGCATCCAGATTCAACGTTCGGTAGGAGAGCACAGCCACCGAAGTCCACGCAGCGGACCGGTAAGCGATCCTTATCGGTTAGAAGGACCATAAATGAGAGGACGTTTTACCTCTTCATACATCCAGGAGGACTGGTAAGCGTGAGCGCTCCATACGAGTGACATCGCCATCTACATTATATACCACGAGCACTCCCTATGAATCACACCGGCAGTATAATTACATGCAGCAAGCGCTCCACACGAGGGGCATCACCAATGGAACTTACTCAAAAGCATATCAGCAGGTAAGCCTCACATTATGTCCTTTTGTCTTACTCCCCTTTTTTCAATCTCTAGTACGAGATGTGCATTACCAATAAATGCACATCAGTGAGCACACAGCACCAAGAACCTCACAAGGCCCAGCTCCTGGGAGTTCTCTACATAGGAGGTAACCCCATTTTTACGCATGTATAAGATGTTCTGTATGCAGAGGGTTGAATGGAGCGTTTCAGAGCTAATTGGTTCAAAATCTGTGTATTTCTTTCTGTGCTCAAATTACAGAATAAAAGAAAGCAAGCCGGATCTCCATATCGACACACGAAATACCCACCCTGGGCTAAGATAAGATTCTGATATACGTGAGTGTTGCTGAGTTGAGTGTCTGGGTATCTAAGTGTTCACTACTTGTTGGAATGGGCTAATATGCTGTTAGACACATTTCGGTGTTCACCACCACTATACCCCTCTTCCCCAGAACACGTATCAACCAACATGTTCGGAGGAATCACATGAGGGCGTGCATGTTTACCCTCACATTCAGGACATTGCCAATGCCAATATATTGAGGTGAAGGTTTCGTTTTTTCCTCTGTTTGGTCCCTTTCCCTCGCTCCGCTCCCACACTGGGTGTCAGTGTTCATTACATATTGGGTCACTTAACCTGTTCACGAAATTTGCCCTCATGTTCATTTGTATATATTGACTTTTTGGAACAACTCACATTTTTTTTGACATTTTAGGTAAAGTCACAGATTAATGACGACCATTATTTTTTTTTTTAGGATGTTGAGCACACATTTGCTTGCCCTGCCATGAGACGTAGCTAGGCTACCTATGAGAAACTTAGACTTTCTCCCTGAGACCAGTGACTCGGATTTAACTGTACAACAGCACCACCCCCAACACGTTGAAACACGTGTCGGCTATCCAAGACCTTTTCTGTTCATACATCCTGCGTGTTTTGTTTCACTTATTTATGGATGAATCTCGTTTTTTTAAGACCTAAATTGTTGCACACACTTCACTCATGAAGATTAGCAATGAATGAACACACAAATGATTGAGTAATAGACTCAGTGTTCATCATTATCAATCACTGTACATGAAATCACTTTTACTTTTGCTTTCGTAATCAAAAATGTCATTATAAACATATGACAGAGATAACAAGGAAGTGTGTAAACATTTTGTTCATGGCTTTGCACATCAGTGATTACTAACACCCACCCATCTTCTAGCATGAAATATGCATCAAGCACTTTCTAAGATAAAGGGCAAATGCTTGTCTCGGTTGGTGACTACATTGCGTTTTTGGTGGGAGACTGACATAGAACTGAAAAGATATATGGTTACAGAATCATACTTTAACAACGTGCACTACGCACAGGGAATGCATGCTTAACCTCTGTCATTGGTGGTATTCACCCACCCTCACTCTGAGATTGAATACAATTAAACCCATGTGGCCCCTTGATTGCTGGTGGGGATGTAGGAAGCCGGGGGGGAGGTAGGGGGGGCGGGGTGGGGATCTTCTATCACATGTGGTGGTTCTGCCAGAAGGTCTGAAGATTCTGGGTAAAGGTGCTGGATAAGATTAAATCTATATATGAAAACCATTTTCCCGAAGATGCGCTACTGTTGCTATTATGGGGGCGGAGGAGGAAGTATGCCGCTAACTGGTAATACCATCAGACTTAATACACATTTATTGTTGGCAGCTAGAATTACCAGTGCTAGATGTTGGAAGAATCCTGAAGGCCCAATCCTGCCTGTGTGGTGGGGAAAGAAACAGGACATATTGGTGGCAAAATAGATCACAGCCATCCTGTACACCTGATTTCCAAGGTACTTAAGTAGTTGGTCAACCCTGTTAAGAGTATTGTCAATACAATACCCCATTAACATTTAAATTGAGTTTGCTGCGTAACTTCTTGATCTGCACCCTCAGAAAACTGGTTTAAATGAGAGAAGAACAATGCTATTTATCTCCTAATGTGGGTGTCATCTGGCAAGAGGGGTGGTGTTTTGGGCTGAAAAGGATGTTTGGGGATGCATGAGCTAGAACCTTTGCATGATGAATGTTCTATCATTATATAGAGCTACAACTACTGCAATGTACATCACAACCACAAATGTTAAATAAAGCTATTTGTTCAAAAATAAGTTATAGGTTAGCAGCCGGAAGATAAATCAGCCCCGTTTAAGAGGAGTTAAGCATCAGGTAACACGGTGCAATCCAGTGATGCAAGTGAGAGACAGATGATGATGCAAGAGGATAACCCCAGGGTGATGAAAAAGTTGATTTGCATATCATCTGCAAAAAGATAAGAGGACCGAAAGTCAGACCCTGGGGAACACCTTCTTGGAGCGTGTGGCAGAGGAAGTGTCGAGTGTTCCAGTAGACCGAGAAGAAGTGATTGACTAGGTAGGAGGTGATACAGTAAAGGACCACATCAAGGATCAGTTCAAACGTTTGCTGAAAACACACCTTTTCTCACAAGGCCCGGTCTTCCTCGGTTTGGTTGTAACTGCCCTGCTAAATTGATCCTGATTATATGTTTGTCGTGTCATTATTGGATTATGTCTTTTGTTTTTATGTGTGCACCTATGCTTATGGGCCATTGGGTTTGTTATAAATAAATAAAATAAAACATAAAAACAAATAAATACATAAAATAAGCCTAGGTGAGAGACAGTTTGGCAAGAAAAGGGTGGTCAACTGTATCAAAGTGAGTTGGCAGTTCAAGGTGAATAAGGTCAGAAGAGAGGAGGTAGCGACAGGGCCATCTTTGGGGCCCTGGGCACAGACATCTCTGGGGCCCCCCCGCACCAAACCAAAGGAATTAAGGGATCGAGAATACTGGCTGTGCCCCCCCACCCATCGCGCTCACAACCTATAGGTCGATATGCTGTCTCGCAGCATAATAAGCACGCTTACGCCCTCTAAGTCCCCTTGCCCTCTTCATTCTTGCTCTAATCAGAATGATAAGCAAGTAGCATTTGAAGACCAACATTAGCAGTTTACAAAGGGGTTACTGCTCTAGTACATACAGGATACTTTTTATCAATAACATCCAGGAAGGTAGAAGTAGTATTAATGCAGGATCGTATCTAAAAGGTATATGTAAAAAGGTATATGTAACCCATAATAGACAGAGAACTCACGTTAGCTGCCTCACAGAATGCAAAAGCGCTCATGCATGGATAGAGACCACCAATTCGAATGAAAGAGAACTCTACACATACCGTAGCATGGATAGTAGAGGAAGTTTAGAAGCTACCAGGAAGGTGTCTTTATCCAGACAGACTGAGGTTAGAAGTGGGATATGGTTTTCAAAATGCATTGCCATTAGATATGAAAGGAACAAATGCCTATTGTGTGCGATATAAATATGCTCACTATTAACAGAGTGAAACCATGAATAAGGCTTTTATGAAGATCATACCATGAGAAGGAAACCACTCAGAAGGGCTGACAATTTTGAAAGGTTTAGGGACTGGCAATATTGAGAGGTTAGGCACAAGATTAAATGAGATGCCCGGGATTATGGGGAGAAGGGGTGAAGCTGGGATTTGTGCCAACTCTGCAATTTCTGCATTTGAACACATCCTGTTCCAGTTCTTACCATGAACTAAAACAATCTCATTTTATTGAAAAACTGACTTGGAAAGTACACAAATCACATGACCAAACGACCATTTTTAAACAAAATATTATAGAAGGGTATTATGCAACATGGGAATGATGCTAGCTTCATTCTCTCCATCATCAAGGGAAGTATATAAGAACCAGCATACCAATCAATGTGATTTAACACATTTAATCTGGGGTTGTCTTTTGTATTTTAAAGCTTTAAATACTTCCAAAACAATGGCTTGAGAAATGCTGTTATAAACGTGCATAAAAACCTTTGACTTTTACCAAAAGCAAACCGTTTTTTGTGTCAAACAAGCAGACCTTAAAATATGCCTGCCTGAAGCCTGAAACATATGGTCCGCTCTCTTCTGTCTACCAACCCTTCCACCGAAATGGCCTACATAAGAAGAAAGATCAAGTAATGGGCTAAACTATACCAGCACCATGCAAGAAGGTAAACCTCACAGAAAAGCACAGTAATGTAAGATGTATTAGATGATTTGACCAGGATCACTGTATCGTCTGATAGCAAATCCAGGATACAAACATGAACGTTGTCGTTCCATAGTTTTGAATTTGGATGCTTATTCACCTGTTGGACTAACAGTGAATGCCATCATTGGAGGCAATTGCCCAGGTTGAACAAACCAATTTCTAGACCTTCACCATACGGATGATATGTTCGTTTTTATAGCAACCCCTATCTGATACAGGTACATTGCTGATAATAGCAGATGTTGTTCTACAAAACCAAGTACATATGCAAGCAGGTTTATAAACTTCAGACATAGGAAAGGCTCAGACAGCCTTGCTGGAATGTGATATTCTAATTTTGCATATGAACACATATCTCTGCAATGGGAGCTTCACACACTGAGCTAACTTCTGAACCATTGTGGCACTCTTTATCAATATGCATTTCACCATTGCCTATTGCACATGATCAACATAATTCCCACAGGAAGGAAAGAATGCTAAAGAGTTGTGCCATAAGGAACACACAAACTATGCATACCACAGTGAACACAGAAAGCAATACATGATGAATTGATCAAGGCAGAATGCACTTGCCAAAACAGAAAGGCAATGGGTTTAGAGCCTCAGCAGCACCCCATAAAATATCCTGACATGTGCTATTTAAGACTGGTGAACAATGGGATCTTACTATTTCAGATCAGCTAGCCTTGTAGGGCCCCCTCCAAGGTGGGGGCCCTGGGCAAGTGCCCCTTTTGCCCTCCCATAAAAACGTCTCTGGCTAGCGATGAGCAACAGTGGTGAAGTTGGGGATGTGTGTGAGGGCCATTTCTGGGAAACGTAATCTGCAGAATGCAGACTGGAATGGGTCACTGAGCCGTTTAACCTCTGAATAAGTAATGAGGTGGTAGAAAGCCAAACATTGCATCTCTTCAAAATAGTGGGGGAGCAGAGTGACCGTCGATAATCTTTTTGGGCCAGCAGTGGGTTTCTTCAAGATGGGTATGAAAGTTGCCATTTTGAAGCAGGCGCAAAGTCCCCAATTGAAAAAGACAGGTTCAAGAGAGGAGACAGGTAGGGGCAGGTTATGGGGGACAGTTCCATGCCTATCTGTGGTGGAAAGGGGTCAGTCGAGGCACAGCAGGGTTTGGCCAACCAGTGGAGGAAGGTGGATAGATAGTTTGAAACAGAGGAGAGGGTGCTTGTTTGGGGAAAGAAAGTGCGTGGTGGGAGAAAGAAGAGTGCAGTCAGAGTGGCTCATATTTTGGAAATTGCAGAGGGGAAGCATCAAAGTTTGTAGCTGAAAGGAGGAGAGAGGATAGGATTGAGGGGGGCAGCATTGATTGGAGAGGCATTTCTAGTAGCTGTGGGTGAGAATAGAAAGAAGCAGAAAGGTTAGTATAATAGATGGACTTCAAAGAGTACATGGCAGTGGAAAGAGCAAGGAGGGAATTCTTGTGCATGGCAAGGAGAAAAGGATAGCAAGATTTGCGCTAGCAGTGCAAATTTAGACACATTAACGTTGTAAGCTGTTGAGTGACTGGGGAGGCATATGGTTGAGATTGGCAGGGAGTGAAAGAGTAAGATAGTGGTTGTCAAAGAGAGATACCAGTGATTAATTGAAGTGAACATCGAAGTCTGAAGGGAAAGTCAGAGCTTGGAAAGCAGACCTGACTTGGTCCTGATAGGGAGCCCTGGAGTCAGGGTTAAACTTGCTTTGTGGAAGAAGGCGGATGGATAGTGTTGGGCTCAGACAGAACTTGCAATCCCTGAGAATGGAAAATTAAGTGTTACTCACCGGAGTGACTAAGGTACTCCTACTCTATAGTCCCCTTTGCTCCATCCTTTATGGGCATCCCTCACGAGGGACAGGAACGGAACCTCTTTTCCACCACTCCTCAGTCCCCTTTTGACTCGTCAGTTGTATTACACGATAAAAACCTCACTGGTTTTATTATAGGGGGATGGATGGTGGGACGAATGGAGGAAAGGGGTCTATGGACTAGTAGTACGTTAGTCACTCCGGTGAATAACACTTAATTACCCCTATGTCCTGTCACCTTTCCTCCATCCTATATGGGCGATTACAACTGACACCGCCCTGGGGAGGAGACCCTGACCCTCTAGGCAAATAGATTTTCGAAGCATCGCTTGGCCAAACGCTGCCTCACTCTTGGAACTGGTATCCAAGCAGTATTGCATGCAAAACGCTGAAGGAGAGGCCCTTGTTGCTGCCTTGCTTATCACCTGCCAGGGAACGTGGCGCTGGAATGCGCCTGCTGTCACCTTAGCTCTTACCACATGTGCATGCATGCCCTGCGGTGGGTCCTTATGCTGCACCTTGTATGCCTCCTGGATCGCCACCATCATCCATCGAGCTATGGAAGCCTTGGAGGCCTGTGCCCAGGCCTTGAGCCTCCAAATGTTACAGAATGTCCGTCTTGCGGACGCTCTTTGTTCTGTCCAGATACAATGTTAGTGCCCTCCTGACATCCAGGCAGTGGAGCAGTGGATTCTTCCTGGACCCTTTGGGGTCCAGGAAGAATATGGGGAGCACAAGCTCCTTTGTTGATATGGAAGGATGATACCACCTTTGGGAGAAACTTGGGGTGCGTGTGGAGCACGACCTTGTCCTTGTGAAATCTAGTGTATGTCTCCGAGGCGAGTAACGCCTGGATCTCGTTTACAATGTGAGCTGATGTGTGCCCAACCAGAAGGTGGGCACACATCAGAGTGGCCAACGTAACGTCTGCCGTGGCCATAGGTTCAAATGGTTTGTGTGCTATAGCGCTTAGGACTACATTCAGGTGCCAAACGGGATGCTGGCGCTTGACCGGGCGGGGAGGGGTCTGGGGGGGGGAGTAAAGCCTGGTCAATCCAGTCAGGTGTTTTCTTTACTATGGGACTGGCCGAAGACACGATAATAGAGTCTGAGTTCCTATATGCACCTATATGCACCAATAGCAGCCAGGTACGTTCTGCAGGTGTCAACATGGATGCCGCACCTGGCAAGTTAGACCGAGAATGATAAGACTTGGTCAACGGTGCATGTCAGCGGGTTCACCCAGTGTTCCTTAGCCCAAATCTTGTCCATTTACATTTGTACTGCGTGCGTGTAGCCTGACTCCTGGCATTTTGAATGATCTCTAGATTGTAGCTGGACAGCTGAAGGTGCTGGAGCGTTAGCTACTCAGGAACCAGGCCGCTAGGGCTAGCCTCCCTGGAGAGGGGTGTAGCACTGCGCCTCCCTGCTGTGCTAGTAGAGGGCCCTTCCCGAGGCGGAGTAGAATTTCCAGCTGAAGTAACATCTGCCGCAGGTCCGAGAACCAGGGCCGCGCTAGCCAGCTTGGCGCCACAAGGATAATCCTGAGGTTCCTGGAGTTTCTGATCTTGCTCACTACCTTGTGCACGACTGGTGTGGGTGGGAATGCATATGCCCACATCCCGTCCCAGGGTATCTGGAGTGCATCCCCTAAAGAGTTGCATCCCCTTCCTCCCCAGGATGCGAATTGTTGACAGATCCGATTTTGTGCTGTCACAAACAGGTCTGTTGTTGGGTGAGCTCATCTGCTGAACACTTCCTAGAGGACTCTCCCGTTCAGCTGCCACTCGTAATTGTCAGCGGCCAGGCGACTGAGCCCGTCTGCTTCCAGGTTGGACTCTCCCAGACAGGTGGACCGCCGAGAGCCACACTTCCTGGCCGATAGCCCATTCCCAGATTTCCAAGGTCAACATTCACAGTTGCAGGGATCTGGTGCCCCCCTGTTTGTTGATGTAGAGCTTGCAGGTTGTGTTGTCTGTCTGGATGCACACCGACCTTCCGTTGATGGTTGGTTGAAAAGACCTGAGTGCCAACTGTATAGCCATAATCTCCACCAAGTTGATGTGCTTGTGTCGGTCAGTCTGGGTCCAGAGGTCGTGCACTGAGTGTGCTCCCAGGGTGGCTCCCCACCCATGGAGTGAGGAATCCATGGTAATGGTGTACTCTATTGGGGGTGGACGGAAGGGTCTGCCCACCAGAATGGTCTCTTCCTGTTACCACCATCTGAGGTCGTGGTCCAGGTGTTAAGGGATGGAGACCGGGCTGATGACCTGATTCCTGATCCCAAGAATACACGAAATGCAACTGCAGCCTCCTCATGCAGAGCCTGGTGTACGGGAACACCAGGAGACATGCTACCAGTACGCCCAGAAGGTGTTGATACCACCAGGCTGTGGTGATTGGCCTGCTGCGGAAATGGCAGACTGCCGATCGAATCACTGTCACCTTGTCCCTTGTGGGGAAAACCCTCTGCTGCTGTGTGTCCCACAGCAGAACCAGAAACACTAGCGTCTGTGTAGGATTGAGCTGAGACTTTTGGTAGTTGATCGAGAAGCCGAGGTCGAATAGGGTAGAGATGGAACAAGTTACTTACCTGTAACTGTTGTTCTCCAGCATGGGTCTGACATGGATTCACATGCTCATGAATATTGCCCGTCGTCAGGCCGGGAATCCTTGGTAAAGAAAAAAATAATTATCAGTTTTGTTTCTGATCTGTCTTTCTTAGTAGTAACCAATCATTGATCTCTGGGTCATACTGCCCCCAGCCAATGAGTGCCCTCTCCCTAAGCCCCTCCCCTGGCAGCCATCCTCAGATTTGGTAGCACGTAAAGTGGCAGTATGACCAAGTGAAGAGCCGCAGAGGGGAAGGAGGGAGGGTTCGCATGTGAATCCATGCCAGACCCATGCTGGAGAACAACAGTTACAGGTAAGTAACTTGTTCCTTCTCCAGCATGGAGTCTGGCATGGATTCACATGCTCATGAATATAAGAATACATAGCAGTACACACATGCACAACCACGGGAGGTGGCAAAGGCTCAACATTAAGCATTACATAAATCAACATTAAGCAACTCTTACCTCCTCACCAGGCCCACCTTCAGGCGAACAGGTTGCTCAGCACTGCTTGGCTGACCCTGGACTCCTCCCTGGAGTCCCGATCGACGCAGTAGAATCTCGTGAAGGTGTGCGTCGACCTCCACGTAGCAGCCCTGCAGATTTCCAGCAGGGGCACACCAGACAGAAACGCCGTGGTAGCAGCGATCGCTCTGGTCGAATGGGCTCTCGGATGGCCGGGCAGCGGTCGGTTTGCCAACCAGTGACAGTGCATGATGCAGCCGGAGAGCCATCTGGAAATGGAAGCCTTCGAGAGAGCCTTCCCTTGGTTCACAGGTCCAAAGTTTACAAACAGCTGTGACATCTTCTGAAAACTCTTTGTGCGGTCCACGTAGAACTTCAGCGCTCTAGCTACATCCAGCGAGTGCAAAGTCCTCTCGGCCGGCGACGAAGGCGACGGGAAGAAAACTGGTAACACCAAGGGCTTGTTGAGGTGGAAGTCCGACGGCACCTTGGGCATAAAGGAGGGGTGCGTCCTCAGCACCACCCTCGTGTTGTGAAAAGTTAAGTATGGTAGCTTGCAGGATAGGGCCTGGATCTCTCCCACTCGTCGTGCGGAGGTGATGGCCACAAGAAAAGCTGTTTTCCACGACAGGAACTTCAACGGCGCCGAATGCAGAGGCTCGAATGGCGCCCCCATGAGTCTGGTCAGCACCACGTTGAGCTCCCACACCGGGACAGGGGCCTTCACCAGCGGGAATGATCGGAACAATCCCTTCATGAATTCCTAACTAGACGATGAGACCACAAAGACGCCGTTCCTGTAGTTCTAGTGTATCTGGAGATCGCAGCCAGATATATTTTGATGGAGGCATGAGCTAGCCCAGCCTTGGCCAGGGACAGTATGTACAGCAGCACTTGAGGGACCGTAATCCGTAGCGGGTTAATCTTCTGTGCACGGCATCAGGCAGAGAACCTCTTCCACTTGTGTCCGTAGCACTTGAGAGTTGAGGACACCCTGGCTTTTGCAAGAACCTCTGTACAGTCAGCTGGGATATCGTACCCTCCAAACTCTAGTGCTGCAGGAGCCAGGCCTGCAAGTTCAGCGACTCCGGGTCGTGATGGAGGATGGCACCTCCTTCTCTGGAGAGAAGATCCACGTCCGTCGGCAGCTTGACTGGTGGGGATGCTGACAAGTCGAGAAGGTCCGGGAACAAGATCTGTCTCGGCCACGCCGGTGCGACGAGGATCATCCTGCACTGGGACCTCTTGAGCTGGTTGATGAGTCGGAGCAGCAACGGCAACGGAGGGAATGCATATAGGAACAGGCCGTCGCAGGGGAGCGAGAAAGCATTGCCCATGCTCCTCGGCTGGGGAAACCTGCTGGCGAACCTCTGGCACTTGGAGTTCATCGCCATTGCGAACAGGTCGATCTGGGGTTTGCCCCATCGCTGGAAGAGTCGATCCACTTGATCCTGACGCAGTTCCCACTTGTGGCACAGGCGCAGCTCCCTGCTGAGTGAGTCGGCGATGGTGTTCTTTATCCCTGCCAGATGAAAGGGTACCAGAAACATCCCCTGGGCAATGGCTCAATTCCACAGGTCCTGGGCTTCCTTGGACAGAGCTGGGGATCTGGTTCCTCCCTGCTTTTGGATGTAAAACACTGTGGTGGTGTTGTCGGTGAAGATCCTCACCACCTTGCCCTTGAGGCATTGGAGAAAGGACCTGAGGGCCCAGAACACTGCACGGAGCTCCAGGAGGTTGATGTGGAGCGGCTTCTCCTGCGGGAGCCAAAGGCCTCTCTCGTGAAGATCTCCGGTGTGCACTCCCCACCCTTTCAGGGAGGCATCCGTAGTCACAGTCACCTGGTGAGTCGCGGTCTGAAAGTCTGTGCCCGCCGTCAGATGAGCGCAGGTGCCCCACCAACGGATCGCTTGTCGGAAATTCTCGTTGAGGGATCCAGTCCTCGAAGCTGCCCGCCTCTTGGATCCAGCGGGTGTCGAGAAACACCTGTAGAGGACGCATCCGAAGCCTGCACAGGCGCACTAGATAAATACATGAGGACATCATCCCGAGGAGGGACTTGATGGACCTCACCCTGGCCACGTTCGGGGCCAGTAGACGGTGCACCTTGCCCAGGATGGCCTTTGTCCTTTCCTCCGACGGCGAGGCCAGTCGCAACACCGTGTCGAGCTTGGCTCCCAGAAACAGTGCGACCTGCGACGGGACCAGGTGGGATTTGGGGAAGTTGATGGAGAACCCCAGGTCCGTGAGCAGCTGGACAGTCTTCGCTGTGTGTTCTACGGCGAGCTCCCTTGTCCTTGCTCGGATGAGCCAATCTTCCAGGTAGGGGTAGACGTGGATCCCCTGCAGGCGCAGCCGCGCCGCCACCAGTGATAGGCACTTGGTGAATACCCTGGGCGCCGACTTCAGTCCAACTGGAAGGGCCCTCCTTGGACCACGAACCTGAGGAACTTTCAGTGTCCTTTTAGAATGGGGATGTGGAAGTGCGCATCCTCCAAATCCACCGACGACAGGAAGTCGCCTTCCTCCAGCTGTCCCAACACGTGCTGGCGGGTAACCATCCGGAACTTCTGTTCCTTGATGTACTTGTTTAGTCGACGCAGGTCCAGGATGGGGAGCCATCCTCCTGTCTTCTTTTTTACGAGGAAGTATCTTGAGTAAACTCCTGAGCCCCGGAGCCTCTTCGGGACGAGCTTGATGGCACCTTTCTTGAGCATCGCCCTTACCTCCAACAGTAGTTGAGGGACGTGGTTTTCCTTCCTGGCCACGGGTGGAATGGGGGGCACTTCTTTAGAAATTCGAGGGCGTACCCCTGGGCCAGTGCATCCAGCACCCAACGGTCAGTGGAGATGGACTCCCACACGCTGACAAACTTCGCCAGCCGGCCTCCCACTGGGGCGCTTTGGTGGGGGCCCGACGCAACGGCCGGTTCAGTACTGCTTGGAGGCCGCATTGGCCTCCCTGGCGACGACGGCGAGACCCCCAGACTTGCCTCGTCCCTTGTAGGCTTCTTGCGACGAGGATCGGGCCGTCTGGCGGTACGTAGAGGAGCCACCGCCGAATCCCTTGGAGTCACCTTGCTTGCCTGCGGAGTTCCGAAAGGACGGCCGTCGTTGCTGAAGAACTCGAGCTGTCTCCGTGTCGGTCTTGATGGCTTGGAGGGACTCATCCACTGTCTTCCCAAACAGATTGTTCCCGTCGAAGGGCATGTCCAAAACCTTGGCTTGCACGTCTTGGCGGAAATCCGTCGCCTTGAGCCACCCCCGCCATCTAAGGAAAACGCTGTTGCCCAACTGGCGGAAACCGGTGTCGGCAATGTCCGTGGCCACCGTTATGGCTTGGTCCGACGCCACCTCACCTTCCTGCAAGATAGCCAAGGCCTCTGCCCTCTTGTCGTCCGGTAGGAAGTCCAACAGGGGGGCGATCTTGTATCACAATTCCCTGTCGTAGCGGGCCACGATCGCCAGGGCCTTAATCGTCGTCGCTGCATCCAGTTTCTTTCCCTCGCCGTCCGGCGGGGAAGTAGAAGTCGAGGTCGATGCCCCCCCCCCACTTTCTTCTTGGCCAATGCCGAGACGACCGAATCCGGGGTCGGTTGCGCCCTAAGGCACAACGGGGCGGCGTCGGGGACCAATTACTTCTTCTCGTACCGGTCCCTCTTGGCAGGCATCGTGGACGGGTTCTTAAGGAGAGCAAGTCCCTCGTCCCAAATGGCATCTAGCAACGGTACCGCGAGGACCGTCTTCCACTTGGCCTCGCGCCGCTGGTAGAAGAAGCCTTCCTTCTCTTCGGGGCAGAGCTGGAAAAGCTCTGACGCCCTGGCAATCATGGCGTGAAACAAGCAAATTTCGTCGGGCGGGGAAGCCCGAGGAATCGGCGTCATCATCCGTCATCCGTCCCCGTCGTGGCCGTATCTGTTCCCGTGTCATGCCTAGGGATCGGGGAAGGAAACAAAGGCTGAGAGGGCCTTGAGGGCTGACTAGGCGGGGCTGGATGAATTCTCCTCCTCTTGCTTGGAGGGCTTCCCGACAGACCCGGCTCAGTCGGGTCATCCGTCGGTGGGAGAGGCAATCTGGTCCTTACCTCCGTGCCTAAGGCCTGGATTGCTGTCAAGATGGCCGCCGAGTTGTCCTGTGGCTCGGGCCGCAACGGTTGCGACGGTTGCTCCTCCTACACGGGAGCCTCGTCGTTGCCACCCTCGCTCTCATCGTCCCCCTCGTCGGGATCCCTCCCGTGGAAACGGGCCTCTTCCAAATTCTTGTCGAGTCCCTCTTTGACTTCTAACAGCTCCTCCTCAGAGGCTGTGTCCATGTCCGTAATGCCCACCGCCCCTCCCCCTCTTTTTCCACCGGGGTCTTCACGGGGGTCTTCTCGATGGGCTTGAAAGAGGGTTCCCTCCGGGGAGGCAGGGAAACTATGGGCCCCGAGGTCGTCACCACTGGGGTAGCCTCCGTAGGCTTCGCCAGGGCTGCTGCGACTCCCTCAATGGAGGCCTTGGCCGGGTGAATCAAGGCCTTCACCACCTTGGGCGCACTTGAGCCCTTCACCTTAGGGGGAGGGTCACCGCCTCGCTCCCCCTCGGCCGGTTCCTCCGAGATCGACCGGGGCCTCTCCAGAAGCTTAGCCGGGTTCTCGGATTTTCTCTTCCCCGAGCCAGAGCGTTGGCTCGTGGTTGATGGTGTCGGCGAAGGTGCACCCTGCCTGGCAGCCGAGGAGCCCGACCGTTCGGCGCTCCTGGTGGCCACGGACTCGCGGTGCTTAGCCTTCTGTTGGGACCCCGTCCCCGGGGCGCCCTCACAGGATTTAGAAGACCGCTCGGACTTCTTCTCACCTGCTGGGCTCTTGCCTTACAGCCAGTTGGCGAGACGGGTCCGACGATCCCTCATGGTCCGTTCCGACATGTTCATGCAAAACGCACAGTCCTTCTCCACGTGCGTTTTGTCTTCGTGAAGGCAGTAGAGGCACCTCGAGTGCTCGTCCTCCTTGAACAGGTTCTGTAGCTTGCATCCAGGGCAGTTCCTGAACAGCTTGCCGGGCGTCAAGCTTCCTTTCTCCTGGGCCATGTCCACGAGGTAGGCCTCAGAAACTTATGGAATCCTCCAAGAAGCGTAGCTCGACGAAAACGTCACCCTTGAGGGGCATAGAAAATTCCGAAACGGGTCCCCGTTGATCGGAGGTAGAAACGGTGGAGCTTGAGGCTCGATTTAACCGAAAAATGAGATAAATCTCTTTGAAAAAGTGAAAAACGCAGTAAAAGCTCGAGAGCTATAGCACAAGGACTCCCAACACTTGAACGTGTGGTAAAAATCTGAGGATGGCTGCTAGGGGAGGGGCTTAGGGAGAGGGGAGTCATTGGCTGGGGGCAGTATGACCCAGTGATTGGTTACTACTAAGAAAGACAGATCAGAAACAAAACTGATACTGATTTTTTTCTTTACCGAGGATTCCCGGACTGACGACGGGGAATAATCATGAGCATGTGAATCCATGCCAGACCCCAAGCTGGAGAAGAGTCTGTCCGCTGAGTCCCGAACCTCTTCTGGAGAAATACCCCTGACTAGCCAGTCGTCGAGGTATGGGTAGACATGCAGCCCCTCTGATCTGAGGAGAGCTACCACCGCATTCATGAGCCTCGTGAAGACTTTCGGCGCTGAGATTAGCCCAAAAGGCAGAACCTTGTACTGAAAATGCAGGCCCATGATCCGGAACCCGAGGAAATACTGGTCAGGCTGCACAATGGGAACGTGGAAATACACGTTCTTCAGGTCCAGTGAACATGTCCAGTCTCCCCCACACAATGTCTCGGCAATCAGCACTGGCATCACCATCTTGAGCTTCTGCAAGGGTAGGTAAAGATTCAGGGAGGACAGATCCAACACCACTCGCAGGCCTGCCTGGTTCTTCTTCTGTATAGCGAGGATGCAGGAGTAAAAGCCCTGCCCCTACTGGGGGGGCGGCCTGCTCCACCGCTTCGCTATCTATGAGGGAGCAAATCTCCGCTAGCAGAAATGGTGTGCCGATCAGTGGGAGGGGAGGGGAAGATGGAGGGGGAGAAGGAAGAGGTAGCTGGAAGCCCCAGGAAACCACGGAGATGACCCAAGCGTCTGCGAACTTCGCCCACCAAGCCTGACTGTGCAGGGCCAGCCTGTCCCCAACTGAGGTGCTGTGGACCTGAAACACATCATCGTTGTTTCTTCTGGTCAGAGGCTGATAAATAGGAGGGGGACTGGAAGAACCCCTTATGAGATGCCTTGTGGTGTTTTCTCCGCTGACTGGGAGACCTGTCCGGCTGTCTGGCTTTGCGGTCTTGGAACCCGCCAAATGAAAGCACCTTTTCTGAGAGAACCGTTTAGGTGCCGGTTTGGTAAGAATGCCCAGAGACTTTGCAGTCTGAGAGCTGCTCTCCTTCCTATCGAGCTCCTCATCAGTGGCGGAGTGGAAGAGATCACCCCTGTCAAACGGAAGGTCCAACATTCTATCCTGCACATCTGGGTTAAACCTGGTAGCTTTCAGCCAGGCCGTATGCCTCATGTCTGTTTGCAGACATACTGTCCTGTTAGCTGTGTCGATGTGGCCCACAGAAGCCTCCATGATGTCCTGAGCCATGAGTTTGGGCTCAGCTAGGCCCGCTTTGAAAGAGGCTTGCTTGTGCTTGGGGATGTCAGTCAGAACATCTCTGATCTTCCTCCACAGGCGTCGATTAGCCGCAGCGAGGATAGCGTCCGCGCTAGCATGCCTGAGGTGCAGCCCGGCAGTTGAGTAGACCTTCTTGCTGTATGATTCAAGGGTCTTTTCATCCTTGTTGAGGAGGGCTGTCGTGGTGGTACTGGATGATTAAGCCTGAGGCTTGGCATACATGGATGCTTCAGTGATTACTGAGGACAGAGGCTACGGGTGCGTAGAGAGCAGTATGCTGTTGCACTCGGTTTGCCTGTAGCTAGCATCCAGATTTTTGTTGATGGGTTGCGTGGAGTGGAGCTTGAGCCGGCCCCTTTTGGCCAAAACCTCCACATACTTTTGTAGGGGGACGCCCAACCTCACCTCTGTACTGATGCTCAGGACCTCTGCCAAAACTCCTGCTTCGGGGAGATCCTTCAGTGGCTGGGGGATACCCAGATATTCTGACAGGCCAGCAACACCGTGGGTAATAATAAGCAGCGCTCACATACCAGAGGGTTTGTTGCGCAATATAAATGCTAAATTATTAATTATTAATGCTGTCATGGAAGACTTTTGCTGAGAAGGGCGTATACTGCTCCTCCTTGTCTGTGTCCTGCTGGTTCTCTGTCCCCAGAGGGGTGGCGCCAGTCACCTTTCAGGGTTCCTCCAAGGTGGGGGTGTGGACCTGCACCAGGCCTGCTGGAGCCTCAGTACTGGGCTGCAGCTGAGGTGGAACTGGAGGATGAGGCATGGGCTGTGTTGTTGTGGGTTGCGCCGGTGCAGCCGGAAGCAACATGTCCTTAATAATGCCCCTGACAATTGAGCCCATTTGTGGGAACTGCATGAGTGAATTTGTGAAAAAACCTGTCCTCACAGACTGGCTGTGCGCGATCTAGCACAGGGGCTAGGGGCGAATATGCCAGCTGCCTCCCCAGCCCCTGCCTGTACATGGGGTTACGGTACCTGGACCCCGAGATGTTGGGATAAGACGTGGAGCACGTGACGGGGGTCAGTGGTACCCAGTCTGTCCTAGAAGCAAAACTTCTTTGTTGATCGCTGGGCTGACGGGCCTCCGAGCCTGCCTTTGCTGCTCGGGAGTGGCAGCCATTTTGTCTCGAGCCGCCGCCATTTTGTCCGCGCCTTGAGCACGTGGACCTGTAGCCAGCGTGCTCCTGGGCTCAGCCTGCATGTTCGACTGCACCGGCTCTGCCCCGCCCTCCGGTGTACACCCGGTAGGCTGAGCGCCCTCGTCTCCCGGCCGGTAGTGCTGGCCCTGTGGGAAGGCGCCCCCCTCGGGTAAGGACCCAGTATCAGGAAGATGCCCCTCGGGGCGGTCCCGGTGGTAGTAGAGCTCACAGGCCCCTTGGCTGCAGGACCAGTAGGGCCCTTGGACCCCTCGGCTGTGAGGCCGGTAGCTTTGTGAGCCTCAGTGCTCCCTGAGCCGGTGCAAGGCCCAGACAGACCCCTCCCAACAGAGGGCTTCCCTGGGAAGGAGTCACATCTGCAGGGTGCCCTGGAGATTAACGCGCCTACCTTCTGTGTCTTCCTCCGGACATAGTCCTTGATGTTCTGAGGAATCCTGTTGAACAGTTCCCTCCAACGCTCAAGCCGGTGCTTAAGCGACCTGGGCATGAGGGAGTCGCACGCGGAGCATCCGTCCCAACCGTGGTCCTCACCAAGGCATCAGAGACAGGGTGCGAGGGGATCTGCTCGAGGGACAGGCACCTGCTAAAGCCTGTTGGGGCTGGCATGCGCCGGGGACAGAGCTAGGGCACCGGTGGATGGTGTTCCCAAATCTGTATAGAAAAAGAGCGCTGGTGGAGCAGTCTGTTACAGTCAACATGTAAAAGGGGACTGAGGTGTGGCACCGGTGTACGGGGTTAAGGGGGCCCGTGCTCCCGGGTCCGCGCCCCCGCACACCATTAAATTTAAAGGGGAAATGTATTTTTCTGGTGGAAAAGAGGTTCCGGTCCCGACCCTCATAAGGGACGCCCATACAGGATGGAGGAAAGGGGACGGGATGTAGGAGTAAGTACTGGACTCCTTGCAGAAAGTAAGATTCATTACTGACACAGAAAATGTAGTAACCAAAATTAGTCAGGAACACTGCAGCAGAAAGCTCTTCACTGCCTTAGCTGAAAGCAGGAAGGACACCCAATAGATGAGCAGCCAAGTTGAAATAAAAGGAAGTTCTCTGTGCCTCACTGAGTTCAAACAAGTAAAGCCTTAATGCAAAGATTTCACATAGAACGGGACACAAATACAGCAAATTAACAAAACAACTAGTATTCAAAAGACTCTGTATCCAAGCCACTATTTAAAAAATGCAACAGAGAATTATATTTGCACAAACTTAACTCATTTATTCAACAAGGCATCCATTAATTATTTTATTACTTCTTTGATATTTTCACCAGACCACCAGGGCAAGATTTTAAAAAACGCATTCCTTAAAGTTTTGTTAAGCAACAATATTTACATGAAAAAATATACGACAATGACATACAATCAACAATTCCAAAATAATTAACAGTTAATTCAATATCCCTTTTCTGAATACCATTCTAATTGAATGTAGGCTTTAATTTCAACACAACCTATTTCATTAGTGCGGGACCTTCATCAGGGAATATCAACGACTGTGGCCTAACAGTGATGACCTAGGAAAAACATACCCACAAGTATAAGATCAGTAATGCAAGTGCTCCATCTGGGTGCAAATGTCAATAAGTAATCAGACAGATAATTAGTGAGCACCTAGTTGTGGCCATACTTACACACACAATACCACAATAGGTGTGTTTGTGCATGGAATATGTAGGAGATAGATCTGCAGAAGTACTTTATTCTCTACCATTTTTGACACAGACAGAGTGACATGGTCCTTAATAATATCCTGCACAAAGTGAGCTCTTGTTAAGTATGTTAGAAGTACTCTTGATATATTTTGGGTGGTGTTCGCTCTTGGTGGATCACATCAGGAAACCAGTTTTCTAATTGACAATGCCTGCTATGCATCTGGACCTAATTTTGGATTCGTTGGGGGAACAGTTAATGTCCGCAGCTATTCTTTTAAATGGTATGCCAATAATAGGCAAAAGATGCAAACGTTATCTTGGAATGTATTTTGACGCTGGTCCTTTCACAAACCTCACATGCTTGACAATTCATTTTGCTGCTGCTGTATACAACCGGCCAGGAAAAGCAGCGCAAGTCAAGGTCTTGTGCCTCACACATTATCAGATGTGCAGTTGTGAGATGGGCATGGGCCAAATCCATATCAGATTCTTCAAAGGGTTATAGGTCCTAAGGTTGTAATTAGGGTTGTCGGTCTGCTTTCAGATCTACTTTGAAAAGCTACAACAAACCTCTCTGCTCTGTAAAACACTATTGTTGCTCATGCCCTCCTCATAGGTGGTGCTTTGTGAACATGTATTTTTGAGGAGACGATCATTCCTCTGAGCTATGGCCACGTCAGGGCAAAGTGATATTTCTTGTGAGTGTAAGGCATTGATGGGGCCCATGTGCTTTGAGGAACTGGCTAACTGAGGCCATGTTTTCTGGTAGTGGTACAACTAGATTCAAAACCTTGAATTTCTCGCTCTGGGATTTAGACGCCTTATTCCTACTCCTCTGCCTCCTTCCTCACTCCTGGCTTCTCTGTCCTTTTTCTAGAATGCGGCTGCACTACATGGACATGTAAGAAAGACTTATTGCTCTGCTTGCTGTCCTGGAGGGCATTCCGAAGGACCTTTTTAGGTCCATTTCTTTTTTCCAAATGCCACCTTTAGTAAATGAAACTACTCCCTTTTTAATGCAAACGCAGAAGTGGTAAGCAGGCATGATGCGGGCTATGGCCTGTGGAGGAATGTTGCCCAACGACTGCAAGGAGGTAAGTAGAGGGGTTGTACGAGCAGAGAAAGAGTAGGGGTATAGGTGTGCATGCAAGATTGAGCTTTTGGGTGGGCCATAGGGAGGGCAGTAGAGGAGTTATGGGGAAAGGTGCTTGAGGTTGTTTCCTCTTCACAGAAGGCAAAAAGGCATCAAGTCAATGGGGAAACAGGCAAAGGAGGAAAGGGGGGGAATGCAAGACTCTTCCTTGCATTGTGATATCCAGGAGAAGCAGGCATTGGGGAAAGTGGCCGCATGGAACAGTGACAGCTTGGTCAGGAAAGTAGGCTAAGAGCACCAGATGAAAAACGCAGCACAAAAGTGATTTGGGCAAAGGGACAGGAGGAATTCTGTCATCGAACCGGACACTTTAGTAAACGAACAATTGCCACATTTGAAAAGAAGTATTTATCACACAGACCATCTTCACATTAGTCGTCACTAGAGCAGAGGTCATCTTCGTCGAAGGTCTACTCATGTCAATGGTCTGAACATTGCAGGTGGCATAAGGGTCAATAACGTTTGTAACTGACACTTGCTATTTTTCTTGGGAATAGTGGCCCGATTATGTTTATCTGGAGCCCTGAGCAGATGAAAAGAATATATAAGAAGTAGGAGGAAGAAATTGAAGTAAGTTACGGCATGAGAACAAATAAAAGAATATATCAAAAGGGATGAGAGGAGAGCAAACAAAATCAAAGTCATGAGAAGCAAGACAAGATACGAAATAGGTGGTTTGAGTTAAACATTAAGTCATGGAATAGAGAGAAGGCAAAAGAGCAGTTAAGAAGTATATATTTTGAGGTACACCCAGTGCCCCAGTCAAGTACCCTAGTGTGCATTCATCAGATGGTTCCATTATCGCTGTGCGATCACCATACTTTTCCACGATCACTTCCCCATTGCCATCAATATTGTGCTTTAAACAGCTCAAGCTCCCATAAAATGTTTGAAGGTACTGCAAATGAGTCTTAAACGTAAGCATTGACCCCAAAAGGTTCCAGAAAAAGACTTAAATATACCTAAAATCTCCCTGAAAGTGTACAAATTACACAACAATCTATGCTATACTAAACAGTTTGTCTTCCATCTTGATCTGCAGACTTTGTTATCCTAACCAAATACTTTCATGGCCGTATTCATCAGAATTTATACTATAACAGATTAGAGATGCTTAGAGCATCTGCACCTGCTGCTTAATAATGCAATAAGAAAGCCTAAAACGGCTGATCCACCAGGGGGCGCCGAGATGTTCTGAAGCATCTCCGCTCGTCTCCCCAACTGGGCGCTAATCGAGGGACCTGAGCCCCCCCCCCGACACCCCCGGAGCGAGACATACACCCCCCCCCCCAGTACGAAGGTGCAGGGCACCCCTGGCTCAAGCCCGAGCCTCGGGGGTGCAAAGGAGCCGGAGTTACAGCCCCGCGAGTCCAGAGGGCGCGAAGTCCCTCCCCCCTGCGGCTCTAGAGGCTCCGCGGCACGCAGCGCCGAGCCCGGGCCCAGGGAAGGCCCACAGAGACCCAGGCGACCGAGGCCACAGACTTTCGCCTCGGCGGCGGAGCAACGGCCCGAGAGGGGATCCCGGAAGCCCGAGAAGAGGACGCGGCGGCAGGCCGCGAAGCACTCCCAACGGGGAGGCGTGATCGTGCACCCCAGAAGCGCGCGGAGCCCCCCGATCGGCGCAGGAGAGACCCCCCGAGGTAAGGAGGCCCAACCCGGAACTGGGCACCCGCCGGGGGTAACAAGGCCCGTCGGGGAGGGAAGGAGAAGAACCCTGTGTAGCCCACACAAGCACCCGGAGACGGCTTGGGGCGCCGGGCCCACCTGGGAGCATCTACCCCCCGCAAGTGCAACATAAAGTCGCCCCGGGGGGTCCGGGGCTCCCCTCCCCGCCCCCTCCTAGCTCCACCACCCCAGGCCACGGCCCCAACAGCAGTGAACTACAAGGCGAAAACACGAGAGGGGGAGGCCCCCATCCACTACGGTCTCCCGGAGGTGGAGCAGGCGGGCCCGAAGTAGGCCTATGTCCTGGAGGGAATCGCTACAGAGATTCCGGCGTCCGCTTCTAGAACCCCCCACAGCCCCTGGAATGGCGGCCCAAACGCAGCAAGAAGCAACAGATGCAAACGTTGTCTCCAGGGGAATGGCGGCCCTTCTCGAGGAAATTAGAGGATTCCGCGCAGACATTACCCATAGGCTGGACTCCCTAGACAAAAAGGTGGACAATCTAGACGACAGGGTGCAGGCATTGGAAAATAACACTACCTCGAATGGTATCTTCGAGACGCAATTTGACATGCGCCTATCGGAACTGGAGAGAAGAGAGGAGAAATGTTCTCTAAAAATGGACGACTTGGAAAATAGGGAACGGCGCTGCAACTTACGCTTCTTGGGTTTCCCGGAGCACGATGGCGAAACCCAGGCGGACATCGTCAAGGCCGTAAACGCGGTGGTGCGAGTGCTCTTTGATGGGGTCAACACCAACGAGCCCACTGTTGACAGAGCCCACAGAGCGGGGGCAGCCTCCAGAGGCCCCAGGTCCATCTTAGTCTGCTTCCACTATTTCTCAGAGAAAAGCAGGATCCTCGAGCTCGCTCGCAAGAAAGGCCCGGTGGACTGGGAGGGGGCCCAGATCTCCGTTTATCAAGACTTATCGGCCTTCACTCTGGCGAGACGCCGCCTTTGTTCCCCTCTGACAAAAATGCTCCAGGCCAAGGGGGTCCGATACAGGTGGGGGTATCCTTTTTCTCTTTCTTTTGAATTCGAGGGTTATAAATATGCCCTGGTCACCGAGGACGACATCCATAGGGTGACGGGGGAGCTCCTAGAGGGCTCGGGATTGGAACCAGGCGACCACGATCGGGAGCGAGCCCCAAAGGGCCCAAAAGGGAACAATGCTCCGAAGGAAAGGCGCAGAGTACGAGGCCAAAGGAAATTCAGGAGAGTGGCCCCAACGTCTCCGGACATCCAGAATGGCTGAAACGAACCATTGGAGGCCGACGGTCAACTCTTTCAAAAAACGTTTCAAGGGGGGTGGTTGATATGATTTTTCGATGTGTATGGACCCCGATGAAGGGGGGGGGGGCTCATAAGGGTGCTTATGAAGAGGTAATGAGCCCGGAGGAGGGAGACATGGTTGGCCGGTTGTGTGACTTTGGGACGATGCCTCAACACAACCAGGCGATCTGGGGGGAGGTGGGTGGGGGGAAGTTGGGTTGTTGGGGGAATAGTTATATTACGCCAAGGCTCGGAGACTTGACCACACAATTTGTTATCTACGGCACTTGCATCCTCGAAATTGGAGCTACGAGCATCAAACTGCGCCCCAATGGATGACTCGCTCCAATCCTTGTCAGTGGGGACTTTAAATGTGCGTGGGCTCAACTCACCCACCAAGAGGTCGCTCCTTTTGCGTGAGTTTAAGAGGATGAATCTACAATTCCTCTTTGTGCAGGAGACCCACTGGGTCCGGGGGAAGGAGCCCAAACTCAGGGCCAAAAGCATAGAACGGGTGCTCTTTGCCTCTGCCCAGACTAAGAAGAGGGGTGTGGCTTTACTGGTTTCTCCCGGGGCCCATTTTGGGTTCAAAGCGTCTAAAGCTGACCCTGAAGGCCGGTACCTCATGGTAAAGGGGGATGTACGGGGACGTCTGTTTACCTTGGTCTGCATATATGCCCCAAACGAGTCACAGGACACTTTCTGGGAAAACATGAAGGCGACAATAGTCGCATTTACGGAAGGCTCTCTCCTGGTGGGTGGGGACTTTAATATGGTGCTGTGCCCCGAAAGGGATAGGAAATCCGTGAACCCTTGCCCTAACCTCCGTCTTTACAAAAAAATGGCATCAACCTTTCAGAAAGTGAATGAGGAATTGGGGTTGTGCGACTCGAGTACACCCAAGGAAGGCCTAAACCCCGGCTTTACTTTTTACTCAAAACCCCACGATGTTTTCTCACGAATAGACTACATTTTAGTGGACTCGCCCATGCAGAGGGAGGTCGCCAGCGCAGGGGTGGAAACCGTCCCCTGGACGGACCACGACATGGTTAAGATTAGGATTGGCCTCCCCCCTGCCCCGGCGGTCTGTTCCCGTTGGAGTTGTAACGACCTCCTTCTGCATGACAAGGAGACTCGCCAAACCCTCCTGAAGGCCATAGAAGACTACTTCTCCCTCAATGACAACGGAGAGGTGGGCACCATGGGAGTGTGGGAGGCGTTTAAAGCAACTATCAGAGGTACCCTGATTGGCATTGGGGCAGGAAAGAAAAGGGAGAGGGAACGGGAAGAGAAAGATCTGAAATCCAAGATAGAGGCCATACAACCGGGTGGAAAACTGAAAACACAGATGTTCCCGGGGCAGTGGGAGGAGCTGCAGAGGCTGCGCGCTAGGCTAGCCGACCTGCAAATAGGGCAGATGGAAAGGAAACTTTCATTTTTGAAACAAAAATACATGGAAAAAGGGGAAAAAGCCGATAAGATTCTGGCCTGGAGACTCCGCGAACTTAGGAATAGCAGGAGAGTGAACTCAGTCCGCACCGCGGACGGCACCTCGACTGCAAGGGACTCCAAGATAGCGGAGCAATTTAGGCTTTATTATGCAAAACTATACAGTTCAGAATACAAGGGAAAGGGGGTGGACATTGACAGGTTTCTGGATTCCCTCCCTGTCCCGGGCCTGCTACCCGACACAGCTGACACCCTGGAAGCCCCCATCTCCCCAGAAGAAGTAATCGATACAATCACCTCTCTAAAGAGCGGCACTGCCCCGGGGGACGACGGCTTCTCAGTCAAATTTTATAAGACCTATAGATCCACGCTAGCCCCCTTTCTGGCCAAGATGTTCAACATCGCACTTAGCCACGGGTCCCTCCCGCCCACGATGATGTCGGCCCTCATAGTGGTCTTACCTAAAGAAGGAAAGGACCCCGCTCTATGCCAATCATATCGCCCCATTTCGCTCCTAAACACCGATGTTAAAATTCTGGCCAAGCTACTGGCGAATAGATTGGCCAAACTCCTCCCTACCCTGGTACATGGGGATCAAGTGGGCTTCATCCCGGGGCGCCAAGGGTCAGACAACATAAGAAAAACCCTCGACCTTATGCATCAGGCGTCCGAGCAGGGAGTGGAGGGATACCTCCTCTCACTCGACTCAGAAAAGGCCTTCGACCGCGTCGAATGGCCTTACATGATCAAGGTTCTCCGTAAGATGGGATTGGGAGTTAATTTTTGCGGGTGGGTCGCAGCACTGTACAACTCGCCCTCGGCGAGAGTACTGGTTAATGGGGGTACATCTGAGCCCTTTTCCCTCTCCAGGGGCACCCGGCAAGGATGTCCCTTATCGCCCCTCCTATATGCCCTAGCCATGGAGCCCCTCGCCATAGCAGTCAGGAACGACCCGGTAATCATGGGAATACGGTGTGAGCAGTGTGAATTTAAGCTCTCCCTATTCGCAGACGACATACTAGGTTACCTGACCAACATTCAACAGTCCCTCCCGAGACTGTTCGATCTCATACACTCTTTTGGCTCCTTTTCGGGGCTTAGAATAAATACATCCAAATCAAGCATCATGCCCATGGGCCCGGGGGAACAAGACATCGGGAACAATTCCGACATTCTGGGGGTTAGAATCGAGCGAGAATCCACAAGATACTTGGGCACTACCATCCCCAGAGACCTGACAAAACTATACCAGTGTAATTTCCCTGGAATTCTCGCCCAGGTCAGCAGCGATCTTAAAAGATGGGCTCCCCTCACTCTCTCCTGGCTCGGACGCATGGTAACGGTTAAAATGAATATTCTACCTCGCCTCCTTTATCTCTTTTCTGCTCTCCCCACTGTGGTTCCCGAGACCTTTTTCGAGGTGCTTCAGCCCCGTATTTCCCACTTCATCTGGAATGGCAAAAGACCCAGGATCAAAACATCCACCCTTACTCTCCCGAAGACCCATGGAGGCTTTGGACTCCCCGATTTCAGGCTTTACTATAAAGCAGCCCAGCTCAGGGTATTACTGGAGCACATGCGGGACGACATGCGTACGTATTGGGCGTATATCGAAGATACCCACGCTCACCCAAAAAAAGTCAGAGACTACCTCTGGGCCTCCCCCAGGTCCCTCCCCCCACAGCTCAGGACACATCCCACCTTAGCTGCTCTCTGGGCGCTGTGGAGACCCAACAGGGCCAACAAAACGCTTACCACATGGCCTTCTCCGCTGTCATCGCTCTGGGGCCCGCCCATCAACTTAGACATGAGGGGCTTCCCGGTTACCCAGGCCTGGTCTGACATGGGCCTGGAAAGAGTCTCCCAGCTTTTACAAGAAGAGGGCTTCATTGAACACGCCGACTTGGCAAAGGCTCTGGTGGATAGGCCCCCCACGGTCTTCGAATTCCTGCGATTGAAGGGGATACTGACTCAACCAAGGTGGTCCGAGCAGCTCAGCCGCCCCCTCACCCCATTCGAACTCATTTTGGCCAAAAGTACATCACGAAAAGGCTCTCTGTCCATGTTCTATAAAGTACTGGTTACATCGGACCTGGAGGGCAGACAACCCTTCAAACACATATGGGAAGAGAGGACGGGAATGTCACTGGATGATCACACTTGGAGGGCGGTCTTTAAGTGCATCTTCTCGGGCTCCTTATACACAGCAGCTATGGAACATAACTTTAAAATCCTTCACTCGTGGCATCGCCCCCCGGCCTTGTTGTCCAAAATGTTCCGGGACGTCTCCCCTTTCTGCCCTAGAGGGTGTCACCAACGGGGGACTTGGTTTCACATGTGGTGGGACTGCCCGCTCATACAAGTTTATTGGGCGGAACTACTTAGCTGGATCAAAGATATAGAGGGTTACGCTCCAGCGCTGCACCCGTTGGAAATTCTATTGGGCTCCCCCTTGCCCGAGTCCGAGGTGAATGCCTTCCCCAAGGTCATTGGCGCCATGTTGCGGGCAGGGAGGGTGGCGCTCGCGCAAAAATGGAAGAGTGCCCTGGCTCCCTCTAAAGAGGAATGGCTCTGCAAACTTAGGGTGATTTTCAACTACGATAAACTCACCGCAATAGCAAACGATGCTATGTCAGACTTTACCCAAGAATGGACAGCAGTGCTGCTGCACGACGATTGTATCTCAATGCGATTATAATGGGGCAACGGTACAAAGGTTTGCATGGCATGGGCCCACTCATTCCTCAGAGGTTTGGTCCTACCTCGGCCCAACCGCTTAGGGGTCTATCCCCACTGTTTCAAGGATCATTCATTACTAATGTAAGCTAAGCAAGTGTACTCCGTTAAGCTCATAGTATTAGCACTTTCTCCGAACTTGGCGGGTTAATTGTTGGGGGGGAGGGGCCGGGAGGGGGGAAGAGGGGTTGGGAGTTTGGGCAGCGGGAGGGGGGGGGGAAACCAATCGGAAAATGTTACTGACAATATGCTCTTCTTCTTGTTTAACTTCTTTATTGCTAATTGGACAGGCCGCACGGCCCTCCCTGTTATGTATGTTGTCAATAAACAAATATTTAAAAAAAGAAAGCCTAAAACTGGGGCAAATCTATAGGTACCTGGTCGCAGATTCACAAACATTTTCACAAGAGCAAATCAAGAGATTCCCCGAGCATCTCAGATGTGGCCCTGTTCCTTCATACCTTTTTCACAAAGCATAACATTGGAGAGAATAAAGATGTCTCAAGCATCTCTCAGATGTCCTAGAGCAAATCGTTGTGAATTGTAATTGAACATCTCAAAGATGTTCATGCACATCTCAAAGATGTTCAATGCATTTCCAGATTTGGTCCGGTTGTAGGCTTTGTGAATAAGGTAATAGGCAGCAAAAGCAAATCTTAGGTGCTCAAGGCATCTGCTGATTTGCTCTAGTCCAAAATCGGTCTCCAGCAGCATCTTCAATGTACTCTTGAGCAAATCATTGTGAATCATTGTGAATCACAAAGACAGTCATGGCTCTCCGGATATGCTCTAGTTTTAGGATTTACGAATTTGGTATAAGGTAGCATTGCAAATCATAGACGCCCATGGGCAAAAATCAGGCCCTTACTCTCTGCAATTGCAATCCCAGTTAGCATGTCTAGTGACTGCCAAATCGCAGTCCGTTTTCCATGTCTGAATCATTAACAGCATACTCTACTGGAACATTTCACATCACCTTTAATCCAGGCATACATTGTACACAGTCTGAATTTGCCGCATTTATTAGATGTTTGCTTAGGTTAATGATAGATAGGAACGGATAATCCAAAAGGCATTTACTTTTATGGATGAGATTTTGTAACTACCTGCATATACATTTTTTCTAATGGAAAGAATGCGTTGTCGGGTGGTGTGGGTCTCTGCCTAATTCAGGGCTTTATGCTTTTGAAAGATGAACAAAAATAGTGCTGTTAATGTGTAGTTCAGATTTTTGGCACATGTATCACAGATGTGCGGTCCCCCGTTTCACCTGTAAGTTCTCTGTCTTTATTTGTGACATAACCACATTTTGAAACTGAAACAGAAAATCATTCCCTGTGGCTGATTCTCATAAATCACCTAACAATTGTAAGAAATACAGTCAAACGGGACTTTGCAAGTTATTAGGCATGCAAGATGTGCATAATAAACCCAGACTCTATGAAACTTTCAAACCAAGATTAAACAAATTTGTTAGGAGTAACAGAATGAGTCTCCTTGGCAACCATCTGTCATCTTTTAATAGCTCTGATATGCTTCCACGGGTGTATGTTCTCCCTATAGAGGCTATGAAAAGAATGCTAAAAAATGCAAACTATGCTCGTTTAATATGCTTTAATAGACAGTCTCATCTTGGAACCAGTTTTTGCTTGACAGGTTTATAATGCAAGTTTTTTTTTTACATTCAACAAAGCTGGAAAATATTAACATTGTGTGCAACAAATAATACTGCAGATGGTGTTAGTGGAGACAAAATAACATTTTGCATAGACCAGTTTGTGGTTTGTGACGAAGTTCAATGTTGGAGACTGGGTGATGGGACTGGGAAGACCATGGGAGACAGGTGCTACGACCTGTTCCATAAAGAGAATACCCTAGGCTCCTGCAGCCAACACTTTAAACCCAGTGACAGAACCCCTGGTAGCTCAGAGTTTGAAATCTCCAAATACCTTCAAGCAATCAAAGACCCCCCAACTATGATACCCATTGAACCAATGAATATAGAACTCTCCCCAGCCATTTAGCTAAAATCTTACAAAGTATGTTAGTAGCCACATTCAACAGTGAAAGCAGGCGGTATGAGCTGCAATCCAGGTTTGGATAAAAGAATCGGGACTGTTCTCTCATGGTGCCTGGCAACACCCCAGCTTCCAATTCCTCCTTTTATACCAAGTAGCTTCAGGGACAATATCGTTTTGAACCATCTGTACAAATCCAGCGGTATGTCAACTCCGCCAGGGGCTTTGCCATATGGCCCAACAAACTTCTTTCACCATCATAGAACTCTCTAACCAGAGTCTGCCCTCTTGAGCAATACAAGGGGCTCAGCCTTCGTTGGCCACTCTCATCTGTACGGCAACTCAACCTGATTTGACTCTAAATAAGCAAAAGTTACACAATGCACACCTCTTAAGTAATGTATGTAATGAATTAAACTCATTACAAGAAAAAAAAGCCTAGCAGTTGCTATTCGAATTCAAGTTGCAGGGAAGAAAACCCAGTACTGGCACCTGGACAGTACATACATTCTGACTCTTAAATAACTCAGAATAGTAGTTCTAGTTGCCTAAAGACCCCATTTACTTCCTCAGGGCCCTGCACCTGCGTTATCTCCCATCTAATGTATGCCTTGTGATCCCTGTGTTGTCTAGCACATAAGTGGCATGCTCTAATTTCCCATCCTTCTCACAGGATCTGCAACCTGCCCCTCTAATCCTCCACTCTCCCCCATATCTTGAGATCCAAGTGCCACACGATCCTGCAGCGCCGCCAGATTTGTCGCTAGCCTATTAATCACCCTAACTAGTATTCTGCCGATACCAAATGCAGAGATGTAAACCCCTTAACCACAACCGTCATGAAATCCCACGCCATGCCACAATTGCTAACACAGCCATCATTTGTTTTGAAAAAAATAAATCAGAACTTTTGATTTCAATAACATTTCGAAAGCCAAATGTCCCAGCATACAAACATTTAAACGCCACTGAGCTACTGGCGAAGGTTGTCTGGCCAACTGCCAGGAACTTCCAAGGTGCTCAGCAGCTGTAAACGTAAGCACACCCTCTACTCATATTATAGCGCAATCTAGTTACGAATAAGCACCGGGCACCCCCAAACCCCACCGATTAGAAAGAGAAAGTCTTTCTATTGCTGTGCAATGCTCTCCACATCTCTCAGACTCCCATTTCTTATAATATCTTAGCTAGTACGTTTGCATTGGCTCCCTGGCTCCCTGGGGTCTTACACTCCAGCTCTGTTTGTCAGCACACCCATCCAACACAAAGTTTAAGTGCCCGATCCACAGCAGAGCGGGATCTCTGTATTATTTCAGGATACGTCAATTTTCCAAGACAAATTTAGAGTCCATTACATTGGGTGCATATATACAAAATAACATTCAAGACCTATAGTGACTTCGCGAAAGCCCAACATATCTACCCACCCTCCTGATAACAAATAGGTTCCACCACCTTTAGCAGGTTCGTAACCTACACCCATACCAACAGACATCTAGAGCAAGTATATAAGTATAAGGAAGTGTAGATTTTTCTCTTCCTGTGACTCTGCAGTTTAATCATAAGGGCTGGTACGAGGTGGGCCAACATCAGCATCAATATTCCCACACTCTGTGTGAGGGGGGCCTATTCTGCACCCTCTCTGCACCCCATTAGTAACCTGAACATTTCAGCTTATTTTTAACTCAGCCATGCCCCAATCCGAAAAATATGAACAACCCAACATGAACCGCCTCTCTCCCATACATCCCTATCCGTACCCCTGGGTGCAATACTATGCCTAGAAGAAATGAACCCCTATGAACCTCCCAAGCAAACCATGGCCCCCACCCCTGTATCAGAAGTAAACAACAGCTAGTAACCATTTTCTGTTGGTATATCCAGAGGTCGGGGGGCGCTCTCAGTGCTTATCAGGAAGCCCCGGATTCAGGCCTTCACCATGCCCCCAGTTCCACATTTGTACAAAGACGAAATATTGTTAATGGCATACAATTCTAACATAATTTGCAACAGAACAACATCGACATCGTAAGAGGGTATTGTAAGGGTTGCCTGAACCATCCTAAATAGCCCCCGTTCCCTCTCAAGCCCAACTTTACAACATCCCATCCTGCACCTTCAATAATACATTGGCCCTCATTACGACCCTGGCGGAAAGGGGTTTACGCCGGCGTAAACCATGGCGCCCCTTTCCGCCTGAGTACGAGTTCCTGTAGCGCCATGGTGATTTTTACGCCTGCTTTTTGCAGGCGGAAAAATCCATGGCGCTACGGGACTTGTTGTTAATTACGCCACCGTAATTTACGGTGGCGTAATTAACGCCTTCCCCACTCTCATTATACCCTATGGGGCAAAAATGGGAATGGGGAAGGGTAAATGGGGATTGGGGACTTACCGCCCCGCCAAGGTCGGAATGGGGCGGTAAGTCCGCCAACCACCATGGCGGAGTTGGCAGCTTAGCGCCATGGACCATGGTGCAAATTGCACCATGGTTCTCCGCCAGGGTCGTAATGAGGGCCATTGACTCTTAATTAAATCCCCATTTTCTTGAAAAACAGAGACCCCAGGAGATTACACTGGAGCACCTTCATGGGCGTACACAGGACAAGGAAGAAGAAATAACAATGCCTCATGACTACTATGTGCCCACAATTACAAAGAGCATATATCAAAGGCCTCACGGCTTCTAACAGGGCTGCAACTATTTTTATGGTTAGGAACCTAGTTGAGAAGAACAAATCACTTGCCACTGGTAATGCTCTTTCTAATGGATGTTCCTCTCAAGGATTGCTCATCTTTGATATATCCATATCTTACTGCAGATTCTCAAAAATGTTGACAGCAGAGGGTGCTGTGTGGCATCGAGTCGATCTCTCGACGGTTACATTCCTGCGTTTGGACAGGGGGCGGGGGGGTCGATGAGAGTACAAATAGCACACACTGCACCCATTGCCTCAGTTCTTAGTTGTTCCCTCTTTCTGTACAGCAGACTTGAGGATTATATAACCTGCATGGGCTTTAAAGATGTATTTATTTAAATTTGTGACGATTGGCCAGGTATCGGTCCTTCTCCCCAAGGGGAAGTCCTTTCCTATGAGACTAGGTAAAGCAGCCACTACCCAATAGACTCTGTAGGGGTTGGTTTTATGCAGGAGGACCTCATGGGTCCGGTGTCGGGACCCCCCCTCTGGGGATAAGTACAATCACCATGGGTACAACCCGTTGTGCAACATAACCTCCCCAACCCCCCCACATGCCTCAGTCCGCTCTCTCTGTCAAACCACTATATTCAAAGTAAACCTATGTATTTCTGTAGTGCCTGGGGTACAGTCAAGACATAAAATACTGTGACGAAGAAGAGCTCATGAAACATGAGGAATACTGACTGTACTAGTACTGAGACCAGGTGGCTCACAGGAGGCATGAAGAATACCAAGGAGCCATTGACAACAGGTGTTGATGTTACGCAGGGGGAGAAGGGGTAAGGGGGAGAGAAAGCCCCATTAAATGGAAAGAGTCGAGGGACTTAAGGTCTTTGTCTTCCATCCTCATCGGAGAACCCAGGAGATCCAAAGTCAGCACTCAACCCAAAGAACGGCCTCTGCCGAAGACACCAGCGAGTGATGAGGGAGTCCATGACTGGTCCTGCGTTGGCAGGATCAAGCCCAGAGGGAAGCAGGCAAGGCAGTAAAACAACTGCCAGTAGGAGGGGGACCGCGTGGTCCCTAACGGTGCCAAGAATGCAAGAAGCCACAACACACAGAGCCACCGCAGAAGCAGTGACAAACCAGATCGCAGCAGGAAGCAGTAAATAGACCGACCCCAGTCCCTGGAGAGACCAGCCCTGTGGGAGCAAGTCTTAGAAGGTGGAATCACTGGCGGAATGGTGGGGACATGGGGTGGGGGGGATAGAGAGGTTGTCGCTTCATACCGGTGCACGCTCAAGGCCCATCAGAGGGCCATCAAGGGTCGAGTACCCACAGCGGGGCGAAGAGGGCATCTGAGGAAATCTTCCTTATACCAGTGGCAGAAATAAGCCCACTGAATACCAGAGAAGGGCCTGGGATCCCAACAGAAGAAAGCCAAGCATCCAAGGAGATCTTCCTCGTATCAGTGGTGGAGAGAAGCCCACTGACCATCATAGAAGGGTCTGGGAGCCCAATATGAGTTTGCTGAAATAGTAAAAAAGGGTCAAAATAACACCAGGAGAAGGGAGTCATTCTCCCGGTGAAGAAACGGAATCCTTTAAAGTACACTGACGAGACGCCAAGGAAAGGGAGTAATTCCCCCTGGCCTTGTGGTGAGCTGTGTTAGAAACTGCAGACCAGTACGAGTAGAAGGGAGTCATTCTCCTGGTCCAGGAAGTTCACTGCACAAAGTGCTGGAACTTCCAGTCAGAGGAAGGGAGTCATTACCCCTGGCACTTGTTTACAGGAGGACATTTAGGGAACACCACCCATATACTAGTAGACGGGAGCCATTTTCCTGGGGAAATAACTTTCTGTTAGATTGCTACAAGCCAGGGCAAGGGAGTCATTCCCCCTGGTACCTTTTTGCAAGAGAACATTTTGGAATAAACACCTGTGTATCAGGAGAAGGGAGTCATTCTCCTGGCGAAGGAAATTTCTGTTGGATAATATTGGTCTTTAGTTAAAATTTAAGGGATAGAAGTAGGTTGTGACACAGGATGGTGAACTTTTAATTTGGACGGACATTCTGACAGATCGTTCATTATTAGTTTGAGGCAGGCAAACCCCTCTTAGGCATATATATAGTGAGGATTATTTTACTATCAATAAATGTCAATAACCACAAACATGCCATCCTTGTGTCAGCTTTCTTCTTTGACACCCTTACAATTTATATACAGGAGGAACAATGCTCTTTTGATCACAAAAGAATGTACGATAGATACAAAATCAGATCTGATGGTAAGCAGTGAGTTTCATACAATGGGGTGAGTTTGAGGGACATTCTGGACAGGTTGTGGAGGGGAGTAAATGCAACAGTCAACAGGGACAATACATAAGTGGAAATACATAGATTAACGACAACGAACATTGGACATTTTTAAGTGCAGGTAGGCGGTACGGCCAGCTGTGCTTGGGATGTGACCATGATGGGTGTAGTGCTACAGTAAATGCAGAGGAAGTGAGGGACAAAGGAAGGTAAGAGGAAAGGGAAACATTTGAGCTAGCAGGCAGATCAGTGGTAGGTTAAAAGGGTTAACCGTAGGTGAGGAAGTAGAATTTTGGTTTGGTTTGAACAAATCTGTACAGACTGGATCTCAGATGTCCGTGGGAAGAGCAACACAAGAGAAAGAGCAGACACAAGAGGAAGCATAGGGAGTACGAGGAGCCACAAGGGTAGTCCAGGAGGCAGAGCGAGATTACGAGAAGGCTTGTAGAGTTGGATAGAGGAGGATGGGTAGAGTGGTGCCTTGCTGTGGATAGATTTGTGAACCATAAGAAGCCCTTTTAATCTGTGCCTCTTTTGCATCATCAGCGATCCAGCCTGTTGGCGGTACAAGGAAGTAGGTGTGAAGTGATGGAGTTCAAAGAGAGTCCTGGTAGCAAAGTTAATGATCTTGTTGAGGACAGAAAGCATAGTTGGGGAGACCAAAGAGGATGCTGGTACAGTAGTCCAGTTTAGTGAAGACAAGAGTAGTTAAGAGATGCTTGACTGTGTTGAAAAGAAGGAGGTGTCTGGTTTTACTAATATTTAGGCGGTTGAGGCCAGCTTCTATTCCAGTTTTGGAGATGAAAGTAGAGAAGGTGTGAGATGGGTCATCGATGACTCTGAGGTTTCGAGCTAAAGAAGAGCAGGAGAGAGTGTCAACTGGGAACTGGATAAGCAGAGGAAGAGATGAGAGGGTGCTTTTGGCAGGAAAGAAGAGCACATCTGTTTAGGTAGAGTTTAACATCAAAGAGTGAGAAGCCATCCAATATTGAATTGCAGAGAGACAGTTTGAAAGTTTGCTAGAGCGATCAGAGAACAGTTTAGGAAAAAAGAAGATTTGGGTGTTGTCTGCAAAGATTTGGTACGAGAACCCAAAGGAGGAGATTGGTGCCCCAAGAGCAGAGGTGTAGAGTGTAAAGAGGAGCGGACCCAAGAAGAGAACATACTTGTGGAACACCAACAGTTAAAGGAGTGAGTTGAGAGGTGTTTTTGCTCCAGGAGACAGAGAATAGGCGAGGTGCAAGGTAGGATTCAATTCCATAAAGGGCTTGATTGTGAATCCCAATAAGAAAGACTATTAAGGAGATCAGAGTAATTGACAGTGTCAAAGGCAGCAGACAGGTCAAGGAGAATTAGGATAGCGGATAGGTTAGGGTGCTTAGCAGAGGCGATGAAGTTCGAGAAATTCATGAGAGCAGTTTCTGTGGAGTGACAGGAGCAGAAACCTTGTTGTTGGGGGTCTCGAAGGTTGTGGATGTCTAAGAAATTGGTAAGACGGTTGAACACAACGCTTTCAAGCACTTTAGAGCAGCGAGAAAGACGAGACAAAGGGTGAAAGTCAGCCGGTAGGTTTGGGTCAGCCCCTTGCTTTTTAAGGAGAGGGATGACTATGGCTGCTTTCAAAACAGAGGGAAAGCAAGCAGAGTCGAAGGACAGGTTGAAGAAATCAGTGAAGTGAGAGGCCACTAATGGAGCAAAAGGCTTGACTAGCTGAGGAGCAAGAGGGTCTGATGGGGCACAAGAGGGCCTTCATCAGTAGAGATAGGACTTAGTCAGCATCATTGTGACTAAAGTGGGAGATGGAGGCAGAGGATGATGGTGGAGTAGGCGGAGTGTAAAATGTGGGAGGAAGTGTGAGGAAGGTCAAGAATGTCTCTTATTTTGGAAATGTTTGCAGCAACGTATTCAGCAAGGTCATTAGCTGTGAGAGTGGAGTTGCTAGTTAGACTTGGGAGGAGTGAGGAGTGAGTTTAGGGTGCCTTATATCCCACGAGGATGGTTGGAGTGAAAGTCAATGAGGGTTAGGTACAATTCCTTTTTCAAGAGTGGACGAGAGAGTTTAGGGCACATAGGTAGAGTTGAAGGTCCTCATGCAAGTGGGTACGTCTCCGTTTGGGCAGCAACTGGTGCATGTCTGTGCAGAGCGAGCCTATGAATGGAGTGACCCATGGTTGAGGATGCTGAGACATAGTGGTGAAAGTAAGCAGTGGGACATGAGAGCAGAATGAGTCATATCATAGGAATTGGAAGCTGGAGAAGGCAGTGTTGGTGGAGGAGGCATTGGCTGTGAAGGAGGAGAGTGATACCTGTAGGTCAGAGAGAAAGGGGTGGGATGGAAGAATGTTTACATTTCCCTTTTAAAATAGGTGAAGAAAGTGGTGAGGAAAGGTGAGGTGGTGGAAACAATTGAGTGATTAGATATAGATGGTGTGACAGTAGTATTAGTGGCTGAGAGGTAGTGTGAGGAGTCAGAATTGAGATGCGGACACAAGGTTATGTTATTCTCTAGGTCAGACATTTTATTAAACAGATGGTTTGGAAAAACACTTCTCTAGCCCTATTCTAAAGAGGATTCTTCCTAGCTGAAAACTAAACTAAGGATCTGTCTGTGTCAAGTAGCCAGTAACTTAAAAATCAGTCCTTGTGTCCAGAACATTCTAACCTGACCCTCACACTAGAAACAACAAAAAGTGTAGGTAAAGGTCTTTTACTTAATATTAACAAAACATGTTCACAACCAAACTTAGAAGTATAGTTCCAACAAAAAGGTGTTCCAAGGAGAAACCATTAGACCCAGAGGGTGTACCCTTCCTTTAGATTTTTAGGATGGAAAAAAAGTATCACTATGGCTTTGGTACTGGATTCACAAAGTTCTTGTTCAAACATTAAATCCCATAGGAATTTTTCTTTCACTTCAAACAATAAATTCTACAACAGTCTTTCTTTACTATTACGGACTGCCTGGTATACTCTCCTGCCAGGAATCCTCCTATGGGGTTTTCATATCTCCTGGTAAACATCCTTGCCAGGTATCGCCCCCCTACCCTCAATGTCAATCTCTTTACACAAATTCAGGTGCCTGATATACTCTCCCTGCAAGGACCTTTGCAAAAGTTCACAGGGCAAGGGATTTCCTTTCTCGCTGCTTTTCCTCTCACAGGCTTTGCTTCCCAATTGCCTGGTATTCCTCTGCCAGGGCTTCTGCAAAAGTTCAAGAGGTAAGGGGGCTCCTTTCTCTCCCTTTTTCCTCTCACAAGCTTTGCTTCCCAATTGCCTGGTATTCCTCTGCCAGGCCTTCTGCAAAAGTTCATGAGGTCAGGGGTTTTCCTTACTCTCCTCTTCCTCATCTCAGTCCTTGAGGATTTATGGGAGTTGGAAGTCCATAGATGTAAATGGACTTCTTAGACGTGGTTGCTCAAAAGCTTTACATAAAGATACAGCAGAACCATAAGATGGTACATATGAGTTGTGAGTGTTTAGGTCATGCCTGGGGTTTTGAGGAGTGGGATTTTTAGGAAAGAGTTTCTGACTTTTACTATAGGGTGAAACTGTTAGATAACAGGCTCTCAAGAACTTGGGTATTCTAGTGTCTCCCTCCAGGAAAAGGTATGTGTGTGGGGATGTGAACAAGACTTCCCAGTACATGACCTAGAGATGTCAGGAGCTATTACACTCAATGTTCTCTACTGTGAAATTTCTAAATTACATTTAATAGCTATAACCTCAATTGCTTGATTCACCCTTACTAACATGTGGGGTATCCAGTGTAGACGGTTGCCCTGCACATAAGGTGCTGCGGCCTGCCGGCCCAGATTTATTGCAGTCTGATAAGGTACGTTAGCTACAAAATCAAAGTGGGCTTTCAGAATAAAGTGGTCACTTACGCCTGTCTTCTAAATTATAAAGCTAGAACAGTAGGCCAATAACCAAGGTCCCACAAACACAATCAATCGCGGATACACTTCGGAAAGACAATCTGAGTTGAGGTCCCCTGCCGCCAGGATATGCCCTGTGGGTGTAGTATTCTACCAGTCCACCACATACGAGGAGATGGATGCAACCATCTCTGTTATAGCACCCATACCCTGGTGCCAATTGATGTTAACAATCAGCACATTCACATCCATAACAGTTGTAAATCTGATGTGGGTGGCCAACACCCCAAAACAAATGTCGATGCTAGAAACCACCTTCATTGATGGGGTCTAGGGTAAAAAAAAACACCATATGGGTGGCCATTCGCACCTTGTTTTGTGGGCTGCTGGGCAACACAGTAGCCATCAAAGTCAGGCTCTACCTTCAATCAACTCTCTTGTAGGACAATCGCTGTATGTAACCCAAGTAAACAGGCCAAAGATGGATTATTAAACAAATGAACATGACCTCTAGAATTAAAGGAAGCCACCAAAAACAGGCCAATCGTCAAATTCGGGGCCTTAACCAACAGCCCTTGCTCCCCAAGTTGAGACCTCCGAGTCCAACTTGAGGAAGATGCCAGGAGCCATGACCAGCCTCTAGTTTCCTCAAAATTCAAGATCTTTCTCTGTAAGGCCATTATTTGATCTTCCACTGTTGCACTCTGTCCCAATTGTTGTGTTGTCTTTCCTTCATGACCTTGTGAAGGCCCCTGGAAAGGCCATCGCTCTGCAGAAGGTTAAAATGGAATGGCAAAAGATCCTAGCCCAAACATCTGAGATTGTCTCGCTCCTTCAATAGCATGTCCATGACCATTTTGGATTTTACATAGATCACTGCTTGATCCAATCTGCAGCGATCAGGAAAATGTACTCTATCCAAGTCTCCAGATTTGATACCTCCCAACGATGGTATTTCCTGTAACGACGACAGTACGTTTGGGTGGGTAAAATCAATTAGCAGGTTTCTGGAATTACACTTTTGATCATTACTGTTAGTCTTGTGCTTTCTTCTGAAGTTAGTGAAGCGACTTCTGCAGACCTAATGGGAAATGAGGAAAACGGTCCTGTCTGCTCATCCTGCAGTCCCTAGGGCCAACATGTGGCAATTGGGACCTGAGGGGGATAGCAAGAGCCTTCCTCTGTACCTGCATATTTATATTGGAGGTTTATAGTGTCTGGCATTCGGCGTAGGCTGAATGCATGGCACCGCAGGAAAGACTTCCATAGCCACTAGTGGAGGCACTTTGGGCGCAGATGAGGTACCCTCCACCACAGGAGCAGACTCTGCGTGATGGCTTGACATGGAGCCTGGCGTGTTACCTCCATCGAGGGTCCCAACCACTCCAGCTGAGATAGAGCTGCCTTCACTGCACTGTGTGAAAACAAGGACTTAATAAAATGATGTGCTCCTTGGTTTTTTTGCATATTTGGACGATGCCTGTAGTTCTATTTACATTCACTGGTGGTGTTTCAGTTGGGCCCAATTTCCTGGACAAAAGAAAATCCCTTGCTGCGACATGCAGATCCATATGCTCAAACTTGAACAACAGAGATTCAAACAATGCTGTGTTGGTTTTTGTCTCTCCATGTATGACTTCATAGAAGGAAAACAAAATGCATAGGACCCGATTTATCTCTGTAAATTGGATCATCTCTCGCCTCACCTTTACCATCCTCAATTCGAAGTATCATCCCCGATAACGATCGCGGAGGAAGTGGAGTGGGAGAAGGTGGTGGCGAGGAGGCGAAAAAAACTGTACCCGAGGTACACTGGCCATTATGTAGTGTAGTAACTGAACAATCTATCAATCTATCATGTCACAGGGAGTATCCCCCATGGATAGGTCTAAAGACTCCTTTCTGCAGTTTCATGTGAAAACATGTACATATTCTGTTGCCAAACATTTTTATTTATTCAGAAGACTTGGATGATAAAAAGCTTGATGTCGGCATGCAGGGGCATGAAACAGGCCAACATAAGCAGCCAGAAAGCATCGGTGGAAATAGTTGGTGCTGTTTTGGGAAAAGCTTTGAAGTGCCACCAGAAAGTGCCGTAGTTTACATTTTAAAGAAGTGCAGCTACCCAAACCCCAAAGTTCCTGCCCAGCTGAGGGTCAGCTTGCCCCCTCTCCAGGTGCCAGTCCTGATGATCACCCACCTCACTCATGGTTGCCTTTGGATGACAGCTGTTGGCTCGCCACTGCCTCAGAACAGGAGTGAATGCAGTTATTCCCCTGCCCCTAGATGTGCTTACCAAGCCAAAGCTGCTGCTGCGTGATAATTAAGCAATATGCCCCGAGCGGCTGGGGCATTACCTGACTCAGTAATGCCCCCGCTGCAAGGGGCATATTGCTATTAGTACCCCGGCCCGCAAGATCTGCGTGATCGGGGCACCAAAAGCAGTTTTTTTCTGTCCCAAAACATTTCGGGACAAAAAAATAAAATAGAAATAAAAATGACCAAGAAAATGGCTGCCGGTAAAGGGAAAACTGAGTCCATTTTCTCTTTCCATGGCGGCCATCGGGAACGACGCTCGGGGAACAGAAGTGTTCGCAGCGCGTCCGCTCCCGAAAGACAACAGAGAAGGTGGTAAGTGGGGTTGGGGGAGGGAAAAGAAAGAAAAAAAAAAGGACACACCAGAATCCCCGGCAGGGGACGATGGTAGCCTCCAGCCGTGTGGAGGCACAGAGCGGGGAGGGCCCAGCTTCGAGCCTCCACACGGCTGGAGGCTGCCACACCGCCCGCCGTGGACAAAGGAGGCAGAAGGTAAGTGGGGTGGGGAGGGCAGGGAGGTGGGAGGAAAGGGGAAAAAACAAAACCTTACCGGAGTTCCCGGCGGGGGGTGAAGGCAGCTTCTCAGCCGTGGGGAGGCGCTGAGCGGGGATGGCCCGCTTCGAGCCTCCTCATTGGCTGAGGGGCTGCCACGCCCCCACACCCCCTGCCGTGGACAAGGTGGCTGGAATCCCGGCCAAGAATCGAGTCCAGCAGAATGCGTGTTGCATTCTGCTGGATTCTCGGCGGGTACTAATAGAGAGTAAACACGGCACATTCAGAGACAGACTCGCGGCCTGAAATGCATTTGTTTTGCTATTTCTTAAACAAGTCGTAAAGCTCACTGTGAAGGCAGAACTGATTGCGGATCAGGGTGCAATGACTCACGGGTTATGGGAAAGAGGTGTTAACATGTAAACACTGGACATCGGCCCACTCCCCCGCACTCGAAATAGAAACACAATTGCGAGTTCTGCTTTTAACGCGGCCTGAAGCAATGCCTTTGTTGGTGACATTTGTTAGCAGCTGTGTCTCGTTAGAAAATATTCCACCTTTGCACGGAGGTGGACACAATATCCAAAGACCACAGATTTGACACTGTAACTCACATTAGATGCGCACAATGCAATTTGCATGTCATTTTGTAAGCAAACTTCCTGTCGGAGGAGCCTACATAGAACAGTGAATTTTCAGGCAGCCTGCACCTTATGTCAGCATGCTGCACAAAACATGGCCACCACCACAGTACGGAACAAGTTACTTACCTGTAACTGTTGTTCTCCAGCATGGGTCTGGCATGGATTCACATGCTCATGAATATTCCCCGTCGTCAGGCTGGGAATCCTCGGTAAAGAAAAAACCAGTATCAGTTTCGTTTCTGATCTGTCTTTCGTAGTAATAACCAATCACTGGTCTCTGCGTCATACTGACCACAGCCAATGACTGCCCTCTACCTAAGCACCGCCTCTGGCAGCCATCTTCAGATTTGGAAGCACGTGAAGTGGCAGTATGACCAAGTGAAGAGCCGCAGAGGGGTAGGCGGGAGGGTTCGCATGTGAATCCATGCCAGACCCATGCTGGAGAACAACAGTTACAGGTAAGTAACTTGTTCCTTCTCCAGCATGGGGTATGGCATGGATTCACATGCTCATGAATAAAGACTACATAGCAGTACACACATGCACAACCACGGGAGGTGGCAAAGGCTCAACATTAAGCAGTACATCAAACTCAACATTAAGCATCTTACCTCCTCACCAGGCTCACCTCAGGCGAACAGGTTGCGCAGCACTGCTTGGCCGACCCTGGACTCCTCCCTGGAATCCCGATCGACGCAGTAGAATTTCGTGAAGGTGTGCGTCGACCTCCATGTAGCAGCCCTGCATATGTCCAGCAGGGGCACACCAGAAAGGAACGCCGTGGTAGCTGCGATCACTCTGGTGGAATGGGCTCTCGGACGGCCAGGCAGCGGTCGGTTTGCCAACCGATGACAGTACATGATACAGCCGGAGAGCCATCTGGAAATGGAAGCCTTCGAGAGAGCCTTCCCCTGATTGACAGGTCCAAAGTTCACAAAGAGTTGTGACGTCTTCCGAAAACACTTCGTGCGGTCCACGTAGAACTTCAGCGCTCTAGCCACATCCAGCGAGTGCAAAGTCCTCTCAGCCGGCGACGAAGGCGACGGGAAGAACACAGGCAACACCAAGGGTTCGTTGAGATGGAAGTCCGACGGTACCTTGGGCATGAAGGAGGGGTGCGTCCTGAGCACTACCCTCGTGTCGTGAAAAGTCAAGTACGGGGCCTTGCAGGAAAGGGCCTGGATCTCTCCCACCCGTCGTGCGGAGGTGATGGCCACAAGAAACGCTGTTTTCCACGACAGAAACTTCAACGGGGCCGAGTGCAGAGGCTCGAACGGAGGTCCCATGAGCTTGGTCAGCACCACGTTGAGCTCCCACGCCGGGGCCGGAGCCTTCACCGGCGGGAACGATCTGAACAGTCCCTTCATGAACTCTTTCACCAGACGATGAGACCACAAGGACGTCCGGCCCGTGGTTCTGGTGTAACGGGAGATCGCAGCAAGATGAATCTTGATGGACGCGTGTGCCAGTCCAGCTTTGGCCAGCGTCAGCAGGTACGGCAGTACCTGGGGAGCCGTAATCCGTAGAGGGTTAATCTTCTGTGCGTGGCACCAGACAGAGAACCTCTTCCATTTGTGACCGTAGCATTTAAGAGTCGAGGACGCCCTGGCCTTTGCAAGAACCTCTCTGCAGTCGGCCGGTATGTCGTATCCTCCAAACTCTAGCGCTGCAGGAGCCAGGCCTGCAAGTTCAGCGATTTCGGGTCGTGGTGGAGGATGGCGCCTCCTTCCCTGGAGAGTAGATCCGCGTCCAAGGCAGCTTCATTGGCGGGGACGCTGACAAGTCCAGAAGGTCCGGGAACCATATCTGCCTCGGCCACGCAGGTGCGACGAGGATCATCCTGCACCTTGACCTCTTGAGCTGGTTGACGAGCCGGATTAGCAGTGGCAAAGGAGGGAACGCGTAGAGGAACAGGCCCTCCCAGGGGAACGAGAAAGCATCGCCCATGCTCCTCGCCTGGGGAAACCTGCTGGCGAACCTCCGGCACTTGGAGTTCGTCGCGAACAGGTCGATCTGGGGTGTGCCCCACCGTCGGAAGAGGCGATCCACTAGATCCTGCCGTAGTTCCCACTCGTGGCACGAGCGCAGCTCCCTGCTGAGTGAGTCGGCGATGGTGTTTTTTATCCCTGCCAGATGAAACGGCACCAGAAACATCCTTTGGGCGACTGCCCAATCCCACAGGTCCTGCGCCTCCTTGGACAGCCCTGGGGACCTGGTTCCGCCCTGTTTCCTGATGTAAAACATGGTGGTGGTGTTGTCGGTGAAGATCCTCACCACCTTGCCCTTGAGGGACGGAAGGAAGGACCTGAGGGCCCAGAACACTGCACGGAGCTCCAGGACGTTGATATGGAGGGACTTCTCCGTCGGGAGCCAAAGGCCTCTCGCGTGCAGATTTTCGGTGTGCGCTCCCCACCCTTCCAGGGAGGCATCCGTGGTCACTGTCTCCTGGTGGTCTGGGGTCTGGAAGTCCATGCCCGCCGTCAGATGCGCGCGGTTGCCCCACCACCGGACCGCTCGACGGAAACTCTCGTCGAGTGTGATCCTCTCCTCGAAGCCGCCCGTCGTTTGGATCCAGCGCGAGTCCAGGAACTCCTGCAACGGGCGCATCCGGAGCCTGCACATGGGAATGAGGTAGATGCAAGAAGACGTCATTCCGAGGAGGGACTTGATGGACCTCACCTTGGCCGCGTCGGAAACCAACATCCGCTGTACCTTGCCCAGGATGGACCTGGTCCTTTCCTCCGACGGGGAGGCCAGAAGGGACACTGTGTCGAGCTTCGCTCCCAGAAACAGTGCGTTTTGCGCGGGTACCAGGTGGGACTTGGCGTAGTTCACGGAGAATCCCAGATCCGTGAGAAGTTGGACGGTCCTTGCCGTGTGCTCCACGGCGAGCTCCCTCGTCTTGGCTCGGATGAGCCAGTCGTCCAGGTAGGGGTAGACGTGGATCCCCTCGCGGCGCAGCTGCGCCGCCACCGGTGCAAGGCACTTGGTGAATACCCTGGGTGCCGACCGTAGTCCGAAGGGGAGGGCTTTGAACTGGTAGTGACGCCCTTGGACCACAAACCTGAGGAATTTTCGGTGCCCCTTTAGGATGGGAATATGGAAGTAGGCATCCTCCAAATCCAACGACGACAGGAAGTCTCCTTCCTCCAGCTGACCCAGGACGTGCTGGAGGGTGACCATCCGGAACTTCTGCGCCTTGATGAACTTGTTCAGACGTCGCAGGTCTAGGATGGGGCGCCATCCTCCCGTCTTCTTCTTCACGAGGAAGTATCTCGAGTAAACTCCGGAGCCCCGAAGCCTCTTTGGGACGAGTTCGATGGCGCCCTTCCTGAGCATCGCCTTTACCTCCAGGAGAAGCTGAGGGACGTGAAGCTCTTTCCTGGCCACGGGGGGGACGCGCGGGCACCTTCTTTGAAACTCGAGCGCGTGGCCCCGGGCTAAGGCGTCCAGCACCCAACGGTCGGTGGAGATGGACTCCCACACGCTGACGAAGCTCGCCAGCCGGCCTCCCACCGGGGTGCTTCGGTGGGGGCCCGACCCCACGGCCGGTTCAATCCTGTTTCGACGAGGCTTTGCCGCCTTGACCTCCTTGGCGACGACGGCGGGGTCCGCCAGACTTGCCTCGTCCTCTGTAGGCCTCCTGAGACGACGAGCGGGCCGCTTGACGGTAGGTGGAGAAACCGCCGCCGGAACCTTTGGAGGCGCCCTTGCCTCCGCTGCTCCGAAAGGGCGTCCGTCGTTGCTGCAGAACCCCAAGGGCCCGGGCCGTCTCAGTGTCCGCTTTAATGGCCTGAAGGGAATCGTCCACTGTTTTCCCAAACAGGTTGTTCCCATCGAACGGCATGTCCAGGACTCTGGTCTGTACGTCTTGACGGAAGTCTGTAGCCTTGAGCCATCCACGCCGCCTAAGGCACACGCCGTTGCCCAACTGGCGAAACCCAGTGTCGGCGATGTCCGTCGCAATAGTGATGGCGTGGTCCGACGCCACCTCACCTTCCTGTAGGATCTCCAGGGCATCCGCCCTCTTGTCGTCCGGTAGGAAGTCCAGCAGGGGAGCCAGTTTGTACCATAGCTCCCTGTCGTAGCGGGCCACGATAGCCAAGGCGTTGGCCGCTTTAATCGTCGTCGCTGCAGATGAGATGACCCTGCGTCCCATAGCGTCCAATTTCTTTCCCTCGCCGTCCGGTGGGGAAGTCGATGTGGAGGCCGCACCCCCCCCCCGCTTTCTTCCTGGCCGCCGCGGAGACGACGGAGTCCGGGGTAGGCTGCGCCCGGAGGCACAGGGGGGCCGCGTCCGGGACCCGGTACTTCTTCTCGTACCGGTCTCTTCTAGCTGGCGTCGTGGAAGGGTTCTTGAGGAGGGCGAGGCCCTCATCCCAAATGTCGTTCAGTAGAGGCACCGCGAGGACCGTCTTCCTCTTGGCCTCGCGCCGTTGATAAAGGAATCCTTCCTTTTTCTTCTCCTCAGGGCAGAGTTGGAAAAGCTCGGATGCCCTGGCGATCATGGAGTGGAACGATCCAATCTCGTCGGGCGGAGAAGCCCTGGTGGGAGGTGACGACGGTAGATCCTCGTCGTATACCTCGTTGTCCGTACCCGTCGCTGCCGTGTCAGTCCCCGTATCATCCCCTCGGGTGGACGGGGAGGAGGGCTGGACGGGGCACGACGGCTGAAAAGGAGGTGGAGGGTGAATCCTTCTTTTCTTGGGCGGGGGAACACCAGAAGGTCCCGGTTCAGGATCCCCCGACGGGAGAGGTTCCTCCGTCGGCAACGGTAGTCTCGTCCTTATCTCTGAGCATAAGGACTGTATAGCCAACAAAATGGCCGCCGAGTTGTCTTGCGGCGCTGGCAGAGGGGAATCCGACGGGCAATAAGGGGCCCCGTCGCCACCCTCGACGATGTCGTCGTCACCTGCGTCGGGATCCATCCCGACGGGCCGGTCTTCTTCCACGCCAAGGCCGTGGCTTAAGACCTCGATCAGCTCTTCCTCCGAGGTTGAGGCCGAATCTACGACGACGCCCTGCCCCCCCTTTTTCTTCCCCGCCGGGGATTTCACGGGGGTCCTATCGATGGGCACAAAAGAGGACTCCCTCCGAGGTGGCAGGGAGACTCTGACCCCGAGGTCGCCACCACTGGTGTAGCCTCCACAGGCTGAGCCAGGGCCGCCGCGACAGTATCGATAGAGGGCTTGGCCGGATGGATTAAGGCCTTCACCACCTTAGGTGCGCTCACCGCCTTATCCTTGAGGGGGGGGGACACTGCCTCGCTCCCCCTCCGATGGGGCCTTCGAGCTCGACCGGGGCCTCTCCAGGAGCTTCGCCCGGTGCTCGCCCTTCCTCTTACCCGACCCAGAGCGTTGGCTCGTGGCTGAAGGTGCCGGGGAGGGAGCGCCCTGCCTGGCGCCCGTAGAGCCCGACCGTTCGGCGCTCCCGGGGCCAGCGGACTCGCGGTGCTTGGCCTTGTGTTGGACCCCCGTCGCCGGGGCGTCCTCAAAGGTCTTAGAAGACCGCTCGGATTTCTTCCTCTTCTTCTCGCCTGACGGGCTCTTCCCTTCCAGCCAGTTGGCGAGGCGTTGATGGCGGTCCTTCATGGTCCGCTCCGACATATTGCAGCAAAACGCACAGTCCTTCTCCACGTGCGTCTTGTCCTCATGTAAGCAGTAGAGACAAAAGGAGTGTTCGTCCTCCTTAAAGACGTTCTGCAGCTGGCATCCAGGGCAGATCCTGAACAGCTTTCCGGGCGTCGAGCTTCCCTTCTCCTGGGCCATGTCCGGGCCTGAGAAGCTTCTGGAGTCCTCCAAAACGTAGCTCGACGAAATCTTCACCCTTGAGGGGCGCAGACGAATCCGACACGGGTCCCCGTTGATAGGATGGAGAGTCGGTGAAGCTTGAGGCTCTTTTGACCGAAAAAACGAAGTTTTTGAGAAAAAACGTGAAAAAATAGCACTAACACTCGAGAGCAATAGCACGAGGATCCCAACACATGACCGTGCGGTAAAAATCTGAAGATGGCTGCCAGAGGCGGTGCTTAGGTAGAGGGCAGTCATTGGCTGTGGTCAGTATGACGCAGAGACCAGTGATTGGTTATTACTACGAAAGACAGATCAGAAACGAAACTGATACTGGTTTTTTCTTTACCGAGGATTCCCAGCCTGACGACGGGGAATATTCATGAGCATGTGAATCCATGCCAGACCCCATGCTGGAGAAATTATTTTATCAAATTCAACATTGAAATGTGGACAGGTTTCAAGTCCTAAACAAGCTCCCAAAATGCAAATTACTTTGGCTTTTTACAAAAAATTGTATATTATATATATCTGAAATTTAACATTAGTGTTTTTGTGAAGTCATTTCTTACATATATTTGAAATTCGCTCTACATATACATCGAAAATATAAATGGAAAAAATGTGGTAGTCGCCTGAAAATGTATCATTTTATTTGGAAGATTCGTGGTATATTTACCATTCAACGATGGCCGGCTTGTTTCCAGAGAGTTTCCTTAGAGACAGTCACCCAAGATAGCTGCCTCCATGGAAGAGCTCACACAAAATCAAAGAGTTCTGAGATGGGCAGGAATGGGTGGGATTAGCCATAGGGATTACAAAGCTATGGGCAGGGAATGGGAGGGATTTCAACTGTGTATCCCTCCTCAAATGTCATCTCCATTGGAAAAGCATTACAGACCCTCATTCAAAGCCCATATTTGAAGCTCTTAAGTTAATGACAATAGTTTTGGATTTTAAGGTAGCGCTTTCAGCTCCACCAAATAGCCCAAACTAAAAACGAAACAATGTCACCTCTATCTGGTAAGAGATTCAACAGGGATCCTTCAATGCCCCGCCTGGGGGTGTGGGCTCTTCAGCACCAACCCTTTAATGACACCAGGTTGCTTGTAGCTCCCGCAATAATGATATGATATAGGATATTTTATTTGTATTGCGATCATACACAAGTGTTTCAGAGCGCAACAAGGCAAGGGAGGGGAACAAAGGAAGACAAAACAACGATCTTACTAAGCCCAGCGACATTGAGAACACGCAAGTGCAGTGGGGATATAAGGAGGGGGGGAGTGCAAGGGAGAGGGGAGAAGTGGAAAAAGCTGAGCAAGGGGTACAACAATACAAAAAGGTAGTGCAGCCAGCAAGGTGGCAAGTGCCGGTTTTGAGCGCAGACAAGGGGTGTCTGGTAAGTGCAGGTAAGGGGACTGTAGGGTAACAGATACAGACCGAAGTGCAAGGGTGGCCAAGGGCAGTGCGGGTGAGAGGCTGGGTGGGCATGGACCTGGGCCCGAAAGCAGTGGGTAAATCATGGTACTGTGTCAAAGCAGACAGATCAGCAGGGGAGAGGGAGAGCGAAGGCAGAAGCAAAGAGGAAGGTCTTGAGGTGCATTCAGAACCGGAGATGGTTCTCCTCAAGTTTCAGAGTGGCAGGGAGGCTATTCCAGAGGGAGGCCCCTGCTGAGGAAAGAGGTCTGCCACCAACTCGTTTCTTGGAGAAGCGACAGATCCTGAGGGACTTGGAGGTGGAGGAGCGAAGAGCTCGACTAGGAAGGTATTTACGGAGGGAAAGTTGAAGGTATGTTGAACCCAGGCCTCAGAAAGCCCTATCGACAATGCAAAGGGTCTTGAATTTAATCCTTGCAGCCACTGGGAGCCAATTAAGAGATTTCAGGGCTGGAGAGATACGATCCCAGGGCTTGAGGCCAAGGACAAGTCTTGCAGTCCTGTTCTGGATGAGTTGCAGAGGGCGGAGAGTAGAAGCAGGCAGATTTAGAAAGAGACTGTTGCAATAGTCCAGCCTAGAGGGACCCAGAGCTCTAGAAACAGTAAGATTCTGGGGGAAGGAGAGGAAAGGAATAATACCTTTGAGGAGGTGCAGTTGGTAATTTGACTTCTTAGAGACATCAGAGATGTGAGGAGAAAAGGAGACTGTGGAGTCGAAGATGGCCCCTAGGTTTTTAACTTTACAGGTGGGCGCAGGCGGAGGGCCAAGGGAGGCTGGCCAGAGAGTGACAGGAAAGGAGGGTGCAGGAGTGCCGATGAGGAGAATCTCTGTCCTACTGGCATTAAGGCAGAGATCATTGGAGGCACACCACTCCTGAATAGAAGAAAGACAGTCAGAGATGAGAGGAGGAGAAGAGGTAGCAGATGGAAGCCTGAAAACAAGTGTCATCCGCATAGCACTGAAAGTTGGAGCAGAGAGCGGCAATGTGGTGGGCAAGGAGTGCCAGGTACAGGCTGAACAACCAGGGAGAGAGGTTAGACCCCTGAGGAACACCACAGGTAGAGAATGAGATAGAGGAAAGGAAGGACCCAGGTTGGACCTGGGAGGGTCGATCAGAGAGGAAAGAGGTCAGTGAGGCCATGGCCTGCCCAGTGATACCCAGGTTATCACAAAGACGGTTGAGCAGGGTGGCGTGATTGACCGTGTCAAAGGCAGAAAAGAGATTGAGAAGGATGAGGACAGAAGGGATGTTAGAGTCAAGGTTGGAGAGCAGGTCTTCACGGATGTTCAGGAGAGCAGTTTCCGTGCTTCTGGCAGTTCTAAAGCCAGACTGATGGTCATGGAGACAACCAACAGAGTCAGTGTGAAGATTAAGCTGGGAAATGGCAAGCTTTTCCAGGAGTTTGCCTAGGAAAGGAGTGATGGTGATCGGGCAGTAGTTAGCTGGGCATGAGGGGTTGGCTGTGGGGGTGCACGAGGGAGTGCTTTAGTGGGGTGGGGAAGGCTCCGGAGGCAAAGGAGTGGTTGCAGAAGTCGGCCAGAGCAGGAGCAAGGGTGTCAATGTGGTCCTTGATGGTTTTGGGGAAGAACCTGTTTTTACGAGACTTTCATAGATTGGACTTGTCTCGAAACCTTATCAGGTGAGAACAGAGGAAAGGAAGAGAAAGAGGGAGGGGTGGCTGCAGGAGGGTCAGAAATTGCAGAGGCAGAAGGGGGGAGGAGGAGGAGAGGACGAGAGGGTGGACAGGATGACTGGGGTTTTTGAGTTGAAATGAGGGGCAAGGCCATTGCAGAGGGCCTAGGAGGCGACAGGAGTGGTGGAGACTGCAGCAGGGTTGGCAAGCTCCTTGCATATTTGAAAAATGTCGGCAGAGTTGTTAGAAGCCGCAGAGACGCAGGCTTGGATGTGGGCTCTCTTCTTGGTTTGGATAAGGAGCCGGTATTGCCTTTGGAGCAGGCGGCAGGCCAGTTTGTCAGTGGATGCACAGTAAGCACGCCATTTCCTCTCAGCGCCCCTACACTTTCGTTTACGGGTAGCTAGGTCAGAATCATACCAAGAGTTACATTGCTCTGCTAGCTTTCTTGGACTGCAAAGACCCACGCAGACCTCACCATTGGGCAGTCACAGAAACTGTATGATGTCTTGCTATCCAACAACAGCTACTTTTAAAATAGTCCCACATTACCACCAGCCTCCCATTACTCATGCCACCACACATGGCTACTGTAACTGTCAGGTCTACACTATCTGTCTTGAATCTAAAGACGCCATCACACTCTGCAGGCTGATAACATTGGCATGATGTCACACCTCCCATACGGGCAAAAACCGCGAAGACCAGCATTTAGCTTGGGACTGCAAGCAGTCATGGCCTTCCAGTAGTGGAACAGATGTGTTTAAACATATACATAAGTTACACTTAGTGACCTACCAAAGTGTGCGTGGGGGAGGGGGAAGTTAGATGAGGAATACTTTAACCTCTAAGAAACATCCAGAAATTAAGCAATGGTGCATATCTAATACTGTGGCAATGTTTGCTTGCCAAGACAAAGCTGAACAATAGCTTGAAAAAGCAATCTTGCACGTGTCCATATCTTTTCAACTGAAAGGGCCTCATTACGGTTCCGGTGGTAAGCCTACCTGTGATACCAGCGGCTTGCCACCAGACCCGTAAAAAATGTACGGCGCCTGACTTCCCGGTGCCACCAGGCTATTCCGAGTCCAGCGGCTGGGAAGTCAGGCGCCAGTAATTTTGTAATTCCCCATTCCCATTGTGTCCCATAGGACTCAATGGGAAGGGGGAACACGGAAGCGCCGGCACCGTTAATAACGGTGCCGGCGCTTCCGCGAAAGTCTGCGGGCAGGTGTCGTAGTCTTTGAAGAAAGAAATGAGGGCATAGCAAAACGTATTTTCTGTTTAATAATAGCATAGGCAGGTTAACTACTACAACTCACGTGGACATTACAGTTGACTGATTACCCGTTTGAATCTAATGAATACAGTTGCACCATATGTAGGTCTGAGGCGACTGATCATAACGCTCAAGCAGGAAAAAAATTAATATTTTTCTGATCAAAAAAACACAATTACGATAATTAGACACCACCTGAAGCAAAGAAGATGCAACTGCAACGTACAAGCCAACAGCTGGATGCAAGAGAAATCATTTGTAACTAGTCATCTTCAATGTACGAACATTTACGAGTTTGAATGTATTGTCATCAAAACCAAATGTCTTCTGACAGCGGATCTAAATTGCTGCCAGAGGAAGGAGTGGACACTCATTTACAGATTGGACACTGAGTTCACTAAAACAACAAATGGGCTAATTTACAGATAAGCTACCGGTAGGTAGTAATTCGGGGTTACTCTTGATTTACTCACAGAGAAAGCATATTCAATTGACCAACAAGTTACCATGCATAACTCTGACTTACCCCTGGAAAGGGAAGAATAATTCAGAAGTAAGTCAGGGTTACTATCAAAACGTCTATGTGAATCAAAGAGTCACTCTTGAGCAGTGCTTCTGGCAATTTCTTTGCGAGTTGGTGTCCCAATGTACCTCATTTTAGCATCGCATAGGGAATGCAAACTATTTTTCATTTGTGCATGGGAAGCCAAAATGAAATCATAATTCATAGGCCGTTGTAATGAACAAATATGTTGTTAAGGGCTTGCTAAAACAAAACAAGGGATTGGCAAACAGCTTCCTGCAAAGCTTTATAAGAAGACTTTTTTTTGTTTTGAAAGCGAACACGCTGGTTACCTTGAACCATGAGGATTGGCTCTTTTCCACCGCCATGTGCCAACATCTCCTTGCGATAGCGCTCTCCCATGGCCCTGAGGGGACAAATGGATACCGTTACAGCCACCTGCATTCTCAACACGCTCAGCTTTCAGACACAGCTGCCACAGCTGTCTCTGGTTTCTTTGCAAGGCTGACATCGATATAGATTTAATGAATTCTGGCATCCCCAACAATGGGTGCCTTCATCACACGAGGATTCCGAAAACCTAGTTCCGTTTTTTTAAATTACACCACACTGAAGGACACGAGATGTACTTGATTTCAAAGCACGTGACATTGTCTAAAACGGATAACCTGCTACCGTTTAGACAGTGAAAATGCCCCCGCATTCTTTACCAAACTCTAACAAGCCGCCTTGCAAGCCTGGGACTGGAGAAAAAAATAGACACAGTTAAAGTGAATATAGCTGTTTTTTTTAAATCGCATGTTCCTCGTTCTTCGTTAAAATTTGACAACACTACATTCTCAAGAAATTCCACACACCAACGACGTTGAAAATCAATTTCATGCAGGTAAAATGTACACTCGGGTTATTCGGAAAACTTTCTAAATTTAATAAACAATGATGCGGTTATTAATATTTTTATGTTTTCAGTAAATTACGATATGTCATGCTTAGTGAGCCAGCAGAGTGCACAAAACCCTTTGTATACATAACCTGGGGTGCTCATACCATTGCTTTGTGTGTACTTAGTCAGGCGTAGTCTCCACCATAAAACAATCAAAATCTCCTAAACACTGAAAACGGAATAATCCCACCTCAAACCACTCTAGCCTGCACCCTCCAGCTATACCTCACCTAGCACCCCAAGTTCAACATCTTTTCTCACCCTTCCAAACATTCCCCCACCCCAGTCCACTCATATGGCAACATCAACCACCAAATCTAATTACCTTGTTGCAATGCCAACAAGAACTACAACTGACATCTTTAACATTGCTCTCCTAATTCCTCCCGAGATTCCACACTTCTTGAAATGTTCCCATAATCGTGCAGAAAGGAAGGTGGGATGAAACAGTGGTAAAAGATTGCTTTATAGAGGGAAACTTGGAAGGACTGGGCGCCTTATTTGTGAATTCTCCCCAGGAAGAGTGTCAAGGAAGCAGTCCTTTGAAAAGGTATGCAGGTTTGCTCATGTAGCGGCCTTCCAGCTTTCCATCAAAGGAACCCCTTTACGCAAGGCATAGCTGCCTGATCCCCAGTGGAATGAGCTCCAAGCCAAAATGGCAATTCTTTCTTAGAAAGCTGATATGATGATGTTATGCAAAAGACTCACCACTGTGCATTGGTCTGCTTACAAATTGACATTGCCTTTCGTTGCCCAGCAAATCCTAAAAACGGTTTGCCATCAGAAAAAAAAATCTTCAGTTCTAAATATGCAGAATGGGGATCTGCACCTTAGGCTCTCAAGAACGTTTGGAATACAAATCACATCAACCCTAGCCATCAAACTCAATAATGAGGCTTTATAGGACCCGTAGACCAAAACATCTTAACTGCCACACGTTGCAGACCCCTGATGTAGAATTTTATAGACTGCTTAGAGTCAAGCCAGTAGAATCTCTACGCCATCTTGTAAGGATGAAGATCATAGCTAGATATCATTGAATGATTGGTCTAGCTTCTCTCTTTTTCCATAAAAGACACATGAATATCACTGTTTTAGCACCATTAACATCTTTAGGTCTGTAGAAAGCACATAAGCAAAGAATTTGAAGCAGCCAAAATAGTTTTTTACACTCAAAAGTGGGAACATTGATTGGACTTGGTATTCTGTCTTCATTGTTTTGACTTGTATGAAATATGTCAAAACTGTTTCGTAGATATGGTGTGTTAGAACAGAAAAAGTCACACTTTACTAACCCATACACACAATTTTTGCAGAATGTTGTTTGTCTGAATATTTTTTTTATTAAATATGTCTATTTTGTACAATGGTTTTGAACCACGAATATTATAAATAACATTTCCTTTAACATAAATGAATACATTTATATTTTGAATAAGAAAATCCTCAGTTGACTAAAAAGTAATTGAAGCATACAACTGGTGTAAGCACAAACTGTGTGAGAAGTAGAGGGAGGGGTAACCAGTTTCCTAGTATATTTTGTGTTGGTTTTGAGGATGAGGAGGAGGAAAGAAAACCAATGGATGGATCTTGTTTCAAGTGTAAATCTGACACCATTTTAGGCATAAAGAACAAATGACTTACAGAGGTAATGTTCTTTTTGATGGATGGCTACTCCCTTATCTTTGGACATATGTCAACAGCGCAGCTGGCATCAGAAGAGGCCCACTACTCGAATATGAAATTGACACCATGAGTACAAAGGGTGACAATGCCCAGTGTCCTTAGCACCACCCCTTTTTCCACATAATCAGCAGCTGGTTTCTTCTTGAGGGGATAGTTGGAAGGAGGATGAGGAATCTGTGGGAGCAGCCATCCACCAGAAAAAAACATTACACTGGTAAATAATTTGTCATTCTAAATCTAATGAATACCTCATCTTCAGATAGATATCCATAACAGTATGCAATAGAAAGGAGGTCGGCAGAGGGTGATGACTCCTCCCTAAATCAAGTAATTTTGAAGGACCACCTTTCCAAACCAGGCATCTTAAGTATTGAAAGCATTGAAAGTGGAAAAACAGGAGTGTTTAGAGGTCCATATCGCAGTCTGTCTTATATACCAGACCAGCACACCCATCTGAAGAGCAGTCACAGCCACCACTCCTCTCGTAGAGTGGGCTCGTAACCCTATAGGGACTTCCTTATGCCCCAACATGTAGCATTCAGTACTTCAAAGAATGAGCCATCCAGAAATCATTTGCTTGGTGTGAAGGCATCATGAAGTAGACACAGACAACTGAATAAAGTTTGGGCTATTAACTTTTTAAATCAAAAAGAGGGTTGGAAAAAGACCTAACTTGCCTTATGATCAGGGCGGGATTTCCCTACCTAAATGAAACTAATGATAGTCTGTGTCAGGAAGTCCAAAGAAAATGCCTGTCTGTGTCGAAAACCTAAACTTGCCCTCAAATCTAATTGTATACAATGTGTAAGGATGTGAGCATCAAAATGAGTGTTCAAATAAAAGTTCGAAGCTTCTTCCAATTCTTCGCTGGGGGTGTCCCTACTTCAAGGTTCAAGAGAGTTCACATTACAAAAAGAGGGGTTCCTTTCCCCAAGCTTTCAAGTCTTTCAACTTTCCAAAACAACACAATTTCTTCGGATACTTCCCAGGTCTTCTGGCTTGGTTACCTTACACCAATTTCAAAGAGTTCAGTTCCTTAATTTCAGATCACACAAGTTTTCCTTGCATATTCATTCACAAGCTTGGGGTGATTTAAATGGCTTTTCCTTAGGTGGTTGTACTCAGTCTAGGTGCAGTTTCGGACCACACAGTCCACCCATTAAAGGTCACGCAACCGACACACCTTACTTGCTTCTTCTTCATATGCATGCTGCTACAGTTTCAGCTTTACAGTGGTGCTTGACTTATTCTCATTTAACATCCTGCTGATGCATTATTGCGGCTTGTTTTGCCACCATTCACTTGTTGCACCATCACATATTCTCATGGCTCTTGCCACTCCTTTATTCTCTCAAGTTACACAGTTCTTTATATTCTCATGGTGCTTGCCAATTCTTTTTTCTCTCAGTTTACACAGTTCCTTATATTCTTACAGTATTTGCCAATGGTTGTTCTCTCAAATTACACTGTTCTTTTTTTATTAGGGAATTGCACAAGACTGCTTTCAATCGGATCAGTATTCAACCGCACTTGCTTTCTTTCAGATCTGATTTCAAAAAGGCTTGCTTTCATTTCGGATCGCTATTCAAAAAGTGTTTTCTTTCAGTTCATTTGGATTGGTATTCAACAAGAACTTGTTTTCATTCAAATCGGCATTCTTTTAAAGGTTTCACAAGCATCCAGCTGCCACAAGCTCTCTCTTTCTCGTGCAGAGCCTCGCT